>NC_083315.2:9483865-10896550 GCF_963455315.2 Globicephala melas
CCCTTCTTTCATGGTCATCCTCTAGTTACCTAGACGATGCATTAAAATTTCCCTGAGAAGAGATTCAGAAATCGAAACAGACAAATCAGCATTCCTTTCACGGGGTCTGCACTGAAAACTGGAATGCTCTATCGGACCGGGGAAGAAGGTTCATTGGTCAAGTGGTCACAGCCTACCCTTTTTCCCTCAGGCTACTGCCTGCCCATGGAATAATTATCTCTGGCATCCTCACCCCATTTAGTCTCAAAAGGAAGGGCTACTTGTCAGTACCTTATAATTGTGATAATAACCAAGGCTCTATTGTTGAGCGGTGCAAAGTCATCAGAGAACAGATTCAAAACTCAATGGTGCCTACAGCCCTGATTGTAAGGTAAGCGCTTGTGAAGTAATCATCATGCTATTTGGTCTGTCATACAACATCAACATCATCGTGCCTGTGTCAGCCAGGGTCACAGCAGGAAAAGAATTCCGCTCTGATGACTCAATTGAAGAGATTTTAATGAGACAATTCAGGCAGGGTGTGTGCAGGGTTAAAGGTACCTACAAAGGACGCTGAAGCACCCAGAAATGTTTAACTGTGGGAAGCTATTACCACCCTTAGGGCAGAAGGGGCAAAGGTGGGCGGTGGGTAATGTGACCAGATCCCTGTGAGAGCTGGAACTCTGGATAGAGAGGGACACCGCTGTTTCTATATAGGAAATAGGAACAGAACTAGCTCCTTTTGCCACTGTCTGGCTGATCCCACCCCTGGCTGCACCTCACTACTGACCAGTGGCAGAGGTGCTCAGGAGCTGTGTGGTCCATCGAGGCAGCCTGCCTGGTATGAACAAGGCAGAGAATAGCAGGTTGGGGGAGGAAGGTGTCAAGTGGAAAACAGCCCGCGCAGATAGCATCCCTCCATAATAATCCACTAGAACTACTATATAATAGGGAAAGTATTGGGAGAAGCCTAGATTTGCATCCTTTTCAGGGGGACTCAGCTACTGAAGTGCCAAAAGATCTTGCTGGTTATATAAAAATGCCGAGTCAAACCTGAAAACAGCATCATTGTTTCCATTCTTGGGCTAACGGTGCAGTTCAGGCACAGATGTACTAATACAATCTGCTTTGTAGAATTTACTATATTAAATACATGTATATTGTATATCTTCCATCTTTGTCTTATCAGCAACCTCTTTCAAAAACGCTTGTGGAGTAACTCAACGTTATCTCCTAAACCATCTAAAATCTGGTACATTCTTTTGAAAGAGTAGTATTGTTAATTTATGGAAAGTACTTCGAATATAAATTGAGTACTATTATTTAGCATCAAAGCACAGTGGCTAGGGATTTACTATGTCACCTTTTTCTCCTGTTTAGTATACACAAAATTAGATGTCTCCTTCTCATTCTAGCTTCATTGCATCTGTCACATCACAAATAATATGATCAATCGCAGAATGTCCCTATGGTCAAGTGTATTGTTTTTCTAAATCTGGTATTTTAACTGCTTTTCATTTTATAACATGGACAGAAAATTGGTTATAGACCCCCAAAGTAAACCATATTAGTAAGTTGTTGTAAGAAGAAATATCACTTTGAAAATGAAAATTTCACAGAGTAAAGTTTCATTGAATCCTAGCCTTTATAAGGACAGCATCCCTCCAGTTAATCTCCAGATACAATTGTTGCCATGCGTTTGGCTCTCTTGCTGTTAGAATTACATCTAATGAGGTTAACTCTCCTTTTGATATCATTTGAAGCAAGCTATTTACACAGTTGTAGCTATAATGACTCTGGAGACTTCATGCTTCTCGATATTTTTTAACATTGTAACATCTAGGACTAAAAGTAAACTATATTTTACATTTTAAATATTTACTTGGTCCTTTTATGATTGGTAATTTTTTAATCTCATGTGCCTTCAGAGAAAAAAAGTTTTAAGTAATTTAAATATATCTTTCCTTGAAACACAATGAAACTTTGTAAATGGCTTCTACTTCAAGAAAAGTCTGCTTTTCCCAAATCCCATTGACTGGTAACTCTCATGTGTACACACACACACACACACACACACACACACACACACACATTATAGCACTAGAATAAAATAGATGAAGCAAGATCATACTAATGACCCAGAAACTATATAATTTCTATAGAATAAAAACAAAAGGATCATTTTGCAAAACACCTAATTATAGATGAATGTCCTAAGACCCAATTCAGGTCAAAGAGGGGACCTCTGGATAAGGTAAATAAACACATTTTCTGAACTCAACTGCAGCTAACTTCCACCTTGAGCCTGCCCTGGAACATTCTGCAAGCCTGGGGGCTGTGCCCTGCTCTGCTCTTCTTGTCCAGGGTGCAGTTGAAGCATATGCCACGTGTCGACTGGCAAACTGCTCCTCTCTGTGAAATGAGACCACTCCCAGTGGACCCTCACGTACAGTGAGGCTGGAGGTGCAGGAGGCCATCCTCCATTTCACTTGCGGCTTTTCACATTCCTTCCTCCAGTAAGCAGTAACTCGCCAGAGATGGCAAAGAAATCTCTCAAGTGTTCCTCCTGTAAGGATGCTTTCCCTGCTGTTAGCATGCTGTCATCTCTAACCCTAACCCTAATCCTAACCCTAACCCTAATCCTAACCCTAACCCTTCCAACACCTTGAACAGAAACATGCCAACCAGCTAACAATCGGGACCAGAAAGCCACCTGCAGGCTCAGTGCGTATGCTTCTTCTCCATCTACTTCTCTTGTGTGAGTCCATAGCTTGAAATACCACTGTGAGCCCATGACTCACAGACTAATATCTTTACCCTGGATGTCTCCCATCCTCATACGTACATACCCGAATGCCTTGGCGACATCTATACTGTATTTGGATGTCAAACAAGTATTTCAAATATAGCATGTGCAAAATGGAATTCCTGGACTCTCCCTAAAACCTGCTACACCCCAGCATTCCTTGTCTTAGTAATCGCTACTCCTCGCTTTAGGCACGTAGACCTAAAATCTGGGTGTCATCCTCGCCTCCCGTCTTTCTCCCATACCCCACGTGCGAGATATCACCAACCCCCATTGTCTTCAAGTACATCTAGAATCCAAGTGACCCTCACTGCAGGCACACTAGCCTCATCACCATTGCTGTTCCTCTGATCATCGTAATAATCTAGCTGGTCTCCCGGCCTCCGCTCTCGCCTTCTTGCTATTATTCTCAGCATGACAGCCAGTGTGATCCTCTTACAATTAATCAAATCAGCTCATTGTTTTACTCAAAACCTTCTGACGGCTCTCCATTTCACTCAGACTAAAAGCCAAAGTTCACAAGACCTCAGATGATTCAGTCTTACATCATTTCCCATCCCCAGTTTTTCTCCCCTCAGTCACATCACTGCAGTCACAGTCACTTCCTTGCTGTTCCTGGAACATTCCAGATGCATTCCGGCATCGCTGTCATCATACCTGTTGTTCCCTGTTGGCTTCCTGGCTGCTGCTTCACCAGTTTCAGGTGGGCTTCTGCTCAAATGTCATCCTCTCAGTAAGACCCACCCTGACCCCACTGTTCAATTACAGTTGCAACTTCCCTTCCCTGCCAGCACTTCCAACCCTCCTTACTCTGCTATTGTTTCCCTAGTACTTATCCCCTGTAACACATCAGAATATTTATTTATTATGTGTATTGCCCTGTCTTGTTCTCCCCACCAGAATATCATTTCCCCATGGCCAGCGATTAGTATCTATTTCTTTATCACTGTTTCCCAAGTGCCTAGAACAGTGCTTAGTTCACGGTAGCTTGCTAATTTATTAGATGCAATAAATATTTGTTGAATGAATGAAATTCAGGTCCCCAAAGTCAACCTCCATCTTCAAAGGGAAATTCAACCATGGCTCACACAATTCCTGATGGCCCCTGGTGCGGATCAGCTTAGCCACTGATCCATAAATGTGGATAAGACACTTTCGATCATTTGTGGAAAATCAGCAACCTGAAAGAGGATAATCAAACTAAACAAGCAATTAAAATGCTCCCTAAAAACAAGCAAACAAACCACAAAAACAGACAGTGCAGAAACAGGACATAACTTATTTTTTGAAAATAATTGTGGGGACCTCCCTGGAGGCGCAGTGGTTAAGAATCCACCTGCCAATGCAGGACAAAAGGGTTTGAGCCCTGGTCCAGGAAGATCCCACACGTCGCGGAGCAAATAAGCCTGTGTGCCACAACTACTGAAGCCCGCGTGCCACAACTACTGAAGATCACGTGCCTAGAGCCCATGCTCTGCAAAAAGAGAAGCCACCACAATGAGAAGCCTGCGCACCACAACAAAGAGTAACCCCTGCTCCTGGCAACTAGAGAAAGCCCGCAGATAGCAACAAAGACCCAACACAGCCAAAAATAAATTTTTAAAAAATAATAAAGTAATTAATTTTAAAAAATTGTGAAACTTGGTTTCAAGCCTATTACATCCATAAAAGAACAGGCTGCAGAAGGATCCACTGAGAATCAGAAAGTATTCTTGGAATTTAGTAAATTCTAAACACTAAAACTTAAAACTCAATAAATGGCTAAAATTGCATAATAGATGCTCCAGATAACTGAATTGGTAATTTGGAGTCTCATCTTGAACAATTCTTCCCTAACTTAAAAAGAAAACAAGATGGAACGTAGGGAAGGGGGCTTAAGACACAAGAAATACAGATCAAGAAGATACAGTGCAGATGTATTAGAAGTATCCGGAGAAGCTAATAGAGTAAATGGTGGAGAAGTATTAAAAGAAAAAAAGAAGAAAAGAGGAAAGAAAGAAAGAAAGAAAAGAAAGAAAGAAAGAAAATCACTTAAACTGAATATAGACTTGAGTTATTAGGACAAAAGTATCCACCGAGTACTAAAAAGGGAGAGAGTGTGTTAAAGTTACAGAGGATTCACATTCAAAGAATCAAGAGAAATTTTTCTTGAGCTGAAGGTAGACTTAAATTATTAAGGAAAAAGTGTGCTCTAGTCTTCTGGGTAAGATCATTAATAGAAAAGCCTATATTGATATCTCCTTGTCAAAATTCTATAAATAGAATAATCTAATTTTCTGGAAACAAAAGTGGTTACCTGGCTGAGAAAGAGATTCAAACTAACACTGGATTTCTCAGCTGTAATTGTGAATACTAAGGAAAAAGTCAAATAGTTTTAACAGAGTCCTGGGGAAGAGTCTGTCTACAGACATACAGGTTTAATATATGCTTCTACACGCTGACATAAAAGTCATTAGTTACTCTCTCACTTCGTCCCAGCTTATGAGTGGCATTGACATATATACACTACCAAATGTAAAATAGATAGCTGGTGGGAAGCAGCCACATAGCACGGGGAGATCAGCTCCGTGCTTTGTGACCACCTAGAGGGGCGGGATAGGGAGGGTGGGAGGGAGACACAAAAGGGAGGAGATATGGGGATATGTGCATACGTAAAGCTGATTCACTTTGTTATACAGCAGAAACTAACACACCATTTGTAAAGCAATTATACTCCAATAAAGATGTTAAAAAAAAAGTAGTTAGTTAATGTTTATGTGAAACATGTTTTCCAACTGCCTTTTCTCACATAAATGTATTAAACTGAGTTAAAGGAACTCTTCCAGAAAGGAATTATTGTGATTTCTCTCCTCTTGGGTAAGAATTCTTAATCATCTTAGACTTTCTATGGACTAAAACACTATAATAAAATGTATTAGGAAGGAAGTCCAAAAGCATAATGAAACTATGCTAGATCTTAAAATAGAAATACTACATTATATTTATGCATTCAGATATAGCAAGTTTGATTCATAATTGCCAACAAATTTTGTACATTAATTTGAAACAAGATCTGTGTATTTAACAAATGAAACCTGGTTTATATTAACAATCATGTGGGAAAGTATGAAATAAATGTAATTGAAAGAATGAAGTATACATTTATATATATATATAATTTATATATATATATTTATATATATATATATATAAAATGTGCCAGTTACTGGGAAGTTTCCCTTACATTTTTCATTCCTCTAATTATCCCGTGGAATTATTTCCACTGTCCTGGGATTCCCTTCTCTTATCCATTAATAACAAAGTAAAAGACATGGTTAATGGGCAATTATGTTCCCGGGAAATTTTGCTTTTGCAGCTGATGTATTTCACCCCGTCTTATATTCCCCAAATCATAAAAGATTCTCAGACATATTATTCATCAGTTATTTCCAGCTACTTATGGCTTTAGTGAAATGTCTATTATTAGACCACTAGGAGAATATATCATTTCAGAATATTTATTTTATATCATATATATTGGAACCCCACTAGAAAGAGTGTAGGTAGAAAAATCATTTGTACCACTGTGTATATCATTATAAAGCAAATAAGAAAAGTCATTCATATTATGCAAATTTTAAATATTCAAATCGAATGACATAAGTTTAACTGATTCTATTTCCTACAATGACGGCTGTCATACTGAATAAAACACATTTCACATAAATGTTCACTAACTTATTTAGCTTCATAACAGTCACACATAAATACACACTTATACACATACCACCCTTCCTAGTCTGTAATTCTTTTTTATTTGTTTTGTCTTTATTTTTTAAAATCTTACTAGACTATAGTTGATTTAGAGTTGTGTTAGTTTCAGGTGTACAACAAAGAGATTCAGTTATACATATATCTATATATCTGTTCTTTTTCAAATTCTTTTCTCATATAGGTTATCACAGTTCTTAATTTAACTGAATTAAAGTCAATATTTTAAAAACTTCACACACACTCATTTATACAAAATAGAGATTATTGTATATACACTTGTGTCACAATTACTCAATACTTCCTGATGTAAGGTGACTGGATGAAAGAATCCATAGTTTTACTCATTCACTCTAAACATTTAGGTGAAAGATATACTATAAAATCAATACAAAATTGCTTGGGGAAAGAATAATGCGTCAAATAGTTTTCCATCTATACGTCTCCTGTGATCATTTTAGGTAGGCAACCTCACATCAATCCGGGCTTCCTTTCTCTATATGGTGTTAAGAGTTTCCCGGTGCTGGAACACTTTTCTGAACCAATGTTCCGGTAAGACCTTCATGCTTCTCGACAGTTTCGTCTGATCGTTGAATACCCACAGAGTGCAGCCTTTGTTGTCTTTCCATTAGAAAGTAAGTCTAACATCCATACTCAGTGACAGTCGCCATCCCTATCAGATACTTTTCACTATCTTCCAAGGTAGGGGAGAGGTCACTAGGTGTACATTTCCTATTCTACATTGTTTTAAAGCTCTCCTCGCTTGTAACAAATACTTTCATATCTTTTACCTTCTCTAGTAGCAGTCAATCTCTTGAGATTTCTTTGAAAGAGGTATCCTCAGATTAAAATCAGTTCTTTCAGTGTCTTCACTAAAAGAAGTGAAAGGAATTAGGTGGTGAATATCATCTAGCTTTGCTGAAAATATTGCCCATAACTTCTGAAGTGATGCAAGCGTTCTGAGCTCAGACCCAGCACACACCCTGTGCTTTCCTCTGAGGTCAGCAGCTCAAAGCAGAAAAACCCAATATGTTCCTTTCAGTTACAATAAGTTGACATAGAATGTGTGCCAATTACAAAGGTAATTAGAACATACCATCCTTCCTCTGCTATCCTCCTTGAAGAAACACTTAGAAATCCACTTTCTATTTTGAAAACAAATTTCCTCAAAGCACATGTTCCAAATGCTCCCCCAGGATATTTAGAGAATTGGTGAGGCCACTGACTGAGAGCTGTGATTTGACACTGGGGAATAGAATAAGCTGTGGAAATTTTAGCTGTTGCAACCTTTTGTTCACCTAAGGTGGCTAGATAGTGTACATGTACAAGAGAAGCAGACAAAGAGAATCTGAAGCATGGAAAAGAGGCTGCCTTAACAGACAACCCAATATCAATCCCCTTATTTTTCTATCTACATTTTAAAGTTTCCCCGGACATACACTTCTTTCATCCCACAAAAAACCATTGAGCAGCTACTCTGTGTCAGACAGTGCACATCCTAAAGATGTACAGTGAGCAAAGACAGGACTAGTACTTTTCACAAGAAGATCACCAGTGCCCGAGTGACACAGAGGCAGTGCTGGGCATGACCGTCGCCATGGGACACACCCAACGCACACAGTGAAGCCCATTTAAATGTATCCGGACCAGCAGCCGGGAAACCTGGTATCAATAGACTTTGGTAAAAAGGTTAAAATGTAAATTTGGGAAATTTTTCTCTCTCCAAAAGCTGCCTGTAAGATGATTTCTACAGAGTTCTAGCAAATCCCAGAAACCAGAGATAAACAACTTTCCCATGAGATCCATAAATTATGAGAAACACTAAACTGAAGAAAACTGCCAAGTTTCCAAAAGTTACATAGTTTTCTAAGCTTTATCTGAAATTCTGATCATACCATGAGGCCAGATAGAAAATTAAAAATAACCTATCCATGAACCTTGGATGTCACAGTTGTCTAATATTTCCAGTAGGATTCTTAGACAAGACTCAGTTTTGTTTTTAAGAGGTGTATGTGAAGTTAACCACTTCTGTTTAGCTTTCAACTGTTTAAAAGATAATCCTGGACTTAAGGTCCAAAGTTGGGTCCTCCCCTTGTACCCCATGGCACACTGGGCATCCTGCAGGGGGGTCTGCTTGCCTACTGCCCCCTCCTCAGGACAACACCTGTATGAAATCCAGGCCCACGTCTGTCCCAGCCACTGTAACATGTCCCAGTGCCTGCAAATATGAAGTGCTCAAATATTTTTGAAACAATAAATTTATGTGCACTTTAAATTAAAAAAAATACTGTCTAGGTATCAACGACTTAGTATCTTACTCAAATAAAATTAATTTCGTTTAACATACCCTTAAGAATTTATTTTCATTTTCATATCTACAAAGTATCAAAGTCAGGGTAACTAATGTCAAGGGCATGGCTCTAGACTCAAACCTCCTAGATTAAGCCCTGGTTCCATCTGTGATTTGAAGTCACTTCTTTTACTTCAAGGCACTTCCTGTTAGAGTACTCCTGAGCATAAAATCAGAGAATTACGGTAAAGTATCTAGCCCAATGCCGTGTTAGCTGCTATTTTTGTTTGCCGGCCGCTATTTGCATTAACAAAATAAAGCAGGGCTTCCCTGGTGGCGCAGTGGTTGAGAGTCCGCCTGGCGATGCAGGGGACACGGGTTCGTGCCCCAGTCCGGGAAGATCCCACATGCCGCGGAGCGGCTGGGCCCGTGAGCCATGGCCGCTGAGCCTGCGCGTCCGGAGCCTGTGCTCCGCAACGGAAGAGGCCACAGCAGTGAGAGGCCCGCGTACCGCAAAAAAAACAAAAACAAAAACAAAATAAAGCATAAGGCAGTGTCCACCACACGGGGGTCAGAACTACCCACACCATTAGCTTATGTCTGCAGTCTTTTCACTTTTAGGGTCTTTGCCTCAAAACCGATCGTGGGTCTATGCCCAAAATTAGACATATTTTTCCTTCGTTCTATTGTCTATTTAGATGCAGTTGCTGCTTTAGAAGTAGGAACAGACTTTAATATTTAGAACAAATATTTCTCTAGCCAGCTCCAAGTCCCATTTCTGCACGCATCTACAGAAACCCCGAAGGGACAAATCTACAATAATCAACTTTACCTGAACCACAAAACGCCGTGCTATACATAACATGTTTTCCTCCACATGCTTGTGTAATGTTGGTGGGTGTAGCTTTACTTAGGGTAATTTAACAATTCCACATCTGGAAAATGTATACACAAAGATGCTAAACATGGCACTATTTAATATAGCAAACACAATTTAAAAGCTAAACAGCTATCACTTAGCTATATTAAGAATTTAACAAAATCATGCTTTGTTCAAGCCTTCAGAATGTTTAATTAATTTATTATGATCCTATATATATTTTTAACATTTATAATGAGGAAGTCTTTCTCTTCTCACACAGAAATGTATTTTAAAACTACCTAAATCAATGCAAGAAAAATGAAAAGAGAAAACAAACAAAATAGCAAAGTTTCTGGAAAGGTGTTAGTCAAACTATTAACTTACACGTGTTCATATGTTTTAATTATATAAACATTATTTAAATTATTATTAACTATAAGTATTTCTTTTTCTGATAAACAGCCATGTTTGGAAGCCAGTGATTTACAGGACAAGATCCTCACTTACCCGTCTCTATAGCCCTTATTGCAGTGCAATACGTATTTGTTGGATAAATATAAATATATATGAATAAATGAATGAAGTTTTGAACAGCATCATAAAAATATCACACATTTTATATGGAGAAAAGGTAATTAATCAGCAATCATGGTAAATAAGAAAACTTGACATGAACATTGTGAACAAGATCCCCTTTGAGCTGAGCTATTTCTTTTTTTAATTCAATTTTTATTTTATATTAGGGTATCGTTGATTTACACTGTTGTGTTAGTTTCAGGTGTACAGCAAAGTGATTCAGTTATACATATACATCTTGAATAAAGTTTAGAAATTGATGGAGGTGTGTTTTGCATCCTCACTTTTCCCCCACTCGATCTCACATTCAAACACTCAGGGTTCTCCTGTTCTCTCCCACTTTTAACAAAACCTGCTTTCAGGAAAGTATTAGGTACCTGTCACGTCCACGTTGACATGAATCCTGTTCATTGTTCCCCGTCCCAGGTGTCGTGGTGAGGTTTAGCTTAGATAATCTCCTTTTGCTTTGTAGTCAGGCTCTTCGGTCATCAGACTCCAAAGTCATGCTTATGATGTAAAGCTGGTTGATGCAACTTGCTTAGAAGACAGCAGCTTATGCACTAATGCCGTGTTTGAAATGGGTGTGAGTAGTTGGCTTTCAGTGATGTGCTTTAAAAGAATCGGTGGGTTATGTTCACATAAGCAGCCTCAACCTCAGTGCATTCTGGGTAGAATGACAGCCCCTCAGCCACTAGGATTTCCTGTTTTCCTTTTCCTGCCTAATTGTTCCCCATAGCACTCATTAGCAAGTGACCTCTTCCATATTTTTTACTCATTTATTGTCTTTGCCTTCATGGAAGCAGAAGCCCCACGAGGGCAGGAATTTTTGTTGTTTCATTTGTTGCTGTGACCTCAGCGCCTAAAACTGGCACATAGTAGGTGCTCAATAAATATGTGTTAAATAAACAAATAAACTATTGTCCAGATATTTCATAATTGCCATAAATAGTCCTTGGCTTCGTGTTTGATGATGGAGAAAGTTAAATCAGTTAGTTAGGAGGGGCAGGAAGCTTGGCAGAGGATGTGACCGTTGAGGATGGATGATTGGCAGGAATCAGCCAGGCGGGGGTTGGGGGGAGGCACATCTGCTGAAGTACCAGCATGGTGGTGGCTGTGAGGCCAGAAACCTTTGGCCTGGGACCAGAAAGAAGGTGCCTGCTGCCGGAGGAGTGAGCCAAGCAGAGCGCAGGCTGAATCTGGATGGACGTGTGGATGAGAGCCAGACGTGAAGGGCATGTGGGCCATGCAGGCATCATGGAGTTTATCCTACAAGAAATGAGGGGACAATGCATCATTTTAAGTAGAAAAGGGGTGTGCCCGGGACCATGAAGGGCCTTGTTCCTAGTCAGCACTTAACACATTTGCTAAATGAACGAATACATTAACAAATTAATCACCCCATTGAATTTTGGTATCAATTGTAACTGCGTGGACACAGGCAGGGGCTGCAACCTCACTCATATTTTTCACCCCACTCTGGGGTAAGTCTGACTACTATCTTTACTGTATTATTTGTCTATCGTTCTGTAGCAAATGAGCCCAAACCATAGTGACTTGAAACATTAAACATGGTTCTGTCTCAGGGTGTCTCGTCAGACTGCAGACAAGAAGTGGTCCAGGACTACAGGCATCTAAAGGCTTGGCTGAGTTAGAGGATCCACTCCTGGGGCAGCTGACTCATACAGCTGACAAGTGGGAGCTGAGTGCTAGCAAGAGGCTTCACTTCCTCCCCAAGGCTTCCTCCTCTACATGGACCCTCCGCCGACTGCTTGAGCATCCTCACAACGTGGTAGCTGACAGCAAATGTTGTATCCTCTTCAGGACGCAGTCTTGGTAGTCACAGAGCATCACATCATTGCATTCTATTCATTAGGGACGAGTCACTAAGTCCAGCCCATGTCCAGAGGAAGCAGAATCAGATTCTCCCTCCTGGAGGGAGATGTGTCAAAGATTTTGTGGGAAAATTTTAAAACCGCTAGAACTACCCTAAAAAAAGTCACCATCTTCTGGGTACCTAACAAATGTCAAGAGCTGTGCTATTTTATATACACTCTCAACTTCATCCTCCAACCTGCGTCTTGCAGATGGGGAGACCAAGGTTCAGAAGGTTCACTGACTTGTCAAAGTATCAAGGCTGGAAAGTAGCAGAGCCAGCACTTAAATCCAGTCAGTCTCACTCTGATTCCAAAGTGGTTTCTGTTTTGTCCCGCAACCAGCAGACCTTCACCCTTTCCCCAAACCACACACAGAACCTTAAGAAAAAGCTTGGCACTCTGATCACATATAATGCATCATCTATTTGTTTTAAACTATCTGTTACTCAGAAACAATGACCACTGTGTTGCAAACATACAATTATATTAATTTGAACATCGCTATTTAGAATTCGTGATAATCATTAAGACTTATGACATCACTTAAACTTTTTAAACAAGTTGATGGTATAAACATTTTAAATGTGATCATTTTCACAGACACTGATAATGCAAAATTCAAAATCACATTTTCGTTAAAGCAGCCTTGGCAAAATTCATATGATCTAAAACTTTGTGGACGAGAATTTATGTCTCTTTCCCTACTGGAAATGATTAACGTGAATCTTTCCCCTGAGATAAACACTTTCACTGGTTCACAGTTTCCAGCTGATTTTCTTCTTCATTCCCAAAGATATATGGAGTCTTAGACTTTATGTTTTTCCTATTTTTATTTAAATATGGTATGATTGAGGATATCTCAATGCTTTGAATCCAAACTATTAAAAATAAGGTGCTAATAAATGTCTTTTTAGGGCTACCTTTGATACTTGTAAACATGTAAGAAACATACGCCACAGCTGCACACGGAAGCCGTTCTGCTGAATTTGAGATGAGCTTCACTCAGAACGTGCCTGTTGTTTTTTAAAAAAGCTTATTTTAGAAGATCCTGAACATCTGTCCTGAACAAACCAGCTGACACAAAGGAAAATGCAAGGGAACAGAGGCCTCATAGCTCTGAGAGAATGAGTTAGAGGTGTGTTCCCCCGTCTCTAGCCTGTGGCAGGCACCTGCCTTCCAAATCAGCTCAGACCTATGTCTGCATGAGGCCCAGGCTGGCCTGGGAGAGGCCAGGGACAAGCCCATGGGCTTCTGGGATTCCTTTCAGGATCTCCCACTGGAAGTTTCCTATCTTCCCCAGAATGCATTTTCATTTTCATTTTTTTTTCTGCCAAGTCAGTACTCTCTCTCCTCCCTGAATTTTTACCTAATTCATATACAGTACATATTCTGTCTCTTATTTTCTCTCTCATACTCTGTCTTCCACATCTCCCTTCATGCACACACACACACACACAAACTCAGTATTAAGGAAAGCTCTGCTTCTGTCTGCCTGTTTTACACACAGTATCTACTAATTTTGAAAAGAAAATCCTGACTCTTAATAGCTAACATCTATAGAAAGGGCCCACTATGGGCCGAATAATCTTTCAAGGGCTGGTTAAACACTAACTTAATCCTCATCAAAACCCATAAGGAAGGGAACACTATTGCCCACATTTTATCAACACGGCGCCAAGGAACAGAGAGCAAGTGATATAGCTGTTGTCACATAACTAAGAGCAGCAAAGCTGAGGTTCACATCTCCATTCTTAGTACCTCTGCCCCAGCTGCCTAGCAAGCAGTCTCTGGCTGGCATGAAGGCAACACGATCTCTGAGTACTAAAAGGGTTTAAACTTGATCTCCAGAGGACAGATCGCTTTTGCTCTGTCAGCTCTACATTTCAGGCAATTTATAATCCTATTACTTCGTGGCTCATGATTCCATGGATTTGAATAGAACATGGACCAAATCACACCCTCAAAACAACTACACACAAGCCAGTGAAAGACTAGTATACATGGTATATATGTTCATATCAATATTGCTCTCAATGCTATAACATCTGATATGTGTATTTTACATCAGAGAGGAAGAAGCAATTTGACCCAAGCAACCATCCTGTGAAATGCTGGGGAGGAGGTGGACCTTTGTGGCTTTAGAAGCAGAGGGCCTGGGTTTGAATTCCTACCACTTACAAGTTACTTGCCCTCTGTGCCTCAGCTTTCACACCTGTAAAATGGGCATCATAAAGATACTTATTTTGTAGGCTTGAGGATTAAAGGAGTTCATACATATTAAGCTACTGGAACAGTGCCTGACATGTTGTAAGCTCTTCAAAATGCTAGCTGCTATTCCACTTGAGCAGGAACTATTCTCACCCCATTGTTTAGATAAGACGACAGGGGAAAAGAAGAGTTGGCTGCCTTGCACCAAATCCTACAGCAGGCAGCTAAACCAATGTTTGACTTCAAACCAAATATTCTTTTCACAACCCACAGTCTTTCAGAGAGGCTAACAGGAAACAACTGCATTTTACAAGTTGCACCAATAGCCTCACTGTGTCCTAGTCCCTTGCCACTCCACCCTCTAAAACACCATGTGATGGTGTCATTTTACCCACAGAACAACCCTGGCGAAGGCAGTAACGTTGCTGATTTACCACGTACACTATTAGGAATTGCCCAGTGATGCTAATATTTAATATTTCCCAAGAATATAAATTCCCCCAGATTGAGGTATACTATCCTAAATTATTAACTAGTCCACAGTGAATTCCTTCCTTCTCCAATGCCATTTTTAGAAATACTGCTGAGTGGCAGCCTGTCATCAGAGGTGGCCATGGGATAAGAAGTGGAGAGAGGCAACCAGCCTAGGGGATGCTGACCTTTTGCTCTTGCCTGTGGCTGGGTGGTGACACCATCCAAAGAGCCCACGTAGAGGCAGTCCGTGGGGGAGGGGGTTCTGCTCCCCCAGGGCTGCAAGTACGCACACGATCTGCTGATA
Source organism: Globicephala melas (assembly GCF_963455315.2). NCBI lineage: Eukaryota > Metazoa > Chordata > Mammalia > Artiodactyla > Delphinidae > Globicephala > Globicephala melas. Next base: position 9,498,989 of record NC_083315.2, read on the forward strand.
AACCCTGCAGGAGGTGCCACCCCCCTTCCCAACATCTTTCAGGCAGTCGTGTGAGACACACTGTCCACTCTAAGCTGCTCATGCCTCGAGGCCCTTGGTTTCACCTGTGCACAAATACGAGGGGCTGGGGTGGGGGGAAGGGATAGGAAAATCATCACTTTTCAGTACGGCCCTGCATGTATCGTGGATTCCTAAAATATGCCATGTTCAACAGGTACAGAATATAAAAGAGCGCAAATTCTCCCCTAGAAGCTTACAGCAGGCTGGGGCGACGTGACCAAATTCAATTTCTGCAGGAATGGGATCAAAAAGAAGCTAAGTTAATGTGTAAACAGGAAAAGTATTTTGTAGAGGGTGGACCTTGAAATTTGACCTTAATATTGAGGAAAGAGTGGGTAGCAGAAGACTGCCTGTTCTCACAGGGTAAGAATGATTGTCAGGACAGAGGGTGGGACCCGAGAGGCTGATCCTCGGCTCTCAAGCCGAGGAGCTGCTCAGTGGTGTGGGTGTTAATGGCGAGGAGCTGAAGATGCAGACGTGTGTGGTTGTGGGACAAAGAATGGATGCTTATTCAATGGAAAAGCAATGTCACTCGGATGCCCTTGACGCTAAAATGTCTTCAAAAGGCTAAGCTGAGACACTCCAAAAATTCCTCTTTCCCTTGGAAAAGCTTCATGATGTGAGTGTTACCCAGGGCGTACTAACACCTTACATCTGAAAAAGTGAACATTATATGTCTATATAAATATTTCCTAATGCCACTTTCCATCATGGCTAATCGAGCAAATGATATCTTTATTAATCAAATAACTTAAAGAGAGGGCAATCAAACATTCCCTGACATAGGCTTTAGAAATATGTATTATTTCAAAAAGAAGAGATATTTCTTCTTCCTGTTTTTTGATCTATTTCTAAACAAGCCTTCATTTGATTTGATACCTTTAAACCTATTTGAGGGCATGTTTTGCATAGCTTTTCTTAGAGACTGGGTCAGAAGATTGCCTCTCAGAACCAACTGGGAGAGGCGTGGTATTCTCTAGACCACAAAAGAAAAGCACAATGTCATAATATAAATAATAGTGTACAGAATAGAAACCAGGATTAAAAGCGGACTCTTACCAATAGAGGGATATTTCACAAATGATAAAAGTCACCGCGATGTGATTCATAAATCTATATATTAATACAGTTTTCATTATAATATCATTTCTTTGATGATTTCATAATAAAAATATTTTCTATTTTCCCCAAATAAAAGTCGAATGTGATTCATATGTGAGAGTATTTCATATATGCATAGATTTTGATTTAAGGGAAAAATCCCTATAGGGGGGCATACAAGTTGGAAAAGCAATATATATGCAGTAGAGCTAATATTAAATTTATGTACCCATTAAAAGAGTAAATTTGTACATAAAGTCCCTTGAATTTAATACCGCGGGCCTCTCACTGTTGTGGCCTGTCCCGTTGTGGAGCACAGGCTCCGGACACGGCTCACGGGCCCAGCCGCTCCGCGGCATGTGGGATCTTCCCGGACCGGGGCACGAACCCGCATCCCCTGCATCGGCAGGCGGACTCTCAACCACTGTGCCACCAGGGAAGCCCTAAAGTATTTTATATAAGTACATTCTTAGTACTGCTCTGTCTTAAAGCTAAATCTTAAACACACACACACGCACACACGCACACACACATCCCAGAGTCAAATGGATAACTGTCCAGTTAGTATGAGCTTCTCTTCTCAAACCCTGATCCTCTCCTCAGCCCACATTGACTTCATTTTTAGGATATTTTAGCCAAAAAGAAAAATACTTTTTGGCTAGCTTCTCGAAGATAATAGGCTCGTTTCCCCTCCCCCACATGACTCAGCCCCAGGTTGCTTGGGCAAGGCAGGTGACAGGCTCAGTGTCACCTCTCCTTCCCTGACGTTAATGATCCTCGGTACCAGCTTAGCTGCTTCCTCCTGAAACCTGGGGTGTTTCGCCTCAGGCTCTCTCTCTTCTTAAGGGAAATTGGACACAGCTTAAAGATTTGATTATTCTGACTTCCACAGCTCATTAAGATAGCACCACAAGTACCGAGTCCAAGAACCTCCACGAGTGTCCTGAGTTTGCACAGCGTTTAGCTTCAACTTCCGACGGTTTGCATCTTCCCAGACAGTGGACCACGTTGCCCAGTGGTGGACATTACACGCAGCATCTTTTCATTTGATTGAACAGAAATGGTCCCATTTCTGCTCACATCTGGTAATTATTTCCTCTTCCTACACCCCATGGTCCCTTCTCATGCCACGTCAGACGAATAGTCAAAAAAGAAAACGAAAAAAGGCATAACGCTGCATGCACAGGGCTAACAGGTGTTATAAACAACTTCCCGCCTCCCCTGTCTGTCAGCAGCATCAGTATCTCCTCCATCGTGATGGGCTGTCAGGTACGAAGGACCAGGGGACCCAAGAGCTTCACCTGCTCGCCAGGGTCGGTCTTCTCTGTCCTCTCCTACTATGATCTTTTGACAGTTCTTCCAGAAAACACTTTTTTGAAAAGAGAGAGAAGGGGCCTAACGCACCATCTGAGTTCAAAGCTTCAGTCAAAGTACATACACTGACGGTTCTTCCAAACCATCACTTTTCCTTTGTTGATTGCTTTCCACTGGTATTTTTACTCCAGTCTTTTCCCCCACATGGCAGCTCAGCTCCCAGAAATAGGATTGTTGCCAGCTCTCTAGTTGCTTCCCTTCCCCCCTGGGCTGACCACACAGGAAGTAAGTGCCCCGGTGAGGCATCTCTCACCCATGGCAGAGTCAGTCTCCAGTTGCTCTGAAAAAAATGAAAGAACTCAGATTTATCACAGCTCCAGCCTGCAGAGAGGAGAGCTTCAGATCCTGCCAGAAATAACCAGTCCCCAGACCAGTAGTGTTCTATTAGCTAATATGTTTAGATGATCACTCAGTATCTTGGAAAGAAAAGGCAACAAGACCCCCTGATTTTTTTTTTTCCTGCAATTCCACACTTAAAGAGAATCCCAGACCAGGATGCAGGAAGGTCTCCAGGCTGACCTTCTCTCCATTTCCTGCCAAAGGATGAGCGGGCTCCTGAGACCATCCGGCAGACCATGGAGGAACTCAGGGCTGTGCTGCTCCAAAAATCTCAAGGCTGAGCAAGCTTTCTCCACTGGGACAGATCCTGGTGCTTCTGACAAGGTCATTGTTTAATGAGAAAAGACATAAATGTTTGAAATTTCACCATGGATTCAGAATTCAAAGGCAAGAGGGCAAAAAAAAAAAAAAAAAAAAAATCTCCTTACAAACAACAAGCTTTAGAAATATAAAGAGCTCCTATGTAGAGCAGCGATCTACCAGATGAGTCAGTAGAGAGCAGGACTTAAGAATTAGTCAAACAGTGTTGGACGCGAAACAGTTGGAACGTGGGCAATGTGGCTGATGTACAGTGTAGTTCCAGGGCCTTTCCTGTAAAAGGAAAGGAACCGAATGCCTTTCTAGTACTATCGTCTCCCACCTTCCCTCTGTTGGTACATTGGCTCGTTAAAAAAAAAGGCAGAAGCATTTATTAGTTCAACAGAATTTTAATAGAACCACAAAAGGCAGCATTTATATGGTAGGTTTGATCCTTATAACAACAATATGACCTATGAACTATTACGATTCTGTTTTAACCGTTGAGGAAACTATAAATGGAGGCTTATTGAAGTCCAGTTTCAGATAAAAGTAATGGATCTGCCTTCTGCCTGGAATGGGAAAACCAGGTGCTTCTTCCCTTCCCTCGAGAGAGATTTCAAAATCTCTGCTGACCAGTGCGCGCTGACTTCGGAGGAGTGAATCCCACCGACCTCTTCAGCAAAGATCATCTTGGTTTCCTAAGTGTTCCTATGTCTTCTTCCTCCGTGTCTTAGCCTTTTCCCTGCCTAGGCACTAAACCTGAGTCTGGATCACCTTCTTTTTATATGCTTATACCACCTAATTAATGGTGACCTCAACTTGGACGGGCCTGTCCATTTTGCTCATATGTGTCTTTGTTATCCAGATGGGGCTTCACCTGCCATGCACTCCCCAGTAAACACAAAACACTGTCTGGAGGGTAAGGCTGAAACATTCATATCATCACCCACAAAGTACCCTCAAAGCTCACCTGATATGTTCTACGTGTCTCCTCATCTCCACCAGTGCAAAGGTAGACACACGATGAACTAGAACCAAAATTCACTGCTCTCTGTGAAAGGGCTCACATCCTGCTTCCTTATTAACAATAGCCTTTGTTTAGATTGCTTGCTATCCTTTGCTGATAATGACAAACTTTATTGGCAATGACAAGTTAAATCAACCAGCTACAGTATTTTGAATTAAAATAAAAACTCCTAGTGAAGAATAAAAAATAGTAAAAGAAATAAAAATCAAGTGATAATAAGCAGAACTGGAACATCTTACTGTCACTAACAGGGGTGGAGTTTGTGAAAAAAATTAAATAACCGTATTATCATCCTAATTAACCAGTGGGTATGCTGCTTTGACCATAAGACATAATATTTTCAGAAGTGCGACTTAGAATTGCTAAGATTAACAGAGAATGTCACATAATACAGGGTGATATTTACAAATATTATACATATCATATATGACATTTATATATTATATAACAGAAATGTTTTATTATATAGGCTATGTTTAATGAAGGAAGGGGAAAAGGAAAGAAGACATAAACAAATGAAAGAAGGTGTGTTCACAACTTTGCTTGATGACCGAGGGCGCTGGTCTCCCTGCCTTCACCTGGCTCATCTTTTCCGTTCAGCCTCCACGCTGCTGCCAAGATGACCTCTAAAATCAATCTGACAATTCCACGACCCCACACCCCAGCCTAGAATTATTATTTTAGAATTATTTCTTCTAGTTCTGTGAAAAAATGCCATGATATTTTGATTGGGATTGCACTGAATCTGTAAATTTCCCTGGATAGTATGGTCATTTTAACGATATTAATTCTTCCAGTTCATGAACACGGTATGTCTTGCCATTTGTTTGTGTAATCTTCAGTTTCTTTCATCAGTGTCTTATAATTGTCTGAGTGCAGGTCTTTTAGATTTATTCCCAGCCATTTTATTATTTCTGTTGAAATTGTAAATGGGATTTTCTTAATTTTTCTTTCTGATAGTTCATTGCTAATGCATAGAAATGCAACAGATTTCTGTATCTTAATTTTGTATCCTGCAACTTTACTGAATTCATTTATTAGTGCTAATAGTTATTTGGTGGTATCTTTAGAATTTTCTATGTATAGTATCATGTCATCTGTAAACAGTGACAGTTTTACTTCTTTCCAATTTGGATTCCTTTTATTTTTTTTCTTGTCTGATTGCTGTGGCTAGACCTTCCGATGTGTCATTGTTTTTTGATTTACTGTATATTTTGAACATTTTCTATGTCATTCAATATTCTTTGAAATGCCATTTCTAAAAACTTCATTATAGGGATGTACCATAACTGTCCTCCTGTTTGAACACCTAGCTTGTTTTCAGCTTTGGCCACTATAGATAATGTTGCAATGACTGTCTTTGATAATGAATTTTCATGAAAAATGGCTCACTATCATTGTGTAATATCATGTTTTCATGTTGGCTAGTTTGATAAGCAAAAAATAGTATTAGTTCACATAGGTTGTTGGAGGATGGGAGTGGCCAGGAGGGTCTGTGGGTGTCAGAATCCCTGAACCCCCTGACATACTTCACTGGAGTCTGACCTCAGAGCAGTGTGATCTGGACCAATGGTGTGCAGGCATTGGTGATAAAGTTCTTGGAATAAAAATCATTGTCCAGGTTACATAGGAAAGCATGCAGATTCTCCAGGGAGCCATAAAACACACGCACACATACACTCACACACACACAGCAGACACATTCCCAGCTCTTGGTGAAGCTTGATCCGCCTCCTATAGCTCATGGCCAGGGCCAGGTCCCCATGCAGACACACCTCTCCCAGATCCCCCCTCCCCACTGCAGCCACAGGGACCGTCCTGGCTCAGCATGAAAGGGCACAGCCCTGGACCCATCTCCCCTGCTAGGTAGGAGCTGGGCACACTGGGAGCACTTGGGCAGTAGCACAGGTGAGAAGCCCCTGGAATTCCATCTGCTCTCCAGGACCCAAAACAGGGGTGCAGCCAGCTGCCCTCAACTTCCCTCTCTTTCCAGAGGACCTCTTTCTCCTTCCACAGGTACACATAAACACTATCTCTATCCTCGTAGAGAGTAACAGATAAATGCCGCATTGGTTTTTAAGAGTGTTGAAATAGGAGTTAGGACAGGGTTCTAGCCATGGGGCTGCCATTCCCTAATTGTGTGAGGACAGGCACAGGACTGGATGTCATTATTTCTTCATGATTTCCTTTGCCCCCAAAGGATGATGTTCTTAGTTGCCTGAACAGAATGAGAATGGCATGAGGTCATCGTGGTGACCATACTCTGCAAAAGGGTAGCATTGTTGCACATGGAGGGTAGGATAGCTGCAGGTGAAGGATAGCATTTTCACAGGTGCGGGTTGCATTGCTACAGGTGGGCAGTAGCACAATCCTCTACACTGTGCACACACACCTTCCCAGCCTGGCACCTCACCTGGAGTGGGAAATGCCCCTCAGAGCCAATGCTATGGACAAAGAATGAACACCAACACTCACATGCTTTGCAACTTTGCTGCCCAGCACACTCATTCTCTGTGTGGTGCTGACTGTTATTGTGCCCAAAGGTAAAAATAGCTCCACTTCTAAGCTTCACCTCAGTAAATTAGGACAATGGTCAGAGGCCAAGGATCTAGCAGAGGGAACCTTGGCAGCAACAATGGGATAGCCCTTCAGACCAAGGGAAGGTTAGTCCTGGGGCACAACCTTCATTAATTTGCCTTCACTCACTTCATCTCTCTCTGAGAGCACCACCCACCTAAAGATCAGATGCATGTTCCTGGATACTGAATGGCCTTTGAAAAATGAATATGCTCAACAGAGTCTATTTATCTTGGGGGGAAATGAATATAATTCCAGTCAGTTTCAAATGATACTATTTTTTTTAACTTGCACAGTAGCATATGGTTAAGGTAAGGTAACGTGTCAAGCCAATGTCTTTTGTGAATCCAGGGCAAAGCTCTTTTTCCAATGACATAAGGTAATTATGAATAGAAGGGTGATCCTCCTTCAAGTCCAGCAGGAGCTCAATTCTGACTATTCATATTGGTCAGACCCACTCAGAATGACAAAATCATTTGATGGATGGTAGACAGATATGCATTATTCACAGAGACATCTTCAAAGAATTCCATAAATTATAGGTTTCCTAAAACTGAAAGTTCCAGTGAGCCGGCAGTGAATGCCAGGGTGAAGAGGTGTAATCAGCGTGAATATTGTTCCTGGTTAATTTGTCCCTTACAGGTGGCTGCATTTTATGCCCCAGGAAGAAAGGCTGTCTTTATGCTTTCTCAGCACTGCCTTTACCTCTTCCCAGAGGTAGCCTAATTCACTGGTCCTTGACCCTGGCTGCGGTACTCAGATAGCCCTGGAGTTTTTAAAACCCCGGTGCTGGATCAAACTCTAGAGATTCTTCATTGGCCTGGGGTGGGGCCTGGGCATCAGCATTTTTAGTCTCCCCGGTTGATTCTAATGTGCAGCCATGGTCTAGAAACGTTGAACTAATCACTACAATTCCTTAAAAGATGTGCATATATATATTTTTTAACCTAAAGAGAGTTGTTGTGAGAACAAAATAATTTAATACTTTCCCAGTATACTTAGATTCCAAACATTGCATCTAAGTCAGGGTCCAGAGAAACCAATAGAACTGATAGAATGTGTCTCTCTCTATATATATGTATGGTGGTGGAGGGTGTGGAAAGAGAGAGTTATTTTAAGGAACTGACTCACGTGATTGTGGAGGATGTCAGGTCTGAAATCTGCAGGGCAGGCCCGCAGACTGGGGACCCAGGGAAGACTTACTATTGCAATTCAAGTCCAAAGGCAACCTGAAGGCAGAAGTTCTCCCTCCTTGAGAGACCTCAGTCTTTTCTCTTAAGGCCTTCAACTGGTCGGATGAGACCTACCCACATTATGGAGACTAATTGGTTTGACTTAAAGTCTACTGATTTAAATGTTAATCACATCTAAAAAGGACCCTCACAGCAACATCTAGACTGTGTTTGACCAAACAACCGGGCGTCATAGCCCAGCCAAACTGACACAAGATTAACCACCACGGTGACCTTCAGTTGGTGTATCTGGACAATGCAGAGATGACTCACCTCTGTGTCCACCCAGAAAAGCGCTTCAGCTCTGCTCCTTCCACTTTTCTCCAATTATTTAAATTATTCACTAAGGACTAATTAGTCAATGTGTTTACCTTCAAAGAGCACAGGAGTTGTTAACTGGTAAGTGATGGGCACCCGGAAGATAGAGAGAGCTGGGGAGCAGAGCAGGAAATATTTGAGACCAGGGTCCTGGAATCAGCTGCAGAGAGAGATTTGACGAGATCTCAGACAAATGGACGACTGACTTCAGGATCCAGAGCTAAAGTACTGGCCTCCACTGCCATTTAGGAACTCCAAGTGGGGAGTCCTTGACACAGAGTCAGTCGGGCAGTTGGGGAAGTGGTAATGAGTGGGCTACAATCCGCGGGACAGGAGAACTGTTCCAAACCCTGTAAAGCAGGAGCCAGAGGCAGCCCTGGAGGGGAAGCTCTGCTTGCCTCGTCTGGCCACTGAGAATCATTGTCACATCTGAAATATGTCCTCAACACAGTTGTGGACAAACAGTTTATCTTCCAGCTGTTTGAATAAAGCATAGGACGCAATACCAAGTTGAAATATAAGACATGCCAATCGAGGAACTCTTCCCTGTTTATCGTGTTGGGCACCTTCCAGAACCACAGCCCACTCTTTCCCCATCCTTGTTGACCTGTGTCAGCTACATCAGGGAACACCCATGCTCTTGGCTCCCAGCAGGAGGTGGAGCAGGAAACCGGTGGGATGGAGAATCCTGAGGTTGGGGAACACGCAACCCAGGCTGGCTGACAGCGTCCCCCCACCAAAAGTCCTGCAGGCAGCCTCTTCCTCTGCATCAGCTAGAAAGCCAAGTACTCATGCAATCATTTGAATTGTGAGCCAAACAAGCCACTGTTTTCATGGAATAGACTTTTACCAGAAAGGACTATTGACAGACAAACGATGGTCCTTCAGACTTGGGTATTTATGAGGCGTTGTCTCTAAAAAGAATGACACGACCTTGTCACTTCAAGGACGACTCTACTTACAGAACTTGCTGCCAGCGATAAATGCCTAGCTTTCAAGTGAAAAGGAGAATGTTGGAAAACCCATCTGTCACCATGAGCTTGAGAGCGTCCCCGTATTTAGAGACTCTGCTAATGAGATGGAGGGATGATGTAACAGATACGATCTTTTTTTTTTTTTTTGCAGTACGCGGGCCTCTCACTGTTGTGGCCTCTCCCGTTGCGGAGCACAGGCTCCGGACATGCAGGCTCAGCGGCCATGGCTCACAGGCCCAGCCGCTCCGCGGCATGTGGGATCTTCCCGGACCGGGGCACAAACCCGTGTCCCCTGCATCGGCAGGCGGACTCTCAACCACTGCGCCACCAGGGAAGCCCAGATACGATCTTTTGATGGGATGATGTAACAGATATGATCTTTTGAATATGGCATCATTTGCAAGATCTGTACAACTGAGTGAACAATATTTTCCAAATGACCAGTGAATGAAGTTACAAAATCACACACAGGTAAAAGACCCAACCACAGTGCACAAGGGACCAATGGATTATAACCTAGCAGAGTATGAAAAGTTTATTGATAAGGTTTCAAAGTCTACAACTGCAACTAACTTTTAAGAAATTACTCCTTGTCAAATTCTAGTGTAATATCATCTGAAAATGCTATTAAAAGTCTTCCCCTTTTATAACATAGGCCACATTTCCCCCAGCTCTTTCGACCAAAACAACAAGTTGTGGCAGACTGAGTGCAGAAGCAGATAAAAGAAACCAGCTGTCTTCTACTAAGATTTGCAAAAACAATGCCTCTCTTCTCACTAAAACATTTTGTTTTAGAAAACAGAATTATTTTTCATGAAAATGTTACTTATTTTAACTTGTAAGACTTTATTATTGTTATGTTAAATCAAGTAATAAATAAATCCTTCCAAATTTCCCATTTTTAATTTCAAATCCAGTAAATATAGATAGAAATTACTCACAGAAACAAAAATTCTTTGATATGTTAAGTAATTTTTAAGAGTGTCAAGGGGTCTCAGGACCCTAAAGTTTGGGAACTCCTGATCCAAGCCCTGTCGTTCCACAACCGAAGCTGGGCTGGGAGACGCCCCCCCCGGGCAGCCTTCCATCACTGAAGCACGTCTTTGCTATAATTGTCCCCTCAATTTGCCCTTGCTCTTTCTCTTCATCTACCTGAATCTTGCCCATTCTTCCAGGCACATCTGAAGGGTCTCAAGGCCAAGCAGCCCTTCCTGGGAACTGTTAAGTCACACATCTAACCATCGCGGACATCCACTTCTCTTGCAGATGCCTGTGCCTTGTATGATGTTGGCTTGGCCAAAAAGTTCATTCGCTTTTCCCGTAGCATCTTAGGGAAAACCCGAACGAACTTTTTGGCCAACACAATATGTTGTCTAGTCGTCCTATGTTATGTCTCATCACACCAACTTGATCGTAGTCTTTAAGAGACGAGACTCTGCTCGGTGAGCCTTTATCTTCCTATACCCAGCACAGGGATGCACAGCTGCATCATTTAATGTAAATGTGATCATCCAATTTGAATGGTTGCATCTGAATAGGTCATGACCAGGTTTTGCCACACACCTTCTCCTTAGAAATCCACCTTCTCCCTTAGAAACCCACCTTCCCTCATGGCCTTTACATTTTCATCCTTGTGTGAATGAAGAATCTTCTAGACACAATTTTTCTTTATCTGCTAACAAAACTTCTCTTAAACTGGGTGGCTGATTAGCTCAATGAATGCTAACTGGACGAGGGAGCCTAGCAACCCTGATACTTCATTTTTCAAAACGTTTTAGATGGCTCCCCCAGACTCTCAAGACTAACTGTGTTCCCTGGAAGAGCTATGGTCAGGTAAGCATCTTTTTCAAGCTGGATGAGACATGAGGATAACTGTAAGAATGTGTATAGGTTTAAAAAAAGGAATGTAAAAACCACAGACATGATCATTATATTGGAATGGTGGATTATAGATCATTTTCTTCTGTTTCACAACTTTTCTGTAATGTGATTTGTATTAATTTTTTTTTAATTCCATTATATGTTTAAAATCCCCATTTCTTAAAGGGGACTTGTGCCGGTTAGGACTTGTGATTACATGTATCAAAAGCAAGTTGTGAGAATTGCATGGTATACAAATGATATTTCAATAATGCTGTTATTAAATATATATATATATATATATACACACACATAGGCATGAAATATTGGGTAGTGGGGAAAAAAATTCTGGGACGTCTGAGGAATACGCTCAGGATATTGACAGAAAACAGAGCAAGCTTGACAACCCACAACCCAGCCACGTTTGCACCAGAAAGTCTATCTAAGGCTCTAGTGCTCTGGACCCTCTCCACTGCTGGAAATTTCTGCAGACAGCTTCACAGGACTGGGCGGGACCATCTGATTGGTCAAGGTCAGGTCACGCCAGTGTCAAGAAGCAGGGAAGGGAGAGATTTGTTCCCTTCTTTGGCTTCTGTTGGGGATCACGGCCCTCCCTCCCACTAAGATCTGCACAATGAAGGCCCCCAAATAGAAGAGTTCAAACGTTGGAAGCCAAAGCTGGCACAGAACCGCCACATACAATACAAAACTATAGCATTGGAAGGGGCTACAAATAGAAATGACAGTAAATGCATTACAATGGGTTAAATGAACAATGCTCTCCATTCACTTAAGAAAACTATTTTCTGTCTGTTGAGGATGATGTTGAAAAGACCCAGTTCATCTAGACTCTACCCCATGGCAGCAAATACCTGAATTCACCATCATCACTCCTTTTAATTATTCCAAATCTTGCCCGTTCTTCAAGACCAATCTTCTTTTAAAATTTTTATTGGAGTATACTTGATTTAAAGTATTGTGTTAAAAAAAAAAAAAAAGAAAAAAATAAAGTATTGTGTTAGTTTCTACTGTACAGCAAAGTGAATCAGTTATACATATACATAGAGTGGATATATGGGGAGTACTTGACAAATCACTTAACCGCCACTGCCACCATCTCTGAGGTTCACCCAATAGGGTAATACTTCGGAGTTTCTCTTTGTTTCTTTCACTGAAAGGGTAGCATTCGTCCAAGAGTCAACCAGAGAAACAGAAAACCTCACTAGAAACTGATTTTGTTTTATTTTTAACTTTTATTGAGGTAAAATTCACATTATGTATAATTGACGATTTAAAAGTGTACACGTCAGTAATATTTAGTGTATTCGCTTTGTTGTGCAACCACCAGCTTCTTCTAACTTCCAAACCTTTTCTTCACCCCATAAAAACACACCCTACCTATTAAGTAACCACTTCCCTGGTGACCTGTAATCTGCTTTCTGTCTCTGTGGATATATGCCATAAAAGGAATCATACAACATGGGACCTTTGTGTCTGACTTCTTTCGTTTAGCATAACCTTTTCTTTTTTTAAATAAATTTATTTATCTATTTTATTTTTGGCTGTGTTGGGTCTTTGTTGCTGCATGCAGGCTTTCTCTAGTTGTGTTGAGCGGGGGCTACTATTCGTTGCGGTGTGCGGGCTTCTCATTGCGGTGGCTTCTCTTGTTGCGGAGCACCGGCTCTAGGTGCGCGGGCTTCAGTAGTTGTGGCGCACGGGCTTAGTTGCTCAGCGGCATGTGGGATCTTCCCGGACCAGGGCTCAAGCCCGTGTCCCCTGCATTGGCAGGCAGATTCTTAACCACTGAGCCACCAGGGAAGTCCCTAGCAAAACGTTTTCAAGTTCATCCTAGAAGCTGATTTTACTTCCATTGTAGAAAGAGGGCAAAGGCAGTGAATGATGCCACTTTTTCTTTCACCCAAATAGTGTGTTCAGAGGAGTTTTGGGGAAGAAATTCTCCCCCCAACCCCACTTTTTGTTTTTAATTTTTATTGGCATAGAGTTGATTTACAGTGTTGTATTGGTTTCAGGCGTACAGCAAAGTGAGTCAGTTATACATATATCAATACATATACCCACTCTATTTTAGATTCTTTTCCCATATAGGCCATTACAGAGTACTGAGTAGAGTTCCCTGTGCTATAACTTAAGTCCCGAGTATTGAGTAGAGTTCCTTGTGCTATACCTTAAGTCCCTACCCTTCTTTCTAGGAAGTTACATAGTCCTTTTCTGTTAAAACGATCACCTACCCCTTGACTGAAATACATGTATTTGCAAGCATTCTAGAATCTAAATAAAAGCAAATGTTAAGAAGAGAAGAGTAATCTTTATGTCAACTACAGCTGTTGAGAAAACAGTGTCCCAGAAGCTGGTATTAAGCAGTTAGAAGCCAACAGGTCTACCTGGAAATATGATATAGTATGTGGCAAGTTGACTCCAGCTCAAGTCCCACCTTCTCTATGTCCTTGTCTCTATGTCAAGTTACTTAACTCTCTAAACTAGAGTTGCCTCAACTGCAAAATAATAACAATAGCACCTACTTCTTAGGGATGTTGTTGGAATTACATGAGATAATGCACATAAGGTAATTACCAAGTGCCTTATTCATAATCACTTGATGTGAGCTATGATTATTATACATTGACCTCAGTTCAGATTTCAAGCTTCACTCTTCATATAAAGTAATAATTATCACTTTCAATACCTCTGGTTTCAGCACTAGTAGGAGGCAACAGACCCAGCCTGACATGTAAGTAGCTACTTAATATTAGAAGCTAGCGTAACTATTAGGTAACTTGTCATTTAAAAAAAAAGTGGGTTGAACGTGATTTTCATCATTTTGTCCCAACATTTAAATGGTTAAATGGGTAAATGGTCCTGCTTAATGGTTTCACCAAGCATTTCTATTGCAGGGCTAAAACACAAAGGTTTGGTCTCTCCCTTAGAGAATGGTACTCCGGCAAGCAGGAAACATTACGACTCTGGCTTAGGAAAAGGAAGAGGAAATGAATTCACATGCTGGGGAGGGACGTAGGGACCAATCACAAATAATGCACTGCGGTCGTGAGCACCTCCAAAGGATTCTGAAATGTTATTCACCGCCGAGAGAGGAAATCTGAGCTGACATGTTATTTTCTGAGCTGTTTATTAATGCATTGACTGTGGAAGAAGCGGGAGCAGACTTCAATCCCAACCCCCAATTCAAAGTCAGTGTCTTGTCACCTTGCTGGCTGAGGGAAGCAGGGGAAAACGGTGAAGATTCTGAAAAAGCTGTTAAGAACAGTTAAGAAAAGAAGAAACCTGATCTTTTCCCTCCTTGCATGGGTCTAACAAAGCTTTGAGTTCGGAAGAAATGCCTTCTGTTCAGCCACCAATCCATCAGCCCGAATGAAGGAGGCGGTGAACATTTTCGACCAAGTGAAATTCTCTGTCTCTGGACTAATACCAGAGCTAAATAAATGAATCAGACCTGTACTGCCCACTAAGCCTCAAAATTGAATCCGTGCTGATGGGTCCTAACTCTGCCGTTGACCAGTTCATGAGAAAAACAGACCAGAAGATGATTTGGGCCAGCCTCACTAAGGGCCAGGAAGTCATCTTGCTACCGAGGTCTTTCCACACAACCTAGCAAAGTGACCTCCAGCCATCTCTCCCAAGAGAAGAAGGAATAATAAAGGGGATTAAAATGCATCTTGTGAGACTGGAGTTAGATAGAAAGAAGCACTTACTGTTACCAAGAGGTGTCCAGAATTAGAATCCGCTATCAGCCGATTTTAGGTCCTTTGATTCCTCCTCTTTGGAGCATTTTAACGATCAAACTGAATTTGGGTACCACTGTCAACGTCAACTCCTGACCAGAAGTGCATTCGAGCAACTCGGTCAAATGCAAAATGAGTCAACAGATGGAAGGAAGAGTTCATCTCAAACTCTCTCAGGCCAAGCACAAAGGCCATCCCATGTCTCTGCCTGTGCTTGTAGCCAACGGTTTTAAACTAGAAGCCGTGGAATACATTGACACGGCACCGGCTACTTGAAAATTCAGTTCAACCAGCATTTATTAAGCAACTATTACTGCAGAGTATTGTGCAAAGTTCTGGGGGATTCATTGATGAATGCATGTCTAGTTTAGGCCTTGCCACAGCTTAAAATCTTACTGGAAAAACAGATATGCAGACCACTACAGTAAAAAGCAAAATTACGTAAGAAGCAGAACCGGAGAAACGAGCAAATGCTGCGGAACATAATTGGGATGACTCCCCTTCTCCCTACCCCACAGCCCTGTCACCTGCTAATGACAGTTGCCAAAGTAAATGACCCAACGTTTGAATCGCTGCCATCTTCCTATTATGATTCTGCACATGTCACCTTCCTGCTGAGCCCTTAATCAGCACTTTCACTTCCGTCACCGTGATGGCAAAGACCTGACTGCAGAGCAATTGCAGAAAAGTAATTTTTCACCCTGACCAGTGTGGTTGGAAAAGTTACTATCTTCAGAGAAAGTAGAAACTCATTAAAAAAAAAAAAAAAACAAGTGCAATTTTCCTCTTCAAGGTCTTTGCAAAAGTACCTGATATAATAGTATTTTGCAAAGCAACATATATGAAAATTTCTAATTAGCATATCATGGGATCATACACCTCATCTTTTTTCTTCCCTCTGATCTCTTCCTGGTTGTAATTAAACCAGCTGTGGCTATTCAGACCTTTTTCATGCTCCAGGAATAACCTCTGCACTTTATCAGAACCATTAGAAAAAACCATTAGAAAAAACGATTAGAAAAAAGTAAAGTCTCAACATTGCCTTCGATGAACACACCAGGATCGTATTTGAGCCCATAATTAACATCCGATTTAATCCACAGCAAATAATTAATCTAATCTAGCAGGCCTCGGTGAGAGGCTCCCATAGGAAACGCTCTTCGTGTACCTGATGGAAATGACTAAAAAGAAGTATCCCACCAACCAACTTCCTCAGCTTCAAAAGACCCATAAAACTTTAGAACCATCAAAAATCTTTGAAACTTCCATTTTATAATCCAAAAGAAGGTCAGATTGACTAGGCACTGTGCTGAAAATGCTTCTCATTTAACCTACCTGCCCCCAGTAGGGCTTGCGTCATGGTCCCTCTCCTATAAATACAAAGAGATTCAGAAGGGAGAGTTAGGATTTGAACCCAGGTCTTTTGAACCAGTGATCTGGTTCCTGCCCTGTGCTGACTCCTCAAGGTGAACCACATTCATGACCTACACGTGACAGTGGAGCAGCCAGGGCTCCTGTGGTCATGAAGGTTGAGTCTCAGAGAAGCACATGTCTGGACACAGCAGCCTCGCTTCCCAGTCTTCTGCTGAGAAAGGAGGTCTTGTGATTCCTTCAGGACAGATGGTCTATCTTCATTTCTCCCTCCTTATTCTTTATTCTAAGATTATCTTCTTGATTTCAAATAATACAAAATATTCGGAGTAAACACCAACTGAACTCCCCTGGGTTGGCCAAAAATCGCCTTCAGTTTTCAAGTAAAAATAAAAGACACATTTTTCATTTTCACCAAGAACTTTATTGAACAATGTATTCACCCTTTTGTTCCACTATCTTCTGCTATTTTTCAGACAACTTCATGATTCCATCTTCCCAAAACTTTTTATCTTTTTGAGCAAAGAACTGTTCCAGGTGCCTTTTACAGTCTTCCAGGGAATTGAAATTTTTTCTATTAAGAGAATTTTGTAAAGACTGAAATAAATGCAAATCTGAAGGTGCAGTGTCTGGTGAATACAGTGGATGAATCAGAACCTCCCAGCAAAGCTGTAACAGCTTTTCCTGGTCATCAAAGAAACATGCATCTTGCATTATCCTGATGGAAGATTATACGTTTTCTGTTGACTAATTCTGGACTCCTTTCATCGAGTGCTGCTTTCAGTTGGGAGCAGTACTTGATGGAATTAATCATTTGGTTTTCCAGAAGGAGCTCATAATAGAGGACTCCCTTCCAATCCCACCACATACACAACATCATCTTACTTGGATGAAGACCGGCCTTTGTTGTGGTTGGTGGTGGTTCATTTCACTTGCCCCATGATCCCTTCCATTCCACATTATCGCACAGTATCCACTTTTCATCGCCCATCACAATTTGTTTTAAAAACAGAAGGTTTTCATTACATTTAAGTAGAGAATTGCATGCAGAAATATGGTCAAGAAGGTTTTTTTCACTTAACTTACATGGAATGCAAACATCAAAGCGATGAACATAACCAAGCTGGTGTAAATGATTTTCAGTGCTTGATTTGGTTATTTTGAGTATGTTGGCTATCTCCCACGTGGTATAACATTGATCGTTCTCAGTTAATGTCTCGATTACATCACTATCAACTTCAACTGGTCTACCTGACCGTGGAGCATCGTCCAGCAAGAAATCTCCAGCACGAAACTTCACAAACCACTTTTGACACGTTCACTCAGTCACAGCACCTTCTCCGTACACTGCACAAATCTTTTTTTTGCATTTCAGTTGCATTTTTACCTTTCTTGAAATCATAAAGCATAATATGCCGAAAATGTGGGTTTTATTCTTCCGTCTTGGCTACACAAAAATTCACCAATTTTGATAAGTCTTTTTTTAAATGCACGCTGATATGACAGCGGTCACATACAATCTAACAAAATTGTTTCAAATGAAGCTAAAGACAACTAAGTGCTACTAGAGCCATGGAATGGAAAAAACCGAACGAACCTTTTGACCAACCCAATACTTTTTATGTGCATTGGTATGTACTGTTTTAGACATTCTCTGTGCACTTGTTGTCTATAAACATATCATTTTACATTAATGTAATCATTATATTTCATCCTGTGATTTGCTTCTTCAATTTAACATGTCTTGCTGTTCTTTCTTCATCCTGTTCCTTTAACTGTTTATTCATTTGATCTCAAGCTGAGTATGCCAACATAGGAATGCACCATGCTTTCACCAACATTCAGTTTTTCCTAGTATATGTCTATTACAAACAGTAGTATAGCGGAAAATATTATAAAAGTAGTAGGAAAAATAATAGGAGAATTAAAAAAAAAAACCTAGGCAAAGGAAAAGCTATCTTCAACAAGATATATAAACCTGGAAAATAAAAGATTTACAGTCTTGAAACAATAACATTCAAACTATATCACATTATCAAAAAGAAAAATAGTGGCAATATAAATATCAGAAGGATTACTATCCAGAGTATATAAAGAACTCCTATAAATCAATAAGGAAGTGCTGCATTAAAGAAAATATAACTATTTTATGTGCAGGTGATGCTATTTTTTAATCTATTTATTAAAATTGGTTACAATAATGTTATATTTCCTGAAGTTGAACCATTCTTGTGATCCTGAACATATTATATCACGATCAAGTAAGGATTTTCTTTTAATAAATAAATTAGGATTCAATTTCTTGAGTATTGCATTTAGATTTGGTCAAGAGGTTGGAGTCCAGTTTGAGAGGAAAATATTTTCATTATTATTTTCAAATTTTTTTAATTATAGAGGTTTGTGGGATTTTAATTTTCTCATTTATTGTCCAGGAGTGCCCATTTTTCAAGAAGAGAACTAAATTCATTCACATTAATGAGTATTAATGCTATGTTTGACTTAATTCTGCCATCTTTTTTTTTTAACATCTTTATTGGAGTATAATTGCTTTCCAATGTTGTGTTAGTTTCTGCTGTACAACAAAGTGAATAGGAAATACGTATACATATATCCCCACATCCCCTCCCTCTTGCGTCTCCCTCCCTCCCTCCCTATCCCACCCCTCTGGTGGTCACAAAACACCAAGCTGATCTCCCTGTGCTATGAAGCTGCTTCCTACTACCTATTTACCTTACATTTGTTAGTGTATATATGTCAATGTCACTCTCTCAGTTCGTCCCAGCTTAACCTTCGCCCTCCCTGTGTCCTCAGGTCCATTCTCAACATCTGTATCTTTATTCTTGTCCTGCCCCTAGGTTGTCCTGCCCCTGTCTCTTTTAATAGTCTTTATTTTAAAGTCTATTTTGTCTGATATGAGAATTGCTACTCCAGCTTTCTTTTGATTTCCATTTGCATGGAATATCTTTTTCTATCCCTTCAATTTCCGTCTGTATGTGTCCCTAGGTCTGAAGTGGGTCTCTTGTAGATAGCCTATATGCGGGTCTTGTTTTCGTATCCATTCAGCCTGTCTATGTCTTTTTGTTGGAGCATTTAATCCTTTTACATTTAAGGTAGTTGTTGATATGTATGTTCCTATTACCATTTTCTTAATTGATTTGGGTTTGTTGTTGTAGGTCTTTTCCTTCTCTTGTGTTTCCTGCCTAGAGAAGTTCCTTTAGCATTTGTTGTAAAGCTGGTTTAGTGGTGCATAATTCTCTTAGCTTTCGCTTGCTTGTAAAATTAAAGGTTTTAATTTCTCCATCAAATGTGAATGAGATCCTTGCTGGGTAGAGTAGTCTTGGTTGCAGGTTTTTCTCCTTCATCACTTTCAACATGTCCTGCCAGTCCCTTATGGCTTGCAGGGTTTCTGCTGAAAGGTCAGCTGTTAACCTTATCGGAATTCCCTTGTATGTTATTTGCTGTTTTTCCCTTGCTGCTTTTAATATTTTTTCTTTGAATTTAATTTTTGACAGTTTGATTAATACGTGTCCTGGCATGTTTCTCCTTGGATTTATCCTGTATGGGACTCTCTGTTCTTCCTGGACTTGATTGTCTATTTACTTTCCATATTAAGGAAGTTTTCAACTACAATCTCTTCAAATATTTTCTCAGTCCCTTTCTTTTTCTCTTCTTCTTTTGTGACCCCTATAATTCAAATGTTTGTTTAATGTTTAATGTTGTCCCAGAGGTCTCTGAGCCTGTCCTCAATTCTTTTCATTCTTTTTTCTTTATTCTGCTCTGCAGTAGTTATTTCCACTATTTTATCTTCCAGGTCACATCTCCATTCTTCTGCCTCGGTTAGTCTGCTATTGATTCCTTCTAGAGAATTTTTAATTTCATCTATTGTGTTGTTCATCATTGTTTGTTTGCACTTTAGTTCTTTTAGGTCCTTGTTAAACGTTTCTTGCATTTTCTCCATTCTATTACCAAGATTTTGGATCATCTTTACTGTCATTACTCTGCATCTTTTTTCAGGTAGACTGCCTATTTCCTCTTTGTTTGGCCTAGTTGGCTTTTACTTGGCTCCTTCATCTGCTGTGTATTTCTCTGTCTTCTCATTTTGCTTAATTTACTGTGTTTGGGGTCTCCTTTTTGCAGGCTGCAGGTTCGTAGTTCCTGTTGTCTTTGGTTTCTGCCCCTAGTGGCTGTGGTTAGTTCAGTGGATTTTGTAACCTTCCCTGGTGGAGGGGACTGGTGCCTGTGTTCTGGTGGATGAGGCTGGATCTTGTCTTTCTGGTGGGCAGGACCGCAGCCGGTGGTGTGTTTTCAGTTGTCTGTGAACTTAGCATGATTTTAGGCAGCCTCTCTGCTAATGGGTGGGGTTGTGTTCCTGTTTTTCTAGTTGTTTGGCATGGGGTGTCCAGCACTGGAGCTTGCTGGTCGTTGAGTGGAGCTGGGTCTTAGCGTTGAGATGGAGATCTCTGGGAGAGCTCTCACTGATTGATATTACATGGGGCCGGGAGATGTCTGGAGGTTCAATGTCCTGAACTCGGCTCTCCCACCTCAGAGGCTCAGGCCTGACACCCGACCAGAGCACCAAGATCCTGTCAGCCACACGACTGCTAGTGTTGGAGGGTGGCCTGCTGAGGCATGGGGTGACTGCGGCTCACAGCGGGGACAAACTCTTCTTTGTTTTTTATTAACATTCCTTCCTGTTGGTTTCTGTCTACTCCTCCTCTTTCATTTTTGTTTTTTATTTTTTTACCCTCTTGACTATCATAGTATTGATCAATTTTTCTTTTTTCCATTTTCTTCCTCCAGAGGTCCAGAAGTGTTACATCCTAATACTGTTTTTGTAATAGTTGCTCTTACATTTTTACACACGAAACTAAACATATTTCTTTCTGCAGTCTCCCCAGAAACAAGAAGGAGCTTCAGTGTGCTGTCAAGCTCACCTTCCCCTTACTGTTCCTTGGCCAATAAATGTCGTTGATCTTAGCTCTGCATTGTTACTTACTTGATATTACGCATCAAGAGCTATTTAACCGTTTGTGTGCTTCTTTGATCACAAGTACGATCACCATCATTTTGTAGATTTATTTATCATTTTGATGCTATTATCGAATCATTCGTTCAGAGTTGGTCAGTGTAGAGGAAATCCTGAGTCACTGCATGTCTAAATGGTCTTTACTTCCCCCCATAAGCTTGAATGCTGTTTTACTGAAGGAGGCATTCAGGGTTGGCAGAGGGGGAGGTCAGGAAGGGGGATGTGCTCAATCACCAGCTGGACCTATTTGGAAAAAAACTGCGTTGTCCCACTGTCCCCATCAGTGAGAACTCTGATGCTAGTGGGATTTCTGTTCCTCTGTAGGTAAGCTGTTACCCTTTTTTTCTGAAAGCCTGTGCAGTGACCAGGTGGTCCCCAGCTCTGGTCTTCCCTGACTCACGGTGCCTGGTATTGCAGCATCCTTTCTTTCTTCGGGTTGATAACTATCCTCACTTGGTGGAATAGCTTTTGTTCTTTCTCCAGATGTTTAAGATCACAGGCTTTAGGCCAAACAGCCTGTGTTTGAATCTCCTCCACTGCTGTTTAGCTGTGTGACTTTAGGCAAATTGCCTAACCTCTCTGCTCCTCAGTTTCCACATTTAAAAAGAGGGGCTATGGGCTTCCCTGGTGGTGCAGTGGTTGAGAGTCCGCCTGCCGATGCAGGGGACATGGGTTCATGCCCCGGTCTGGGAAGATCCCACATGCTGCGGAGCGGCTAGGCCCGTGAGCCATGGCCGCTGAGCCTGCGCGTCCAGAGCCTGTGCCCCGCAACGGGAGAGGCCACAACAGTGAGAAGCCCGCGTACCGCAAAAAAAAAAAAAAAAAAAAAAGAGGGGCTAATTATAGTCCTTATCTCTTGGAGCAGTAGAGACCTGAATGAGTTAATACATGCAAAACTTTTGAAAAGTGCCTGGCACATAGTAAGTGCTCAAAAATTCACTTTTTTTCCCCCACAGTCCTGTTCACTGAATCATTTCCATTTTTTCCATACTTAGTCTTTATTTTTCCTTCCATGATGTTGGTCTTTCCTTGAATATCTAATAATCCTTGGCTATTTTTGTGATGAAAAACTAGGTTAACTAGGTTAACAGGTGCGGAACTGCCATGTGTTTTTTCTGCGAGTATGTGGTGGTGTTTTCCCAAAATGTGTCCTCTGAACATGAAAGCTGACTGTCGTTACCTCCCACCTGCTTCTCCATGTTTTAGGGTTTGCTTTCTTTCTAGCTTCCCGGAATTGCTCACAAGTTCTGGTCCAATGATAACTCACTCTCCAACCTTCTGGTTCTCTTATGCCTACATTCTTTTTAAAGAGTTATTTTGTGTCATTAAAGGGGAGTAGGGTTGGCAGAGGGGAGACCTGCTCCATCAGCCCTTTCCCACTCCTTCTCACCTCCCTCCCCTACAGCTCTTGGTCACATTCAGGATAAACTCCCGAATCCGGGCATGGCTTCTATGACATTCTTATATTCCCAGGTTTGGATCCGTGTATCTTTTCTTATTTTATTTAAAAAAATTTTTATTTTATATTGGAATATAGTTGATTCACAATGCTGTGTTAGTTTCAGGTGTACAGCAAAGTGATTCAGTTATACATATACATATATCTATTCTTTTTCAGATTCTTTTCCCATTTAGGTTATTACAGAATATTGAGTAGAGTTCCCTGTGACGCACCTCTCACCACCCTCCTCCCCTCATATGCTGTGCTTTAACAATATTGAATTTGCTTTATTTCTTCAACACAATATTCCACTTTCACATCTGGGCCCACACTTCCTCCTTCCTTTGGCCAATGACTGCTCTTTCTTTGCATCTCTGATCTCGTATCCTCATCTGTAAAATGAAGTCTTGGAATAAATTATCTTTAGGAGGCTTCTAGCTCTAAAAGTTTATCATTACAGCCAAATAAACCCTTTGATATCTGAACCCTTTGTTCGTACTTCCTCAGGATACTTAAGTGTCACACATTCTAGAGAAACATGCGGGATGCAAATCCTCATTGCTTACCTCCGTTTTCTATACAGCACCTCAGATTTGCAGAACTTCTCATTGCAGTCAAAGTACTTCTCGTTAATATGTCGGCACAGCAGGTCAGCGTGGGGATGACCAAGAATGGAATCCCAGGGAATGCCCTGGTGGTCCAGTGGTTAGGACTCCGTGCTTTCACTGGTGAGGGTGCTGGCTCAGTCCCTGGCTGGGGAGCTAAGATCACTCAAGCCACGTGGCACAGCCAAAAAAAAAAAAAAGAATAGTAGCCCAACTACCTCTTTAGTTTGGAGTCCTAATAAGGAAATGGTTGCTGACAGAGCCTAGCCAGTTTTCATCCATTAATTGAAGAAACTCAGATCCTGACCTTGAATCACAACATGTCTAATAGACATTTAAAGTTTTTCCTCCAGGGCCTCCCTGGTGGCGCAGTGGTTGAGAGTCCGCCTGCCGATGCAGGGGACATGGGTTCGTGCCCTGGTCGGGGAAGATCCCACATGCCGCGGAGCGGCTGGGCCCGTGAGCCACGGCCGCTGAGCCTGCACGTCTGGAGCCTGTGCTCCGCAACGGGAGAGGCCACAGCAGTGAGAGGCCCGCGTACCGCAAAAAAAACCCAAAAAATAAAAACAAAAAATTTTCCTCCAGACACCAGGAGCCGCATAGAAGAGCACGTGCAGTCCTGCTGATGATAGTTTACCCTCATGTAGCAACACAGAGAGCAGCCCTCTCTTCCCAGGCTGCGGCCAGGGTCAATTCCTACATCCTGCTGTGAGTGTCACTTCCCCAGGAAGACTCATAAAGTCATCTTGCGGTCTGCCTCTCCCGCCCCAACTTCTCAGCTTGTTTCTTCTGTTTCCCTCCTCCGGGAATGCCATGCTCTCTGGAGACTTAATACCATCCTAATCCCTATGTCATAAAAGACAAAACCTGTCAATAGATGCCGCAGCTGTGCTCTTGAGAAGGGAGGAAATTCACTTTAAATCACCCTCTCTGAAATAAAAAAATGCTAGTCCAGAAGGACATTATAAACAGTCTGGAAAGGTCTTCACCCAAGTCTCACGGGGAATGGTGATGTCACCTGGCTGCAGACGCTGCTGGTATTTTTCACACCGGGGAAGAGTTTCAGTCCTCACTAATATGAAATTCCACCAAATGGATATCCTGGAAAACCACCACGAACCCCAAGAACAACACAAGCCTGAGCTTACTGCCAGGCTGTCCGAGGAAATGCAATCTTCGACCACTTCATCTCCAAAAGCTGCAGGCACCGTGGGGCTTTCTCATCCACGCTGGGACAGGTCTGAGAGTCAAAGGAGCTCTATTAACAACCACACCAGCCACCAGGTGCAAACAAGACTGCTGGGACCAAAGAAAGGCATCCTACCAGCGAGAAATGCATTGACTGCGGGGCGAAGTCTCGGCATAAATCACTCTTTTCCTGCATGTTACAGTTCAAAGGACCGATCAATTCTCCCTGCTGTTAGAGAGGAACATTTATTCCCCACTCTTCAGCTTCCACGAGGAGGCGCTTAAGCAAGGCTTGCCCTCTCTGCCTCTCTTCCCTCTCCCCCCACCTCACTCAGCATTGATGCTCACCTCCTGGGAGCCTGCCTGCCTGCAAAGGGCATGAGGCTGGTCTTCTCTCTCTGCCCTGAAGTCGAGCCTGCCCAGTGGTGGCCGCCTGGAGATGTCGGGGTCGCTAGGGACCAAGGGCTTAAACCCTCAATCCAGGTGGGATATGTCAACAAGCCCTTTTGCCCACAAATCGAGAGGTACATTCTCCAACTGGCTTCATCAGTAATGAAGTGACTTCAGATCTCTACTTATCTGACTCCTGGGTCTCCTTCTCAGTTGGTTCTGAACTTGGAAGGGGAAGCTGTGAGAATTACATTTTGACCCCTAAGACTCTCATCCTTGCTGTCTGCATAGCTGGCTGGAAACAGAGGCTGATGAGAGTCTCAGGGATGTATAAGAAAGAAGACAAGCAAGAAATTAAGCTGGCAAACATCTCTCATCTTTGATGGTATAAAAAAAAATACTCCATGTTTATTTCAAAAGAAACTTGGATATAAAGTTTCTTTAAGGATTTAGCATCATATTAATTTTTACACACACACACAATCTAGAAAAGATTCAGGCATAGGAACTTTTCTTTTTAATGATGCTCCTCTTTAAGGATAGAAAACACAGCAAGAGCTGTGGAAAGACTATGTAAATATCTTACGGTATTTCTAGATGGTGGGAGATTCCAGAAACACTGATCCAGAGACACACCATCACAGAGACTGTGAGGATACCTGTATTGCACGGACACTCACACACACGCGCGCGTGCACACACACACACACACACACACACATTATTCTAAATGTCTCAAAAACCAATGAAGAAGCTTCTCTTATTTTTCTTTATTTCTAATGTGAACAATGGCTGAAGTCAGAAATAGACTCGGAAAGGAAACCTCCTAACCAGCAGTTCCCAAGAAAAGAGCATCGTTACTAGAGTCCAGACTAGTCGTTTTTCTACATCATGTCACAGGGTGCAATAATTTTCAAAGTCTGGTACTCCTAACTAAATGTCGGCTCTCTTGTTGATGGGCCTGAAAAAAAAAATACTACTTTAAATTGCTACAGCGCACCAACCACCTTTTAAAACTACTCATTATTGCTAGACAAATAATTCCACCAAATAAACCATTTCGCTTCAGCGTAACATTGCTTCCAAGGATACAAGTGAAATATAAACTACTTTTGTGAGACTTGCTTTGGATTATTCTAACGCTATCTTTTGCTTTACGATTTCTTCGAGTTGAGAAAGGCAAATTAATTAGCAGCTGTTTGAATTAAGAAGACTCTTCATTTTTCCTGATAAGTTAGGGCAGTTGTAACGTTAATATTTTGACCTGCCTGCTGTCCCACCGATAGGGATGGTAATTGGCTTTTAGACAGGATCGGCTGGCATTAGATGTCACCGCACACTTTCACCCAAGTGCTCAAGTAAACTGAGTGTTCAGAGAGCTGTAGATGTTAGCTTATATAAATCCACCAATAAGTTTACACTTTTCAAATGAAACAAAGGTGGGAAGAGGAAGTCAGTGCACTAAGACATTACTCCAGATTTAGATCTGTGCAATTCTGGGGTACGTATCCTCCTGAATCTTTATGCTGCTGCTAAAACATTCACCCCTGTTGGTCTAATTATAGCCCCAGAGGAAAATGGAGCACATGCAGTGAGTGGAGTGCAAATACTGAAAAATCACCCGTGTGGAGAGAAACGGGCACATTGACTTTCTGCCAACTTCATCACCGAGCAAAAACCATGTACTTTTCACTGAGCGAAGGTTTGCAGATTTTGCCATCAGCAAAACACATTTTGATTGCATCCTGAGTAATTTCCCATGATAGAAAAAAATTTCCACCTCAATTTAGAATTTTTGTCTCACAAAATACTAGAACTTTGTCCAGAGGTAAAATGCTCAACCCTAAATTAATTAGCGAGGAAAAGTGTAGGATAGAGGGGAGAGTTTCTACACACTTCCATATCACCCTCCTGGAAATGTGAAGGACAGGACATTTGGAAACCCCCAGCGTGAACCAAGTACTGTCTCTGGGGGGTCTGGGGGCTTTCCAAACCACAACAAAATAAAACATCTGAATCAGGAGGGAGGAAACCCACTAGCAGTTCTCCTGACTCTTGGTCCAAAATGAGTCATATCTGCAGTCCCATGCACACAGCACTAGAGCTTATTCAGCAGACTTGCCCACACCGATCAGCGCTCATATACACACCATTTACTGGATAGAGATGCAGACCAAGGCCCAGTGGATGTCAGAGCTCCCCAGTGATGCTCCAAAAGCTGAGCAATTATCCTAGAAGCACGTCAGACCAGGCCCTCCAGCTGCATGAGGGCAAAGAACCCAGCTCTCAACAACGTCTTTCTCTATGACTATACGATGAAGTTCAGGAACACACAGACCAGATCTTATTTACACTCACATGTCCCCAGATGCTGAGGAGGCCCTGGCACATAACACACAGTGGTTCCCATGACCAGGTTCTGCTTTTTTCTACTTTTCTATGAATGTCTTTTTAAAAAATTAATCAATCTTTTTTTTGAGGTGGTTACATTTTTAAAATACTTTTTATTGGAGTATGACTGATTTACAATGTTGTGTTAGTTTCAGGTGTACAGCAAAGTGAATCAGTTATATGTATACATATATCCACTCTCTGTTTCTTTAGATTCTTTTCCCATAGAGGTCCTTACAGAGTATTGAGTAGAGTTCCCTGTGCTATACAGTAGGTTCTTCTTAGTTATCTATTTTATATATAGTAGTGTGTATATGTCAATCCCAATCTCCCAATTTATCCCCCCCCGTTATACCCTGGTCACCGTAAGTTTGTTTTCTACATCTGTGACTCTGCTTCTGTTTTGTAAATAAGTTCATTTGTACCCTTTTTTAAAATTCTACTTATAAGTGATATCATATGATATTTGTCTTTCTGTGTCTGACTTACTTAAATTAATCGATCTTAAAAGAGATCATATGCTTCCTGAACTTGAACTTCCTGGCAATTGACCCCAGGACTTCTGAAGATTTGCCCCTTAGATATTAGTCCTACTGAACAACCCAAGGTAATCTTCACAAATAACTTTTCAAACTACAGGTTATGTCCCCACTTTGATGGTTTGAGCTGAGTCCAGGTGCCTCTGCTGGAGGGTTGCTTCTCCCACAAGGACAGACCCACTGGAATCACCTCCTCAAGTTTGGCCTCCAACCCCAATGCCTTTGTCAGAGAAATGAGCAGTCTCTCTTAGTGTTTTCTTCCCATTCTCCCTTGTCATTTGCCAAATCACACCGCTTTCTAATTCACAAGCCCTGATAATCTCACATCTATGCAAGGACCCTAACTGGTTAGGTGAGTTGAGAATAACCACAATTCCCATCAATGTATTGACCTGATCTATCCTTTCCTCTCCTTCCCATTCCTGCTAAGAATTCCAAATAAAAGCAGGAAGGGAGGGAGAGAGAGAGAAAGAGAGAGGGAGGGAAGAAGGAAAGGAAAGAAAAGGAGCAGAGAAGAGAGAAAAGGTCCAGAAAAAGTGACTGGTGTCAGCTCCACGTGTACCCAGGCCAAGGCGTGCCCTGAGACATCTGGTTAGACTCCTACTCCAACACCCAACCAAGGGGCAGGAGCCGCCAATCAGTCCATCACTGGGTCTTTTCTGTACTTAGATGCGCTATTCTCCACTCATAGCTTTGTTACTTAATTCTCTTCTTTGGAAATTATCAGCAAATCAAAAAAGACGGTTCTACAAAGGAGCAATGAGGCTGCCAACAAGAGTAAACATCAGCACAGTGGTGAGTCCCTAACAAAGACAGAGACCGTCTGTCAAGTCAGCCATTCTACTAGGAGTACAAGTGACAGTGGAGAAATAATCTACCTGGGGGTGTACGCCTCCTCTCCCCCCATTGTTTGTTATGTGTTCTGGAACCCTGGATATGGTACGTGGTTTTGCTTTCTTGGTTATAACCATGTCCAGTGGAGTTTGGATCGCCTACCTTTCTGGAAAAGGAGGCACAGTGCAGTGACCTTAGTGAATAGGGCTTGGATTAGGGCTCTAAGGAAAACCCTGGCTCACCAAATGCAGAATCTATTACTTTTAAATTGCCACGACATCTAAACAACTGCATATGTCATGGAAAGATCCAGTGGACCTGTAGATAAATGTAATCAGTGAGTTCAGCTTTTAAATACATTAATTATTTATATGGCAACTTGTCCCCAGTGATGCATTAGATTAGGTCCTGAGTGATACAGACAAACAATAGGAATTGTCTGTACGACATCATGTAATCAGTGAGTTCCCTGGTCCTGGTATCAAGGCATCTGGTGCCTAGTCAAGGAAGATCCTGAAACCAGCAAGGCATCCCTCCCAAAGAAGGGAAAATGGGCTTCTCGTAGCAAATCATTTCATCATGTAGTTCTCAAGGCCTCCACCCTGTGCTATTCTATGTCTTAGCACAGGCCATAGTCCATGCTACCAGAAAGTGTTCATGCACATTGCCACAAAACAATAAAATGATAATTAATTCATTAAGTGCTACATCTGCAGTCAGGACAACTACTATAATTGGGAGGGGAGATATCTGTGAGCTAGAGTTAAAGGGAAAGATAATTTTTAACTCATCTTCCCTGGTGCTTGATCAAGATCCAGACAGGTGAGAACAGGTGTGGCAGGACCCAGAGACCAGAGCGCCCCTGGTGATGGAATTTTTGCAGAACATCTG
The DNA here is from genome assembly GCF_963455315.2 of Globicephala melas. Taxonomy (NCBI): domain Eukaryota; kingdom Metazoa; phylum Chordata; class Mammalia; order Artiodactyla; family Delphinidae; genus Globicephala; species Globicephala melas. Next base: position 9,528,585 of record NC_083315.2, read on the forward strand.
TAGGCCTCCAACCAAATTGGCGGTGGGTTGGGGAGTGAGGGTTTAGGAAAGGCTTCACAAACAAGATTGTCAACTGCCTCTCGAAAGGAGATATCAAAGAGCATGAAGTGCTCAAGAAATGACAAGCAGTTCAGGACAGCTGAATTTCATGGCTTAGGAAGAAGCATTGGAGCAGCAGGAGATGAGGCTGGGCGTGGAGCCTCAAAACATCACGTCATAAATGTCCTTGAGGGCCACGCTCAGACGTCCAGTTATGTCCAAGCTTCTGAGGAGATATAGTTTACTTCAGGGACAGCTAGCAGGAGGCCACAGAAGGACAGTCAGCTTAGATCTCACCTCTTCTGAAAAGCCTCCTCCTGCCTTGCTTCTATTACACCTCTATTACCCCAGAAATATGAGTAAAGAAAACTATGGTGTCAAGGAGTCCAGTGGTACAGACAGTCTGTAGATGGTACGTGGAGAGAAGCTACAGCAGGGAGGAAACTGGATGCACAAACACAGGCTCATCCTGGAAGGACTAGGAGATCCAAGGTGGAACCAATCCCCGGGGAAGTAGACGTATTGAGCACAGACCAAGAGAATAAAACAGGAGTCTGGTTTCTGCACTGGGTTAGAAGGAGGTTTGCAAGGCAAAAGCCCAGCTCTTAGACAAGAACAAGGGCTCGAGTGCAGTGTCTGAGCAAGGGCAGAAGCCAAGATGAGCTCTGTTAAATCAATGGGTGAATGAACCACCAAGAGATGGCTGCAAGCGTCTATGGTGAGGCTGAATCCACGGCGCCCCTGTGGACACGAGAGCGCTGTGCTGACCTGTGCTCCTCAGTAGGGAGCATACTGTTTGGGGCACTAATGGAAAGAGGCTTCGGCTGGGTCTGGGGTGTAAAACGGGAGCACACTGCAGGGATAAGGACCAGCTTAAAATAGGAGGTAAAAAGCCAGACTCATTTTGCAAAATCTATCGCACGACCTTTACGGGTCCATAAATTTATTATTTTTTTTCCTTTTTAGAGCCCGAGTCCTGCTGTGGAATGTACGTGTTGTGAAATTCCAGCACATTACGAGAACACAAACTTTTTCTCTTAGCAGTGGGATTTATCAGCACAGAATCTTTTACTCGAAGCCAGCAAAATTTTCAGCGTAGGCAGGAGCAGTGTAATGAATCTCTGTTCATGAATAAAGGCGTTTTTCACCTGCTGAGGCCATTAGTCATTATCTGGGGTCTCACTGTGACATGCATGGCGGAGAAGCGAGTCCACTGAAAATAAGATAAATTGGTAATTCCAAGTTTGCAGGATGAGTGAGTCTCCCTTTTGACGTTTTTAGGTTAAATGAACAGGTGTTCTCATTGGCATCTATACATTCATGTGCACACCTGTAAAAATCTATTCACTCCTCCAGGGAACAAGCCAGGACGGGATACGAAAGAATTAGCATCTTTGGGCACTTTGTTGGCATCTGGGGTTCGCAGTGCCACTCATATTTCCCCCTGGTGGGGATCTGAGTGGAGGAACACAGACATAAACAAAAATAAATCCTGGTTATTATCAGTTCTATAAGAATCGACAACTCCAGCTGCAGGAATGGCTGGTAAACCTGGAGTGAAAAACATAACTTTGGTCAGGGAACTCCTTGAATCTTCACTTTGGAATCAACCTACTCGGTCAAGTCTGTAGGGACAGGACAAAAATCTATCGAACTCCAAGATGTCTGACCAGCCTGCTCTCACCTTCAACACAGGGACTGAGCCCATGGGGAAGAGTGACCCAGGGAATGTCACGTGCTAACAAGATGAACAGTGACTGAGGGGCATGAGTGAGGAAGTGGAGAGAAGCACCTCCAGCATCCCCTCTATTACTCCTGGGGGGAGGGGAACAAACACTCCTCCTCCTTTGTAGACCAGGGTAGGAAGGTGAGAAGAAGAGGAAAGTGAATTCTCCATGTAGTGTTACATGTGTTGCCTGATTTAATCTGCACACACACCCTGTAGTATAGATGGGGTTATCTCTATTTATACAAATAAGAAACTGAGGTTCAGAGGTTAGGTTACTTGCACAAGGTTAGAATGTAAAGAAGAGTGTCCAGACGTCAACCTGTGTTCATGTTCATTTCACTCTCCCTCGATGACTGGAGCTGCCGGAATAAATGACCACAAACTTGATGGTTAAAACAACAGAATTTTGGGGAGGACCTTCAAGATGGTGGGGGAGTAAGACGTGGAGATCACCTTCCTCCCCACAAATACATAAGAAATACATCTACATGTGGAACAACTCCTACAGAACACCTACTGAATGCTTGCAGAAGACCTCAGACTTCCCAAAAGGCAAGAAACTCCCCACATACCTGGGTAGGGTAAAAGAAAAAAGGAAAAATAGAGACAAAAGAATAGGGTCGGGACCTGCCCCTCTGGGAGGGAGCCGTGAAGGAGAAAAAGTTTCCACACACTAGGAAGCCCCTTCACTGGTGGAGACGGTGGGTGGCAGAGGGGGGCAGCTTTGGAGCCATGGAGGAAAGTGCAGCAACAAGGATGCGGAGGGCAAAGCAGAGAGATTCCTGCACGGAGGATTGGTGCCGACCGGCACTCACCAGCCCGAGAGGTTTGCTCACCTGCCAGGGCGGATGGGGGCTGGGAGCTGAGGCTCGGGCTTCGGTCAGATCCCAGGGAGAGGACTGGGGTTGGCTGCGTGAACACAGCCTGAAGGGGGCTAGTGCACCACAGCTAGCCAGGAGGGAGTCCAGGAAAATGTCTGGAGCTGTCGAAGAGGCAAGAGACCATTGTTTTGGGGTGCCCGGGGAGAGGGATTCAGAGCACCACCTAAACGAGCTCCAGAGATGGGCGCGAGCTGCAGCTCTCAGCGCGGACACCAGAGACAGGCATGAGACACTCAGGCTGCCACTGCCGCCACCAAGAAGCCTGTGTGTGAGCACAGGTCACTCTCCACACCTCCCCTCCCGGAGCCTCTGCAGCCCACCACTGCCAGGGTCCCGTGATCCAGGGACAACTTCCCCGGGAGAACACACAGTGTATTCCGTACCCTGCCCTCTCCCCTGCCTGAGTGAGCCAGAGCCCCCTAATCAGCTGCTTCTTTAACCTCATCCTGTCTGGACGAAGAACAGACAACCTCAGGGGACCTACATGCAGAGGTGGGGCCAAATCCAAAGCTGAACCCCGGGAGCTGTGCGAACAAAGAAGAGAAAGGGAAATCTCTCCCAGCAGCCTCAGGAGCAGTGGATTAAATCTCCACAATGAACCTGATGTACCCTGCATCTCTGGAATACCTGAATAGACAATGAATCATCCCAAAATTGAGGCGGTGGACCTTGGGAGCAACTGTAGGCTTGGGGTTTGCTTTCTACATCTAATTTGTTTCTAGTTTTATGTTTATCTTAGTTTAGTATTTAGAGTTTATTATCATTGGTAGGTTTGTATATTGATTTCGTTGTTCTCTTCCTTTTTTTGTTATATAGATATCTTTTTTTTTTCCCCCTTTTCCTCTCTTTGTGAGTGTGTATGTGTGTGCTTCTTTGTGTGATTTGGTCTGTATAGCTTTGCTTTTACCATTCATCTTGGGTTCTGTCTGTCCGGGAGTTTTTTCTTCTTTAGTATACTTTTTAGTGCTTGTTATCATTGGTGGATTTGGTTTTTGGTTGGATTACTCTCATCTTTCTTTTTTCATTACTTTTAAATTTTTTTATCTTTAATTTTTTTTATTTTAATAACTTTATTTTATTTTATTTACTTTCTTTCTTTCTTTTTTCTCCATTTTCTTCTGAGCCTTGTGGCTGACAGGGTCTTGGTGCTCCAGTCAGGTGTTAGGCCTGTACTGCTGAGGTGGGAGAGCCAAGGTCAGGACATTGGTCACCAGACACCTCCTGGCCCCATGTAATATCAAATAGCGAAGGCTCTCCCAGCGATCTCCATCTCAACACTAAGACCCAGCTCCACTCAACGACCAGCAAACTATAGTGCTGGACATGCTATGCTAAACAACTAGCAAGACAGGAATACAACCCCACCCATTAGGAGACAGGCTGCCTAAAATCATAATAAGGTCACAGACACCCCCAAACACACCACCAGACGTGGACCTGCCCACCAGAGAGACGAGATCCAGCCTCATCCACCAGAACACAGGCACCAGTCCCCTCAACCGGGAAGCCTGTACAACACATTGAAACAAACTTACCCACTGGGTGCAGACACCAAAAACAACGGGAAATACAAACATGCAGCCTGCGAAAAGGAGACTCCAAACATAGTAAATGAAGCAAATTGAGAAGACAGAGAAACACACAGCAGATGAAGGAGCAAGGTAAAAACCCACCAGACCAGATAAATGAAGAGGAAATAGGCAGTCTACCTGAAAAAGAATTCAGAGTAATGATAGTAAAGATGATCCAAAATCTTGGAAATAGAATGGAGAAAATACATGAAATATTTAACAAGGACCTAGAGAACTAAAGAGCAAACAAACAATGATGAACAACACAATAAATGAAATTAAAAATACTCTAGGGCTTCCCTGGTGGCACAGTGGTTGAGAGTCCATCTGCCAATGCAGGGGACATAGGTTCATGCCCCAGTCTGGGAAGATCCCACATGCCACGGAGCAGCTAGGGCTGTGAGCCATGGCTGCTGAGCCTGTGCTCTGCAACGGGAGAGGCCACGACAGTGAGAGGCCCATGTACCGCAAAAAAAAAAAAAAAAAAAAAAAAAACTCTAGAAGGAATCAATAGCAGAATAACTGAGGCAGAAGAATGGATAAGTGACCCACAAGATAAAATAGTGGAAATAACTACTGCAGAGCAGAATAAAGAAAAAAGAATGAAAAGAATTGAGGACAGGCTCAGAGACCTCTGAGGCAACATTAAATGCACCAACATTTGAATTATAGGGGTCACAAAAGAAGAAGAGAGAAAGAAAGGGACTGAGAAAATATTTGAAGAGATTATAGTTGAAAACTTCCTTAAAATGGGAAAGGAAAAAGGCAATCAAATCCAGGAAGCACAGAGAGTCCCATACAGGATAAATCTAAGGAGAAACATGCCAAGACACATATTAATCAAACAGTGAGAAATTAAATTCAAAGAAAAATATTAAAAGCAGCCAGGGAAAATCAACAAATAACATACAAGGGAATCCCCATAAGATTAACAGCTGACTTTTCAGCAGAAACTCTGTAAGCCAGAAGGGAGTGATGAAAGGGAAAAACCTACAACCAAGATTACTCTACCCAGCAAGGATCTCATTCAGATTCGATGGAGAAATTAAAGCTTTTAATTTTACAAGCAAGCAAAAGATAAGAGAATTCAGCACCACCAAACCAGCTTTTCAAAAATGCCAAAGGAACTTTGCTAGGCAGGAAACACAAGAGAAGGAAAAGACCTACAACAACAAACCCAAATCAATTAAGAAAATGGCAATAGGAACATACATATCGATGACTACCTTAAATGTAAAAGGATTAAATGCTCCAACCAAAAGACATAGACAGGCTGAATGGATACAAGAACAAGACCCACATATAGGCTATCTACAAGAGACCCACTTCAGACCTAGGGACACATACAGACTGAAATTGAGGGGATGGAAAAAGATATTCCATGCAAATGGAAATCAAAAGAAAGCTGGAGTAGCAATTCAAATATCAGACAAAATAGACTTTAAAATAAAGTCTATTACAAGAGACAAAAAAGGAAACTACATAATAATCAAAGGATCAATCCAAGAAGAAGATATTACAATTGTAAATATTTATGCACCCAACATAGGAGCACTTCAATACATAAGGCAAATGCTAACAGCCATAAAAGGGGAAATCGACAGTAACACAATCATATTAGGGGAATTTAACACCCCACTTTCACCAATGGACAGATCATCCAAAATGAAAATAAATAAGGAAACACAAGTTTTAAATGATACATTAAACAAGATGGACTTAATTGATATTTACAGGACATTCCATCCAAAAACAACAGAATACACCTTCTTCTCAAGTGGTCATGAAACATTGGTCGTGAAAGAAGATATACAGATTGCCAACAAACACATGAAAGGATGCTCAACATCACTAATCATTAGAGAAATGCAAATCAAAACTACAATGAGGTATCACCTCACACCAGTCAGAATGGCCATCATCAAAAAATCTAGAAACAATAAATGCTGGAGAGAGTGTGGAGAAAAAGGAACCCTCTTGCACTGTTGGTGGGAATGGAAATTGATACAGCCACTATGGAGAACAGTATGGAGGTTCCTTAAAAAACTAAAAATAGAACTACCGTGTGACCCAGCAATCCCACTACTGGGCATATACCCTGAGAAAACCATAATTCAAAACGAGTCATGTACCACAGTGTTCACTGCAGCTTGATTTACAATAGCCAGGACATGGAAGCAACCTAAGTGTCTATCGACAGATGAATGAATAAAGAAGATGTGGCACATATATACAATGGAATATTACTCAGACATAAAAAGAAACAAAATTGAGTTATTTGTAGTGAGGTGGATGGACCTAGAGTCTGTCATACAGAGTGAAGTAAGTCAGAAAGAGAAAAACAAATACTGTGTGCTAACACATATATATGGAATCTAAAAAATAATGGTTCTAATGAACCCAGGGGCAGGACAGGAATAAAGACGCAGATGTAGAGAATGAACTTGAGGATACGGGGAGGGCGAAGTGTAAGCTGGGACGAAGTGAGAGAGTGGCATGGACATATATACACTACCAAATGTAAAACAGATGGCTAGTGGGAAGCAGCCGCATAGCACAGGGAGATCAGCTCGGTGCTTTGTGATCACCTAGAGGGGTGGAGTAGGGAGGGTGGGAGGGAGGGAGACGCAAGAGGGAGGAGATATGGGGATATATGTATGTGTATAGCTGATTCACTTTGTTATAAAGCAGAAAGTAACACACCTTTGTAAAGCAATTATACTCTAATAATGATATTTAAAAAAAAATTATTGAATTCTCTGTAGACATTTGTAATAGAATTGTCCCAAGGAAAATTTAGGTTAAAATGTACAAATAGTTGAATGTAACTACTTTGTCCTATGGAACTGTGAAAAGCTGTTAACACATCTAATTTTTTTGATTTTGCATTTATACATACTATTTAATGGATATCAGATAAGACTCATTAGCTATCAAGAAAATGAAGTGTGATTTTCTATATTTACAAGCAAACACATAAAGTATAGACACTGTGTGAAATGAAAATAAAAATATTGAAAAAGTGAAAAGAAAGGAAAAAAAACCCCAAAATTTTGGGGACTTCCCTGGCAGTCCAGTGGTTAGGACTCCACACTTCCACTGCAGGGGGCCCAGGTTTGATCCCTGGCCAGGGAAGCAAGATCCCACAAGCCTCGCGGCGAATATAAAATAAAATAAAATAAAACAACAGGATTTTATTCTCTCACTGTTCTGGAGGCCAGAAGTCTAAAATCAAGGTGTTGGTGGGCCGCACCCCCTTGGAAGGGACGGGAAGGTAGGGAAGGTCTTTCCTTGCTCCTTCCAGCTCCTGGTGGCTCTTGGCATGTGGTTGCATCACTCCAGTGTCTGCCTCCTTCTGCACATGGATTTCTGTTCTGGGTGTGTTCTCACCTCTTCTTACAAGGAGACCACTCATTGGATTTGGGGCCCTCCCGAACCCAGTATGATCCCATGTGCTATGGTCTGAATGTGTCCCTCTAAATTCATCTGTTAAAATCCTAACCCCCAAAGATAGTGGTATTTGGAGGTGGGGCTTTGCAAGGTGATTAGGTCGTGAGGTAGAACCCTCACGGGTGGGATTAGTGTTCTTATGAAAGAAATGCCACAGAGCTCCCAAATCTCTTCTGCCAACAAGGTGCAGTCGGTGAACCAGGATGGGGGCCCCAGCAGGGTGTGAGGATGCTGGCGCCTTGATCTCGGACTTCCATCCTCCAGGACTGTGAGAAATCAATTTCTGTTGTTTATCAGCCACCCAGCCAGTGGTATTTCTTTACAGCAGCCTGAATAAGCGAAGTCATCCTCCTAACAAATTACATCTGCAAAGACAGTTTACAAACAAGGTCACATTCTGAGATTCCAGGGAAAACTCACTACAATGAGTGGCCTCTTCCGCCAAATAACTAGGGAGCACGGAGGGTGCCGGAGGGACCGGCAGCGTGGTGTGTGCTGTGTACTCCATCTGAGAGGCAGTAGGTTGAAGGCATAAGAAGGACTGAACCTATGAGACCATATCAATAGAACAGTCGAATTGACTTTGTGGAAGAGGGAAGGGGGTGTGGAGAGGAGAAGAGAAAGAGGTGACAGTGGCCACCAGCTCAAGTTGACAATGATTCCAAGGACAGTTGGGATGGACTCCAGGATGCTTGGACCAGAAGACAACGGTGCATACTTCTGTTTGCAAAATCAGTTAGAAGGCGGAGGGCAGCTGGAAGTGATGGTGGTATTTTCGGCTAGGCTGGGGGTGGCTGAAAAGAGAGACAGAGTGAGCTAGAAAACATCAGGAAATGTTTGATAGAAGATGAATTGTGAGGCCAAAACTCAGGAGGGGGAGGCCAAAGAGAAATCCACGTTGGAAAGATTGTAAAGAGCTTCTGTTACTCCCTGTAATGGACAAGGCGGGATTTCTAACAACCTGGTGTTAGTATAACCAAAGTATACTAAGGCTTCCTGTACACCTGAAACTAACACAACATTGTACATCAACTATACTTCAATTAAAAAAAAAAGATTACAACTTGCTGAAGGCTTCAGATGATGATTTACATTTGTTTAGCAATAAAACATTTTTAAAATTGAAAACAGAAGCAGAAACGAAAACACAAAGTATACTAACCCCCAACGCCAGCCTAAAATGCACGGCTCATCTTCCCACACACAGAAAGTGCAGGGGAGCATCACGTCCCCGCGGGAGCCACACCTTTCCCTCCGAGGGCTCCTCTCAGCAGCCAGCTGGACAAGTTTCTGAGCCTTGTACGTTCCTCCTGCCTGCTATGAGCCCAGGCACCTCCTCAGTGATGATTCTGGTTCAGGCCAGATACCTACCCAGGGCTCTGTCTGCCTGGAACTGACACCAGTTGTATTGCTTTTTCCTCGGTTTTTTGGGCTCTTTAGTCCAAAAGATCCCTCCCCCTCTCCCAATTTTGGGCTATTATGAATAAAAGGCTATGGACATTCACATACAAGTCTGTGTGGTCATATGTTCTGTTTGATTTCCAGTAGAAGAGTGACATCTAATTTATTTTTTTAATAGACTTTATCTTTTAGGGTAGTTTTAGGTTCATAGTAAAACTGAGCAGAAAATACAGAGTTTCCATAGACTTCCTGCCTCTGCCACACACAGCCTCCCCCACTAGAAGGGGACACGAGTCAAACCTCAGAGACACCTGCTTACCACCCAGAGTCGATAGTTTACGCTAGGGTCTGCTCTTCGTCTTGTACATCCTATGGGTTTTGACAAATGTCTAATGACATGTATCCAGCTTTAGAGTATCATGCAGAATGGTTTCAATGTCCTAAAAATCCTCTACATTCTGCCTATTCATGTCTCCTTTCCCCCTCATTCCTGGCAGCCACTGATTCTCTTACCGTCTCCATAGTTTTTCCATTTCCAGAATGCCGTGGGGTTAGAATCATACAGGACGTCACCTTTTCAGATTGGCTTCTTTCACTTAATAACATGCCTTTAAGTTTCTTCCATGTTCTTTCATTACTAATTTCTTTTTAGTTCTTAATAATATTCCATTGTCTGGATGTATCATTGCATATTTATCCATTCATTTACCGAAGGACATCTTGGTTGTCTCCAAGTTTTAGCAGTTATGAGTAAAGATGCTACAAACATCCACGTGCAGGTATTTTGTGGGCATAAGTTTTCAACTCATTTGGGTAAATATGAAGGAGTGTCATTACTGGATCATATGGTAGGAGTTTGCTTAGTTTTCTAAGAAACTGCCAACCTGTCTTCCAAAGTGGCTGAACCAGTTTGCATTCCCGTCAGCAGTGAATCAGAGTTCCTGTTGCTCCATATCTTCACCAGTATTTGGTGTCGTCCGTGTTTTGGCTTTTGGCCAATTCAATAAGTATGTAGTGGTATCTCAGTGTTGCTTTAATTTGTATTTCCCCAATGACACGTGACGCACAGCATCTTTTCATATATGCTTATTTACCATCTACACGTCATTTCTTGTGAAGTGTCTGTTCAGGTCTTTTGTCCATTTTTTAATGATTGAGGTGTCCTTTTACTATTGTTAAGTTTTAAGAGTTTTTATATATTTTTGGATGAGTCCTTTATCGGTTATGTCTTTTGCAAATATATTCTCCCAGTCTGTAGTTTACCTTCTCATTCTCTTGACAGTGTCTTTCACAGATCAGAAGGCTTTAGATGAAGTTCAGCTTATCAAATATTTCTTTCATGGATTGTGCCTCTGGTGTTATATTTCAAAAGTTATAGCCACACCCAAGTCATCTAAATTTTCTCCTACATTTTCTTCTCAGAGGTCACAGATTTGTTTTACATTTAGATCTATGATCTACTTTGAGTTCATTTTTTCTGAAGGATATAGGGTCTAGTTTCACTTTTTTTGCATGCAGAGGTCCAGGCATCCCAGCAGTATTTCTTGAAAACATTTTCTCATTATATTTCCTTTACTACTTTGTCAAAGACCAGTTGACTATGTAAGTCAATTTCTGGGCTCTCTATTCTGTTTCATTGATTGGTTTTCCATTCTTTCTGCAATACCACACTGTCTTGGTTACTATTGCTTTATAGAAGTCCTAAAGTCCAGTAGTGCCAGTCCTCTAGTTTTAAATACTGAACTCTTTCTAATATCAAACATTCCTGGGTCCTATTTTTTTTCAAAAAAGTAGCAAATTATGTTAATGCTCTATGAGAAGTATCACCGAATAAATTTTAATGCTCTAACTTTTAAAATCATGTATCATCCCAGACCAATATTTCTTAGCCAGTTTTTCCTTCTTGCCTCCTTAAGGAGCCTTTTTAGACATTTTGCCCCAATCACATTCCCAACCACCCCATAAAATTTTCATACCACAGGCATGCTGTATATCTGTGTATGTATTGTGGGGCCGTTTGAAGCACCACGTGCCATTGAATATCTAAGTTTTTTGCTCCACCCCCAAGAACTTCTTTGCCCTTGTCGAGAGTCATGAACTAGATACTAAGACTGTTTCACGCTAGCTTTTGTGGAATATTTTTATGAGAGGACCTGTTTCCAGATTCTTGCCTTTGTAGCAAAGACACTTGTAGCCTAGAATATTTAACAGTCCTAGTTCCTTCAGAAGGTCAAGCTCGGGGAAGGACACCAGAAGTGGGAGGGAGCTTCAGGGTAAGACTTCATCCCCAGCTTCGCACAGCTCACTGCCTAGGAGACAAGTCCTCTTCTGTGAATTCCCCAAAGCTGTAAGAGCAGTGAAGGGGAAAACCTGGAGTCCCTTCCCTGCTCACCACCCTGAATTTTATCTGACTTCTGAGAACTTCGTATAACTGGGTACTCAGAGGTGGGGTGCTCCATCCAAACCTGGACAGAAAGCTCGTGGGAGAAGCTGACCCCAGGCTGGCCCACCCCAGACCCAAAAGACAATGACCCTAAGAGGGCAGAGCAGACTACAGGGCTGGAATAAATGTGTACTAAGCAATTGCTCTCAGGTAAACAGGGAAGTTTTGACCCAAGACGTTGATCACAGCTGAACTGCTCATGGAGACAAGCTTGATCTTGCCTTCCCAACACTCCTAACCCACCTCTCTCCCTCCCATCTAGTCCGTCGCTGGTGTTTGCCTGAAAATCTTACAACCAAGTGAAGCCTGTGGTTTCTACTAGCTAAGTAAAGCTTTTTACATCTTCAATGGTGAGGGCTCCAGTGGCGAGGGACCCATTCAGCTCCTGAGGTCACTGTGGCTTCTTCTCCCACCGTGGGCTTGGGAAACTACCATGACCAGACCCATGAAGAGTGATTTCCCCACTACTAAGACTCCACCCACTTCCCAGGGGAGCTGGGAGTTATAGCACTAACAAGTTTATACTGTAAAATAAAAAAAAATCATACTCATCCCGTAGCTATGAAACAATGTAAGAAAAAGGTGTGTAATGAAAGCCAACATCTACATGAACTGTAGCCCCAACAAAGACGAGATGCGACTTTATCTGCAATATCAACCCATAGAATGAGAGTCACATTTTATATCTTGCTTCCCCATACTTTGCCTCATGACTAGATTTCAAAGTTCTAAAATGTAACTCTAATTTTTGTAATTCCCTATTAAAACTCCCCCCACAAAATGTCCCACCCTTCCCGCAGGTATATGCCTCCCCCTTCTTCCTGCCCCACCATGCTGTTTTCAAGATTCTAAAATCAAATGAACCCACCCACATGCCCACAACAATGCAACTTTGTCCTTTTGCTACGGATTCCTTTCATCCCCTTCCCCTCATACAGAAGCATCACCCAGTCATTTTCACTGAGTATTCCTGTGTACAAATTAATTGAGCATCTAGAAGAACAGGAGAATCAGACTCCTAGAGACTCTGTGCATTTCATTCATCAAGGGTTAATATCAAGGGCGAATGGAAAGGCTTCTGCTTCTTGGAAGAAGAACTGAGTGGAATTCCCACCATGGTGGACTTTCACTATTAGATATTAATGCTCTACAGACCCAGTGTGAATTGACTGATTTTATGATTTAGCAATTATAATGTGAACACTCAAAACTATATCCCAAGAGCTAATCTACTTAGCGCACTTAGATGATGTAGCTGAGTTTTAATTGCAGTAAATTTGAAATAGGGCAGTATATTTGTTAGATATAAAATTTCACTCATGGCAAATTGCCCTTGTAATAGGGTCCTGCCTTCATTCAGAATATCCCTCCTTTCTTTTCCAGCCTTCACTGACCCACTGTTAGAGAGGATCCCAATTAGACTGGAAAATCTACAGAAATGAGCCAAAGGGTCAGGGGAAATGAGGGAGAGGTGAGATCAAAAGGGAAGGAGAATAAAAGAGAGGGGGGACGGGAACACTTCCCATACTTCACCCAGAGGGTATCTTTTGCCAGACATTGAATTTCACTCCAAGTAGCTTTAGCAAATGTGGGTCCTTTTCACACGGTACCTCAAGGGATTTCATATGGGACTTTGAAATACTTCACTAGTACAGAATTTCACAGCTTTGCTACAAACAGGAATCTGCTCGTTATGATGACCACTTTTACAGAAGCTCTAGGCCACAGACTGTCGGTGATCACAAGCAGAGAAAAGGAGTCAGCAGAACGGCAGGGGCCATGTGCTGCCCTGAAACCACACTCACTGTCTGGACCACTCACAGCGTCCTAATTGTCTTGGTACAGTTATATTTTTTACATGTGCATAGCATCTCTTCCCTAAATTAGAAGTTTCCTGCAGGCAGGGACTGGAATACCAGCCCTCCAGTCCATCTCCTTGGCTCAGTTACAGCCTACAGGACCTCTCCTTAACAGATTCACCTGTTGGGATGCTCCTGTGTTTAAATGTCAGAAGAAAAAAAACCATGCAGATCTGAAAGTATTTGCCCCTTTTCTCCAAATCATTAACGACGGCCCTGGGAAAACACTCACCCAAATGGACTCCAGTTTAGCTCAGAGATAGTGCATCAGCCACCGACGCTGCTACTGTCTTCTGTTTATTTCTACTTATTTCCAGGCTCGAATACCTGGGAGAGTTTCTCCTGACTTGATGTTGTGAATCTGCCAATGGCTGATTTCAAGCTTAAAAGGAGGCAGAATCCTGACAGTTGTGCTGATGCAGATCTAGCTGGAGCCTCTCCTGAGGCTGGAGGTCACGTTCACTCAGAGCTGCAGGAGGCTTAGGCCAGTGCTAGAGGCAGATTAGCAAGACATACCTGAGAACAGGAAAAGCTGTCAGAGTAGGAGTGTGTTTCCCCCAAGATTTTAGAAGCAGGGATATTAAGAAGGCCCGCTGGACAAGTTACAAGGCTACAGGAAGAGGCCGTCCATCTCTCAAATGGGTCCCAGAACTTAATGTTAGAGAGGTCTTTGTGGGGTTCTGACCAGAGAAATATTTAGGGGCAGCATGTACGCCCTGGGACACTTTGAATCACTCAAGGCAGGCAGTTACCTCTTCTGTCCCTGAAAAGCATCGCCTCACTCAGGCGCACACCCAAGCACCGCTCAGCACCTGCAAAGATGTGCACGGAGGGCGGAGCCCCGCCAGCCAGCCCCGCCTACCTGGACCACAGGAGGCAGGGCCGGGGGACTCGCCCAATCACGGCACCAAAAACCACAAGCCATTTCTATCACAGAACAGGGGGAAAATGTTAGGAGAGCATATAGCAGGGTCCCCGGAAGTGTCTGCTGGTCGCACAGTAATGAAATTTGCCTCTGCCGGTGAAAAAGAATGTGTCTTAAGATGAGAAGGTTTTAGACACTCTGATAAAATGGTATCGGGTGTTTTGCATTCGGTAGCCAAATGCTTCGGCACTGGTCTTTAATACATATTGAAATTACTCGAGGGACTTCCCTGGCGGTCCAGCGGTTGGGGCTCTGTGCCTCCACTGCAGGGGGCACGGGTTCGATTCCCGGTCCGGGAAATAAAATTCCGCACGCCGTACAGCGTGGCCAGAAAACAAAAAACAACCCCCCAAAACTCTAATCTTCCCCTCCTCCCCCAGTAAATCTAAGCAAGACCAATGACTACTATTTTAATAAACATTTGCTAACAGCATATTCCAAGCTCACATCTCTGGTGTACCTTGAACTAATTAACAATTTAGCTTGAATCGAGAAAAGTTCACTCTAGGCACTTTTATAGTGAAGACAAAGTACAAAGTTCTCTCACATGTCTTAACCTATTTTTAAAAAATTAATGTCCTGAAGGAAACGTAATACCAGGAATGATTTTATACAGGCAGAATTTAATTTTAACCTTCACATTTTATACTTGAAAATGCTTAATGAATTCTGATTAAGATCAGTGAAATATATAGGCACAGACATGGGCCACAAAAAAGGAACAATGAAAAATTAGGATTTCTTGGTCTAGCTCCTCAACTCATCTATGGTGATTAAATGAGTTTTGATTAAATAGTGGTAACAGTAATATCAAGCATTTTAAAGAAAAAAGAGCTGAAGGATGTTTCCCTATATTTTGTCCTTCATGCCAAAATATTTATTCCATTATGATTTCAAAGGATGCTAATAGCCCCTTGACAGCTCCTGTGGTCAGCTGCAGAGATGGCCCCATTCTTTACCTGCCCTGTGTCCACACTCTGCCATGTAGCTTTGTTTGCCCTTGGCTTACGTGGTCCTCAGGATCGTGGGGGAGAAGATGGTGTGGAATCCACGTGTGCCCACTGGATCTTTGGTGCCCTTTGCTGAGAGTGCCACCTCTGGTCTGGCCTCTGATCTGTAACCACTGGGGTGTGTGGCCCAGTGCCATCTGCCCATGGCAGAGTGACATTCTGGTCCCCATGAGTGGGGTCCATTGTCCCAATTCTCAGTCTCCAATCTCAGAGTCCCTCACACACTTTACAGCCTCTTCATTCTGACCCCAGCCTCCAACCATCCCATGATGCCTCAGTGGCTCAGCAGCCCTCAGTGGGCACACATCTGAGCCCGCCACACATCATGTGCAGGCAGGGGAGCCAAGGTGCTGCCCCAGGCTCGCTTTCTGACCTCCCCCCACTGCATATTGATTGCAATCGAATCTGGCCGCGTATTTTGTGCGGTCCAGTGCAAAATGAACGTGAAGCCCCTCGTTCAAAATCTTATTAAGAATTTCAAGACAGTGACATAGAGCCTTCAACCAGGTGGCACCCTTCTGAGTCTTACAGGCAGAACATCCACGAAGCAAGCCCTGTTTGCAGTCACACTAGAAGATTCTACCTCTCACCCAGCGGACTTGTGGCCAAATCTGATGGGGGGGGTGGGGAAGAAATCAAAGGAATCAATTTATGGAATTTCATAGATGATTAACTTCCAGATGCGAGAAAATCGTCTCTAAATTACTTAACTGGCTTATTTTTGAAGAATGTCTTTCAAAAATAGTCATTTCCATTCCATGTTCTTTAACCATCCTGCTCTATCCATCCTCCAATTAAAGGGGAAGCCTGGAGCTAATCAAAATGCAAAACACCCGCGTTTCCCCTTTTTCCTCCCTCCCTCACTTTGATATTTGGAATAAAGTAAGTTCATCTTAGCACACCTTTACTTGATCATCCAGTTAATTATAAGGCTGTGAGAGATTTTCCTTTACGGAGAAGGCTGTTGAACTTCCCAGACTCAATCTGGGCATTACAAGCCCTCAAATTACAGAGCAAATGGTGGCTTAAGGAAAAATGAGAACAATGTTTTAACAATGACTTATACCAGCTTCTCAAGATTCATCTGTTCCTCCTATTCATAGGGAGAATATAGCAAAAAAGGAGAGTAAAATTGCACAGTCCTGAGAAACGCTTGCTCCCTGCAGAGCAGATCTGAGTGTATATTTATGATGTTATAATTACCATTCTGCTAAGAGTGTTTTCCAATCAGAACATACAATGACAACAGAATTCCCTTTATAGGACAAGGGAAATTAAGCCATTGGAACAGCATCACTGTTCTTTGTTTAATAATATCAGTGGTGCACTGTGGGGAGTATCCAGCAGTATCAGAGGAATATGAATGATACAAATAAGAACTAGACTGGAACAGTTTGGGGTTCTTTAGCCATCAGAAAGAGCTCATCGTAGAAATATGGATGGATCAGCGGGTGCTTCATGGTGGTACAAACTTTAATACAATCCAGATTTCCAAAGGTCAATATTAAAGACAATGAGATTGGATAAATTATTGTCAGAAGAACAAACTGCTGACTTGGCGTTTGGTCAGCAAATTATAAGTCCAGACAGACTACGACCTGGTGATAGCCATATGTGAAGACATATCTAGATGTTGCTACCATATTGCTTTGAGGCAAAACACCAAAGCAATGCATGAAAACAACAACAACAGCCAGCGCGTGTTGAGGTCTAAGAGTTTAATATATACTCACCCATTTAATCTTTTCAACCACCCGATAAGGTAGGTACTATTATTACACCCATTTTACAGATGAGAAAATTGACACACAGAGAAGCTGACCACACAACCAGTAAGTCGCAGAGCCAGGATTCCAAACGCCCAACTCAAAAGTTTGCACTCTTATCCATATGCTATACTACTTCTCATAAGACAGCAGAGGCAAATCTAAGCACTACACCAATAGAGCATGAAATTTAGAAAGCAAGTCAGCTGGCAGAGTACCTTCATTATTTTACACAGAACGAATGGCATGACCTTAATACACAAGTAATCCTAGCCAAAGGACTTGGCATTTGAATTTGAATACAATCTGTTCTTCTCATCGTGTTCTAATCATAAACACAATTAGTTTGCAAATGGCTATAACTCAGTTTTATAAACATGTTGCCTTCAAAAATGATTTGAACAACTGTATGATGATTTAAATAAACTCACAAAAATTAACAGTTTATTGTAAGTTTTCATTAACTCTTTTCACGTGCAATTGCCAACGATTTGTTTCCTACAGCAGCTCAGCAGCTTGCCCATTGCTAACCAGATGCTAAAATGTGCAAGCAAACTCTTAACCTGCTCTCATTTTCCAAGTTAGGGGTGAATCAAATCACCCTGAGAATTGGGGTCAGCTGCCTTGCTAGGGATTTGAATCATGACAGAGAACTAGCCGGTGCAAAGCAATTAAGTCTGACCAGTTATGATGGCCGTTTAATGAGCCTCCGTGTGGCAGAAGGGAGCTCAGTCTACCTGTCTCAAATAGGTTGTGATATGCCATAAAGCTCAAGTAATAAATAATTTAAATGCTGAAATATTCCAGCAGAAAGGCTTTCTTGCTGACTGTGTAATACCTGGCTGTACTGTCATAGACGGAGACAGTCAGTGGTTAAGAACCTGCCCACTGATTGGTCAGCTAAGGGGTGGGAAATACAGCACCTCTTCTGATGGGGAAAAAGTTAAAACACTGGTTAAGAGTTGAAAATATCCATGCTTGTACTTCACATCCGTTTATCGGGCGCAATGGACAGGCCCTGTCTGCTGTGTCAGGCACTTAGAAGGCCTGACCCTGAGATTGAATTAATGGTGAGAAGGACGATGTCCTATAATTACACGAGAAATCACATACTACGCTATTTAGCCAGCAAAGCTGAGCGGTTTCTGTAGATGGTAAATTAACCCAGTGGGGATTGGGGGGAATATTTCTGTGCAAAAGATTCCTTTATTCATGAGAATAATTGGATATTGAAAAGCCATCATGTATTGTATCTTGATTTGAAACTGTCAACTGATGTGTGAAGCCCCCTCCCTCCCTGCCCCCTGTCCTCAGCCCTGTGTGTCTTTGCTCAGCCAATTATGCAGCTGCCTCGCTGCAGTGATGCCCAGAGCCCCGGACCCACGATGGCTTCCAAATCACAGCGGCTGGGGCACAAACCCTCCGGCGTGAGAAGTCTATCCTGATCGGCATTGTCCGTACAGGTCATTCAAGTGACCCCAAGACCAAGAGGAATATATATATATATATATATATATATATATACACACACACACACACATATATTTTTAAGGAGATGAAAGAACAGTCCACTGTTAAGGCAGACATGTGAGATTAGCCTCGAGGTAGCATCCTCTAGGAATTAAAGGGAAGGCTTATTTTTTAAAGCATTTTCTTTCCACAGCTACATTCCAAAGATATCATTTAGAGAGAAAAGACCAGACCAATGCACTGGAAGTTCACAAGTTATGAGGTAATTGCATTAGCGCATAGAAAAAAAGGGAAAGTATGCACAAAATCCTGATTGGCATTTCTCTGTTTAAAAGGCATTATTTTCCAATACCTGAGCATGCCCAGAGGGGCTGTCTCGGAGCAGCTGTGAAACAGAACCTTTTTACTTCAGGGTTAGTGCAGGGAGCTCATTAGCACGGCTCTACCCCCAGCTAAACAGCCTTGTTTGCATATCGAAGCAATAGATAGTGAAGGTGTTAAAAAGGAAGAATTGCTCCCCTACTCCTGACTGACATGTCTATCTGGGCTCTTGTGTTTACAAGAGAATAACGAAGCTGCCCCAAAGCCCCTACTGGGCCTGATTATTATGCAGAGGCTTCTTAGATTATGTATAATTGATATCCTTTTTCCCTCCAGCTAACCAATGGCAGCTCTCAAGAGTAATGCTAATTCTCCTGCATCTTACCATCCAAGCAAACACTGGAAATTGCTATCTTTCTCTCGCTTAATAATTTTTAAAGACCAAAAAAGTGACATTTATGTTTTTTAGAAGCACAATGACTGCGCAGTTGGTGTGGGTTTACTGCTTAATAACCATCATTGAATCAAACAGTTGAGAGACAGTATTCAGGACCTGCTTAGCCCGTGTGTGTGTGTGTGTGTGTGTGTGTGTGCGTGCGTGCGTGCGTGCGTGTGTGTGCGTGCGTGTGTGTGTGTGTGTGTGTGTGGTGTGAGAATGCGTACTACGTGCTTGATAGAAATACACTAAACAACAGTCACTCTTTTTTGAAGGCAAAGTATTGCCTCAAACAATCCCCCTTCATTGGGGGTAGGGGGAGGAGAGCATCGAAATCCCAGGTTACATGGGAGAGGATTTTCAATGCTTTAGGTCTTGGAAGTTAATTTTTGAGGGACAAAGCCATACGTATGTGACATGGTTAGGCAAAGCCAACAGAGTTTAGTTGGGTTGCATTTCTGATCTCGGTTTGCTCAGAAGAAACAAATGAAGGGAAGGAGGATTCGTGGTATGAAGTCCCCATACTCCAGCCCCAGGGAGATCCCTCGGTCTCCACTGCAGTCACACTTCCCAACCTCTTGCAAACATAGGTTTCAGTGTGCGACTTGGAGACTGGAGCCTATCAGCTTAAACAGGCCTACCTACAAAAGACAACAATAATGCAGCCAGTTCAGCTGAAGGGTTGCCTCCAGCATGATAGTGGTACCGAGGCAAGTGTCTGGACAGCAGAACATCCTCAGCCCGTGGACAAATCCAGAAACAGCTCCAGAATCAGCTTCCAAGGAAACAAGGAAGTTTGGAGTCAAACTGGGGAGACTCATTCATGTTCCAAATTTTATTGAGTGACTAGTAAGTGTCAAAGAGAGTCCAAAAGCTAATTGAGAGCAAGGTCAGGTTTCTGCCTCCTTGAGTTCACTGTCCAGGAAGGGAAAGACACAACGAAGCTGCCAGTTGGAAGAAACTGTGATGTGAACCAAAGTAAAGGAGGCACAGGATGCTGTGAAACATCTGGGGGGGTCAATCCTGGAACCCAGCAACTTGTGTAATCAACTGTTACCGCAGCCAGAAAATCCAGAAGACCCCTCACATGTCCAGAATGACTCGAGCTCAAGACCCACCTGTAGGAAATGACTGAGACCGAGGGAAGAATGAGGCTATTCTGAGCTCAGAGCAGGCTCAGGCTGGCAGCCTGTCTGCCAAGGAAGACGGTGAGAGCGAGGTGTGATCTCCTTAGCAGTCAGCTCCAGGCCCCCTCATGACTCTTTGGGATTCTCCGTAAATTTTACTTAATTGTTTTAAACTTATTTGTATTTCAGTTGCTACCATTTGGGGGAACGGTGTCCCCCAAAATGCACTGTGTGAAGAGGGGTTGCCCTGTGAAGAGAATGTAGGTGGGTGCCAGGTAAGAGGGATTCCGCTTCCTTTTTCCCACAAAGGATGCTTGTTCCCGTCTATTCTCAAAGGAGAATTGGATGGAAGGCATAAGGGCATAGAGGGCTCAATTCAGCTGGCTGATGTGGTGGAGAAAGAGCTAAAGTATGAGGAAAAGAAACAAAAAGATAATTGTATTTTGTTTCAAAATAATTTGGCCCACAACCTTTGTACTGGTTCTTAGCACCGCCAAATTCCTGGTGCTCAGTCAACCTCTGAAATTAAGAGTGACTTGGATCATGACTCTTAGTCACTACCCTCACCAGTATGCATGCACCTTGCGGAAATATCAGAACTTCATGCTTTGAGTTGGAATAGTTTTAAAAAAGCCCATTTCCCAATGCGGTGACAGCTCTGTTTCTAATGCAGACTTATGGTAACTGGGTCTAAGACTGGCCTTAGGGTGAGGCCCGGGTGGACGTAGGGCTCTTTGAAATGGCAAGAACGAGCAGGTCAGACCTAGCCTTGGTTTCTAGAGCACACTCCTTTTCCAGGGCTCCCTTTAAGGAGGAAAGAAAAAAGGAGACACCTCTAGCCCAAAAGTTGTTTAGCTGCCAGTTTTCACCCAATTCTCCATCATCCACCAAGTTTCTCCTTCCCTACAGCAGCCAAAGCCCCCGAGGATGTGAAATCCCAGCAAAGCTGGAAACGTAAAGTCTTTGAGAAGGCGACTAGGGGACGTATCTCAGCATCTGTCACTCTCTCCTTGAGACAGTCAGTGGCTATACCTCTTACTCCATGAACACGGAAGTCTGCGTTTCTTCCCTCTGTTTTAAATATTCCTCTTTGTTTTTGTTTTTTGCACATATTTTTTGAGATTTATTCCTAGGTACTTGATATTTCTTACAATTTACTATTGTAAATTGTCTTTTAAAATTCCATTTCCTAAAACAAAATTCCATTTTCTACTTTTTTCTGGTACATAAAAATAAAATAGATTTTTTACTATTAACTTTGTGTAGAGTGACATAGCTAAATTCACTTATTAATTCTAGTAGTTTGACTGCAGATTATTTTGGGATTTTCTAGACAAGGCTGTCATTTGTGAATAAAGTTTTATTTCTTCCTTTCCAATCCTTATGCCTTTTATTTGTTTTTCTTGCCTCATTGCACTTGGTAGAACCTCCAGTACAATGTTGAAGAGATGTGATAGCAGACATCCCTGTCTTGTTCCTAATCTCAGACCAAAAGTTTTCAAAATGTCGTATTGAAAATATTCCTCTCTTTGGATTAACTTCTTCAGGGCTAAGGCTGATGACTATTCCATTGTGCAGCTCTTATTTTTAAGTTAGTTGATTGATTGATTGATTTTTGCCTAGATTTTCTTCCAGATGTGTTCTCTCCAGTTAGCTTCAAAAACAAGACAGATTGTCCCTGTTAAATTACAAAAAGAATGAAATGATCACCTGCGTGCGAGCGTCTGTCTGGTCCCTGTCTTCACTGGGTGGCACTAAGAATATCGAAATCTTTCTCTTCTCATTACTATGACTAACAGGATGTGATGGGTTGGTTCAGACTAATCCGTGCTAGCAGTGCGTGTGGTCACTTTGGAATTTCTCCCCAGCATCTCTTCTACAGAAAGACAGTCTCCAGGAAGGAAAGGAAGGAAAAGGTTGCCTCTATTTTAATCGAACAGAAACAATAAAGATGGCTAGTTCTTTTAACCATTGGGCAAACTACCCAATACGGAGAGTTTCCTTCAGGAGCAAATAAATGAGTCAATATGAGGACCCTGGTCTGCCCTGGATGCAAAGACGAGGAAAACTGGTTGGAGCTGAAGGCAGTCGTGTGAGTATCAATGGAACCGTCTCATATGGAACATCTGTAGGGTGCCCGAGCTGCCAACAGTGAAAAAGACAAAGGCCCCACCCTCCAGGAATGCCCAGCCTTCTGGGAGAGAGAACAGTGCAAAGAAACAAAATAGAGTGAAGGGAATAATAAGTGGAGAGGTGCTCAGAGGTGGTAAGTAGTCAGGGGAGGAGGAGAGCATTTAGGATGGTTTCAAGAGAAGCAGAGAAATGAGGCTTTGAAGTATGGGTAGGAGTTTGCTCCACAGAAGAGGGAGGAACCAGCCTGAGCAGAGGGAACCATCATGAAAAGGTAAAGAGACATATTGAAGAAGGTAAAGTTGAGAGGAAACAGAGTGACCAGAACCTGACAAGAGTGAGAAGAATACAGGATGCTGGTGGTCACGGAAATGCCTTTATGACAATTAGTCAGATCCCAATGACGGAGCTTTACTGGAGATGTGTCCTGAAAAGAGCATCCTAAAATTCAGAGCACCAGTCAGCTCTGAATTTGGGTGATCACTTATCCAAAGTTCACTGCCTTGTAACCTTGGCTCTAAAATTTAGTTAGGATCTAGAAAGACTCATCAGCAGCTATCTGGGTTTTCCCAAAGTTGCTCGCCCAAAGTTCTTGCATGTTCTTGATGAGAGAGTCCCTCCAACCCTTACAAAGTGTCTATCTGTGCTTAGGTTGAAGATAACTCTAATAAATTAGATTATTTTCATGGATGTGAAGTAGTAACCTGAAGGGATGGGAAAGGCTGTTAAATTGACTCTACTAGCATTAATAAATAATATTTACATTGAAGGAAGAAAAAAAAAACTTAAAAAAAAAGCCCAGTGATCTGACACAATGAGCCTTCATTTTCTTGACTGATGAACATACAATTTTTAAGGTTTTAGACCAGTAGAGTGCTAAGTTTCAGTGTCCAAATCTGGATAAATATTTAAAAGTAACATCTTATTTTCCTGACAGCGCTGATGATAAAGTTATACATGCTCTTAAAATCTGTCTCTAAGCACCACAAAGTAAGTCTGCGCTGCTGTAATCTGAGAATTGAATCTTTAAGAAACTGCATGCGATTGCAAGGTAACAGAAACACAATTGTTTAAATCAGCATTCTTCAAATGGGGTGATTTTGTCCCCCGGGGGCCATTTGGCAATGCCTAGAAGTACTTTGGTTGTTACAGCAGGGGAAGGAGGATGATGCTACAGTGATTGGAAACCAGGGAAGTTGCTGACTTTCCTATTGTGCACAGGCCAGCCCATCACAGTGATTACCCAGCCCAAACCACCAACAGCGCCAAGGTGGAGAAATCCTGGTTTCAATGAAGGAAAAGACGTGGGGTCCTAACAGTTCCATGTTCACAATGTTAAATTTATTTTCCCCGGGAGACCTTTCAACCACAAAGAAAATTAGTAGTTATATAGAGTGGTGTGTACATTTTAACTTAGAGCTAAAATAATAAACCGTTTATCAAAAACAAAAACAAAAAAAATAAGTCTAAACGTCACTAGACACACAGCCATGCAAAGCAGCACACAGACCAAACCAAAATCAACAAGTCCATCAAGGCAGGGCACAGAGGAGCACACACTCGACATGATGAACAGAGTCAGGCCAACTCAGAAAGCAGCTGTGTGTTCTTGGCTGTAGGTTCTATGCCTACATGAAAGGGGCTGGTCCCCCCATCAATGAAAATCTCCCTGTAACCAGCGGTCGTCTCTAGTGTAGGAAATCATGTCCGTAGTTAATGGAACTCCATTTGGACATGAGAACTGGTGAAGGCGGAGGAGGTCCCTCTAACCCTGGAGGAAGGTCTAAGCTTTTCTAGCGCTGAGTGAAAAACAGAAGTTATCTGCTTCTCGGAATTTATATGAGATTCACTTCAACTCACCTCCAAAGTCATCAAATACTCACTTTAAAAAAACCCCGAGATTTCAAAGTATCCTCAAGAAAGAAGTCTGTCGTGAGAATGACCTCAATTAAATTAGTTCAAGACTTACTGACTTTAGATTTTGGATGAAATAAAAAAATTCCTTGAAAGTATGGACTATGCCATTAATATATATTCAAGGGAATCGTGCATCCGTTCGCGACAATCGTCACCAGCCAAATGTCCTCTTCATTTATTTCTCCACTGATCACAATTGTGTACACCTTATTTTATAGGAAACTTAAGGATGCAGTGACACAAATCTACCCATTGTACTATTATGTCAATCACTTTATTTAAGGTAGCCCCCCAAATAAAAGAAGTAGCAGGTGTAAGAGCAGGCTGGACTATTCTCCCGGGATGTACTTTGCACTGCACCAGATGAAAAGTGACTCTAGGATAAAAGGATGTTTCATGAGAGCCTCCAAGTCATAATGTGTCCCTCATGCCGGAGCTAAGGACCCAGAAGAAATCCGTGCTATGTCAGCACACTGTCAGGGCAGCAGTAACGTTGTGACAGCCTCATGGAGAAGCCCCCAGATGGTTTGCTAGATGAGATGACAGCCATCCTGTTTGGGGAACAGTAGCCAGTTGTCATCAGGCCCCAGCACTACTGGACATGAGAAAAGCCAGGGGCTGAAGAGTGCTGGAAGATAGCATCTTACCCATGTACCAACTAACATGTGTTTTATGCGTTCCATTCATCTTCATGAACCTAGCACCTACCATCCATGAGGTCAGAAAGCTTTTACAGCACAGACCAGTAGAACTTCAACCTCTATGAAGACTGAAGTTCAGCCACATTCTTCTGATGATGAGTATTGAGATCCACCTTCACCCTCTCTCCTAAATTGATACAAAATATAATATTAAGTAACCTCCCAGTTGATCATTAGAATTAGCTCCCCTCCTGTGGTCAAAATCCCCAACACCATACAGATATTTGAGTGAGTGGGTAACTTGCTTGGACTTTTCCAAATATTTATGATTGACCAAGAATTCTTGGGAACATGGGGTTTTTCTAATATATTTTTGGTCATATGTCCTCTTCCGAGATAAGACAACGATTAGGAATAATGAGTAGAAATTAGAAGTAAAATGAGTTTATATTTTTCCAAATTAATCAAGGATTGTTTCTCCCTTTTGTTAACATCTAAGTAACTCCTAGGAAAACAACCTTATAATTTTTTTTTAACACGTATGCCATTACCAATTATATTTCTCTCTCGTCTTCAGTCTGGATACGTTGCCTCACACCCGTAGACAAAAGGATTCATGCTTCTGTTAAGAATGGCTATTAAATTGGATTTCCAAACCAAAAGTCCTCAATAAATTGAGGCCAGGATGATGATAACTTTGGAGATAAATGTGAGGTGAAGCCAAGTGGCCAGTGTGTCACTGAGAATTTCTGGTATCCTAATTTAGCAACTTAGGGTGAGTTCTCCCTGATATAAAAGTCAGAGGGCTAGAGCACTGGGAAGTTTCTTAGAGGTTATTCATATTCAAAACTTTTAATCTTTTTCCTTATCTCAGAAAGGACCTGGCATTTGGAGAGGTTAGAGGACTCCCATTGATAACCAGCTGCACAATCAAAACTCCAGAGTCTGGACGAGCCCCAGCACTAGGTCCTGCCTTCCAACTCTGGGCTGCTTTTCTTACAGCCCTGGCAATCTCTTAAAGGAAGAAACCCCTCCAAATCCCTAAGTGCTCAAGGAAGGCAGGAGACCCGCAGTGAGAGCGCAAAGTGGGCTTTCCTCTTTGGCGAGGGCATCTGCTGACTGTGGAAGGAGGGAAGGTACGTACCCACCTCTGCAAGGCGGCAGGGAGGAGACTAGGCTTTTCTGCAGAGCTGGATTTTGACAGATCCCTGCTCACCTCTCAGGGAACGCTGTCTGATCCATCTGTCGTGAGTGACAGCTCTGACAGGTGTAAATACCCCTGTGTTGTAAATTTCATGAAAGCAATACACCTGGGCCATCTGGCGCTACACCGCAGCCTGCTGTGCGCTCCTCCCAGACAACTCAACTGCTGCGGAAGCACAACGCACAGCTCAGGCCTGGAAGGGAAGGAAACACGGGGCTGGCGGGCGGGGTGGGGAGACAGGCAAGACCAGCAGAATATAGTCACAGCGGCGGCAACTGCATCCCTGACTGCCCCATTACTGCCTGGACGCATTTTCTAATTTACATCCCTTCTTATCCATTCGTTTAATCTTAGATAACATCCTCACTTACTGATAAAGACACAGAGAGGTTAAATTGTTTGCTCAGTGTCCTGAGATAATCAGCAGCTGACCCATGATTTAAACCCACATCTGTCGACTCCCGCACTCGAGATTTTTATGACTATACTAAAACATTTTTATCCTATTTCCCCCCCGAGTTCCTCTGTGCAACTGCTCCAAGAGGTGGTAATAAGGGTTTATTAATGTAAGAAAAATCAGTGATCTGTAAACTCTCAGCCCTAGAAAGTCTAAGCAGAACATTTTTCTTAGCCTTTTAGAGGCTGCTGAGGGGCCAGACATAATAGTTAAACAGCTGGAAGAATCACTTTAATGACTCACCACAGCTGTACTTATTTTTTTTTTTTTGGCATTGGCTGTTTGGATTAAAACATGGAAAATGTAATGAAATCTTTTAAAGAGAGGAGTAAAAAAATTACAACAGAAGCTGAATTCTGAAATGCATGGAGATATGATGACAGACAAAAGCCATCGCGGGGCAAGGGCAGCGGGCGTCACCCATCTCTGTAGAGGAGAAGGTCCTGGAAGCCACACAGCTCTGGGTGCCAGACACCATTGCCAGTGCTTCATGGGTCCTGCGGACGGATGTGCCCCCGGCCACTAGTCCACGTGTGTCGGTTGTGGAGCCACGGAGCTGGCGACTGGGAAGAACACCTTTTCAGCGATGAGGCCATGGCTGTAAATTATTCCTACACATGGTTCAGGGCTTGGATGGCATTAGGAGGCTGTTTGAAGCAACAATACCCAAGAAACTAAGAATAAAAGACAACTTTGAAAGGCATATATTTTTAGAGAGTTCTCAGGAGCCCGTCTGAGTCCTGCTACAGTTTTACACACCTGATGGAGACAACATCCATCTCTGCACAGCACGCGTCCACGCACAAGGCTGCTGACAGCTGGCCATGCTGCCCTGGGATGCTTGTGGTTTGCTCCCCTTTCCTGTCCGTCTGTCTTCCCTGGTCTCTTGGCTGCCAAGAGTGTAGCCTGGTTGTCAGCCTCAGGCTCCACTCCACCCAGTCCCCAAGCTCATCCTGTCCAAGCCTTGCAGAACACCAGAGCCTGCCCCACACGGAGGTTTCTAGAAGATGTCTATAATTTCAGTAGTAAATGTTCCGAATACTACTGCTGTGCCCATCAAGCTGTGTATCGTTACCTATTGCTGGGTAACAAACCAGCCCACCCTAGTGGTCCAGAGGAACCACCCATTTATCTGGTCCCGATTCTGGGGGTTCATGGTGAGGGTGGGGTATAGCTGGGATGGCTGGTCTCTGCCAGGTGCTGGCAGGTCAGCTGGGGACTGGCTCATCCCAGGTGGCCTCACTCACACCTGGCAGCTGTCTGGGGCTGTCAGCTAGGGCACCTGGCTTCTCTTCCCCAGGCCTCTCATCCTCCAGTGGGCTGGACAGGGCTCTTTCTCATGATGGTGGAAGCATCCCAAGAGGACCGAGGGAGAAGCAACAAGGGGTCCTGAGGCCTTGCTTAGAAGTCACGCGGTGCAGCATTCACTATGTTCTATCGGGCAAAGCCAGTCGCAAGGTCAGTCCAGGTTCAAGTGGTGGGGAAATAGACCCCATAGACCCCGTGACTTAGTGGGAGGAGCTACAGAGAATCTGTGAACATGTTTAATCCACCACAACAGGCTCACAACATTAGGTAATACCCTCTGCTAGGTACATGCATATCCTTGAGCTGCGATGCTGAATCCATTTACTGATGGATGTTGGTTACTTTGCTGGGTCTAGAGTCCTATCCTGAGCCTCAGCCTCTTGGGTTGTGGCTGTCCCCTGTCCCCCAGGGAACAGCTGTACCCCGAGGCCCCAGCTGGTATCTCATTCCAAACATAAGGATGCTCCAGTCACGGCAAGAAGCTCTTGTGGCTTCTAGCCTTATTCATAAGATTAGACACCGGAATGTTAAATTCCAGCCCAAATCATTCATCCAATAAATGTTTACTAGGCTTCTGCTGTGTGTCACTAGACACTAGATACTTAAGGAGTTTCTGATGTTTTGGAAAGACATGTATATGTATAGGGAAATTGCATTGTAATGTAATAATTGTGCTCCAGAAATATGAATGACAAGCTGATGGGATTCAAGGGCTCGGGGAAACTTGACCAAAGAGGGGACGTTTAAACTGGATTATAAAGGATGAATAAGAGTTTGTGAGCTGTTGATGGTAGAGAAAGGAATTTCAGATAAAAGAAGCTACAGAGTTATGGTGAGGATCTCAGTCACTTTTAGAAAAGCCTGAGTCCAGTTCCACGTGGATCTGAAGCTCAGAGAGTGAGGCAGAAGACTAGGTTTAGTCTTATGGGGAAGCAGCTAAGTCAGGCAGTGTGTTTTCCATCCTGCAGGCCAGAATCCAGCTGCAAGGTGTGCCCAGACTTGCTGATCCTCAGAATAACTGGGATCTCAGCCCAGACCAATGAATCAGGAGAGCCATGGAGCCTGGGAGTCTTAAGTTGTTAAAAACTACCCCAGTCACGCTGATGACCAGCCTTATTGGGAAGTGCTGTCCTAATCTAACAGGGAAGGGTTTAAATAAAGAAAGTGATATGATTTCATTTGGAGACTGGAGAAGTCACTGCAGAAGCAGTGTGGAGGTGAACGCAGTGTGGTGGGCTGAGAGAAGCCACCTGGAAGGTATTGCAATGAACATGGAAGGGAGTAGTGATGTGGGTCTGGTCTCGGAATATGGCTCTATGGGGAAACGGAAGAGGGCTTTCCGTGGAAGAATCACCTGAATGTTATGGGGAGAAGGGGTCAATGAGGAGAAACAGAGGGTAACTCTAAAACTTCTCTCTCTAAAGTCTAGGTAGATAATAATGCCATTAGCTGAGTCCCGGTATTTGGAGAATAGATTTTGGGGAGGATGAAAAAGCATTTTGCCTTAGACAGGTGGAATTCGAGATACCAATAAGACATCAAGGTGGTTCTGTCCATATAATAGTTGGAAAATATATTAGAAGCTTAAAAAATAGTAAAGAACCCTAAACTGAAAGATACCTACAAGAGACAGGAGCTGAAGACAGGGCAGTAGATGAATTGATCAGGGACCATGCGGAATAATAGTTCTCAAACTTTAAAGTGAATAAGCATCAGCTGAAAAACTTGTTCAAAGACATACTCCTTGGGCCATTCCCTCGAGATTCTTATCCAAGAGGCTGGGATGAGGCTCAGGGATAAATATTTGTAACCAGAAGTTCAGGTGGTTCCTGGGACCATATTTTGAGAAACACTGATGTGGACAGAGCAGAAGGATAAGTCCGAGACAACGCCTCAGGGCTGAAAGTCTTTCATATGTTGAAGGCCTACTCCCCACCCCCGTCAACCCCTTACATCAGAATGTGACTGTATTTGGAGATAAAGCCTATAAAGATGTAATTAAGGTGAGACAAGGTGATAAGTGTGGTCCAATATGACTGGTGTCTCCACAAGAAGAGATTAGAACACAGACACACAGAAGGATGACCAGGTGAGGACATTGAAAGAAGATAGCCATATACGAGCCAAGGAGGAAGGCTTCGGAAGATGCCTACCCTCCCGACACCTTGATCCTTAAATCTTTAGCCTCCAGATCTATATGAAAATTAAGTTCTGTTGAGTAAGCCACCGAGTCTGGCAGCCCTAGCAAATGAACGCAGAAGCCAAGATGGAATATCAGAAAGATAAGAACTAAAAACAAGAGAAAGTATACTCCCAAAATGAAGAAGGGAGTGATCGACAGTGTCTGATTCCACAGGAAGACCAAGATGGTGAGGACGGAGAAGAGGGTAATTGCTAAGTGATCTTCACCAGACCAGCAACAGCAGGGTGAGGGGGCAGAGAGCAGGCTGCTGAGGGTCCAAGCTGGACCTGGCAGTGGTGAGGTGGGAATCAGGCTGATATCCTAAGGGCAGGTGCATTTGAGGGGAAGTATTTTTAGGATAGAGAAGAGCAGAACGTGTTTGAGATTAAGGAAAAGAACCAGCAAAGAAGAGAAGAGTAGAACATGTTTGAGATTAGGAAAAGAACCAGCAAAGAAACCACCTTCCTGTATGGAAGGTGAAAAAAAAAATTAAGGCAGGGGACATGCAGAAAGGTAAAAAGAAGTAAACCCAGGTTTAGATGAAGGAGGAGGAGAAAATGGAGCAGGTGGAAGAGATGGAGAGGAAGAAAAAAAGGAGCGGGAGAAGGAGAAGAGTCGGAAGAGATGTTTACACCTTTTCCTCAACAGAAGAGGAGAAAAAGATGGGAGACTGGGCAGACAGGGAGTTGACACTGTATTTTCCTGGGAAAGTAAAAGGTGTGGTTATCAACGAGAGTTAAGAGTTTGGGGTGAGATTTTTATCTAGATTAAGCAGACATATGGGATATTGAAAGGGAACCTCTATGCTTCTGATGACGTGTAATGAGATGGGGACTATCTTATTTGATCCAATTCACAAAATAAACAGGGGGGACTTGGAGCCAACCCTTCCTGTCATTCTTTCTTTAGCTGACTGAATGCATCTGAAATTAGTCCATTCAGGTTTACAATTAAGTGCTCAGTCAACGCAATGTTGTCCTTAAAATTGGGGGGTATGAGATGGGGGAAAGAAAAGTCATACCAACTCTGACCCCCATAGCCATTTCATTGAGTTAGGGACTGGCTTCAGGCATTCTGTTTGCAACACTTTACTGAGCTTCTTATACACATCAATAGAGTCCCTGTAGAGACAGGAGATACAAAAACGAATATCTATTATTGCCTTTGATCTTATACAGGCCCTAATCTAACAGGAAAAATAAAAATTGCTTTCGGCACTTAGGCTGAAGGACAGGTAAACATAAGGTAGGGAGAGAGCAAAGAGGGAGCAAATGACATCAAAAGAAGGGGTCCTCGATGGGCGATCCCCAGGATACAGGGCCAATTGGAGGTGATTCCAGGCAGCAGGAACACACGTGCAAAGGCACGGACGGAGGGGCAGCCTGATTTGTGCAAAGAGCAGCACGTCGTGTAAAAGTGCTGTCACTTTGGACATGAGGAGTTGATTTGGGAGAGATAAAATTGAAAGTCAGACAAAAAGGCATAACATGAAGGCTTCGTTGGCTTTGTCAAGGGGCTCCAGCCTTGTTCAGAAGGTAGGAGAAGCCACAGGAACGTGTGGGGTCGCTCGGTACAGTAGAGTAGAAAGGAGAAGGAAGAGGTCCAACAGGGATAATAAAATCCCAGGGAATGCCAGTATCCAAAGAGTTTAAGAAGGAAGCTGGTGGAAAAGCCTGGAAAGAAGCAGTCTTTTCAGTAGAAAGAGAGCCAGGAGGAGGTGGCATCAGATCTCTCAGAAGGTTCTTTGAAATAAAAGGGCTGGAATTCTATTTGACTTGGCAAATAGGGCAGTAAAGACCTGAGCAAGGGCAGTTTCAGTGGTGTGGTAACAACTCAGGCGTTAGTGCCGAGGTGACCTTTTTATTTTCTGCAATGTCTTCATACCTCAGTCCACATAAAGTGCTACCAGGTGACCAGTGCTTTCTCATGGTGTAGGCATTCACTTCCCATGGGCACGGTTACCTGAATCAGAGAATACAGAACACGATACTACCCCAAATGATTCTATCAAAAACATTCAACATTCTATTAAAAGACCATTTAGAAAAAGGTTTTTTAAAACATGCAGAAACAATGCAATCGATTTCTCTTTTTTTAGTTGTGGTAAGAACATTTAACATGAGATCTCTCCTCTTAACGAAGGCTTAAGTGCACAATTCAGTATTGTTAGCTACGGGCACGATGTTGTACAGCAGATTTCTAGAACATACTCATTTTGTAGAACTGAAAACAATGAGATAGATGTCTTACTAATCTAAAAAGTGTTGACATTCCCATTTTCCAATGGTCTGCATTTACCATTGTTTTCCCTGGTCTTGATTCAACTAAAGCTGAATTGCCCTCGGTCCAGGAGGGACGTCCATTGGTGAGAGGTGCTTTTTTTCTCTCGGAGAGCTTCCACTCCCCCTTGATCATTTAGGTCCAGTAAAAGAGACCCAATCACTTCTGACTGATTTGAGAGGAAGCCCATGCGTGTGTTCTGAGCACTCTCTCTGATTCTAGTGTAGATTACTTTTGCCCTGTGGCAAAGTGGAAAGCACAGAAATGAGGCAATAGCTGAAATCATGTTTTGTAACATTTGATTCTATCCTTCCCATCAGTCATTTCCTGTCCTCTAATTCCTCCGTCTCCTCCTGTTCGCCCAATGTCAGGGACCAGAGATCTTACCATCAACGTCCCAGTCGCAAGGAGCCTTCAAGATCAGCCTCTTCTGTTTTCTAATGTAAAAGGCGTCACATATGGTCTAACATTTTTAAACAAAATAGACAGTGTTTTTTTCACAAAACAGAACAAAAACTTGCTTTTTCTCAATAACAAAACTTTATTTATACTCTATTTGTTTCAGTGAGGTCAGCAAATTAACCGAAATAGCCCTAGATGAGGTGCAGCCATGGACTAGACTTTGAACGAGGTTTTGTTTTTCTTCTGTTGCTGGTCAACCGAGACTTTTAAATGGCTTTCTTCCATTCCTGGTACCATTTTCCCTAATGAGAAATTTACTTTCCATGAGTCATGACTTATGAAGTCAGCTGTTTTAAAAGAACCTCCTGAAAATTTTACAAAAGATGTCAAGATCCAAGGATCAGATTTTAATGATGGACTTTTCAGACCTGTAACAACTGAAAATGACTTGGAGGAAAGCAGTGTTGCTCACGGCCTGTCAGTCAACCTGCACGTGTGCCCTGGTACAGGGGACACCGGGATGGACAGGTCAGTCACACTGTCTGACAGCACCCACGGTGGCTGAAATCAGGACCACCCAGACACTCCCAGGATGTGTTGATGTCTTTCTCTATCAGGGTGGCCACACTTTCCTTGTCGTGCAAAAAGCATCCGGTTCCTCAGACCAACCCCGTCTGTAGCTGGCCCATCTATTTCTTGGCAATCAGAAAGTGAGCTGTTGAGTCTGCCAGGCTTGCCCACCTGTCATGTGTCTCGGTCTCCAAACAGCTGGCGAAAACCAATATCGCCCTGAGCGCCAGCCCCTGCTGCGGAGGCGGACGTGGCTGGGGATTAGACACACACATGTTCACTCAAGCTCTCTCTGACCTGGCAAACACATTGTGACAAGTTGCACACCATTCTGAACAGAACCACAAAGCCTTGGGTTTTGATTACAAGAAATGCCTCTGGTAAAAAGGAACAAATTTTCAGCAACATGTGGTATCTGACTCTGGATTTGGGGTGGAATGGACCCTGCCTGCAGAGTCTGTCTGTTCCACTCCCACAGACTCTGAGCTGAATTCCGTCGTGAGTTAGGCCAATGCTCCTAGCAGCAGGGAAGCCTGAGTGGGGATCTTTTCCCAGACAAGACCCAGCAGGGCTAAGATTTTCCCAGGCAGAGGAAAGAAGATGATTTTCCCTTGTCACCGGCTCTATTTATCTGGAAGGTAACTATTTGACATGTTGCATATGTCTGTTGTAAGTAAGCCCGATGATATGAGCCTTCCCGGTTATGGCTATACTGTCAAGTATCAGGTGTCACAATCCCTATCTTGATTCAATAACGTTAAGACTCTAGGTCTAGTTGGCAATATCTGTCAAAAGAGCTGGGCAGATCCAGATGAACAGCCTGGCAGGACCAGTGCTATGGCTTTAAAGAGGAAAGGAGTGTAGAAATCAAAAACACAGTTTATTCATCATGATTTTTAGGGTTCATGGAAGGGACATAAGGAAACAGCAAAGGGCAGATATATGGAAGACCTTTTTCATCTCTTATAGTGCCTAAGTGTTGTATCGCTCTCTGGTGAGACCTACTTACCTAAGTATGTTTTAAATATTCCCCACCTACTTTTTATGCACCCACCAATCATTCCTCACCCTCTGGACTCTTTAGATGTATTTTGTGGCATCTTTATCCTAATCCAAGCAAAACCTGCACGTAGGAAAGTACCAGTTATCTGCACATGAATGTGCAGTTAAATCAATGTGATCCCTATTTCCATTGGATTCTGAACTTGATCTCCGATAGGGAGAAGGGGGAGGAAGACTTTGACATTGTCCCATTTACCTTTGATTACTTGGCTTTGACTAGGCAATAAAGCCCAAATTTCTTAACACCAACAAATCAAATATTTGAGCGCCTAACATTTTTATTATACAGCCCTAATACTATGGAGGAAACAAAAAAGCCTCTATCAACAGAGGACACGCTAGACAACCCACAAAAGTTTGCTGAAAGAACAAATAAGTGAATGAACCAAGGGGTGGGTAAAATACATATTGTCACCCCTATTTGTGTCTGTGATGAGGTCGAAGAGGTGAAATATTTATGTTGGGTTGACCAGAACCATATTCTGAACCAATTATGAAACAGGCAAGGAGTGGAACAATGAAGATCAAAATAATACCTCCATTACTGAGAAAGGCTGGCCTGGAAAATGTGCCCTTGGTATGTGGCAGTGACGGGCTTCCTAATAAGAAACCCCCAAATTAGACAAAACCACACAGTCATAGACACAGTGGACACCCACAGGACTTTCTGTTGAAGTCGTCCCCAGAAAAATTTTCAAGCAGAGAAGCAAGAAATGATGTGTAGGAAAGCCTGGCCCCCAGGAAGGGATAAAAGAAGAAGGGGTCAAGCAATGGACCGCCCAGTTCCTCATCCCAGGCTCACCAATCAGGGCAAGAAGCAGTGTTTTCAGGAGAACATCCTCCCTCCTGGAAACAAGAGGAGTTGAGAATAAGTGTTCCTCCTCCTTGACAGTTTACCATGGACATCATCCAGCATCGTATGTATTTACATGACAAAGAACTAGTGTGAACAAGAATTTTGAGAGAGGTAGACATCATCTAACACTCGGGCGTGAGAAAGCAATCCAGGCCTGAGTCTCAATGGAGCATTTGAGTGGAGGAAGAGGCATTCCTGAGACTAGAGGGGACATTGGGGGATGGTGCCGGGGGAAGAATATCCCAGTACAAGCACATCCAACCTTACTCTCCCTTTCACTCCTGTTCCCACGATGCTCTCCTCATTCCCAACATATGCCCTCAGGTTCCAGCCTCTGCACTTCTATTCCCTCTGGTCTAGCCAGCTGGCTGCTCTCCCGACCCACCTCTACCTGGAGAGACCCCACAGATCTCTGCCATCCACCTTACCCACAACTTCAGAAAGCCTTTTCAGACCTGCTTCCATCCTCTCTCCAGACAGAATTCTCTCTCCACTCCTCAATCTCTCTTGGCTTCTTCTTTGAGCGTTTATCATATTCTGCACTGGTTCTTAGTCGTTCTCAAACATGCCTTCCTCCCCAAGAAGACTATAAAATTTACTGGGACTAGAACCTGCCTTTTTACCCCTCAGCAGTCTAGGACAGTCAGTGTTACATGAAAGCATTTTTAATTCTAGATCTCAAGTACTGGTGAGTAACATTTCTTTGGATAAGGTTAACCTTCTTTGTTTTCTGAAAAATCCTTCATAACTATCCATCTTAAAAGAGAAAAGGTAACTTCATCATTCCAGTCCTGTGCATTTTATAACAAAGAGAAAGGTAGGCCTTTAAAGAAAAAAATAGCCGCTAGCTAGGGTTACAAACACTTAACTGCTAACTTTACCTCTAGTTCAAACAGCACAATTAATTGAGGTGTCCTTGAGTGTAAGTTTTAGGTACAGAAAAAACTATAGTTACTTTGGACTTTACCATAAGATTTATCATAGTTACTAGTTCAAGACTCTATTTTTTACCTAAGCTTTTCTGTTTTTTTAAATTTCATTAGAGTATAGTTGATTTACAACATTGTGTTAGTTTTGGGTGTACATCATTGTGATTCAGCCATACATACACATATATTCATTCTTTTTCAGATTCTTCTCCCTTACAGGTCACCACAGTATATTGAGTAGAGTTCCCTGTGCCACACACAGTACGTCACTGCTGGTCATCTACCCTATACATAGTACTGTGGGTATGTCAATCCCAAGCCCCCAGTCCATCCCTCCCCGCCACGTTTACCCTTTGGTAACCACACAGAAGATCTAAATAGACATTTCTCCAAAGAAGACATACAGATGGCCCATGAAAAAGATGCTCAACATCACTAATTATAGGAAAAATGCAAACCAAAAATACAATGAGGTACCACCTCACACCGGTTGGAATGGCCATCGTCAAAAAGTCTACAAATAATAAATGCTAGAGAGGGTGTGGAGAACAGGGAACCCTCCTACACTGTTGGTGGGAATGTAAATTGGTACAATCATTTTGGAGAACAGTATGGAGGTTCCTTAAAAAACTGAAAATAGAATTACCAGATGATCCAGCAATCCCACTCCTGGGGATATACCCAGATAAAACCATAATTCGAAAAGACACCTGCACCACAATGTTCACTGCAGCACTATTTACAATAGCTAAGACATGGAAGCACCCCGAATGTCCATCGACAGAAGAATGGATAAAAAAGATGTGGCACATATATACAATGGAATATCACTCAGCCATAATGCCATTTGCAATAACATGGACGGACCTAGAAATTATCATACTAAGTGAAGTAAGTCAGACAGAGAAAGACAAATATCTTGTGATATCACTCATAAGTGGAATCGAATTAAAAAGAAATGATATAAATGGACTTGTTTACACGGCAGATGCAGACTCACAGATTTCTAGGATGGACTTGTGGTTACCTAAGCTTTTAAGTTAAGTTTATAACTTTATAAAGCTTTTAAAAAATTCATTAACTTATATATCTTAATTTTTATAACATTATATTATTATAATCTGATAAACTTATCACTTATAAGAGGTCTTCTATAAGAGTGAAGTTAATCCCCTTAATTGCCTTATGCTACATGGATAAATTTAATATATTTGATTTTCTTTTACATGACTCAGTAGCTTCTAAGAACTAGAAACTTTCCAAAATACAAGTTCTTAAAAATCAAATAAATGCATATATTTGAAAAAATCTTAAACTTTCTAACATGTCAATACTGTGTGCTCACTTAGTAAACTTGTCAGAACTTTTGACTTAAAAGCATAATAATATCAACTATATTCTGAATCTGAATCATGAGGCCTATTTGTTTGACATACTGATTTGGCCACTATTTAAATCGCCCAAACATGTACACAGGATTCCTGTGTAGGATATTGTGGGACAGATTTACTTCATCATTCTATAACTGTTCTCATCATTCCCAAGGATAAAAGACACTGAACACTAAAGGGGCTGCTATGGTCTGAATGTCTGTGTCTCCCCCAAACTCATGTTGAAACCTAAATTCAATGTGATGCCTTAGGAGGTGGGGCCTTTGGGAGGCGATTAGGTCATGAGGGTGGAGCCCCCATGAATGGGATTAGTGCCCTTCTGAAAAGGCCTGAGAAAGCTCCCTGGTCTCTTCTACCATGTGAGGACAGAGTCTGCGGCCCTCTTCAGAACCTGACTTTGCTGCCACCTAAATCTTGGACATCCAGCCTCCAGAACCATGAGGAATAAATTTCTGTTGTGTAAAAGCACCCAGTCTGTGTATTTTGTTACAGCACCTTGGATGGGCTAAGATGGAAGCATTTATTTTTATCCCAAGCAAGTAGAGTTTTCCAACTTGTGGGCCAAGGTTAAATATTAATCAGAGAAATCTGGGGCTGAGATGCAAGACTAAAATCTTGACCAAGAAGGTGATGAGACAGGCTGAATCTTTTTCAGTCACTGTAACACAACTCCATGACATACAGAGGGATGGACCTCCCGGTCTACAGTCCTACATTGAATTCCATATTGCTTAATGCTTCCCTCTGATTTGAGCCTATTTCCTCCCCTTTATAGGGACAGTTAACTTCCTTCCCTGCCTGATGGGATCTGGGAGGTTTGTTTGTTGGTTTGGTTTGGGTTCATTGCTCTCTCATGACATTCTAATGTCTGTCTGATTCTAAAGACCCTTTTAATGGCATTTCATTTGCTCCTTCAGACCCTAATGTATTTCTTTCATAATTTTTACCACCTGATTGTGGAAGATCAGATTCAATAACCATTTTTTCCTTTCATTTTTTCTTATTCTGCCAAAGCCACAATTCTTAAGGATAGTAATGTGACACCCACTTGGGTTCTGCACTCTCTGTGGCTTTGTGAGACTCTGCAGTTATAAGACTAGAGTCACACTAATTACAAGAAACACATGGAAAAGCCGTCTAGCACTCCAGCTCCTGGCCTAATTTAAAACTGCAACCCTCCTTTGAATTCTCCTGACCTACTTTTACCTTGCTCTGCCTTTTCCATAGCATCATCTTCAAACATGATATATTGGAATTGTTTGTTGTGCTTGTTTTTATTGTCTTCTCCCGGCAACTGGAATGTACACTCCATGAGGGCAGGGAACTCTGCTGTCTTGTTCCCTGAAATGTTTCTGCACCAGAACAGTGTGTGGCAGTTGGCCTTCAAAAAGAAATGTTGAACGAGTGTATGAATATGATCTGGATAGGCTCCATATTTGTGGGACCCAGTGTAAAAAGAAAATACAAGACATCTTGTTCAAAAATTAGGCAGACTAAAAAAAAAAAAAAAATTAGGCAGACTTGCAAGATAGTAATAGCAGAGTATTAATCCAAGCACGGGCCACACCTCAGCACAGGACGCTGTGTGATAACACAGGTCACATACCCATAAAGCTGGCCCCCAAATAAGTGTACAAGGACACATGCCAAAGTGGCACATGGAATTACAATCTTGTATGTGCATCTGTCTGACCCAGTTGGTTATAAACTCCTTGTGGGCAAGGTTTGTATGCTCTTCATGTCTGTGTGTCAAGTCTGTGTATTGGTGGTTGTGTCACTAAGACAGCATCACGTAAGAGGTAAGTGATCTAGCGCTCAGCAACAAATAGATGTCTGGCAACAAATAGATGTTTGCTGATTACACGAAGAAGTGTTCACAGAGGAACACTCTGACCAAGAATAGAGCGATTAAAATTCAGATTATCCTTTCATTCTCTGTAATCCCATGGATAGACCACAGGCATCAA
Organism: Globicephala melas; assembly: GCF_963455315.2. Lineage (NCBI taxonomy): Eukaryota > Metazoa > Chordata > Mammalia > Artiodactyla > Delphinidae > Globicephala > Globicephala melas. The sequence continues at coordinate 9,568,309 of NC_083315.2, forward strand.
TAAAGACATGCAGTACTTTTAGTATTTATGTCTTATTTGGGGACCCTTGAGTCTGAGACTGTACCGCCAAGCCTCTGTTAAAGAATCATCACCTCATACTCAGAACATCTGTATTTTCACAGCAGGTATTCTCTCCACGCAAGTGTGAGGAACAATGCCAGCTACAGAAAATGCCTCCTCAGGTCACATCATCAGAAGCTAGCACACCAAAAACCCCGACAGAAACGACAGAAATAGGTCAATTGCAAAAGCAGATATACGAGGTGAGATGCTACATTCGTTCTCAAGGAATCAATTTCATGTAAAACTGGCGAACAAGTTTTTATAGAAAAGGTATTTGTGAAGGCAAATTTTAGCTTGCATCCTACCCCACATTTAGTTGGAAGATAATTTCATGATCGAGTCAAGGAGAAAAAACAATAGTTAGGGATATTTTGCTTTGCTTTTAAATACAGAACTTAGTAAGATTTCTTTCCATTAAAATTATATCCACTCAATCCTTAAAATAACCTCAATCATTTAATTGTAGAATTAGTCAATAAGGAAGTTTAAACCAAAGCGGAAGGATGTACAGCACTGGATGTAGGGCAGCGACGCTCTTCCCTGTGGTGAGAAAGAGACAGAGGCTTTGCATCACCGAGGGCAAGTCTGGGTGACTGCGAGGTCACCCCTTGATGAGTGGAGATAGAGTCAACACAAAAAATAAAGTCAGGAAAATGAGTGCTGCCGGGGAAACAAACACATGAAGCATAACTCACAGTTCTGGAAAAACCCCAATGTTTTCAGCAACAGTCAGGATATAAATCAGATGTGCAGTTAACCATTTGACCGTTTACCTGACGCCAATAAGTTTCAGGGAAAACATGTCCACACGTGCCTCCTCGGTGAGTTCTAGAATCTCCCCTCCTTCCATTCCCCAAATATGCATCAGTCTAACGTCTGAGCGGGGAATTGTAGAGCCAACAGGAAATACAGATGGGCCCCAGCCAGGGAAGTTTATGTAGCCGTTGGCTGGAGCACTGAGACAGCACCATGTTAGCGGTAAGCACAGTGCAGCACTGAGACGCGATCTCTACAAGCATCTCCGTGGTGTATGAAAAAGCCCGAGGAAGTCTCTTAAGCCCCTCAGAACACGATCAGACATCCTGAGCCAGGCAGATCCAACAGACAAAGTACTTCAGGAGCCAAAAAAGCAGGAAGGAACTTGCAAAAGTCACATAAAGGGGATGACAGAAGCCTCAGAAGGATGGACACAGGGACACATTGCAGGAGAGGCAAGCGACACGCCATCCCTATGCATCAGTTTCCCAGTTTCCTTGGCCGTAGATGGACTGGGAGCTCGCTACATGTTCTTTACTTAATTAGCATAAAGGTGCAACTCGAGTTTGCTAATAAACACAACGGGGTGTTAAATTAGGTTTTTCCTTTGACTATATCGTGTTTTCATGAGACACAATAAGAAAAAAACTACCCTCTAGCTGATTGAAGAAAACTGCCTTAAACAGTTTGCAAGTTCTGAAAAAAAGGATTTTTCTAAATGAAGAATTTGTCTCAAAAGTGGAGACATCGTCTACCGTGTCCTTCAGAACAAAATGGAAATAAACATACACAAAGAATTCAGCTCACCAATAAAGTTAGGCAAGATTTGAAAAAAAAAATCAAAGACTCAAAGTAATATGACACAGAGAAATGGTCTGGCAAAGCAGAAGGAAAATGTGGAAGTACTTTGTCTCTCTTACAACCTGGCCCCAGGCCAGACGTGAGCATGTAGTAATGATAAATGAGACTAACCCGATAAGTGGGTACGTGTCCACCTGACATTTGCATCAATGGGATATCCACTAGACACCAATTACCCAGACTGTATGTCTGCAAAGACTAGTTAGAAAAAAGATCAAAGTCCATTTGAAGTGAAAGATTGTAATTTTAAAATTAAGGGAAAGGACAAGAGATTAAATGGAGTCGTTCCTGTTGCCCACTATGATAAAGCCTTCAAAGTCTTTGTTACTCTTTCTTCTAAATTCAACAACCAGGAGGACAAAAGACAAGATGCTAGGTAGGGCCCCTCCCACGACCCTGTCTTTACTGGCAGTGGGGAAGTTTAGCAGGCATATAGAAGGAAGCAAGTTCTGAATTTCCTGACCTTACGAGAATGCAAAACACTTAACCATTTTACCCAGGATTCGTTACGTTAACTTTCCCTGAATAAGGGATTTCCGTGCCTGTCACAGATAGCCATTCACCTACCAAATAATGCCTCTACGTTCACTTGATAAACAACTGTCATACAGAAAAACATGTACATTTATCTCAATTGTCCACAGTTCCTAGCCCTTGGAGGTCCTTCCTTCATTCATCGTAAGATCCCTGATTGATGTAGAGCAGTGCATTCTGGTAGTCGAGGTAGAAATGAATACATGGGCCAGAGGAAAACTCCCCAGTGATGGTGGTTACAGGAAAGTTTATATCCATTCTCTGGCTTCTCCTCATCTGTCCAAGGTCCCAATCTTCCCACCTCCTGAATCCCCCTCCCATTTATCCACCCTCCAGGCTTTCTGGGTTCTTTTCTCTCCTTGTCAAGGAGAGATGGCCAAAAGTCTGATGCTCAAACCCATCCATTGTATTATGCTTTTAAAAACTTGGTCAAACGTATACACACTACTGTATATAAAATAGGTAACTAATAAGGACCTACCGTACAGCACAGGGAACTCTAGTCAATATTATGTAATAACCTATATGGGAAAAGAATCTGAAAAAGAATGGATACACACACACACACACACACACACACACATATATGAATCACTGAATACCTGAAACTAATATAACTTTGTAAATCAACTATACTTCAGTTAAAAACACACACACACACACACAAAGGAAGAGTATAGAAAATATCAGAGTACATCACCTAAGTGTTGTTTGTGAAATGTACTGGCTTTTTTTAAAACTTAAAAATCTTTTTATTCTGAGACAATTACAGATTCATAGGAGATAGATACACAGGTAGATAGATAGATAGATATAACTGATTCACTTTACTGGACACCTGAAACTAACACACATTGTAAATCAACGATACTCCAATAAAAAATTTTTTTAAAAACTTGGTCAGATAGGTGAAAAATGTTCTCAGACTCAATCGGGGCTTGGGGTCGTCTCTACTCAGTTTCCTGTTTGTTACCAAAGAAAAAAAGAATTAGCTGTAGTGCTGTTGATGGTAATGGGTCCTTGCATCTCCCGCTTGCAGTCCTCAAAGTGTCATTTGCAGCAAAACATACAACATCATGTGCCACTACAGTTCGGTCTCATCCTACGTCCTCTGTTATTTAGTTCATATTATTTCCTTCGGGCCAGGACCCTACCGTGGTCTTCCCCGTAACTCTCTCCTCCTTTGCCTCTTGGACGCCCCACTCAGATGCTGCCTGTGATTTAATGACTCTCACACTCCCTTCCTGACTTTTTTGTTTTTATTGAGGTATAAACTGATGTATAACATCACACTGGTTTCAACTGCACAACATAATGATTCGATATTTGTATCCACTGTGAAATGATCACTACAGTAAGTGTAGTTAACATCCATCACCATACATCGTTACCCAACTTTTTTCTTGGGATGAGAACTTTTAAGACCTACTCTCTTAGCAATTTTCAAATATGCAACACAACATTATTAACTGTAGTCACCGTGTTGTACATCACATGCCCAGGACTTAATTTATTTTATAAGTGGAAGCTTGGACCTCTTACTCCCTTCACCTGTTTTGTCTGACCACCAACCCCGCCCTTTGTTAACCACCAATCTACTCTCTGTATCTGTGAGCTTAGTTATCTTTTTGTTTTAGATTCCATATATAAGTGAGATCATACAGTATTTGTCTTTCTGTCTGAATTTCTTCACTTAGCATAATGCCCTCAAGGTCCACCCATGTTGTTGCAACCTTTTCTGAGTTTCTAGAGCTTTCAAACCATACACGTCCAACACTTACCCTATGCGTGCTGCTCTGCACTCTCCTCTGATTATTTAGTAAGTTTCAGCTTTGTCTGTGCTTGAATGCAAATCTCATGTCCTATACTTCTTTCCAATCTAGAGTCTATACTATCATCAACAATACTTACTTGCTAATCTATGGGATACCACAGACCTATCTCTGTTTTTAAAGAGGAATATTCTTAGTGTTATAACTTGTCCCATGTCATGTTGCATCTTTCTAGTAAAAATAACATCAAAGGTCATAGCTTTCTGAGTTTCTACATCCCGAAAACTCTGTTATATAGCACTTCTTCTGCATTAGAAGGAGCAGGTCTATCTCCGACCAAATTAGGATCCACTTTCTCTAACAAAAGTTGTACAACATTCTTGCGTCAGGCCCTCGGTCAAGAAAATCTATTTTATTTGCTTCACCATTTACTTTTCATCCATTTACTTATTTATCTAGTCAATAAACACTTTATAAACACCTATGTGGAAGGTACTTTTTAAAGTCATTTCTCTTTCTTTTTCATTCTGGTGAGTGTCAATAAACTGAAAAACACACTGTCTGATCTACCTAGAGTTACATAAACACGTGGGTGCAAATTACAACAACAGCAAATGATGACACCAGCCTGGGGTGTGGATAAGGCAGCATCTCGCAACTCAGACTTCACACATTCTGAGTTACAGCTGCACCGACTGCATCCGAGCTGTGTCTACAGCAGAAGGTCCCACAACAGCATGTTGACAAAATATGTTCAATTAGGTTAGTGAAGTACATTTGGCACTTTTTTCCCCACTCTTCTCTGCCTTTTGATGTCTAAAAAAGTGTCACTTGTTAACTAAGTTACCACCTATGAAAGAAACACCCCTTGATTTGAGCCTTGCGTGGCCAAACTTGCCTTCTTTCTTGTGACTCCACTGAAGTTGGGTCTGGTCTCTAACCTCAACGCTGAAACTTCAAGGGGGTGGACAGGGGCATGGGGGGAAAGGAGGCAGCTTGCAGCGGCAACTTCTCTGCTCTTGAATGCCATCAGAGTGGCTTTTTGGTTCATTAGTATGTTTGTTTCTTGTTGTAATTTTTCCAATTCTCTCTCTCTCAACAACCAGTTCCTGAATTATTGAGGATGGAGTGGCAGTTTTTAAAAAGAGCAATCCCACTAGATACCTGTATGATCATTCAGAATCTAGCCCTTAAGGAAGGGAACCAGGTAGCCTGAGTTCCAGCCCTGGCTCTGTCACAGACTAGAAACAAAGCAGTAGTTAAAGCAAACATGGTCATTCTATATCATGTATGCCATCGATTTGATTTTCTCTCCTTTAAAAACAAAATCAATAAACAAAAAAAAATAAGGAATTGAGGGGATCTTACAGAAAAATAAGGAACTGAGGTACATAAAACAGGTTAAAAATGAACATGGATAAGGAAAATGTAAGAAAAGATGAATAAAATATACAATTTATAACACGCATCTACTATGGGTACCAGTTGAGGATTTAAATTAGGTGCTAAGACTCCTAGTGACCAGAGGAAACAACATCACTTATATTTCATTTCTTCAACTGTCTCATCTGTGAAACTGGAACAAAAAATACACCTAAATGATTAGACAATCATGAGTGCAAACATTTCTCACCTGGTGACCAACACTAACTAAACTCAAAATTTAATTAAATCTGAATCTAACTTAATTTCTTGAGCACATGCTATAGCAAAGTCACATTGAAAGGTTAAAATTCTACCTTACTTTAAGACGTTTTTTGTTAACCTCTGTGTCAGAGCAATACTGACCTATAAAAGGATCCATTGCCTCTATTTACCTCATGACCAACTGTGTCTAGAAAGCAAATCTCAATATCATTTTATTTTCCTGTGAAGAATTTGAAATTTTAAGAAAGATTTTCACTATGTCTATGAATCTAGGAAAAGTTTGTACCAAAAGACACTGTACAGCAAAAATGCCTTCTCTACGTGGCCTTCAATGTTTCCTATATTTCTATTCATCTTTTATATGAGTTGGAATATGCCATATTTTTTGGTAGTTTTTTGTACTTAATAAATAATAACTTACTTATTCAGTACTTTTAATTATTTCTAAACTTTAAACTTACAGAACATAGTATACTTAGTGCATTTTTAGGGTATGATTACAGGTCTCAGTTTTAGCAAAACATGTTATGGGTCATTTGTGTACATGTGCAGTTTTTGTAAAATTAGAGTTCAAATCTGAGTTGCTTAGCGTCCCTGAGGGTCACGAGGTACAAATCCAGCAGCCACTGTAAAGCTAACACAGTCACTGCTCTTCTGAGGTCCAACTTCCTCTCTCTCCCCGTCGGCCACTCACAAAGATGTTTGGTGAGGTGCTCACGTGAGGGGGTCCTTGGTCTCTGTTCAGCCCTCTTGTATTGTGGCTGAGGAAGGAAACCTTTGTCAGGTTGACACATTGAGTTAATGGAAGAAATGAGGCTCTCCTCAGGCTCTCCTCAGTACTGGTCCCAGATCTAGTACTCCATCCACCTGTGCATGGAATTTTCACCATTTATCGGAAAACAGCAGGTTCTATAGTTTCCTAGGTATTAGCCTTCCTATAATAATATAATATAATATAATAACTTCTAATGGAATATAACCTGTAAAAATATTGAATCACTATGCTGTACACCTGAAACTAATTTACTATTATAAATGAACTGTACTTCAATAAAAAATAAAATGTTCAAGGATGAAGAATTCAAAGTCGGAGATCACTGAATTTATTTCCAGTGCACCTGATACACATAAACACAGAGGAGACTGCTTCACGGGCTCCATACTAGCTTTATTACAAATTTCCATTGTGTGCTCTAACCTACGCATTACATTTTGTCTTGTTACTTTCTAAATTCCACAAGTGCTGAAATTAGACATCCAGGCATTTCTCCCTAAGACCCTTTAAAGCTTTGCACAGAAACCTTCACAGTTTATCAATCAAGAGTAAACTATTTCTCACTACATTATATAATTTTTCATAGTTTGGAAGAGACCACAGTTTCAGAAAAGTCTGAAAGAGGTGATTGTTAGACCTAGAAAGTGTACCTTACTGCTGGGAAGTCGAGAACGCTGCGTCATCTTCCTTTCAACACACTTCTGAGAACAGGGTTAATGCTGTCTGGGAAGGTCCCTCAGCTCCGCGCTGTTCCTCTCTTAACTGGCCGGAGACTGTGTGACTGTTTAATGAGCATGAGATAGCAACCATCACACCAGATTGTTCGTCTGTAATTTGAGATTCCTGGAAGAAACGTACTGCACAGTAGCTTACATTCGACCTAGTTGAATTTCTCTCAGCATGTTGATGACAGAGGAAATCTTTCTCGTGCTCTGTCTGGATGGCTTATGCTTTGGAGTTAGGCAAGTGTGGCTTTAAAACCCAGGACCGCCACTTGTTAGTGGTGAGAATTTGGGCGAGCAATTTAACCACACTGAGCCTAACCTTCCTCCTTTTTAAAAATGAGGATAATACGTCATAGCCCTGCAAGATGCATTGAAAGTGACTGGCTCATAATCGACTCTAAAAATATTTGTTTTATTCTTGCAATTTCCTATTCATGACATCAAAACAACCATTATCTCGGGGCAATGATGAGTAGACAAAGTAATTATTTTATTGTCTTGTCTTTTTCTTTTTTTTCTTTTCCGGTAGGCGGGCCTCTCACTGCTGCGGCCTCTCCCGTTGCAGAGCACAGGCTCCAGATGCGCAGGCTCAGCGGCCATGGCTCACGGGCCCAGCCGCTCCGTGGCATGTGGGATCTTCCCGGACCGGGGCACGAACCCACATCCCCTGCATCGGCAGGCGGACTCTCAACCGCTATGCCACCAGGGAAGCCCTGTCTTTTCTTTTTCAACTATCTGCTTTAGTAAATTACAGAGGAACCTAGAAAAGATTATGAAAATGTGTTCAAACTAAAATAACATTTTTTTGCTGATCATAAACTGCTATTAATTAATACTAGCATCTTGAACAGTTCTTCATTTTTACCAACTAGAAAATTCATCTGTTATTTATTGAACGAGAAACTAAAAAGAGAACATAACCCCTTATCAATTTGCAAGCTTTTTCCAGCTGTTTGTTTAGAATGAACGTTATAGAACTTTTAACCCTGCTCCTTAGCAATATATAACAGAACATAGACAATATTAGCAAAGCATAAAGGCAACAGCTATGAATTGTGTTCAAGTCACAGTTTTGACTTGGTTTGGGGTTTTGTTACATATAACATCTGCTTGTACGTAAAAGATGTCTATAGTTCATCTGAGCTACTATGCCGGACCATCTGAAATCCAGCAGGAACCAAAGATCCGGCAGCTGAGGAGATCTCCGGACAGACAGCCAGGGACTTATACCCATAGCACGGCAGCAATATCTTCTGGTTTACCTGGAATTTAGTGGTTCAAAATGGTTCAAATTTCCCCCAAACTTGAGCCAATACTCTAATGGGTAGACTACTAATAGTGCCACATATTCATAACTCTGATGAGGCTCCCATTTCTTTGAAACTATTATTCACCCATTTGATAAGTGGCATTTGTGGGTTAGGCTTGACTTACGCTAAAAATCAACGGTGCTATTGTGATCAATTGCGTTTTGTATAGATCTACACAATGTCAAGCGTCCAAAGTCTCAAACTTGGCACATGTAACTAGATGTTTGTTTCACATCCTACTAAATGCTCAAATACTTATTAATAGATTACTTTTTCAGATAATCATTTCAAAGGAGATGTTCACCTAGAGATATAGTCTTAGCCAAACTACAGATGCAATATAAGAACACATATTTCTAAGTATCAGAAAAAAAATAGATATAAAAAGGTTTTATTATTCTTAGGAAGTAAAGGCTCCAGTTTAAGATGTTTCCCCCAGATGTTTGCTTCATGGAAAGAAGCAAACAGTGACAAGAAAAACCTGAGTCTGTCCAAGATAATCATTATTAAGCAATGTGTCTGGGAACATGTGTTATAAACCTGAAAAATTAAAACCATTACAGACATTTCTGTAACTACTTCTTGCATATTTCCTTTACTGGAAATGTTTTTAACTTGTTTCCTTTCCATTTCTGTTAGTTAGATATTTTTTTCCCTTACAGGAAAAAAGGATGAGAGAAGACAAAAATTTTATATAGTGTATTTCTATCTTAAGTGCATTTAAGTATTTAGAAAACAACCCATCGTATATCCTAACATTCAAAATCCAATTATTTTCCTCACACTTATTTCATAGTTTTCACTGGTCTGCTCTCTCACCACATAAATGTACATTTTCTAGACTTAGCCTGAGTCATCACAACTCTTTCTCCCACAAGCCTTTCCTCGATTCAACTAAACTTAGTAAGATTTTCCCCCTGGGTCATGCACTTCTAATTATTAGCAGGTCTTCAGTATTAATCACATCAGACTCACTGAGGAAGGTCAAGGTGTGAAGCTGAGGCAGCCTAGAAGCGTGGCCAGAAAGCTTGGGCCTGAAGATGTGGCTCTCTTCCCCTGAGCCGTACTGGGATGAGCATCACATGAGTAGCCATAGGCCAGTCCATGAGGGGCCTCCTCTGGGACGGTTCATGACCACTTAGTTCATTTAAACAAGAACGGGGGTCCCCAAATTCCTAGAAGACATGCCAGGGGTCACGTACCCAGCCCCTATTTGCGCAAACAGAAAGTAAGACCTGGAGAGGCTGGGACCAGACCCCGTGAGCACAGCCGGTCCTGAGGTCCCATCTCTAACTCCTTGTTCTGTCCACAAGTGGCTTCACTCAAAGCAACATGGAAGCTCTCGGCAGTGACGCAATCATCTGAAAAGCTTGACCAGAGTGTGGAATTCTCGAGACCGTCAGGGCTGGAAGGACGTGGCCGACAGTGTCGTTTGCCTACTAAACATTCCTCCTCCTGGCTCCAGAATCCCAGTTCAGCTCCAGCGAAGGTGGGCCTTCTCCGAGCCAGGTCCCCTGGTCCCCTTGCCAGTGAGGGGTCAGCAAGGGCATAAGTCACAACTCCAGTCTGTGACATAGGAGATTTCTGCTAGTTCTTCTGGGGACATTTTCCTCCCTCTTAAGATGGGACATAACATAAGAATGAGCTCTCGTTTGTCCTCTGGCCTCAGTGTTGTCTGAGAACAGGACATTTTGAGCTGCATTAGCCAACTTACAGTCATGAGGGAGCAGCCTGAGGACAAAAGGCAGAGAGAAAAGATGAGGGGAACTTGGCCCTTGATATCTGTGGAGCCACTGAATTCACCTCCCAGGATCTGTTCTTCCCCTAAGCTTCTTGGGAGAGATGACGACTTCTCCTTATTGTTCAGTCATTTTGAGTTGAGCGCGGTTGCTCACATCTGAATACATTCTTTTACAAGGTGTTTCAACTCCTCTGTTCTCTTATGAGACCAGCTGTTGAATCACATGCCCCGTTTTGGCCAAAGAGTACAAAGTTTCAGTTATGCAAGATGAGTAATTCTAGAGATAGAAATGCACAGTGTGGTAACTATAGTTCACAAGACTGTATTGTATACTTGACATTTGCTAAGAAGGTAGATTAAAGAAATGGCAACTATGTGCGGTGATGCATATGATAATTAGCTTGGCTGACATCATTATTTCACAGTGGATACGCATATCAAAACATCAAGTTATGGGACTTCCCTGGTGACGCAGCAGCGGTTAAGATAATCTATAGGTGAATAATCTATAGGTGAATAATCAAAGTGGACCAATCCGCTTTAAAGTAATCTTCAAAATAATCAGCTTAGCCATATCATGGCTTGACTCTGTGGGTTTAATATGTACTAGTAAGGGAAAGAATAGAATAATAATTTACTGTTATAATTATTTTTTTTTTTTTGTGGTACGCGGGCCTCTCACTGTCGCGGCCTCTCACTGTCGCGGCCTCTCCCGTTGCGGAGCACAGGCTCCGGACGCGCAGGCTCAGTGGCCATGGCTCACGGGCCCAGCCGCTCCGCGGCATGTGGGATCTTCCCGGACCGGGGCACGAACCCGTGTCCCCTGCATCAGCAGGTAGACTCTCAACCACTGCGCCACCAGGGAAGCCCTACTGTTATAATTTTTGATAAATATGAATTATTTCAAAGATTGGGGAAGTAAACACATTTTCCACTGAATTACATCTCTGCTTCCCACACACTGCCACATTAAGGCAGAGCCAGAGAGGAAGATACATATGTCTTTTTAGCAGAATAATTTTACTAGGATCAAAATGCAAACGTCGTAAAGTCAAATATTTTAAAGAATTCTAGACCATAGTTATACTTCCACAATACTAGCAAAATATTGCTAGCAAAATAGAACATTTCTAAGTGTTCCTCCACAGCAAAAAAAAAAAAAATGTGTTTCAGAGTCCCAGCCTGGAGGCCACATGCTGACATGAGACATTTCTGGAGTGTGGGTCTGAAACATGAGATAAAATATTGGTTTCTAGTTAAAGTCTTATGGCCCCAAAGAGAGCTGGTGGGTTGGCATGAAAGGATTCTCATCAAACTTTCGGTTCCCCAGGGAGGCTTAAGGATGCCCAGTAAAAATCAGGGGAAGAGGAATCTTCTTGCTTTTCTTCATAGGATTTTCCCAAACCTGAACTCAACTCAATGGAATGTTAAAAACAAAACAAAACAAAAAAAAACTGTGAGCAATGAGAATAAGGAAATTGAGAGGCAGTTGGGCTAAGTCGCTGGGCGCCCTGAGGGAAGTCGGAGTAGCTCTCTGGCCTCAGTTTCCTCAACTCAAAAACAAACAGGATGCTCTCTGGCTGCCCTCCTCTACCCATCACTCGGCCTTGTACACAGTGACCCTGATCTAAATGTAAAGACGTTGTGTGTAACTCTGTAAAATAATTCACAATAATACCTTAAGATCAAATCCAAAATTTTTGAAAGTAAAGTTTTAAGAATCGCTTAAATCATTATTGTATGATCTTCTATACCCATCTCCTCACTAGGACCCCCGCCCTGGTTTGTGAATCTGGTCATCCGCCAGTCCTGTCTACTTTGACGAAGATTCAGCATTGAAAGTCACCGGTCAGCTCAAGGCAGGAATAAGGACGAATCCTGGGCCCCTCTCTTTGGCTCATCCCCCATCTCTAATCTGTCCCCAGACCTCCTGAACGTCTCCAACGCCACTGTCTGGGCTTTAATGTCTATTTCAGCGACCTTGAGGCTCTGATCCACGCGACTTTTCCCCCAAACTATTTACCATACTACAGAGGAGAGAACTCTTGTAAAGGTCAGCTCTGATCATGTCTCTTGGGTGTGGGGGCGTGCGCGCACGCACGCGTACACACACGCATACACACACACTCCCCAAACCCTTCAAGGATCATCTTTTTGTTTGTTTGTTTTAACATCTTTATTGGAGTATAATTGCTTTACAATGGTGTGTTAGTTTCTGCTGTATCACGAAGTGAATCAGCTATACATATACATATATCCCCATATCTCCTCCCTCTTGCGTCTCCCTCCCACCCTCCCTATCCCACCCCTCTAGGTCACGAAGCACCGAGCTGATCTCCCTGTGCTATGCAGCTGCTTCCCACTAGCTATCTATCTTACGTTTGGTAGTGTATATATGTCCACGCCACTCTCTCACTTCGTCCCAGCTTACCCTTCCCCCTCCCCGTGTCCTCAAGTCCATTCTCTAGTAGGTCTGCGTCTTTATTCCTGTCCTGCCCCTAGGTTCTTCAGAACCATTTTTTTTTTTTAGATTCCATATATATGTGTTAGCATACGGTATTTGTTTTTCCCTTTCTGACTTACTTCACTCTGTATGACAGACTCTAGGTCCAAGGGGTCATCTTCACTCTCAGCGTGAACAAACATGGTGAAAGGAAACTCCCTCTATTCTGCAGGCAGCACCTCCTCCCCGATGAACCCTCTTCCTCAAGGAAGCCTTCTCTGCCTCCCTGACCAGTCAGATCCCTTCATCATGGGGCAGTCCCCCTACTTCATAGCACTCGTCACTTTTGTAATTCCACCTGTACCTTGTGTTTTTCTGTCACTTCGAGCTCCATGAAGGCTGAGTGAAGCCACGTCTGTTCACAGGTGTGGCCCCAGCAGCTGGCATAAAGCTTAACACGTATTGGGCCTTCAGGAAACACTAATGGGATGGATGTTGACTGTCCTATTACAAAGAAACGTTTGCTAAACCCCAGACATTCCCAGTGCCACCCATGGATCATTGTTCAGTCAATAATCTAACAAATACTTATTGAATATTTATTTGCAAGATGCCAAATAATATTCTAGGCAACAGAGATCTAGTGATAACCATAACATGTACCCTCTGCCTCATGGTACCTACATTCTAGGGTCCATTATAAATTCATCATTGGATTTCATGTCCAGTGTACCATCAAGTTGCCAGGACTACCAGGACCCCACCAGGAACCAGCTGCATAAACTTAGACAAGCTGCTTCAGTTTCCTCATCTGTCCCATGAGAAGTTTGCATAAGATGTTCTCCAAGTTCTCTCCTATCAATTCATGTGTGATTATTGCTTTCTAAATGATAAGTTCCATAGGTGTTCCTGATAAAAAAGTAATGGCTTATCAAAAATGGTTATCGCCTCATTTGTGACCCAAGCTGTTACTGAATCGCAAATGAGGTCTATATTTAATGAGTTGCTTTTCTGAGTCTTAGTGGCAGTGATATAGTCCCCAAACCAAAAATCTTTTAAAAACTTCTGCCTTAAAAATTTCTGTCAAAGGAAGATAAAGCTGTTCATTTGCCCTAATAAGGGATAAATGAGCAAGAAAAATAGCTTGTTATAATCATTAGACTTGGAAATATTTTTTTTTCAATTTTCTTCTATGTCTTTACCAGCTTTATTGAGATACAACTGACAAAATTGCAATATATTTAAGTGTACAATGTGATGGTTTGATACATGTAAACATAGTGAAATGCCTCCTACAATATTTAGTTAACACATCCATCACCTTACATCGTTTTCTTTCTTTCTTTTTTTAGATTCCACATGTAAGTGATATCATAGAGTATTTGTCTTTCTCTGTCTTATTTTTCCTAGCGTAGTACTCTCTAGGTCTGTCTGTGTTGTCACAAACGGCAGGATTTCCTTCTTTCATGCCTGAATAATAAACAGTTGACCCTTGAATGACACAGGTGTTAGGGACTCCAACCCCTACGCAGTTAAAAATCCTCAGGTGACTTTACAGTAAGCCCTCTGTATCCACAGTTCCACAACCGAGGATTCAGCCAACCTCAGATCGTGTAGTACTGTAGTATTTGCTGAAAAAGTCCATGTATAAGTGGACCCGTGCAGTTCAAACCCACGTTGTTCAATGGTAGGGTCAACTATATTAACTTTATCCATTAATCTGTCAATGAACACTTGAACTGTTTCCACGTCTTGGCTATAATAAATAATGCTGCAAAGAACATGAGGGTGCAGATATCTCTTCAAGATAGTGATTTCATTTCCTTTGGATATAAATCCAGAAGTGGGGGGATTGCTGGAGTCTATCGTAGCTCTATTTTTAACTTTTCGAGGAACCTCCATACTGTTTTCCATAGTGGCTGCACCAATTTACATTCCCACCAGCAGTGTAGAAGGGTTCTGTTTCCTCCACATCCTCACCCACACTTATCTCTTGTCTTTTTGATGACAGCCATTCAAACAGCTACGAGGTGATAACTCGCTGCGATTTGATTTGCATTTCCCTGATGATCAGTGCTGTTGAGCACATTTTCATGTACCTGTTGGCCATGTGTATGGTTTTTTTTTTTTTTTTTTTGAAAAATGTCTATTCAGGTTCTTTGCCCATTTTTTAATCTAGTTGCTTGGTTTTTTACTATTGAATTTTAAACGTTTCTTATACATCTTGGATATTAACCCCTTATCGGCTATACAGTTTGCAAACATTTTCTTCCATTCCATAGGGTGCCTTTTCATTTTGCTTATTGTGTCCTTTGCTGTGCAGAAGCTCTCCCCCCTTGTCTATTTCTGATATTGATCTTGGCAATGACTTCTAGGATCTGACACCAAAAGCAGAGGCAACAAAAGAAAAATAAGCAAGTGGAACTAAATGTATCATGTCAAATATGGTTCTTCTTAGAGACCTATCAAGTTCAACTTTTTAATTTTTCAATACGAGGAAACAAGGGCCCAGAAGTGAAGTCATTTGTTCAAGGTCACAGGGGATCATTGGTGGTGTCTTTATAAATTCCTCTAGCTGTGGGTATGGGGACAGCAAAAGTCATACAAGAACTGCCAGATATAACATGTTTACTTTATACTTTCCACCAGCTGGTCATTATTTGATAACTTCTTTTTGAAAATGCTAAATTATACTGAGGTTAACAATAAATTTCCAGCCCCGCAGAGGTCTGTGGGGTTGATGAAGGGCAGAGTGGGAGATAGGAGCCGCCAGGAGAGCAAATTCTGATGGAAGGGGCAGGACAGCTGGGTAGGACCTCGGAAAGCAGGAAACCAACACGGGTCTCATGGATATCTGCATTTAGGTTCTTACAATTTTTTTCAATTTATTTTATTGAAATATAATTGGTTCACAATGTTGTGTTAATTTCTACTGTACAGTGAAGGGATTAAGTTACACACACACACACACACACATATAATATACATTCTTTTTCATATTCTTTTCCATTATGGTTTAGCACAGTATAGTGAATATAGTTCCCTATACGCTACAGTAGGACCTTGTTGTTTATCCATCCGATATACAATAGTTTGCATAGGTTCTTAAAATTTTGAAACTTTTTCTCACTTAAAAATGGAAAAAGTCACATATGTCATATAAAGCCAAACATCACTCAGCATTTTGGTATATTTTCTTCAAGTCTGTGTGTATATTTTCACAGAGTTACGACCAAGTGGTTAAACAATTCTACTAGCTATGTAGCGGCAACATGTGACAGTAATATGATGTCACGTTTTACTAAAATATAAGGTAGGTGTCAAAAATAGTACCACAAATTTTCCGGCTCTGTAGCCAAAAGGTCCCAGAACTCCATGTGGTTCTCCTTTATCATTGTTGGGAGTTATAGTTGAGGAGAGTAGAAAAAGGGTATGTTTTATTCACATAGAAACAAAACTTAAAAATAAATAATAGAGCGAGCCTTGAGTATTACTGACCCAGACTCACTTGTGTCCACTTTCTGAATGGGTTTGAGGGGGTGTCATTCACAAATAAATATCACAACTCACACTTGCATAAACTGAGGAGCAATTAAAGACAAATCTTCTCCTCCAAAATGTCATAGTGTGAATGACTTAATGCTAGTTAATAAAAATTCAGTTAATCAGAACAGGACATTAGCAGACCGTGCTGATTAAGTTAGAGTTTCTACCCAATATGATTTCAATTTCTTTGAAGATAAACTATAAGCGTCCAGATCTTGGATCCTAATACCATTCTCCAGTAAAAGGGACCAAGGCACCCTGAAGATATGACTGATTTGAGGACTGGGGCAGGAAATAAACAAGACGAGCTTGGAGCATCTGTAGGACTCAGAAAAAGAAAAAAAAAAGCCCACGATGATGAGACTGTGTCAAAGGGACACAGGAGTCAAGTGAAAGAGCTCCCCAAGGCCAACACTGGGACAATTTCAACAACAAAATAAAGTAGTATTGTATTATAATCCAGAGTATAAAATAAATACCCATAAACCCATACTGATATAGATAAGCAATTGAATAAATTAATAAATGGGGGAAATAGAGACAAATCTCTCATGCATGAAAACGAATTCTGTAGATACTTCACCCTAAAGCGGGTAGAGGCATAACTCTCTGCTCCTTAACTGTGGGCTCTGCTTCACGACCTCCTTCTAAAGACTACAGTCTGGAAAGTGGAGGGAAAGTAACTTCAAAGTGGAAAAATCTGGCAAATGCTACTCAAACCAGGCGGTCAAGGTCAACGTCCACAATGATACTATGTACCCCAGCTATGATGTGATGAAAATGGCACCCTACCTCTGTGCTCTCCTCCTCAAAACCTATATTCCCAGTCTGACCATAAGGAAAACATCACACAAATTTCAATCGAGGGGCATCCTACAATATATCTGCCCGGTACTCCTCCAAGCTGTCAAGACCACCCAAAATAAGCAAAGTCTAAAAAACTGTCACAGCTAAGAACCTTGACTAAATGTAAGGCGGTATCCTGGATGGGGTTCGGAGACCCAAAAAAGAACGTTAGATAAAAACTAAGGAAATCTGAGTAAACTATGGTCTTTAGTTAATTATAATGTATCAATATCGGTTCATTAATTATAAAAAGTATACCATACTAGCGTAAGATGTTAAAAACAGGGAAAACTGTACAGGGGGATATATATGAATTCTCTATATTATCTGCTCAATTTTTTTTGTAAATCTAAAACTCTTCCATTAACTAAAAAGTAAAATAGGGCTTCCCTGGTGGCGCAGTGGTTGAGAATCTGCCTGCCGATGCAGGGGACACGGGTTTGAGCCCTGGTCTGGGAAGATCCCACATGCCACGGAGCAACTAGGCCCGTGAGCCACAACTACTGAGCCTGCGCGTCTGGAGCCTGTGCTCCGCAACAAGAGAGGCTGCAACAGTGAGAGGCCCGCGCACCGCGATGAAGAGTGGCCCCTGCTTGCCGCAACTAGAGAAAACCCTTGCACAGAAATGAAGACCCAACACAGACAAAAAAATAAATTAATTAATTAAAAAAAAAAAAGCTTTAAAAAAAAAAAAGTAAAATAAAATAAACCGTAAGATTCATAGTAAGTTTTTAATGAACAGAAATGTCCAGCTTGGTCTGTCTCCTTTTCACACCGAGTTCCTAACAAAATAAGCACCTTCAGGTCAGAAAGATCTAGGCAGGCTCAGTAGCTCTCAGCCTTGTAGTGCACTTAAATCACCTGATGCATCCCAATAGCAATAAATCAGCATCTCTGCTGATGGGCGTCAGCAATTTTCTAAACGCTTTCATGCTACCAAAAGTCTAGTTTTGCCAAAAAATCCCATATAACCATATCATAAAATTGCACCTTTTTGTCATCAGCATGAAACGTCTCTTTTTCATAGTAGAAAGCAACGGTGCTCCCTTTTCCTTTGTCCCTTGGGGTACCTGGGGGCTTCGGCAATGATTCTGGCAATATAAAGATAACTAAGAGAGACTCTAGCCAACTTAACAAATTTTAGAAACTTAAAGCAACGAATTACAAACTCTCTCGTTTTATTTCTCTTTTATTTTCTTGGGAAATTCTTTCTTAGGATATTGAAAGTTAGTGTGGTTTAAAAAGAAAGGATCTTGAATTAGGGAAGAAAAAGGAAATCTTTTTATCTTGAAAGAAAAAAAAAATTTAAACTTTAAATTGAAGGCACCTAAAGTTCTAATGAATACAGACAGAATCCCTGCCACTCTAGGGACGTGGAATCAGAACCTTCTGAAACACAGACCCACAGAACCTCCTTGTGTGTCCTGGACAGTGAATCACCAGACAAGCCCCGAGCCCTGGATGAGGCTCCAGCTCCCAGCCTGGCTTCCTGAACACCTGGAGAGCTTCACCAGGCTCTGAGTCTGTCTCCACCTGTTTTCATTACGCTATTTTAATAAAAGGAGCCCATCTTAGCCATTTACCGGAAAATATGTCAATTGTATGCTAACTGAACTCTTCTAATGCCATGAAGTCAGGAAGCTGCAAAGCACAGGCACACAAACATGAAGAAAGGAATTCGGACCTGTTTTTCCCCTGCTGCCCTTTCCCACCTGATCTGGAGCGGTCAGGAGAGTGTAAAACCCTATGCTGGACACATATATATGGAATCTAAAAAAAGAAAAAAAAATGGTCATGAAGAACCTAGGGGCGGGATGGGATTAAAGATGCAGACCGGGGCTTCCCTGGTGGCGCAGTGGTTGAGAGTCCACCTGCCGATGCAGGGGACATGGGTTCGTGACCCGGTCCGGGAGGATCCCACATGCCGCGGAGCGGCTGGGCCCGTGAGCCATGGCCGCTGAGCCTGCGCGTCCGGAGCCTGTGCTCCGCAACGGGAGAGGCCACAACAGTGAGAGGCCCGCGTACCGCAAAAAAAAAAAAAAAAAGGTGTAGGTAGACCTACTAGAGAAGGGACTTGAGGACACGGGGAGGGGGAAGGGTAAGCTGGGACGAAGTGAGAGAGTGGCATGGACATATATACACTACCAAATGTAAAACAGATGGCTAGTGGGAAGCAGCCGCATAGCACAGGGAGATCAGCTCAGTGCTTTGTGAGCACCTAGAGGGGTGGGATAGGGAGGGTGGGAGGGAGACGCAAGAGGGAGGAGATATGGGGATATATGTATATGTACATATTCACTTTGTTATAAAGCAGAAACTAACACACCACTGTAAAGCAATTATACTCCAATAAAGATGTTTAAAAAAAATAAAATAAAAATAACAACAAAAGAAAAAAAGCCCTAGGGGTGGCAGGTCTACGTCAACAACAGGTATAAGCTGAGATATATTTTAAAGGCGGTGGTGGTGTATCCTTCCTTAATCAGGGGGACATCCATCAGAACCCTGGTTGCTGAAGACAGTCAAAGAAACCCACCAGGTTTAAGATAGCTCATTCTGAGACCCTGGGTACAGAAGTCATAGGCCCTTCCTAGATGCTTATTTCAGCAAAGTAAAACTCTGGTCCATGCACGTGGTGAGGTGGAATTACAGGGATCTTGGAGTCAGAAGGCACATGGGCCGAGCGTCAGCCCCATCATAACAAGCTGATGGAGGAACTTCTGTGCCTCTGTTTCATGTGCAAAAGAAAGCTAACAACTCTTCATACGCCAAGGATGGGATGCTGACGATCAAATGGATCCCGTGTGACTTCCCTCTATACCGTGTCCGTAGACAGAGGGCCCACGTTATTATGAAGAATCGTATCATGAACATTCATGGCTTTAAGGTGTATCAACAACTGACACCCTCACCTCTCTCACTGACCTTCAACCTCAGCTCAGGTATGTTTCAAGCAGAAAAACTTACCTTTCATCCTCCACACCTGTGGTTTGTGTCTTTACCGTGATTCCACCTCCAAGATTCCTCAGTGACCCACCTCGCACCCTTTCAGAGCTCAGCTCCACCTCTGCCCCCTCAGGACATAACCCCACTCAACATCAGGCCCCTCACTGCCCAGGCCCGTGGGCACGCTTGCCTGTAGAACCAAACAACTCCCACGCCCTGCTTGTCAAGGACTCACAAATCCATTCGAGAGCTGAAAGAGACCATAGAAACCGCCCTGTCCGATGTCTTAATTTTACAAGTGAGGAAACAGAGGCTCGGGTCATTTAAGTGACCTGTGAATTGGTAGCGGAATGGAGACTGTAGTCCAGACCTCCAGAGAACATGGGCCAGCATTTGGGTCCAAATCTTTCAACATTAATCCATGACAGTGTCAACACCTTTTTCTAAGATACACATGCAGAGTTATTTAACACAAAACAAGGATGCCCCAAAGTCTCATTGTCCAAGCAGTCATTAACTCCTTTTACAACAAAGGAGTACAGTTGATTTGTCTAAAACATGTGAGCGAAGTAGAATGGTGGAAATATTTGGTGACAACACTTAGTATTGTACTACATACACAGAGGGTGCTCAGTTTTTGTTTGGCGAGTGGGTGAATGCACGCAGTAATGAATGAGGACCCGTGAGGGAAGGGCTCCTAAAACCATCATCGCAGGATTTCAACTACAAAATTGAAAGCCTGGTTTAGCACAGAAATTCATTCTTTCTCTAGAAATGCAGACCTTTTGAAATTAACTTTGCAGAGTCATTGTGCTGTTTGGAGACAGTATATTCCACATGTGCAGACATCGAAGGCAAATAACTACCCAGGATCATATTAAACCAATGCAGCTCTAACCAAAATTCCAGCTGGAGTCTGAAAAGTTAGAATTACTCTACCAGATACTAAGGCATGGAACATGCTGTAACGATTAAAAGATTATATTTCTGGTCCAGTTATTTAAAAGACTGAGCAATGGAACAGAATGGAGAATTTAAAAACAGACCCAGACTCATACCAAACTGAGTTGTGACAGAAGTGGCATCACACACAAGCAGAGGAAACATGGATCATGTTCAATAGTGCTGGCAAAATGAGCTCATTGTAATGAAAAGATGCAATTCTAGCCCTATCTCAATCTACAAGCAAAAATAAATTCAGATGGGTTTAAAGCCTCAGTATGTGGACCTAGAGAGTATCCTACTAAGTGAAGTCAGTCAGACAGAAAGACAAATATCACATGATATCATTTATACGTGGAATCTAGTAAATGATACGAATGACCTTGTTTACCAAAAAGAAACAGACACACAGACACAGAAAACAAACTCGTGGTTACCAAAGGGGAAGGGTGGGGGGAGAGATAAATTAAGGATTTGGGGGTTAAAAGATACACAATACTGTATATAAAATAGATAAACAAAAGGACCTACTGTACAGCACAGGGAACTATATTCAACATCTTGTAATAACCTATAATGGAAAAGAATATGAAAAAGCATAGGTTTTTTTTTTTTCATGGCTCACGGGCCCAGCCACTCTGCGGCATGTGGGATCTTCCCAGACCGGGGCACGAACCCACATCCCCTGCATCGGCAGGCGGACTCTCAACCACTGAGCCACCAGGGAAGCCCAAGAATAGTTTTATGTATAACTGAATCTCTTTGCTGTAGACCTGAAACTAACACAACATTGTAAATCAACTATACTTCAATTGAAAAATTTTTAAATTTCAGTATAAAAGAAGCAAAGGGGGGAGGGGAAAGTAGAAGACTAGCTTTATGACCCTGAGATTAAGAAGGTTTTTTGAAGTATGCCAGAAAAAGCACCTAAAGGGGGGGAAATGGAAAGATCTGATGACACCAAAACCAAAGATTTCTGCTCTGCTAAATACACTATAGACAAAGTTAAAACATAGGTGATACGTGGAGAGAAGATATTTCCAATGTATATAATCAAGAAAAGAGTAATACCCAGAATAGTTAAGAAACTCCTATAAATCAGTAAAAATAAGAAACCACCCAATAGAAAAATGTACAGACTGTAGATGCTCAAATTGCTGAAGCAGGAATGGTATGGTTGATATGAAGAGGCACGTGTCCTTACTAGCAGGTAACCAGAGAATTCCAAAATACAGGCATCCATTTAGAGACACGCTGGCAAAAAAAAAAAAAATATTCAGATAATAGCAATGTCAGCAAGCTTGACGGGAAACAGTTATTCTCACACGTGCTAGTGACTCTGCAAATATTTACGACAGCCATTTTGGTGAGCAGTCTAGCAGTATGTAGTAAAATTGTGTTAGTACACGCCCTAGAGCACCGGAATTTCCAGCCATGTACCTCCAGAGAACTCGATCAACACAGAGACATGTATAAAGATTGTTAGAATAGCAAAAAGAGGGGGAAATATTTTCAAAGTGGGGTTTACGTACGTATTATTATTCAGAGGTCAACCAATGATTCATTACCAAGAACGGAGCTAGAAAACAATGTTGTGAACAAACATGGAAGTTCAACCTGGTACCTAGTACAATCCTATTAAGATCAAGTTCAGAGCATACGGGAAACATGTATTTTTCATAGGTATTCATATGCAGAAGGAGAATGCTCACTACGCTTATGGGAATCAGCGCCCTATGAGAGCCAATGCCACTGGGAGACAAGAGGAACAATGAAAAGGTTCGCAGTTGGAAGACATCTTTTAATTGACACAACAAGGAGCAGTATTAATACAATTGTGTGTGCTTAGAGGCCACAACAGTTACAAATAATAAAGAGAACAGTTTAAAATGGGGCTGGGAGGAGAAAACAAATGACCTGTCTTTCATGTACGGACAGTGAGTGTACAGAAAGGGGTTAACCTAAAATTCACTGAAGTCAGACATTTGTCTGGAGGAGGGGCAACCTCCCTGGACAGCCTTTCATCCTTTTCAACGTCAGGGGTAATTGAGTGTTAATTCTGCTGACCTTACTTGCTGCAGTTCCTCCATCCCTGGAGCGTCCCCGGCTGTCAGGCAGCAGGCTTTACAGAGCTGTCGACTTAATGTTTTTCTTTTGACTCAATTTTTTACCCGAGGCATTTCAATCCTGTAACTTCAGCAATCAATTTAGGGCCCAAAGCAACACAAGCCTCAGCTCTCTAGAAGCAGGTATTTGCATGTGAGCTAAGAGCTTAAGCACTGAGGAATGAGTTCAGTCCAAGCAGACCTGAGTAGGACCTTATGCTAAATCGCCACCCAGTCAGCTGACTTCGCGCAGAATTACACTGTGTGTGTGTGTCGGGGAGATGATGTATTAAACTTTTATACTATTTTTGAAAGTTGTAAGCTATTTTTAATGCTGTTGGCTTTAATGATTCTAAGCCAATGTTTTAAAAGTCATCATGAAATTCCAATAGCTAGGTGTGTCACAGAAAGAGAAATTGTTTGCAACATAACTTTAATGGAATTATACTAAGAAAATCAGTTTGATTTTTAAAATTTTTTTAGACAACGCCATTTCTTCAAAAACTAGAATGACAAAGGGCACATGCTAGGCCTGGCCTGCCAAGAAATAGGAAGTCACCTCCACTGAGGACTTGTCATTATACATTTTTTAAAAATTCTTAACCTCTAAAATGACATAGAGGTTACTTTCTGTTCACTATAAGGAATTCTGGATCCGGGATCAGACATTTGTTGGAATCTTGCAAGCCAGCCAGTGGATTACTTATTAGATCCAGATCTTCTACCCAAGAGAGAAATTGCTACATTCATTGCCATTATTTGCCAAGGCAGAAGCCAGGCTCCCAGCTAGAAGTTTCCCGTGTCCTCCCAGCTGTGCTACAGAGTAACGACCTAACCTAAACAACCAAGCCTAGTGAGACTGACATCCAAAGCATCTCAGATCCGGATACTTTCGTGGGTGTTTGGAAAGAGAGCAGCTTCCCTCTCAGCTGTGCTGCAGGAGAGGAGACCACACCACATGCTCAGCTAGCCTTGGCGTCGACAGTCAGCATCCCTAACTCCACCCAACAGACGGCACAGCTTGATCCCCTAACGGTCAAAATAAAATAATCGTACTGACTCCACTGGCCCGCAGGTCAGTACCGAGAAAAGCAGTCCTTCCTTAGTAAGAAATGACACATCCATTTATGTGAGGCAAGAAGAGCCTGGAAGCGTATTAAAAAAAAAAACAAATTGAGTCAAGGTGCCTGGAAATTGAAGCTAGCAGGCTTCAGCCCACCCTGCTGAGATGAGTTAGTTACTGAAGATACTGAGAAATAAAGGCAGGCGTTCTGTGAGCCACAAACCTAAGGTGAATGAGGGGGTCTTCCTGGCAGCCGTTTTGTCCCAGTTATACAAGGATTCAGGGAAAGAAAGTCTTGGAGGTGCAAAGATACTCCTTGTAGAAGACCACCTTTAGGGGTGCGCAGGGCCTCCAGGCTGCGGTGTCGGTTGGGAGAAATGGCTACTGGGCGCTGTCCCAGCGTCTTCACACAGAGCTCCCCTCCTTCCAGCAGCCACCCCGACCCCCTGCAGCGGAGAGGGAAGCCAGCGGGAGGTTTCTCCTTCCCATGAGAGCAGCACAGAGCCCTCGACGGGACAGAGAAAGACCATCTGAGATTTCAATAGCCACTGAAGGCGCAGGCGGAGGATGAGAGAGCAATTGCAACCTCACCGTGCAGGTGACTCACCTGGGTGTGGGTTCAGTCCAGCAGAGCCGAGGTGCAACTGGGGAGAGCGCGTTTCCAACCAGCTCCCCCGTGTGGACCACGCTGAGGGTCTGACCTCACTCTTGAGTGACCGGGTTTAAAGGAATGATGAAAAAAGCCAAAGGGGATGGCGATGCCAAAACTCCTCTAATGTGATGAACTGATAGGGAGATGCTGTTAAGTGCACACCTGCACACCTCTTTGCTTCAGGAGAATTTTGTCCCCAGAGATGCTTACGACGGGCGAGGTGCTGCCCTGACTGTTTCCCCTGCAGTCCTGCTCTGTTTCCGGGTGCCCGGGACGCGAGTGGCGTCACCTGCCACCCAAACCCTTGAGACAGAGAACTCAGATTTATTCTCAATGCCTCCTTTTTCTCAGAGCCACACCAGACTTCTTATTTTACGCCACTGAGTTTGGGTGATTTGTTCCTAGGCCGCGGATAACTGGGAAAGGTACCCAATGGCTGTCGGGCACTATGTTAGGTGTTGGGGATACGCCTCCCCCTGTGGAGTTTAAAACTCGATGACCCCGTGCTCTCTGTGAATGTGAGAAACAACCCCTGGCCTCCCTGATTTTGCTGTGCAAATAGCAATATAGGAAATACTCGTGCAAACAGCTATGTGCCAATACAAGAAAACACAGGTAAGTGCAATGGTTAGAACAGCAAACAGAATTGATTGAAAAGAGGGAGCTCCTGGGACCTGTACAATCAGAGAGAGTCAGTAAGGAACCAGGAACTGGGTTGAATGTCCAGGATTCATGTGGGTGGAGGTGCTGGGAAGGGCAGGCGTTTTATCCTGTGTTCAGTGCCATGGACGGGTGTGGGAGAGAGTTCCCACCCAAGGAAGTGTGTGAGAGAAATGACCAGGAAAATCAACAGGAGGCAGAAGGCAGTGTCTTGAAGGTCATAGGAAGGGTTTAGACCTCATTTTCTAGGCAAGAGGATGGTACCGAAGGTTTACAAGCCATAGATGAGCCACGTTGAGAAGTGCAATGAACCTGACAGCGGAAGGAACATGAACTGGATTCACACAAGAGGCAGGGATCCCAACGGGGGACTCTTGAAATAACGTTCAAACAGAGTAAGGGGGGTCTTTCACTCTACGTAACCCCCTCCCATGACAGGCCCCACCACTGCTCTTCCAAAATGTCATTTGCTGCCTCTCCTGTCTGGGTCTGTTGCAGCACTTTCTGGCCTCTGGAGCCGTGATGTTCTCTTACTGACCCATGTTTCCCATGCTGAGCCCGGTGATGGAAAGGCTGCCCGGCGGCTGGCAGCCCAGTGAGTGGGCTCCTGCCATCACAAGGCCCCTGGCAGCTGCTTCCTGATGACCTGAGGGCTTCTCAATGCCTGTTGTTTGTTTTGACCGTTTGATCCTCCAGGCTCTACACGCTAGCATTAATTCACCGATGCCTGCCTAGTTTTATCCTCAAGTGAGCCATGCATGTGAAGTCAAAGTCAGGTGTCCCCAGAGTAGAAGCATTCCTGGCTCCTGGAAGAGATGCTCTGTAATGACAATTGTGTGGTGCTTTCATCTTCAAAGCCCAGTGCAAACATTACCTAATTAACCCTCCCTGTGTACCTGGAAGGCAGGGAAGCATCTCTGAACTCAGTTTCAGGAGAGAAGATGGGAAGCTGCAGTGAAATGGCAAAAGTCCTCCACCAGAAAGGTTCAGCTTGGTACCAAAGCCAGCAAGGAAGGGCCTGACCCCTGTGCCCCCATGCAGAGCCAAGGAGGTGGCAACTTATTACCAAGGTCATATGCAGAACCTCCTTGGAAGGTTTAGCATTGGGAAGGCAGGGTGCTGGGCGCTGGCGTTGGATTTTACTGTCTAGTTGTACGGCCTCTCCATACTCTGAATTCCTCGTCTGTCAAAGAAGCCCTATTAGTCTGTGATTCCCATCACATAACAGCGCTAAAGCAATTCGTGAAAAGAGTGCTCAGAAAATGAACTCTAATGAGGTCCTCCAATACGGATCATTTTAGCAGCTGGGAAAAATCCTACGCAGATGAGTCCTCGTTCCCCTTTTGTACAAAATCTCTCCCTCATTCAGCCACAACCCCACCGGCAACAATGTCCCTCATTACCTCTCTGAGCAAAATGTCCTCAGGAGCTCTCCCCCTCTCCCCCATCAAACCGACCTCAGAAACAGCCTCCCGTCTCACCGACACTAAGGCTAGAAGAGAGTTAGGGTTTAGTGTAAGCCGTCCAGGGGGACTTCGCATTTCAGCTGAAGTCCTGCCTGTGGTGTTCTGGCCACAGGGAACTAACCTATAGAGGCATCTGGGTGGCAGGACCCTGATATCATACACCTCACGGCTAACGAGTTTTGAGTGTTTAGCAGAAGCCAAGCCCTGTGGAAAAGGAAGCCTCGTGCTGTGGTTAAGAGCATGGCCCCCTGGTCTTTCCACCACTGGGAAACTGCTTCATCTCTCTGTGCCTGTTTCTTCTCTAAACTGGGAATAATAACTTATCCCCTAGGCTTGTTACGATGCTGCAATGAATGAACGCGCATACGGTGCGGAGCATAGTGCCAGCACACAGTAAGCACCAAAATACAGCCTGTATTGTTATAGGCACTTTACTCGCAGTAACAAGTGTGTGTTATACAACTTTTGACGTGAGCACTAGCTCCAGCCCTGCTTAAACATAGAGACTGAGGCACAGAGGTGAACACACAGCTCGGTCGCACAGCTGGTCCACAGTGAAGCTGGGTGCCCACCGGGCCGCCTGGCTGCAGAACAGGACCTTACCCTATGCAGCGCTGCACAGGCCTTGCCATGCGCAGGGCCCCGGGGAGACGGGCCCAAGGCAGCCACGCGGGCTAGGTGAGAGGAGCCTGGGTTCAAGCCGTGTGTCATCCACAGCAAACACACCAAGGAAGTGCTCTCTCTCTGTTCCTCCCATCTTGGCATCTTCATCCCTGACACAGACATGATCCACCATTGCAGGTGGTCACGAAGATCAAATAACTGTGCAAGCGGATTTTAAAAAGTCTCAAGAGCTCTCTCTTCAAATGTAAGGAACGGTTAGGATTCACTGCAGCATGAGCTGATGCGGGGTAGCTCTAAGCGAGGCACTGAAGGAGGCAGGGCTGGAAGGCCTTGGAGGTCACTTGTGCTGCCGGGGGGTCCTCGTTCATGAAGGTGATTGGCTACCAGAGAAACGTGGTAGGAGCTGGGCTGGGGGTCTGGCATCCGGGGCCAACGCCACCCTACAAACCCGACTGTAGGTCTCACTGTGCAGCCCTCCCCATAAAGCAGGAACCCGCCGCATTTCAGATGCCTTGTGAGGCTGCCCTGCACTCCCTCCCAAGAGCTCCTCCCGGGCCGGACACCCACGGGATGGGCCTGGGACCGTGGTCCTTAGAGGTCCCTAGTGGGGCAGCATGAGAGGCAGCCCCTGCAGGGTCTGCAGTCCCCCGTATCCTTGGCCCCTACCATGGGGCTTGATCAACTCTGCTGCACCATCTGTTTTATTGCAGAGCCAGGCTGAGGTCCCAAGGCACATGGGCTGTCCCAGTCAGCACCCAACTGTGGGGTCTGGGGAGAACGCACTACTCAGGTCTTTGGAGAAATTCACCCAATTCCTGATAACCTGATGTTCTCAGTGTGCAGACTTTTAAATTCCCAAAGGCAAGTGACCCAAACTGCTATGCTGTGGATGTGAAGGTTACGCAAACGCATTTTCAAATGACTGCGTTCTTTGACGGCAGCACATCTGCTTTCGCAGCTAATCAGAACGATCTCTTTTAAATCTCGATACTTTTTTATCCTGTGTTTTGGTTAACAAAAGCCAGCATCCCTTGCCCCTGGATGAGAGCAAAGAACAAAGGGCAGCCCAGAGAAGACAGTATCCAGCCCACAGTTCAAGTCCATCCTCCACCTGCAGCCACCCTGAGTGCCGAGCTAAGGTGGCAGGTCCCGGGGGTGATGACACCGCAGCTCTCAGCTGCTCTGGGGTCCTCACACCATCAGGTTGCTCACTGGCTCCTCTGAATGCTATTTCCTATGTTCACAGCTTGATTTTGCTGCAATTTGCACATATTTTGCCTCTCATGAATAACGCCCCATTCAAATCTGTCACAAGACGCAGTATATTTTGGAAGCCACTTAATGGCAAAGGTGAGTGATTTGCCCAAGCTTGTATATATTTTCCGACTCCTACTTCCCACTGCTTTTCTGCCTGCCAGCCCCAGCTCACGTCTGTGTCTTTTGTCACAGTATCACCATTTAACCGTATCAAGTATGCTCTGTGTGCCCAGTGCTCTAGCAAATGAACAGAAACATAATGTTCCTGCCAAGTTGATTGAGCATCTAACCAGGGAGCAAGAGAAGAAACAAATAGTAGAAGGAGAGGTCCCTGTCACACTGAGGTCAGACCACTGTAAAACTGGGCCTGAAGTCTTCCCCATACAACCTCCCATGCCTCCCCTGACAGATGCTTCTCCAAGAGAGGCTACTGCGGGGAGAGTTGTAGGAAATTTTTTTCCTGAAATAAGGTTACCACTCTATTTGGGACCTCCCCTAAAACAGGATCCTGGTCTGAGCAGCCTCATTTATCCACCCTAACCCACATCTCTGGTCCCCTTCGGCTCGCCACCCTTATCCCATCCTTCAGGGTAGTATTCGTCACACACAATTTTATTTGAAATTGCGTCAAAAAGAATAAAATACCTAGAAATAAATTTAAGCAACAAAGTGAAAGACCTCTAACTGAAAACTATAAGACACTAATGAAAGAAACTGAAGAAGACACAAATACATGGAAAGATATTCCATGCTTACAGTTTGGAAGAATTAATATTATTAAAAAGTCCCTACTAACCAAAGCAATTTACAGTATCAATGCAATCCCTATCAAAATCCAATAGCATTTTTCACAGAAATAGAACAAACGATCCTAAAATTTATACGGAACCACACAACATACCAAATAGCCAAAGAAACTGAGCACAAAGAACAAGGTTGGCAACATCACACTTCCTGATTTCAAGCTATATTATAAAACTATAGTAACCAAAACAGAATGGTGTTGGCACAAAAACAGACACATAGGTTAATGGAACAGAGTAGAGAACCCAGAAATAAACCCACACCTACATGTTCAATTAATTTATGTTAAGGCAGCCAAGAATATATTGATACAGTGGGGAAAGGATTGTCTTTTCAATAAATAGTATTGGGAAAACTGGACAGTCACATGCAAAAGGATGCAGCCGGACCACTATCTTGTACCATACACAAAAATCAACTCAAAATGGATTAAAGGCTTGACCATAAGAACTAAAACCATGAAACTCCTAGAAGAAAACATGTTGGGTAAGCTCCTTGACATCCATCTTGGTGATGAGTTTTTGGATTTGACACCAAAAGCAAAGGCAGCAAAAACAAAAATGACCAAGTGGGACTACATCAAACTAAAAAGCTTCTGCACAACAAAGGAAACCATCAACAGAATGAAAGGGTAACCTATGGAATGAGAGAAAATATTTGAAAATCATATATCTGATAAGGGGTTAATATCCAAAATACATCAAGAACTCAATTTTTAAAAATCCAATTAAAAAATGGGCAGAGGATCTGAACAGATATTTTTCTAAAGAGGATATACAAATGGACAACAGGTACATAAAAGGTGCTCAACATCACTCACCATGAGGAAAATGCAAATCAAAACCACAATGAGATATCACCTCACACCTATTAGAATGGCTATTATAAAAAGAGAAGAAATAACAAGTGTTGGCAAGGGTGTGGAGAAAAGGGACCCCTCCTGCACTGCTGGTGGGAATGTAAATTGGTGCAGGCACTGTGCAAAACAGTATGGAGGGTCCTCAGAAAATTAAAACTAGAACTACGATATGATTCAGCAATTTCACTTCTGGGTATTTATCCTAAGGAAATGAAATCACTCTGTACCCCCATGTTCACTGCAGCATTATTTACAACAGCCAAGATATGAAAGTTACCTAAGTGTCCATCAATGGATGAATGGATAAAAAAGTGTGATACATAATTCAGCCATAAAAAAAAGGAAATTCTGCCATTTGCAACAGCATGGATGGACCTTGAGGCCATTATGTTAAATGAGATGAGTAACTCCAAAGTCTTATGAATATAATTACATGTAGAAATTGTTTTAATGTGTAATGCTTGGTTCATTTCTCTGTCTTGTCCAATACCTTGTGTCCTACAATGACTATCCTTGGATTAGAGGCTGATGGTACTTGACAAAGGTCTGGTGACTCATCATGTCACACAGGTGAGAAGGAAACTCAGCTGACCTGAACTTCCCTGTCATGTCTTGCCCAGGATCTCGCTCACATTTACATGTGCCTCCGGAGAGGCAAAACTCCTCCCCAGCATGTTCTGTGCTTCTAGGGTCTTCTCTTATCTCCTCTATTTCTGAAGCAGAGTCTGGTTAATGAGTCAGTTTGGGGTTT
Source organism: Globicephala melas (assembly GCF_963455315.2). NCBI lineage: Eukaryota > Metazoa > Chordata > Mammalia > Artiodactyla > Delphinidae > Globicephala > Globicephala melas. Next base: position 9,599,457 of record NC_083315.2, read on the forward strand.
GAGTCTAACCTTTTGTTTAAGATTTGACAGTAGTTTTCATTTTTAAAAACACGTAAGAGGAGGACAATATTTTGACCACTAACTTGTAGGTTTGCTTTTCTCCTTTGGACTATATTAAAAAAAAAAAAAAAGTAATGCTTTTTGGTTGTGCCTGCAAAGCCCTCATTATCTTTATCATCAGAAAGCACTCATTAAGCCCTAATTGGACCAGGTGCTTCAATTAGAGGCGGCACCGTCAAATGTAGAGTTGTAGAAAGCTTCTCATTGTGCTCCTAATGGAAAGATGCATGTGTCTGAGAAGGGTTTAACTTCATATATTCGAAAGTATGTTCAATCCCAAGGGATTTGTTTTGTGTGAGTCTCCAGATAGCAAGATGGAAGATGAGAGGAAAAAGGGGGGGATGGTATAGCCGCTTGCTTGCAAACAGACACTGGTGTCTATCACTAAAATATAGATATGCACATATCTATATTCCCCTGAAACAAGTCCTCTAATGAAGGCATCTCCCCCTAGAGAGCAGCATATTTAATTAGAATGGATTTATGTATGCCTTGGCTCACCAGGAGAGCCTCCAGAGGTGAACATCTTGTTATGGGAAAGCCCAGGAGATGGAGCCGCCAATCTTCCTCCAGCAGAATTTGCACAATAGGAACAGTAGGTACAGGGCATTCTGCTTCTAATAAAGACACAGATCTAGAGTCACCGGCTTCTGCTTAGTTTTCAAGAAGAGCCCCTTAGAACCTGGGTATCCCTCCTTTCGCCGTATTAGGTAAACCTGCTCCTGTGGTCAACGTTGAAACTCCAAGAACCTATCCCTTGGCCTCCTAGCTGCTGTAATTAGCAAGGAGGATGGTGGCTCACTTCTACCTAAATTCATACCATGTTGGATTCCTAAATAGAAAACACACAAGTCCTTTCAATGTAAATATTTCCTTCTTTCCTCTCTAACCAAAAAGGCACGCTGACAATGCCGCAACGAGGTCCACTTTTTTCATTAATTTCTTCTAGAAAACAACAGTCTTCTTTAAAATAAGGTTTTTGCATTTCAGATTATTACATAAAAAGAAAACGTAACGATTTTAAAGGGATGATGTTTTATACAGTTTGTTTTTAAAATGAAAACAAATAGTGGGTAAACATGTTGTTAAAATATTGAATAATGGAATGAAATAATGGAATGTCAAAATATCTTACGTTTGCACAGCCCCTCTAAGTTGACAAAAATCTTGGGAATCTTTCCAACAGCTCTTTGAGAAGGGCAGGGGAGGTATTACCATCACTCACAGTCTACCAGCAAATCATAACTTCCTCTGTTGACTTCACAACTATGAAATAGTTGGAGATTGCAGGTCTAAATTATAAGATTTTTAAGTTGAATTGCAGATTGTGTTAAACTGTGATGGAAATGGCCATTTATACATGCATCTATCATCCCAACTGCTCTGGTCATTGCTACTGGCTGACTAGCAACTTCTAATCCACAATTTATTCAGTCATTACTAGTGTTCATTCATTTTATTTATTTAGTTTGAGGGCTTGTGCAGCATGCGGGATCTTAGTTCCCCGACCGGGGATGGAACCCGTGCCCCCTGCATTGGGAGCATGGAGTCTTAGCCACTGGACAGCCAGGGAAGTCCCACTAGTGTTCATTTAAAAGGGACCTCATGGCCATGTGAGAAGTGCCTGGTGTCTCGATACAAGTGATATAAATGAACTTATTTACAGAAACAGACTCACAGACTTCAAAAACAAACTTATGGTTACCAAAGGGGAAAGGGGGAGGGAGGGATAAATTAGGAGTTTGGGATTAACAGATACACACTACTATATATAAAATAGATAATTGACAAGGACCTACTGCATAGCACAGGGTACTCAACCTTCTGTAATAACCTATATGGGAAAAGAATCTGAAAAAGCATGGGTATATGTATATGTATAACTGAATCACTTTGCTGTACACCTGAAACTAACACAACATTGTAAATCAACTATACTCTAATAAAAATTTAAAAAACAGTTGTACCACAAATTTTTTAAAAAAGCAAAAAAATAAATAAATGAAATAAAAAATGAAAGTTCTTGGGGGTTTGGGTCACCCCTCTTGTCCAGCACGTGTAATCCATAATAACCCTTCGGTAACTGACCAGTTTAGCTGAAACATTTCATACAGAAGAAAGTTGAGCACAATGATTCCCATCTCTTATTGTGCCCATGCAACTCAGCTAACCCGGCAATCGCTAGCAATTTTGGTGAGGTTGTAGAAAACTGCTTTATCAGGAGACTTACCAAATAAACAGAAAGAAAGTTTCCAGGATTTAGCAAAAAGACACAGGCAAAGAAGACAGGCTGACGTAACGACTAGGCAGCTCCAGAGCGGAAGGGAACGAGAGTCGCCAACGCCCTCCCAGGGTTCATTATGCCTCTTGAGCTGTTGGTAGGAAAGTTGATTTTTAAATGCTTTGAGGTGATTAAGAAGCTGGGCATCACTCTAAATGTAAATAAGTCCCATTTCATTTCCTCGAAGCTGACTCTGATTGGGGCAGTCACCAGCTCCTTAGCTTGCTGATAAATTTCAGATCCATAGTCTGGTTCATAATTAACCCTGTCTTCTCATGGAGTCAAAGCATAGCAAACTCATTTGTAAACACAAGCGCAGCCAGAGACCTCAGCTCTCGACAGTTTCACTGGGGAAAAGTTGGTTTATCGCAGAAAGCCATATTAAGACCTGAAAGCCTTTTGGCGTTGATGATGGAGTGCTGACCAAATATTTGGTGGAAGGTGGTGTCATTTCCTTCAACCAACAAATCTGCATTTGAGAGACCGTCCTAGTGATTGAGTTTTGGTCCTTCTTTTTTAAATACCAAGATTTCGGTCCCTTCGACATACAGCTTCTGGAAGGAGCCCGATTAATTATTTATTTCCCACTCACTCACTCCTTCTCCCTGAGTAGGCGCTATTCATTCTCCTATCTTATCGTAATGAGCCAGGTCACCGCTGAACTGAACTTAAATCACGACTGTTTGGCGGTGCCTCCTTTACAGGCCTGGATGGCCTAGTTTATATTGTTTGTACTTCACTGATGTCGGTGCGCTGGTGTAAGATTGTATAACTGCTTTACCCCGGGGACCCTCATAAAAATGAGTGGGTTGGCTCATAAAACTGTCACACTGTGCAAAACTGTAAATAGCTTCCTTAGAGGCAGGGCAAGTCCAAGGCTGCAAAAAGTGCATACCCCCGGTGCCAGAGAATGGAACTGCCCCGCTAGAGTTTGCACCTCTGCAATTTGGCAGGGTCCTGTTTGTCCTGGGAATTGCAGCGCCAATTGTTTTATCCGTGTTTTGCAACTCAACACCGTTTCCTCACTCACAGTTGCCCTCTGTTTCCTCTTTGCCACTGTTTGCAGACACAGGAAAAGGCCAGTGGGCTCACATGAGGACAAGGCCCCTGCTGGAGCTTGGCCATGTCGACAAGCCAAGTGATGATCCGTCATCGTCGCTGTGTTTACGTGAGGGATTAAATAAATAAACGGTCTCTGTACAGCTGCTGTTTTTACTATCTGCTTTCAAGATTCAGAATGATGTTCCAGAGGAGCTAGACTCTGACCCAGTAGATTGAGCAGAAGTGACTTGGGGGATGACTCCTTTGCCTATATTGTTGGTAAGCCTTCCACTCCCAGCACGCTGGGACATCCTGAGATGCAGGAGATATTTTCTTCAGCCAGACATGGGAACAACCAGCACCTCAATTCAAAACAGCTTTCTCTCCAAAAGCGCTGAAGGAAGAGTAGAACCTGAGACACTGTCACAGATAACGGATTCAGCACAGGAGAAGCAGCCCTACGGCCTCCTGGCCCTTCCACTGATGGGTGCGGTAAATGCGAGCTGCACATGAATTGCAAGCACACGTTTCACCTTTCCTAAAGCAACTGGAACCACAGGGGTGAGAGCACTCAGGGGGAGGGGAGCCTAGAGCTGCAGTTCTCCAAGTAGAGGGGTCCCATTAATACCATCTGGGAACTCGTTAGAAAGGCAAATTCTCAGACTTCTGGATCAGAGACTTTAGGAGTGGGACCCAGAACTGTGTGCTGTAAAAAGCCCTCCTGGTCATTCTGATGGAGCGAAAGTCTGAGAGCCACTGGCCTAGAAAGAGGAAGCACAGATCACAGCTTGAGTCTGTCATCAAGCTGCTGTGTGCAAACCTGGGCTCTGCTGCCCGTGGATGAGTTATTTATTTTCCTGAAACCCCAAACTCCATCTGGAAAACAGGTATAAGCTGTCGGGACTGTTCAGTGAATGTATTCGGCCTATTAAACACTTAGTATATATAGGGCCTGCTAATAGAAAATACTAAATCTTAGCTAGCATTGTTTTAAAGCACTGGGACTGGAACAAAGTATGTGCCCAGTACCTGAAATGCACAAATGAACCCATGAATGAACGACAGGATGACAGATGCTCAGCCCATGCAGAGAAGGAAAATGCTGAAGCGAATGCAGAACACAGATGAGAAAAATACATGCACGCTTCCCGGAGACCCTGTGAAAATCAAATGCATGTGAACAACTGGGAAGGGGAGGAAGAGAGAGAGAAGACAAAAGTGAAGGGGAGGGAGTGGGAAAGGCAGGAATTGGAATTAGTTGTTTTCCTGTATTTCATTAGACCGTGGCTCTGAGCATGTATTTTCTCCAAGTGGTCCACCCCAGAACGTGAAGTTCCTGATGCCTTACGGGTCTTGGTCCTCTTCTCCTTCACCCGTGTCCCTTCAATTTAAGGCCTCCTTTTCCTGATGAACAGGTACTTTGGGTTTCCCCTCATTCTGCTGCTTGCAGGGGAGGCGTGCAGAGTGGGGGATGGAGGATGGAGAGTACCAGGTACGTGAGACAAGGAGGTGGGACCCCAGGGCTGCGAAGGGGGAGCCAGAAGACGTCAGCTCATGTGGTCGTCACAGCAAACATCTGCTAATGGGGTCATAGGGGACACCTGATCATGGCTTCAGAAAACAGAGTCGCCACAACCAACCCAGGTATGAAGTTAGATCGGGTGAGGAAATGAAAGCTACCAGTTGGAAATCTCTGTGAAAACCAGCAGAATCGGGTAGCTCTGCTGCCTTCATTTTGCTGTGAGAAAAATCTGCAGTAACTTGATAGATTGCAAAAGGATTTCCCTAGGCATGAGGTCATGAATCAACTACAAACCCAAACGGAGACTAAGGGAGACAGTTTGTCATTCAAGCCGATAGTGTATTTCCTCTGCTGGACACAACTACCAAATTCTAGAGAGTACAAGAAAGCAAAGAGGCAGCTGAAGAATGTTAAAAGGGAGATCTTCAAATGAGTTTAGCTGGGCATTTCTTCAGTCTTCTACCCAAATCAGGTCTAGCCAAATCAAGGAACAGCCAAAGAAAATAACATATAATTGTGAGGTAAAGGCAATTCTTGTAAGTCAGAAGCGCTGCACTCTCAAGCAAGAGCAACAGGCTTGACCCAAGGCTTAAGCCAACAGAGTTGTCTGCTCTCAACAGTGTATCTGCAGCAGTGCCTTAGGGCTATGACCTATAACCACGGTCCCACCTTCCCCAACGCATTCTGATCAAACTCTCTTCATAAAGGATGTGACTGCGAATCAGGGTATAAACTACTTTCAAGTTGGGTTAGTAGCATGTCTCTATAATGCACACAGGATGCTGTCTATCTTGGGTGGGAGGTGTCTTACTAAGTGACTCCCAGCTGTTCACCGCTATTTTCCAGCCTCTGACAATATCTGACCTGACAACTCTTCTCGGTGAAAGAGACTTCTTCTCTTCCAAAAGTCCTTTCTCTCCATCTGGCCTCAGTGAGACATATATATCCCTTCACCATCCTCCTTCCCCCCATTCGAGACCATTTTCCCATTAGAAAGGGAATTCCAGCTCGGAGCCTCTGGTTTGCCTAATTCTGAGAGACGGCACTTATAAATGATTGGGGGGTTGTTTTGTCCCCAGAGCGTGAAGCACTTCTACTGAATGAAAACCTTTTTCTCCATTTGTTTTCTTTTTTTTTTTTGCATAACAGTAATTCTTTATTCATGAGGTCTTTTTATATCCATGAAAAACACTGAGGTCATTTAATTTTTAATTACACTAGAGTTCCATTGATTTGAACTCTGTAGTAGTAAGCACAGAAGCTAGAGCTTTACTCACCTATTTCTACTTTAAAAAAAATAGAAAGGAGGAAAAGCTGGTTTAAAATGGTCATGAATTTCATTTAGTTACAACCTTTTGGCTGTATATTATTTCTAATTTCACCTAAACCTGCCCTGCAATTTTACATCCAGTTAATTCTCTTATTTTTGTCTAGACCCTTTGGCTAAAAGTATTGTCACAGGAAGCAAACTACGATAGAAAACTTGGCAATGGGTGTTGGTAGAATAAGCAGTTTGGGAGATACGTGAGATTGCTGTGAAGTACTGGAAGAAGCAGAGAACTACTTCTGCTACTTAACTGAGTAAACTTGGGCGAATCACTTCATTTCTCTGGCCCTCAATTTCTTTCTTTTCTTTTGTGTTGTTTTTGAAGTATAGTTGATTTACAATGCTGTGTTAGTTTCAGGTGCACAGCAAAGTGATTCAGTTTTATATATTTTATAAAATTTATAATATTTCTTTTCCATTATAGGTTATTACAAGATACTGAATATAGTTCCCTGTGCTATACAGTAGGACCTTGTTTTTTACCTATATTATATATTAAAATTACTTCATTCTTATCTCCAAGCCTTCTCTTTCTGGTCCAGCTTACTATTCTCTACCCAGAATCATCAGGTCTGTTCTATATAGAAAATCACCCCCTGCTTCCCCACAAAAGCTATCAGACATAAGAGAAAGTGAAATGAGAACCAGGGGGAGTGACAAATGTCTCATCTAAGAACAAAAAAGTGAATGTTCTAAAGCCAAAATGAATAAATACATAAATAAGTCACGAGTAACCATGTTCAACCTGTAAATCCAACCCTATGTGACAAAAGTCTTCTACCGGAGCTTCTGGCGTAAGTTACCTGTGTTTACCTTGATTTCCTCCTTTTTTTTTTTTTTTTACAAATGATCACAGGCAACAGAAAGGAGATATCGTCTGCTGCCCTAAAGTAGGAATGTTTTACAAGATAAGTTCATTTCCCAAAGATCTGACTTAGATCCATAATGTAACCCACATATTAGGCAATGAAGAACGCACAACGGCACTCAAGCCATAGGGCTACTTACTGAGGGTACTTACTGAAGCCTTCTCCTTTTTTATTGTGGTCTTTTCAGGAGTTATGACTTAACATCGCTTCCTAAATGCAATCAGTCACACCTGAGGAATCTAAAAGCTGCTCCGTTAAGGAAGTGTTACCAGGTCAACCCCAAGGACCGTCATCTCTGAGAAAAATAACCTGCTTTCATGGGGCCATTGTCATTTACTGAAACAATAAAAGCAGCAAAATAGGACATGGCTGTGTGGACAGCGAATAAAAACCCGAGCTCAGCGGTCGCGTAGAGGTGGGTTTGAATCTTGGCTCTACTGCTCTGAGTCTCCGTGTCTTTAACCAGAAAATGGGGAAATAGCATTATTTCCCTCAAAGGGTCATCGCGAGGCTAAAGAATACATCATGCACACAGCGCAGTTCCTGGCACCCGGCTTGTATCTCTATGTAATTTAGTATCTTTACAGTGTTACACGTTGCCCCAGATGATCCCGACAGCATCAAGGTGAGGCAGGCGAGGCCAGCAGTCTGGTCACCCCCGTTTTACAAATTCTAATGAAAATTGGATCAGACTGATGAACTGACCTGCATTTGCTCACCAAGCAGGTGGCTAAACCAGCGCTTCAATCCAGGGCTCCTGACTCCAAAGTACACGCTCATTTTCTTCCACTGTTTTATACTTTTGTGTTCACACAAATTTCTTTTATATCTCACATCAAGTTATTGTACTTCCTTCTAACAGCAGTCCCAGGAAGCAGGAGGGGTAGACATCATGATTTGCAATTTGACAAATGGGGGACCAAGCTCGTGAGCAAAGACCGGCTGGTCTCTGGAACAAGGCTTTCACCGGGTCCTGGGTCCACGGAACCCGCCCGCACCTCTGCACCGAGAAGCAAACTCCTCCTTCAACCGAAAATGGAATCTAGTTTTTTTTCATTAGTTACCCCTGCCTTAAAAACTTGCAAAAATTAACGACTTTCAACCTACAGAAGGTGATCCCAGCAAATCATTCCAAGGGCAGTTAGCCTCCCAGAACCTTTTAAAGGGCCGTTTGTAATCCAAGGTGGGAAAGATAAGCTCTCTAATAGACACCAGTCCGGAGACTCCGCCCGATCTGGACTCTCACTTTGCAGACCCTGGAGGTGAGGACGGAGGTGGAGGGGCAGGGAGGGCGCGCACCTGGCCCCGCAGGAGGGTCTCCCGAAGGCCCTTCGCAGACCCAGACGCGCAGGGCTCCTCCCGGCTGGAGAGGAGAGCCTGCAGCGCTGCGGGAGCGCCGGTAATTTTGCGACCAGCAAATGAAAGGGCAGAAAAAAATCACCAGGAAACCTTTCATTCCGAAGTATCTCTAATTTGTGCAATTATGTAAATGCATTATGCAGCCCTCCTGGATTCTGTACTGCTGCCTGACAAGGCCGGCTTGGACTGCTTGCTAGGTTGGAAGGCTGGCGTGTGGGGATGGAGTCAGAGAAGAAGGCCTTATTCAATTCAAATATTTCATACTTTGGGAATCTTTTATTTCTGCTGCATTTTCTAAATCTTAGACTGAAGCTGAGTGAGACTTTCGTGGTGTGCCACCGTCCAGTTTCACAATAAATCTTATACAGACTGACAGTCCCTAAATAGAGTTATTTCTATGCCACAAGCAAGATCAAAGAAGGCCAGTGGATGATTTGACAGTAATGGGGAGAGGGGCGGACTGCACCGCCCCTGTGCTGGAGGAAGGCTGGGGGAAGGGGTGCTGGTGCCTGACCCTGTGGGAATCACAGCAGTCAGCGCTTGGCCACTGTGCAGATAAATAACGGATCCCTGACTCTCATTTCTCAAGTGATGGTGGTAAAACGTCAAATTGAAATTAATATACAAACTAGTAACAGTCTTTGTCATCACTTTGTGATAACAATTACTAGTTTTTAAAAATGTCTTGGCTTGAGACTCCTTTTGCTTTGCTTTCCAGAAGTGTCAGAACTCGATTGGGTGGTCAAGTAACGTCTCATATCTGGTACAAAGAGCCCCCTTTGTTTTACCTACAATTTCGAAGCAGCGTTTCTGATCTCATTCTCTAACGTGTGAGCCCGAGTACAGCTGGAGTTCAGAGAAAGGAGGTGAAGTGTAACCTGGACATCCATGGGCTGGGAGATGGGGCTGGAGTTGGGGCCAAGGTCAAGGCCTCTGCCTAGGCATGAAGACGGTCTGTGGTACAAGGCTGGCAGGACCACGGATTGGAGCAATTTGAAACTGGATGGCGGAATGAATTAGGAACCTGGCAGTTGGTACGGGAAAGTTTACAGTTATTACGTTTGTGCCTCAAAACATCCCTAAAAGTTATTTTTGAATCTCTATTTTATAAGTGAGGAAATCGGCTCAAAAAGGTGAGGGGTGCGCTCAAGGTCATGTGGGGTAGCACAAGGGCTCGACCCCAGGCAGTACTCTTCTGGGTGGTGATAAAGGCTGCTGAATTCAATAGTCATTTAGGTGGGAAATCGCTCATTCACCCCTGCCCTGGAGGGGTTCATGGTCTCGTGGAACAGCCTGGAGGAAACAGTCACCCGGTGTGTCTGTGGTGGGCTGAGACTCAGAGGAGGACCCTCCTGGACCAGAGACCAGTTACCAGTCCTAAGGGCACAGTGCGTGGGCAGCTTCAAGAAGAGGCAAAGGTCACAAACAAGCTCACCTGGAGCTCAGACACCTGAGGGGAAGAGGTGGCAGGGAGGCTGGAAGGGAAAGGTAGGTCCAGACATCACGCCCTGGCACACACGCTGAAGCCTTTGTCCTAAGGGTGCAGGGAGCTCTTGGAAAGATTTAAAGCAGAAAATGACCGGGCTACGTTTGCCTCTTAGAAGATCCCCCTGCCCCAGGGATGGAGAACGGATTCTGGGCTGCGTTGGACACAGAGGTTGCTACCTCCTTCCACATCCCCCTTCCTTCTTCCTAATAGATTTTTTCCATCGACGTGCTGCTTAGGCTGCACTGGTCCTTCCAGAACTAACACTCCCACCCCCGGCCCTTCTCACCGGGTTCTCCGCATCACCTGGCCTTCCTTGTCCCTGGGCTTCTGTGTGGGGTCAGCCTTGGGAGGCGTCCCAGCCGGGTTCCCTCCTGGCCACAGCTCCCGTCTGCTGGGCTTTCTCATGGCTACGACTCTCATCTTGTTTCAGTGACACGGCTACCGCTCCGTGCACCTCAGACTCAGGGGTGGCACGAGCTTCCTGTAATTACTAGTCCCCGAGAGCTTCACCGTTCCTTATTGGCCCCCTCAGCCCTGCTCACGCCTAGGTAATTTGCCCCTTATTTAATTCTTCTGGAGTCGAGTTTGCTGTCTAATTCCTGTGGAGACTACTGCCCCGTCCTCATATCCAGAAGGCAATCCTGGTTAGTCTAAGCCAATCAGCATCTGGCGTTGCCTTGACCGCTATTCTTGGTCCAGGGGTTGGCAAGAGAGCACCGTGTCTCTCTCTACCATGCGATTCCCATTGCCGTGAGTCACCACAGATGTCACTGTGATAAAGCTGATCCTGAGAAGGAAAGCAGAAAGTGGAAGGACAGATTGCTTCACGTCGTGGCTCGGCTGCCAGTGACGCTGTGCTTTGAGCCAGCTCTACCTTTGGACTTCCAGTTATTTGACATAATAAATTGTCCTTTGTTTAAGTCCATTTAGGTCAAGTGTTTCTATCACTTGTAGCCAAAAGTGTGCCTGGACATAATAAGGGGAAAAAAATGGAATCAAAGAGATGTAAGACTATCATACTTGTCCAAGCCATAAAAAGAAAAAACAAAAGGAAAGAGAGAGAGAGAGAGAGAGAGAAAACGCCTTAACTGGCAGCAACAGAGGGCAGAAGGAGAGGGCCAAATGCTTGGTAGGTCTGTCTCCACATGTTGCATGAGTGGCAGATACAGATCACCACACCACCAATCCAGATGAAGGACAAAACAATAGGTAGAAATGAACTGTATTCTTAAAAATGGTTAAAATGCGAATTTTTATGTTATATATCTTTTACCATATTTTTCAAAATAAATTTTTTAAATCAAAATATGGACCAAAAAAAAAAAAAAAGCAAGAAATGATGGGTAGAAATCACCACTGGGTATCTAAGTACCCAGATAAGACACAGAATGTGTCAGAGATCACACAGGAACATGCTATAAATTATATTAGCAATCATCCCTAAGATGGTTTTATGACTTCAGGTCATTCTAAAATGCTGTTTCAGTTTTGTCAGGTATTATTGTCAGAATTTGGAGGCGTGGTCCTCCATCAGTTCTAATGACTCTGTTACTAGATATTCTAATGGTACGAGCACGTGGTGCTCGGTGCCATGGAGGCAGCATTTCTATGTCACGTGTAATGGGATTTCCTATAAAAAAACAGCCACGCATTCCACATTTTAAGTCCTCTGGGGTGCATTTTTTAAATAAAACCTGTGTTACGCCTCCTTTAAATTTTTGTTAAAGTGAAGAATTCTCTTATAAAGCAAATAATCACATTCTTGACATGTGTGTTCAGATTTCTAAATTCCTGTTTTTGCCTACAAAAATTTCTTAAGGGCTTCCCTGGTGGCGCAGTGCCAATGCAAGAGACACGGGTTCATGCCCCGGTCCGGGAAGATCCCACATGCCGCAGAGCGGCTGGGCCCGTGAGCCATGGCCGCTGAGCCTGCGCGTCCGGAGCCTGTGCTCCGCAACGGGAGAGGCCACAGCAGTGAGAGGCCCGCGTGCCGCAAAGAAAAAACAAAAAAAATTTCTTAACACAGGGCATAGCTTTACACATCCAACCTCTTAAAATTGCATTCTTCAGTCAACACATATTTATTGTTTCTATGATATTTTAAGATACTTTTCCAGGTACTCTACGCTCAAAAAGCCCTCAGATATTTTGCCAACAGCCTAATTAAAGGAGTGGAAAAAAATAAGCTTTGCAAAGAAACATAATAAGTGAAAAATGCAGTAAAAGATGCACAGGATCTCTGGGAGTTCACGGCAGGCAGAGACCAGACAGATCAAGGTAATCAACTATGGCGGATACTATAGACTGAATGCGCAACTCTCTTTCTAAATGCCTTCTTGAACACCCATGCCAGGGCTGCAAGCCGCACTTCTCAGACTCCTGTGCAGGTGTGGGTTCTGGCTATGGTCTTAGGTGCTGCCACCAGGAGACGTCTGCCCACGAGGAAGCACTGCATACACAGCTGGGTTATGCTTGCTGGCACAGTGGTTAATGCTGGTTGAAGCTCTCATGTCCCTTCCCTAGTCTCAGAGATGTTAGGGAGCCCTAGGCTGTGGCTATATCTCCTTACTGCTGCTGTCACTAGCTGTGTAGCATCCAAACCTGGTTTTCTGACCGCAGTTATTTAGTCCTCTCTGATAAATCAGTTTCTGCTTAAACTAGCTAGAGGGATCTAAACCCAGACACATGAAGTCAAGGAGGACTGTATGGGAAACAAGGGATTTGGGCTGAGCCTTTGAAAGCTGGGTAGAATTTGAACAGTTAAAAAGAGAGAAGAGGAAATTCCAGGTGACAAGAGACAAAAAAAAAGCAGGGGAAAAAAATACGTGCAGATAATAGTCAGTAAGATGGAGGAGAGGGCTGATAGGGAAGAAATGCAGAAATAAGATGGAAGGAGGGTCTAGCTCAGAGTGACTCTTAAGTCCTTATGGGATGGAAATTAACAAGCGCTGCAAGTTCTTACCCTGAATCCAACACAAAATGTACCAAAGAAAAGGGGGGTATGATTTACAATCATCACACTACAGAACAAAATTGATGAGACTTCTTTAACTGAAAGCATTAAAGGAGGAAAAATAGGTAAGTAAAAAACATGAATAAAAGAGAAGTAAGTCCTAATCAAACTCTAATTATAACCTGGAGACACCATAGCGTAACTGCTAAAACTGTGAAGCCAGAACCAGATGCTCTGAGCTGTTTCCATTTACTTGTTGTGTAACCTGAAGCAGCTTTCTTAGCCTACTGGTATACCTCAGCTTCCTCATTTATATACAGAGTATGTTTCATCTACCTCCTAAGGTTAATGTGATGACTAAGCATGTTACATCCTTAGAACCATGACTGGTATGCGGTAAGCACAACACAAGTGTTTATTGTTATAACTAATACATCAATTTGTTCAACTCACCAATCAAAAGAACTTGTGGTACAGATTGGATTAAAGAGAACAGATGATCATGTTCTCTTACTTAAAACTTAAGAGTACAGAGGTTGATGGACTTCCCTGGTGGCGCAGTGGTTGAGAATCTGCCTGCCAATGCAGGGGACACAGGTTCAATCCCTGGTCCAGGAAGTTGCAGTGGAGCAACTAAACCTGTGTGCCACAACTACTGAGCCCGCGCGCCCTACAGCCCGAGCGCCACAACTACTGAGCCCACGCACTCTAGGGCCCGCGTGCAGCAACTACTGAGCCCGCATGCTGCAACTACTGGAGCCTGTGCGCCTAAAGCCCGTGCTCCACAACAAGAGAAGCCACTGCAGTGAGAAGAGTGACCCTCACTCGCTGCAATTAGAGAAAGCCCGCACGCAGCAACAAAGACCCAATGCAGCCAAAAAAAAAAAAAAGAACACAGAGGTTGAAAATATTGAGATGAAAAATAAGAGTCAGGTGAATATGTGCTAAACTTTGGTACCTATTTTTGTATTGGAGAAAAGACAATTCAAGGTGAAAATATCATATATATATATGGGGGGATGATATATACTCTTTTAATGAAAAAAGGTAGATCAAAATGTTTTAATAATCATGAATGCATACGCGTCTGACAATACAGCTTATCAGAGATTTAACACATGCCTCTCAGAGAGTGATAAATCAAGCTGTCAAAAATTAGCATACACAGAAGATCTAAATAACATGAGTGTTAACATGAAACAGTAGCTATATGTAGAACCTTATACCCATCTAATATAAAAATATTAGTTTTTTCAAGCATACATGTAACATTTACAAAAGTTGACCAGATACAGACCACATAGTAGTCCTCCATAAATTATTTTTTAAAAATGTATTTCAGGGACTGTTTGCTTATCACAATGAAATAGAAGTGAAAATCAGTAACAAAAAATGTTAGTGAAATAAAAAACCCATATGTCTAGAAACAAAACACCACTAAATATATCTTATTTGAAGAAGAAATTATACAAAATTTTCAAATACTAAAAACCGAACAATAAAAAACACTTCCTGCCGATATGTATGTGATAAAACAAACGTAGTACTCAAAAGGAAATGTATAATTCCAAACATATTTATCAGAAAACAAGAGAGATAAAAGATAAATCACCGAAGTGTTCTAAGACTGCGTGTAAATGTAGGATGTATTTGTACTGAAAGCTTTTCTCTGTAGCTTTAATTCAATGCAAGGAGATTTAAGGAGACATCCAACCTTCTTAATTTCTCCTGATCGAAGATCTCAATTTATGTTCTAGGGACTGGCAGATTCGTGCTCCTAGGAGTATTTATTTTCCATCATTCTATCAAGGTTCAGTGAGATGACTAATTTTGCTGGCACTGCGCTCCCATCCAGCAACAAGGCACCAGCTGCAAGATTCAGTGGGAGCTCCTCAGCTTCCACTTAGGATTCTTGCCCTCAGGCATCCGTGGCAGAAACCTTCATGAAATCTCCCGACTCCCTTCTTCCCAGGCAGCCCCAGACAAGCAAGACTTACACAGACTTGTCAGGTCTTTCTAGTCTCCTGGTCCTAAGTCTTTTTATTTCCCCTCATTCTTTTCCAAATATTGATGATGAGCACAGTAAGTCATCGAAGTACCACTTGAGTGAAATTTCCTCCTTTTTTGAATATTAAAAAATATCTAAAATAGAAAACAGACCTAAATGTTCTGAATATGTATATATGCACACACATATATTTATATGTACATGTATAAATTAGAGAGAAATAGACAGAGATCGTCTAGTCCTTTTTGCTCTAAGTTCTAAGAATACAGTAATAAACCAAAATGACAGTATCCCTGTCCTAGTCAGGGGTAGGTGGAAGCAATTAATGAAATATATACCACGTAGTATGTACGTATTGTATGATGACTGTATCGTATGATGACTGCATTGTATGATGACTGTATCGTATGATGGTGCTGAGGAGAAAAGGAAAGCAAGAAATGCATAGGGAGTGTGAAAGGGTAGCAGAGAGATGTGTGGCAATGATGAAAGCACAGATTTAGAGCTACAACCTGACTGCAGTGAGGAAAAGGAGACCACCATTCTCTAGTCAACCAGAAGCTCTGTCACTGGAGACCCCTCCTTTCCCTCGTCCTTACCCCTCTCAAAGCCACCACCACTTTCTTCATTCATTCCTAGTCTTTGTAACCCATTTCTCCTTCCCATGCCCCACACACGGATGTCCTTGTCCTCTCTCCACTCCCCAAGACCCCGCTCACACCTCTCCCCTTCCAGGAAGCCTTCCAGGATGCCTCCCGGGAGCCTTGGCTTGAACTGACCTCCCTGGCTTCTGCATCCCATCTCGTTTACTATCAGCAATGCTCTCTGGGCACTTAATACTCACTGCTGTGAGCTCTCGACTGTTTGAGGACAAAGGAAAATCTCAATTATTAATGTTTTGCGGATGAAATTTTCTCTGTATCAAAGACCATGAGCGAAAAGAAAAAATGTATTAACTGTTGAAGCTGTGCTACAAAGGTCTGTAACTGGCCTGATGAAATGCTCCACGGAGCCTCCCGGAAACCTGAGGGATTGCACTGTGTAGCTTCTGAAGCCTCAGCTTCCCCATCTGTAAAATGGGAGTGAATCATTCCTACTTCATAGTACTGTTAGGAGGACTGAACAGAATGAAGTACTTAGCACACGCCTGGTGCATGGTAAAGCAGTGTTTCTGCCGCCATCCTCACCTCAGAGGTGGTATTTCTCTTCCACTTCCTCTTTTGGTGGTCCCTCTCCCTGAGTTCAGATTCCCAGAGCCAACCTGGACTCCCTGCCTCCACCATTCCCTGTATTAGAGTTTAAAAAGCAAGTCCACGGTTACTCATTCATACCCAACCAGTAGCGTGAGTCTAATTACTGGGAATGAATGTTCGTGTGTCACCTCAAGGAGCATCCGCATCTTATCACTTCTACCTAAGTTTGGAAAAGCTTCCAGCCTCACAGATAGGTTGGGAGGAACGTGGGCAGTTAAGGGGGGTTTGGAGGGAGCCCCCAGAAGCTCTCCTTCCTTCTTGCCTGTGATGGATAAAAGAGCTCGCCCAGTTGCTGCTGTGGAAAGCTGCCTTCCTGGACAAGGACATTCTCAGAATCTAACATCCAGCCCTCTGAGAGCCCCTCCTCACCTGTCAGGAGTCAGCTGAATGCAGGTTCCCCGGCAGCTCGCACAGGAGGGCTCTTGGGACCAAGGAGACAGGTTCCCTTCTGGGAATGGTGCAGAGGACCAAACTCTTTGCTCAGGAAGAGCCCGCCTGCAAGAGCGTCTTGTGTGAGGCTCTGGAAATGGCATCCCAGTCTCCTTCGCACCTAAGTTCCTCCCCATAAATAAACATTCAGCATTGCTTGTCAATCTCGTTTTTGGTGTGGATTTGGGTAGCTGGAACCCAAGATTCAGGAGCTGACAACTCCCAGGGGTGAAACTTCCAAATAAGTCTCTAAATCTGCCAAGTCAGAGCCCACATGGGGCTCGGGGCAGGGGGGCAGCAAAGAGCAGCCCATCCCGCCCTGACCCCATACTCCTACAGCAGTAGTAAGATGCAGAAATACTGTAGGATTCCTTACATAATAGGGTCTCATCTGCCAACTCTGAATACAAGTGCCTTGAGGGAAGACACATTTCCCATGGACTCTGTCGGTCCGTAGCACGTTGTACGTGACACAGGCTTCGTCCCCGTTGGCTAATCAAATAGATACAAAAGCAGAGTTCTCCACAGTCCACATCCCATCGGGCATTTTTTACGGATAGGCCCCCAGTGGAAAGGGCTCAATCTCATGGTGTCTTCAACTCTTTAGCTCTGTATCCTACACATGAGGAAGAGAAATTGGGCAGTGTCGCTCTACGGCTGATGGGAGGGAATTCCAATCTCAACCAAAAACACAGGCAGTAGAGTTGTTCTGAGACTGATGTATAGTGTCTTGTTGAAAGGGACAGGACTCAGGAACGGTCTCCACCCCTTGTGCACGCTTTTCCTTATGAATCACGGATTGGAAACATGAGATTGCAAGTCACGTCAGGCTGGTGGGGTCTGTGTTCAGGGTTGCCAATCACCACAGACTCTGGGTTGACAAGGCTGAGACTCTTGTGTGAGCGATTTAACCCTCTGCAAAGCTGCCCGTGATGAAACTGATCCTGAGGGGAAAGCCACGAATACATGGGTTCTTAGCTACGTGGCGAAGCAAAGCAAATGTTTAGTGACAAAGAGAACAGTTTTTTGAGAAAAATCACCTAAGCAGTAGAATTTCTTGCTTTGTTTCAGCGGCTTCAGAGATGGACTCTAACGAGCACCAAGCAGCCGGACAGCCTGCCTTGTTATCCTCAGCGGCAGCTGATCACACACCTGTTCATGGTCATTAACCCTTCACGTCGGGTATCGTTTCTATAACTTCCATGGAAGGGGCATTTTCTCCTCACCTCGGTAAGGAACTGTGCAGGGCACGCAGCTGAAGAGGAATCCAGGGGGCGCGCAGGAATCAAACAGGGCCCGATGATCCAAGGCTGCACGTGAGTGAGATGGGCACCTGGTCCTTGGGGTGCCCAAGGCTGAGACCCCCTCTGTGCAGGGGCCCCGGGAGGCTGGGGGTCAGCAACTCTTCTCACCCAGCCAAGTGCGAGCGCTCTTTCCTCACCTCATAAAATGCATTCTCATCACAGGCTTGACATATTTACAGATAAATGACATTCCCATTATTTCATTTTCTCCCTGAAAGCCTAACTCACACTGACAGTAATCGTGTTTGGTAGAGTGTCCAAATTAACTGGGATTTGAAGGTTTCAAATGACCTATGCAGTCTCATATACGTACTCCCACCAAAACAATCAGAATTATCCACAAAGTGTCAGAGATATTCACAGCCAGGAGGAGTGATGCTGGGGAGAGGGGCGCAGGTACAGTAAAGGTTATTTTCCTCCAATGTCCTTCTTGCACCTGCCCTGACTCCACTGCTCCATGTTTTATTAAGAACCTATTTTGGTCTAATGCTGCTCTGGCTTATATAGGTCTCTGTCACTGTTCTTGCAGCCCCTGTTGTGTCAGCTTCTGCAGCAGACCTGTTGTCTATGTGAGTGTCAGGGACACCCTGGGCACTGGTTGGTACTCGGCAAGGTCTGTAGAGCTGATTGGAGCCCAGCCTCCTTCGGCCTCAGTGCCACGGCTGTCTCTGGCCCCCCTCGCCTCTCTCATCCCTTTCCCACCTGTAACAGAGAAAAGCAGAAAAGAAATGCCTCCCAGAGCTGCTGACTGGTCACCGGTGGGAAGGTTTGCCAAGCTGAAGCATCATCCTGGGAAATCCTGCTCTCCCTGCGGGCTCAGAGCCGAAATGTGTCTTGTCCCTGAACACCCTGCTGGCAGCTCCAGGAGGGAGGAGAGAAGAGACTGCAGCTGGTCCTGGAAGCAGGGCCCCCACCCTGCCCGTGAAGCTCCTTCATCTGCAGGGGCAGGCACTGCCCTCCGCGGCCTGTCTTTGCCGTGTCACTCTGGGGCGTGGGGATTCTCCTGGGAGGCCTAGGGCTTTCTCTTTGCTCTCACTGCATCCTCTGACTTTGCACACGGCTGGCACGGCGCAGGCCTTGAATGGATGTCCTCTGAATACATAAGCAGATGGGTCGGTCTCTGCATTCCCTTCCTCTGTGTCTCTCTGTCCCTCGGGCTACAGTTTGGCCCTTTAGGATCCTCCTTTCCCTTCATCCGTTTCACTCTGACTCTACCTGGACGAAGGTCCCTTGAGAGCTCACAGCCCCTCTTCACGTGGCCTCCACTGACACACGTTTAGGTCCAGTGTAGGGAGAAGGGGTACTGATCCATGCCTCAGGGGTACGATTATGGGCATTTTTAAATTTTTTTTGCTATTAAGCCAGTTCCTCAGAGAACTGGGGAGAAATAGAATCTCACCCTAAGATGGTCCCGAGTTTAACTCTCCAAAGCCAGGGATTGACTCGGAAGGCTTGAGGCAGAGACTGTCCACAGTGGGGTACCTGCTCCCCTCCACACATACTTACTAGTTGTGTGACTGCACAGCTCACTAAACCAAGCTTTCTTTGAAAGTGAGATGACAGCACATATCCTTGGTCCCCTGGGGTCCCTCTGAGGATCCCAGGAGCCCTGTGTGGCAGGGCTTTGTAAATGTAAATTACTACCTGGGGGAAGTACTGTTTCCTAGTCCATTTGCAACTGGCAAAGATTTGGGATTTTGTAGTAAATTAGAGGAGCCGCTGTAGAGCCACTTTTGGGGCTAATCTTTTTCTCTGTCTTAGCTCACCCTTTCTCGGGGTCTATGAGTAGACACAAAGCATTTGGGGTCCTTTGCTCCCACAGTTGGATTCACACTGGACTCACCCACCTCCGCGATCCACTCTGCCCTGTATGCAGCAGTTGTGACCGTCTTGAAGCCCTTGAGTGCCGATGGAGATCACACCCCTTAAGCTTCCTTAGGAGATCCTCTGAGGAGGAAACCAACCGTGTGTCACGTTGAAAGGGTGAGGAGTTGTCCGCCACAGATTTCCCAGATAGGAGGCTTTCTGGCTCTAGAAAGAGTGAGGAAGTGAGGAAGAGCCTCAGGGCAGTTTCTCTTCCTGTCCTCCCCAGCCTGGACCCCGTTAGACAGCAAAGGAAGCTTGGAGGAGAGAGGTATGGGGAGAGTCTGGGAGGACTGAAAAGAAACCCATAACCCTTCTCACCCCAGGAGAAGAGATCCAGAAGGTGACCTCTGCCGAGGCCCTGTTTCTGAGCACACACCCTGGACTCCACTGGCCCCATGAGCACTGCGGAGTGGGATGAGGGGGAGAAGAATGTTAGCAAAGAGGAAAGATGTGGAAAGGATATTTAAAAATACAAAGTGAAGAATTAAAGAAGGAGCAATGGAAGAAGAGGAAAATGAGAGGGGGGACACCTGGGAAAGCTCCGGTGGGAATTTGTAACGCCAACCAGGGACATCTGGATGGAGATGCTGCACCACCTCATTTGATGAAACACTCCTAAGGTTTCCAACAGCTAATGCAAGTTGCATCAGCAAGCTTCTCTTCTTTCCCCTGCTGTCCCCCAAGTTCAAGTCAAGGTCACCTCACCTGGACTAGGAGATAAATATCTTTATGACCTGCCTCCCAGCCTGCCAGGCCTGCCCTCCAACTGTTTTCCACAACAAGAAAGCTCTTTTCCTAACATAATTCTCTCTGTGTCATTCCCTAATTAAGACCCACCTCCTAACGGACACACCTCCCTCCCTCCAAATGCAGAGCAAAAATAGATAAAATAGAAAACAGAAAACTAGAGGCATTAATGAGGTTCAAAAATCAAGGTAAGGGCTCCCCTGGTGGCACGGTGGTTGAGAGTCTGCCTGCCGATGCAGGGGACACGGGTTCGTGCCCCGGTCTGGGAAGATCCCACATGCCGCGGAGCGGCTGGGCCCGTGAGCCATGGCCGCTGAGCCTGCGCATCCGGAGCCTGTGCTCCGCAATGGGAGAGGCCACAGCAGTGAGAGGCCTGCGTACCGCAAAAAAAAAAAAAAAAATCAAGGTAAATCTCTCCATGAACGAGAAACAGAAGAGAAACACAAGTCAGCGGGCTCTGCTGGAGCCACAGGCCTGCTGGAGCCCATTCGGGAAGGACGCAATCTGCATTTTGATTCCAGTGGAGTAAAGAAAATAAAATGACTCCACTCAAGAGTAAGAATCTGGGCTCGTGTCACTCACCAGCTCCCACCCCCCACTTCCAACACCCACTCATAAAAGAAACTAAAAGCTGTAGCTAACCGTCCCTGGGGGTTGAATTTTTAATAGGCTGCCAGTGCAGGAAGGAAAAAGAAGATAGAAATGCAGTCTCCCATCAAGTCAGGAAGCAAGTCACAGTATCCCCAGTTCCACCGTGGGACAGAAGCTCTGTAATACCAGGTTTGGGGCAGGGAGTCCTGAGCAGCTGGGCAAAGGTAGCCACAAAACCACTGGCCCAGGAGGGGTGAATGCAAAGGAAACAGAAGAAAGAAAAACAAAAACAAAAGGCTCCCACTCAAAATAAGCCTGCAAAGCAAAATTCCAAAACAGAGGGTGAAATCTAATACTGAGAAAGACAGCCAAGAAAATCAACATTCAAAACATGAATATGCCCCCAAGGAAATTAAGTTTGTGAACCAGCTGGCAAAACTTTAAAATAGGTATGTTTGGTTCCCCGGTGAGGTAAATGAATAACTTCCATTTTAAAAGAGTGAGAAATTTTACAATAAAAACAGGCATACATTTACAAAACAATAATAATAAAGGTACTGAGTTTAAAAACTCAATAGGTGGTATATGCCCAGACTTGACACACGGAGTGAAGCAGTGCAGTGCAAGGAATCTGCCCGAGTGCAGTACAGAGAGCATATGTACAGTGAAGATACACGGAGTGTGGATCGGGAAGGGGCTCATGCCCAGCAGGAGTTCTCAAAGGGGTAAAGAGATGCACAATTCAGAATTAAAACTGTGCAGATTGGAAGAAAGGTGTTCAAGGAATCTTCACGTGGAAAGTACGCTCGGAATAAATAATGGTAAAGCCATTCTAAGACTTACCATAATAAAACTGCAGAACATGAAAAAGAAAATGTTTATAGCTACCAGAGAGAAAGGACAAATTGTCTACAAAGGAACCATAGTGAGAAAGACAGTGGAACTTCTTACCAGCAGCAATAGATGACAGAAGACAATGGAATTTTATCTTCAACTTGATGAGAAAAATTAGTAACTCTCAACCTCAAATTTCATATACAGATAAACTATAATTCAAGATCCAAGGGGAAAATATGTGTTCAGACATAGAAAAATCCACAGACTCTCACAAAAAAAAAAAAAAAAAATCAAATGATTATCTCAGGAAAAAGAAAAATGAACCCAGAGAATATATACACAATTTAAAAAAGAAAGGTGGTGGGGCTTCCCTGGTGGCGCAGTGGTTGAGAGTCCGCCTGCCGATGCAGGGGACGCAGGTTCGTGCCCCGGTCCGGGAAGATCCCACATGCCGCGGAGCGGCTGGGCCCGTGAGCCATGGCCGCTGAGCCTGTGCTCCGCAACAGGAGAAGCCCCAGCAGTGAGAGGCCCGCGTACCGCAAAAAAAAAAAGAAAAGATAAAATGTTTTGGTAAATTTAAAAAGCCAACTTTTTAAAAAAGAAAGCTAGAAACAAAGATAAGATGAATAGAACATTCCCTGGATGGCTGATGTATGCTAAGGTCCATGTCACATTCAGAGGCAGGATAGAAATACTCAGAGAAATTTACACTAAGGATGTTGGTTTGAAAGTTAGGAATAACTAACTAAAATACGGAAATGCAATAGGTAGCTTCCAAGTCAGTAAAGATTAAAAAGGGGGAATCTAGAAAACTTTATCAATCCAATCGAGAGTAGAAAAGGGAGAGAAAAAGCTGAAAAGAAGGATGGTATAAAGAAAATTCAAAATAGGTTTATAAAAATATATCAGTAATTATAATAAATGTAAAAGGATTCAGTCATCTATTAAAAGATAGAGATCATCTGATTTGCTTAAAAAATAACTCCTGCCATATGCTACTTGCAAGAGTTCATCTAAAACAAAAGACGCTGGAAGGTTAAAAATAAATGGACAACTAATATACCATACAAATATATTTTTTAAAAGTCTATTATAGCATTTTAATACCAAGAAAAAATAGATAAAGAGGGATAGAAGGGGGGAGAGAAAGGAATATAATTATATATAATTCTGCACCCAAAGAACTGACAATATACATTCTTCTTGCACCATTTTTTAAATGATGGTATTTTAGGTCACAAAGGAAGTCTCAATGAAAAGCAACAATTTAGTATCATATAAACCATGTTTTCTGACCAAAATGCAATTAAATTATGTATGAACATAAAAAGCACCTTAAAAGGTGTGAGCAAAACTTTAAAGTGCACACAGAACCAACTCGTAGGTGAAACAAGAATTCACAATAGAAATCAGTAATATTTAAAACTGAAGAATAATGAATTAACTACATAAAAATTTATGAGATAAAGTCAAAGGGTATATAAGTATAAAATTATAGTGTTAAATCTATTAATTTTAAAAACAAGTAAGATCAAATATAGATGAGTTAAGCATTCAATCTAGGTGCTTGGTGGGAAAGAGTATATCTAAAAAGATAAAGGAGGAAAGTAATAAAGATAAGAAAATAATAACATAGAAAACAAAGAAATAACAGATGAAGTAGTCAAAAAGCTGGTTCTTTGAAAAAGATAATGGAATAAACAGCAATTAGAAAAGATACATGCACCCCATGTTCATAGCAGCATTGCTTATGATTGCCAAGATATGGAAGCAACCTAAATGTCCATCAACTGATGAACGGATAAAGAAGATATGGTATATATATATATATGCAATGGAATACCACTCAGCCATAAAAAAAAAGTGAAATAATGCCATTTGCTGCAACATGGATGGATCTAGAGATTATCATACTAAGTCAGACAGACTTACTGTGTGATACCACTGTTTGATACTGTGTGATACCACTTACATGTGGAATCTAAAAAATACAACAGACTAGTGAAAATAACAAAAAAGAAGCAGAGTCACAGATATAGAGAACAAACTAGTGGTTACCAATGGGGAGAGAGAAGTAGGGAGGAACAACATAGGGGTGGAGGACTAAGAAGTACATACTACTAGATATAAAATAAGTTACAAGGATATATTGTACAACAAGGGGAATACAGCCAATATTTTATAATAACTATAAATGGAGTATAACCTTTAACAATTGTGAATCACTATACTGTACACCTGTAACATATAATATTGCACACTATTCTTCAATAAAAAGTTTTCAAAAAAATAAACAGTGAACATGGAAACAACCTTAATATCCATCAGCAGGGAACTGGTTTAATAAGTAAATGATGATAAATCCACCCAGTGGTACAGTAATGAGACAGTAAGTTTTACTAATTAAAAATAAATATATACCCCTATAAATAAAAAAGGTAATGGAATAGACAAATCACTTGTAAGACTCATTAAGAAATAAGAGAAAACACAAATTCATAATATTAAAAATAAAAAGAAGCCATGACTATAGGCATAGAAATATATTTGAGACAATTTAATAAACCATTTTATGCAAATAAATTTGGAGGCTTAGATTAAATAACTTTAAAAGATAAAAATTACCAACACAGTAAGTCCCCTACATACGAACGAGTTCCGTTCTGAGAGCGGGTTCATTAAGTCCAATTTGTTTGTAAGTCCAACAAAGTTAGCCTAGGTACCCAACTAACACAATTGGCTATACACCGTTGCTTTTATGTTTGCTTCAGGACATCCTGGGCTTGAAAGAAAGATACTGTACTACTGTACTCTATACTGTACTGTACAGTACACAAAAGCACAACCACTTTTAGAGGACGCATACACATGACGATGTACGCCAGACACATGAACTCACTTACGTGATCGGACATGCAAACGCATGTTTGCAGCTTGAAGGTTCATATGTAGGGGACTTACTGTATTTAGTGTGGAAGAAACAGATAATTGAATCAATCAATCATCCATTTGAAAACTAAATTAGTAATCAAATTGCCATTCCAAAAGTTATCAGACCCAAAGTGTGTTGGAGGAGAGTTTTACCAAACTTTCATGAAACAAATAACTTCTCTTCTACTGACTTTTTCATAGTTAGATAAGGAGGAAAAGGAACCCATTTGGGGATATTGGTAAAGGCTTGATACCCAAAAGAGATAGGATCAATGACATAAAAGAAAATTAGATAAATCTCATGTATGTACCTACCTACAGAAATCCTAAAATTTTTAATTTTTAAAGAGTAAGTCAAAAAATGTACATAGAAAGTTTTTGACACTTCAAAGCACTGTAAAGGTGTTTGTTAAATAAAAAATAAATAAATTATTCACAGATTAAAAAAAAGTCAAATTTAGATGCTTGTAAAAGTAACATATCATATAATAATATGACCATGATCAAGATCAAATAGGTACACAAGGATTTAAAGGATATTTCAACATCTGAAAAATCTATTAACATAATACCAAATAGATTAAGGAAAAACATCAAATTATCAACTCAATAAATTAAGAAAAGGCATTTGATAAAATTCAATACTTTTTCCTTATTAAAATATATAGCAATGAGATTGACAAATAGACAATGGAAATTAATTTGTTGCAAGTCAATACATACTTTTCAATCCAACAATTCTACTTCTAGGAATATTTCCTAGAAAAACTCTTGCTTATTTACACGAACCACATACAAGAACGTTCTTAGCAGCATAGTCTATATCAGCAAAATATTGGAAAAATTCCTAAATGTCTATTAATGGAAACATATACAAATAAATGGTGGTATGTTAACAGTACAGTTCACACACTAAAAGATTATATAGCAGTTAAAAATAAATAACTTGACTGCCAAAATGTATAAATCTCAAAATCTTAGAGTTTTGTGAAAAAAAAAGCAAGCTGCAAAATCATAGAGTATAATATTAATTATAGAAAGTTTTAACCTTGCAAAACGGTATTATATTCTATTTATGGTTACCTAAAGTTTTAGTGAGAATATAAAAGCCTGAATGTGAATGGTGGATACAAAGGCTACAGGGTGATGTGATGATCTCTGGAAAGAGAGAGAGTGAAATCAGAAAGATATACATGCATCCACAGTGTCACGTGACTCTGCAAAGAGGGAACTATGACACAATGTCCAAATTTAATAAAGTCGAGTGATCAGTGCAGAGATCTTTGTTTATTGTATTCTATAACTTTCTGTATATTTGAAATACTGTATTTCAACACGAACATTTTGAAGGTCACTCCATTGCTGTCACCGACCTTAGAATAAAGAGAAAACGTCCGAGCTTGGCAGGCATCAGCCTATCTCTGCCCGGCCCTCTTCTTTCCAGGCTCTTTGAGTTTCCCACTGCCCCTACTTTCCCTGCCTGGAGGCCTTCATATAACAGGTGCCGTTCCCTGTAATAAGGACACTTGCCTCTCTCAGCTTACTCCCCCCCACCCCTCCCCGGCACCGTCAAGCTCGAACGCCATCCCGCTGGAACCACTTTTCTTGCCCATCCACCATAAAACAAGTTAGGCTCCCTGTGACAACTTGCACACACTGTGAACTTCTCTTTCATTGATCTGATAAACATAACATTATTTTATTTATATGATTTTTTAAATGTCTGCTCTGTAAATCCCACGAGAGCAAAGAAGACGTCTGTTCTGTTCACTTAGATCTAGCACAAGGGCTGTTGACACCTAGTATTTGCTCAGCTGTTGTGTTAAAAGCAGGTGGAGGGAGGAAAGGGAAAAAGGGGAGGGAGAGAGGTAGAGAGGGAGAAGGAAGGGAAGAGGGATGGAGGGAGGGAGGAAGGGACCACAGCTAAGTACCACATCTATATACAATTATAAACACCTGGAAATGCCACAGGCAAGCCACAGTGTTATTAAAGAGCTATAGAGATCAGTGACCAAACTCTTGATTTTTAAAATGAGGGAATCGAGGCTCCCAAGAAGTCCGGAGCCTAATCACCCAGCTACTGATAGAAACGGTCCTAGCATCCAGACCTCTAATGCCGAAGATCTGCTCCTTCCATTCTACCAAATTACCAGTTAGCACTTTAGTGTCAGAACAAGGTTTGACCCTGTGTTTCTTTTAAGTTTATTAGCTGATGTGTTCAGACAGCAACCCTTCTATATATATCACAAGCAAAACACTCCCGTGCTGACCATAGTGCTTAATATTTTGCGATTTAACAAACTTCACATTTCATATCTTTTAATGATCACGCAAACAGAGAGAAATGAATCATATGATTATGACCTTATAAAAAAGGAAAGACTGTGTGTGATTTTGTTGTAACCTGTCCCCAACAGATAGCCTCCTGAAACTCCTGACACTAAGCATTGAACATCAGTTCCAACCAGAGGGGAGAAAATAGTTCTTAATTTACTAAGCATTCTGGCCATTATGAATTGCTAGGTGGGGTGTGAGTCAAGAGAAGTGGAAAAGGAAAGACAAAGATAAAGCAAGACAACTTCAGTTTCTTAAAACCTATATTGAGAAGAGGTTGGGGGCTGGTTTCCCTTGGTCTGCGTTCTCCAGCGCTCCGTTATCTGCAATCACTGATTTATTTTTACATGTTTCCAGTGGGGGTCCAGTTGCAGGAAGCCATGATGGAGGGTTCCTGCTAAATTGGCCCCTTGTGTATTAGTCATTATTTTAGCATTCACTGGAACAACATATTCAATAGTTTATTTGTATATGTAAAAGGGAGAAAAGAAATTATCCTGCCTGAATACCAGGCATTAGTTCAACAAATGAAGCAATTAATTTAAGTGAAGTCTAATAAGACCAAATGGAGTTTTTAACACGTGGATCTGCTAAAACATACACATATACTTACATTCATGATCGCACTCATATACACACTACTTCATTTGCTCCTAATGCAGTAAATATCAATTAGAAGATAAATTTAAAGAAGAAAGCTATTCCCAAAGGGTTTCAAAGCTCTTTTGTGTTTTGAAATACCATAACAAAGGAGATGGTGTTGACGGTGATGATGATGGTGGTGATGATGGAGGTGATGATGATGATGATGATGGTGGTGATGATGATGGTGATGATGATGGTGGTGATGATGATGGTGGTGATGATGATGGTGATGATGGTGGTGATGATGGTGATGATGATGATGATGATGGTTATGATGATGTGGTGATGATGATGAATATTGATAAAGAAGAGCAACTAGCGTTTCATTTAATTATGGAAACATGGGTGTGTGCCCTGTGCCAGGTATGACACTAAGTACGTTACATGCATTAACTATCTTACTTAATTCTTGTAAGACCTTATGAAATAGGCCATTTTATTACTCCATTTTGCAGTTAATAAAAGTGAGGTATTCCTGCCCAAAAGTTATCTAACTTTAAAACCTATATGCCTAACCACTTCGCTAACTGTCCCACTGGCCCCATCCTGCTCCCCTCAAAACTGTGTCATGTGTGCACACACACACACATCTCAAAGTTCTTTTTCACAAGTATACAGTGGAAATCAGATGTGAAAAACGTTCATTAAGTTTTTGAAAATAAAGGCATACGCAGTAAAAGCAGACCTATATACTGAATTCCCCAGGTTCGAGAATGATTAATCTGACTTCCCCCTCTGCGTTTAATTCTGAGCACGTGGCTGCACTAACCGTGTAGCCCTGTTGGTTAGTATCTAAAATCCAGACAATTCAACAGACGTTTGTGCCTAAATATCACCAATTCATAGCATTGACGGAGCCTCCTGCTGCCAACCTTTCGTGCATTACAAAGAACCATATCCCACACAATTGAATTGTTGATTGTAAAATAAGTAGGGTTGGGGGGTTTTCATGGCAATAACACACTCAGTGACACATTTTCAGTGATGGGGACCGCATGATTCATAAAAATGAATGGAGAGACAGTAACCCATGTCTGAGAAGAGACAATAATTTCCTATCATTTCTATGAGTATCAGAAGACCCACAAATGGAAAGAGCCTGTTTCCTAGCGTTGGATAGGAGTTCAAACGCCCTAATTGAATCCTGCATGTCCAGGATTCTCAAATAATCTTCACAGCCATAAAATACCCAATTTGAAAGGTATCCTGAGCTCACATGAATTTTAAAAGCAAGGCAGGTGCCTGTCCGTGCATATCAAAACAGAATTTTAGCAGTGAAAGTGTTTTCTTCTTGCCTTAAGTAGAACTGGAGCAAACAAAAAATGGTATAGAGCTTGTGGAGAGAAAAGACATAATTCAATGGAAGAAAAATCCAAATACCTCCATGAATTTTCCAGTATAACTTTTCTCCTTTCTGCTTTCTCCTTTTCACACCCTAGCCAGAAAAAAACCAAACTCTTAACTGGGGAGGGATGCAAAGGAACCAGAGTCCCAAACTTCAATTCTCAGATCTCAGATGCAATGATCAATACTTCCAAGCCAGAAGACAGTGACTTTACTGTCAAACAAAGAATGGCCATCCCAACATCACTCACTGAATGCTTTTGATGCTCATCCTTATAACACAGGACTCTGCAATAAGACAGAGAGAGTTACACAGGCAAAGTTAGCTTCTCCTAATCTTCCCCTTGTTAGCTGTGTGATTTTGGACACTTGGTTAATCTGCCTGAGTCTCAGCTGCTTTGGTTATAAATAAGAGCCATGCTACCTACCTTATAGCACACAGACCACCTGAACAATGCTGGACAGACACACAGTCTACTGCCAGCCACAAAGACTAGCTTGTATGACATTTTTTAAAATTAATTTTTGTTAGAGTATAGTTGATTTACAATGTTATGTTAGTTTCTGCTGTACAGCAAAGTGAATCAGTTATACATACATACATATATATATATATATATATATATATATATATCTCCACTCTTTTTAGATTCTATTCCCATACAGGTCATTACAGAGTATTGAATAGAGATCCCTGTGCTATACATTAGGTTCAGTTCGTGTGACTTGAATCGATCCAAGGAGCAGACTTTTTAAGAGTACCTCAAAGAACAGCATGGTGGAGTCAAGGAATTTTAGGATCAAAGGAAATGTATAGATCATTCTAGTACAACCCCTTCACTTTATGAAAGAGGAAACTGAGACTCTTACTAAGCATTAGAGTCTTTTAATATTTAATGGGAGCACATTTAAATGAGAACTAATAGATAAACTGGTTCAAAAGATGGTCCTGACACACTGTGAAGTCCCCGATGGACTAGGCAAAGCAAAGGCTCTATAAATTTCTAGTGGAAGAATGACCTCATAGAAGGACGTTGCCAACACAAATCTTATAATCCCTAGTTTCTCAAGAGAACTCAAGGTCAGCCCATTGTTTTTAACTAAGGCTTCTGGCCACTTGGCTTCCACTTAACTGGCACTAAAATAGGGGTTCTTTTTCCAGTGGCTTTGCGTCCAATCCTCCCCATCAGAGCCCCAGTTATTACAACTATGTTAAAAAAACCTGCCATTTATTCCCACTGCTAAATTTTAGTCTTTTTAAATTAGTTCTACCCCTGAGAAGTTAAGGACTAGAACATGAAGGGAAACAATTACCATACAATTTCCTTCATACACAAAGCACACAATTAACTACAGAATAATAGAATCTATGAGTTGGACCTTATTCCTGCCTCCCAGTCATTGAAGAAATCTTACCTGCAATATGAATGACCTGGCTTTTCCATCTCAAAATATATCTGCATTCAGACATTCCCTATTTGACAAAGACATCTGTTCCACTTTTAGATGGCTCTATTTCATAGAAAGATTTCTTTTTTCCCCTAAAACCTGTCTCCCCAAAGCTTCTCCTCATGGTTCCTAGTTCTTACCCTGGAGCTACAGTTTGGACCCTGCCGTATTAATCATACTTTTTTATTTTCTATGTTTTAGGATATTTTGACATCTTGAGGAGCTAGCTGGCCAGAGGGGCGAGGCTGGGAGACTGCCCCTTCCAGGGCTAGTTAATCCCTAAGAACATGCTTTTCATATACAAACTAACAGATCACGAGTCCATACCCACAACAACCTCTGTTATTGAACTCTCACCCACCAAGCCAATATTTCCCCTGCCCTAAATCAACTACAGCCATGTACCAGACAACTAGGGACACCCCCAGGCTGCAAAGCCTGCTGGGATTGTTCAAACTGGCCAGTCCTAAGCTGTTTCCCCTGCTCTGCCTTGCCTTTCCCATGGAAAACACAATAAAGGCCAATGCTTTCCCCTCACTCTTTGCTGCCTCTTGATTAATACCAGTGCTTTCCTGTGTGGCCCTGGAAGGCATGCCAGCCCCTACTCTCGGGAACTGTAAGTTGTGAAAACCTTCTTTCACTCTCATTAGCCTCTCTATGTTGTCATTTAGGTCACCTCTATGAATTAAAATGGGTACAGTCATTGAGATGCCTGATGACCCATTTAATGCTGTTACCCTGTCCCTTCCAAATCATCCCTTTATGCCCTAGACACTTATCCTTCATCACCTTTCTCAAGACTACAGTCCCTCATCTTGGGTCTCGTCATTTTAGAGTGCTGAAGGATTTTTAACTTCTTTGACCTGGGCAAAATGCTTTTATCAACTCGGTCATTATCATTTTCAGTAACTAATTTACACTGCTGGTTAAAGTAAAGCTTTCTTGTTAACAAAAACCTTCAACCTCCATTTCACATGAATATCTGATAAAGCAAATTTTCTCAGTTCTTATTTGCACAACTGATTGTTTCAGCCAAATGTTAAAATTTATCATTATCTCCATTAAATTTGCAGTTACCAACAAAGGTAAGATACCTCTACCATAGTATTTATAAATAGTATACATAATATATAACATATAGTATATAATTACTATTAATTACATAATAATTATGTTATATAATATATATTATTATATTATTGTTCTTTTTTATTGATGTATAATTGACATATAACATTATATTGGTTTCAATTATACAACATAGTAATTGAATATTTGTATATATTGTGAAATGGTCACCACAATAAGTTTAGTTAGTATCCATCACCATACAGAGTTACAGAATTCTTTTCTTGTGATGAGAGTGTTTAAGACGTACTCTCTTAGCAACTGTCAAATATGCAATACAGTATTGTTAACTTTAGTCGTCATGCTGTACGTTACATCCCCATGACTCATTTATTTTATAACTGGAAGTTTGTACCTTCTGACTCCTTTCACGCATATAACGTCATTCTTAAATCCTAAGTCTCATATTATCTGTCTTACTTACTGCACCTCATTTTAGTTGTTTATGCTTTTATCTCCCCATTAAATCGTAAGAATCCCCAATATTTCTCTTTATACACCCTCCCCCTTGTACCTGACTTATGAGTGCTCAGGTGTTTGTTTCCATTGGACTCTATGTTAAATCTTGATTGTTCATCAATCGTATTGTCCAGTCCGCCTGGATCTGCACAGACACCTTCTTTGTCTTCAAGCAGCCATTGAAAAATATAGTGAAATATACAAGACTCTGTCACTTTCCCCAAGACCCTCTTCTCTTTGAGCTAACGATACCGGCTTTGATGTATGGCTGTTCACAAGCTATGGATCTCTCCTTTCAATATTTTTCCCTACATATACCAAGTGCTTCCTGAGTGTCAGCATTATTTCTACCTTAACACCTACATTCCACCATGAGAGAATTTTTCCATGATTTTTAAAATTATGATTACATCAAGTTTACAGTCATACAGTCCTCTAACAGTAATCATTTTGTCAAAAAAAAAGGGGGGGGCGTGAGTTCGCTTCCTTTTCGTCGTGTACCAGTGGGCTCACCTATGTCTATTCTAAGTGCGCTCTACCACATTTAACAATACATTCCAGTTTCATTGATGTAGATTGTGCTGACTTTCCATCATTCGAATACCTTATACTCCAATAGCGTTCTGTCATTTACCAAAAACAAAAAATCTTTTACAAAATGTGAGGGTGTGGTGAATCCCCTAGCTGAAGATGTCCGCTATAGAAGGCACAGCAAATGGAATTGCTGACCTTAAACCAGGTCTTCTGTCTGTACGTCCAGAGCCCTTTGCACCCTCTCCCCACCACCGATGGCAGAAAAATGTAAGCAAGACAGCACTTCAGGCTCTGTGGTTTCTCAGAAGCCTACAGAAGCCGTCAGGCGGAAGTGGAGACTGGGGTCCATTTCAAGTGTCTGGGAGGCTCCTGCTCTCATCTCCTCAAACCTGGTGCATTTCAGTCCCCTCCCTGTGAGGCGTGTTCTGTGCCTCCAAGTGGAGAGGTCACCATCCCTGGCTGCAAAGATGAAAGCAATAAAATGTATATATTTACATGCACAAGATTTTACACTCCTTTCAATATTCTTATACCTGCAACTTTTGACCTGGAAAATCTCTCCAAAAGAAGACTTCAGACTTCAGCATTCAATGTGGAAAACATTATAGGAAGCCTTCCCCAGAGCTGTAAAAGGAGAATTTGTAACACTTGGTTGGCTGGGAGCGGCCGTGTTTACAGCTCTGAGGTAGAGCTGGGCACGGCTGGCTGCTCTGTGCTGGTTCTCACAAGGCATCATTTAAAAGCCCTTCCTTCCTCTGTGCCCCAAACCTGTTTACAATAGTCTCTCTCCTCCCTAGAACTTGCCACAGGTAGTTAAGTGTGAATAATGACAACCAAAAAAAGAAATGAAACTAAATTCCCATTACTAAAGAAAAACTCAAGTCAGCCCTCTGGGGGAGATACAAGGATTAATTATATTGCAGGAGTTGATATCTTTCTTCATTTCCCTTTCCAGCAGTTTTGCAAATACATTTTTCCACATTTTTAAAGAAATGTGAGAACTCCCAAGTTCCACAGCCAGAAAATCCTGGCAGTCTCCGATAGCTGAATAACGGATGAAGCTCCACTGCTTACTTAGCAGGGGGAGAAAAAAAGGGCGATAGAGCGGTCCAGATAAAGTGCAGGGATCCGACATCCTCTTGGGCTAGACAATGGTGAGAAGAATATTCGGGCTTTCTTCTCTTTTACCCATGTACAAAATGTATGTTGGAAACAACAGTTCAGGATGAGGTTTACTATTATCATTTCAGGCCTGTACCTAAGAGTTAATCCCAGGATTCTACTCTGTGTCAACGTGATTGCTTCCTTCAGTAAGAGGATAAGACCTGGAACACAGATTACGAAGCATTTCCATCTCAAAAATCTCAGATTGCCCGCTGTACCGACCCTAAAGAGACTTTCCCTAAGATATTGTATAATTTTCCCAGCTGGAGAATGCTTCCAGTGTTACCATATATTCATTTACTGGAAAACTCATTAAAACATTGTTATAATTAACAAAGGTTTAAGGTTTTCTTTTCAATAAAGTTCAGTACTTCCTTGCTGATTAATTCACATTCCTGTCCTCCTTTGTAGGGCCAACCGTACCAAGTCAGTGGAGTTGAAGGCTGTCAGGGTGTTTGCCTTCTGAGAGAACCCTCCCCA
Organism: Globicephala melas; assembly: GCF_963455315.2. Taxonomy (NCBI): domain Eukaryota; kingdom Metazoa; phylum Chordata; class Mammalia; order Artiodactyla; family Delphinidae; genus Globicephala; species Globicephala melas. The sequence continues at coordinate 9,633,861 of NC_083315.2, forward strand.
TAAAATCTCCCACCACGCCTGTCATAGACACCTAAAATTCCACCATTAGAGATTCACTCTTTTGGTTTTGGAGGCATTTTAATCCCTGGGGGCCTTATTAAAATGCAAAAAACTCTGAGACGAATAAGAGCATCGAAACCTATTATTAACTGACAGCAAGGAGGCCCTTGGGAATCGGACACAGGCTAGAGCCTGAGGAATGACTACAGGAAATCAGGACAGAGGAGAGGGATGGTAAGATGGTAGCAAAAATAAACTTTATCTACTTCACAATTTTTCAGGGGCAAGGCAGCCCTACTTCTGCAATATTAGAGGAATTTCATTTAAGGTGGGATAACGGGTACAATATAAGCAATTTATTTTCAGTTGTGCTAAAGGAGAAATCCAGCAGTGACACATAATAACATTTATGCAGAAGCCTGACTTTAGCTGAGGATGTTTGATCAGGACGTTGCTCCTGGACTTCCTCCGCCAATGCCTTGAAGTCATCACTTGGGTTTGTCAATAAAGGTTGCATCTAAATCATATGATATATATGCTCCTGTTCCTCTATTTCCTCATCCTCCTGGGAAAATAACAGAATCAATGCTACCATGGTGGAATTGGCACGATGTACAGAACACGTCTCAGTCTTTGGAGACAGCAATATGGGAATCTGCTTTTAAAGTTGTATATTTTATATACACTAGGTGTGTTTCTTTAGAAAACATGGAAGTGACTTAAACTAATAAGGTCTCCAAAAGAGAAGAACTTGGAAGTTACTGAAGCTGACTTTCTGAATTTTAGGAAAATCTGTCTCCATCCAACAAGGTGCTGATTTGCATCCGCAGGAAATGGTCCTGGAGCAAAGTTTCTGCACGCTTCAGAGATGCTTCCTTCCTTGAAAAAGTAATGTGGACACTAAAAGTTTTTAAAATGCCAGAAAAGATTGAAATTCCATCTAATTATTGGGTTGTGGTTGTGGTGTGTGTGTGTGTGTGTGTGTGTGTGTGTTTAAAGATATAAATGCACAGTGGAAAAAAGTGCAATGGGAGATTAAATTATTCCCAGAAAAATTTGAAGTATTAAAGTATTTTAAGGTGTTACACCTGTAGGGGAACAAGGGTAGATTGAGGCAGTAAGTTTTTATGCTTTTCTCGTGTGCCTGGAATAAAAGGCTATGGAGGTATTTTTTGTGTTTTGTTAACTTATGGTGTCATTTTACAGTCAGTAAATAGACAGGAGAACTTGACTCACACCCAGACCCCCCTCGGAGCACTGGAAGGCTCTGCTAACTGCAGGGGGACCTGGTCGAGTCAGCAGAGGGTCTCTGCCCAGAAGAGAGGCATGGTCTAGGGAATACATCCAATCCCTAAGGTATAAGGTGGGTGAGCCTTACGAAAACTGTAGAGTCAAGAAGAAAGAATAGATATATTTCTTTAAATCTTGCTTCAAATAGTGTTTTCACTCTAAGTAAATAATCATGTGACTGCAGTTAATTAAGGATTGATGGTTACATTATTGATGGGTATGTTCTTATTTTAACAAAAGTTATGTTTTTATAGAGAAAGCCTGATCAAGCTGCCTTTGCCCCCATCTCAGTTATGAGTCTGATGCAAGATTCTCCACTGACCTGACTACACCATCACAGGTGCACCTCAAACATGAGGTGCTCCCTTTCTGACAATCCAGAAGAACAAAACACTAAAGTCAGAGCATCTGAGAAAAATCCCAGAAAATCCTAGGCTATAAATATAAAATTATGGAAGCCCACATACTACAAGGAAAACCACAAAATTAATGTCCTTCTGACCACAGTTCAGCAGCCTTTATGGATGTGAAAAACAGCAGCTCATTTTCCTCTGAGCCTGTGCACGGCCTCACTCTATATTCTTCCCAGTGTAGAGAAGAAGGAGCAAAGGTTCACAGGAACCCCCGAAGTCACCTTCTGTAGCCACTTCTAAGAGAAGTCACAGCAAATCCAGTGCTTGGAAAACGTCCATTTTTTTATCATGGATGTGGAGGTCCATGAGTGTGCACATACGCGCTGTGTCTTATGACTAAAAACAGGCAGTTTCACTTCTTCCTGATAAGCATGGCAACCATTCATTCCAGCAACAAATACTGAGTACCTGTTAGGTACCAAGGCACATGCTGAATACTAGGGAGAAAAATAAATAAATAAGAGCCAGTGTCTGCCATTTAGTGTAGGATAGGAAACTATTCAATAAAATAATTACAGTACAAAATATTGAGTTATATTAGACGTGTGTATGAAGTGCTATGAGTTTTGAAAACTGTCATTGTAAGAACTGTGACTATGTACTGTGATTAGTTTGTAATACTATCTGAATAATTACTATATCATGAGCAGTCAGTCTGTGGTAAGCTTACCCATCATGTCTCTCTCTTCTACTCTTTCCAGCAACACCCCTGCCCCAAGACAAGTATTATAATCAAGCTAAGGAAACTCAAGCTCTGTGGAGTTAGCTGAGTTTTCAAAATCACACTGCTATGGCAGCTCATTTCTAAACCCATGTCAGGCCTGCCAATGGCCATGGTCCTAACTACTATGCCGTACTAGTTCCAAATCCTAGAATACATTCTGTCCTCTTTACCTTGGTCAGTACCACTGTCCATGGCTCCAGAGACTTCTGGGACTCGGCTTTGAAAATTAGACCCGTATCTGTAGCACGTATTGTTAAAATTATTTGTACTAAGTATCCATACAATTGATCCCCAAAGTGATGCCCCTGGTACCTTAGGAATGAAACAATCTCAAGCAACTAAAATAAAAAGTCAGCAAACTTCAGCAAAGCATCCCAGTGGACAGCCATGTGCAAGGAAGTATTTTGAGGTCATAGAGGAGACAGTAATCTTTGTTTGGGGGCCAAAACACACTTCCCTAGTGAGGCTGCAGGATACACATAAATAATGCAGCCTGGAGAAAGGTCGCCTCTGGGGCTAGAGCCAGGGTTAGCAGCAACAGCTTGCAAAACGATTGCTCTGAAAACCTTCCACAAGTCTGGCTAAGTACCACGGGGAGAGTGGTGCTGAAAGCAGATAAGGCTTAACTCCTCTGCAGCGGGGGCCAACCCTGAACGCTATTGTTGCTGGAGATTTTATTAGGTATCACACTGCACTCCCTGCAGCACGGGAAACCATGGAGCAGGCAAGAGTGCTCCTTGAGGGGCAGGAAACGCAGGCCACCAGGCACTGCAGGAGGTCACAAGACCACAGGCCAGCAGGCAGGAATCAACAGTGCTGAGCAGAGTCTGGGGGGCATCAGTGACCCCTAGACTGTGTGACAGTTCAGCAAACTTGATGAACAGCCCACGTGGGGTTCGCCAGGGCTGTGCAGAGAGTCACAGACACCAATTTTTAGGGACTCAGAAGGAGAACACAGTGAAATAGAGCTGTCAAAGACGAATTTCCTGCGCAGGGATGTCTGGCAAAAGCAGACCATTTGGTCATTTCTGTATGATTTGAGGGCCCCAGGAAAGCATTCTTCCTGGCGCCTCCAAGGACTGAAATGACTGCTATCTATTCTCTGGGTCAAATTGTTTTCCCTCTCTCTGTTCTACTATTTTTAACTGTTTTATTATGAGAAGTTTCAAACATACACAAAAGCAGAGAAAATAATATAATAAAACCCCACCAACCCACATGCTACTGGATTAGTAACCGCCCCCCCAAGGCATACACATAATAATAGGATTTTATATAAGTGAGTATATAAAATAAGCAAGTACTTACAAGTAAGGACTTCTGTTTGAATCTCTAGAAGGACTTCTTTTAAAAAACATACCACACTATTATCACACCAGAAATACACTGAACAATAATGCCTCAACATCATCAAAAATCCAATTAGTGTTCTAATTTCCTGGAGTGTCTTAAAAGACTTCATTTCTTTTTTTTTTTTTTTTTTTTGTGGTACGCAGGCCTCTCACTGTTGTGGCCTCTCCCGTTGCGGAGCACAGGCTCCGGACGCGCAGGCTCAGTGGCCATGGCTCACGGGCCCAGCCGCTTGGCAGCACGTGTGATCTTCCCAGACCGGGGCTCGAACCCGTGTCCCCTGCATCGGCAGGTGGACTCTCAACCACTGCGCCACCAGGGAAGCCCAGGTTGTTGTTTTTTTATGTAGAACTTAAACAGGGATCACCCATTACAGATGGTTGATATGTCTCTTACATCACTTGTGTATGTTTCCCTCTTTCCCTCCATTTTTCTTTGCAATGTATTCATTGAAAAAGCTATAAAGATTCTCAGGTTTGGGGTTTTGCTGATTGCATCCGCGTGGTGTCATGGAATGTATTCCACTGTCCCCTGTATTTCCTGGTAATTAAGTCTAGATTTTTGATCAAGTTCTGGTTCCATCTCTTGGCAACAATACTTCATACGTGGTAGTGTGTACTTCCATCAAGAGACACAAAATATCAGCTTGTCTCTCATGCTGTGACGTTAGCTGCCATTGATGATTATTGGCTGGATCCATTAATTCATTCAGGATCACAGAATCATATTTTTGTTCTATTATTTCTCTTTCACCGAAGAGGTGGAAGACACAGGATAAACGTACCTCTGAGAAACCAAATGTTCTTGACTCTTGTCCTCTATTTACTAGTTTCTTAAGTCCGCAGTGAGACTTCCCTGGTGGCCCAGTGGTTAGGGCCGCTTTCACTGCAGGGGGCCCAGGTTCAATCCCTGGTCAGGGAACTGAGATCCTGCAAGGCATGTGACGCAGCACCCCCCCAAAATTAAGTCACCAGTTGGTTCATGAGCACCCCTAAAAGAATCTTTTATTAGTATTACTATGATTTCATTGACTTATACGTTTGGTATATTCCAATCCATTGCCACTATTATTCTTATCAATACTCAAGTTGCCCTGTCTTTCACCAGTGGTAGCCTCTTCAAGTCAGCTCGAAGTTCCTTTCGATATAACTTTTGATAACTTACTTACTTGTTCATCTTTTATATTTTTTGCCCAGACCTGGAATCAGCCATTTATCTAAGAAATGCTAGCTCTCAGATGTGAAATGTGATACTGGAGACAACAACCTGCCCACAAAAGCACTTGTTAATAATGAGTTGGTCATTATTTCTAGGTCTAGGGCTGAACCAGGGTATACATTTTTTTTAAAAGAGAAATTACTTCATGAGCTCATACCAAGGTCACCAATTAAAATTTAGGATTCCAGGGTTTTTACTTAATCCCTATGATTTTACACTTGTACACCTTTTTTCTTACACTGAGATTAGTTCCTAATGACACTAACAAAATCAATGTGATTGCTCTACCTGATAACATGTCTTTAATAAGTTTAGACTAGCAACATCAATATTATTCTAACGATATGATTACTAAAACCCATTCAAGATTTTTTAATGGTTTTGTTTTGTTCTTAGGGTATAATTCTCTAGGGATGTATAGACAAATTAGAGTTTAAAGCCATTTGAAATCACTCTCCTCAGTGTGGTTATGCCATCAATTTGATACCTGGCTGGGTTCACGTATTCATTTTGGTTTTCTTTTTAGGAATTGCTTATTAAATTTAATTTTGTTTTATTATTTGATAAAACACTCAGGTGGTTTCTAAATTGCAGCTCCAAAGCACAGTACATTCAGAGAAGTCTACCTTCTCTGTCTTCTCCATTCTCTTTCTTCTTTCCCACTTGAGTGATTTTTGTTAGGTTTGGGATTATTATATATAAATATGTATCTTTATTATATGTAAATATATATGTATGGATATATATACATGTATATATATATGCATTCTTATCCTTCCTTTCTCAATTATAAGGTAGTATATTATATACAGGGTTTTTTTAATATTACTTTTTTCACTTAATAAACTATCTTAAAGATTAATTTATAACAGCATATGAAAACATTTCTCATTTCTTTTTATAGCTGTCTAGTACTCCATTGCGTATATGTATCACAGTTTTCAACTAGTTCTGCCTGTATTGATAAATATTTGAGTTGTTTCCAATCTTTTGCTATTGCAAATAATGTTCCAATGACTAATCTCATGAATGTATTCTTTTCTTTCTTTCTTTCTTTTTCCTTTCTTTCTTTCTTTCTTTTTTCTTTCTTTCTTTCTTTCTTTTTTCTTTTGTTATTATTGTTGCTTTACCTTTTCTAGGGTACTAACACTTCTCAGAGACATATGCTTATTAGTGAGTCTCACTTCTGGGTGAAGTGGATTATCTTATCAGATCACTTAGCTCTGAATATGCGTTTGGCTATTTGTTCAAATAATCCATCACTTATTTTCTGCCCAGATGGGTTTGAGCAGAATGAGAGTACTTGGCACAGAAAAGGAGGTTCAGCTTTGAATTTGGGGAAGGAGGGCTCCCAAAGGAGATGTGAGGGTGTATAACTAGCTAGTTTGTAATTTTGCCTGATCAGCATATTAACAGAGACAGAAATGCTTACATGAAATCTTCAGGTACTTTTAAAATCGAATATAATTCACTTGAGGTTACTTTTCTTTGAAGTAGCGCAAATCAAGCATACGTTTCCTTTGGTGACCATTTAGTATGGTATGAGTTGCCATATTACAATCATAGAGACATACTGGTAAGTATTACAGCTAAGACTATGGTGTGCATTTCCCCGCAACAGCTGCTGACAAAAACCACAGCAGCCTTCCTGAAATACATCCTCCCATTTACTAAAGAATCATGGCTCACCTACAGTTGCATGGCGAGTGTGGCAGAGGAATTGGAATTTAGAGGTGCCATTTGAGAGCTACACCCCAAATTCCTGAAAAGAGCCACCAAGACAAAAGAATTTTAAAAGCAAGCTGTTTATTTTTGGGAATGAATGACAGAGAAGGAGAGAGAGATTTGCAAAGCGATTGGAAAATAACTGTAGCTAGAATTACTTTTTTTTCTTTCCAAACTTTAGGTTTGAGGCTTAATCACATCTCTACTAAAAGAAGACCAGATACGGGAGGCCCAGTTACCCCTCCTGATCTCTGCATGAGGTTGCAGTGGCTTTGGGAATGTAGTAGGACTGAATTTCATCCCAGGAAAAACTGTAGGGTGACAGATAACGAGAAAGAGAGAGAGTGTACGAGGGCAAGTCAGTATAGAAATGAGAAAGCAGAACTTCCCTGGTGGCTCAGTGGTTAAGAATCAGCCTGCCAGTGCAGGGGACACGGGTTCGAGCCGTGGTCCGGGAAGATCCCACATGCCGCGGAGCAACTAAACCCGTGCGCCACAACTACTGAGCCTGTGCTCTAGAGCCCGCGAGCCACAACTATTGAACACGCGTGCCTAGAGTCTGTGCTCCGCAACAAGAGAAGCCACCGCAATGAGAAGCCTGCGTACTGCAATTAAGAGTAGCCCCCGCTCGCCACAACTGGAGAAAGCCCGCATGCAGCAACGAAGACCCAAAGCAGCGAAAAATAAATAAATTAGTTAATTAATAAAAAAAAAAAGAAATGAGAAAGCAGTGAAAGCTTTTAAGTGACAAATATCGCAGGGCAACTTTAACTTTTGAAAGGGAATAAGCAAGGAAACCAGATCCCTGACCAATGTCCACCGACTGCTGAGTGCCAGACTGGTTTCTAAGCCTCTGTTTGTTTTCTGTCAGATGGAAGCTTCTGTTTACCTTCCAAGACTGACCCGAGCATGAGGCTAGTCCCGAATTTCCACTAACTGATGGACACTCCAAACATTAGCTTTCTCTGGCATGGCTGGGCGTAAATTCTACTAGATAGTTCCGCTATGCCTTTGTCATGGAGACCTTTGCCTTATAAACCTGGGCGCTCAGGGGAGGGGACCATTACATCTGAAAGGAGGAGCCTATTTAACCAGGCAAGTGAGGCATGAGCCCAGCTTCCCGGACTGGCCCGACTGGTACGGGAGGGATGAAGGGGAGTGATGGGGGTGAGAGGGAGGAAACAGGCTCTCTGGGCGTCCTCCTCCAGGGAGATGGACACGTGTGGGTGTCCCGTCTACAACAAATCCACTTCCAAGCACTACCAAGGCCCTCCACCGCCTGCTCTGTGAAATCCAAGTGCCTCGGCTCACCCTTGGATGCCCTCCATCAGACCCCCATCCTCTTTCACTATGGTCCTTTCTCTTTAGTCCCTCGGAAAACCTCTTGCTTCAGCCAAACCTATCTGGTCATTGGCCCCAGACTTTGCTTGCCAGTTGCTATAGCCAAACTTGCGTCTTCATTCAACCTAAGCTAACTTCTCAGCCTCTATCCTTCTCCTCCTAAACAGAGAGAATAAGGCACTCCCTTCAGGAAGCCTAATCCTTCAGGACATCTCACAAGTCTCACTCCGTGGGGACTGTGGTTGCACCAGGCTTGTAACCGTGTGTTTTCACAGACACCCCATACGCCTTCTGCACCTGCCCAGGCAGGACCTGGAGTAGTGAACCAAATCTGAGTTTCTGAGATGCAAGTGTGGCATGAGGAGAATGCATCAGCCTTCTGGATGTGTATCTTTAACAATATATTCAAGGACAAACATGTATCACTTTTGAATTAACCACAATTTTAGAATGCTCATTTCCATGTTTCTCTCCATTGGCACAGAGAGTCAAGGTGCCGGTCTGACTCCCTGGCTGCTTGATCTGCCCCTTGCTCGCATGGCTGCCTCCTCATTCAGGATGTGGTACAAACGTCACCTCCTCCCAGACGCCTTCTCTCGCCTTCCAATCTAAGGAAGCCTCCCGGTCTTTCTAGCTGGCCTCTCCCTGGTTTTTTTTTTTCTCATCACAACACTAGTGATTTCTTGTGTACTCCTGCATGATTTCTTCATTGTCTCTGTTCCCTCACTGGAAGGTAAGACCCAGAAGAGAAAGGAGCTTGTCTGTGCTGCTTTCAACTTGCCCCTGGAACGGTGGCTGGTATATATTGCATCATCGTTAAGTATTTGCTGACAAATCAGTGAATTCACGTTCTAAGAAAGCAGTTGTGATTTTTCTTTAATTATTCCACCCATTCATTTACAAATAAAGGAACTACTTGATATCATGGGAAGTTCTTTCGCTTTCTTTGTTAAGGTCTCCTCTTTTGTTATTGCTAAAACCATAAAGACCAAGGCAGCAGCATTCCCAGAGCTCTTGCACCCAGGCTTTCTCCCCTCTCTCCTTCCAGACCACCCCTTCTACAGAGAGTGCTTAATTAATGAACTTGTCAGATGCAAAATGCGGGCAACTTAAACATTTTTAATAGCTTTGTGGGGTTTTGTGGAGGGGTGGAGGGATCGTTACAAGCTTGTCACCATGCAATTTTATTCGATCCCTCCAGTGATCCTGTACTTTCCTACAGCACAGAAAATGGAACAGGGGTTCAGGGCATAGGAGTAGGAGGTAACCAGACCTGCGCTCAAACCTGTGTCTTTTGATTTCACATCAACCGTTTATTCCTCGGACCTTCTAACACCAATTTCCAAGAGGCAGTGTCACATCATGGAAGGACCCAGAAATCCCTCCCCATTCAAGCTGGGCTGGTCTTTTGCTGGACACGTGACCTTCAGCAACGTCTCCATCTGTAAAATTGGTGTCTCTGTCAGCGCAGGCTCTAAAACAGAGTACTATAAACTGGTGGCTTTAGTAGAAACTTTAGTAGAAACAATAGAAACTTATTTCTCATGGTTCTGGAGGCTGGACTTCTGAGATCAGGGTGCCTGAATGGTCAGGTTCTGGTGAGAACCCTCTTTCCAGGGTGCAGACTGCTGACTTCACTTGTGTCCTCACACGGCAGAGAGCAGAGAGGGAAGCCAGCTCCCAGGACTCCTGGAAGGGCACTAATCCCATTCATGAGAGCTCCACCCTCATGACCCCATCTAGTCCTAATCACCTCCCCAGAGGCCACCATCACCGTAGGGGAGGGGGGAGGGCTTCAACATATCAATCTGGGAGAGATACAAACATTCAGTCCATAACAGTTGTGGTAGCAAAAAACGTACCCTCCCTGCCAACTTCTTACAAGGGCTGCAATGCACAGACGGGCTGATGTACGTCCAAGCACAACGTTACAAGGAAAGAATGGATTCCAGTGGGTTCGTGTCCTGCCTGCCTGCCACTGTGCCCTGTTTGCTTCAAGTCCATTACCAAATCTGCTAAAGAAAGAGAGGAGTCACAGGTGGGAAACTCAGTGAAGTCACAGGTTTGGCGATGTGAGATTGTGAGGGGGGGTGAGTACTGAGGAAACCTCTTCTGGAAGAATAGAAAGTAGGTAGCAACTAGCGGTCAGGCAATGCTGCTGAGGGATGTAAAATCAGTTTGACTTCTCTTGGCAAGTCCTAGGGACACATCTCACAGTGAGAACGGGAGTTAAAGATGGCGTGCTCCAACTAGCACATTTCAGGAGATTTAACACAACAGACCCAAAGGAAATAAACCATCCCCAAAAGGGCCTGAGCTCCTAGCTTCCCACCCCGGTGACTGACAGTTAATACTCCACCTGGCAAATCACCGGAGGACACTCAGCTCCTCCATCCTGTCTCTGGCCAAGGATTCAGATCTGACAGGTCAAATGAAATGAAATCATCCATTACACATCCCTGATCAAGTTTTCCAGAGAAACTGGTGAGAGACAAAAACAAATCCCTAGAATAATGTTTTTCACAGAATCCTTTTCAAGGCTGTAACTAAACTAAAACAAAAAAAACAACTCCAAGAAAAAGCTAGAAGATTTTGCATTTTAGTTGAGTCAGAAGGACTCATGTGATAAGCTAGATAAAAGGTTCTTATATATATTTTTCTTTTTCTTTACAACACAAGGTAAGATATTAATACAAGACTCTTAATATCCTATCGTGAAAAGACTTGGACAAATCTATAATTTATGTTATGATTTTTGAGAGATCTCACCTGCAGGAGGTGCCAAGCCTACCTTGAAAATGCTTTCCATTACTAATAGACAGAACCTTTTTTTTCTTATTATTTATACAAGGACTTCTTTCATTTTCTGCATGTGATACTTTGGGATGAAAAAACTGGTGACTGCATTAATTAAAAACAAAGAGGAGATGTCTTACTTTTTTCCCCAGAAAAACGTCAGTCAAAGTCTCTGCAACAAACCTCAGTGTAAGCCTACAGCCTGCCGGGCAGGGCCCAGGGCTCTGGTTTTTGTCCTTTGATCTGATACATGCTTAAGTCACTGATTAGAACCATTAATTGGAGAGTAAGATGGAGCAGCGAAACACTAAGCAGCTGAGACAGGCTGAGGTGACAGCTTGAGCTGTCGTCCCAGAATCTGAAGAGGAAACTCAGCTCCAACTACCCCTGCTACCCCTGCCTCCTTTCCCCTGCCTCCCCTCCCCCACGCCATCAAATCTCCCAGTCAGATGAGAACAAAGGGTGGGGGCTTCTGCCTCAAACTGCCCTGCAAGAGCTGTCCTCCACTCTGTGTGACGTGGGGGAATGAGCTCAGGTGGCTGGGCGGCAGCATATCTGGATGTAAATCATGGATCAAGAAATCCCACCTTTTTCTCCCTCAGAAAACCACTGTCAGTGAGCGACGATACTCATGTAGGAGAGATGGACCCGGGCTCTCAGCTGTGGTATTTGAACAACACATCATCCTTGTAAGGTCTGGATGGGACTTCTGTAGTTTCAAGGAGGAGAAATTGCCCAAGATTCCCTTATCACAGAAAGAAAAGACTCGAGACCTGAACTGGAAAAACAGAAGGGTTTTCCACCTCGAGTCAGTGCTCTTTCTTGCCAATCTGCCTCTTTCAAATGAATAACTATTCTAAGGCAAAGGAAAGAAATAAAGAAGTACTAGACTTGATCTCTATTGCCAAAGGGCTTCCCATCCTCTTTGTGAAAAGAGAATTTCATGCAGCTGTGAGTTACCAGCTGTAATATCTCAGTAAGAAGCAGTGAGTTTACTCATTCATTTTAGGAATGGTCAGCTCCTACGTGCTCTCTGGAATGCCCTGTTCAGAGAGGCTCTGCAGCCCTGAGTCAGAGAGACCCATACACGGAGTCCTTCTGTTATTGGTATTGCACCAAAATGGACAGTTTGCAGAACAGTCTGGCGATTCCACAAAAAATGAAAATTAGAATTCCCATATGATCAAGTAATCCCACTTCCGGTTATATACCCCAAAAAACTGAAAGCTGGATCTGGAAGAGATATCTGTGGCACATCCTTCACAATAGCCAAGAGGCAGAAGCAGCCCATGTGTCCATCAAAGGATGAAGGGATAAACAAAATGTGGAGTCTACATACAAAGGAATATTATTTAGGCTTAAAAAGGAAGAAAATTCTGACCCTTGCTACAACATGAATAAACCTAGAGGACCTGATAAGTAAAATAAGTCAGTCACAAAAGGACAAACATTGTATGAGTCCACTTATATGAGATACTCAGAATACTGAAATTCATAGAGACAGAAAGTAGAATCATGGCTGTCAGGAGACAGGAGGAAGGGAAGGTGGGGAGGCAGTGTTGAACGGGGACAGAGTTTCAGTTTTACAAGATAAAAAGAGTTATGGGGATGGACGGGGATGTTGAGTACATGTTTGGGATGTACGCACTGCTATATTTTTAAAACTAACATTTTGTGAATGAGCATACAAGTGTCAAAAATGGGTTTTCATTTGCTAAATTGGTGACTTTTAAGGAGCATGATGGATATTAGGAATTGTCTTCCACTGGTGAAATTAAAGGTATTCAGTGTGGATTCACTAAAACCGTTTCGAGACACTCCCATCCGTGCGTGAACTGGGAAGACACCACCACGTGGCTTGCATGGGGTGCCCCTGAGGGATCCACTCGGAGTCTGATCCCCAGTGCAGGGTGCAGTCGGGCACCTGGTGCCCCCAGAAGGCACAGAATCCCGCCTCCAGGGGGCTGCCAGCTTGACAGACAGACCCTTTGGGTTTGGAACCTCTAAAAGGCCAGGAGCTGGGGTTACACTGAGTGCAGAACAGGTTGATAAACTGTTTGTGCCTGAATATTTGGCTAATAAATGTCTGTAGAGAAAAATCCAGTTCATTGTAACCTGATAGCAAGTGTGGGGAGCAGCCATCCCCCACTACCTCCAACATCTCGAAGGCTCTTCACCAAAATCAAGGTAAAAACTGTGCAGCTAATGATGCATCAGCCTCAAGGCCCCTTGCTTGTATGGACCTCTTCTCGGGCTCTGTATCTAATTTGCTGGTCACAGTGAGACAGGCTGGGACCTGGGACCTGGGACACTTTGCTGTGGTGCTTGCACCTGGACAAACATCTCCTCCAGAAACAAAATACAAAGAAACCATAAGGGACTGAAAATAACTGTGTGCATGCACAGTTGGGGCAAATTATGGACAACAAGATACAAAGAGACCAAAAAGCCCACCTGCCACTTCTGGAGAGCTGGGAGCAAAAGCAGGGTAGTGCGCAGGCCCCCTGCACTCAACACCACCAAAGGGGTGGGAAAACGACCTAAGCCACCCCTGTGGCCCGACTCCTGGGCACACCCCTACCCTTACCCCATATAAGGAACAAGCTCGCCCCCCTTCAGGGAGCGAGTGAGCAAGGGAAACTGTTACTTGTTCTCACTCCCTCCTGTGGCAGCAGGGGCCCCAATAAAGCCTTGCCTGAATTATTTGTCGGGACTCTGACCAATTTCTATTGATTAAGGAGGCCAAGAACCCTGGTTGGTAACAACAGTTTTGTAGTCTTTACCTCAAAAGGGCCCAGCCATCCCTGGCTAACCCCTAACTGGAGAACAACTAACTAAACCCAGGGCAGGTCCCACACAGGTTTTCTGGAAGTAGTCATCTGCTCACTAACCCCCTCTTTCCCTCCCTTCTTTGGACTCCAAGGGCCATTTTCCCTTCCCCAACCCAGGAGAAGTTTAGGAGGGAAATATGACCTGAGTTCCCAGCAAGATCCTCTGTGCCTTGTTGGTGGGACGAGATGTCCCCTCCAGGACCAGGGAAGCCATCCAAAAGAGGCACTGTGGAGTCCCCAGGGGAGTGGGATGGAGCCTTCCGGCACAAGGCCGGGGAGCAGGTAGAGGGACCCAACGGAGAACACCAGCTTTAGGCATGGAAACCCCAGTCACTGTGAACAACTGAGTTATGTCAGTCACCTGAACGGGGGTAGGGACCTTGGATGTCCTATGACATGGTGGTACCATGTCTACACACAGGATAAAATGATAAAGAAGCTACAAAGCAGCCCCACTGTGCGTAGCAAAGATCAGAGAACTAGCAGAAATGCAGCTCTGGCGTCGGGTCTGAGTTCAAATCCCTATCCTGTTGCTTAAATCCCTGTGTTGTCTTTGGCAAATAAATCAACATTTTAGAGTTTCAGTTCCCTCTTCGGAAAATGGGGGAATAGTAGTTACTTCTTTCTTTTTCTTTTTCTTTCATTTATTTATTTTTTAATGGAAGTAGAGTTGATTTACAATGTTGCATTTGTTTTAGGTGTACAGCAAAGTGATTCAGTTATGCATATATAGAAGTCTATTCTTTTTCAGATACTTTTCCCTTATAGGTTATCACAAGATATTGAATATAGTTCCCTGTGCATACAGTTGGCCCTTGTGGGTTTTCTGTTTTGTATATAGTCGTGTGTATCTGCTAATCCCACACTCCTAACTTATCCTCCTACCTCCCCTACCTCCCCCTACCCCCACCTTCCCCTTTGGTAACCATAAGTTTGTTTTCTTTGTCTGTGCCTCTATTTCTGTTTTGTAACTAAATTCATTTGTATCACTATTTTTAGATTCCACATATAAGCAGTATTTCTTCTTAGGGCTGTTTTATGTCCTAGTGGGAATGAAATACATGAAGTGTCTGCACGGAGCAGCGAATTGGTAAGTACCAGTGATTATGACTAGGTTCCCTAGAATGCTCCCCTCCCTGGAAGCTGCATCAGCAGATCCTAACGGCGAGAAAGTCTGCTGTGCTCTCTGCCGCTGAGTTACACCACCCTTCCATTAGGCACTATTTCATTGTATCACAAACTCAGAACTTTTTATGGGGCTGGAAAAACTACATTAAGTATTTTTAAGTGAAAACGGGACCTCTGTTTCTGTTATTAAATTGCCACACTTGGAGCGTGGAACCACGTGTGTGCATTTTTCCCGCCATCCAGCATCTCTGTTCCACCTTTTACTTGCCGGGACCTGCCCAAGCCTCCTGGCCAGTCCCACTGCAACCGTGTTTCTGGGTGGGTGTCGATTTGATGCTGGAACGTCCTCACGCACGGCCCCTTTCCTCTCCCCTGTGTGCTTGGCCACTGAGATGCCACAGCTGCCTGAAGCCAGGTTACGACCATCCAAGACCAGGAAGCCACAAACCAGCAATAAAAGAGAAAGGGCTTCTTCTAACTCCCCAACTGCCCAGAGAAGCTGGCCAGAGCCCCTCACCCTAAGACCGGTCTACCTCCTTCTCCTCCTAGAAAGAGAAAAGGGGGAGCACAGATTGTGGGGTGATACTGGCCTGGGTTCAAACCCCAGCTGCTCCATTTAAAGCTGTGTGATTTCAGCCAAAACACTTAAGCTCTCTGAGCCCCATTTACCTTATTTGTAAAATGAAGAAGATTTTCCATAAGCCATTGTGTCCCAGTGCAGATTCAACAAGCTATAGTATGCCTAATAATACCAGGTATCTAGAGAGCACAGTATCCATGCAGCTGGATTTTTTGTTTTGTTTTGTTTTGTTCTGTTTTTTTGGCCGTGCCAAGTGGCATGCGGGATTTTAGTTCCCTGACCAGGGATCGAACCTGTGCCCCTACAGTGGGAGCATGGACTCTTAACCACTGGACTGCCAGGGAAGTCCTTCTGCAGTTTTTATTATCAAGAATATTCTATACTCTTCCTCAATGGGTGTCTGGCTTCTCAGTTCCTTTTTTTTTAAATTTATTTTACTGCAGTGTAGTTGGTTTACAATGTTGTGTTAGTTTCTGCTGTACAGCAAAGTGATTCATATATATAATATATATATATATATATACACACACACACGTTCTTTTTCATATTCTTTTCCATTGTGGTTTATCACAGGATACTGACTATGGTTCCCTGGGCTCTACAGTAGGACCTTGTTGTTTATCCCTCTTGATGCTGTTTTCGCAATAAGCAAACCATCGCTGGGTAGTAACTCGTGGGAGCTGCCATGATGACAGGGGACGAGTTGGGGACAGCCATGAGAATGGCATGGGGAACAGAGACCAGCACAGGCAGGACAGTGAGAGACGCAGACGGTGCCGACTTCACCCTTTTGTCATGGGTTATGGTCACTCTGCAACCACGCGGTTCAGCAAATCCTGCTGCAACAGCACAGGCAAAAATACCCACTACTTCCATTGTAGCCTGACAAGTAAGAGTTGCATGACTTGCAAAACCGACTTCTTAACACAGCTCATGGAGAAAGAATTCCTTCCTGTCTTTCTCCTTTGTAAAAATGTGTCGTGTGCTATTTATTGACTCCAAGCAATGCTGCATTCCCTGCAGGAACACAATGCGGTCCTTTTTCTCCCTTTTGTGCCCAAACCTCCATCCCCAACTCAAGGTAAAAGCCAGACATCCTCTACTGGATCACAGGTAGCAACCGTAACAGGGATACACCTGGCTCACTTTTCATATTCTCTTCATTTCAAGGTCAGAGTCTCTTCTCTCTGGCTACTTCTCTGAGATAATTTGAAAATGTATTTCCCTTACCTTCCCTGGGTCAGAACTTTCCCAGCATCCGTGGAGAGCAGTCTTGTCGAGGAGGAAGGTGATGCGCCTGGTTTTCCTCTCCTGCCTTTGGAATTTCTTTCAGTTTGGGCCACAGAGGGTTTTGCAGGAGAGCAGAGATGTTCTTTTTTTTTTAACTTCACCCGTTGAATATTCATCAGGTGATGGCTTCTACCTCAACGATCAGCAAGGAGAATAAAAACAGTTTGCAGCCAGCTCTCTGCCACAGACAGAGCTCCCAACCTTTGTAAGGTGGGGCTTTTCCTACCGGGTGAGGTTACAACAAGTGGCTGTGATTTCCCCAGACATAGCCCTGTGCTCAGAGCAGATGCCTGTCAAACTAGCCCCCGGTAAGTGGCAAGAATGATCTTACTTCCTTTCCCGAAAAGTAACTGTCCTCATTACTCTCATTAGCAAGCTGAGTGACCCTTGGATGCATAATAGAATTTTCTTTAAAATATTCATCGTCTGACAACTGACATTTCAGCCATATTTCCTTGAAAACTACATTGGGAGAGGAAGGCTGAGCGGCAGGGCTCAATTAACGTAGTAGTTTGCTCACCTTCTGAAACTACTTTTCAAGTTCAAGTCATTAAAAATTCACGGCACCGTGTAACATGTTACTTTCCTGCGAGGACTGAGCAGGACAGAGGTGGCCGCTGGTGCAGGGCTTTTCCTCCTGCACACACAGTGGCAGCTGGAGAAGCCGGGGCTGCCCCTGCCGGGATAAACGGAAATGGAAACTCTCCCCACCTCCCCCTACCCCAGGGGCATCATTTTGTGCAAGAAGAATCCACACCCCTTACCAAGCCCTGGATGGGTCTTCCAAGTGAGCAGCCCAGCTTTTTCATGGTTTCCATATAAAGAGGCAGCCAGGGGTACCCAGGAGCACCTTTTAAACACAGCAAATGGGAAGAGCTGGGGACAGACACACACGGATTCACGTGCAGTTTTGCGTGTTACTTCTGTGAGCCTCGGTTTCCTCGTCTGCAAAATAGAGTTACAGTGCAAGAGTTGGGAACAGCACAGAGAAGATGCACTGAAGCTCGTGGCACTTCACTGATGCTAAACAACCACCTCCATCTTCATCACAGGTGGAGTGGCATCTGGACCACCGAGCACGTTCCACTGCATCACCATTGGCCGCCAGCTTGTCTGCCTCTCCTACAAAGCACCAGGGCCCAGGTCTCGTTCCCTTCCACCCTCGGCGTTCAACATTGTCTGGTACAGAAAAGGGACTCAATGGAACTTTTACAAGATAATTTTATCATTACACATAATTATGATTACTTGTTAATTCATGTAATAATCTCACATAACAATAAGGAAACAAGATTGTCATTAGTCCAGTAATTATTATAACTTTTGAAAAAGAAGAATTATAAAGTGAGCACAAACTAGTCATTGCCAATGTAATGATCTTTAAGCAGAAATTTAACAGGGAACTGACCACAATATGCTGTTCTTCTAATGACTATGGCTGCCAAGTCCTAGGCAAGCAGGAATTTCACTTCAAAAGAGAACAACTGAAAACAAAAACTGGCCCTTTGGACAGAGTCTAAAAACATGCTTGATAATTGCATCCTAGCTGCTAATGGACGTTTGCCCATAGCCCCTAAACCGTCCCATAATTTGCAGATTTTCAGTTTGTTTGTCATTTCTCAGTTTGCTGAGGTTCAGTTTTGTCTCCACATCCAAATGCTCAGAATCTTATTCAACCAGATCCAAACCACTCTGGTCTGGAAATAGGGCTTGACATCTAGCCAGCCTGGGTTTTTATGCAATATTTCCAGTACTTCTGCTTTCAAAACAAGTTGGTGGAAAGAAAACACTAGACAAGCCCTACTGTGGTATTCCAGAACTTTCCCAGTTCAGCCTGGAAACTTCAGAGAATTGTGAGATACAACCAAGAAAAGTAAAAATACTACGACTTTACATGCGTCTAACATCTGATCGTCTAGGTGTACCTAATGTTTATTCAGCAATTGCGTTTCACAACTAATATCCACTGAATCCTCCAAACAAGCCTGTGAAAAAGGGAATTTTCTCCTCTTCACAGAGGATCCTTTTTACAGGGAATTAAGTTCCCAGCCCAAGTTCATGGTTTTCTTGGAGTGTTCACATCTTTATCTTCTTCACCTGGGAACAGGGATCAGCAGGCCCTGTGAGCCCCTCCATGCAGAACCAGGGTCAGGAAGGTGACTTTCCCAGGGTCACACCACCAACAAGACAGAAACTAGAACTCAGGGTTCTGACTCCTGGGTCCGTGCTTTTTCCACGTACCGTGTGTATTCTATACATGCTGTCAATGCTGCTGCACTGTGAGTGCCATCACAATGCTTACTGTTTTTAAAAAATAATTATGGAATAAAGACGCAGATGTACAGAATGGACTTGAGGACACGGGGAGGGGGAAGGGTAAGCTGGGACGACGTGAGAGAGTGGCATGGACATATATACACTACCAAATGTAAAACATAGCTAGTGGGAAGCAGCCGCATAGCATAGGGAGATCAGCTCGGTGCTTTGTGACCACCTAGAGGGGTGGGATAAGGAGGGTGGGAGGGAGGGAGACGCAAGACGCAGGAGATATGGGGATATATGTATATGTATAACTGATTCACTTTGTTATAAAGCAGAAACTAACACACCATTGTAAAGCAATTATACTCCAATAAAGATGTTAAAGAAAATAATTATGAAACTTAAAAGCTTTTGCACAGCAAAGGAAACCATAAACAAGACGAAAGGACAGCCCTCAGAATGGGAGAAAATATTTGCAAATGAAGCAACTGACAAAGGATTAATCTCCAAAATATACAAGCAGCTCATGCAGCTCAATATCACAAAAACAAACAACCCAATCCAAACATGGGCAGAAGACCTAACAGACATTTCTCCAAAGAAGACATACAGATGGCCAACAAACACATGAAAAGATGCTCAACATCACTAATCATTAGAGAAATGCAAATGAAAACCACAGTGAGGTATCGCCTCACACCCGCCAGAATGGCCATCATCAAAAAATCTACAAACAATAAATGCTGGAGAGGGTGTGGAGAAATGGGAACCCCCCTGCACTGTTGGTGGGAATGTAAATTGATACAGCCACTATGGAGAACAGTATGGAGGTTCCTTAGAAAACTAAAAATAGAACTACCATACGACCCAGCAATCCCACTACTGGGCATGTACCCTGAGAAAACCATAATTCAAAAAGAGACATGTACCACAATGTTCATTGCAGCACTATTTGCAATAGCCAGGACATGGAAGCAACCTAAGTGTCCATCGACAGATGAATGGATAAAGATGTGGCACATATATACAATGGAATATTACTCAGCCATAAAAAGAAACGAAATTGAGTTATTTGTAGTGAGGTGGATGGACCTAGAGTCAGTCATACAGAGTGAAGTAAGTCAGAAAGAGAAAAACAAATACCATATGCTAACACATATATATGGAATTTTAAAAAGCGGTACTGATGAACCTAATGGCAGGGCAGGAATCAAGACACAGATGTAGAGAACAGACTTGAGGGCACAGGGGTGAAGGGAAGCTGGGACAAAGTGAGAGAGTGGCATGGACATATATACACTACCAAACGTAAAATAGATAGCTAGTGGGAAGCAGCCGCATAGCACAAGGATATCAACTCGATGCTTTGTGACGACCTAGAGGGATGGGATAGGGAGGGTGGGAGGGAATCTCAAGAGGGAGGGGATATGGGGATATATGTATACATATAGCTGATTTACTTTGTTGTACAGCAGAAACTAACACAACATTGTAAAGCATTTATACTCCAATAAAGATGTGAAAAGAAAAAGAAAAAAGAATAGGTGTGCAATGTATCACTAAAAGAAACAGTCTATGTTTAAGTCAACTTCTAGTGTGTTACAAAGCAATTACAGTAGCATTTTATCCAGTGAAACAAGAGTTCAGCAAAGTTGATATAAGGTTTACTCTCTCAAACTGGATAATGACTAACAGTTTATACTGACTACAAATTAAACAGGTTAATGAAGGGGGATATAAACAAGTTAATGGGTTGGTATATTCCGGTCATCAATAGGTCTAACCTACTATTTGAGGGGCAATAGTGTTAGTAAGAGCCTAGGATCCAGACTGTCTGGATTTAATTCTTTCATCTACTCAACTGGTTCAGATGTTGGGTGGGTTGCTTAACTCTCCATGTGTCCGTTTTCTCATCTGTAAAACAGGGATACTAATGGTACCTAAGTCACATAGGTGTTGTATTAACTGAATTAGTACATGCAAAGCCCTGGAGTAATCTTTAGCACATAGTAGGCACAATATAAACATCTGTTATTACCATGAACTACACTGACCCTCTGAGTTGTTGCTCCCTTCTTGTTTTAAGCAGAGAGATACTGATTTCCACTGCTCAAGTTGAATGTATTTTATATCTCCGGTGAGAATACATCCCCTGAGGGCAAGGGTGGTTCATTATTAATTTGGTCTCACAAAATGCCTAGCAAGAGTGGCAGACGTAGAGCAGTTGATTAATAAATACTCCTGGAAGTGGTAAGCCAATTTTAAAATCTTGTACCACCATGTACCAACTCAAAAATCTCCAATGATTTCTGTTGCCCAGGGTGCAAATCTGACCTTCTTAGGCAGGCAGCAAGTCTCCCTTACAAGTCCTGATGCTTCTGTCCCTGATTCTGCCTCAGCTGATTCATTTGCCACATCCCAAGCATGGTGGCAGTTCCCACCTTGCTGTCTTTGCTTATTTTTCTCCTTCTACCTGGCGTGCCCTTCCTCCTGTGCTCAGCCTATCTAAATCACATGTGCCCTTCCCTCCAAGCCCCCTCAAGCCCACCTCTCCTGGGAGCTATTCTCCAACTCCTCAAGTCAAGCAGTCACCTTCATCTTCTCTTGACCCCTATAGCTTTATAACTACAATTCATTTGAAATGTCTCACATTCAGTCTTAATTGTTGGTCAAAATATTATGTATGGCCCCATCATATTTACTCTATTCTTTTTTTCTTTTCTTTTATTGTGCTAAAATACACAGAACTTAACATTTACCATCTTAACCACTTTAAGTGTACAGTTCAGTGGTATTAAATACATTCATATTATCATAACAATCGCCACCATCCATCCCCATAATTCTTTCATCTTGTAAAACTTTTCTTTAATCCAGGAATGTCTTAATTTCTTCCTCACTTCTGAAGGACAGTCTTGCCTGATACAGGATTCTTGATTGACAGGTTTTTCCTTTTAGCACTTTTAATATATCATCCCACAGTCTTCTGGTCTCCAAAGTTTCTGAGGAGAAATCTGCCGATGATCTTGTTGAGGATCACTTGCATGGGATGATTTGCTTCTATCTTGCTGGTTTCAATATTCTCTCTTTGCTTTTTGCTTTTGAAAATTTGATTATAATGTGTCTCACCATAGTTCTCTTTGGGTTCATCTCACTTGGAGTCCATTGAGCTAGTTGGATATTTATATTCATGTTTTTCATAAAATTGGGGAAGTTTTTAGCCAATATTTCTTCCAATATTCTCTCCTCACCTTTCTCTCTCTCTCTCTTATCCTTCTGGGACTCTCACAATGCATATGTTTGTACATCTCATGATATCCTAGACTCTGTTCACTTTTCTTCAATCTTTTTTCTCTCTGTTCCTGAGACTCAATAACTTTCATTGTCCTATATGCTAGTTCACCAATTCTTTCCTCTGCCTGCTCAAATCTACAGTTGAATCTCTCTAGTGAACTGTTCATTTTAGCTATTGCCCTTTTCAGCTCCAGAATACCTTTTTGGTTTCTTTTTAGGTTTTCTATCTGTTTCTTGATATCTCCATTTTGTTCACACATTATTTTCTTGGCTTTCTCCACATCTTCCTTTAGTTCCTTGAGCACCTTTAAGACATTTGTTTAAAGTCTTTGTCTAGTATATCTGTCATTAGGCCCTTCAGGGAGTTTCTGTTGATTTATTTTTTCCTTTGAATGGGCCATATTTCCCTGTTTCTTTGTACACCTTGTAACTTTTTTGTTGAACACTGTACATTTGACTCTAATGTGGTAACTCTGGAAATCAGATTCTCCCCCCTTCCCCAGGGTTTGCTGATTTTGTTCTTTTTTTAGGTTTTTGTTGTTGTTGTTTGTATATTTGTTTGTTTGGGTTTTGCCAGAGTCTGTCTTTGCATCAAGGATCAACTTGAGGTATAAACTGAAGGTGATCTGAGGTATTTTCTGAGACTTTCCCTGGGCATGTGCAGTCACTTTCTAACTTTCCCCATGTATGTGGTTGTTTTTTAATGCCCTGGTCTTTCATGTCTGGCTTCCAAAAGGGGAAAAAGGAAAAAATGAAAGGAGGGGGAAGGAGAAGGGCACTAGCCCTTTAAATCCCTCTGGAACTCACTTCACGAGAGAGCGAGGGGCTTGCAACAATGGGGGAGATGCAACAACCATGGCTCTTTGTCTGCACCCCTGATCAGAAGCAGCAGTCAGCCATCGGAGCACAGATCCTTGCTGTTGGAGGGCAGGGTTCTTTTCGTCCACCCTGGTTCCCACAAGCTATGTTCAAGATGCTCCAAGAGGAACACGTGTACAGCTGCCTGCTGTGTGGCCAGTGGTGAGGCACGGGTAGCTACTACTGTGCTGAGAGCTGAAATTGATCAAAATCAACCTCAATTTGCCCGCCCAACCAAGTCTCCCCTCTGGAAGCTACAAGCCTTCAGCACACTCCAGAGTTCCAGAATGGTTACATCAGACAGATTCCGCCAGTGCAACTGCTGTTTAGGTGGGGAGGCAGATTCCTGGTGCTTCCTACTCTGCCATTGTCCCAGAATTCTCCCCCATGTTTACTCATTAATTGATTATCTCCTTGATAAATTATAAGCTTGTGGGGGTGGTCACAGACATTGCCCATTTTGATCACTATTTTGACCCTCAAAATAACACCTTCCACCTACTAGGTATCAGTGTTAGCTCTTGTTGGATAAAAAATTACCCCCAAAACGTGCTTGCTGAAAACAAGAATAATTGCTAAGTGCCTTCACAGTTTCTGTGGACCAGGAATTCAGGAGCAGCTCATCTGGGGGTTCTGGCTCAGAGTCTCCCCTGAGGTTGCAGCAGGTGTTGACCAGGGTCACAGGGATCTCAAGACTCTACTAGGATGGAGTGACTTGTGACATGGCCCACTCACCTGGTTGACTGTGGCAAGGGGCCTCAGTGATTCCCACATGGCCCTCCCCAGAGGGCTGACAGTGTTCTCCCAGCAGAAGGCTGTCTCCCCCAGAGTGAGCAATCCAAGACACCAAGGCAGAAGTTGCAATGACCCAGCTTCGGAAGCCACTCTGTCTCCAGGAAGCTAGCATTACAGTCAATAGGTAATTGTTTTTGGTTGGGTGTCTTCTCCTTCACTAGTTTATATTCTCTTTGAAAGAAGAAACTGTCATAACTTCCTTGTAGGATCTGGTACAGTGCTTTTCTCTGTACCTAGTAAACACTCAGATCTTTAATGTATTACAATTAGTAGAAAGCTATGTGCTAGTAAATATTATCAATATTTTCATGATCAGCCAAATTATAACTTAATTTTTAGGTTTTCATTGGACCATTATTTTATTCAGATGAATAATGTTTTAGGGAATAGAATTCCCACTTCAGTATTCTTTAAGCAAGCTGAGAATTTTGATGGACACCATCAGGAACAAGTTTCATATAATCTCCTTTAGCTACTGAGCATGACACTTGGTGATTTTCTTATTTAAGTGTTATGTTTACATGTTTGAGGTTTGCATTTGCTTTTGTTGGCATAAACTCACAGTTTCTAGACCACCAGTACTCCTAAAGACAAAAATTAATTGCTAGTTTTATAGTTTTGTATGTCTCAATGATAGGGATGCCAGATTGTTTCAAACTGAAAACACATCCAAATTTAATGAAGTTCAAAGGAAGAAATGTTTATTTATGGATTGAAGTATAAAATGATCTGTTGCTTGTAGTTACTGAAGTAGTGACAGCTCTTCTTAACAGGGAAAGGGAGGGCGAGAGGGGAAGCGCAAGGGAGAAAGTCTTTCTGTGATGCTGAGCAAGAATCAACAATCCAGACAGACAAGTAAAAGGCTTGTGGGTTTTGACACCAGTTGAGAACACAGATGATATCCAAGTGAAGTCTGCGGAAGGGAGGGGGAGCCTCTGATAAGAGGGCGGAGGTTTTCTTCCGTCAGCTCATCACACATTTGTACAGGGATGTCTCGAAATGTTTTCAGGAACAGAGCATACTTTGTCCCTCTGGGGCACAGCTTTGGTGGTTGTTGAAGTTCAGTGATATCATTAAGCATTCCCAGAGTTGTTGGAATGGAAGGAAGACACAAAGAATCTAAACTAGAAGGCCACCAAAGAGACTTATTTCCATGTCTTTTATGACCACCACAACCCTATGCACATACTGCTTGAGATCACAACATTGGGCACCATGTTTCCTGAAGCAGAAAGAACTGGACAGCTGTTGTAATTGAGCAGAATTTCTGAACTGTTCTCTAAAGCTTTTCATTGTTCCCAAGGACGTAAGAGCATCGTAACAAATACTCTCTCCCATCACAAAAGAGGTCAATATCTAATTACACTTATTTTACCCAGGAAGACACTTAAACTACTACGTTCCTCATTTTGTTTAATCTTAACTTGCACTAGTGCTACAGTTGGTGAATATTGCACGATGATTCATAATTTAACATTTAGGTACATAATTTCTATTAATTGACTTCTGAATTCATCCAAACTTTATATTAGCTTTCTTTGAAATGAACTGCAGTTTAAATAGAGTAGAAAGAACATTAGATTTGGAGTCAGAAAACCCAAGTCCAAATCCCAAGTTTGCTACATATTTCCCGTCATCATGAATATATCATTTAACTTCTCAGAGTTTCATCTCGGTTCCATCATAGGTAAAGCAAGGATAATCCTATTGCCCTCCTGTGCTCCATAAGATTGCTGTGAAAATCAAAAGCATTGATGTATATTAAAGCCCCCAGTAACAGAAATGTTTTACAAGAGTGAGATATGTTCATATTTTTATCTTATACCTAAGACACACAGGCAATCCTTCCAGACATCCGACGTGTCCTCTCCTCTCCACCCAGCGTGTCATCGTATTAGCTCTATCTATTATAAGCTTCTGGTTCTATAGATGGAAATTGTCTTCAACGCCTTAGTCATAATATATTCTAACAATAATAACACAATAATAGTCTAACAATCTGAGAGGACAGAAGTAATTTTCTCAAAGATCCAATCTTAATCCCAAATGGAGTGAAATAAGACTGTTTTCCAGCTCCCTTCTTTCTCCGTGTCTAAATAATTTGATGTAGCTTCTAGATGGATTAGAGACATGACTTACTGTGAACATTTTTTTCTCCAAAAAAATGGATCATCTAAAAGAATAACTCAAAAATAATGCTGGAATCAAAAATCATGATTGGGGGCAAACCATCTTCATTGTTCAAATTAAAGATATTAAATAACTCTACCCTAGAGGATAGTTTAGTTCCTTTGTGGTAGCTTGCATAGCTAATTCCCAGTATACGGAGGCAGGGGTACTCGAGATCAACTGTTCCACAGGAATCATGGCAAGGTTCTTCCATGGTCAGGCTGATCAACTGGCAATACCAGCCCCTTTGATGTTCTCCAGGCCCCAGTCATCTTGTCCGTGATTTATGGCATGGAACAGTGGGGTTTAAACCAAGGCAGATCCAAAACTGTACATCAGGAAAGTGTGGCCCCAGCCAAGTTTCATGCTGGGGTGAGAAGAGCTTTCTCAACAAGGAAGTATTCAGCTAGGGCTCCTCAGCCTTCACAAAGAAATGTCAGCTTTGCTACCTGTGTGTCTAGTGTCTGATGAATTAGTATATCCCTTCAATCAGCAGTAGAAGCTCTGCCTTCCAGGCACTTGCCAAAGAATACAGGCTTGAAATCTTCTCAGTGTTGCTAGAAGCCCATGGAAACAAAGGCTATTTCAAATAAGAATCGCTTGAAGTCCCTTACATAGAGATCAACACAATATATTCCTTTTCGAATTTAGTACCAAGAGCTAGTCTGTTCCACCTAATTATGTTATTAGGCAAATAGAAGTATAAAACACATCTATGGGCTTCCCTGGTGGTGCAGTCGTTGAGAGTCCGCCTGCCGATGCAGGGGACACGGGTTCGTGCCCCGGTCCGGGAGGATCCCACATGCCGTGGAGTGGCTGGGCCCGTGAGCCATGGCCACTGAGCCTGCGCGTCCGGAGCCTGTGCTCTGCAACGGGAGAGGCCACAGCAGTGAGAGACCCGCGTACCACACACACAAAAAACAAACACATCTATATCTTGGCATAGTGCTAATTAAAGGTATACTTAGTACTGAATTATAAAACTTAGCCTACAATTTTAATTTCATTCCCCCTTCTCACTCTGTGTTTAGTTTTCATTCATATATTCCTAGTGTGTGTAAATGTACACACATGTACACATACACACATCATCATCATCATCCGTGTAAGTGGTTTGGGGAAGTAGATAAAAAATAAATTATAAATACATGGATCTTACAATTCCAGAACTTTCCTATACACGCATAGCAAGGCGTGAAAACCTAAGAATAATGTATACATTATTTGGGTTAAAAATATCGTCAGTATCTCCTGGAAGCAAACCCTGAACCCTAACTTGACTAATTTCCACTCATTACTCAAGAATCACCTCTAGAGTTATCATCTCCAGGAAGCTTTTCCACTCGCCAGAACTCTAGCCATAGTTGGAGCCCCTGCCCTGTAGCCAAGGAGTCTGTCATGACCCTTACCATTCCCTGCTGTAACCTGTGAGTTTCCTGAGACCAGACACTATATCTTATCTCTGAAGCCCCAGCACCTAGCATAGGGCCTGGCATATAATAATGACATTAAAAATGTTTATTGAATAAACACAAAAATACTTATACCACTTCTCTTAACAGTAGGAAGCAACTTTGCAAAGATGATAGAGACAAAAATACAGTTTTAAAACTTAAATTATTAAATCATACACCAAAATAAACGAGCTCTTTTATAATGTTGTTCAAACATCAATCTCAAACTTGTTTATTTGAAAAAGGAGAACTGGCATGATTATTAAGCCATTAAGATTATTAAGATTATTATTACACTGAAAATATTTTTAAACAGTTGCTGTCATCATACACATCTGCATTAGTAAAGACACAGGTAAGGCCACTCTAAGTAGAAAAAAATGCATTTTTAAACATGATTGACCCTTTCAATTTAGAAAATATTATAAAAATTAAGCCTTCTGCAGAAACCAAATGAAAATGTTCATGCTGGATTCTTTGAGACAAACTGAATCTCGCCTCACTGAGAGTTTTAAGATGTATCATCTTGGCCAAATGTAGTCTAAACTCCAGTGTAGAATTACCCAAGGGATCTTAATATTAACCAGAAAATCAGAAGAATTTTTGATCATTAAGAAAACACATACAAGCAGAAGAGCCAGTGGGCTGTGGAAGAAAAGGGAGATGGGTAACAGAACAAGATGAGATGCTAAGATTCTATTCGTTTTCCCAAGCGTTCGATGTTAGCTATTCACAGTAGCCCAGACATGGACGCCACCGCATTGTCCACTGATGGGTGAATGAATAAAGAAAATGTGGTCTCTACACACAAAATATTATTCAGCCTTAAAAAAGAAGGAAAGCCTGCTGTTTGCAACAACACAGATTAACCTAGAGGATGTTATGTTAAGTGAAATAAGTCAGTCACAGAAGGACAAACAGTACGTGATATCACCTTTTGTGAAATCTAAAATAATCAAATCCATAGAAGCAGAATGGTGGTTACCAGGGGCCAGAGGGAGGGGAGAGGGGAAGGTACTAGTCAAAGGGTACAGAGTTCCAGTTACACAAGATAAACAAGCTCTACTGTGTACAGTACATAGAGCCCATTGTTAACAATACTGTATTGTACACTTAAATGTTTGCTAAGAGGGTAGATCTTATGTTGTGTGCTTATCACATAATAGTAAATAAAGAGGATGAGGTGGGAGGAAACTTTTAGAGGTGATCTGTATGTGTACAGTATGGTTTGCAGTGATGGTTCATGGATGTATATCTCCAAACTCATCAAGTTATTAAAAAAAAAAAAGACACTTCAACAGACACAAACACATAAATACACATACACAAAAGCATGCCTTTTGTCTCCCGGTCTAGGAAAGTCCATGCTGCCCAGTTTTGCGATCTAGTTTCTAGTCTCACAACTACAGCGTTCCTGAAGTTCAAGTCCACCTCATAAGACAACGAGAACAGATGGAGATTTGTCTGCCATCTTCGTGGCTAGTTTGTTATTGATGTGTCTGCCAGACATGCCCACCTCAATCCAGGCATTAGAGGGGACTTAGACCCATCCTACCCATGGAGTCAGAGCTCGGGTGTGGGTGAGGGTGAGGGGTGGCAGAGAACCGTCACTTACCGAGAGAAAGGGAGGCGGTGGCAGGAGCTGGATCCCGTGAAGCCCGTGGGCAGTGGCGCATCAAAATGCCCCCTAGAGCAGCTCACTGCCCGTAGCGCTCAGGGCCAAATTACCTATGCATTTAGAGATCTTGTATAAATCCACGCAGCCTTGGGTACACGTAGCTGCGTCTCTTCCACGTGTGAGGAGAGAGAACCTTTAATGCGACAGCTTTAGCGGAACTGAGTTTCTGGAAAAGAAGAGCTAAAAGCTGAAGAGGAGGCGTTATTGGCACAGGAGTTTGTCCTTCAGAATTTGAACTCTTATCCCCAAGATAAAACAGGGGAAACATCACGCCCCTCACACCTTCTGGCTCCGAAAATGCTGCTTTTTCTCTTTTCTCTCTTGCTACACCTGCTTGCCTCTCTTACCCTCCTCAGACATCACCACCACCACATACACATACGTTTTACAAAAAAGTTAATCATCTTTGTTAGTCCATTGAAGGTCTCCTCAAATTGCCACAGACCTTCCTTCAATCTCCCCCCGGATCAACAGTGTGCAGCTGCCTGAGAAAAGTCCATGCAAGTTGGGAGAAAAGTAGGAGTGGGTCGTGCTGTGTGTGTACATTTGTGTGCGTGTAAGCTTATGTGCACATATGTGTGCGTATGTGTGCACACGTGTGCATGTGTTAGGTGGGGTGTAATCAGAAAGGAGAGAGAAGGGGGGATCAAGAGAAAGGGACTGCCTCTATGTCTAAAGAATTCTTGACCAAAAGGAAACAGACCCTTCAGTAACCCATCCACCCATCAACCACAACAAAAACAAAGGACAGCACAATTAGGGAAGGGGGGATGCCTTTTTATCTTAAAGGAGGGAGAGAGACAAAAAGCAAGCAAGCGAAGAAAATAGACCTCTACCTCATTTTTTTTTAAACCAAATCCAAAATGTACTGCTTATAGCTTTGGCAGTTTACAATGGCAATTAACATCAATCCTAGGGTCTAATTAACCTCAATCAACAAGTCTAAGTAGGTTAATTAAATAGTATTTGGCTAAGCATGAAGCAGAAAAATACAGCTGTCTCATTTAAATATGATTTGCGAAGGAAAGTCACCCCTTACCAAAGTTTTCCAATTTCGTTTTGGGCAGCAAAGCATATTGGAGGGTGGGGTGGAGTGCAGGTGTTAACCAGAACATCTCTCATGGTCTGCCTCTTCTCAGGTTTCCTTGGTCCAAGCCAGTCGCAAGTAACTCCAATATTCCTTCCAGGTTATCTGCCTTGATCTCAATCTAATCTTCCCTTGGAAACCTGGACTCATCCCTTTGTTGTTTATTTTGCTCCTACCTACCCACCCCCCACTCCCTTGTAAATTCCTTCAGGGCACAGAGCCTATTTGATTCATCCTCATCTCCTTAAAGTCATCGAGCAAAGTGCCCAATTAATCGCGCTTTTAATTGGATTTTCATCAAAATGTACTTTTTTCTCACCACACCCCCAATCATAATCTGGATTCCTGGGCTTTAGGATAAAAGAGTCTGGATTCTGTGCGTGTGGGAGGGTGGCATTGCATGCTGCAGGGGCCTCTCTGGTCCTGTCCTCAGTGCCTCGTTTACTTCCCCACGATTGTTCTACCACTGTCGTTCACCATGGAATCAATGAGGCCGATTTGGTCAACGGTGGCGTCAGAAGTTCTGAATGTCCAACTTTCAAAAGAGCTCGATCAATATCCACTTTAGGAGTTCCGTGAACCGCGCCCACTGGTACTGCTTTGCAAGGTCAAACAGGCCAATTCTGATTCTGTGTTGGTTCTGTCATTACTGAGTGTTTACTGCTTCGTGTGTCTAGATGAATACATAATTTTTTTTTATTATTAAAAGCATTTCAAGTTGCAGAGGCACAGCGGTCTTCTCAATCTCAGATCCAAAAAAAGACCTATCTGTTAGCTGACACTCTAAAAGCAAACATAAGATCGTTCCTGGCCCAGAACACTGAGATCACAGAAGGGACCTCAGGAGCCACCCTGCGCCGCCCCCTCATTTGACAGACGGAGAATAACCGAGCGGGCCAGGCCGCGCCCCCGGGGAAACTGACCAGCCCTGAGCCTGTTCTCTGCCCCTGCTCCTGCTCTGCCTGCTGGGGAGCTGCTGTCACTCCATCAGAAATGAGAGCGCGGTGTCCCCCAGGCTTGCCACGGCTCCGCTGGAGACAAAGAACTGCAGAATCCAGGTGCGTTATCAGGTGTTCACCAGGGATGCGGTGGTGTCTGCGCCCACGGGAGAGACGGAGGGTGGCACCATGGATGGGTTCCCACGTGGGACCAGGAACTGTGCCAGACACGTATAACCACAGTTATCTTAATGAATCACCCGGATGCTTGTTTGTAGGTTTGAGAACTGAGGCTCAAGATTTTTTTTCAAACCCAGGTCTCCGAATCCTTCCTGTTTAACACCAGTTGAGCTAGAAAATCAGGCAAGTTAGATCAAAGATGACATGGGCAATCCTGTCTGACACGGGAGCTGACTAACTCAGATGGACCCAGTTATCCCAATTACACCTGCCCCCCTCTCTCTCTCCAGTCTCTTGCCGTCCACTGTCTGGTAAACAAGCACACTTGCTTTCTTGTTTGTTTTGAGCCCTGCCTAAAACTGTCCCCATCAAGTGGTCCTTAAACTACTCTTTCTCTAAACTCCGAGTGCCTGTTTTAGGTGGCTTCATTCTCTGGTCCCTTGGGCGGGAAGCTCGGAGTCCACACTGGCTGCGGCCCTTGCACGTGATTCTGTCTACCCCACCCTCTGCAAGGCCCTTTGACATTCCTCCACCACTGCCCTGGTTAAGACCTCTCTCCAGGTCAAGCATCTCCTCCCCCAGATGCAGTCTCTCCATTGAGACCAGTTATTAACCTTTTACTTTCTTTCTTTTTTTTTTTGGCTGCACCCACAGCATGTGGGATCTTAGTTCCCCTGCCAGGGATGGAACCCACACCTCTTGCAGTGGAAGCACAGAGTCTTAATGGCTGGATCACCAGGGAAGTCCCTGGTCACTCATCTTAAAGACAGCTTTCAACCCAAATATTACATTCTAGGAGGGTGCAGTCCAACAGAACCTTCGGTGACGATGGAATGTTCTATAGCTGCTCTGTCCAATATGGTAGCCGCTGGCCACAGGCTACTGCTGAGCACTTAAAATGTGGTTGGTGTGACTGAGGAACTGAATTCTTTTGCTATTTCATCTTATTTTATTTGAATGGATTTAAATTTAAATAGCCTCACGTGGCTAGTGGCTACCTTATTGGAGAGTGCAGTTCTGGGCAAATTCATCTCCCCACTGTCCCTAGACTAAGATTCGTTATTTCCCTAGCCTCACATAGCCGTAAAATCAGGAACAGGGCCCGTTTTGTTTACTGCTGCATCTCCAGTGCCTAGATAAAGGCTTGACATGTGATAGGTTCCCAAGAAACATCTTTTAATGAACACATTTTTCTCTTCCACCTGTCTCTTTCTTATTGTTCAAGCTTTGCTAACATTTATATTTTTCCCAAAAACTCAACAGCACATGGTATTGTGTATTCTGGCATATGACATATAGTACAATTTGTATTTTTAAATGGATTCTCATGGGATTTGCTTTAGTTTCTTGAAGGAAGAGACCAGGTCATATGGCTTTTGGATCCCACAGCACCAAATACTGGACACCACATGTAGCCGGTGATCCGTCACTATTGGTTCAATGGACAGACTGTTTCTCCAACTCAGGCCTCCCACCAAGGTCTCAGGGCACTAGCACATCTCTTTCTTCTCAGCTCAGCTCTGACCGGCCTAATACCCTGCTCCCGTGGAAACGAGAGATTCTCCCAGTGTCTCATTTCTCAGACCATAAAATTGAACCTCAACTGGTATTAATTCAGCAGTGGCTTCTCACGCATAGCAGCCAAAGATGCTCTTGGCTGCTTTGTCCTGATACCCAAGAAAACACCAGAATGGTGTATGGAGGAGACCCATGGAGTAGCTTGTACAAGGGCAATGTTCCCTCTCTTATTAATTATGTGACCCTAACTGGATTTCCTCAGCTGCAGAATCAACATCATCAGAGTTGCCACACCGAATCCCTTAGGCTATTGTGAGCTAATAGATGTGAAAGTGTTTTGTAAAATGTAAAACCCTATACAAATGCAAATTGTTTAAGTCAGCACATACTTGAGTCACTGAGATTTTAGGTAAATTATCGATGCAAAATATTTAGGTCATTCATTCAAGGAATATTTACCAAGCAAAAGCACTACACCTGACACTAAGGAGGCAACAACGAACAGGAGGCACACACATGGTTCTGCGCTCAAAGAGTGTCATTCCAGGGTTAGGGACAAGCTTAGACCACAAACGTGATCAATTATATACTGTTGCGACATTAACGGAAACGCAAGGTGTTATATGCATTTGTGAGTGCAGGAGGGATTAACTAGGTGACCCTGGATGGAGAACAGCATTTCAAGCAGAGAGGACAGAAGCTGCAAAACCATGTGGGATGAAAGGCGTGCACACCTGAATCAATGAAAGACCAGTCAGGACCCTTGGGAGCAAGAATGGTGGTTCCAGGTTAGGGAGGCGAGAGACGAGGCTGGAGATGTAGGCAGGGGCCAGATCAGGTTGGGCCCGTAGGCTGGTGGTTTTATCCCAAGAGCAAGGGAAACCATGGAAGAGTTTTAGGAAGGTGAGTGATACACTACTGTATATAAAATAGGTAAAAAACAAGGACCTACTGTATAGCACAGGGAACGATATTCAGTATCTTGTAATAAACCATAATGAAAAGAGTATGAAAAAGAAATATATATAAACTGAATCACTTTGCTCTACACCTGAAACTAATACAACATTGTAAATTAACCATACTTCAATAAAAAAAAATCCTACCACCTAAAAAAAAAAAAAGAACGTGGGTGATATAAGCAGATTTGCCTTCTGGGAGATCCCTCTGGGAGCACCATGGAGAATAAACTAGAAGAAAGCAAGAGTAAACACAGAACAGCTGGGAGATTCTCAGAGGAAAAAAAAATTCTTGCAGTAAACCAGCAAGAGGTGGTCTTAATTCAACCTATGGTATTAGCAGAGAAAATAGAAGTAAATGTTCAAATTCAAGAAATATTTAAGGAGTAAAATCCTGACTGTTTGATTGATTGGCTACAAGTGAAAGTGAAAGAAATAATAATAATAATCATAGGAAAACATTGTAACATAATACATACCACAAGCCAAGCATTAGTTGTGTGGAAAATAAATTTGAAGAAATCTACTAGATATTGAACAGAAAAAGAACATACCATAAATATTTACTGAGCACCTCCCATGCTCCAGGCACTGTTCCAAGGTATTGGGAACAAAAAGTGAACAAAAATCTCCGCCCTCAAAGAACTTACATTCTCCATAAGGAAATGAAGTATATAAAGAAAAAAATAAGGTTTGAATCCAGTGACCAAACTCCCAAGAAATATCAGTTCCAGAAAGAGTAAACAGAAAGAAAAAAAGAGATGGAATGAAATTGTCATAGAAGTAATATTACAAGAAAATTTGCAGAACCAAAGGATATAATTTTTCAGATGAAAGGCACTAAATTAACGTCCAGCACAACAAAAGACAAAAGGTACACATTATAATGACAGGTCAAAAAATCAAAGACAGAAATTCCTAAACCTTCTAGAGCTAAACAATAGGTTAATTCAAAGAAAGAGAATCAGAATTCTCAATAGAAATAATGAATGCTGGTTTAATGCCTAAAGTATTTTGGAGAAAATTATTTTTCACCTAGGTACCTATAACCAAATTACCATTCTATTGTGAGAACAGAATAAAGGTGTTCTCAGATATTCAAGGACTAAAAAAAAAATTAACCTCCACAAACTCTTCCATACATTTCTACTGGAGGAATCAAAAATAAGAAATCCAAAAAATAGGAGTTTCTAAAACAAGTTCAAGGCTGATGGTAGTACAGGATGGCTGAATAACAACCAGTCTAAATTGAAGCATGAAGGCGCAGGGTCCAGGAATATAACTGTTAATGTTGTAACACCGACCTTGAATGAGAGTGAAACTCCAGAGAACAAAGCCATACATCTCCAGCAATAATTCATATGGCACATCAAAAGCCCAGACTTGCTCTGACGAAGACATTCCCACTAAAAATTGCGTCTTGTATAACAACCTTGAAATTATCTGCCTGACTAATGACGCTCCATCTATAACAAAGAACTTCGCAGTGCTAAAAAGAGCACGGTAGATCCCCATGTACTGATGTGGAACAGTCTCCAGGTATATTGGTAAGTGAAAAAAAGCAAGACGTAGGACTTTCTTTTCAGCATGCCAACATTTATGTCATAAAAGTGAACTGGTGCGTTGAGACATATGCTTGTATCCACAGAGAATATCTCTGAAGAAAATGCAAGAAACAGAGTAGTTCTCTGAGGAGGGGTCCGGGACCTGGGAGACAGGAATAGATGAAAGACTTTGTTTCATTGAATTTTTTACCATGCACTTGTATTACCTAATCAAAAGTTGTTTAATTAAATTGTTAAACAACATTAATATCTGCTTTATTTAAACAGCGTGCAAGAGGCTGGGAGGATTATAGCCTTAGAGCTTCCTATCTTAAGCCCTCAGAATTTTTTTAATTTCTCCTGTACCTCAGAATTATCCACAAAATTCCATCTATTTTATCCAAGTCATCTTCTGTTTAGTCACTAGAAATTTGGTTTGCATAAATATTTATACACATAACGAACTTAAAAGTGCAACTTTAAACTCATCATTTTCGCACCAATACTAACTGGTACATTTTCTTAATCTCCATTAATATGACCTGAATGTAAAGAAACATCTTTGTACTTACTTTTGGTTGCCAAAATGTATTCATCCCTAATTTTTCAAAACATTTGCATGAGTTGGTTTATTACTATCCACATTAGAAAATAAAAAATAATACGTTGGACAATAAGTCTCTCTCCTACTAAAATGAAGTCAGGACAATGAAATACCTAAATGGAATTTAAAAATCTGGTTTTCTGTCAGTACTTTAAAGTGCATAGCCTTGAAAACGAGCCAAACTTTCCAAATGTCAGGTACCTGGCAAGTGGGCATTAAGCATCCTCTCTATACAGAACACAGCGTAGGAAGCCCATGAGGAAAATGTTAGAAGCGTGCACGGTTCCTCCCTCCCTAAGAAAAACATCTACTGGGAGATGTGAGACACATGTACCCTTGGAAATAATCATGTGGAATAGAGTTCCACTCAATTAGCTTCAAGTGAATAATAGGCTCAAAAAGTGTAGAGAACTAAAAATTTGCTGGCTGGGAAGCTTAGAAAAGGTTTTGTTGAAGAGGTAGATTTAAGCCAATATTAAAGGGTAGATATGACTTTTTGTAAAATATATGATCCAAGTATTCAAGATAATTCAAATAGGAAATAGTTCACACAAGTTTATCTTGACCATGTTATTGCACCCACCTTGAAGGTCAAGTCAGATCAATCACCATCATTCATCAAATTAATCACCATCAATCATCAATTCTTAGCAAGGAATTGGGAAGGCAGCCCTCTCTTCCCCTTTATCCATCGCTTTTCCCCTCCCTGCCCTCACTCCCTTTCCTATTCTTCTATCCCTCACCCAATCCAGCAAATAAATGAGTCAACTGCAAAGTTGTTAAAAAAGAAATAACAGAAATATTCAAGGAAGCTGTCCTTACACACCCTGTTACACGTCTGGCATGGACACAGAGTCAGAGCTTCTGCACCTCATTCAGCAGTGGGATTTTTCACCCTGAATTTGAGTTCTTCCAAGTTCACCATGGAGATAAGGACCTGAGGAAAGGGCCTTCCCTTCACTTGCTGACAAATGTTTTAAGAACTCCCTGCTTCCTGTAGGGACCTGCCTTGGGCAGTCCATACCAGCCTCCCATGCCCCCAAAGCTGGCCTGACGTTGAAGCACGTAGATGTCACCTGTCAAACTTCCTGTGGCTCCCAGTCCAAGGGCCCGATTAAGAGAAAGCCTGGAGTGGCGTCAAGGGTGCTGGGGTGCCAGCAGGACGTACATATCCCTCAACCCTTTCAAAAATGTTGTCCTTTCCTTATCGCTGTCGTCCTGCATCCTGCTGTCCCAGGACGAATGCTCTTTAGTTAAACAGATTCGTTCTCAAGCCCACTGCAGCTGTGCTGCATCAGGTCTCAGGGCATTTCTGCCCCCAACTCAATCACATCACCTCACCAGCTGATACCCACTATTCGTGTGTTGTTAGAACTTTCTAGGAGGGCACGTGGTCCCTTGTTGAAGGGAAGTTTTTAGTCCAGAAACTTCTGGGTGTTCTTTTATCCTGACTTTGCTTATGTATAATGCGTCTTCGGCTAAATG
The DNA here is from genome assembly GCF_963455315.2 of Globicephala melas. NCBI lineage: Eukaryota > Metazoa > Chordata > Mammalia > Artiodactyla > Delphinidae > Globicephala > Globicephala melas. Next base: position 9,671,372 of record NC_083315.2, read on the forward strand.
CTGAAAATGTTTTGTCCACAATTGCATCAGCTACTTGTAACAGTTCTCAAACCAGCAGTCTTTGGTTGTTTCAACACTGACACCACTTTGTTATTGATCCTGGCACAAGGGGTGACGGGGAACAGGGATGATATCAGATTGAGCGAGAAATGCTGGGATTGTGCCCTGCCCATCCCCCCTTCTATGGTCAGATCCCCAAAGAAATGCTCTCACGTGGAATCTAGAGACTGGCGTGCTCCTTTTGCACCATCTGGGCTTGAAACGCCCACCCCGAGGCTGGGACACTCTGCTGATCTAGGCGTGGGCTTCAAGCAGGGCCTCTCCTTTCTCCTCCAAATCCCAATCTTGCCATCAGGAAGTGACTGACCACAGCTACAAGCGGCATTCCCAGACACCCAAGCCCACACTCAGGAAGCAAGAGCAAGTTGGATGTGCAAAGAGGGGCCGAGCCTGGTGACCTCGAGCAAAGAGAAGGTGGCAGAAGTGTCTATGCCCTTTTAAGCATGGTGACCTTGTCTACTCGTCAAGTAGCCAACCAGGGTCTTGGAATGTGACCAGTTAATTAGTGACCCCTGCAGATGGGAGGGCAGGTGGGGATGGGAGAGGAGAAAGACTCAGAACTTTCCTCTCCTTCCTATGATTCGCAACTACCTACCTTACAATAGGTGGCATGATGTGTAATAGTTCCTCCCCAAGAAAACACAAGCTTCTTGAGAGCAGCAGGCAACAAATGTTCCCTGAATTTCTTTGAATCCGATCTCTGGGGGCACCAGCACAGGCCTGGCTATGAACGTACACACTTACAAATCAGATTTCTTGAGCACCCCTTCTTCGTGGCCAGGTTTCCTGTGGTAATTCTACCAGGATGGTCTTGAGCTGAAGGAGACTTCCTAAACGCAAGTTGGTACCTGACAACTGTCTTCTCCAAGCCATAAACCATCTGGTGTGCAGGGGATCCGGCATGGGAATCTCCTGTTACCTTCAAGGAACAAATGCATACAAGAAAAATGTAACAGCCAACCATTTTAGATATTCTTGTGTTTAAAAACTACAACAATAAAACCATATGAAGACAAGGAAGCAACCATCGAGCTGCCCAAAATGATCACAAGCATAAATTTATTTAACTGTTGTGGAGAGACGGCTCATTCGTGGGCAAAGAGCTGTGTGCTAGCCGTGACTCACCCACTAACTCGCTATTTGATCTCAGCAACTTGGTCCACTTAGGCCTCCATCTCTTCATCTGTCAATGAAGAGGTACAAAGTCTGAGGTCACTTTCCACCTCATGAATTTACTAATTTTGGAAACATTCAACACTTAGCTAAAAGTGTGATACAATAGTTTACTTTGTGCATTTCAACATTTCGAAATGTAAACATCTCTTTCCGGTGAATAGTCCTGCCTACCAGGACCAAACAACCTCTTCCATCATTTTACTCATACAAAGACATTCAAAGTCTACACAGAACAGTTTTATATGAATACTTTCCATTTAGTTTCTTTTCTTTCTTTTCCTTTTTAGAAAGCAAATACTAACAGCCATAAAAGGAGAAATCGACATCTTTTGTTTCCTTAAACATGTCATCCACAGCTATTTTATAGTTCTGTCTGATATTCTAATATCTGGAGTTCTTGGTGGTCTAAATTTGTTATTTATTGTTTGTGTGAAATCTCGTTCTTTTCTCTTATCTACATGGTTTTGGTGATCTTTGATTGTAAGCTGACAGTTGGTTGATATTCATCTGTTTAAAATCTGTGACCCAAGTTGAGGATGCTTCCTCCAGATATAATTTTTTTTCACGTCTTCCAGAAACCTGGGACTGCTGCAAACCTGTAACCACTTTTTTTTTTTTTTTGCTGTACGCGGGCCTCTCACTGTTGTGGCCTCTCCCGTTGCGGAGCACAGGCTCCGGACGGACGCGCAGGCTCAGCGGCCATAGCTCTGCGGCATGTGGGATCTTCCCGGACCGGGGCACGAACCCGCGTCCCCTGCATCGGCAGGCGGACTCTCAACCACTGCGCCACCAGGGAAGCCCGCCCCTGCAACCACTTTTAACCCACATTTGGAGCCTGCGGAGTCCTGGGCTCACTCCTCTCCCCGCCTCCTCCATCTCGCTGCTGACCTAACAGCTTAGTTTCTGGATTGCAGAGCTGATGCTGTAATTTCATTTGCCTCCTATGCAACTCTACCTTCTCAGAGGCATGAGATTTCATTGTTTTTGTTTTCTCCTTTGGAAAGTTCTCTATTTGCTGTGATGGAAGCAATATAGTAAAAATTGTGTTTTATGTAGAAAGGAAGGGAGGGAGGGAGGGAGGGAGGGTGAGAGGGAGGAAGGAAGGAAAGAAGAAATGAAAATACCTAGTGGTGGGAAACACTGATAACGTGATACTGACATCAATGCCAATAACAGCACTATGAGTCCGACTGTGACCTTAAGTCTCCCCCAAGCCACGTCAGCTGCTCATTGGAGAACAGAAGAAGCGTCACCTGCTTCACACAGAGATGGAAATTCACAGAAATTTACACATATGAACTTCTGCAGTTCTACTGTTGGTGAGGTTACTTAATATATTTAATCTACTATATTAATTTAACAGAAGTTGCATTTGACACATATGCTTGTGAACCATGTTATTAGAGAGCTTGGTTTGGGTAAGAGGTGGAAATGAACTTTCTAAGTGTTATACCAACAGAGAGTAAGTCGTGATGTTTTCTCCTAAAGGACTGTACGTTAACAGGTTTCATCCACTACAAAAGTATTTGGCTTCTGTCTAAAATAGTTACCTGATTATTTTTAAACTATTTAGTCTGCCTCAAACACCCTCCAACCACATCTTCCAGTGTCAAGCAAGGTCCTTGTGGGGGGGGGGGGTCACAACCTTTGCTTGGAGCTGTTCCCTTCTGTTGGAGCCATTGCCTTTGACATCCCTGACATAGCTCCATCATTGCTGCAGGGAGCAATCATGAAATGCCATCCAAAGAGACTTGGGGATGTGCAGAGTGACAGCAGGGGCAGCAAACGTTGTCACACAGGCCCGGAAAGGCAACACATCTGCAGAAGTGGAGGAATTTCAGCAACTCCTGGCTTTTTACTGGTGCGCCTGCCATGACTTAGAGGGACAGACGTTATTAGTAATTGTTCTCTCCGCGGCTCTGCTCCTTCAGGCCACAGTAATGGTGGAGAATGATTGAAATTTTACTTGTGCAGCAAACTGTGGGGAAGGCAAGTAGGTGGGAGAAACTGGCTGCACCCACAGTCTACGCAGTCCCGGCAGCATGGGACCACCTGGGGATGTGCAGTCAAAGAGGGCCGGGGACAGGGTGGGAGTTGGTCACCTCTGATGCAACGTCAGGACAAGTGATTAGAGAATAAGAAGAAAATTTGAGGTTTCGGTGAGGTGGGCCTTAGGAAATGGCTGGGAACCCTCCCCGATGAGACCCACAGGACAGTCACCCACGTGACCTGGATGCCTCTTGAGATCCCAATTCTAAGAGAACAAACACAGAGCTCATTTTTTGTAACGATGTAAAGCATAGTATATTGGGGACAACGAGAGCTTTGGGCATTAAGAGAGGCCTGGGTTCAGATCTTCCCTCCCAGCTTTTACGAACCCAAACAAGCGTCCCCAGCTCTGGGTCTCCGTTTCCTTTTCTGTAAAATGATGGTCCCAGTTCCTACCCTTCAGGCCTCACGGGCCCTGGGAGACAAGGCACAAGGCCATATTGCCATCAGGGGCACAGGACAGGAAAGACCTGGTGAGAATGGCAGATTAGCCTCAGAAGCTAGCCTTTTAGATGTGAGGAGTGAGCCCGGAGCCCGGTGGACACGGAGACCTTCCCCAAGGCCGGTGGCTCTGACATCCTCTCCCACCAACCACCACCATTCAGAGTGCCACCTGCCCTCATCCTGCGCAACCAAAGCCGCATCTGTTTCTTGGAAGGTGAGTCATGGGAACACGAGAGCAGAGAGGAAAGAGCACACGGCAGGAGTTATGTCATTTCCTTCCCCGAAATCATCAGGAGTCAAGGTTGGCCTGAGCATCACACCCAGTGCACAGCCTGCTGCCTGACAGAGGGACTGCGCCAACCAGCACGGAGGCCTGCTATTTTCTGTCAAGTCCAGGCCTTTTGGGGGTGAGGCTTTCTCCTGCCACATCTCATCTTGCTCTCTTGGGATCTAGTCCCTGCCCATTTGCTGGGAAACTCGCCCTGATGGGCATCAGAGATGCCACAGACCCACTGACCCATAGGCCTCCTGAACACCTGCCAGCCCTGCAGCCTTGATACTGCATCTGAGACCTGAGAGCCCAGTGTGGTCCCTCCACCAAGACAGGCCTCTGTCCGGGCTCTACCAGCCCAAGACAGTGGCCATTCAGCCAATGGACACTCAACCCAGCACAACCCTTCGCACGCCCCGGCAGAGTCCCCGAGCAGCAGCCCTGCCAGGCACCCTCCAGAGGTCGAGGGCCCCATACCCTGGGCCGGAAGCCCAGCCACTAGTTCCTTCCGGCCGCCTCCTTCTGAGGCTGGGCCGGTGGGGAGTGAGGCCTGCTTTCACAGGAATGCTTTGTCCCAAGAGCTCTTGCTACCACGGCAGCTGGCCACTTTAGAGGTTTCACTTGACCTTCCCCCCTGCAGCCCCACCTCCAGACCGGGGGTCTCCCCTGGGGAGCCCGGCCTGATCACTCCCCTCAGATCCCAGCCACATCTCCTGCCCGGGTTCACAGTGTGCTCCCAGAGGAAGAATCAGAATCATGTTTTTCTCTGAACCTTTGTACCTGGCATAGCTCCTGAATGAAAATCTAAAATTCATTATACATCTATTATGTAGTTGACATTTTCAGCATTTTAAGCATTTCATTCTCACCATGATCATTTAAGTATCATCCTTGTCATTTTACAAGGTGGGGAGACCCAGACCAATTCAGTAATTGGTGCTAGAACTTTCCAGAACTCTGTGACATTCCAGAGTGGGATTTTCCATGGACGTCTATACTGACACATAGTGGGCCCTCCATAAATGGCTGAGAGATCAATAAACACGTGCAAAATGTCTTCAAACGTTAGTTACTCACCACTCCATTTCACTTCATATAAATTTTCCAAATTGTAGGGAAAAATGCAAAGAGAATGCAGCTGCTCAGATGCGGTTACATGATGGCTTTTTAATAATGTCAAGTATAAGAGGGTTTTTCTTAAGGCAACCGGATGAATAGCTCCCTCACTCACAGAGGAATGAAAAACGTAGGAACAATTGTCACTTGAAGCAGGAAAAAATTTCTCTACTATCAGTACTTGACCACTGAATTTGGCATCTCCATCTCAGGAGAGATTCACAGAAGAGAATAGAGAAACCAGCTGTCCTGGTGGATTAGTCAGCAAATCGGCTTGGTGTCCAAGGGGCTTAAGCATCTTTCCGGTAAGAAGCTGCCTTCGAGAGCTGTCTTTCTTCATCCATCGCTGGCACCTGAGAGCCAAGGTAGCAGGACTGGCACTTGGAGACAGTGGGTCTTCTTGAAAAAGTGGATTTGGGAGCTGAAGTTTCCAAGACAGACAATGTCCAGTCGCCATGATGCAGGCTGGTTCCAGGCGAAATTGAGATACAGCCCTTTGCATTTGCTTGAAAACGTCAGCCTCCTTCCCCTCGCAAGCCAGCTGCTGTCCCTCCTCTTCTCACCACCCCTTTCCCCATTCTTTCCTTGGATTGAATCCTTCCCCACACACAGTTGTTTTGTTTTAATTGAACTATAGTTGATTTACAGTGCTGTGTCAATTTCTGCTGCACAGCAAAGTGACTCAATTATATATACATATATTCTGTTTCACATTCTTTTCCGTTACAGTTTATCACAGGAGATTGAATATAGTCCCCTGTGCTATACAGTAGGACCTTGTTGTCTATCCATTCTCTATATACTAGTTTCCATCTGCTCATCCCAAACTCCCAATCCATCCCTCCCCCACCTGCCTCCCCCTTGGCAACCACAAGTTTGTTCTCTATGTCCATGATTCTGTTCCTGTTTTGTAGATATGTTCATTTGCGTCGTATTTTAGATTCCACATATAAACCCACACGCGGTTTTTGCTGTTTACATCCTTACAGTGTATATAATTTGCACGGTATATGCCTTTTAAACACACCCTTCCAGGACCCCTCTGGCCTTGTGCTCACTGTGCCGTCTCTCAGCACGGACCAGCCTTCTCTGTGACTGGGAATTCGTCCCATGAACACACCCACTGTGACTCTTCCAGTCGTTTTAGAGTTGGTGCCCTGTAATGCCAGCGGCTCCAGCTTTTCACCCGCATCCCAGTACCCTGGTCACACTCAGGAAAAGCGAAACACAGGCTCTTTCCCTCTCTGGTGATCATTTCATTTTCAAGGCAATTGTTATGCATTTAGTCTTTACTAGAGTAGTACCTTCCAAGAATTCTCATGCTGAGTCGGTAATCAAATTTAGAAGGGATGACACAAAGACCCTCAGAGGCTTTTATCCTGAGCTGAGATCATAATTAAGCTCTGTTACCGAAGTGAATGGTTTGAGATGGATCTGGTAGCAACTGTGCTCCCATTTTGAAGTGAATTTATCTAGTGACGCATGGTTAGGTTTTGAAAGTAGAGAAGATAAGAGGTGTGTCTGCTGCCACAGGCAGGACCCCTGGGAAAGGCCCATGTTCCCTGCTGGTGTACGTGTGGGCTTCTAATACTAACGCTGCAGCAACACGTTGACTCTAATTGTGAAGAACCTTCCAGAAACATCAGTTGGGGTGAGCTATGAAAAGTCTCCCTGTCCCCTGCACGTTTACAGGACAGCTAGGAGAAACCACGGCAAGTCCTTCTCTGTCCCCTGCCACGGGGCTCTGTGGCCACAAACGACCTTGACTGAGCAACAAGCCAGTGAAATAGAAGCACAGACCCAGAAGCTGGCAGTTGTAGGCTTAGCAATGATAACTCGCTTGTTCTACTGTCCTTGGTATGGCTTTGAATTTGTAACACCTTTATACTGGCAAGTCCCAGCTAGGATACGTTTAATTATTTATAGCTGCTGCTCGATTCAATTCTTATAAGACTGGAACATATGTATAATTATTCTATAGTCAATGGAGCGAGTGAGATAATATCAGGTTGAATACAATGTGAAAAGCCTTTATTACAGGACAGAGAGAAAGGCTTTCTCCGTATTTAAACAAAGTCCACTGCCTGCTCTCAATGCTCCTGTCGCCAGCACAGCTGTCGCCCAACATGAAACAGAACAAGCATCTCGAGGCACCGGTGGAACGAAGCGCAGAGACTCACGGCAAAGCAAGTGCAGAATTTCAACTACAGCCACACTGGCAGTACCCTCCTGGGTCACAGTTACTGCCTGAGATGATGAAGCCGACTCTTTCAGCCAAGTGGGTCTGCACATCCCAGCATGTAAACGATGGCTTCTCGCTTTGCGTTCATTTAGTAATGGGCGGTACAACTTTGCTGTTTGACTCTTTGGTACTGTTTTCAACGTTATTGAACACTTTTTTATTGGAGTAGAGTTAATTTACATGTTGTGTTCGTTTCAAGTACATAGTAAAGTGATTCATTTATACATCCATCTATATTGCGTTGGCCAAAAAGTTCGTTCCGGTTTTTTCGTACAATGTTTTATATATACTTTTTCAGATTCTTTTCCATTTTGGGTTATTACAAGATAGTGGGTATAGTTCTCTGTGCTATAAAGTAGGGCGCTGTTGTTTATCTATTTTATTTATAGTAGTGGGTATATGTCAATCCCAAACTCCTAATTTATCCCTCCCCACCCCTTTCCCCTTTGGTAACCATAAGTTTGTTTTCAGTCTGAGAGTCTATTTCTGTTTTGTAAATAAGTTCATTTGTATCATTTTTTAGATTCCACAAATAAGTGATATCATATGATTTTTGTCTTTCTCTGTCTGACTTACTTCATTTAGTATGATAATCTCTAGGTCTATCCATGTTGCTGCAAATGGCATTATTTCATTCTTTTTCATGGGTTACTGAACACACTTGATGAAGCACTCCACATAATCTACTCTTTCTAAAAACAAATGTTTAAAAAGCGTGAACATCATTTGAAAAGGAAGGACAGTGACGACTTACACGTACAACCTTACTTGGTTCGCAGGAGTCAGGTAGGTCGGCACCAGATTTTAAATGTCATTTAGTTGCTATCATTTCATTGTGTTTGTTGACTGTTTACTTTCTTTTAATTACCACATTTACTGTCTCTTCAATCTGTGATTAAGCCCGAGACCTAGAAAAAAGGTAAACACGTTGTGAGTTGATTCTTTCATTTTTGTCCTTCAACAAATATTCACTGAGCATTTACTATGTGCAGGACACTCCGCCAGACACTGACGCTCCATCATGAGTCAGGACTGGTCCCGCCCTCAGAGGAGGGTAAGACACAGAAATAAGGACTCAAAGAAGTTGCTGTACATATTGTCATAAAAGCCCGTGGACAAGGTACCACAAGGGTCAAAAAGAGATAGCAGTCAGCTCCATCCAGGGTGTTCACTGGAGGGTAGTAATGGAGGTGACCCACTAGATGGGCCTGAAGTATGTGTAGGAGTTCTCCTGGAAGACTAGGTCAAGGTGAGTTAGGCCAGTGGAAGGAGACAAACGGGAACACGCACATTCTCAGGGACTGAAGGGTGTGGCCCCTGAAGTGTCACGTGCGCACAGTGAGGTGGCAACGGGGAGGGAGGGGAGCCAGCCCTGCAGGGCGTTACATGCCGTGCCCAACGCTGGGGACTGAATGTGAAGGGGAGCCTTGGCTGGACTGTGAGCAAAGGACTAGAGCCTTCCCCCTGGCATCCTAAGAAGGAGGGGCTGGCAGTGGTGTGCAAGGTGCCCTGGAGAGGGCGAGACCAGGAGGCGGGACCGGTGAGAGACCATCGCGATGTCCTAAGTGGGCTTAACCCAGGGCCCAAAGAGAAGCGACGGCAAGAAGGCTTGGAACCAGGGGATTTGCTGTGCCTCAAATATGCCGAGAAAGATATAGCTCCCTTACTTTTTCTATGACTCATGAATTACAACCTGGGTAGTAGGGAAAACAAACTTTCTAATTAAAAATAGCACAGTCTCCTAGAGTTTAAATATTGTCTTTAAGTGATCAACTCAAGATTCAACTCCCTATCAGCGCTGGTTTAGATCACCTCTTTTGGATAACTCTATAACTTTGGGGAAATGTAGAGTCTGGGTGGATGAGGGAGACCTCCTCTTGGCTGAAGATAAAGGTCTACAGAGACACACGTTGGCTGCCCCTCACAGCCTCTGCACATCCAGGTCCCAGCTGGCTTTTCCAGGCCTCCTGCCTCCGGCCTCCGGGTCCTGGCCAACTGCCTTTTTGCAGCAGAAGGAAAGATGTGCGGTCCTGATCCAGATGCAGGGAGGTGGGCTGAGAAAATGAAGACATGTGAAAGTTCTCTTCTGGTCAGCTCTGCACTCTGGTTAGATGGGAAGCCAGATTATCCATTAGAAGGAGAAGAGGAAGAGTCACAGGCAAGGGCCAGGACTGAATGGACCAGAGAACGTGGTCTCCCAGCCACGTGCATGAGAGCCCATGGGAGGCTCGTGGGCATGAATTAGCGTTAGATTGGTCAGCCCGGGTGTGTGTTTTTCTCCAGCCGCCCTTAGCCACGCAGTTCAGGTACAGAGTAGACGGACGGTGGATGTAACCAGTGTTTGGGTTTTGCAAGGTAAGTCTGATTCGAAGAGAAAAGGAGAGGGATGGTGATACAGGGAATGATTATAATGATGAAACTGGAATCTAAGCTGGGAACGGAGGGGAAGGAAGATGTGAAGGGGATGAGGGACAATGCAGGCAATAGAACAGGTGAACTGTGGGTCAAAGTATCACTGACGATGGGACGGTAAAGGTGGAGGTGAAAGGAGGCTGTGGCTGGAGACTGGATGCCTGAATGGGGGGTATTGTAGGGTGTGACTGCAGTTATTAACAAGGGAGAGCTGTGGTGTCTGGAGTGAGATCTTTGGAGAAGAGGTCAAGGAACTGAGAGACCAGAACACTGAAAGGATGGTGCTCGTGGATGTTCGAATACCAGGAAGAGGGTAACAGTCGTGCTGGAAAGACTGTGATAAGCCAGGGGGGCCCCAGGGGCTGTTGATGACTGCTAAGTGTGGGCAGGGACAGGACCCTAACTCTGGGGGCTCTAGAGAAGAGGAAGGGAGAGTCGGAAGGGGCCATGTTAAGAGAACCACAGTGACCCCACTCCACCCGCGGACTCAGCGTCCGATGTGCAAGAGAAGAAAGAAGGCAGCGGGGAAATAGACCATCAGCATCTGAGCATCAGTACCAAGAAACTTGCTCTTTACCTGAGACATTTCTTCCCTCTTGGCAAACTGCCCCGTTGGCTATTTGTAAAGAGTTTTAAGAGTAAAGCTTCTGAGGCTAAAAGACAAAGCGAGTTAGATGCGGGCTTTGAGAAGAAGGGCATTATCCCAGCTCCTAGCAAATCTGAGAGTCTGGGGCCACTGAGCCATGACTACTGTATTTGGCGGCAGAGGCACGCAAGCTAGAGCAGCCGGTCTGAGTTTTCCATTACCACTCAGTCGAGGCTTTGTCGTCAGGAAATAGAATAGGCTGCTTGGCGAGCGCACTACTGTTCATATTATATGGGTGGGAAGCTGAAGCTCTTAATTAATCAGGGAATGGGTCATTGATCACTGTAAGTCCCTGGAAGCAGTAGTGATCACGTACGAGTCCCTGAAATTGATAATTGTCTCTTTCCCTGAAAATGGTCATGATTGCTTATGAATCATTTTGTAATGAATGCTGAATCATTGTTCCCTCGCCTGGGAATGGTGATCAGTGGTTTTGTAGAGATCAGGATTTTCTCAATGTGGAAGCCTTCCAACAGTTTATATCAGCCTCTTTTGAAACAGAGATTTCCAGATTTACATATACCTGGAAGTATAAAGGAGCAATAGGGGAGAAAATTTAACCAAAAGAAAGCCAAACTTTTCAAGCAAAAGTGATTTGAATTCAACACCTAAGGAAACCCGGTGGCAAGGTTACTTTAAGGATAAGAATTCAGTTCATGATATTAAACCTTATTCTCAGCTATTCCCCCCGCCTGCCCACCAGCACCATCTTTGTGGGAAGAAAGGAAAAGATGGAGAAGAAGGAAAGTCATTACAAGTATGAATACAGAATCACTGCCAACAGGATTTTTAAATTCACCTCCATTTCCTGGCTTTAATGGTCTCAAGTTAAGGATTAACTTTATCCAGGTTCTTCAAGTTATTGTTTTCCCCAACCTGCTTTCTTGGCTCTGTTGAGTCAAAGAAAGAATCAAAGGGGTTCTTTCAAGTCCCAGCGTCTGTGGTGTGTCTTCAGCAAAAAAGTTTCTCTCGTTCCGCCAGACCTGCTGTTACCCTGGTGTGAAGAGCATCCGTATAAATAAACATGAATTGAAGCTAGCCTGTAGCTGTGTTTTGCAAATGCAGACAATACATCCTGGCAATGTCACAGCATAAACTGCAAAAATGAAAGGTCCGCCAGGAGCATCTTCCTGAAGAAGTGATGTAAATCGTCACTACTGGACATGGTAGTTAACGCACAGCGCCTTGATCAGCCACTGTACAAATATTTAGTTGGACAGATGCAGGAGGGGAATTGTTTATTCAGCAACTGCACTGGCTTGTTTGGTCAGGCAGCACTTGCCTTGGACTGTGCTCAGATCCCCCCACCCGGCTCATGGGAGCTCTGGCTCCCTGCACTTGCCCGGTGCCTGGGAGTCACCGCAGGTGCACTCAGCAAACCTGCCGCGGGCAGAAGGATCTGCAGAGTAGTACGGTCCAGTGATTGCCCACTTCATGTTACAATGACAGAAGATGGTCTGCTTTATCAAAAACAGAGTCACCACACATATCTGTGAATAGCAACTAAAGCAATTCAAAGATGTGTTGTTATTAGGACGATTTGATTGAAATTGTGCAAAATGGAGCATCCTCATGACTAAGGATGTGTCTGCCTTCACATCCCCAGCCCCACGTCAGCGCCACCGGGATCAGAGAAGTGAGTTGAGACGGAGGCTGAATCTCCTGGTCTCCCCGTTCTGCAAACGCATAAGGATCCTTCATTCTTACAAATACTTACCCAGTTAAGACCTCATCATCTTTCTACACAGGGTTTGTTCTAGAATTTGTCTTCAAAAAGGAAACATTTGGGGGCTTCCTTGGTGGTGCAGTGGTTGGGAGTCCGCCTGCCGACGCGGGGGACACGGGTTCGTGCCCCGGTCGGGGAGGATTCCACGTGCCGCGGTGCGGCTGGGCCCGTGAGCCATGGCCCCTGGACCTGCGCGTCTGGAGCCTGTGCTCCGCGGCAGGAGAGGCCGCGGCGGTGAGAGGACCTCGTACCGCAAAAAAAAAAAAAAGGAAACATTTGGTTTGGGGTTGCTTCTGCCTCTCTTCATTGGCTCTCCTTCCTCTTGCCACTCTCCCTTCAGCTCTCACAGCCCCCCTGACTGTCCCCCTACCAACCCACAGGGACCACCATGCGGGTCTGCCCCCACCTCCCTCCAGGACCCTTGCTGGCCCTTCGAAACCTACCGTTCCTCCGTCAAATTCTTCCAGTCTGAGTCTATAAGACTAATTTTGGAACAAATCCTGTGTAAGATTAAGGGATGATCATTTCTCACAGCATGACCCCTTTCATGTAACATATTTCCAGCCCAACGACTGGAAACTCAGAGTCCCACACACGTGTTGCTATCTCTCCTTCCGCTCCCAGGACAGATGAAGACTGTCCCATCGGTTAACAAAAGAGGACACTCCTGAGGGTCATCAGCTCTAAAGAAGAGTCTGAAGATGTGGGGCACGTGTGTCAGGTCATCTGCAAATGGTTTCCTGACCCGGACTAGACTGTGAGAGGGTAAAGAATCCATCAGACTTGTTACTCCAGTCCAGATGAAGGAAAGTTAATTCTAGAGGAGGCAGCCTCCACAGAACAGACTGTCATGTCTAACATGAGGATGGAGCTCCATGGGTTAGAAGTTCAGAACAACTTCAGAGAGATGACTTAAACACTCCACTTACACCAATGGACAGATCATCCAAAATGAAAATAAATAAGGAAACACAAGCTTTAAATGATACATTAAACAAGATGGACTCAATTAATATTTATAGGACATTCCATCCAAAAACAACAGAATACACTTTCTTCTCAAGTGCTCATGGAACATTCTCCAGGATAGATCATATCTTGGGTCACAAATCAAGCCTTGGTAAATTTAATAAAATTGAAATCATTTCAAGTATCTTTTCCAACCACAACGCTTTGAGACTAGATATCAATTACAGGAAAAAATCTGTAAAAAATACAGACACATGGAGGCTAAACAATACACTACTAAATAACCAAGAGATCACTGAAGAAATCAAAGAGGAAATAAAAAAATACCTAGAAACAAATGACAATGAAAACACTATGACCCAAAACCTATGGGATACAGCAAAAGCAGTTCTAAGAGGGAAGTTTATAGCAATATAATCCTACCTCAAGAAACAAGACACATCTCAAATAAACAACCTAACCTTATACCTCAAGCAATTAGAGAAAGAAGAACAAAAAATAAACAAAGTTAGCAGGAGGAAAGAAATCATAAAGATCAAATCAGAAATAAATGAAAAAGAAATGAAGGAAACAATAGCAAAGATCAAGAAAACTAAAAGCTGGTTCTTTGAGAAGATAAACAAATTTGATAAACCATTAGCCAGACACATCAAGAAAAAAAGGGAGAAGACTCAAATCAATAGAATTAGAAATGAAAAAGGAGAAGTAACAACTGACACTGCAGAAATACAAAGGATCATGAGACATTACTACAAGCAACTCTATGCCAATAAAATGGACAACCTGGAAGAAATGGACAAATTCTTAGAAAAGCACAACTTTCGGAGGCTGAACCAGGAAGAAATGGAAAATATAAACAGACCAATCACAAGCACTGAAATTGAGACTGTGATTAAAAATCTTCCAACAAGCAAAAGTCCAGGACCAGCTGGCTTCACAGGTGAATTCTATCAAACATTTAGAGAAGGGCTAACACCTATCCTTCTCAAACTCTTCCAAAATATAGCAGAGGGAGGAACACTCCCAAACTCATTCTACGAGTCCACCATCACCCTGATACCAAAACCAGACAAAGACGTCACAAAGAAAGAAAACTACAGGCCAATATCACTGATGAACATGGATGCAAAAATACTCAACAAAATACTAGCAAACAGAATCCAACAGCACATTAAAAGGATCAGACACCATGATCAAGTGGGGTTTATCCCAGGAATACAAAGATTCTTCAATATATGCAAATCAATCAATGTGATACACCATATTAACAAACTGAAGGAGAAAAACAATATGATCATCTCACTAGATGCAGAAAAAGCTTTTGACAAAATTCAACACCCATTTATGATAAAAACCCTCCAGAAAATAGGCATGAGGGAACTTATCTCAACATAATAAAGGCCATATATGACAAACCCACAACCAATATCGTTCTCAATGGTGAAAAACATTTCCTCTAAGATCAGGAACAAGACAAGGATGCCCACTCTCACCATTTTTATTCAACATAGTTTTGGAAGTTTTAGCCACAGCTATCAGAGAAGGAAAAGAAAGAAAAGGAATCCAAACTGGAAAAGAAAAAGTAAAGCTGTAACTGTTTGCAGATGACATGATACTATATATAGAGAATCCTAAAGATGCTACCAGAGAACTACTAGAGCTAATCAATGATTTTGGTAAAGTAGCAGGATACAAAATTAGTGCACAGAAATCCCTTACATTTCTACACACTAATGATGAAAATCTGAAAGAGAAATAAAGGAAACACTCCACCATTGCATCAAAAAGAATAAAACACCTAGGAATAAACCTACCTAAGGAAGTCTCCTTTTGTCTACCTAAGGAGACAAAAGACCTGTATGCAGAAAACTATAAGACACTGATGAAAGAAAATTAAAGATGATACAAACAGATGGAGAGATATACCATGTTCCTGGATTGGAAGAATCAACATTGTGAAAATGATTATAGTAACCCAAAGCAATCTACAGATTCAATGCAATCCCTATCAAACTACCAATGGCATTTTTCACAGAACTAGAACAAAAAATTTCAGAATTTTTATAGAAACACAAAAGACCCCGAATAGCCAAAGCAATCTTGAGAAAGAGAAACGGAGCTGGAGGAATCAGGCTCCCAGACTTCAGACTATACTACAAAGCTACAGTAATCAAGACAGTATGGTATGGGCACAAAAACAGAAATATAGATAAATGGAACAGGATAGAAAGCCCAGAGATAAACCCACATACATATGGTCACCTTATATTGATACAGGAGGCAAGAATATACAATGGAGAAAAGACAGACTCTTCATTAAGTGATGCTGCGGAAACTGGACAACTACATGTAAAAGAATGAAATTAGAACACTCCCTAACACCATACACAAAAATAAACTCAAAATGGATTAGAGACCTAAATGTAAGACTGAACAGTATAAAACTCTTAGAGGAAAACAGGCAGAACACTCTATGACATAAATCACAGCAAGATCCTTTTTGACCCACCTCCTAGAGAAATGGAAATAAAAACAAAAATAAAGAAATGGGACCTAATGAAACTTAAAAGCTTTTGCACAGCAAAGGAAACCTTAAACAAGATGAAAAGACAACCCTCAGAATGGGAGAAAATATTTGCAAACGAAGCAACTGACAAAGGATTAATTTCCAAAATTCACAAGTAGTTCATGCAGCTCAATATTAAGAAAACAAACAACTCAATCCAAAAATGGGCAGAAGACCTAAATAGACATTTCTCCAAAGAAGATATACAGATTGCCAACAAACACATGAAAGGATGCTCAACATCACTAATCATTAGAGAAATGCAATTCGAAACTACAATGAGGTATCACCTCACACCAGGGTGGAGAAAAGGGAACACTCTTGCACTGCTGGTGGGAATGTAAATTGATACAGCCACTATGGAGAACAGTATGGAGGTTCCTTAAAAAACTAAAAATAGAACTACCATATGACCCAGCAATCCCACTACTGGGCATATACCCTGAGAAAACCATAATTCAAAAAGAGACATGTACCACAATGTTCATTGCAGCTCTATTTACAATAACCAGGATATGGAAGCAACCTAAGTGTCCATCGACAGATGAATGGATAAAGAAGATGTGGCACATATATACAATGGAATATTACTCAGCCATAAAAAGAAACGAAATTGAGTTATTTTTAGTGAGGTGGATGGACCTAGAGTCTGTCATACAGAGTGAAGTAAGTCAGAAAAAGACAAACAAATACCGTATGCTAACACATATACATGGAATCTAAAAAAGAAAAAAAGGTCTGAAGAACCTAGGGGCAGGACAGGAATAAAGAAGCAGACATAGAGAATGGACTTGAGGACATGGGGAGGGGAAAGGGGAAGCTGGGACGAAGTGAGAGAGTGGCATGGACATATATACACTACCAAACGTAAAACAGATAGGTAGTGGGAAGCAGCCACATAGCACAGGGAGATCAGCTCGGTGCTTTGTGACCACCTAGAGGGGTGGGATAGGGAGGGTGGGAGGGAGATGCAAGAGGGAGGAGATATGGGGATATATGTATATGTGTGGCTGATTCACTTTGTTATAAAGCAGAAACTAACACACCATTGTAGAGCAATTATACTCCAATAAAGATGTTATAAAAAAAAAAAAGGCTTGTGAGGGGAAGTTAATGAAAACCTGTTAAGTAGAGCATAGTGGGGTAGGATTAAGGTGAATCTAGATGGAAGAAAGGGAGGTCGGAGGCCTGCAGAGCCCAGCTGGACATCAAGGTGAGACACCCAAGAAGTCGTTCTTGGGAGGACTTCCGGCACCAGAACAGGAGGCTGAGTTCAAAGCATGATATACAGAGAAAAACTGAGTGATCAACAGGAACTCAGATGCAGAGTCAAAATAGGGGATTATGAGGAGTCAGGAAATCCAAGAATAAAGAATAGAAAAGCATATTCAGGGAAATCACTGGCGGCCCAGTTGTTAGGACTCCGCACACACTTCCATTGTAGGGGGCACAGGTTCAATCCCTGGTCAGGGAAAATCCCGCAAGTCTCGCAGCCAAAAAACAGAAGAAAAGAAAAGTTTATTCAGGGTGACTATTTAATAATCATTCGTGTATTCAGCAGATGTGTATTAAATAACTATTACACATCAGAAGTTGTTTTAGGACTACATATCGTAATTAGAGTCCCTACTCTCATGAAACACACAGTCTGTTAAGGAAGATATGTAATTTAAAAAATCAATCATCATATAGGAGATGCACAGGACCCTCCATGGAAACACAAAGCAAGAGCACCTGACCCGCCACAGAGGAGGGGAGGAGACAGATCGGGTGGAGTGCGGTGAAGGTGTCCCTGAGGAAGTAGCATACACGCTCAGACATTTAATCAGTG
Source organism: Globicephala melas (assembly GCF_963455315.2). NCBI lineage: Eukaryota > Metazoa > Chordata > Mammalia > Artiodactyla > Delphinidae > Globicephala > Globicephala melas. Next base: position 9,688,880 of record NC_083315.2, read on the forward strand.
GTTCTCAATGCAATCAGACTCAACGCCCTCTTTGCTACAAATATTTTATAGCATTCTCCTATTATCCTGAAACAAAATTCGCAGTTAATATTACCTTCTTCTACACATAATTTAATCAATATAATTACTTAACTATAGTAAAGAGCAAGAGAAAAATCACATGTATTTCACTATGCAAATGTATTGCTCATCTAATCAGGAAGTCTTAAAAACACCATGAAAGTGACAGCCTCAAATACAGACTGATGTCAGGGTTAGTAACCCAGACACTGTGAGGGCATTGCCACTCGTGAAGTGATTTTCATTCTTGATGAAGAACTTCCGATAAAGTTCAGAAAAAAAATAAAACTCTACCTTCCCTTGTTATACACAGTTCCTAGTTGTATTCCTGTAAAAATCAATATATATGATATGGTACAAAACAGACTTTTTATTCATATATAAAGTGGAGGTTCATAAAAGAGAAGGGTTTTCCCCTACAAGGATATCAAGAGGGATGTTTGAAACTCATGCAAATATACCGAACTCTGTCACTCAGGACGGTCCCATGTGTTACACGATGTCTAGTCTCCCTGGGCCCTGCTCACCACATGTTAGTTGTGCCTCCTGATCACTGACAAGGAAACACATGCCCACACTTTTCCAAAATGCTTCCCACCGCAATTAAAATCGCTGATCTTAAACACAGTAATTCCAAACTGAGATTATAGAAACCTATGGAAGGTTTGTCCCAAGACAGACTTCACGGGCAGGCTGTTCTATCAACCCAAGCTCGTGGGTTGAGGTGGGCCTGAGCCCCTGCCCAATTCTGCACCTTCTGGGGGGGTGGGAGGGATGTGACCCCAGGCCCGACCAGAGGATCCCAGCGGCCACACTGCAGTGACCAGCCCTGGGTAGGGGAGTGATGGTCTGACCAAGGTACCTTAGCAGTCTCTCCTGGACGTATACTGGGGGACAGTGCTCTCTTTTCTCCAGGAATACAAGCTATAAGCAAACTGCAAAGCCTTCCCACACAGAAGAAAACATGCCTCTTAAGTCCATGGCGAATGTAACACCTTGAAAATGGGTTCCGGTTCACACGTGTTATCTTGACTGTTCAGTGGACACAAAAGGGGGAGAGGGGAGGTATGACCCTTCTTCCTCCTGATTCTCCTTTCCGGAGGCAGAACGCCACTGGTGGACGCTTCTCACCTCTTTCTGGGTCTTTGCTCACTTTGTTCCTGGGGAGAGTGATGCCATTCACCTAGGGTTGAAGTTGACATCAAATTCAATAGCTGGACATCATGGCTGGACATCATGGCTCTTCACGTTGGGGAGAAATACCTGGGCTCAGGGAGCAGAAATTCTCTGTGTTTAGTGCCAGAAATTGTACTGAGACCCACTTCACAGGTTCAGCTGTGGCCCCAAAGAAGACACATTGAAGTCCTAAGCCCAGGACCTCAGAATGTGCTCTTATTTGGAAATAGAGTCTTGGCAGGTGCAATCGAGTTAAGATGAAGTCATTAGGGTGGGCTCTTAATCCAAGATGACTAGTGTTCTTATAAGTGGGACATTTGGACAAACACACAGACGAACAGGGAGAAGGTCATGTGACAACAGAGGTCAAGGTGGGAGCGACACAGATGCAAGCTAGAGATTGGCAGGCACCCCCAGAAGCTGCAAGAGACAGGAAGGATGCTCCAGGTTCAGAGGGAGCATGGCCCTGCCAACACCTGATCTCAGACATCAAGCCTCGAAAACTGGGAGACAATAAACTTCTGTTGTTTTAAGCCATCCAGTTTGTGGCACTTTGTTAGGCAGTCCCAGCAAATTAACACACCTCCCTGGGGGAGGCGGGCCCCAACCAGGCTACACGGGCAGGTGGGAGCCTGCCTCGGGTTTAGCCCTAGAGCCCACTTAGCTGCCAGATTCTCCAACATTCTCCAACTTGGCTCTTTTTAACTTAGTGTTTTGGCCTCCACCTGTCCCTCCTAGTTTAGAATTTCAAGTTCTTTAGATCCCCAGCAGGACAGGCGGTGACATTTGTGGGGAAGTCTTCAGAAACATCCATGTTTCATGGATAAATAAGGTATCTCTGATTTCCACACTGTGCAAAATCTCTTTGGGGACAAAAGTGATCTTTTCAAGAGCACATTTCTTGTCATCATAGAACTTCCTTCAGTATGACATACATTTTTCCAACCACACTGGTAAATTAAGAGTTGTTGAAAGAAATAAATGTATTGAAATCAAGCAGCTGTTGACATAAAGAATGCTGAGCACAACTGCCATACTATGGTTTATAACCTAACTTTTAGGCTGAACATATTATTATAAATAATGCTCCCCAACCTGGTTGCAGGAGCTGGGGGCCCTCTGCATTGAGCACTCTGCTCTCTCCTCCTTTCCTTGAATATCCTTACTCATCCCTCAGATACCAGCCTAACTGCTGTCTCCTCAAGGAAGCCTTCCTGGACCTCCCTGACAGGTGGCATCCCCCAAGCATAGCTCCAGGGACCTCTCCTGAACAGCACCCGTCCATAAGCATGGGGACCCTGTGCCTTATATGCTCCCTGTGTGCCCCAAAATTCTTTTCAAGTGTCACACATAGTAGCTCAATACACATTTCATGAATGAATGAATGAACCTTATACTGTGGTTGAAAGTGGCCAGGGACATCATCCCTCCCACGACTTCTCCTAATTCACCTCTGCTGCTCTCACTGGGCTCAGAAACCTTCCAAAAGTCCTTGGAGACGCAGCAAGTGTCCTTCTATTGCAGCAGAGGCTCAAGCATCACCTCACTTTCATAGTTCAAAATAGAATTCAAAATCCTATTAGTTGTACCAGTAAGCTAACTTCATTTCTGATCTACTTTCCATGGTTCTAATATTAAATAATGGTTTTAGTGCCATTTTTCTTTAAATTTGGATTTAAAATTTACAAATTTAGTATTTTCCTCAATAATACTGAAAAATTAAAACCCACTTCTTGTACACGCAGAGGATGAAAAAATAAAGCTGGGAGTAATTTGGAAAACAGCAAAAAAAAAATACTATTAGTCACAACCTTGAAAGTGTTATGATATTATATGCAGAATCTAAAAAAAATGATACAAATGAACTTATTTACAAAATAGAAACAGACTGACAGACTTAGAGAATGAATTTATGCTTACCAGAGAGGAAGGCGGGGGAGGGATAGACTGGGAGTTTGGGATTGACATGTATACACTGCTGTATTTAAAATAAAATGCCTTTCCATGAAAAAAAATAATAAACTAGGTGATCAAGGAAAAAAGGTAATATAATGACAAATATTTAGAAGGCAATATACACATACACATGCGGCTGTATCCATGCTTACCTGTGGCCACACTGTCATCAACGAATCCTAGCCCAACATTCAATAACAATTTTCCTGAATCAAAATTAGTTGCATATTGGTAAATCTTTTCCAAGAGAGTTCCCCAGAGGCTTCTCTTTTCCCCCCGCTTGTACTGTGACATTATTGAATTTCAAATCTTCTGAGCATGGTCTAGCTTGTAGCAGGCAGCAGCCGTCTGTTCTGGTCCAATTTGTCTTCTTCACAGCAAGAGGGAGACGAAATTCCAGTTGAGGACTACTATGAACTTTTGGCCTTCTTTTATTTACTATTTTCTTAACTTGGGCATCTTCAACTTGAAATACTTGGTAAACAATTTATTCTTAAGAGCTATTTTCTTTTTTCTTTTAGTCCTTGTGACTATTTCTGACCATGGGGTGAGTTAGTCTCTAATTCAATCACAAAGATTGTGGCATATAAATATTTTAACATTTTCATTAAATTGTATTTTTGTTATGCTTGTCCTAAGGCTTCCCAGGCTAAGAGTAGAGTGTATTAAATCCAATATAGGAAAAGCACGGCTTCGATTAGTTCCTAAGTGGGATCAGTGTCAATTTTAGACCGAAGAAGCTGCTTTATTGTGACCGAGGTGGCACAGGTAACCTCTGTAGGGTTTATTCTAATGACAGTCAAGGCTCCCGGCCCAGACATCTCCCAGAAACACACACACACACACACACAGAGTTAATGCCTGTCATTACTCCATTATTTCTTTAGCTCTTGAAGGCTTCCTGGCCTTTTAAAATACCACTTGAAGGAATTAAGCCTTATCAGTTCATAGCTTTGTTATCAGCCAACACCTTAGTTGACGAGCAGCTGAGAGTGAGGGCTTGCCAGGAATGTGACCTGGATGGGTGCTGGTGGGAGGGGAGAAGGGGTGTGGGGAGGAGACCTGCTAGGGGCAGAGGAAGAGGCTCGTGACAGCCTGGCACACGAGGCAGGGCCTCGCTGCCCTTGGGTTGCTTTGCTCAGCGCTAAGCTGAGGCGGGGAGGGGACGGCAGACCCTGCCACAGACCCCAGACAAACAGCTTCTCACACTTTTCAGACCGTTTCTATCGACACCCCCATCCACACTGCCAAGGCAGCGATCCGCGTCACGCACGTGACCTCGCCACGAGGTGCATGGTGCTTCCTGCATGGCAGACACCATCCTGGAGCCCTTCTTCACCAGCTGATGGAGAACGTAATTGCCCATCTTCTACAAATTAGAACTGAGGTTTAGGGAAGTAAAGAGCACACAGCTATGAAATGGGAGTAGAAATCAAACCCAAATTTGCCTCGCTCCAGAGCCTAGGATTTTAACCACTATGCCTTTGAACTTCTGTTTATGAACTACTCTTTAAAAAGCTATTACTTTACTTACTCTCAGAACGTCCTGGCCAATACAGAGGCTGTGCTTGCTCTATTATTTCCAGTTTAGAAATTCAAGAGCACATACCTTGGGGGACCAAAAGTTAATGGCCTTGGGTCGGAATCGATTGCAGAACATGAATAGAAATGTGTCCCCCGGTTGTCACCCAAGGCTTCTTATAGGAGGCTGAGTGTCTTCCTGTATCTCCCTCAGTGATGCCCATGGTATTTTTATTTGTTTGCTTTTGTTTTACCATGTGTTCTGTATCTACCACTGAGAGTAGGTCTTTGCCAGAGATAAACCTCCATGTCAAAACCCCATCTGCTCAATTTGTTCATGGACCCAACTCTGTGCTTTGACCACCATTTAGGTAAAAATCATTACATTAGGAAGTTCTAATCAAGGTTAAAAACGGCATCAACAGTGATCATCATAAGCATTTCCGAGAAGCCCTCCCTTGATCATGCAGACTCAGGAAAGACCCCTGAAGAAACGGAACAGAAGGCTCACCACACGGCTGCCAACAAAGCCTTGCGGAAGTTTTAACAAGCAGCCCTAGGTTTTTATTGACTTTAAAGGGAAATGGAGTCAAGAGGGAAATGCCAATAAAATTGTAGGTAAGCCAAAGGTTTGTTTTCGTTTCTATGGATTAGTTCTCACACATTTCCTGCTACTAGACTTTCTTTGGGTAATGTGTAATTTTAACTACAAACCTAGCATTTAGCAATGAGTACTAGTCTATTTCCTGATGAACTTGAGAAAGGTCAGAGGTTAATTGGACTATGCCTGGTTAAAATGTCATAAGCTTGAAGGGAGCACAGTGCATCCCAACCTTATCAGGTCCAGGGATGGTTCAGTGCTTTAGTAACAAGCAGAGAGAGAAATGTCTTAGCTTTAGAGAAACAGATCTAATTTTGTCTTCACTGTGCTACCCTAAATAAACGACTCAAACTTCCTGAAACCTTGAGAAAACACAAAAGGCCCTTAGTCTGAGAGTCTGGGCCTCACCGATGTTACATCCCCACCCTCACTGCAGAGAACAGAAGCAACTGAAATTCATACTCATCATCAACTATACAGAATCAGATCTGTCACCAGGCTCCAAAGATGAATTTTCTGGTGGAAAATGAACAACACATATTAACAAAAAGCCAAAAGGGGACTTAGTAGGGAGGAGAGGGAACTCCAGAAAAAAAAAAGCTACAGAGAGCTCTGTGTGTGAACAGGTTCCACTGAAAAGTGAGCTCCAAATCAGACTCAGCTTTGCTGCCTGGAAACTCAGTCAATGCCTCTGAAGAGTGAAAAATAAGTTTTTCTGAAACCCAATTATTGATTTCCATTTAAAGTTTCTGTGAGATGACAGTCCGTAGCTGACATAAGATGGAGAGAACAACTCAACATCTAGGTGTTCTTCCAAAATTTTCTATCTTGAATCAGCAAAACTCACTGGGGAGTAATAATGAGAGTTCAGGATCACAGTAGGCAGGTAACTTCTGGGGTAGGTATTTACGGAGAACTTGCAAATAAGGTGGATCAGGACAACTGCCATACAGACTTCAAATCAGATCAATATTTGCATTTTCAATAAATTGCTTAAGTTCCTTGTTTCAGCCATACTTTTTTAAAAAAGAGAACAAACCACAAGCAAACCTTCTCCTAGAAGCACTGGGCTGCAAAGAGCTTCCAAACCTTTCTAGAATCAGTTCAGCATATTCCTGAAACCCACATTCCTGGGACAAGAGAAGAATGTGTCAACAGCATAGGATTGTGAACTAATTCCTCGCAGGGACCAGCTAACAAAACACCTTTGACAGAAGAGAGCTACAGCTGAAGGAAGATTTTCATGTTCCACACACACTCTGAGACATGGTCCACTCATTCAGAGCTTGGGGACAAACTTTCAAAACAGAATAATATCTTACTTCTCTTACTGAGAGTCTAAGGTTTTAAAATATTTGAATTATTTCATCGTTGAAAATTCCACTTTAAGCAAGTTCAAGAATGAACTTGGGGTGGTGAGGGAAGGTGGTAATGTTTTCATATTGGGGAATGGTTTTCTTGGCTTATATCTTTATGTATTTTTACATTTAGGATATATAAATCTCTGAATCTGAAGAGAAGTACATTGCTTAAAATGCTGCCTTTGTGTCTTGGATGCTAGAGTGTTTTTAGCCAGATCTTCTTTGTAAGTGAATTAGTCAAAGGTGGCACTTTGGAAAGCTCTAGTCACTCTCTCTGACACTTTCTGGAGCCACACTCTGAGTTTTCGTTATATCCAGTCAAACTGAGAAAGATGAGTCATGCTGCTCCAGGACCACTCCACCCCTGTGCAGGCACACAGAATCAATGAGGGAATCAAAATGAGCTATGCACCCTGCTTTGCGTCTGCCTTCCAAAAAGCTGATCTCCCTCTCGGATAAAATCTATATAAATAGGAATTTACTAAAACAAAAAGACGGAACATGTCCATTAGGCTCAGCCAATAAACAGACTGCAAAAAATGTGTCTTAAATAAAGAAAAATTTACCCTGAAAGAAAAAATAGGCAAGACTATGGCAGAACATTATCAGTGACTACCCCACGGATAGACAACATTTTTCCTGACACTGTTCTGTGTAAGTATTACTTTGAAAGTCATTTGCAGCATAAAGTAGAAAAAAAATTCAGAACTTCTAGTCAAGATAGCATTGTAAGGTCATGATTTGAAGAACTTCCTCTGTTTGTATGTATGTCAATCACAGAAACAGTTTTCTTTTTTAAACAGAAAGACAGAGCAATACTCCAAAGTAATGAAAGATTAGTAGTCATAATGTAGAAAGAACCCCACATAATAGAAAAGTGGATAAAGAATACCAACAGGAAATTCACAAAAATATACCCACACTCTCTAATAATGAGGTCATTGTAAACTGAAGTAAGATAGTATTTCATATCCATGTTAGTAAAGTTTTCAAATTCCAAGTATTGGCAAGAATGCAAGAAAATGGAAACCCCCATGTTGCTAATGGTCGCATAAATTGGTACACCAATTTGGAGAATAATTTGGTGAGGTCTAGTAAAAGTGAAGACAGGCATAACTTGTGAATATTGTTACAAAGTGTAGCTTTATCACTAGTGCACAAGGAGACAGGTACTGGAATGTTTACTGCATTAATGTTAATGTTTACTGCATTACTTAAATATTGAACAACTAGAAAAAATCTGAATGTCAATGGAAGAAAGGATAAATAAACTGTAGCATGTTCATAAAAATAGATCACTTTAGAGAAATTAAAATAAACAAGTTATCATTGTATTAATACGGGTAAATAGTGAACACATTAATTTGAATAAGAAAAGCAAGTCACAGGGTGTATTGTATGCATTACCATTTGTGTGAATTTTTAAAACACATAAGATAACACTACATATTGAATAAATGCCAACTTCATAATATCGATTAACTAGCCAGGGAGGGAAGGAAATGGATGAAGACTGAATGAAAAGTTTTTCAAACATATCTATGTAACATTTTATTGCTAAACAAATAAAAATTTCAAATATCCTAAGCAAATACAGCATTTGTTGGATCTGAGCGCTGAGCATATGAGAGTGTATCCTGTTATTACCTGTACTCTTCAAAATGTTTGATATATTCCATAACTTAAAACAGTAAGTGTCCATGGGATTTGTCAATTAAGAAGTCCTTGTTGATTTTAGCCAAAATAAATCTGTGGAGTGGCAGGGAATGTCCATATTTCAGAGGCTAGAGAGGGAGACAGAGCTTGATAAATGTTTGTTACGAACGTGGAGGAAACCTGAGCTCATATCCATGCACGTGACACCACGACATAGCCTAGAGGAGCTGGTGGAGAAGGTACGGGGTGAGGGGTGACGCAATGACTGATCCCTGAGCTTGTGATGGACAACTGGACGCAGAGGCTAAAGGGGAAGAGATAAGACACAAAGTATTTGAAGTGGTAGAACTCGGAGTCTAGGCTGCAAGAGTGGAAAAGATAGAGGTCACAGAAGGGCTGCTAGAAATGAGAAGCAGAAGGATTCAAGAGTGTGGGATGCTCTACAGTGTGAGACAGTAAGGGTCATAGGATGAAGACGGGTAAGTGTGGGAGGGTAGGAAACTGTGGTCAGATAGCAGAAATTGGAAGCAGAGCGGTTCCGAATGGTCCAGGTCTGGGAAAACACACAGTAAACGTGGTTGAGCGCACAAAGCTGCTGCCGTGGCGGTTGAGTGGTCAAGGCAAGGGAGGGACCTCTCTGCACTCTGAGATCAACAGGACTGAGCCAGGATCTGGGGGAGGAAAGGAAGCAGAGAAAGGAAAGCTGCGAGCTCGAATGCCGAACACCTCGCTGGTAGCCGATCGGTGCTGGGAGGAGGGGGACACAGGAGAGGACACATATGACCCTCCAACAGCACGCTGGCTGGCGTTTCTTTTGCCAAAAAAATTGTCACTAGGAAAGGTAAGCTATATCAGTAGAGGTGGCTTCGCATCATTTGGACTCCTCACCTGCACAGACCCCCCAGGCTCTAGGAGGTGCCGTAAAAGTGCATTCACAAGGGCGCAGGTTCTTGGGTAACTTGCCCAGGTGAGATATTTTAACGGAAGTCAATTAAGGCTTCTGTTTCCTACTCCAGCTTCCCCCCATCACACTCAGAGAAGTGTCAGGCAGAGTTGCAGGGGCCACGGGCATTTTGAATTCTAGTTAAGGAGATAAGGTGAGGGTGCATTTAATTTGGATCTAGAGGGACATATTTATACAGTTGCAGGGCAGGAATGGCTTCCAGGAATAATCCTACTGACCACCGTGCCAACTCACTTGGCCAGAACTTTCATCGTTCTAAGAATGAGTCCCACAGTACCCAGGGATAGAAGACACGAAACAATGTTTGAAACTGATGGAGGCAAAAGCTAGTCTGTGGAAAAGGCTTCAAACCACCTGAAGTGCAGAATTGTAAATTAAGGAAATGTAGGAAAAAAAGGCATTCTAGCTGTGCATCCTGGGTTCGTCTAATAAGGATATTGTTGTTTTCTGTATTTGTTAGTTTTTGTAAATTGGTGATTTGCTGTGTGGGTTTTTCTTCACCTTAAAGAAATATTCAATTTCATACCTAACTTTATATTCATAAGTTAAAGCGGGCCCTCTAGAATTGTATAAGCTTCCAGTCTTCCAAAATACAGATCATTTCTCGTGGTTAAAAATTGGATTCAAAGCAATAGTAAATAGTAATTAAGAGTCAATTTGGCTTCTCCATCTTCAGTTCACAATATTTTGTCTTTTCCCCCAAAGAAATACAAGTTAAAATTTTAGCCAAACATCATTTATTGTATTAAAATTTATGTAATCACTGTTTTTTTTAAATGTAATCCAAAGACCAAGGAATGAGACCAGAAATTTCGATATAGCAATTCTTGCCAAGCTTAATGACCTCTTAATGGTATGAGAGTTTCCATGATTTTATATTTCTAATTGCTTTTTTATTATTGCTTGGATGAACTCCGCAAAACAAAAAAAATAGTATTAATGATAATCATAGCTTTTTTTTAAATGAGGATGCCAGAATCCTACTCATTATCTAATGACTCAGACAATCCCAGAAAGCACTCTGTCCTTATGGAAATAATCCAGAAGTAGGAGGAATGGAGAGACATGGAAGAAGTTCATTTTATCCATACAAAAAGGGAGAAGATGGCTGCCAAACCCACAAGAAATGGAAACCTACTCAGCTCTGTACATTCCTCAACAGGAAATGGAAACGGCCTCAGTAAACAATGGTCATCTGACTTATAGGAATGTTCTGCTACTTACTGCCAGCTTTCCAATCACCCAGCCATTCAGACTGTGAATCTGCATTAAATACTCCATTTAACACCCCCTTCAAATGATGTCCTCACCCTAAACCATCAAATGGCATATCTCACTGTCTAACAGACATCCTGCATATTCTAGAGAAATCTTTTCAGATACGTTGGCCTTTCTTCTTAAAATGTCCTTAACTTTGTGTTGTGTTGTGTTGTGCTGTGTTGTAAGAGAAAGTGATGACTCGCCTACTCAAGAGAGGTGTAGACCATTCGTTGTGCTCATCCTCTGCCTCTCCGGTGGCTTGTCCGCGATCCCACTAGCAAATAAAGCCCACCAGAGCCTCGTGCCTTCCCCATCTGCTCTCTGCTCTCAGGGCCCTGGTCAAGCTCCCTTGGCTGCTATGGGTGGTGGAATTCAAAGGCTGCCCCACAAAACCTGCTCCAACACAGGGAGCGTTCAGTGAACGGTGTGCTTTCTCTGACTGCTCTTTGCCAGCCATTGGTATTAGGGGAGGGGGAGAGGGTATCATTTTTGTTCGAATTTACTAACAATTGGGAGATTGCTTTTAAGTGATTTTTACTTTCTCTTGGATTACTTGCCTCTTTCTTTTTTCTTTCTTTCCTTTTGGTACAGAAATACAAGCAGAAATCAGTGACTCTGATTTCTCCAAATGACAGATCACGTGCTTTCCAAAACGGACCCACTCGTGGGATAACAAGGCAGTATCACCCAGGATACTTGGCGGTGAGCAAAGAGGCAATAGGATGGTGAGACTGGGTGGCCGGCGAGGCCGTCATGGCTGTGCTCACATTTTTCCTGAAAGCTGAGAGTTGGGGTTTGCCACAGATTACTTAGAGCAGGGGACTCCAAGATCTCCAATTTACAGTTTATTTGGTTTTCCCGTCATACTAAGCTACCTTTGTGAGTTAACATTAAAATTAATAATTGTATAGTTTAAAAGAAAACCTCTTTCTGCTTTGTGGACCTGTGTGCCTTTCACAAGATAGGGAGCTAATTATATCTTCCTGGTCTGGCCCCAAAATATCCCTCATTGTCACCCCCTGCCCATCCTCCCCTCTGCAAACCCTATGTTCAACTGTCTGACTCATCACCCGGATCAATCTGGGTACTTCCTGCTCTTCGGGCTCTCACTCAGGCCATGAATTCTCCTCTTCTGTCCACTAGGCAAACCCCATTAACCCATCCAAATGTTGACTAATTCCCGCCCCCTGGTGTGCAGACACCTGCTCCCCTGAGGCCCATTCGCCACCATTCTTTTTTTCCCCATTTCTTTTTATTTTATTTCTTTCCATTTTTTAAAAAAATTATTTTATTGAAGTGTAGTTGATTTACACTTTTGTCTTAGTCTCTGGTGTACAGCAAAGTGATTCAGTTATCCATTTATATAATAGTTTGCATCTGCTAATCCCAAACTCCCAATCCATCCCTCCCCTACTTCCCCTCCCCCTTGGCAACCACAAGTCTGTTCTCTGTGTCTGTGAGTCTGTTTCTCTTTTGTAGATAAGTTCATTTGTGTTGTGTTTTAGATTCCACATATAAGTGATACCATATGGTGTTTGCCTCTGTCTGACTTCCTTCACTTAGTATAATAATCTCAAGGTCCATCCATGTTGCTGCAAGTGGCATTATTTCATTCTTTTTCATGGCTGAGTAGTATTCCATTGTATATATGTACCACATCTTCTTTATCCATTTATCTGTTGATGGACATTTAGGTTGTTTCCATGTCTTGCCTGTTGTAAATAGCGGCACCATTCTTTCATGCTGGATCTATAATACCAGGGGGAACTCTTTCACTGTCATTCTCATATATTCTTACCACTTGTATTTTTTTTACCTTTTTGCAGATTTATGTCTTGATTTCTCAACTAGATTAAAGGCGGAGCTATTTTTGGCATAATTCTCTGTACTCTCCAGAAAAATATTTAGTGTAGATCCTTACTTGTAGCGAGTACTCAATAGATATTCATTAATTCAACCTAATTTGTAGGATAGATGGATGGAAAGTAAGTGAATTATCTACGCATAAATCTTCCCTAGTTTTTCCCACTCCTGGGACTGATGCTAATGGTCAGGCATATTCCACTCGCTGATGGTATATGTATAAATAACAATATCTAGAAGGATTCTTTAACTCAGAACGTTATAAAGATAATAAAGGAATTTGTTGAGAATTTCTGAACACACTGTCTGCAGTGAGAATCCTGACAATTTCCTAGGCATACTTTTACATAATGAACTCTAAAGGAAATACAGTGGCTCTGATATGAGTTCCTAGTTCCTCCTACTTAAGAAACTGCTGATGACCCTCCCCAGAAAGGTTCAGGATATCATGCTGTCCATCTGGATCTCCAGAGAGCCCACTTTGCTCCTAGGCCACAATGGTACTCTTCCCGCAAGGCCCTTACAAATAAGTGTTAGCCTTTGTTTATGAGCTTACTTTAAGAAAAGTGGTAGGTACTGAATCCTTACCAACCTTACCAGCTGTAGGACAGTCTACGTGAGCCTCTCAAAGCTGAGTGTGGCTGGTAGAGACCACAGGTACTTTTCTGGCTCTCTCCTTGGGCCAGACTTCCCTCCTGCCTGGTAACAGGGAAGGCAGCCCTCACACCCCTCTGGTGGGAGACCCCATGCGTGGGCATAGCTCCTGCCATCCTCCTGGGCAACACCACTCCTCAGCCCCTGGAGCTGCAGCTCTTCCTAATGACTCTGCACCCCTTTTTGTGTGGGCTCCCAGTCAATTCAAAGGAAGCAAAGGGACAGCAGTTTTCATCAGGCAGATGACAAAAACTCAAAATGCTTGATTAAAATCGTCTCTTTCATTGTAAACACTTGGTGAAAATGTCAAGAAAATGAAGCCTCCTTGGACTTTGTAGGACATTTTCATAGTGAAAAGCGTCCTCTAAAGTTAAAGCTTCCAAGGTAAATGACCTCCGTGAGAAATTCGAGATCAATCCAAACTATGAACTAAAGTCTCCAAAACGGGCCTTTCAAAAGAAGTCGACTCACAGATATAGAGAACTCGTGGTTACCAGTGAGGGTTTGGGGTGGGAAGGAAGAGTATAGGCATAAGGGGATGGGAGGTACAAACTACTGGGTATAAGACAGGCTCAAAGGTGTACTCACAACACAGGGAATAGAGCCAACAGGTTTTACAGTAAAAACTGTAAACAGAGAGTAGCCTTTAAAATTGTATAAAAATATTTTTATTTGTATAAAAATAAAAGATTATAAAAAATGAAAATTTTAAAAAATAGATAAGCAATAAGGATTTACTGTATAGCACAGGAAACTATATTCAATATCTGGTAATAACCTATAATGAAAAAGAATTGGAAAAAACATGTATTTATATAACTGAATCACTTTGCTATACACCTAAAACTAACACAATATTGTAAATCAACTATTCTGTAAGTTTTTTAAATGTGGTGAAGAAAAGTGGGGGGCTTTGTAATTCCAGAAATATACACTTCATCATTTTTTAAAGGCACCCCTTAGAAATCAGTACTTCAAAACTGCCTCCTTCTCATCTCCCAGCATTGACGGAGGGCCAAGGCTCTAGTCAAATGCATCAGACATGCATCTGCTGTGACCCTTTATACCTAGAGTGGGGTCATCTGTGACATCACATCACTCTACTGGGTCTCCCTTGAGGACCGTATTGTGTCAGATTCATCTTTGCGTCCTAGGTAATGACCAGCTTTGCCCATTACAGATACTCAATAAATATTGTTGGTATGGATACATGTGCTTTCTTATTTTTGGCAAGGCTAGAAGCAAAACAAATGTTTCAATGCCAGATGTCCAGAGTCAACAGCCATCCAAAGGTCACATATCATTCTCGTTGTACAATTCCTGCAGAGAAGAGCCACACACCTAAACAAGCAAGTGTGCTCCATGCACACAATAGCAGGCTGAGAGCTCCCAACCAACGAACGAGTCTGCCTTCCACTCCAGGGATGGGTAGTCTGTGAGTAACCCTCATTTATTCAGCCACTCATTCCATCCCTCAGTAAACATTTGTTGAGGGCATAAAAAGTGCTGGGCAGGGCTTCCCTGGTGGCGCAGTGGTTGGGAGTCCACCTGCCGATGCAGGGGACACGGGTTTGTGCCCTGGTCCGGGAAGATCCCACATGCTGCGGAGCGGCTGGGCCCGTGAGCCATGGCCGCTGAGCCTGCGGGTCCGGAGCCTGTGCTCCGCAACGGGAGAGGCCACAGCAGTGGGAGGCCCGCGTACCGGAAAAAAAAAAAAAAAAAAGAAAAAAAAAAGTGCTGGGCACTGTGTAAGATAGAGACTATACAGAGGTAGGTAAAGCACAGACTTTATCTTCAAGAAATTCACAGCTTATTGGATAAAACAGACATGATGAAAATAACTTTAATTCAAGTGACAGCTCAAAAAAGACCAAATGCTAAGGGATCCCATTAGAGGGAGCATCAAAAATGGAGTCTTTCTTCACATAGGGAACCAGGGCGGACTTCTAAGAGGAGATTTAACCAAAGTTTTGTAGAAGAATATTTTAGGAAAACGGAATAGCCCATGCACTGGCAGGAAGGTTAAAGTGAAAATGACAGGATTAGGAAGAAAATCCATTTATTGTGGTTAGAATATGGAATGGGGCAGAGGCCATGGCTAAGGATGAAGCTGAAAGAAGTTAAGTCAGGACCAAACTGTAATGAACACATGACAGCAGCACGCAAAAGTTTTGGAAACAGCTAAAGAAAATTATTGAAGTACCAGACGAACTCAATGAAAGAAAGATAAAGATATGAAAATAAACAGGAAGGACAGATCAAAGATCAAAGAGATGTATCCTATGAATAAGTGTATCAGCTATGTCTCTTTGGTTGCTGAAGTTTCCGAGAACCAGCTCTTAAGCCCAAAGGGAAGCTATTGGCAAGATCCGGGGAATTCATTGTGTCGACGAAGGAAGACTAGAGAACTAGGCTGGACAGAGGCAGAATGCTTGCCTGGGTCAAGGGAGCTCAACGGTCTCATCCTGATACAGTCACTAAGGAAAATGAACTCCAGCCCCGGGTGGTCTTTTTATCACTCTGTTCAGAATTTAAATTCCAGAGGGGCAGGCTCACATTCCTTTGCTGAGGGAAGGCAGGACTCCCAGATAAACAGCCCCACAGACTGCATCCAATGAGGAAAGTGCAATTTCCCCCAAAGAAATCAGGCTAGGGTCCATGACGGGCTGCCAAAAACGCAAAGACAGAAAGTTCATGCCAGTAAGCAATACTCCAGAAGGGAAGGCAGCACAAAAAGAGAGGAAGTGCTTAAAGGGTTGAGAGGAAGAAATCCCCAGACTGAAGAAAGACCTGCATCTAGTTCACAGCCAACAACTAGTAGCATTAAAGGAAGGAGTGTTTCACCCAGATAGACCCTGGTGAACTGCTTCCATTTCTCCCATGTGACCTGGAGAGCCCCGTCCCGTCCCCTAGAGCCTTGTGCACGAGGGAAAGAATAAGGCACCTCTTGTTCCCACTACAGTAGAGAGACGGTGGGAGGGAGTCATGCCCACAACTTGAACTGACCTACGTGAAGGAAATACGTTTTGGGGTATCTGGTGGTCATGGCCAGGGCAGATGGGGGTCGGACTGGGAAGGCCCAGTGGGAGGCATTGCTTCTATGCCCACAGGGAGCTCCGGGCACACGGAGGGCAGAGGATGAGAACAGGGGTCCTGTTAGATGACAACATGAAACAGCATCTTCACCAGGAGAGGGAACCCCTGCGCATGTTGACTTTAGGAAACTAATTCTCTGGGTTCAGTTTCAAAGGTTGTCTCTGCAAATTACTGTTTGTCCTTAGGAAGTGTGTGCTGCACAGGAGTTACAGACCAAAAGCCCCGTGAAGATGGAGGAAGCATATCCTCACCCTATGACAGAGCCCGTGGGGAGACTCATCAGTGGGTACAAAGCACCCTCAGGATTATTTTGCTTGACTCAGAAGCCGAAACGCGCGCCAGGGTCTACTGTGCTTAAGTCCCGCGTGTCAGCCAGACCCCGTAAGTCATGCTGTGGGAAACGTGTGCCTGCATTAGCGGGTCTTCCAAAATGCCCTGCGGGAAACGAGGCACACGTGTGAAAATTCATGGATTAGTTTATCGTACGTATATTGTACCTCAATTTGAAAAATAGCTCCTGGGACTAGGTAACAGGGTGTTCTTAACAGCGTGGCGATGCGCACGGTGAATGACGGCTAATGAGACGAAAACGTTCTAAATCATTACAGGGTCATGTAACAGAATGCAAGTGTCAAAAATATTATTATTATATAATTCTATAATTAAATTAATTAAACTTAATCTGGGCTCAGAATTTAAGTTTTATCAAAAAAGAACTAGGAAATGAGGTGCGGAGTAAGGACGAATTATCTCATCTAAATCTGTGCTCTTACAAGGAAGGAATAGGTAGTCACTATATCAGTGGTTGTGTCGATCATTAGAGAAGTGTGTTTAGATGTATTTTTTAACTTAGGGACAACAAAAGGGAATAAAAATAACATTAAAGCCACTAAATCATGAGAAACATAAAGACTATAAGAAAATATAATCCTCATAGTGAAAGACCTAAGGTTTTTAAAGTAACAGCAAATCTCTACAATTTTTTAAATGTTTTTTATTCAAAGTGTTTTCACTCATATTACCAGAGTAATATTTCATTGTTGGTATCAAATGCTTTTTGTTTATCTTACCAAAGCTTTGATCTTTGCTTCTTGGCCACAAAGTTGCGGGGGGGTGGGGGGACAAGACTTTCAAGATGGAAACATTAATATTCCATAAAATTCTTTTCCTACCTAACAAGCTCATGAATTGAATGAGCTTTTGCCATAGAACGAAAACATCATCGGCAAAGACAGAAGATAGGATACTTTTCCATTCTTTTTTCTTCCTTTTTTTCAACTTTGTTTCAGCTTTATTGAGGTATGATTGACAAATAATCTTTGTATATATTAAAGTGTGCAATCTGACTTTCATAGCATATGACTGTGATATTGCTACAATACTTATTAAATACAAAAAGTCAGGTAGATGCCTTCTTATTTTTTCTTTTTACAAGCTGACTCCTGGGCTAAACCATTTGCCTTTTGGGTGCTGGTGTTTAAAAGAGGAATATGTACAGCTCTGTTAGCTGACACTCAATTACAGAAGGCAACTTATACACTGAAACCTCGATCTGTGTCAATAATTTTTCTTACACGTCTGTCATCACTCTCACTGAGAAAAAAATATTGGCAAAAGTCTTAGGTCTTTCTTGATATGCTATAGACATATTGGACAAGAAAGCTTTCCAAACAAGCAAAAACATCATTGTGAATTAAGCTGGCTTTTATTCTAACTTTGATTACTCTAAGTCTAAAAGAACTTCTCATCTAATGATGCTTTGTTTGTTAAATAGGTTTAAGTTGGGGAATAATTCTTGAAAGTTAAGCCAAAATCCTGCTTTATGATAAAATACCCAGGAAGGAGAAATTCCAGTTTTCATTTAAGCCCCAGTCTTTATCAACATAGTTTTATCTTGCCAGTTTAGAGCTAAAAGAACAGAAGGTCTACAAAATTCCTTCCCCCCCAAGCATCAGGAAAACTTAATCTCTTACTTTTCTGGATTTCAGTTACCCGATTGTTTCAGCTGTGGTTGGCCCTAACTTAACAGACATGAATTAGAACTTGACGTTTCCTAAAATCTCCTTCCTGTGTATTCAGGTCCAAATCGTATATGATGGATCCCTCAGATACAGGGACAACCCACATGGCCCACCTGCATTATTGGGACTATGGGTCCAAAAAGCACAACTAGTAGGCAGAGTCACAAGGTCACATAGATAAGACTATTGCCTTATAGATAGAAAAAGTAACCCAACTCACAAGTTAGCTGTATTCTATGCTACCTGGAATTCTTCTAAGTGTTGCCTCAGTATATCAAGAGTGAGATGATTTGGACAAGACGTAGAGAATTGTGGAAACCACGTAATATCTATTTTATAAAAGTACCTTTTAATACCTGATCTTCTGGGGCTATTGATTAATACTGATTATCCATTTTCTTGTTCATTTCTCCTTGCTGGTAAGACAGGTGTATCAGCCCCTGGCATTACTGAGCTTGTGCTGTACAACAGGCAACACGCTGAGCACTGAACTTTTATGATCTCATTCAATATGCCATAGGTTCAGGGCTCTTTCTTTCTTAAAGAATTGTCATTTCATGCAAATCAAAAGTACAATGAGGTACCGCCTCACACAGGTCAGAACGGCCATCATTACAAAGTCTACAAATAACAAATGCTGGAGAGGGTGTGGAGAAAAGGGAACCCTCCTACACTGCTGGTGGGAATGTAAATTGATAGAGCCACTGTGGAGAACAGTACGGAGGTTCCTTTAAAAACTAAAAATAGAACTACCATACGACCTAGCAATCCCACTACTGGGCATATATCCAGAGAAAAACATAATTTGAAAAGATACATGCACCCCAATGTTCACTGCAGCACTATTTACAATAACCAAGACATGGAAGCAACCTAATTGTCCATTGACAGGTGAATGGATAAAGATGTGTGTGTGTGTGTGTGTGTGTGTGTGTATATTTATATATAAAATGGAATATTACTCAGCCATAAAAAAGAATGAAACAATGCCATTTGCAGCAACATGATGGACCTAGAGATCATCATATTAAGTGAAGTAAGTTAGACAGAGAAAGACAAATATCATATGCTATCACTTATATGTGGAATCTAAAATATGACACAAATGAACATATCTACTAAACAGAAACAGACTCAAACATAAAGAAGAGACTTGTGGTTGCCAAGGGGAAGGGGAGATGAGGGAAGGCTGGACTGGGAGTTTGGGGTTAGCAGATGCAAACTACTGTATATAGAATGGATAAACAACAAGGTCCTACTGTGCAGCACAGGGAACTATATTCAATATCCTGTAATAAACCATAAAGGAAAAGAACCAAAAGATTTTTTTTTAAAGAATTGTCATTTCATGGGTTTTCCCTTTTGTTTCACGTGCCTTGGTCACTTTCACTGTTAGAGAAATGTTGTGCAAAGATAGGGTGCAAGTGCATCTTTAAAAAACATCTCACTTAGAATTAAATAGGATTTAATGTTCATTTGTCAGCAACTAAAATGTCAGGGAAAGCATGACATGATCCAGTCCCATCAGATCTGAACACAGAAGCCTGAAACTCGGGTCAAGCTATAATTATTCAGCCATTAGGGCAAACCTGATTGAATTAAGCACTCATTTCAATGTCGTTAGTTGTTCATTTAAAAGAAAGTAAAGAGAGCTTAAATCAAGGTGGAGAGATGGAATCATTGTCCATTAGATTTAGATCCCATGCATTTTAAGCACTGAGGCTCAGAGGCAGACTCTGACAACGAGCGATCAGACATCTGTCCCTCAGGAGTCTCCGAATAACCAGAGGAATAGACCGGGGTGTTTCCTTGGAAAATACATTAGTGACTTTACCTCAAGGAGGGCAGCTTACCTTGGTTTCTGAAACTAGAACCACCCTACCTGTGCTAGCCCCTATAGCACCTGGGTATGATTGAAAAGCCCCTCTTCCTCTGAATCATTTTGAACTAAGTGACCTTAAATTAACTTTTATTCCAGATGTGATTACCATAAGCCTGAAAAGAATAGAAACAATAGGTCTGCAAAACCACTGTAGAGGTGAATGCAGCCCTGCACCATAAGCCAAGGCTTGGAGAGCACAAAGCAAGGTGGATTTCAGCCCCAACTCACCTGCACAGCGTTTGCCTTACCCGGCTTATGGGACCCGTGATAGTCAGAAAAACACTGGCGCACACAGGACTGCATCAGGCCCTCGAAGTTGTCATTTTATTAAGATTTCATGCTAAACCTTCATGCATGCTCTCTCCCCAGACATAACCCCAAGTCAAACGATACTTAAAAGTCTACACCTAAGTCCTAAATGTTGCTTATTTTCTATATTCTTCCCCAGAGACTATAACAGATGCTAAAGGGAAAAGCATTACCGCACCACTACCCACCACCACACACACACACCCTACACAAAGTTTTGTCAAATTTCTAACTATTGTTGAGTTTGGCAGACAAAATTATGGAATCTGATGGTGAGCTAATGACTTCGCTGTGAGGAAGGTTCCAGCACATCCTGAGGAGATGGGAAAGGCAGAGGGATCGGTCAGGAAAACGAACACCATCAGGTACTTTCAATGGAGGGGACTGAATACAGTGAACTGATTATAAAATTATTGGCATGATTGGGGAGACAAAAAAGAACAGGTCAGTTAACCCAGAAAGCAGTAATTTTAGGAAGCCTGTTATGAGCCAGGGACCAAAGCTGTTGGTGACTCCGTGCTTCTACTAGGACCTAGTGCTTGATGGCAGAGGGGCCCTTTGAGGACCACCAACCCCTCCCCCTCACTGACAGAAGCTCACATGGGTTGCGACCGATGTGCCACAATCACCGTCATTTGGGACTTCTGTCCAAGTCGAGTGAGCACAGGTGATACAGCGGAACGTGAGAGAATGTGGTCAGTTCAGCGTGAGGCGAGGTTTGCATGAGAAAAAGCGAGATACCCAAAGGGAGTTGAAAAGTGGGTTGATGTGGTTGAGAAGAGAAGACACAAAACGAATGTCAGAACGTTATCAAGTTATTAACACTCTTCACCTGGACAGCTGCACACTCTACTGAGTGTCTTCAGAAACATCACCTCACTTAATCCTCACAAACTAGAGGGCAGCCGAAGGGAGACGGTTCACAAAGAAATAGCAAAGGATGCTGGAAGAGCCTGGGGACACTAAAAGACTGAGCAGTGCCCTAGCAGTGAGGGCAAGAGGGGACTTCAGGAAGGAGGAGGTGGTGAATGCCAGGAGGCGGCAGGAAGGCAGCAAAGGAGCCACTGTGGACCTGGATAAGGTTGTTCACGAGAGCAGAGGAGACAGAAGTGGGAGTACCAAAGCAAAAGGGAGCCAGTATTTTCTCCCATTCTGAGGGTGACAAAGAGAGAGAGAGGCATGGACATATATACACTACCAGACGTAAAACAGATAGCTAGTGGGAAGCAGCCGCATAGCACGGGGAGATCGGCTCGGTGCTTTGTGACCACCTGGAGGGGTGGGATAGGGAGGGTGGCAGGGAGGGAGACGCAAGAGGGAAGAGATATGGGAACATATGTATGTGTATAACTTATTCACTTTGTTATAAAGCAGAAACTAAAACACCATTGTAAAGCAATTATACTCCAATAAAGATGTAAAAAAATGAAAAATAAAATATGTTCATAAAAAAAAAAGGGAGCCAGTAAACGCAGGTTGTGGATCTTACTCACTTTTCTATGGAGAAGGTAGAACATGAGGCAATATTTCACTTCGTGTGTGTGTGTGTGTGTGTGTTTTGTGGGGAGGCTTAGTGAAAGTTCCACTTATGACCTCGAGTTCTAATAACATTTACATTCTGATGTTTTGAGGAGTGAGATGCAAACGCTTCCTCTCTCTCTTTCCACCTCTCTCTGCCTCTTCCCCAGCCTCAGAGGGGTTGGGACACCATGCGTTTGACCCACCTGGGCGCCATGTTTTTGTCTTCTCCTTTTGACTTTTTAGACATTTTCCATACAAAGAATCGATCAGCACAACAGAACCTTCTATTAACAAAGGAATTCAAATCTTGATACCATAAACTGGTTTTGATAACAGCTATTTAATTCTTTCAAAGTTTTGGGCTTTTCAGTTTTCTCTGTCAGTAGCTCCCACCACCTGGACACAGATCTTACCCAAGAATCTGCTCTCCAGAGAGTCATTCTAAACAGCACTACCATCGGCAGTGAAAAATAAGTTTACATCGAAAAGAGGGTATTAAATGGCCTCAAGTTTTCCTTTTTTAAAGGGGGCCTGAGGCCCTGGGGGTCAGGCAGTCTTCACACTGGCAGGATGGGGACCTGAATGGCTCTGGGAGCCTGCAAGTCCTTGTGGATGCAGAGGCCTTGCCCAGCTGCTGAGGACGCCCAGCTTGGCTTCATCTACTCAGGTTCCAGGCTGTTCTGATGGGGCTGAATCACCTCACTTCAAATAGATGGATGTCCTGCTAGAGCGACATTATTTCACTGGACTCTAGGGCACTTTTCTTTTTTGCTTTAGGCAGGCAGGTAAGGTTCCTATTCTTACTGAGTAATTCTTTCCAGACAGACCAATGAATTGGCCCCTGTTCATTGCTTGGGAAATAAAATCGCTGCCATACAGGGGCTCCTTTTACATGACCTCGAGTATAAAATCTTCCCCAAACTGTGGCAGAAGTTTGCCTGCCACACTCCGCTTGCTAAGACATTTTTAAAGCAGCTTCATCCTCATTTTTCACAAAAGACCAAACATGACTGAATCAGTCAGTTATTGACTAACAGAGGCCCCTGGGAAATAAATCCTACACCTGCCCCCTGGTATTATCTGGCATCCATCAGATTTCATCAGCCTCACCAAGTATGACCCACCGTGTTAGTCTCTAACACACCTTGTCCGCCGATGTCTTAAAAGGGGGACCCACAGGCTCTTGGACACAGGAGAGGGGGGTGGGGGCCAGTGCTCCTGAATTCTTTTTTTTTTTTAATTTTTATTTTATATTGGAGTATAATTTACAATGTGGTGTTAATTTCAGGTGCACAGCAAAGTGATTCAGTTCTACATATACATATATCTATTCTTTTTCCGATTCTTTTCCCATATAGTTCATTACAGAATATTGAGTAGAATTCCCTGTGCTATACACTAGGTCCTTGTTGATTATCTATTTTATATATAATAGTGTGTATACGTTAATCCCAAACTCCTAATTTATTCCTCCCCCCAACCTTTCCCCTTTGGTAACCATGAGTTTGTGTTCCATGTCTGTGAGGCTGTTTCGTTTATACATATATATAAATTTATTTTATTTATTTATTTATTTTTGGCAGTGTTGGGTCTTCATTACTGCGTGCAGGCTTTCTCTAGTTGGGGCGAGCGGGGGCTACTCTTCGTTGTGGTGCGCGGGCTTCTCATGGTGGTGGCCTCTCTTGCTGCGGAGCATGGGCACTAGGCGCGCGGGCTTCAATAGTTGCAGCGTGCGGGCTCAGTAGTTGTGGCTCACGGGCTTAGTTGCTCCACAGCATGTGGGATCTTCCCGGACCAGGGCTCAAACCCATGGCCCCTATGTTGGCAGGCGGATTCTCAACCACTGTGCCACCAGGAAAACCCTCTATTTCGGTTTTAAAGTAAGTCCGTTTGTATCATTTTTTTAGATTCCACACGTAGGTGATATCATATGATATTCGTCTTTCTGTCTGACTTACTTACTTCCCTTAGTACGATCATATCTAGGCCCATCCATGTTGCTGCAAATGGCAGTATTCCATTCTTACTATTCATGGCTGAGTAATATTCCGCTGCATATACGTACCACATCTTCTTTATCCAGTCATATGTCGATGGGCATCTAGGTTGCTTTCACGTTTTGTCTAATGTAAATAGTGCTGCTATGATCACTGGGATGCATGTATATTTTCGATTGTTTTTCTCCAGATGTGTGACCAGGAGTGGGATTGGAGGATCATGTGGTGGCTCTAGAGCTCCCTCAGAGATCAACCTCCTATGACTCTCTAGAGCCTATTTTCCACATCACTGATTTACACCTGCAGGAATCCACTCCAAATGGCACCCTTTTCACTGAAACCTTGACCCACTGTACTAATGCTACCACTTAGCATTTTCATGGCTTTCTATCATTGCCATTCTCATGTTCTGCTTCCCCAGAATATGTTTCTGCTTATAAACACCGTGAGGATGGAGACCGCCTCCTACGTGTCCAACACAGGGGCTGCCCAGGGCAGTTCTTCCACAAACGTGGTGCCAGGGCCACCTTGGCCAGAACCTGTCCTCGTCTGTTTTCTGCTCTTCCATTTCCTACGCATAGGTGCGTTAGGTCTCTCACCAAATCATAGATTTTTCTGAGGACAGGACCACTGGGTTATGCTCACAACTCTTAAGACACACTTGATGTGATCCATTAAAACTTACTCTGGACAGACTGGCTAGTTATTCCAGCCACCTTCATCCTTTCTGCAATTTCAGTTGTCCTAAGGATGTCCTGGTCCACAGCAGATCTGGGTTTGGGTGCACTCCACCCCATCTAGTCTCTTCTTTGGACCAGTGATCTAAGACGAGTAAAACACTCTCCCCACAAAGCTGGTTGGCCAGCTCTGATGCGGAGCCTTGAGGACACAAGAACTGTGAGCTCCTGCACTGGAAACCAGCACCCTGACCGTCACATCACAAACAGCCTCAGTGTGTGCCTTGTGGATGTCAGTTACCATTTTAAGCCGATGAGAAAAGCATAAACATACTTCTCACCAGTAATGGGGGGAAAAAAGAAGGTGCAAATATTTGAAGTGAATAATATTAGACTTCAACTACGGATACTGTGAAGTCAATTCCCTAATTACATATATAATAAATCATTTTCCCCTCAGTAAGAAAACTGATTAATGAGCAAAACACAGGCAGACTATCACTGTCCCTTAACAGATGCTTATTTCTGTCAGGATACCAGCAAAGGTCGTGTTGGGAAGGAAGAAATGCCAGTTCCTTCCATCCCCATTTTCCTGCTCTGGGTAACCATTGTTGGAGCAAAAGCCAGAACTCCCCCAAAGGAGGAGAGTCAGTGCCCCGGCAGCTCAGAAGCCCAGGTACCACTGAATAACTCAAGAGCAGTAAGCTCTCAAGTTGTTCTCCTGTGCTTTCCCCACAGAAATTTCTTTGGGGGCAAAAGACCTCTTGTAAAAGTTTCCTTCTTTCCACCAGGGAGCGGACCAGTCCAGGAGGAAATGCCAAACCCAGACCCATGGGGTGAATTTGAAGGCGCAGAGCAGACCTCGCAAAACCGGGGCCATATTTTCAAGGATTTGTCTTCTCTTTTATTGACTACCCAGCCTCCAAAAGACATCTTGTTTCCCCTCTTGAATACATTCTTTAATTTGAAGGATAAATACTTCTTGCACCTGCCCAGGCTCTTCAATGTTTCCAAGAGACTTAAGGTGACTAACAGATTCCTTCCAGCCTTCCAGGCCTCCCTGCCTGAGGGTCCTCACTTCCCTGTGACCCACTTTCCCCACCGCCCACTGCAGCTCAGCCCAGCTCATCCAGGGCCCTCAGCACCTTGCTAGCACTCTTCTCGGCTCGTCCTGTTGAGCTCTGCGGTGTCACTTAGCCAGCTCTGCGTTTTACGCCTTGGCTCCTGGGCTGAACTGAAGATTCCCAGCGGGCAAGCATTATCTGAGAGGATGTCTTGGTCAGTAGGTGTGTCTTCAGACTAGTTTCTAAGAAATTAAGCCCTATTTTTCAATGGCCAGACTCTAGCCTCTCCATCTTAATTCACAGTGAAAGGATTCCGTGCAAGTAACAAGAGTGTGGAGATGCATGTGGGTTATTCTAGAGATGGAGAGGAACTGGGATCCCAGTAATGTAAAGGGAACTTGACCTCCAAGGATAAGAATTGTGAGATTCAAATCCCCAAGAGCTCCCTGCCCAGTGATGTGTTCCAGTCAACATTCTCAGACCACTGGGTTAATACGAAACAGAAATGGCCCTCAATCTACTTGTTAAAAAAAATCATAAAATAGCTAACATTTACTGCACACCACCACGTGCTCAGCACTGTTCTAAGTGCCTCCCAGGTACCATCTCATATAGTTCTCAGTAGCCCTATGAATGGATACTACCATCACCCCTGTATCACAGAGCAGATGCTTGTGCCTTGAACCCTCCCATAAGCTCAAAAATCTCTGAAGAATAAATTATAAAGCTTTCGTTTTGCCTCTAAGCTTTCCTTTTGCCATTTAAAAAATCACCTCTATCATTGCTAAAACTCATGAATTCCAGACATGTGTTTGATAAATCCAGTAAAAACGCACAACATCTGAGTGAGATGTAAAAATATCAATCAGGCGTCCAGAGGACCTGTCTCTTCTATGACTAATGACTACGTGTGGAAACCTCCACAGGATCAGGGCCATGGAGCCGGAACATAAATTCAATCAAACTTGCTTCCTCTCCTTGGCCTATAAACTTCTTCACATCTTTCATTTTCCTGAGGTTTCATTTTCCATACCAGTTACAATCTCATCATGCAGCACTTTAATTTTGAGTTTAACTCTGTCTGTCTATTTTCTAGAGCGTCCCTTTCAATATTTGTAAATGAAGAAGATTTGGGGTAGACCATAACCTAGGACTGTCTGGGTTTTTTTTTTCTTATCTTCTTGAAATAGTCAAGCTGGTAGTTAGTGTTCATCTTTTATAATCATCCCCAGGCATGTGCATATCGGGTTGTTTTGTTCTATAGTCAAAAGAAAATGCGAGATTTCCCATTGACCTACAGTTGAGCGCTATGCTGACATTTCAAATGGCAGCCCAAATGTAGGAGCCTTCAGGAAGGTAACACACTGCTCTGGGACACCTAGAAATTCAAGGTTTTCTTACTGATTTAGCCAATGGGATGTCATGACACCCACCATTATTCCCAGTATGGAATCTGAGGAGGAGTAAACTGGTGCCAATGAGAACAGTTTTATTATGTGAGTTTTATCATAGCATTAAACTTCTTTTTAAAATACTCATTGGTGTGTGCTGCTTCAAGTCCAAATGCCCCAAAAAGGAAACTTGTTCTCACAACTTTTTCAGCTCAATTTTCACAATCGCTGAAGCCCTTGTACAGCATATCCTATGTTACAATGCCATTACAACTCGTTGTCTCCTTGACGCCTGACATCTGAGGCTGCCTTGTACCTATTTCCTCTACTCCTATTTAAAATATGCAAGTGTAGATCCTTTCCTAAGACTATGAAGTTTTCAATCTTTGAAGTAATCAAAATCTAACAGTGAAATAAAATTGAGAGTTTTCCTAGTACATTACTGTCACCAAAACCTATCCGTTCTCACTCCTAGTCATTATTTGAATTTACTTCTACTTCTTTTTGGTTTTGTTGTTTGGAGGTTTTTTTGAAGGGGGGGGGTTGTTTTGTGCTTCTAATTCTTAACCATAATTGCCACTGTCCTAATTAAGAACAATTTCTCTCTTAGATTCCTTCATCAGTAGCTAATCTACCTGTCCCACAGTCTCACCATCTACAATCCATCCTCCTTACCATCTGTTGGAAAAAACTCTTCAATACCTTTGAAAAGAGTTTTTGAAAAACTCTTTTCAAAGGTATTGAAGCAACAGTGAGGAAAACTATAGGGTCAAATCTTATGGCTCACAAGGTGAGGAGGGTAAGAGCTGGGGGGAAGCCTAGAGATAGAGGAATCTGAACACCAAGCAGAGATGAACTTAAGTCTCTAAGGAGTGGGGAGTCATTCAAAGATTACCAGGAGGATGAGGGGAACGAAAGTGATGGGATCTCTTGGCTAGCTGGAAGAGTGGCAGGAGGACTAGGGCTTCAGCAGTGACCTTGGCAAGAGAGAGCAAAGCCAGAGCTTGGGACAGTGAAGATGGGCACAGAAATTACAGGGGATGGACTCCAGAGAGAGAAACTCCTCTTCCAAGGTCCAACGAAGTCCTTGCTTCCCAAAGGGCCAATTTGTCAATTTGGATCAATATCATAACCTGACAGGGTCTTTCTTTTCCTAGGATGTAAATGAAGTAATACCACTCGAATTTCTTCCTCTGGTTAGAGAATCCTCCCAGCCTAGATCTGCACATCTTGCCAACGTTAGGAAACATCACTTGCTTTGCACAAACCCCACACAATATGACTGAATACTGTCAGATATCTTACCTGAAAGTCATCAATTACACAATTCAAGTACAAGACTACAAACCCCATTCTCCAAAGTTCAAACATGGAGTTCGAACATAAACTCCTAGGTTTCTGAAGGCAGAGAGCGGCAGGCAAAAACCCCTCAGAGCTCATATTTCTGATAAATTCAAAAAGCTAATGAGTGTTGAAGCCCTTTCCCTCCGTTTCCTCGGGTCAGCTTTCTATATTCCCGGCATGCAGAAAGTGCTGGGGGACTTCCCAACTTTGTCACAAATGTGCTCATGGCAGGAACGATAATGCAATATAATTATAATTCAGACCTGCCAGTGTGCAAACTTTATTTAAAGAGCTTTATCAAAAGATCTCACAGAACACTGAGTATCTCTGGATCACTTTCCAATGTTAAGTTTTTACAATTCTTTCTGTGGATCACTCTCATGGTGACTTGGTTAAAAAGGATAGGTAACAACTCTTTTCCCATCTCACAAGTAAGAACTAGTCTCATATAACAAGGCAGATCAGCAGCGACTCTGCCGAGATATTTGAGTACAGTGGTGACTCTCTTCAACAAACACAAAGTTGATATCTATTTGTTGTTATGGGCTGAATTGTGCCCCCCAGATTCATATGTTGAAGTCCAAACCCCCAGTACCTCAGAATGGGACTGCATTTGGATATAAGATCTTTAAAGGGGTGATTAAGTTAAAATGAGGTCATTACAGTGGACCTGAATCCAATGCGACTGATGCCCTCATAAGAAGAAGAAATTTGGACACAGGAACAGAGGGAAGACCAGTTGAAGATATAGGAAGAAGACGAACATCTACAAGCCAAAGAGAAATGCTTCAGAAGAAACTATCGCAGCCCTGGCACACTTATAGATAATTTTATCATCCATTTCAATGGACCATACAGGTATAGCTTGATGAAATTTATTTATTTATTTTTAAAAAGACCAATAATACATGGTTTGATTGTTTTTCTACTCTGGGAAGAGCACTGAATTGGAAGACCTTGATCGGTCCCCAGCCAGCTGTGAGACTCTAGGAAAATTATTTAATCTCTCTAACCTTCCATTTTCTTATAGGCTGACTGAGGAACTCTTAAACTAGGTGAATATTTCTCAAACGGTGTCAAGCAGAACCCTAGGGTTTCAGAAATGTGCCCCAGGAACTGCCTGGAAACACAAGAGCAGCTCCATCTCTCCATCTCTTTGGAGTCTGACATAAAATCATAAGAATTCATCTTTAATGGGGAAGGTTACAAAAGAAAACCACCACTAGATGATCTTCAAAGTTCCTTCCAGCCCTATGCTCTTGATAATGCTATTAGCCTACAGAAGTGTCTCCACTTGTTAGTTCTGTGTTTCTAGACTATCCAAGTGTTCAAAACAAAAGTGCAAGTTAGTTAACTGGTAAACCTTAGGAATACTTATCATATTGTTGCCCAGGGTTTCTCATCACTATGGAGATTCTAGCCTGGCTGACTCTTGGCTGGGAAGGCTGTCCCGCATCATAGAATACTTAGCAGCATCCCTTATAGTCTCCATTCACTATATGCCATTAGCAAACCTCGCCCCCAGTGGTGACAACCAAAAATGTCTCCAGACATTGTCAATGTCCTCTGGGGAGTCAGAACTGCCCCAGATTGAGAACCTCTGTTATAGTAATCCATACCTCCTCACAACCCAACAAGAGGGGCCAGGAGGATACGATCTCAACCCACGATTATCAAATCTATTCATTGTACACTTGGGCGCAATGAGCCTCTTCCACAAATAGAAGAAAAATAGAAAAAGAAACAGTCATAGAAGAATGTTTCTATGCTGTGTTTTTCCTTTGATCGGGAGAGGTTAACAGACTGTGAACGATTGCCATACTGGTCGCTTAAACCAAGGGAGGGTCGTAAGGAAACTGTGTTGCCCCTTTGGGGTGGCTTCACCACTCTCATGGCGCTCTGTCCGTTCAGAAGGGCCCTGAGGTCCGGGCTTAATGCTCTGCGGGCTCCATCTTGAAGTTCTTTACAAGTACATCTTTGGGTTTGTGTTTTGTAAGTGAAGTCCCAAGGGACTTCATGGTCTCCCTCTTGCTGCCTCCCATCCCTGAGACTAGCTCTCGGTAACCCCCGCTACCATCCCACATCAGGGATGTCCCCACGGCATCTTAGGGCTGGGGACCAGGCAGCAGCTGCTCCCACCGCAGGCCGCCAGAGCCAGGGGCACCTTACAGAACTCCCAATCCAGGTGCGAGGGCGTCCCCACACAGAGGATGTCGTCCCTTTTGGTACATCTATCTGCTGTGGTTGTGGCCGCAACCATGGGAAGGGGAGACTGACTTCCCTGTCCCCAGGAAGAACTGGGTTTTTTCACTTTGCAGATTCTATAGCCCTCCTTGAAGCTGTCATCAGAAAATTGGAGTTTCTCTGTACCAGCCCGCGGTGACTTGGAACTGCCCTGCAACCTCTCAGGAGGTGAGATTGAGTGCTAATCCGGGTCAGAGCTACACAGTGGGCGCTGGGGCTGGCTTTACCCTCCACCCCCGTGCACATCAGGCCTGCAGGAAGCACAGAGGGGTTAGCCACCTGGGCGTGGGGACACAGGCTACCTGTCAGGGCCAGCTTGGCCCAGAGGGAACCACCGGAAGTACTGGGCCTGTTGCTGATTGACCGCTCGGAACATGTAATGGAGAGCCTGGTGGTCTGCTCTTTGCCAAACTCTTGGTCTTGTTTTCCTTGACCTCTTGGTGGGTTTGAGCTCCTGCCCTGGAGATTCTGCTGCCTGGTTTCCATACCGCCTCACTCTCCTGACTCTCCCGTCCTCCAGCTCTGCCCTTGGTCTCCTTCGGGGGCTTCTGCTTCTCTGCTTGCCCCTGAAGAGTTGGGTTTAAGGCCCTCTTCTCTCCTTACACTGTGCTCTACCCGTGCAATCTCCTCGGCGTCAAGGTGTCAAATGACACCTCCTCCATGCTGGACGCAGAAACCCTTCTTCCAGCTGCAGGACATGCAGGGTGCAGAGCAAAACGAAGATGTGGGTCCCTCGTCCAAAAAGCGGGATAGCGTGCTAAAAATAGTTCTAGAGGAAAAAGCTTGTCCTATCTTTCACACTCTCCCTCTTGACTTAATATGATGGGTTTCGTCTATTTACTATTTATGTCACGCTAAATGAAGAAAAATTAAAACTTTGAATTATTGCACGACTTTTACCATCATCTTTATATTGTGCAAAGTCGGACTTAAATATAAATACAGGAGCACTAACTCATATGCAGTCTCACCCAAACTGCATAATTCATAGTTCATAGCTTATCTATGCAACTATATATGTATGGCCAGAACGGCAGAAACACCAAACAAAACTAATTCCTACTTCACTTTTTGATAGTCGAAGTTGTACCAACATTCTCTACTTTTCTCTTACCAGTGAGTAAGGACTCAAAGGAAAAGGAGCTACGGTTGCCCATCTTCCCCTTCCCTTCTGTGCCTCCTTCACATTGTGAATGTTTGGTTAATTACAGGAATTAACACGAGTAAGGATAGTAAAGGGCTTCTTGGTCATTCCTGTTTCTTAGAATGCCATTGCCTCCTTTCTGTATTCGAAGCAAGTTCTGGTTTGAGTGGACTCAGGACAGTCAGCTCCTGTGCTCGGGGAGTATTCAGAACAGGATATGGAAATGGGGTGAGGAGGAACCGCGGTGGACATGAGGTTGCCGGGATCTCCTGTCCTCACACGCACGCTCCACTGTCCCATCAGACGTCACTTACACCACACAAATACAGATAAATTAGTAAGGATTTCAAGGCAGTGAGAGCAGAGTTCAACCAAATGCAAGGTCCTTCTCTGCAGTGCGCAGCTCCAGCCCAGACCACCTTTAGTTCCTCATACCTCCTGTAAATGTGTAAAACTGAGTCCTCACCCCGCTGCCGCCCGTCTCCTAACCTGGTGGAGTCTCTGCCCTTCTCCATCCCCACCTCCCATCCTCATTAACCAGGACGCCTGGACCCTCTCTGGTCTCCTCCTTATACTCACATCTAGTCCGCCACCTCTGTCGCTGTTGTCAGTGCCTGGACCCCTGACCTCATGTGTCCCAATTATCCCTTGCATGTCTCCTCACCTCCAATCCCATCCATCAATCTTCTCTCCATTTCAGAGACATGCTTTTCCAAAGGCGATTGGATCTCTTTACCACGTAAAACCCTTCCTTGCTTCTCCATCCCATTTGGAGGAACCACTCCTAGCTCCTTTCATTACCTATAAGTCCTTTTGTGATCCGGCCCTGGCTACATTTCTAACCCCAACTTTCACCACTTTTCAACACACACCTTCCTTTACTAATATCCTTACTACAAAGTTCTGGAAGTTCCCCCAAACGTGTCGTACTTTGTCTTGTCTCTCTGTGCCATGCTCATGCTATTTCCTCTGCCTGGAGGACCTTTCCCCCAGCTAAGACCTACTCATCTGCAACACCGAGTTTAAACATTCTTTTCTCCAAAAAATCTCATACGACCTGAGACTGAGTCAGCTGGCCCACGTTTACAAATCTCTTCCTACTTGCATTGAATGTAGCTCTCATCATAAAGCATTTTCATCACAGGTTGACTTGTCTGTTTATTGTGCAAACTGTGACTGTCCCTAGGGCAAGGGCTGGGTCTTCTGCGTCTCTGTACCCCCAGGAGAGAACACGGTGCCTGGCGCATGCCAGTGGCTCAATCGTGTTTGTCCACTGAGTGATGTAATGAAACTAGCTGCATCACAAGTTATCTGGTTGACACCAGCCAAACTATCCCACTCACAACTGGATTGCTTCGTAATCTTTTTTCCTAGGATATAGCTAGCTAATCAATTTATCTGTTTTTCTGGGAACCATAGTTAATTAGGCCGATATTTTCAGAGACATTCTTTTCCTTGTTATTATCAACTAAGTATCCCACGGGCCCATGCTTGCTTTTCCTCACCTCTGTGTCTCCTGAAACTGAGCAGAGCATCCAGAATATAACAGGTCCTCAATATTTATTGAATGAATGATTGAATGAATTCCCCCCCTACTGCACTGCCCAATTTTATAAGTAAAACTAAAACAAAGAATTATTCTTCTATTTGGCCTAAGAAAAGCAACCATGGCAAAGCCAAAAAATAGAGGCATTTATTTAATTCCCACACACTGAAGCGGGGGGGATGCCTATAAAAATAAATCCTGTGAACGCTTTAATTTTCTGGCAAAGTCAGAAGACACACGAGTGAGCTGGAACACCACAGGATGAAGAACGCCCGCATCTCCAAGGTCACAGCAACATCTGCATCGTGTTAGAACTGTGTCTTGGTGGGGTAGTGATGAACTAAACTGAAGTGTTGCAACTGAGATTAATTGACCATTTTCTCAAACAAAGTGCTGTAAGTATTACAAAAGCCCATGCAGGACGACCACATGGTTGGAGTTCCACAAGGAAACTCTTACCACAGAAGGCAGGATTGTAATCAAGTTCTGAACTGGAATAAACTTCATCGTAACGGTCTGCACAATTTCTAAATGGTAAAAGGGTCATTTTAGAGGTTAATAATAATAAGCACTGGATTTCTTGACTCTGGGAACTTTCCAGAGAACTGCGAATGAACCCAAAGCATTTCTCCATTATCACAAAATTGACGTATGTGGGTCATGCAGCAGTAAGTCGATGCTGAATTAATTTTGAAAGCAAACGTCTCACTGGGGAGTTAGGGAGACCAGGCAACCACTGCTCACCTTATGTCCTTTTCTAAGGAAAGACAACAAAATGGAGCTTCCTACTGTCCGAGTCCACCAAGGATGAGACCAAGGAGACTGCACATAGGGTCAGGTCAGTTTGTGTGCTGGAATTCCCACAGTCAGTGTCTGCTTCTAGAATAGGCTCATGTTCAAAAGGCACCATAAATGCCCATCGCTGGCCCTGACACATGGGCTCCTAGCATAGAAAGGAAGGAGAAAACAATGGAATTGGACCAAATTTTCCTACAAATTTATTCCTTTACAGGAAAAAAAAAAAGTGAATGCAGACTCCCTCTTGCGAGAGCACCAGAATCACAACTAACTGCTGGACAATCATCGACAGGAAGACACTGGAACTCACCAAAAAAGATACCCCACATCCAAAGACAAAGGAGAAGCCACAATGAGATGGTAGGAGGGGCGCAATCACAATACAATCAAATCCCATAACCACTGGGTGGGTGACTCACAAACTGCAGAACACTTATACCACAGAAGTCCACCCTCTGGAGTGAAGGTTCTCAGCCCTATGTCAGGCTTCCCAATCTGGGGGTCCAGCAATGGGAGGAGGAATTCCTAGAGAATCAGACTTTGAAAGCTAGTGGGATTTGATTTCAGGACTTTGACAAGACTGGGAGAAATAGTCTCCACTCTTGGAGGGCACAAATAAAGTAGTAGTGTGTGCATCGGGACCCAGGGGAAGGAGCAGTGACCCCATAGGAGACTGAACCAGACCTACCTGCTAGTGTTGGAGGGTCTCCTGCAGAGGCGGGGGGTGGCTGTGGTTCACTGTGAGGACAGGGACACTAGCAGCAGAAGTTCTGGGAAATACTCCTTGGTGTGAGCCCTCCCAGAGTCCGCCATTAGCCCCACCAAGGAGTCAGGTAGCTCCAGTGTTGGGTCACCTCAGGCCAAACAACCAACAGGCAGGGAAGCCAGACCCACTCATCATCAGACAAGTGGATTAAAGTTTTACGGAGCTCTGCCCACCAGAGCAACACCCAGCTCTACCCACCACCAGTCCTTCCCATCAGGAAACCTGCACAAGCCTCACAGATAGCCTCATCCACCAGAGGGCAGACAGCAGAAACAAGAAGAACTACAATCTTGCAGCCTGCGGAAAAAAACCACATTCACAGAAAGATAGACAAGATGAAAAGGCAGAGGACTATGTACCAGATGAAGGAACAAGATAAAACCCCAGAGAAACAACTAAATGAAGTGGAGCTAGGCAACCTTCCAGAAAAAGAATTCAGAATAATGATAGTGAAGATGATCCAGGACCTTGGAAAAAGAATGGAGGCAAAGATCGAGAAGATGCAAGAAATGTTTAACAAAGACCTAGAAGAATTAAAGAACAAACACCTAGAAGAATTAAAGAACAAACAAACAGAGATGAAGAATACAGTAACTGAAATGAAAAATACACTAGAAGGAATCAAGAGCAGAATAACTGAGGCAGAAGAACGGACAAGTGACCTGGAAGACAGAATGGTGGAATTCACTGCTGTGGAACAGAATAAAGAAAAAAGAATGAAAAGACAGCCTAAGAGACCTCTAGGGCAACATTAATCGCAAAAAACATTCACATGATAGGGCTCCCAGAAGGAGAAGAGAGAGAGAAAGGACCCAAGAAAATATCTGAAGAGATTATAGTTGATAACGTCCTAACATGGGAAAGGAAATAGGCACCCAAGTCCAGGAAGCAGAGAGAACCCCAGGCAGGATAAACCCAAGGAGAAACATGCCGAGACACACAGTAGTCAAATTGACAAAAATTAAAGACAAAGAAAAATTATTGAAAGCAACACAGGAAAAACAACAAATAGCATACAAGGGAACTGCCATAAGGTTAACAGCTGATTTCTCAGCAGAAACTCTACAAGCTGGAAGAAAGTGGCACAATGTATCTAAAGTGATGAAAGGGAAGAAGCTACAACCAAGATTACTCTACCTGGCAAGGATCTCATTCAGATTTGATGGAGAAATCAAAAGCTTTACAGACAAGCAAAAGCTAAGAGAATTCAGCAACACCAAACCAGCTCTACAACAAATGCTAAAGGAGCTTCCCTAAGTGGGAAACATAAGAGAAGAAAAGGACCTACAAAAACAAACCCAAAACAATTAAGAAAATGGTCATAGGAACATACATATAGATAATTACCTTAAATGTGACTGGATTAAATGCTCCAACCAAAAGACACAGGCTCGCTGAATGGATACAAAAACAAGACCCATATATATGCTGTATACAAGAGGCCCACTTCCGACCTAGGGACATGTACAGACTGAAAGTGAGGGGATGGAAAAAGATATTCCATGCAAATGGAAATCAAAAGAAAGCTGGAGTAACAATACTCATATCAGATAAAATAGACTTTAAAATAAAGAATGTTACAAGACACAAGGAAGGACACTACATAATGATCAAGGGGTCAAACCAAGAAGAAGATATAACGATTATAAATATATATGCACCCAACATAGGAGCACCTCAATACACAAGGCAACTGCTAACAGCTATAAAAGAGGAAATCGACAGTAACACAATAATAGTGGGGGACGTTAACAACACTATGAGATTAGAAATGCTATGAGATTAGAAATGAATTACAGGGATAAAAAGGTAGAACACACAAACACATGGAGGCTAAACAATACGTTACTAAATAACCAAGAGATCACTGAAGAAATCAAAGAGAAAATCAAAAAATACCTAAAGACAAATGACAATGAAAACACAATGATCCAAAACCTATGGGATGCAGCAAAAGCAGTTCTATGAGGGAAGTTTATAGCAATACAAGCCTACCTCAAGAAACAAGAAAAACCTCAGATAAACAATCTAACCTTACACCTAAAGGAACTAGAGAAAGAAGAACAAACAAAACCCAAAGTTAGCAGAAGGAAAGAAATCATGAAGATCAGAGCAGAAATACATGAAATAGAAGCAAAGATCAATACAACTAAAATCTGGTTCTTTGAGAAGATAAACAAAATTGATAAACCATTACCCAGACTCATCAAGAAAGAAGGGGAGAGGACCCATCAATAAAATTAGAAATGAAAAAGGAGAAGTTACAACAGACACTGCAGAAATACAAAGCATCCTAAGAGACTACTACAAGCAAATCTGTGCCAGTAAAATGGACAACCTGGAAGAAATGGAAAAATTCTTAGAAACATATAACCTTCCAAGACTGAACCAGGAAGAAATAGAAAATATGAACAGACCATTCACAAGTAATGAAATTGAAACTGTGATTAAAAATCTTCCAGCAAACAAACGTCCAGGACCAAATGTCTTCACAGGTGAATTCTTTCAAACATTTAGAGAAGAGCTAACACCCATCCTTCTCAAACTCTTCCAAAAATTGCAGAGGAAGGAACACTCCCAAACTTATTCTATGAGGCCACCATCGCCCTGATACCAAAACAAGACAAAGATACTACAAAAAAAGAAAATTACAGACCAATACCACCGATGAATATAGATGCAAAAATCCTCAACAAAATACTGGCAAACAGAATCCAACAACACATTAAAAGGATCATACACCATGATCAAGTGGGATTTATCCCAGAGATTCTTCAATATATGTATATCAGTCAATGTGATACACCATATTAACAAATTGAAGAATAAAAACCATATGATCATCTCACTAGATGCAGAAAAAGCTTTTGACAAAATTCAACACCCATTTATGATAAAAACTCTCCAGAAAGTGTGCATAGAGGGAACCTACCTCAACATAATAAAGGCCATATATGACAAACCCACAGCAAACATCATTCTCAATGGTGAAAAACGGAAAGCATTTCCTCTAAGATCAGGAACAAGACAAGGATGTCCACTCTCACCACCTTTACTCAACATAGTTTTGGAAGTCCTAGCTACAGCAATCAGAGAAGAAAAAGAAATAAAAGGAATCTAAATCGGAAAAGAAGAAGTAAAACTGTTAACTGCAGATGACATGATAATATACACAGAGAATCCTAAAGATGCCACCAGAAAACTACTAGAGCTAATCAATGAATTTGGATAAAGTTGCAGGATACAAAATTAATGCATAGAAGTCTCTTGCATTCCTATACACTAATGATGAAAAATCTGAAAGGGAAATTAAGAAAATACTCCCATTTACCACTGCAACAGAAAGAATAAAATACCTAGGGAGACAAAAGACCTGTATACAGAAAACTATAAGACATGATGAAAGAAATTAAAGATTATGCAAACAGAGGGAGAGATATACCATGTTCTTGGATTGGAAGAATCAATACTGTGAAAATGACTATACTACCCATAGCAATCTACAGAATCAATGCAATCCCTATCAAATTACCAATGGCATTTTTGAACAAAAATGAACAAAAAGACAAAAGTCTTAAAATTTGTATGGAGACAAAAAAGACTCCGAATAGCCAAAGCAGACTTGAGGGAACAAAAAGAACAAAAAGTCTTAAAATTTGTATGGAGACAAAAAAGACTCCGAATAGCCAAAGCAGACTTGAGGGAACAAAAAGAACAAAAAGTCTTAAAATTTGTATGGAGACAAAAAAGACTCCGAATAGCCAAAGCAGACTTGAGGGAAAAAAACGGAGCTGGAGGAATCAGACTCCCTGACTTCAGACTATAATACAAAGCTACAGTAATCAAGACAATATGGTACTGGCACAAAAACAGAAATATAAATAAATGGAACAGGATAGAAAGCCCAGAGATAAACCCACGTACCTATGGTCAACTAATCTATGACAAAGGAGGCAAGGATATACAATGGAGAAAAGACAGTCTCTTCAATAAGCAGTGCTGGGCAAACTGGACAGCTATATGTAAAAGAATGAAATTAGAACACTCCCTAACACCATATACAAAAATAAACTCAAAATGGATTAGAGACCTAAATGTAAGACTGGACACTATAAAACTCTTAGAGGAAAAGATAGGAAGAACACTGACATAAATCACAGCAAGATCTTTTTTGATCCGCCTCCTAGAGTAATGGAGATAAGAGCAAAAATAAACAAATGGGACCTAATGAAACTTAAAAGCTTTTGCAAAGCAAAGGAAACGTCAAACAAGATGAAAAGACAACCCTCAGAATGGGAGAAAATATTTGCAAATGAGTCAACAGGCAAAGGATTAATCTCCAAAATATATAAACAGCTCATGCAGCTCAATATTAAATAAACAAACAACCCAATCAAAAAATGGGCAGAAGACCTAAACAGACATTTCTCCAAAGAAGATATACAGATGGCCAAGAAGCACATGAAAGAATGCTCAACATCATTAATCATTAGAGAAATGCAAATCAAAACCACAATGAGGTATCACCTCACACCATTTAGAATGGGCATCATCAGAAAATCTACAAACAATGAATGCTAAAGAGGGTGTGGAGAAAAGGGAACCCTCTTGCACTGTTGGTGGGAATGTAAATTGATACAGCCACTATGGAGAACAGTATGGAGGTTCCTTAAAAAACTAAAAATAGAATTACCATATGACCCAGCAATCCCACTACTGGGCATATACCCAGAGAAAACCATAATTCAAAAAGACACATTCACTCCAATGTTCATTGCAGCATTATTCACAATAGCCAGGTCATGGAAGCAACCTAAATGCCCATCGACAGACAAATGGATAAAGAAGATGTGGTACATATATACAATGGAATATTACTCAGCCATAAAAAGGAATGAAATGGGGTCACTTGTAGAGACGTGGATGGATCTAGAGACTGGCATACAGAGTGAAGTAAGTCAGAAAGAGAAAAACAAATATCATATATTAATGCATATATGTGGAACCTAGAAAAAATGGTACAGATGAACCGGTTTGCAGGGCAGAAATAGAGACACCGATGTAGAGAACCAACGTATGGACACCAAGGGGTGAAGTGGTGGTGGGGGGGTGGTCGCAGGATGAATTGGGAGATTGGGATTGACATGTATACACTAATATGTATAAAACAGATAACTAATAAGAACCTGCTGTAGAAAAAAATAAAATAAATAAATTTCAAAAACAAAATGAATGCCAAATAAGCTATATCAGTTTAGCAGCTACTTCAGCAGAGAATGAAGTCACACCTTGTGCACAGTGCACTTGTAACGTGTCGTGGGTTTGTCATTAGCAAACACATTATTTTTTACACGCAGATATCAAAATATTCTTGGTAAATGATATGTTGAAAATTGACCAAAGTCCCGGGACTCATTTCACCTCCACTTCTAGAATGTCTGTTCTTATCATTGAGAATAGATGACTCTCAGTCATAAACCAAAGGGATAAATTTGAATACAAAGATCAGAACATACATAACAGCTGCTGACCGGAAATCGTCGGTGCCAGAGGGCTGTGGAAAGCATGAATATTCTCAGCAACTTTGCATCCCAGATTGCTCAACTCAAATGTCCTGGAAATGCATTAACAACAAAAAATTCTGCCTTTCCTGTAACTACATCACCATTCGGAGCCCAGTGCCTTGCATGCAGTGACTGCAAACAAAAATTATTTAACCAAATTTTACTTCTGCTCATCACTACAAAAAAGAAGCTCCTTAGAAAGCTTCCTTAAATGGGAAATAATAGAAATCTTACACAAAGTAGCTACAACAATTAAGTTTTTTGCTAATTCTTACATTAAAAAAATAAAGAGGGACTTCCCTGGCAGTCCAGTGGTTAAGAATCTGTGCTTCCATAGCAAGGGGGCACATGTTGGATCCCTAGTCAGGGGAAAAGATGCTGCAGGCCGCGCAGCGGTGGGGAAAAAAACAAAACAAAACAGAAAACCCCAAACAAAAAGAAGTTCTGAAGTAAGGAGTCTGCCAGGTCGATCCAGCAGGCTGACAATAAGGTCAACTGTCTGCTGCTTTACATTTCTCCATTTTTCCACCTTAGCACTGGCTGTATCCCTAACTGGCAGTAGCAACTGGCATCATCTCCAGGTACGACAGTCTAGAGAAAAGAAGGAAACATAACTCTCTCCTTACCCTTTCTTAAGGGAAAGAAAACCTTTCCTGAAGGTCCCTCAACCGTCTGACTTTCAGGTGTCATTTTCTATATTGGTTCAGAGGCTGCTATGGTCTGAATGTTTGTGTGCCCCCAAAATTCATGTTAAATCCTAACGCCCAACGTGATGGTATTAGGAGTTGAGGCCTTTGGGAGGCCCTCAAGAGTGGGATTAGTGGTTTTCTACAAGAGGTCCCAGAGAGCGCCCCAGCCCCTGCCAACACGTGCAGAGAAGTCTGCTTCCGGGAAGATGGCCCTCACCCCACCAGGCTGGCACCCTGACCTCGGAGTTCCAGCCTCCAGAACCATGAGAGAGAAATTTCTGTTGTTTGGAAGGCACCCAGACTGTGGTATTTTGTTATAGAAGGTCAGATTAAGACACAGACTTTCCCTAAACTAGAAGAATAAATCTGATGAGCTCAGAGGTATTTTCTGAGGCTGTACTGGACGATGAAGAGTCCCCCACAAAGACCAATACAGGGAAAACACTGTTTCTCCACCTGGCATTGCAGTGCAGGGAGCCTGAAACCCTAGGTCAGGCCAGACCCACAGACAGAAGGCTCTGAGTCCCTGATGACTCTGCTGGCCAGGAACACTTACGTCGGCCTGTAACCTGAGTGAGAAACTTCTAGTATGCTTTGCTACTGAAACGAGTCATTTGTTGCAGCAGCTAATGCTGGCGTATGGTTTTTTGATTTTTGTGTGTTTTTTTGTTTTTTGGCCACACCACGTGGCTTGCGGGATCTTAGTTCCCCGACCAGGGATCAAACTTGCGGTCCCTGCAGTGGAAGCTCAGAGTCTTAACCACTGGATCATGAGGGAAGTCCCTAGGATGTTCATGAGGGACTTTTGAGGCAACACAAATTTGTTGAGAATAACTGAACTCATACTCAGGAATCGGGGTACTAGAAGATACACTCTATGTCAATCATAGCCAATATACCCTAAAGAATCTATAGTGGGTTTGACATCTGTCTCTAGTTCTGTCAGGAAAGAGCCTGTGAGATCTCTCCACAGTGACCAAGGACTGAGGCCATGTCCTACGGTCTCTCTAAAATATCTGCTTCTTGATTCCAGGAGCCTGGTAGATGACCTTGGGCTTTGCATGTGCTCAAGCTCCACGGGTACCTGATGGCTGCATTTCATGTATGGATGTCTACGGAAGCCTCTGGTCTCCTCTGATATCCCTGCGAAATTCTGAGCCTGTGTTGCTGTAGCTGACTGTCTATCAGGAGAATGTAATGTTGATGTTTCTATGTCCCATCCATCAAATCAGATTCTATCCTCCGGTAATAATTAGCAGGGGATGGAGCAGGCAGCAGCACTGGTGGGGACCATGACATGGGGCGGTTAATGTCATTAGACAGAGAAGACTTGCTTCTGGCTTCAAGGTGGAAACTAAAACTGGTCCTCTGATTTTGGCAGCAGTGACCCATCGAAGACTCTCAAGCGTCCCTCCTGCAGCAGTCACTTGAGGTGGTTATTATTTATTCACATCCTGTCCAGTATTGCCTAGTTTATGACTGCATGGGGAAAAAAAGAATCTTTTTTCCATACCCTAGTTTATATGTAGATGAAAATTGAGTAAGGCAAAAATGGGGAATTTGGGTAATTCATTTTGGAGAACACACATTTTGAAAATTGAATTAAAACATTCAAGGACATTTTCCTCAGCTTTCATGAGACTATATTCCAAGCAGAAGAGGCACAGAAATGATTTTAAGCCTTTCAGAAGCACTGGGATGAATGAAAATTCTTCAGAGCAAAATGAGTATATTATTCCCTCTTTTATTCTATCCCTGGATTGAAACCGAGGGTTTAAGGGGAGTAGAAGGGGAGAGGGTATCGAAATGCACTGATTCATAGCCAGTTGGTTGAAAAAGATTTGTGAAATAAGTGAAGTTTTAGGAGTCTAGGTAATGACACAGAGAAAAAAATTGAGCACACGGAGGCTGAAGGCCGTAACCCAAGAGTAAGTTGTCCTGAGCCAGGCAAAGCTCAGAGACGAAACAGAAAGAACAAATACAAAAGTCCATTTTATTTTCCTTCATCTATTCAATCAGAAGCTTGGATTCAGAGCTAGACACAAACACCTTCTTTTCAGTCTACAAAATCTGTCTTAGGCCAAAATCCTGAGTCTCACCACGTTTAGCCACAAACTGTTTATCTCTTTCGCAACAAAATGTAGTAACAAGATACATCAGCAAGTCATAGACTTTCTACTAAACTGTCATTATGCAGCTAGTTTATGCTTCTCTCGTAAGGTTGAAATAGAAAACGATAATCATACCCATTTCTGAAAAACTCAAGGATGAGGGTATTGAGAAGGAAAAAAGTAGAGAATTTAGGTTTGCTTTGGAACTTAGTTTCCAAAAGGAACTTTGACAGAGGAAGAAATTCATTTGTAGCAAAAATACAAGCTCAACGAAAGAACAAAGTTTAAAGCAAAAATATCTACACATTTTTGGTCTAAAATTTAGACGAAAAGTTCTAAAATAATTCACCACCCTTGCAAGTTCCCCTCATTTGCCATCATCATCCCACTTAATGACTTAAAAAGTAAGTCCGAAGGGCCCGTGGAGCCACAGGAGGTCCACCAACTTTCCTAAGAATTAACTGGGGATTCCAGAGCACCAGGGCAGATCTGTGATTTGGGATCTTCCCTCCACAATGAACTTTTCATTCCTGGAAAGATGTTCTTCAGTCAAAGAAAATGCCCAGCTGTGATCTCCAGAACACTTTTTAACTAGTAGATTTTAACTGAGGGAAAAAATTAAGCAAGGTCATAGGAGTTTGACCAAGTTGTTTGAAAGATGCTTACTTTTTTTCTGGGTAAAGTCCCTTAGCCCATATGTTGAGAATTTGATTATTAGAACAGATTCTCAATCTATCTTTGAAAGCAAAGATAGATTCCGTCTATCTTAAGGGGATTCCGTCCCCTTAAGCAAAATAAATGCAAACGTGCCCGAAGCTTCATTTTTATCTTATGAACTGAAATATATTCTTGTCTTTCACAAGAATTTGTGAAGTCTGAACCGCTTCCTTCAGAAATCATCAGGGTGTAGTAAATGGGACTAATACACTGATTCCATTGTGTTTCTAATTCCATCAGCAACTTTCTATGTATGAGAACTGTGGTCCGTGGCATAAAACTTTGCCTTTAGTTTTCTACTTCTGCGCAATTGTTAATCGGTAGCCTCAAAACAAGCAAACGTATAATACTGAATGGAGAGGGGGAAAATGTAGTTAGAACTTTTGCAAAGCTCCTGAGGAAGGAAACAAAGAAAAGGTTTATTTTAATAGATTTGCATATTGGAATTTGCTGCATCTTCAGAACAAGTATTTATGGAAACGTAATCAAGACTTTTTCAAACTTCCTGCTTCCTTTTCAACAGTCTTTTCCAATGTTGTCATAATAAATGTAGCATTACATTCATTTTTCCAACTTGCCTCTTATTTTAAAACCATCTGAATGTACAGAGAGCAAAATCAGATTGATACTGTTGAATTTTGATACTTGTGAGTTCCGATAAAAGTAATCACTGGTTCAACAAAAACTGCAAAAGACAGGCATTTTATGGAATTTAAATACAGGAAATGCTGTAAAACAAGGCACAGAAACTCTGAGCAAAATCACAGGATCGTTCAGATTGCTTTAGCAGTGAGTCTAAGCACATGAAGAAAAAAATCTATAATAGGAGCACAGGCTGACAAATATAAGATTTACAAAAGATAAATATTAAGAACAGCAAGAATTCATCCTCTCTTTGTAATCCAGAAAGAATTCCCTCCATAGTAGACCAATGATTATATGGAGAGTTCAGGGTTTTATTTGTTTAAAACACTGAAATTCCTTCTTAATTTCTGTCAAAAATATATTACC
This sequence comes from Globicephala melas, assembly GCF_963455315.2. Classification (NCBI taxonomy): domain Eukaryota; kingdom Metazoa; phylum Chordata; class Mammalia; order Artiodactyla; family Delphinidae; genus Globicephala; species Globicephala melas. The sequence goes on from NC_083315.2 coordinate 9,733,844, forward strand.
TTCTCCCCATGTTAACTACTCTACTCCTTGTCTTTTCCTCTGAATCCATAAAAGAATATTACTATAAAAAAAAAGAGGAAAATAAATTAACGGAGGCTGAGAACAAGAGAGATAGGAAAGGAAAGCAGAAGGGGGGAAACCTTGAATCTTAGTGACTCCGTATAATTAAACTTTAATCCTCAATTTAATTTGTTCAGTTATTATGACAGTAAGTGACCCATCGAATCTGCACAGTTGAGACCTAAGACGACCATTTTGTGATTGATGCATTAATAGCTGATCTGACTGACCATATCTATTGGCCCTAGAGAAATAGCACCTGAGCTGAAAAGAGACCCGGGCTTAGGTATTATGAGTCCATAAGGAATACTCAGTTTCACTTGGCAATATTAAGTGGAAAAGGATTATTAAGAGGGCCAGCAAGCAAGCAAATGAGCATCTAGAATTGTGACTTCTCTCGCCAACCACTTAGCTCTTTCCCTCCCTTCACAAATACAGAAATTGTATACAAAATAAGCAGTCATCTTGGCCCTTCAAGACCTTCTATTGCTCCTTAAAGAATGCTTTGGTACCAACTACAGACAAAATATTTCTTGGCAGTCAGAAGATTAACAACCTTGCCTCAGGATCCTCCTGTTTCTCTAGATTTAATGTTCTTCCTATTTAATTTGTAAATCGACCCAGTTTCTTGAGTTCTCACACCCATGCTTTCTTCCTTCTCCATGGGGATTATTTCTAGCCTTCCTCTTTCATTGTCTCTACCAGTGGTTCTCAACCAGGGTAACTGCGTACCCCAGGAGACATTAGACAATGTCTAGAAACACTTCTGATTGTCACAGCCTGGGGGAGGGAGGCGGGGTGCTGCTACTGGTATCTGTTGGGTGGAGAGAGGCCAAGGATGCTGGCAAGCATCCTACACTGTACAAGATAGAGCTGGTCCCAAATCTCAGTGGTGCCAACGTTAAGAACCCTTGACCTCTATGATGTCGTCCATCCAGCCTTTGTGACCAATCAGTGTGATGGGAAGCCCGCCTTGGCCTTCCCAGGAATTGCTCAAATGCAGACCAAACCTCTCTCCTCCTCTTCATCAGCATATACATGGGATTTAAAGTCATGAGACTGAATGAGTTCTCCTGGGAAGTGAGTGCAGATAGTAATTTTTTCAATTGTTCACACAAGGTAGAAGTCGATTTCTCTTACATGTAACAGTCCAAAGAAAGAAATCAGGACTTGTTAGGAAGCTTCATGGCCCAGGGTCACTGAGGCACCCAAGCCCCATGAGTGTCCAGCCCACCACCTCCTCAGGAACCGGCCCCCTCCTGATGGTCCAGGCTGACCTTCCACTCAAGAGGCCAGGAACGAGAAAGCCCCACGAAGCAGCCTCATCTTGAAGAAGATGACTTGACTCATCAAGTCTGATCCCATTCCACTGGCCTGCAGTGTCACCTGGCAACGCCCAAGTAGGAGCAAGCCTGGGAAGCTTACTGTCTAGCTGGGGGGCCAGGGCTCCTGCCAAAACCGAGGGTTTCTCTTTCCTAAAGGTAGAAAGGGAGAGTGAATGCAGGTCACAATGATCAGGTTCTGCCCCACTGGGTCTGCACATTTCCCTTCAGAGTGCTCTCTAAAGTGCCAAGCTCTCTCTGGCATTGACTGCTTTAAAGGCATATCTATGAATATTCTCATGGCTTTCTTTCCTAAACACTTATAGGGTTTTTTTTCTTTGTCTTCAGTGTTTAACATTTTCGGGATGACCTATAGGAGTGGGTCTGCATAAATTCTACATTTTTCGTATATTCTTTTCCATTATGATTTATCATAGGATACTGAATCTAGTTCTCTGTGCTATACAGTAGGACCTTATTGTTTATCCATTCTATATATAACAGTTTGCATCTGCTAATCCCAGCCTCCCACTCCATCCCTCCCCCAACCCCCTCCCCCTTGGCAACCACCAGTCTGTTCTCTACATCCGTGATTCTGTTTCTGTTTCATAGATAGGTTCATTTCAGTCATATTTTAGATTCCACATATAAGTGATATCAGGTCTGCATTAATTTTACCTTGATCATTTTAAGCATTTTCATTGATGTCTTCCTTTAGATCAAGAAAACTTTCTTCAGTGTTTTCTTTTTTAATACATTTTTAAATTGAAGTATAATTTACAATGTTGTGTTAGTTTCAGGTGTACAGCAAAGTGATTCCATTGTATATATATTTCATATTCTTTATATTTCATATTCTTTTCCATTATAGGTTATTACAAGATATTGAATATAATTCCCTGTACTATACAGTAGGTCCTTGTTGTTTCTCTATTTTCTATATAGCACTGTTAATCCCAAACTCCTAATTTATCTGGTGTTTTCTTATTAGCTATATTAAATTTGGTCTATTAGCACCTTCCATTGACGGCATCTCTGATATATGCCTTCCATAATTATTGTTTTCTCTCCTATATTTTCATTCCTTTATCTTTTTCCTTTGTGTTTTCTAATAATTCTTCAAGTTTGCTTTCTGTGACACTGATTTGATTTTCTTCACTTAGCAATCTATTCACAGAGTTCATGGAATTCCTCGTGTCTTGTAATAATTCTTTTGCAGAAAAATGCAACCACTTCAAAAATTAATCAAAAAAGTATAGCTACGTGCTTTCCCCATGTTCCTTTTGTTCTTAGGGACACCTCTGCTTGCCAGTTATTGAGTATCGCCAAATAGAAGTCAAAGTTGGCAGGGACTTCCCTGGCGGTCCAGCGGTTAAGACTCTGTGCTTCCACTGCAGGGGGCGCAGGTTCGATCCGTGTTCGGGGAACGAAGATCCTGCATGCCGCGCGGTGCAGCCATTATAGATACATAAATAAGGTGCGTATGCAGTCTGCCGTATTTAAAAAAAAAAGAAGAGGAAGAAGCCAAGCTTGGCAGTGTTCCAAATTCACAAAGCAACCTCTGGTTCAAAGTAAAAGAAAAGAAAAAGGAAATTGAGTCAGAATAAACTGGTTTTATTGGGGGTGGAGTTGGGGAGGAGGTTTGGGGTTTTCTCGCTTGTCTTCTGCTGTGGTCTGAAGGTGGATACTCTGCCTTTAATCCTGGCCTCCTTGTGGAGCACAGTGGAGCGTAACCAATGCAGGAAAGCTCGTCTCCTGAAATAGCTGGATCCCCAAAGAAGGCTTCCCCACACCCAGGTCTCCATTTCATGCGGCAGCCTTGTCAGGACCAAGCGAATGGGCCTGAAAAACTGTTGGGATCCTAAGGCTACTGGTTCATAAAGGCCAGGAGGAGCCTAAGAAGTCCCGTGAACCCTTTCCACTTACCACCTGCGCCCAGTAAGGGTGCTTTCACCTTAAAGCAGCAGGCTTTAGCCTTCAGTGTCAGTGGGCACAATTCTGGCTTACAGCCATGCCATAGTTCTCCCAGGAGTAAGGCCATTATTTTATCATCTGGGTTTTTTTTTTCCTTCATTCTAAGTCCATTAGCAGATATTTAGCAGAAATTTCTCTGGGTTTCTGGTATGTGTGTATATCAGATAGATTGAGAGGCAGAGCAGAGAGTTGGAGAGGACGGGAGAGAGAGGAGAGCTGGTTTTAAAGAGTACTGGGACTTCCCTGGCGGTCCATTGGTTAAGACTCTGCACTCCTACTGCAGGGGGCCCAGGTTCGATGCCTGGTCACGGAACTAAGATCCCACATGCCACAAAGCTTGGCCAAAAAACACAAAAAACACAAAAAGATATGAGTATTTATCAGGTGGGGGCGGGGTTATATCTATGTCTGCACGCTGCCCATTTACCCAAATGTCCTGCCCTCCTACTTAAAATGTCCAAATGTCCCCAAACCGCCATTTACAGTTGCATCAGGCACTATGTGTTCAATCGCAACCCCTTCCCGCATCTCCTCCCCCAGGCGCTCCCTCCCCCTCGTTTTGTAGTTTCCAGTCCCCGCGCTGACATGCGCCCGGGAGAACCCACTCTGGGCAGCTTCCCCATCACTGCTCCTCAGGCCTGGGGGCCCACGACTCTCACCCCACGGGGACCAGACGTAATGAAATGCCTCGTCTGGCTCTTTGCTGAGCAGAGGTGGTGTGGTTTTCCCCCTAATGTTAAAACCAGGTTCCAAACGGTCCAAAATAAGCAATTTGCTGTCATTAGATATTTCCCTCGTACCACAGAAAGAATTCACACACCATACCTATACCATCAGGAATCCAGAAACATCTCACGTTCAACCCAAACAGCCCGTTGCTCTTCACAAGGGCTGTTCCCATGCCTTCAGGTCACTCATGAATTTCTTTAGTTATTCAGGAATTGAACCGCTTTGAGACCTTTGGGTCCCTGTTATAGTACAGAACCAAGGATTGTGTTACACGTGCAAAAATTAATCAGAGCAATTAGGCAGGAAAGGAGGTGTCAGGCCAGCTCCTAGTTCCTGCAGCAGAGTTAGGTTACCACGCAGGGTTTACACAGAATGTTGCGGTCAGCTTTCCGAAGGCCAGATTGGGAGCTCAGGTGCCTACATTTTAATTTAAATACTAAGCTGCTATACTCTCCACACAACAAAAAATACTGTTTTAATCTGCATGGGGGTGACCTAGCTCCTCTTTATGTTGCATTTCTTAATAAAGATAATCTTCCATTGGTCATCTCTAATCATGAAAAATGTACACTGGGTTCAATATGCCAATCCAAAATGGTTTTTAATATCTTTACAAGGTGGACAATGCTTTTACCTAAGCACATTCTCTTCTTTCAATTCTAGAAAGGCTCTAGCTGTGCAACCAGGTGCTAAACTATTCAGGAAGTGCAACCGAAGTTCAGCGGAGAAAGAAGTCCCGGGGGTGCCGTCGTGGAAATGCTTTATGAAGAATTCAGGCCTTGAGTGAGACTCGGAAAGATAAGTAGGCTACAGAGAGGCAGTCGGGAAGGCGAAGAGACTGCGGTTGGAGGGATAGCACAGACAGAGGCATGGGAATCAAGTAATTACATAAAACAGATGCAAGATGCTGCTCCAGGCTCCATGGGATAAACAAAGAGAAGAAAATATGTCCTTGAGGAGTATGAAACTGGTTGCAAAAACACAGAGGTAGCAATGCATTTCAGAACGAGACGTGGCTGTGAAGAGCAGCTCTGCGATGGGTTTGCCAGGAGCAGAGATGTGGACAGAAGGGTGACCCAGGCCAGAGAGATGAGCACATGGGGGTCTGCAGGGAACAGGGTGCACGAAGGGGAGGAGGGCTTGAAGTCAGTCCTGAAGCCACACAAAGGAAGCCCCGGGATGGCACGTGCAAGTTGACACAGTTACTTAAGTTCCATCCTTTCTCCTGGTCAGCCACAGTGTAAGGAAGGTAGGGTGACTATTCAACCAATTCACAAGAAAATTTACTAGGAAATCAAGACTCAGGTTTATCAAGACCACCACTACTAGCTTCCTGGATCTCAACACCAGTGTTCTTTCTACTCTCGCTTACTTCTGTGGGTTTCAGCTGTTAAGGAGGACTTCCTCTCTCTCTGAGCCGTGATCCTAGGGTTCCAATAGCACACAGGTATTACTCAGAAGTGAGGCAATGAGGGACCAAATTAAACTGATCACAATGAAGAGAAATGAAGAGGAAAGGGATAAATGCGATGAAAGAATCAATAAGACTCAAGGACTGAGTCGTCGCTGAGGGCTATAGGCACCTTTGAGGCCTATAGGCTATAGGCCTCTTCTTCCATGAAATATGTATTATATATAATACATTATATACAATATATACCTTATGTGAATATAATGACTTCATTGTTATAAAGATGAGTATGTAAGTATTATTTATTAGAGAAGATCTTTTACCTAAATTTTTTTCTTCATATTTTAAAACAAAGTAAAACATTTTCATGGGCCCCTAAAACTATCATAGGCCCTAGGCATTGTACTTACTGTGCCTAACAGATAAATCAGTCCTGGCTGGGGCACAGGAAGTAAGATAGGTCTTAAATGACTGCAAAATTTCTACCAAGAGTGAAGAAGTGAAGGAGGGAAATTAATTTGAAGGGGAAGACAAAGAATTTTGCTTTTGTATTTGTGAGACTTGCAGTGGCTAAAGACATCCAGATGAAGATGGCCAGTAAGTCATATGCAGTGTAGCATCTGGGTTCGTGCATATTTGAAAGTCAATAGCTTAAAGGTGTTACTGAAAATCATGAAAGCAAATGATCTCCCTGAGGAAGTGAACTGTAGAGGGAGGTGCTGGAAACTAATACAAAAGGCTTCAGGGTGTCCCACAGTTAAGGAGATGATAGAGCAAGAGGAATCAGCAGTACCTGTAGAAATGGTGGATTCTTGTGCTCCTGAGAGAGGTTGCCGGTGCTGTGTTTGGGATTGTGGCTGTATTTTGTTTTCAAAATGAGATCCTACTTAGAAGTCACATAATTATGAAACTGAAGATGAAGACAGCAACAGCCACATTTTTTTCATTCTGTCTTCCTGTCTCCTTCACTGTCCCTAAATACCCAACACACATATACACCACACACTCACACACATCACACACACACACTCCTGAACATAAGCTTCCCACATTATGAAACATTTCTAACTATCTCCATCCAAAGGCATCTTCTGAATGAAGATACATGGACTCAACTGAAGGAAACTGGCAACTCAGCAAACTGAGGCAAGCACAGTAAACTCAGCAAAGCACAAGTTACAACAGCACACTTATAGTCAATGCCTGAGCAGATGGGAAATACAGAGCTTTTTCTTTCATCTCAAGAAAAATCTCCCTTGTTGGGTGAATACCAGCTCCACTGTGTGCAGTTGTCACCCTCATGGTCCCTGGTTCTGTTGAAGGCAGTGCAGATGATGGAAGTTGTACTTACAATCTACTATGAAAGGTTGGTTTTCTGTGTTAACATTTCCTTAAAGAAAATTACCACTGATGAGGCTTGCAACACATTCCCCTGAGACTATAGATTCTAGGTATTCCAATGCAATTGCAGAAACCTACTCAGAAACAGATGGATCTGTGAATGATTGATGGATGAACAGGGAGGTGGTTGTTTAAGGTCAGTCATCTGAATCATGTCTTGGGAGAGTTCCCATGAAGTTACATAGGATGAAAATCTGGGCCAGTATTCACATGCCTGATTATTGAAGTCAGAACAGCTGCATTTATTTCAACATTCCCAGCCTCACACATACATACATGCCAGTGAAGCTTAAAGGTTAAACTGTAAGAGGAAAATCACAAGTGCGATAATAAGAAAATAGAACTGAAAAAATATCCTGGAAAACTAAATACATGCCTCAGCAAGGCTGGAATATAAAACTGAAGAATTACTAAGAGATGTTACAGAGGAGAAAAAGAGGGGGAAATGTGAGAGGTTGTGAGATGTAGAGGGAAAAAATGAGAAACTCTAAAGTGCATTTAATTGGAGTCTCAGCGAAAGAGAGTAAGGGTGTAGAGAACAGGAAATACATGGGAGATAATAGCTCAAAATTTCCAGAATCAATCAAAATCATGAAATGACACAGAAAGTAAACATAAAGTATACTAAACAAGTCAACAAAACAAGAACATTAATTCTTCAAAACATAGTCAAACTTAAGAACAATTTTAAGAATAGAGAGAAAAGAGAAAAGATCTTAGCATCCTAAGAGAAAACCTAGATCATGAACAAAAGGACAGTGAGACAGACAGCAGACTTCCCAGCAGCAACAGTGGGAGATAAACAAGAGTGGAATATCTTCAAAATGGTGATATTTTCTGTCAGTGTAGAACAGTGTATCAATAAAAACTTTCTTGCAAGAACAAAATAATCATCAAAACATTTTCAGATTTCAAAAAATCTGGAAAACATCTAATGGAATAACTTTCAGAAGAAAGGAAACAATTCCAGAAGAAAAATCTATGATATAAGGACCTTCAAGATAGCGAGGAGTAAGACATGGAGATCACCTTCCTCCCCACAAATACATCAAAAATACATCTACATGTGGAATAACTCCTACAGAACACCTACTGAACGCTGGCAGAAGACCTCAGACTTCCCAAAAGCCGTGTGGCTGACAGGGTCTTGGTGCTCCGGCCGGGTGTCAGGCCTGAGTATCTGAGGTGGGAGAGCCGAGATCAGGACATTGGACCACCAGAGACCTCATGACCCCACATAATATCAATCGCCAGGAGCTCATCCAGAGATCTCCATCTCAATGCGAAGACCCAGCTCCACTCAACGACCAGCAAGTTCCAGTGCTGGACACCCCATGCCAAACAACTAGCAAGACAGAAACACAACCCCACCCATTAGCAGAGAGGCTGCCTAAAATCATACTAAGTTCACAGACAGCCCAAAACACACAACTGGACATGGTCCTACCCACCAGAAAGACAAGATCCAGCCTCATCCACCATAACACAGGCAGCAGTCCCCTCCACCAGGAAGCCTACACAACCCACTGAAGCAAACTTACCGACTGGGGGCAGACACCAAAAACAACAGGGACTATGAACATTCAGCCTGTGAAAAGGAGACACCAAACACAGTAAGTTAAGCAAAGTGAGAAGACAGAGATATATGCAGCAGATGAATAAGCAAAGTAAAAACCCACCAGACCAAACAAATGAAGAGGAAGTACGCAGCCTACCTGAAAAAAGTATTCAGAGTAACGATAGTAAAGATGATCCAAAATCCTGGAAACAGAATGGAGAAAATACAAGAAACATTTGACAAGGACCTAGAAGAAGTAAAGAGCAAACAAACAATGATAAACAACACAATAAATGAAATTAAAAATTCTCTAGAAGGAGTCAAGAGTAGAATAAAAGAATGGATAAGTGACCTGGGAGATAAAATCGTGGAAATAAATACTGCAGAGCACAAAAAAGAAAAAAGAATGAAAAGAATTGAGGACAGGCTCAGAGACCTCTGGGACAACATTAAACGCACCAACATTCGAATTATAGGGGTCCCAGAAGAAAAAGAGAAAAAGAAAGGAAGTGAGAAAGCATTTGAAGGGATTATAATTGAAAAATTCCTTAATATGGGAAAGAAAATAGTCAATCAAGTCCAGGAAACACAGAGAGTCCCATAAAGGATAAATCCAAGGAGAAACATGCCAAGACACATATTAATCAAACTATCAAAAATTAAATACAAAAAAACTATTAAAAGCAGCAAGGAAAAAGCAACAAATAACATACAAGGGAATCCCCATAAGGTTAACAGCTAATCTTTCAGCAGAAACTCTGCAAGCCAGAACGGAGTGGCAGGACATATTGAGAGTGATGAAAGGGAAAAACGTACAACCAAAATTACTTTACTCAGCAAGGATCTCATTCATATTTGATGGAGAAATTAAAACCTTTACAGACAAGCAAAAGCTAAGAGAATTCAGCACCACCAAACCAGCTTTACAACAAATGCTAAAGGAACTTCTCTAGGCAGGACACACGAGAGAAGGAAAAGACCTACAATAACAAACCCAAAACAGTTAAGAAAATGGAAACAGGAACATACGTATCGATAATTAACTTAAATGTAAATGGATTAAATACTCCAACCAAAAGACATACACTGGCTGAATGGATACAAAAAGAAGACCCATACATATGTTGTCTAAAAGAGACCCACTTCAGACTTAGGGACACATACAGACTGAAAGTGAGGGGATGGAAAAAGATATTCCATGCAAATGGATATCAAAAGAAAGCTGGAGTAACAATACTCATATCACATAAAATAGACTTTAAAATAAAGAATGTTACAAGACACAAGGAAGGACACTACATAATGATCAAGGGATCAATCCAAGAAGATACAACAATTGTAAATATTTATGCACCCAATATAGGAGCACCTCAATATATAAGGCAAATGCTAAGAGCCATAAAAGGGGAAATTGACAGTAACACAATCATAATAGGGGACTTTAACACCCCACTTTCACCAACGGACAGATCATCCCAAAAGAAAATAAATAAGGAAACACAAGCTTTAAATGATACATTAAACAAGATGGAGTTAATTGATATTTATAGGACATTCCATGCAAAAACAACAGAATACACTTTCTTCTCAGGTGCTCATGGACCATTCTCCAAGATAGATCGTAACCTGGGTCACACAAATCAAGCCTTAGTAAATTTAAGAAAATTGAAATCGTATCAAGTATCTTTGGGACCACAATGCTATGAGACTAGATATCAATTACAGGAAAAAAAACTGTAAAAAATACAAACACATGGAGGTTAAACAATACACTACTAAACAACGAAGAGATCACTGAAGAAATCAAAGAGGAAATCAAAAAATACCTAGAGGGCTTCCCTGGTGGCGCAGTGGTTGAGAGTCCACCTGCTGATGCAGGGGACACGGGTTTGTACCCCAGTCCAGGAAGATCCCGCATGCCGCAGAGCGGCTGGGCCTGTGAGCCATGGCTGCTGAGCCTGCGTGTCCGGAGCCTGTGCTCTGCAATGGGAGAGGCCACAACAGTGAGAGGCCCACGTACTGCAAAAAAAAAAAAAAAAAAAAACCTAGAAACAAATGACAATGAAAACACGATGACCCAAAACCTATGGGATGCAGCAAAAGCAGTTCTAAGAGGGAAGTTTATAGCAATACAAGCCTACCTCAAGAAACAAGAAACATCTCAAATAAACAACCTAACTTTACACCTCAAGAAATTAGAGAAAGAAGAACAAAAAAACCACAACGTTAGCAGGAGGAAAGAAATCATAAAGATCAAATCAGAAATAAATGAAAAAGAAATGAAGGAAACAATAGCAAAGATCAAGAAAACTAAAAGCTGGTTCTTTGAGAAGATAAGCAAAGTTGATAAACCATTAGCCAAACTCATCAAGAAAAAAAGGGAGAAGACTCAAATCAACAGAATTAGAAATGGAAAAGGAGAAGTAACAACTGACACTGCAGAAATACAAAGGATCATGAGACATTACTACAAGCAACTCTATGCCAATAAAATGGACAACCTGGAAGAAATGGACAAATTCTTAGGAAAGCACAACCTTCCGAGGCTGAACCAGGAAGAAACAGAAAATATAAACAGACCAATCACAAGCACTGAAATTGAGACTGTGATTAAAAATCTTCCAACAAACAAAAGTTCAGAACCAGATGGCTTCACAGGCAAATTCTATCAAACATTTAGAGAAGAGCTAACACCTGTTCTTCTCAAACTCTTCCAAAATATAGCAGAGGGAGGAACACTCCTAAACTCATTCTACGAGTCCACCATCACCCTGATACCAAAACCAGACAAAGATGTTATAAAAAAGGAAAACTACAGGCCAATATCACTGATGAACATAGATGCAGAAATCCTCTACAAAAACTAGCAAAGAGAATACAGCAGCACATTAAAAGGATCTTACACCTTGATCAACTGAGGTTTATCCCAGGAATGCAAGGATTCTTCAAAATATGCAAATCAATCAATGTGACACACCATATTAAGAAACTGAAGGATAAAGATCATGTGATAATCTCAAAAGAAACAGAAAAAGCTTTTGACAAAATTTCACACCCACTTATGACAAAAACTCTCCAGAAAGCAGGCATAGAGGAAACTTACCTCAATATAATAAAGGCCATATATGACAAACCCTCTGCCAACAGCATTCTCAATGTTGAAAAACTGAAAGCATTTCCACTAAGATCAGAAACAAGACAAAGTTTCCCACTCTCACCACTATTATTCAACATAGTTTTGGAAGTTTTCGGCAAAGCAATCAGAGACAAAAAAGAAATAAAAGGAATCCAAATCGGAAAAGAAGAAGTAAAACTGTCGCTCTTTGCAGATGACATGATACTACACATAGAGAATCCTAAAGATGCTACCAGAAAACTACTAGAGCTAATCAATGAATTTGGTAAAGTAGCAGGATACAAAATTAATGCACAGAAATCTCTTGCATTCCTATACATTCATGATGAAAAATCTGAAAGAGAAATAAAGGAAACACTCTCATTTACCATTGCAACAAAAAGAATAAAATACCTAGGAATAAACCTACCTAAGGAGACAAAAGACCTGTAGGCAGAAAATTATAGGACACTGTTGAAAGAAATTAATGATGATACGAAGAGATGGAGAGATATACCATGATCTTGGATTGGAAGAATCAACCCTGTGAAAACGACTATACTACCCAAAGCAATCTACAGTTTCAGTGCAATTCTTATCAAACTACCAATGGCATTTTTCACAGAATTAGAACAAAAAATTGCACAATTTGTATGGAAACACAAAAGACCCTGAATAGCCAAAGCAATCTTGAGAAAGAAAACGGAGCTGGAGGAATCAGGCTTCCAGACTTCAGACTATACTACAAAGCTACAGTAATCAAGACAGTATGGTACTGGCACAAAAACAGAAACATAGATCAATGAAACAGGATAGAAAGACCAGAGATAAACCCACACACATATGGTCACCTTATCTTTGATAAAGGAGGCAAGAATATACAATGGAGAAAAGACAGCCTGTTCAATAAGTGGTGCTGGGAAAACTGGACAGCTACATGTAAAAGAATGAAATTAGAACACTCCATAACACTATACACAAAAATAAACTCAAAATGGATTAAAGACCTAAATGTAAGGCCAGACACTATAAAACTCTTAGAGGAAAACATAGGCAGAACACTCTATGACATAAATCACAGCAAGATCCTTTTTGACCCACCTCCTAGAGAAATGGAAATAAAAACAAAAATAAGCAAATAGGACCTATGAAACTTAAAAGTTTTGCACAGCAAAGGAAACCATAGGCAAGACGAAAAGACAACCCTCAGAATGGGAGAAAATATTTGCAAACAGAGCAACTGACAAAAGGATTAATCTCCAAAATTTACAAGCAGCTCATGCAGCTCAATATCAAAAAAACAAAAAACCCAATCTAAAGATGGGCAAAAGACCTAAATAGACATTTCTCCAAAGAAGATGTACAGATCGCCAACAAACACATGAAAGGATGCTCAACATCAGTAATCATTAGAGAAATGCAGATCAAAACTACAATGAGGTATCACCTCATACCCATCAGAATGGTCATCATCAAAAAAATCTACAAACAATGAAAGCTGGAGAGGGTGTGGAACAAAGGGAACCCTCTTGCACTGCTGGTGGGAATATAAATTGATACAGCCACTATGCAGAACAGTATGGAGGTTCCTTAAAAAACTAAAAATAGGGCTTCCCTGGTGGGGCAGTGGTTGAGAATCTGCCTGCTAATGCAGGGGACACAGGTTCGAGCCCTGGTCTGGGAGGATCCCACATGGCGCGGAGCAACTGGGCCCGTGAGCCACAACTACTGAGCCTGCGCATCTGGAGCCTGTGCTCCGCAACAAGAGAGGCCACCATAGTGAGAGGCCCATGCACCACGATGAAGAGTGGCCCCCTCTTGCCACAACTAGAGAAAGCCCTCACACAGAAACAAAGACGCAACACAGCAAAAATAAATTAATTAATTAATAAATTCCTACCTGCAACATCTTCTTAAAACAAACAAACAAACAAACAAACTGAAAATAGAACTACCATACGACCCAGCAATCCCACTACTGGGTATATACCCTGAGAAAACCATAATTCAAAGAGTCATGCACCTCAATGTTCACTGCAGCACTATTTACAACAGCCAGGACATGGAAGCAACCTAAATGTCCTTCGACAGATGAATGGATAAAGAAGATGTGGCACATATATACAATAGAATATTACTCAGCCATAAAAAGAAACGAAATTGAGTTATTTGTAGTGAGGTGGATGGACATAGAGTCTGTCATAAAGAGTGAATTAAGTCAGAAAGAGAAGAACAAATACCATATGCTAACACATATATGTGGAACCAAAAAAAAAAAAAGAAAAAAAGGTTCTGAAGAACCTAGGGACAGGACAGAAATAAAGATGCTGACGTAGAGAATGGACTTGAGGACACAGGAAGGGGGAAGGGTATGCTGGGACGAAGTGAGAGAGTGGCATGGACATATATACACTACCAAACGTAAAATAGATAGCTAGTGGGAAGTAGCCACATAGCACAGGGAGACCAGCTCGGTGCTCTGTGACCACCTAAAGGGGTGGAATAAGGAGGGTGGGAGGGGGACGCAAAAGGGAGGAGACATGGGGGTATATGTTTATGTATAGCTGATTCACTTTGTTCTACAGCTGCAACTAACACAACAATGCAAAGCAGTTATACTCCAATAAAGATGTTAAAGAAAAGAAAAAAAAAAGAAAAAAGAAAACTCTATGGTATAAAAAGAAATGGATGGCCAGGGACCTCACTGGTGGCACAGTGGTTAAGAATCTGCCTACCAGTGCTGGGGACAGGGGTTCGATCCCTGATCCAGGAAGATCCCACACGTTGCAGAGCAGCTAGGCCAAGCACCACAAATACTGAGCCCACATGCCACAACTACTGAAGCTCGCACACCTAGAGCCCATGCTCCACAATAAGAGAAGCCACCGCAATGAGAAGCCCGCGCACCACAACGAAGAGTAGCCCCTGCTCGCTGCAACTAGAGAAAGCCCGCGCACAACAACAAAGACCCAGTGCAACCACAAAACAAATAATTAAATAAACCTTTGCAAAGAAATTGGTAAACGTGTATGCAATGAAACACAAAAAATCTAAATAATAAACAACAGTGGTAATGCCTAATTCGTGAGGTTTAAAAAATAGCGGATGAATCTCAAAGACTGGGCAGCAATAGCAGAGGGGATGTAAGGGGTTATAAGTCATCGTATTTTTCCAGAGGAGGAAGAAAATTACTGATATACTTTACATATTACATTTTCTTTACTTAACTTCAAAGGAAACCAAGAGAAATAAGTAAGAGAAATAAAATTTAACTTCCACAAAGTAGGAGATGAAATGAAATGGAGTAGGGGGTGGGGAATATAAGACAGCAAGAAGCAAGGGGGTGGGTGAAGCATAATAAAAGCAAGACAGGGGCTTCCCTGGTGGCGCAGTGGTTGAGAATCTGCCTGCTAATGCAGGGGACATGGGTTCGAGCCCTGGTCTGGGAAGATCCCACATGCCGCGGAGCAACTAGGCCTGTGAGCCACAAGTACTGAGCCTGCGCGTCTGGAGCCTGTGCTCCGCAACAAGAGAGGCCACGACAGTGAGAGGCCCGCGCACCGCAATGAAGAGTGGCCCCCGCTTGCCACAACTAGAGAAAGCCCTTGCACAGAAACGAAGACCCAATGCGGCCAAAAATTAAAAATAAATTAATTAATTAAAAGTAGGCTCAACATTTAAAAAAAAAAAAGCAAGACAAGCAAGTACCAATAAAACGGTAGAAAAAAAAAAATCCAAAGATGAATAGATACAAATTCACTAGTTAAGAGACATGGGACAATCACAGTCTCTTTGGACAAATGTGATCTAGTCACAGGAAACAAAGGAAGCAAGGTCCAGAGAGCAGATGGCCTATTACTAAAAAGTAGAATGTGTATCACTAATATAGATGCTAAAAGCACACAGAGAAAATGGGGATGGGGGCAGTGCAGTGCAGTAGCAGCAGACCTAACATGGTTTGACCTCTATGGTCTGCTCAATATCTGTATGATCCTGGGCAAATATTTAACCCTGCGTTTGTTTTCTAAAGCAGTAGAGTTGAGATAGGAACAGTACCTACTTCATAGAGTTACTGTAGGAGTATATGAGATAAAATATGAAAACTGCTCACGACAACGCCTGGCACGTAGGATGGACACAGAGGAATTATCAGCTTGGACTGGAGGGTGCTATGACAGGTTTTATACTGTGAAAAACCCTTGAATTTGAGGAACGGGTGAATGGAATTAGGGAAGGTGAACAGTAAGAAGGACAGAAAACAGAAAAATTGAACAAAGCCAGAGAGACCAAACTAGGAAGATGAGATGCACCTGGCCTGGGTGGGACTCAGGCGGCCTAGCTGGGGAATCCAGGCCCCTCGGCATCCCACTTCCTCCTGCCTCTCCAGTCCCTCCAGGATGTCTTGCTGGAAGTCAATGGTTACCAGGAGAAAACATCTGTATCTGAAAGCAGCTCTATGTGCATTCGTCTCATTAAACATTTTTTTTCAGAGTTTGGTTCTTAATGTTGTGTGTCACCAGCAATGTCATGAGAAATCCAGAGAGAAAAATGTGGTCTGTGCAATTAGTAGCCCGCAGGCAATAAAGCTTCTGTTTCAGACAGTGTCGAAACACTGCAAAATCCAGGAAGGCAGAGCCAGCAGACAGAGCAGATGCCTAAACTCACATTGTTTCCGGCTGCACAAGGCACACGCACTCTTACACACACACACACACGTGCCTGCATGTGCACAATGCATTCAGCACTGACACAGTGCACGCACGCACACACAAACCACAAGGTCTCACGTGTGCACACGTGGCATGCATGCACACACACCACACGTTCCACACACACCTACAAACACGTGCATGTACGTGTTTGCACATCATACGACTGCCTGCATGTGTATACATGCCATACATGCACACACATGTATGGTCACATGCATGCGTGTCCGTCATATGCCACACACGTGCACATATATACACGCATGTATGGTCACACAATACAAACACACATACCATACACAGGTACACATACACACCACATACACATGCGTGCGTGCACACACATACCACACACACACACACACCACACATGCACGAACATACCTACTAGCAAAATAATTATTTGAACATAGCAATTAACAACCACCAAATGTCCATATACGTAGCTTTATTTTAATTCTATGTTTATATTCCTTGCACTCTTCCCAATTTTTGAATCATGAAAACAAGCCCGACCTATGTTCAATTTATTTTCAGAATAATTAAGTGTATTCTTAACGGCGTACGTTATTCAAATAGTATTCCACGCTTGAATCTGTCCTGAGTAATGAATTCATTTATGTACCTTGAGAATACAATGATTATAATTTTATAACTATAAAATTCTCTCTCTCTAAACAGACAGTGAAATGTTTTATTACATTATTATATTCTACTTATGGTCAAATTACAGCTATATAATAAGAAACATATTTCTGTGTAAGCCCTTGAATACTATTAAATTGGAATAGGAAATCTTTGGCACAAGGAATCCAACACTTGTAGAACAGACCACAACAGCTTTCTGAATTATCTGCTTGTCTTTATGCCAATATATAGCAATTCCCTGTCTTTTCTAGTATTTTCCCAACTCAGTCATGAGTCTAAAATAGTTGGCCTTTTCACCACTTCCCTTGGTAGCAGAGCAGAAAACAAAGCTGCATATAGATTTTGCTATAATTTAGCCTGGACTGGGGAAACTTTCTCCAATGTGTGCGTGTGTCTGCCTGTCTGTGTGTGCCTGTGTGTGCGTGTGTCTGTCCGCCTGTCTGTGTGTGCCTGTGTGTGCGTGTGTCTGTCCGCCTGTCTGTGTGTGCCTGTGTGTGCGTGTGTCTGTCTGTCTGTGTGCCTGTGCCTGTGTGTGTCCCAACAGATCAGCTGCCTCAAGGAAGTGTACCGTCTTGGCATTCTGTGTTTAGGCTTCTACACTAAATGACATAATTTATAAAGTGTATTTGGGATTGCATCTTTTGTCAAAAGCCTTTCTTTCAGTAAAAAGAGGTTTTATATTATCAAAATATTTAAAATGTTATTCAAAGAGGAATGACTCATTGACTCATCAAAAACAGAATGAAGTCCAAGAGTTTAGTGTAAATCATCGTATTTTGAGGTTAAAAACATCCTTCAAGAAGGCCAGGCTAACATGACAGGCAGGCCCCGTCCACGACAGTGCTCACCCCCTGATGGCGAGCATGGAGGCTTCTGGAAAGCAGGCAGGGGCCCGGACATGATAAGAGGGGAATGACGGGCAAGTGGGGAAGACCGGCCCAGGGCTCCAATTAGCTGAGGTGGACTGACTTATCAAAGGCGTTTTGTCCAGTTTTTGTCTCCGCATCTCAAGAGGGATGGGAAGACACAGGTGGGATCTAAAGGTGACTCAAGATTAACCAAAGTGTAGAAGGCAGGTCTGGGGGAACAGGAAGGTATGGTGGGGACAGCATGGGGGGACAGAGGGTTCCTCTCTGCAGACCTCTGTGCACTGTCCTCAAGGTGGGGGATGGATTTGCGCACTAAAGGTAGGAGGGAGGGGGGACACACCCTGACAGGAGCTCTAAGCCAGGTCAGGATCCCCTCGGAAAGATTTAACCGCGGGTGTTAGTTTTCCTGTAATAACAGCCTTAGGGAGGCACTCGCGACAGAAGTCTACGCCACGTGGACCCCCGGCTGAAAGCACGAGGACCCCCGACGTAAGAACACAGGTTCTAGACCCCAGGTCACATCCCAACCCCGCCACTTTGTGACTGAGGAAACTTGGGCCAGTGACTTCTCCCTTCTGTGCCTCGGTTTCCTCACCTGTAACATGAGGATGATGATTGCAGGCACCTCCCTGGGTTGTTGCCAGAACAGACAAGTCCACGCGCAGAAAACACTCTCCCAGAACGTGGCGCATGGCTGTCCTCAGTCAGCAAAGATGATTTCACTACACAGTCAGGGGGATGGGTGACTAAAAGGAAAATAGACGCAGGGGCTTTCCAGGAACCTCCTGCATGCTCCTTTAATAAACTCTTTCAACTATGAAGGACAGCTCATCAGTAGTGGCCTGAAAGGAGCCCCGCACTGGAGGTTCTGGCCCCATCACACCCCTCAGAGGCCATGGCCACGCAGCCCTCTTTCGGGGTCCAGGTTTCTTCATCTCTGCCCCGTTTATCTCAGCCTCGTTGTGAGGATCAAATGAAAATGTACATTCACGGCCGACCTGGTACTATGACTGCTCCACGCCTGGGGTTGCTCTGAAAGGGGACAGTCAAGCGGGAGGGGGATGGTTAGGGCACAGCTGTAGGGGTCCAGACTGCCAAGTGCCAAGCAGATGCTGGTGGCTGATGGGCATGGTACCATCCTGGAACGCGACTGTAGAGCTAGAGCTAAAGAAAAGACTTTGCAAAGGGATTTAAAGTTCACATTGGCATCAGTATAATGTAAGCAGGCCGAGTGTTTGCTCAGTGAGCTCAAAACTCAGTTGGGAAACCAAGGAGACTCCCTTAGGGCTACACAGACGTGAGATAATGGAAACGCTGAAGGGTCTGGTGAATTTAAGGCCTGGTGCTGTTGCTATAGACTTCGCCAATGTCCAAACTAATATGTTTCCTCTAAATTGGTTTTGGTGCGGCTTCAGCTATTCCTTCCAGTTTTGTCCTCACCCTTCTCGTAACTAGCCAGTCAGGTCACACTGAACGAGCATTCTCAAACCAAGCCTCGTGCTTGACCTGCGTGAAGACAGAGGCAGCCCAGACGGGTCCCAAACACATATAAGATATAGGTGTTGTCCTTGAGACACCAAAATGTTTCTCCTCAGAAGAGGATTAACAAGCGATAAGAAAGGGACTTTACTGTTTATTGGAAAAGGTAGCAAATTAAACAGTGAGGCTCACCCGTAAGAGCAGATCATTCCCTGGAGACTTTCAGAAGGAAAGGAAGGGCCACCGTCTAGAATCAGCCTTGTCACTATTATGATATTTATTTCAACCTGGTTCAAAAATTATCTAGGTCATTTACTGCAATTGATAAAATTGTCCATTAATATGACAATATTTGTAGTCAAAAGTCAAGGAGGTTTGACCTATCCCTTTGGGATATTAAGAAACTTCACAAAGGTCTACTCCTGGAAACTGATTTATTGGGACAGTACCTAAATACCCATCAATCTCTGGAAAGCGTCAACAAGGGAAGTCACCACTGCTGGGTTTCACCAGTGTCCACTGGAGACAGTGTACATGGGAGAGGAGTGGAAAGGGGAAAAATCCGAGCGCACCAGCTCAAGAGAAAGCCTCTCTGTTTCCAGTGACGGGCTGCCCTCCCAATTATTAATGAAGAAAGGCTCCTTTTTTCCATTTCCTAATGACATCCACAGTTGAAGTGCAGACTGACTATGGCAGAGTATTTAAGTGGAATATTTCAAGGACATTCATCATAAGTGGATACAGAGAGACCAGACTCCTGTTTCAGTGTCAAGGTTTAAATGTCAAACACCTGGAGACATAATTACTCAACCTTAGAATCATTCTATGAGTTCACTGCTCTGGTTCAGGGAAAGTCAAACTCGTAAGTTAAGTTCAAGACACTGTTTGGGCTGGGGAAGGGAGGGGCCCCTGACTACGTCCGTAACCCAAGAGCACGTTTTCCCCATCACACTAGGAGTTCACTTACTAGCAAACTACATTCATACAGAACTTAAATGGGAAGAATGAGCATTTCCTATGTGCTAGAGGAATCAGGTACAAACAACTGAAGATACTCTCACTGAAAGTAAACTCACCGAAAAGTTTGCCATGAAGATCTTTCTAATAGGACGGGCATTTTAATATTAAAACAGCAGCTTCTTTGACTCAACTTCAAGTCAGCTGCTATTTCTAACTTCTTAGAACTAAAGGACCACTAACCTGCTTCCATGAATTTCCAGAACAGAACAGATGTGGGTCCTTTATTTCAAATGCATCAAAGAGTAAAGATATCCTCCTCCTGATTTCTTCACCTTCTACACCTAGTTTCCCTCTACCACTCATTCACTGTGTTCTTTTAGTCGAAGTCTGAACATAAGTGAAAAAACAAAATAGCATGCAGATTAAGGGTGGTCTGGTTAATCCACATACTTCCAGGAACTCCTGACTGAAAGATGTTTCAGTTCTGAAGGGCAGGACTCACACATCCCTGAATATACTGTTCTCCTCTGACTGAATGGCCATAGTGTCTTGTTACCCGTAACATGGACTTTTCCATTTCTACTGAGAATGTGGAAAGGATTCCTGCTGTCCTTGTGCAAAAATCCAAGCTAGAAAACAGTCCCCGCACTGTCCCAGAAGCTCAGAGCAGCCCGAAACAGTCCCTTACCCAAGACGGCTACTAACACTCCCTGTCTCGTGTCTTGGCACACAACAGGGAAATAACAAGAGAGGATAGTTAAGGAAGAAGGAAAAAAATCCATACCCCAAGCTAGGTCACACAGAAATGGTATCGTAAGTCACACTGGAAGCATTTCTCAACTTAGCATTTTACCTAAGACCCTGAAAAGGCTGAGTGCTGGTACATTATCACATGTATTCAAAATACTTATAATTCTTACTGCTTATACCAAAACACTCTAAGCAAAAATTTATTTTCTTTTCCTGAACACCCAGTGGGAGCCCAACTGGAGATTATTCCCAAGGGAAAGAATGCTCTCTTGAGTCCCTCATCCTTACTGAACACTGAAAGTCAAATAATTGAAAGTTATGTTTTAGCCTAATAAAATGTGTGTACTGACTTGAAGAATTTAGTCAATGCCACATTCTCAGTTCATCAGGATTACAAACAAGATGGTGAGGAGACAGGAAATGCCAAATCCAGCTGTGTTAGGAAACCAGTAGTCACTTCCAGTCTGGAAGGTAAAGACCCCAGCTGGAAGCTGAAACCGGTTTCGTCGACAATATGAAGTAGATCTTGAGTGAATATTTCTTTCCACGTGTTAAATTTCTGGCTTATGCCACTTTCTCCCTTGTGGAGTACTCTTCCTCCTCCTGAGTGACGGCTGAAGAACAGAAAACTCATTGTGATCTATTTTCACCAAAAACGGTGAAATTTCAACTTTTGATTGAAATTTCAACTTTTCAACCAAAAGTTGAAATGTGATCATTGCAACTCGATGAATGGGAATCCTGAGGATAAATGTGACATCCATTAAGGCGTGGTCAAGATGAGACCTAACTGCAAAATCCCAAGGGTGCTTTCACATAAGAGAAAAGCCTAAAGGCCAGAAGATTAGCTGTAACTTATTCTGTATAAAGTTAGTGGTCAATTTACCAAAGCAGGACATTTCCACAAAATTTTTGCTTCACCTCCCAAACGTAAGAGCTCAAAAAACAGTTCCTATAAGGAGAGTCAAAGGAAAATAATTGTCCTTTTACCTCCACACTCAATCACTTGGGAATGATTGGCCCTAACCCTTTCTGCATGATCATTCATTCAAAACAACAAAAAAACCTGGTCCACAGGCACTTTGCTGGAAATACAAGAATGATTGGATGTGGCCTCTTCCATCAAGGCTTTTACTAACTGAGAAGAAAGATAAAAATAGAACTAATTTTAGGACAATGTAATGTAAGTTGTAATATAGGTATGAACCATGCATTATATGAGCACCATTATATGAGAATCCCCTAGTCAATATTACTTACTGTAGGAACTCAGTGAATGCTCGAAGAATGAATGGATTTTGCAGGTGAGAAAACAAGGCTCAGAGAGGCACACAGCCAGTCAGCAGCAGGGAAGGACTAGAACCTATAACCCCTTCCTGTAGTCACTTTTCCACTTTCCAGCGGCGTGACCCGTGAAATCTTCCAGCCAATGAGAGAGCCTCTGTTCATTCCCTAACAAACCACCCCTGCCTTGATGGAAGCAGAGGACACACAACTTTGGATGAGTGTTCTTTCCCCTGCAGGAGTTAAAATCCCTGCTCAAGAGCTCCCAACATCTGGAAAAGCAAAAGACGAAGCAAGACCCAGAGGCCAAGACAGAGCCCAAAAGAAGGGAAAAATTATCTTAAAGGACAATTTTTATGATAAAGTTAGCTTTGAAATCAAAGTAAAACATGATTAGAGATAATCATACTAAGTGAAGTAAGTCAGACAGAGAAAGACAAATGTATCACTTATACGTGGAATCTAAAAAAATGATACAAATGAACGTGTTACAAAACAGACTCACTCACAGACATAGAACACAAATTTGTGGTTACCAAAGGGGAAAGGTGGGGCGGGGAGGGATAAATTAGGAATTTCAGATTAACAGATACACACTACTATATATAAAATAGAAATGTAAACCACAAGGACCTACTGTATAGCACAGGGAACTATATTCAATATCTTCTAATAACATATAATGGAAAATTATATATGTGTGTGTGTATATATATATATGACTGAACCACTATGCTGTACACCTGAAACTAACACAACATTGTATATCAACTATACTTCAATAAAAATAAGTAAATAAAAAATTAAAAAAAAATTTTAAACGTGATTCATACAAAACTGAATTATCAACAACTTTAAAATATGACACACTCCTTGGCAAAGTTTGTCAAGTCCTAACTGAGTGATCAGACGAAGGTGGTGAAGAGAATAGATATTTTACTAGGGCTTCCCGAGGTCAGGGAAGTTTCTTCAAGGAAGGGAAAGTAGGCCGGGCTTTGGGGGATGGATAGATTTGGAAGAGAGAAGAAGGAAGGCAGGGCACAGCTAACCAGGAGGCTTCATGGAGTGAGAAGGTGCAGAACGTGTCTGAAAGCAGCATGTGACTGGAGCACATTTATACCCAGGAACCATTAGGATTAAACTGTGGCGAATTCTGAACATCAGGGAAGGAGTTCGAGTTTTGACCTTTAAGGGGGCCCACGTTTTTGAGCCAGGAAAAGGCATGATACAAAGTAGCTCATTAGGAAGTTAGTGTGAACAAAGGAAGCAACGGGGAATAGAATTCCCGAGATAGAAAAATCACTGAGAAGGCTTGTAGAATTGTCCCAAAGAGGGCATAAGCAGGGCCATGGCAGATAGGATGAAGAAGAACAAAGAGACATTATCCAGAAGAGACTGGGTCTGGCTTAGAAACTGGCTGGAACTGAAGGAAACCAAGATGGTAGATTCGTGAACAGAAACGTTAAGGAGGAGAATCAAGAGTGCTGCAGGCAAACGTGTTGGTGTTGGGAGGAAAGCGATGCATCTGGATCCAAGAGGCCAACAAAGAGTTGGACATGGAGACCAAAATGGAAATCGAGTTATAACACAATGTGTTATAACTTTGTGCCCTAAAGGTGGTAGCCTGGGGCCTGGGAGTGGGGCAGCGCTGGCAGGTGTCTGGCAGGAGGGCAGAAGCCGCAAACGGCCGAAGGCGATGGGAGGGGAGCCCCGGGGAAAACAGTCACGGGAATGGAAAGCAGACAGTTTCCAGAAGGAGAAGTCAGATCCAAGTGAGACTCACATGCCCTCCTCCCACCCAAAAGCGAGGTCAGAACTTCCCACATTCCGTTTCCTCTCTGTTCCTGTAATTGCTTTCTGAGCGCCCATGGGACGCAGTTCCGTTGGAGGGTCCTCTCTAAAGTGTGTCTCAGCTGCTGGGAGCATTCTAAGATTCACTAGAATGTTCATGGTCATTAAAATTATGTTCCCGAACCGCAAGCTTTAGAAGTTTAAAAAAAACCTGTTTCAACGTGCGGGAGGAAGAAGCCTACTGTGTGTATAAATTTTCCATGTTGTTTTAAATGGTTTAAAGGACTGTAAAATGTATCCTGCATCCCGCCTTTCACAGAGCCCTTCCCCACAGACAGGAGCAGGTTTCCGCCCGCAGACCCCGCCCTCCAGATGGTAGAGATCATCTCAGGAAAACTTGAAGCTTTCTCCCCACTCTCATTTCTACTTCAATATTTTTGTATATTCCTTTTCCAGGGAAAGTTGAAAAAAAAAAAAAAAAGTTCCCAGAGTTTAAAATGTCAACATTTGATTGATTAGAGTAGCTTTCCCGGCTTAACCAGTCAGTGGATGCGAACGGTTCATCCGTTAATGCAGTGAAACACATGTCAAAGATTACAAATTGTTTAACAAGTTTTGACAAACAAGTCTCCTGGTGGTCCCGAAATTTCTGAGAAGCTGATGGAAGAGGTACAATTTTATAGATTCCCCTTCCTATCTGCACAAAGCCACAGAGGTCTAAAGTAGGTATTGGTGCAAATAAGGGCCATTGTCAGACAATAAAGCGACACAATTGCCTGTTAGCACAACAATTAATTTTGTTTGCAGGATACCAGTCCGTCTATTTGTTACCAGGAATGTGCTAATTATTCTTGCTAATTACATGCAAAACATTCATTATCACCTATAAGTGGAGCCGGACCCCTCAGGTTTCAGTGACAAATTAATTACTGTGTTTTCCTTCTGAATGTATTTCTAGCCGGTTCCTGGTATTATTTGAAAAATAAATGGTTTAGCAGCCTGCTCGGCTCTCAGAGCCACTCATTAAAATGAAAAGTAGGCCTGCAGAGCTAGATCGGTTTTCCTTCCTCGTTCTTTTCGGGTGGTGGTTCCTGAAAGGCTCCAACTCCAATCAGGGATTTATAAACCCCGACGCCTGGTATGATGCATGCATCTGGGTTTGATTAGGTACCAGAGTGTATTCGTTGCAGTAACCACTCGCTGAACCTCGGGGAGAGGACAAACTCCAGTTCCCGAGGAGAAGGAAAGGGCCCTACACCCCGTGCACACCACGCCGCACCCCTTGGCCTTGCCTTTCCAAAGGTAGGGGCGACTTTTGTAATCTAGTCCAATTTTGGAATCCACCCCCTTTTAAGAATCCAATTGACCACCAAGCTGATCTTGAACTGCCAGCTTACTTTTGTGGTCCTTCCACTTTGGGAACAAACAATATAGCTGCGTACATTTTTTTTTTTTTTTTGCAGTACGCGGGCCTCTCACTATTGTGGCCTCTCCCGTTACAGAGCACAGGCTCTGGACGCGCAGGGTCAGCGGCCATGGCTCACGGGCCCCGTCGCTCCGCGGCATGTGGGATCTTCCCGAACCGGGGCACAAACCCGTGTCCCCTGCATCGGCAGGCGGACTCTCAACCACTGCGCCACCAGGGAAGCCCGCTGCATACATTTTTATTCTAAATAAGGGGACATTGGAAAGACCAAGATCCACACATATGTAATTCTGCCTTGGCCCTGTGTTGCCTCGAGTGACTGTCCAACGGTCTTGCCTGTTTCCAACAGGCAGGGAGCCATCCTTCCGCTTCCCGGCTCTCCTGACCTTACGCTTGCCCCCTACGGCGGCAGCCGACGGAGGCTTGTGAAATGAAGATAAATTTCTAGGGTTTGCGGCTGTTCTGATGAACATCCTGAATCAGTGATTCAGCGTTAACCATACTCACTCCACCTCCCACCACTGAAGCTCAATTTCTGGAAAGTCTTTAAATAGCATTTCCGGTGAAAAGTTTGCACCCGAGAGGGGAATGGGAGGAGGCTGTGGACCACCACCTCCACACACACTCGCCCCACCCCCCACCGAAGCCCACCTAAGACTCTAGCCCTCTAGCTGGGCGAACAGCTCCCGGGACAGTGGGGTCTCCTTTAGCCCCTGATGGGTCCAGATTGGACCAGAGACTGCATCATGCCCAGGAGAACCTTGCTGCATTTACCAATCTCAGTCATGTTCATTAACTACTACGCGCTCAGCCCTGTAGGGGCACGTTTTGCAAAGATCCAGGTTCACAAGTCTGTATCTCTTGTTCTTCCTAAAGCTTCCTCTTATCGGTTTCTTCATATTTGCTCTGGGTCTCTTCCGGGGCATGCGCCTGAAGTCCGCCAATGTTTGGTCTATTGCTCTAGTCGCTCCGTGACACAGATGCAAACAGTACCTCTTGATCATAAATAAAAGAGGAAGGAAGTGTTCATTATCACATAATTTATTCTTTCCACTGTTTTTCAATTTAAAAACAGTATTTGGAAACGGGAAGTACAGGAAGCTAAATAATCCTCTGCGTGAGGTGCCCATAAATTTCACACTGTCTGAATAAGCCATTGTAGTTGATTTCACCAGAACTGGGGTTTGTAGGCTTATGGCTTCCATATTTCACAACGGAAGAAGTTCAGAATTTTTATTCTTTGCTTTTAGTATCTCATCTATTTCTTTCTTTAGTTTCCTTAAGCTTGTGATCACTGTGTCCGAAATGTGTAAGTTTAAACAAGGAAAGTAAAACTGTGTTCCAAGATCATGGAGGAACGCCTGTAAGAATCAGCTCACGAGCGTACTTCTGCCTGATTTCTGATCTGATAACAGAGAGAGGGCACCAGGTGAATTTGGCCCCTGTGACTGATGGAATCTGTCCCACTCTCCCCTTTTCCCTCCCCACCCCTTTCTAACGTCCTGTTCCCAGCAGGGTCACCACCCCATCTACGCCTTGCTTCTGCTTCCCCAGCTTACCAAATTTCCATCCCTTGTTTTCACTCATTTAACAGTGTTTGGCTGTTTTTTCCTAGATACTAGACACTGTTACATACTTTTAAATTAAATACATTATCATGTACCTGTCTTTTTCCTATTATTTCAAAGTTTTGCTAATACCATCAAATCATTCAGGCTAAAGCTTGAATGTGTCATTTCAGGCAGTCTGCTACCACCTGTAGATTATCAAGGGAGTCCTGGAGACAATTTTTAACCCAAAGAGATGAATGTCTAGTGGTGGGAATGGCTAATCATGTGGCAGCATGGGGATGGAATTATTCTGGAAGTGGCAGGAGGTCCCTGGCAACCCAACAAATCATACACAGAATGTGACCACCTGTCAACCAAAGCAGTAAGTCCCACCCTATGTGCTTTCTATTCTTAGAGGATTCAGGGAAAAGACCTCCTTCCAGAATAGGCATAAGAAATTCTCTACACGTGCTCTGCGATCATTCAACCAAGTATTTAACAAAATTTCAATTTCTTAAAATTATAGTTCTTCTAAACTAGGAAGGGACTGTGCTATCCTGAGGGTGACCATCCAGTATGGAATCCTGGAAGGTCAACCTGGAGAATCTTTGAGTTCATGGACCAGACTTCTTTGCAGGGAAGGGTAAGCACACACTGTACCCTGGAGTCAAGGAGACCTTGAGCTTGGACCCAGCTCTTACTAATTCCGCAACAAGTCCTGGTTTCTACACAAGTAAACTGCAAGAATATCACAAGGTGTTGTGAGAGTTAAAGGCCAAAAAAGATAAATAAATAGAAATATGACATTTAATTGCCCTACTGGCCTAGTAAATCCTGGTATAATTAAATAACATTTTCACCCTTTTGCAGGTTACATGGGCAATGCATTATAGTTCGCCCAACTCTTCGGAGTTAAAGAAATAAGCAAACCAATTCGACTAATCAAAAAACTGAAGATCTTTTTCTCCTCTAGCTTTCAAAAATAAAAAACTCCTTGCAGAAGAACCAGAAAAAAACGTTTTATGAATTTCTGGTATCAATCAGTACCATTGTGGTTTGGGTGGGGGACCCACAAAGGATTTTAAAACAAGCAGGAAGAGTGGAGGAGAGGCATGGCGGGGAAGGAGAGGGGAGGGCTGCACTCCAGGTCGACTGTGAGGATGGTGGGGACCAACTGTAGCAAACTCCTCCTAACACCAAAGTGTCAGAGCCAGCCCTTGCCCTCCCCACACGGTACACGGATACATAACCCTCCACCACCGACATTCCAACCTGAGATGCACACGTGCTACTGGCCGCTCGAGAGAGGAAATGTCAGGGGAAAGCTGAGGTATATTGGCCCGAGGACCAAATTTCACCTGGCAGGACCGTGCTTCCAAAACCCCTCAGTTCCCCACTTTTCCTGGAGCTAAATTCACCCTGAAATTCTATTCCTCGTGGCCCTTTCCAGAGCTCCAGATTTCACGTTTGCTTCCCACACAAATTAAAACCACACAGTGTATCCTTCAGCAGGACTCCCCTTTTTTATTAGATCTTGCAGATAATATTGGGCTCCACCCCAATGTGAGGGGGCATCTGGCATACCACTGCTATGAACCACCAGCCCTGAAGGAGGCTCTAATCTGAAACTCTGTCCCTCTACAGACGCCTCTGGTGTAACTTAACCCACCCTCCTTGGCGATCTGGCAACGTCCTGACTATTACATTGGTCACAACGGTATCTTCTCTGAGACACATAATCCATTTCCACTTGGTGACTTTCAAATCAGTTCACTGAGAACATTATAGAAAGAGTAAACCTAATAAACAACCTTTCTGAGAAATAGTGTCAGAGGTGGATTTCTGCCTCCTCTCCCCAACCAAAATCTCACAGCAGAAAGATCTTAATATAATCAGCCTTCCTTTCAGTTTTATTACCAGAAATAGGTAGTCATTAATGATATCTCATGCACTATTTTCTCTAGGACTTGCAAAATGGAAGATTTTGATCCTTGCACCTATATCCAAATAACAGACTGCTGAAAGGCAAAATGCTACTGAAATTCATTTTAAAAGAGTGTTAAGGCAGCAAGATCCTTTTTGACCCACCTCCTAGAGAAATGGAAATAAAAACAAAAGTAAACAAATGGGACCTAATGAAACTTAAAAGCTTTTGCACAGCAAAGGAAACCATAAACAAGACAAAAAGACAGCCCTCAGAATGGGAGAAAATATTTGCAAATGAAGCAACTGACAAAAGGATTAATCTGCAAAATATACAAGCAGCTCATGCAGCTCAATATCAAAACAACCCAATCCCAAAATGGGCAGAAGACCTAAATAGACGTTTCTCCAAAGAAGACATACAGATTGCCAACAAACCCATGAAAGGATGCTCAACATCACTAATCATTAGAGAAATACAAATCAAAACTACAATGAGGTGTCACCTAACACCAGTCAGAATGGCCATCATCAAAAATTCTACAAACAATAGATGCTGGAGAGGGTGTGGAGAAAAGGGAACCCTCTTGCACTGTTGGTGGGAATGTAAATTGATACAGCCACTATGGAGAACAGTACGGAGGTTCCTTAAAAAACTAAAAAAAGAACTATCATATGACACAGCAATCCCACTACTGGGCATATACCCTGAGAAAACCATAATTCAAAAAGAGTCATGTACCACAATGCTCAATGCAGCTCTATTTACAATAGCCAGGACATGGAAGCAACCTAAGTGTCCATGGACAGATGAATGGATAAAGAAGATGTGGCACATATATACAGTAGAATATTACTCAGCCACAGAAAGAAATGAAATTGAGTTATTTGTAGTGAGGTGGATGGACCTAGAGTCTGTCATACAGAGTGAAGTAAGTCAGAAAGAGAAAAACAAATACCGTATGCTAACACATATATATGGAATCTAAAAAAAAAAAAAAAAAAAAAAGGTTCTGAAAAACCTAGGGGCAGGACAGGAATAAAGACGCAGATGTAGAGAATAGATGTGAGGACATGGGGAGGGGGAAGGGTAAGCTGGGACGAAGTGAGAGAGTAGTATTGACATACACACTACCAAATGTAAAATAGATAGCTAGTGGGAAGCAGCTGCATCGCACAGGGAGATAAGCTCGATGCTGTGTGACCACCTAGAGGGGTGGGATAGGGAGGGTGGGAGGGAGATGCAAGAGGGAGGGGATATAGAGATATATGTATACATATAATTGATTCACTTTGTTATACAGCAGAAACTAATGTAAGAACGTAAAGCAATTATACCCCAATAAAGATGTTTAAAAAAAAGATAATAACTACTATGTACAGAACAGAGAAGCAACAAGGGTATGTTGTATAGCACAGGGAAATATAACCATTGTTTTGTAATAACTTTAAATGGAGTACAATCTATAAAAATGTTGAATCACTATGTTGTACACCTGAAACTAATATAATATTGTAAATCAACTATACTTCCAATAAAAGAGTTGTTAAAATAAATAAATATAAATTAAAAAAATAGAAGAGTGTTAAGGGAAAATTTCACAGACACTTAATTTTCAGACCTAGTTGACTTTTATTTAGAGATTCCATTTATCAGGAAGCATCTGGTCTCCCTAGAGAAAGGAGCTCCCTAGCCCAGGGTAAGCAGGAACAAGGAAGTTAAACTAGGCAAACAAGGATTGGTTCATACAGGGTTTCCTTCTTTATTCGGAATAACAAAGAACATTTAGGCTGCATAACCAGAGCTGAGCAAGCACAATCTGAGTGGCTGGCTTGGGTTTGGTTTTGCTTGCATAGGTGCTAAGGTATTAGAACCACCTCAGTCTGATGATGGCCTCTTTAATTAATTAAACAAGAGACACTGTCTTAGTTCAGGCTACTATAACAAAGTACCAGAGACTGGGTGGCTTATAAACAAAAGAAATTTGTTTCTTAAGTTCTGGAGGCTGGAAGTCCCAGATCAGGGTGCCAGCACCGTCAGGTCTGGTGCGGGCCCTCTTCCAGGGTGCAGACTGCTGACTTCTCCTTGTATCTTCGTAGTGGAAAGAGAGCAGGAGAGAGCTCTCTGGGATGCCTTTATAAGGGCACTAATCCCATTCATGAGGGCTCCACCCTTATGACCTAATTACCTTCCGAAGGCCCCACTCCTAACACCATCACACTGGGGGCTAGGATTTCAACATATGATTTTGGGGAGGCCACATTTAATCATTGCAGACACCTCTGAAGTTGAATAACTCTCACTCACATTTGGATAGTGCTCAGCATGTAACAGGCTTTTAATAAGTTCTGGGAGAATTGAGTTGCTAGACACCAGTTGGGAGGTCTCTCTAAAATCCAAGCAGTTGTCATCTGCCCTGGTATTTACCATGAAGTCAAATATCCACAATAGGATATTCACAGTAAAGTTGAAGCCCCACTGAAATATAGGAGAAAGCACATTCCCTCCAGAGTGGAGTATTCAAACTTCTTCACAAGAATTCAGTCAAATGGGTTTAGTTAATCAATGAAACAGATATAAATGTATCTTGAGCATCTGAATCTCGAAGGACAGGAGATAACTAAATAAGTCAGCTTCCCCATCTACTACTTAATGGAAGGAGACAGTCCCAGTCCCTGTGAACGTCTGGTGCCAAGGGGACCAGCTGGCAGCCCGGGGACTGATCTGGACATAGATGTAATTGATTTGGCCAAGACAGTGTGTAGACTTTTATGAACTAGTATTTAAATACTGGGAGAGTTCACATAAAATCTGCATTTTCAACTTCTTTTTATTTATATATTTCTGTTCGCTTTTTGGTTTTGTTTTGTTTTTTAATCTTTTACTTTATATTGGAGTATAGCGATTAACAATGTTGTAATAGTTTCAGGTGGACAGCAAAGTAACTCAGCCATACATATACATGTATCCATTCTCCCCCAAACTCACGTCCCATCCAGGCTGCCACATCTTCTTTTTAAATATAAGAACCTCTGACAATACCAGGCCTCTTCCCCGTATATGGTAACAATTGATTGGAATGAGTGCAGGCCGCCCTCGTTAGCAGAGACTGGATTCTTGAGGGCTCCATTGCCTCCACCACCTTTGGAATTTTCTGTCTGACTCACTGGACTCTTACCTGATTTGCCCGGCCCATGTTGGCATAAGAGTTTCTGTACTTGAGCTATAAATAAGTAATAAATATAGTTATCATTGACTGATTTTTCTCATGTTCTTTAAAGATCCTAAAGAAAATCTTGGCAGAAAAAAAAAGAGGGGGGAAAGATTGTTTTGCCCAGTACCATCTAATGAGAAGAAAGGATCCCTAAGAATGTGAAAGTTTGTTAAAGACTTGGAGGAGGGGAGTGATCCCGGTAAGACCTGGAAACAAAAAGACAGAGTTGACCACAGGGCTGAGCACGACCAGGAATCGCAGCCAAGAGGGGGTGGGCCGCCCTGTATGTGAACAACTCTGCCCCTGAAAGCAGTAAGGGGTTGACGTGATACCAAACCCTCCCGGATGAGAAGCAACACATTGACCGTTGTGCGATGTGTCCCACAAGCAGATTGCTTTACAAAGCGGTGTGCAGCCAACAACGCTGACCAGTCTAGTGAGGGTCTTGGCTCCACTTGTCGCTGGTTTATGAGGCACTGGATTCAAAACCAGCCCAGCAGAGACCACACACAGATGCAGGCAGGCAGACAACAGGTTGTGGAAAAGGCCAAGGTAATTCAAACAATCTCCAGGAGATGAAGGAATCTTATTCATTAGGAAACAAGGTAGATGGTTGGCAATTAGGCAAATCAGGACAGTGAGGAAAAAGTGAGCAGAGAGAAAAGCCCTGTCTTAACCATTGCCAACCTTGAAGGATGCCATAGCCCACTCCAGCAGCAGCAAACCCAAAGCCTGCTTCCCAGGGCTTGTAGGTCCTGTTTAAATTCTAAGACACAACAGGGAACTATATTCAATATCCTGTAATAGCCTATAATGGAAAAGAATCTGAAAAAGAATATATGTATATATATGTATACATGTATGTATACATGTATGTATGTATACTTGTATGTATAACTGAATCACTTTACTGTACACCTGAAAGTAACACAGTATTGTAAATCAACTATATTTCAATTTAAAAATAAGTAAGTAGGTGACTTCCCTGGCGGTCCAGTGGTTAAGACTTCACCTTCCAACACGGGGGGTGCAGGTTCGATCCCTGGTCGGGGAGCTAAGATCCCGCATGCTTCTCGACCAAAAAAACCAAAACATAAAACAGAAGCAATATTGTAACAAATTCAATAAAGACTTTAAAAATGGTCCACATCAAGAAAAAAATTTCTTTAAATAAATAAGTAGAGGGGAAATAATTTCCAAGACATGAGGAACACTTGAAATAGTTTCACTGTTTGTCCAAAAAAGTCCACAAGAGCACAGTTAAAAGAACCTTGGAGATCACCTAGATGAAAAATCCTCATTTTACAGATGAGGAAACTGAGGCTCAGAGGGTGGCTCTCCAGGCTGTACACAGAGTTAATTCAGATCTGAGACTAACACCACCTTTCCTGCCTCCTGTCCTCCCAAGCTTCCACTTTCTGAAACAATACATAGCATGTCACTCAAGGAAAGAGGGAACTTTGCGATGTTTTGATTAAAAATACTATTTCTTTAGAGAAGAAAATCTAAATAAGAGAAAAAGGAGGTAGAATAGGCTTACTCCTTATTAATTAATAAGAAGGATTCTTCTGAAAAATGCATGTCGTTGGTAACTCTCATCCTCCACAATGCTCTTCTTTACCTCAGAGTAAAGAGGTTTTCAAATATTTAACAAATGAAGCTAATTATTCAAAAACAGCTGAATCTCCAACATAATGCCTAAGAGAATCATATTTTGAACATTTCTTTGTTTCCACTGTGAATCCCTAGAAGATAAAACAGCAGACATGTTTGGAGAAAGGAAAAAACCCCTCCCTTTCTTTTCAGGCCTGCACTTGACTCAGGAAAGAAGTTAATTATTAAGCGAGTTTCATTTTTAAAAAGCAAATGTAATCATTCCTTCTTTATTCCAAATGTATGCTTTACTGGGGCTTAAGGATGTCATTCTATTTGAAGAACTGTTTGCTGGAGCTCAGAACTACCCCAGGGTCATGGGTTATTGATAAATCCATTTTCTTAATAATCATCACTTCACATTTATAGCAGTTCACAGGATTCCATCGGTAATTTTCACAGAGCTAGGGGACCATGTCCTCTGTGTTGTCCAGAAAAAGCAACCTTATTCTGATGGGTTAACTCTGGCATTTGAAGCCCCTAAGTAATTTGACGAGACTTTCTCACAGAAAACACACAACTGAGGTTACTTGTATTGCTTTAATAGCTATAAGGCCTGCAACATGTTAAGACTCATGCTCATCTGCATACATTTACATGTACTTAAGACACCTCCATTCAGAGTATAAAGGTCCACTTCATAGAGTTGAATATGGAGGCTATGACTGGGTGACAACACAAGGGCTTGTTTAAATGGTATTGGTCTCTGCATTCCTTTACTTTCTGATGACAGAAGGATCAGCTAAGGACCTTTATCTCTGATACGCTTCACTAAAGCAGTACTGTGCTTTTTTTTTCCCTTCCTTTTTTATTATTGAGGGTTGGTTGGTTGGTTTGTTTTTGGCTTGTTTTTGCTTTTTTGTTTTGTGTGTATTGGGGGTTTATTTGCATAGTGGGAGAAAAAAAAAAAAGCCTCTGCCAGCTAACAGGAGGTGAGAAAAATGCACGGTGTAGTATGGCAGGATACTCAGGAATCTCTCAAGTGTTTGAATAAACACATACCACACCAATTTAAAAAAATAGAGCTGGTTTAGCAAAAAGACAAACATCGTCTTCTGAGCCTGTCCAATGGGCAGGCATGTTCACGTCCATTCCTGGAGCCTGGGAGAGCACTAATACTGCCTTTCACCCTAATGGGCCCTGAGCCCCATCCTTTGTCTGCTGATTAACTGCTCTGTTCATTGACCAGCCCACTAATTGCGTGTTCCTTATACTTAACCCTTCATTACTGTAAGAATTAATGAGACACAATTACAGCTTCCAGAAATCTCAGGCCTAGCCAACTGCACAGCACTCCAAGTGAATTAGAACTCTCCAGGGGAAAAGAGGAAAACCAGTCAATTGTTCACAGGAAGCAGAATGCTTTTTGTTTAAAAAATTTTTGTATTTATTTGAAGTTGTTTCATAATTAGGCCCGAGGGTGAAGGTGAGAGGAAGGAAAGGATGGATGAAGGACTTGAGAACTCAGCTTTCACTGAGAAATCAGGGTGGATGCAAAAAAAAGTCTATAATTCAGATGTAAGAAAAACTCAGGAAGCAGAATGAACACAAAATGAATGCTATGAACAGCACATAAAACCAACAGAAAATATCAGCTGTTTAAATAGAGCGTGTGTTACAGGGAAACACTGTAAGAACATCCTTGTCATCTCCCCATGTGAATAGTCATTTGCCCAATTTAAGCAAAATCCTAAGCTGTATTAATCTTCAACTCATGGAATTTGATGTGCATTAGAATCCATGGCTTATTTGCCAAGACTTGTGGCAAATGGCCAAAGAAGGGATAGCTCTTTAACTACAGAGCAGGGAGAAAGCAGTAATTTTCCCTCTACCAAATCTTTCCAAAGCAAAAAAAAAATTTTATTTTGAGTGTGGAAATAATTCCAAGACGCTTTAAACTGCAATTATTCCAAAACTCTTTGCAGATTGTGCTGATCTCGGTTTTCTCTGTATATAGTGGTTTGTTCTCACATATTTCTACAAGGTTACTTTATCACCAGTCTGATAAAAAGCACCATTTTTATCCAATTTTCCCTAAAAATGAAGATATAGTTTTTATATACTTACATACGTATATGCATGGATAGAGGATCAATGGATAGATGGGATAAGGATAGAGGCAGAGAAAGATGGAAGAGAGAAAGAGAGATGACAGCCAACTAGACAGATAGAAATGAGGGTCAAGTTCTCAGGATCAGACAGACTGAACTTCTTCAAACCTCAGCTAACTCTAAGAACTGTACTTTGTATATCAATCTGGTATGGAGGGAGAAATGAAAATAAATCACCTCATCTTTTCGGGTATAAGTCTGAAGACATCGCATAAGTATCAATGAAACATCTCCAAGTATGTGAGAGAGTAACTCAAGCTGGGACCATGAAAGACCTACAGGGTACTTTTCAAGGGAGACAAGCCCCCCTGGGAGGTGATAGAACATTTGTGGAGACTTAACTTTGCAGAGCAATAGAACTTTGCAGAGCAATAGAAAATCGCAGGTATATAAACATGTTAAATTTCTTAACATTTATCAAGAGGCAGAAGGAAATATTGCTGTCTCTGTGTTTCTATTAAAAATCGTGCTGTAGAAAGTAAAAGAAGGGCTAGAGTGACTGACGCCCAGGTGCTCCTCAAACAAATGACCGTCGGGCTGGGGGGATGGGGTGCTGTATCTCTGCACACCCTGTCCGTTCCATCAGGGCTGCAGCTCCTTCCTCCCAGTGGTTCTCTTACCCTCCCCGCCTCTCAAATCTTATCCACACTTCAAGGCCACCTCCTTTACACACCTGCCTCCCAACCCCATCCTCCCATCAAAGGAAACTATTCTCTCTTCTGACGTCCCAAGGCATATACTGCTTGTACCAACTTGTACCAAACATTTGTCACTTAATCATATGCAGTCTCAACTTTTCTGCAAATAAATGCCTGGGTCTCTGTCTAGACTGCAAATTCCTTGAAGAAAGGTGAGATAACTTCTCCCCCTCCCTCTACTACTGGCACTTAACAAGGCTTTGTGTACCTTGCTGGAGCTTAACAGATCTCTTAGGAATAAATGAATCTATGAACAAATGAGTCGTAGTGAAATGAGTTGTAGTGAAAAAACAGATAGTAAGAAACAGGGATGATTTAACATGCTAAGTGGTTTGTGAACAGATATAGAGAGGCTT
The DNA here is from genome assembly GCF_963455315.2 of Globicephala melas. NCBI lineage: Eukaryota > Metazoa > Chordata > Mammalia > Artiodactyla > Delphinidae > Globicephala > Globicephala melas. The sequence goes on from NC_083315.2 coordinate 9,770,836, forward strand.
GGTTCAGGGTTAGAGTGTAGATCTAGGGCAGGACCCAAGGTCTTCCTTGGATGCCCTTTATGAATATGCTTCAATGGCGGGGGGGCTTTTGAATGAAGTTGAAGGAGGAGAAATGGCCACCTCTGAAGCTCTACAAGCACAAGGACGTGTTACACGGAGGAAGTGACCAAGGGAATGGGTTAGCTGGGCAATCAGCATCGAAGTAAGATGAGATGTTAAGAACTGAAGTAGAGATTTAGAGCCAAGAGTTTGGATATTGATATGGAAACGGAGGGAGTGGCCAGTGCAAACATCCAAGGAGAATGCTTATCTTAGTACCTAAGTTAGGAACGAATGAGGTGGAGGCAGGGAAGGTGAGCCCACTTGCTCCTTAGATATCCAGGGCCCGGAGGAAGTTGATACTGTGAATACAAAGAAGGGAGTACAGAGTTGCAAGTGACCTTGCACATGAACGCAGGAGAGGTAGAACTAGCTGCCCCAGCTCGTTGGGGGCAAGGGGGAACAGACCCCTATGTACACTGGGACTTTTACCAGTTCCAATAAACTTTCAAACAATTACAGCTAATGGTTATCAGCACTGGGACCATATTAAGAAACTAAGTACAGGCTAAAGGATGATGAGCGTCCATCTCAGTTTTCTCTCGAAAGACTGATATGTCAATAGTTACTCAATCCGGACAGGAAAAATCATCTTAAACCTGAAACTTAAAGAAATTTCAGTAAGGAGGAGGAAAAACAAAATATAAATATTATTTCCTGTCAAACACATTGAACATTGCAGTAATTAGGGACAAGTAGATGCAGAAAGAGAATAAAGCATTTTGAAGAAAGAAGTGACACGACCACATACAACCAAAATCCAGGGTTTTTTTTTTTTTGCTAGTATATAGATTGTCAAACTGAATTTTCACTTTACATCCAGATGTTTAGCGAATTGTCAACACCATTAGAATGAAGATTTCATAACTTTGGGGATGTTATGTTGGTATCGCATAAATTATCAGATAAATTAAGCTTTATCCAGCTATGGTTCTCAACTAGACTCACCAGCTGCAGGTATCTACAAAATAGTGCCAACCAAAACCAGAATAAGACCAATTCCATCACTTTGTCTGTTTAATTTAAGAATCAACTAAATTTACTTCTTTAAAGTTTTGTTTCAGAAAAAAAGTTAAATAAAATTGTATTTAAATTAACAAGTCAGTAAAGTAATCAACTAACTAGAAATTGCATTCATTACAATATTATTTTAATTACAAACAAGTATATCAAAAAATACTCCACCTCACTGATAGTAATTTTATATATTATTTATATATATATATACTTCAACAACAATAAGAAATTTTTTCCCATCAAACTGATTTTAGAAGACAGACAATAACCGGGATTGACTAACAAAACTGGTAAACAGAACTTTAAATTGCTACAAGCCTTTTAGAGGGTACTTTCTTAAAATTGAAAAGATGCCCATCCTTTAACTCAGCAATTCTACTAACAGAATTTTTCCTAAGAAAGTGCTCTCAGGAGTGCACAAAAATATTCTTTTCAGCATTGTTTCTAAGAGTGAAAAAATTAGAAGCAGCACAATTACTCAATAATGGGCAATTGCTAAAATAAGCAAGATAATATGCAGTATATTTTTAATGAGTTTATTTATAATGTATACAGACCAACCAAAAATGTACAAAATGTCATGGGTGACAGAATCGGTGCCAGAATGTATTTATGATGTATCGATGTGTATCAATAATAATTATAACTGTAGTATCCACTGCAACGTACATGAGAAAGTCTGGCAGGATATACATAGTCAGCTGGCAGAGAAAAGATCACCAGGGCCTGTTAATCTCCGTGCTACACACTTTTGTGCTCTTTTGAATTTTTTCATAACAAGCATATATTATTTGTGGATTCAGGAAGAAAGCTAAAATATAAAGAGTAAGTGCTTGAACTCTTTTGAAGTTGCTTCACAGTCAAGGTCAGCAAGTCTACTACTAGGAAATGTGAATTTTTCCTTCCTGAACAGCATACTAAACAGCCCTACAAGCAATGCACACAAACTACACAGGCAGCTTCTCCAACTCTCCAGGTTTTAATCAGCTCATTTCCACATCTACCATTAATCAATTCCATCATACTTTACATTCAAAAAAAGCTCCAGGAGAGATTTGTAGCTCTACTGAAAGAAAATGGAAGTGATTTTAGAAGTTTTAAATTAACATTACTCTTGAAGTAACTTGGACTCTTTTTAAGTAACATACTCACTGGATGTTAAAGTATTTCTGTGACACGCGTCTGTTTATATTTTTGAGAATCTGTAGTAAGCCCATTTCATTTGTGAAATTAATTTAAGTATACATGTAAATATCAATGCACAAACACAATGTAAGCAGCCAAAGCTCTTTCAACCCCTAAATATGTCATATAAACTGAGAATGCTTTGTGTCATGTATAAGTAAATCTACACCAAGCTGAACTCTCCATGATGGAATCAAGCACCAGCTTTAATACATGCTGTTACATATTCCCAAAGCAGTCACTTGGCCTCCTCCCCACCACAGAGCATTGTGAAGCTTCATGCAGGTATAAATTTTGTACATTTGTTCTTCTATACAGATATGTTGACAGTGTAAGTCAGCTGCTTTTTAAAACAAACCCTCCAAGAATGAAATCATAGAAGGGACTTCCAGTTACTGGCCCAGCACATAAAGAGCTTAGAAGTTGCCGCTCCATCCCAACAACAAGTTAAAAACTCAACAAACTGAAAAATGAACAACTCTTCTTAGAGTTGCCTGAGAGGCAAGGTCACAGGACAAACTGCTGTCCCCCAGATTGGAAGACAAACAAGTGGATACAGAGAAATCACCATTTACTAGAGCAGAAAACTCCCCAGAACCAGCGTCAGTGTAGGAAGATCTGAACTGTAATTCACAGATTTCTGCAGACTCAGTGTAAACAAGTGTGAGAGTTACAAATTCCAGAGGAACACAGTCTTTGAGAACCCCCATGCTTTTGTGCTTTTTACATCCACGAGCACTACCAGGTCCTCACAGTGAATATTGGAGAAAAGTCCCCTTGGACTTCCAGCAGGGAGAGGAAGCATATTTTGAAATATGCCAGAGCATATTCTCAACAAGGCCTGTTATCAGGAAAAACTAGCTAACCAGAGCCTCATCTGCTGCAATTTTTATCAGAGCCTAACCTACCAGGGGGAAGAGACGTACCCAACTCCAACCCACCTGAGCCATCCTGTCCCACTTAAAGGGGGTAAAAAAAACTAGAAGCAGGAGTGAAGTTCACAGTCTAGGGTCATGGGCCCACTGAAAGACTGAGATCTAATTATTGGACTGTAAATTGTTTCCCCTCCTCTCACACCTCACCACTCTATTACTAAAGGACTACCAACCACAGTTCCTTGACCCAGTACATCGTGTCTGCCTTTCAACAAAAAAGTACAAGACACACTAAAAGGCAAAAAACACAGTATGAAAAGAGAGAACAAGCATCAGAACCAGAGCCAGATATGGAAGAAATGTTGGAATTATCAAACTAGTAATTTTTAAAACTGCTATGCCAAGGGCTTTCATGGAAAAAGTAGACAACATATAAGGACAGACAATATAAGCAGAGAGATGGAAATTCTAATAAAGAAGTAAAAAATAAATGCTAGAAACCATAAACACTGTAATATAAATGAAGAATGCCCCTGATGGGCTCACTAATAGTCTAGACACAGATGAGGAAAGAATCTCTGAGCATGAGCATATGACAGTAGAAACTTCCAAAACTGAAAAGCAAAGGAAAAAAAAAAAAAAAACTGGAAAAAAACAGAACAGAATATCCCTGGAAGAGTGGGACAACTACAAAAGGTGTAACACATGCAAAATGGGGATACCAAAAGGAAAAGAGAAAAGAGAAAGAAATGGGATAAATATCTGAAGTAATAACGACAGAGAATTTTCCTAAATTAATGCCAGATTCCAAACCACAGACCCAGGAAACTCAGGGATAAGAACACCAAGCAGGATAAGTACTCGGAAAACTACACCAAGGCATATATCATATTCAAATTTCAGAAGGTCAAAGATAAAGAGAAAAAAATCTTGAAAGAAGTCATAGGAAAAAATACTTATAGAGGAGCAAAGATAAGAATTACATCTGACTTCTCCTCAGAAACCATCTGAGAAGAAGAGGAATGAAATATTTAAAGTGTTGGGGGAAAAGCCATCAATGTAGAATTCTGTAACATAAGAAATTATCCTTCAAAAGTGAAGGAGAAATAAAGACTTTCTCAGAAAAACAAATATTGAGGGAATTTATTGCAAGTAGATCTACCTTGCAAGAAATTTGAAGATCTTAAGAGAGAAGGAAAATGGCATAGGTCAGCACTTTGAATCTACACAAAGAAAGGAAGAATATGGAAGAACAAATGAGTGAATGTAAAATTAAAACATTCATTTTTCTTATTTTTGATTGATCTAACAGATAACTTTTTTCAAAATAATAATAGCAACAATGTATTTAATATGCTTATGTATACATGAAAAGAAAATCCCAACCTAAATCCCAGCAAGGTAATTTGTGAATATCGAACGACTGATTCTAAATTTATATGGAGAGGCAAAGATGCAGAACAGCCAACTCAATATTGAAAGAGAAGAACAAAGTTGGAGTGCTGACATTACTTGACTTCAAGACTTACTATAAACTATTCTAATCAAGGCAGGGTGGTATTGGCCAAAGAATACACAAATAGGTCAGTGGAATAGGATAGAGAGCCCAGAAGTAGACTCGCATAAATACAGTCAACTGATCTTTGGCAAAGGAGCAAAGGTAATACAATGGAGCAAAGATAGTCATTTCAAAAATGGTGCAGGATAAACTGGACATGCACCTGCCAAAAAATGAATCTGGACACAGACTTAACACCTTCATAAAAATTAACCTAAATGGATTATAGACCTAAATGTAAAACTTAAAACCGCTAGAAGAAAACACAGGAGAAAATATAAGTGACCTAGTATATGGGTTTAAATATAGTACCTTTGGTACTTTCCATTCCAATCAAATGAATGGAAAACTTATGTCCACTAAAAACCTGTACATAAACCACAACCTACTATATAGATGTTTATAGTAGCTTTACGCATAATTACCAAAACTTGGAAGCAACTAAGATGTCCTTCAGCAGATGAATGGATACATAAACTGTGGTACATCCAGACAGTGGAATATTAATCAGCACTAAAAATAAATGAACTATCAGTCCATGAGAAGACATGGAGGAATCGTTAATGTATATTACTAAATGAAAGAAGTCAATCTAAAAAGGTTACATACTATGTTATTTCAACTATATGACATTTGGAAAAGGCAAAACTGTGGAGACAGCAAAAAGCTTAGTGGTTGCCAGATATCGGGCAGGGGAGGGATGAACTGGTGGAGCACAGAGGATTTTTAGGGCAGTGAAAATACTCTGTGATGCTATAATGATGGATACACTTGTCCAAACCCATAGAATGTACACCACCAAGAGTGAACCCTACTGCAAACTATGGATCCTGGGTGATCATGATGTGTCAATATAGGTTCATCAGTTGTAAAAGATGTACCATCTGATGGGGAGTGTTGATAATGGTGGAGGCTGTGCATATGTGGAGTATATGGGAAACCTCTGTACCTTCCATTCAATTTTGCTGTGAACCTAAAACTAATGTAAAACATAAAATATTAAACAACAAAGTTCATTAATTTTTTTTAAATGAAATCATAAGTATTCTACAATCTGGAAAATGCCAAAGTTCACTGTGTCACGCTCAAAGCAAGTCCTCAATCCAAGTAATCGTTGTAATATGATTGGAATTTGTCTACATGCATGGTATTGTTGTCAATTCAAATTATTTTGAGTTTAAGATACTAAAAATACTGACTCCTATTCATGTGTCATGAGTAAGAATGTGAAGCCAGCCTTGTTCACAAGACCTTAAGTTTGTGAGTCTGGGAACCCCCAAGATGCAGGAAATCCAATCCCCCAACAACGATGTGTTTAGACAGCAGGCTGTCACCTATTTCAAAGCTAAAATAGAACCACTTGTTTACAAATGAGGATACCTGTCAGCTTTATTGTTCACACCAGGGATCTGCTTTTAAAAGCACAGCTGTTGTTGCTGCCACTGCTGCTGGTGAAGAGATAGAACTTTAAAATCACCACGTAATCTACAAGCATACCTTGGTTTGTTGCAGGGCGGGGTCCCACTGATGCCATGTGGACACGGGTAAGTGCCACTCACAGCTTCCATCCCTCTCACTCTGTCTACACGTGAAAGGGAAGGGAAGAGCTGCTAACTTAATAACAAAGTTGAAACCCACCTTCTTTTTTTAATGTGTTATTTCAGGCAAACGTGGTTTGGGTGCAACTTACTGTACTAATTGCCTAATTCTTCACCTCATAAACTGATGCTTGTGCAAAGACTTAGCAAACAGAGTCCAGCAAATAGCGTTATTTTTCCAGTGGCAGTATCTACAAAGTTCCAAGTAAAGCATTTATTTCACACTGTAGATCAAGGCTGAAGCAAAAACATTTAAATCTCGTCCATAATATGGAGCTGTGATCTTCAAGCAGTGGCTTATGCCAAAAACTGACGATCTATTCATGAGAGAAAAATTTAATCCCAGAAAAAATTCATCTATTCTATTTTCAGCCAGTGTGGAAAATGACCATCATTATTTAACTTTATTGGTGAAATACATCAATTCCGTTTAGGGAAAAGTGATACTCCATGCGGCTTAGACTAAGGACAATTTATGTACATTTTCTTTCTAAGCTAATGGTAATGTGTATATAATTCTAATGCTTGAAAGTTTAGGTCTACTTTAAACATCAATATTGTAAACACTTGTATCAGGATGAAGGGGGGAAATTGCATTCCGTTTATATTATATGTATTTGTTCAGCACCCACAACATGCCAGGTGCTATGCTAAGCAGTGGGAAGAATAAAAGCCACTATCTAAATAGGGTCCCTGATTTGAACGTCTTACTTCCTAAACCTGAGATCTTTGGAAAATGGTGATCGACACAAAAATTTTTTCATTCATTTTTTTTCAACAAAACTCTCTTACCTAAGAGAAGTCACATGAATTAAAGGAGGTAAAGCATACTGCATTTCCCAGTAGGTGATTCTGATAAAAATTTAAGCATCACTGAATTCTACAATACTTAGGAAACTCCTCCAACACATGAGATGACTTTGTTGACACACTTACTAATAACACTTTGCCTTTGAGCTTCTTTCATGTTAGCAATGAGGTCCTACACTTGCTCTAGCAGTTCCCCTTTGAATAAAGCTTCTACTTACAAAATGGCTTTAGGAAAGTCTGGGGCAGCAATTTTCTCCCCACAAGGTTATTTATCAAAGAGGGGTTAGGACCATGACCTAGGAATCATTACCCCTGTACGTGAAGCCAAGTAAGACTGTTAAAGACAATGATTCTCTCATTTCCCGGTAACTGGTTTCTTCCTCAGAGTCCAAGGAGGAGATGAAAACATGAGTTTGAAATGAATCTTTGCTCTTTCTACTTCTTCCACGGGAGTTTTCAGCTCTCTCCATGGGACTTGTACTCTGGTAAAGTCTGTTTATGTTTCTGCCCATTGAAAAAGAAAGCACATAGAGTAAAGGGACTGTAATTGTAAATTTTTTGAGGTTTAGCTAATGTACGAATTATGTAAGTTTCAGGTGTACAGTACAGTGATTCACAATTTTTAAGGCGTATGTTCCATTTACAGCTATTATAAAATATTGGCCATATTCCCTGTGTTGTATAATACATCCTTGTAGCTTATTTATTTTATACATAGTAGTTTGTACCTCTCAATCCCCTGCCTCTATCTTGCCCCTCCCCTCTTCCCTCTCCTCACTGGTAACCACTAGTTTGTTCTCTATACCTGAGAACACTATCTCTTTGTGTATACAAAGCCAAGATGAAATTTAAGAGAACTGAATAATGCCAGGAAAAAAAAATTGTTTTTGTATTGTTACTATATGCCAGGCATACGTCTATAATCATTACATTATTTAATGCCCTTTATAAATCTATATGATTTGTAGTTCCATTTTACAATTTTTTTAATGGAGGTAGAAAGAAGATACTGAATAAGCTTTAAGCCACACAACTAGGAAATACTGGAGGCGAGATTCAAACCCATGTCTTTTGAGTCAAAATCTATTCATCAGTCTATTCCATCAATTATCCATCTATTTCTAATTAAAATATAAAATCTTTCTACCTGAGATACCTAGATTTTTGCTTTACATCTCAACTTACATTTTAAAAGCGATGGGAAACCTTCAATTACTAACAGAGTGACCAACTATAGAAATCTTTCCATGAAAGAATAAGACACCATTTTAAAATAAAGCACATTGTGAAGTAAGACTAGTGCCTTTGTACACCTAGCCCGAGCACAATACTCAATAAATGCTGTTGATAGCCTTTAAATGGAAAGGAAAACAGAAAATAATTTAGTTCTCTATTGGATATTTTCTCCAAGCAAATCTTGGCCTCACCATCTCCACCCTCCATACCTCTGAGCCTCTAGGGAGAGATGCCTGCAGGCAGCAAACAACAAGAATAGTCAGGGTCTTAATGACCTGTGACGAGAGAATGCTCTTCAACAGTCACTAGCAGAGGTTCTCCATGCTGGAGAAAAAAAAGCCTGCCATCTGCCAGCCTCAAAACACCTCTAACAATGCTGGAAACTGACTCTGCACTTCATGAGCCGTGACTCCGGGCACACCCCTTGTCTCCAGCCTTGCCCACTTACCAAAATGCAAGCAATTCGTCAACCATATTCTCACATATTATCATCCCCAAACTATGTTTCTTCCCACCTACCCCTACCCTCCAACTTCTGCTGATTCTCCTTCCATTGTTTGCACAGTGTTCTCTGGACCTTTTATTTAATTGTAAATAAACTATCTTTTACCCTCACTGTTGTGTCTTATTCCCTTTCTCCTCTGAGTTGATGGATTCTGGCTACATCACACCATTCCTTTTCTTTATAGTCATCTACTGATCCATCAAAAGCATCACAGTCTCCCCTCACACACACCCCCATACACTCAGACATTTATTAAGGACTTTGGCATTGGTTCAATTTCTTGTTCCATCGCAACATCTACTGTCATGGTTGCATGGCATCAGCGTCCAAACAGAGGAGTTCCACTTTCTGTTAAGATGTAGAAATGTCATGAAAGACCTTCATTCCTGTTATAAAAAGAAGACATTTGATAAACTAGAAGCATGTCATTAATGATCAGTGACTCCAAAGCAAACTAAATGAACTAAATTTCAGAGAGAAGCAAGCTCTTCATAGATAAGCAAAGCTCAGCGGGGCCCCATACTTGGGATTGGGTCTTGCCTTGTCCGGTATGAGTAGACAAGGATGAGGACCTGCCAGAAGTAGAAAGGGAAGCAAACCAAACTTTTAAGAGCGACTGGAGCTGGAATGACAGAATGAATTCCAGAAGAGACCAAATATAAAATAAGTCTATTGGCCTAATTATTCTACTACCCAGCAGGAATACTGCTGAATAAGTGGTCATAGGAGTGGAACTGGAAAGTAGAAAAAGATTTTATAGTCATGTTCATTGCTTAAGTTCCAGGTCCCTAACTTGTATTGAATTTAGAGGTAAACTGAACCTAACGAAAGCTGGAACCCAACTTCCTGCCAGCCCAAATCCTGATGATATCAGCAAGGTAAGTCAGTCTCCCTATGGTGGCAGGGGAAGTTGTACGTTAATCTGAAGGGCAAAGAGAAATCTCTATAATCTCATTTGAAGCTACAGATAACTGAAACTGAGTAAAGCTGTACCTAATCCCCAGCTCATCAGCTCCAGGGTGGGATCTGAATGGTCATAACTTATCCTAACTGTCTCACAGAGGAACTGAAGAAGTACCTTGTCTGGGAAAAAATAAAGCAAAACAAAAAATATCTAGTTCAGCCTCCACTGTCCTTTGATTTTTAAAAAATTTCCAGCATTTAAAAATTAAAGTCATGGGAAAAGTCAGGAAATTGACCAATAATCAAGAGGAAAATGTCAATAGAGGCAGACCCACAACTGTCCCTCCTGGTGGAATTAGCCACCAATGATTTTAGAAAATAATTATGATAAATGTTCAAGAATTTAGAGAAAAATACAGATAAAATGAGTGAACAGATAGGAAATTTTATTGCAGAATTAGAAGTTTTAAAACAATCAAATAAAAATTCTGTACTGAAGATGTAATATCTGAGATGAAGAATTCAGTGGATGAGCTTACAGCAGACTGACATGGCATAAGAAAGGATCTGTGAACTCAAAGACAGATCCATTGAACATACTCAAAACAGATTAAAGAGTGAAAAAGCTGAACAGAGCGTAAGAGACCTCTGGGGTAATTCTGTAACACATGTCATTGGAGTCCCAGAAAAAGTGAGAAAATGGCACAGAATAAATATTTTCCAAATTTTTTTCAAAATTCATGATCCAAGATTAGCAAACCTCAAGCAGTATTTAAACAAAAGAAGAAAACAAAAAGCACATAGGCACTTCATAATCAAATTGCTGAAACTCAGAGAAAAACAATATATAAGACAATGAAATGACGTCTTTAATATACTTAAAGAAAATATTGTCAACGTATAATTACACATCCAGTGAAAATGTCCTTCGATATCCATGTGGAAAACCCAGCCAACACCCTTCAAATTTCCTAAATCTCTATCAGCAACCTCCTCCTATGCTCACACTCTGATCTCAGTCTCCCATAACTGAATCATTTCTAAAATCTTAAATTCCAACAAATCACTCTCTACCCACAGCAGTCTTTTTCTTTAAACATGCTTATTTCCTTATTCTTACTATGCTTGTCTCTCTACTGATTCCTTCAATTGTAAATATTCTGAAGATATTTCCATCTTAAAATAAATAAATTTTTAAAAGCACAGCTGATTCAGCATCTCCTTCTTGCTATAACCCTTTCTTACCATTTCTTAGAGCCAAGTTCTTCAAAGGGATAGCTGCATGTATGCATTGATCTCCTGCAACTTATCTGTCCGACCCACAGCAACGTGATATTTCTCACACACCGTTAACCTACTCTGGCTATGATCACTGATGGCATGCTGTCAAACTGAATTGATATTTTCCAGAATCATCCTAACCTTTCAACAGCATTTAACCCTGTTGACCACTCTTTTCTAGGCATTTTCTCCTCCTTTGGCTGTCTCTTCTGGCTCTCTTCCTGTATCTCTGATCAATCTTTTTCAGTTTCCTTTTTAATATTTACTTTCCCTTATATCTTCTTTTTCCCACCCTAAGTATTGTGGGTCTGGAAGTGTGATGCCTGCTCTAAGATTCTAAGATTTTAACAGGGTTGATAATAAAAGATCTGCATCATTTAGTTACATATGAGTGTCTGAAAATAGTAATGACTTTACTGTTAGAAAATTAAAACAACTGTTTCTGCTACAGTGAATACCAGTGATTAAGGAAATCACAGGGGATAAAGAGTTAACTCACTTTGAAAATGATCATTCTGTAAATTTTGAGAAGAGAAATAAAACAATATTTTTACATTTTTGCTCTTACAGTAGCTATAATAATAACAAAAATTCTAGTTTCTATTTAAATTAAAACATTTTTTTCCTACTGCCAGTTAGATACTATTACTCAATTGCTATGTCTTAGGGCATCCATGAGAATGACAGTGGAATTCTTTCAAATTTATGTTTTGTTGGCTGTTGTACTAACATATTAAAATATTAGTCTCTACATTCTGTGGCTGTGTATAAAGAAATTCAAAACATCCATTTTATTCTATGTAACTTTTAAATTTTATATAATATTTTGAGTCTCACTTGATATCTCTAGCTCAAAAAACTACATAAACTAGCTCAGAACTTTTATTCTGAATTTTAAGATATCTCGCTATGACCACATGTTTTATTGAATCATTTTTTTTTTTACATAATTCAATACTGCAAGATATTTGAGCCTACATTCTTCTGTTATTTTGAAGAGGTTTTTTTCTGTATTTTACATAAGTGTTCGTTAATTTTTTCTTTCTTTCTCCTTACTTTTCTCCCGTTCATGCCCGAGTATCATGGCTTTTTTTTTTTTTTTTCTCATTTTCCATGTGGCAAATTCTGCCCAGGGCTTTTAATTCTCTCTTAATCCATTACCATTTTATCTGTATCTAGGTTGTCGTTCCTTTTTAAGCAAAATTTGAGAACTATTTTCTATCCTCTTTTATGTTGTTTAATTGGAAGAAAGAAAAGCATTTATTTTGTGCTCACTGGAAATCTTGCTGGGAACCTAGGTTTATCTTTATTTATTTATTTTTTCAAGGAAATCTCACAAACATTCAGTACTTCAGCCCAGAATGAATTTGTATCCAACTCTGATAAGCCTTGTTCTCTTGCTCAGTACAATGCTCTAAAAGATAGCAACCCAATGAAATATTGTGGTATCTCTCATGAAGTCTAAGTGAGGTACATATGGAATTTTCCATAGGTCATTTCTTAGATTTTTATTGAAACTATCTATCTGCTGTCAAATGCAATCTTTTCTTCTTTGGGGAGGGGCTGAACTTATACAACTTTTACCACCCATTTTATATTGTGTCGGGGCAGGGTAGTGTTTTGTGCCCTGTCATCCTCATCCGTAACTTGTTTCTTCCCTTCTGCCTTCCCTGAAGTTTAATGGCATAAGGTTAAATGCATTTCCTTATTTAATTGCTCTAAGCAACATTCTGACAGTTCCCTACCTGCCCACCATCTTTTAATCACATCACGTGGCACTGATGAAAATTTAGCATGTAATTAGACTTTACTGTACCATCTTTCCCTAGAAGTCCCTCATCCTTATATGTGGAAATCAATAATTTATTCCTAGAAGGAGAAAGAAAAATACCGTATGCTAACACATATATATGGAATTTAAGGGGAAAAAAATGTCATGAAGAACCTAGGGGTAAGACAGGAATAAAGACACAGACCTACTGGAGAACGGACTTGAGGATATGGGGAGGGGTAAGGGTGAGCTGTGACAGAGCGAGAGAGAGGCATGGACATAGATACACTACAAAACGTAAGGTAGATAGCTAGTGGGAAGCAGCCGCATAGCACAGGGAGATCAGCTCGGTGCTTTGTGACCGCCTGGAGGGGTGGGATAGGGTGGGAGGGAGGGAGGGAGACGCAAGAGGGAAGAGATATGGGAACATATGTATATGTATAGCTGATTCACTTTCTTATAAAGCAGAAACTAACACACCAATTGTAAAGCAATTATACTCCAATAAAGATGTTAAAAAAAATAATAATAATTTACTCCTAATTTTGAGATAAACTACTAAAAAGGTATTACATCTATGCATCCTGACGTAAGTTACAGATTATAAAGTGTTGGATGAATAGTGAATATTATAGCTTGAGAGAAAACAAAATTTTAAAAAATTAAGGTTGAGATTCTTTTAAAACAAGGATATATTGATTATTGATTAACATCTGGATTTACAGCAATAAACTCAACACACCGTTAATTTTACTTTTACTCAAATAGATTAATTAAAAGAAAATAAATTATGTGTACCATTTGAAAACACGCTTCAGAATGATTATTAATATCTGCTTATTAGCAAATGGATGTGGGTGATTTCAGATACTTAATGCATAGACTTTGTCATCCAAATGAAGGTGGCTACACTACACAACAAATTTTCAATGTGGATGAAACAGTCTTTTATTAGAAGAAGATTTCATCTAGGACTTTGATAGTTAAGAGAGGAGAAGTCAATGCCTGGCTTCAAAGTTTCACAGGAAAGACTGACTCTCTTGTTGGGCACTAATGCAGCAAGTGATTTGAAATTGAAGCCAATGCTCATTTACCATTCCAAAATTCCTAGGGCCCTTAAGAATTATGCTAAATCTACTCTGCTGTGCTGTGTAAATGGAACAACAAAGCTTGAATGACAGCATGTCAGTTTACAACATGGTTTACTGAATATTTTTAGCCCACTGTTGAGACCTACTGCTCATAAAAAAAGATTCCTTTCAAAATATTATTGTTCATTGACAATGTACCTGGTCACCCAAGAGCTCTGATGGAGATGTACAATGAGATCAATGTTGTTTTCATAGCTGCTAACACAACATTCATTCTGTAGCCCATGGATCAAGGAGTAATTTCTACTTTCAAGTCTTTTATTTAAAAAATACATTTCATAAGACTATAGCTTCCAGAGATACTGATTCTTCTGATGGATCTGGGCAAAGTAAATTGAAAACCTTCTGGAAAGGATTTACCATTCTAGATGCCATTAAGAACATTCATGATTCACGGGAAAGGGTCAAAATAGCAACATTCACAGGAGTTTGGAAGAAGTTTCCAACCTTCATGGATGACTTTGAGGGGTTCAAAACTTCCGTGGAAAAAGTAACCGCAGATGTGACAGAAACAGCAAGAGAACTAGAATTAGAAGAGGAGCCTGAAGATGTGACTGATTGTTGCAATCTCATGATAAAAGTTTAACGAATGAGGAGTTGCTTCTTATGTATGAGCAAAGAAAGTGGTTTCTTGAGATGGAATCTACTCCTGGTGAAGATGCTGTGAAGATGGCTGAAATGACAGCAAAGGATTTAGAATATGACATAAACTTAGGTGATAAAGCAGTGGCAGGTTTTGAGAGGATTTTGAAAGAAGTTCCACTGTGGGTAAAATACTATCAAGCAGCATTGCATGCTCCAGAGAAACCATTCATGAAAGGAAGAATCAATCAATGCAGCAATCTTCAATGATGTCTTATTTTAAGAAATGGTCATGGCCACCCCAGCCTTCACCATCCACCACCCTGATCAGTCAGCACCTGTCAACCAGGCAAGACCCTCCACCAACAAAAAGATTAGGACTCACTGAAGCCACAGGTGAGGGATAGCATTTTTTAGCAATAAAGTATTTTCAATTAAGGTAAGTACATTGTTGTTTTAGATATAGTTCTCTTGCACACTTAACAGACCACGGTATAGTGTAAACATAACTTTTATATACACTAGGAAACCAAAAATCCCGTGTGACTCTCTTTATTGAGATGTTCGCCTTACTGCAGTGGACAGGAAGTGACCGCCAAGTATCTCTGAGGTCTGCCTACAAAATCATGGTCCACCATCTCTCTGACATTGTGCCTGGTCATCAAGGCAGCTCCATTTCTGGGCTCTGTTGCTCATCCTGATTGCCCTCCACTGCCTACCATCCTTGGAAATATCGATTTCTCTTTAAGAAGAGACCCAGATGAGTGGGTAGGGGAAGAATAAATTAGGAGTTTGGGATTAGCAGATACAAACTTTGTATAAAAGATAAACAGCAAGGTCCTACTCTGTAGCACAGGGAACTATATTCAATATCCTGTAATAAACTATAATGGAAAAGAATATGAAAAGAATACATATATACATATATATGTATAACTGGATCACTTTGCTGTACACCAGAAACTAACACAACCTTATAAATCAACTATACTTCAATTTTAAAAATTATTAAAAAAAAAAGAAGAGACCCAAATGTTACCTTTTCTAGGATGCCTTCATGAGTTACTCCCCCTCCCACTCTCGACTCCCCAGTGAAATCAGCCACTCCCCCGGGTGCATCATGCCCCATTCTGCACAATACCTGCTGGACTTCACACACTTGCTTATTACAAGGAGGTCTCTCTGCAACCTGGCAGCACCTGAGAGCGGGTGCCATGTCTTACTTCTATTGTAACCTGAGTACCTGGTACAGTGCCTGCCATATAAGAAGTTACTATGGTGATTGGACGGATGAATCCTTAGGACTGTATCTGTACCTAGATGCCTAACCATTTTGGAAATCTTGAATAAACTCATCAATATTCCCTCTTGAATCAAAAGATTTCAACTAGAATCCACCCATACAGTCAACAGAAGACTTTCCTAAAGTAAACAACCAAAAAACCCAAAAAAACAAAATAATGTCACTTGCCACAAGTATACACGATTATTTAATAAGTCCACGTAAAGACATCGACAACAGAATCCCTGTTGGCCACCAAGTCTATAAAGCATTTAAGTGTTTTCTCAGAGGCTAGCAAAATAATTCTTATTTTCTTTAGGCATTATTAAAAATCCATGAATGCCAAGTCTTCAAAAAGGGAGAAATAACGCTACAACCAAATTCCTTTCCATATTGTTTCCATTCCTATTGAAAATTGTAGTTTTCCAGCGTATGAGTGTGAGATCTCCCTATAGTTCAAACCTGAAACTGTGGCAGCCCCCATCAGCCTGGTCCCTGAGAGCAGTGCCTGAGACAAAGGCTGGTGGGCAGGTAGTCTAATTGGAAGGTGATCTCAGTGCACAGAAGGGAAGGATTAGGGAGGATGAAATTGGGCCAAAAGGACGGCAGCTGGAGGGATGTGTAATTGAATTGGCCACTGCTGCCAGCAACTGTGCTGGATTCTGCCAGAACCTTCTGAGGAGCCTTACTGAGATGCGTGTCAGAACTGTCTGCCTGGGGGAGGTAAAGGGAAACATTTATTCAGTGGCTTTTGCCCCTGTTGGTCAAGGGTGGCCCCTCAGGTGATACTCCCCATTAATTCCTCCCCCCTCCACACACACACACACACACACACACACACACACACACACTCCCTGGTTGCTTATGCCTGAGTGTGAGACAGGTCCCACGGTTGGGTACCCACTCAGGAAGCTGGAAGACTACAGACAGGAGTAAGTCATGGGCTGAGGTGATTCCACCATCAGATTACACCTGCACAAAACTGACTGCGCCTCGCCTCTTCCTACGGACACACCAAAACTATAGCTGCATAGAGAGTAACCATCTCTGAGAATGACCAGAAGATTAGCCGAAAGGATTTTCCACAGCTAAGGATAAAAAGAAAAAGCCACATTGAGAAGGGTACGAAGGGTGGAGATGTGGTCTGCAGAAGCATTCTCCAGCGCAGTGACTCACGGGTGGGAGGGATACCACAGCCTCATGCATCCTCCCTAAGGAGCAATGGGTCCAAACACCGCATCCGGCTCCTCAGCCCGGGAGACCTGCACCGGGAAGATGAGCCCCCCTAATGTCTGGCTTTGAAAACCAGCAGGGGGCTTACATCCCGAAGGGCCAGAGGGGAGAGCTGGAGGAAACGGAAATTTTGCTTTTAAACGGTGTGTGCAAAAAACTCCCTCACTCTGAGCCCCAGCACAAAGGCAGCAGTTTGAAAAATGCCTGGATCGTACAGGAAGGAGATTCATTGACTAATTTTAGGGTGTGTGACCAAGAGGCAGGGACTTGTTGAGGGTACAGAGGTGCTGATGGGTGCCAGGTTTTTTTGGGGGGGGTTGCTCACCTTCTACTTACCTTGCCTGTCACTGAGGGGCGCCATTTCTGACTCTCCCATCTACCCTACTAGCACTGTTCACTCCACCCCACATTTACCTATGAACCCACCCCAGCCTGTACTCCTCCAAAGTGGCCTCCTGCCCCAACACCTGGTGGGTGCCTTCAGCTGGCACCTAAGTCTCACCAAAGTGGTCCCCTGCCCCACTAGACCCAGTGGGTGCCCTTGGCTGGTGCTGGAGCCCCTCTAAAGTGGCCCCCTGCCCAACAACCTGTGGGTGTCCTCAGACAAGGCCAGCATCCCCCCAAAGCAGCTCCCACCACAGGGGCCAGCCCCATACATAAGGATACCCACAACAGTCACTGCCAAACTTTGCAGGCACTTGAGCCAGGGCTAGCCCCACACATTAGGATGCCTACAGTAATCACAGCCCAACCACAACAGGAGGGTACATACAGCCCACCCAGGGTACACGCCTGTAGCACCAGGCTCTGGTGACCAAGGAGAACTGCACAACTGAGCCCCACGGGACACCTTGGACATAAGCCACTTCTTCAAGACAGGAGATGTAGCTGACCTACCTAATACATAGGAACAAACACAGAAAATTTGACAAAATGAGGAGACAAAGGAATATGTTCCAAACAAAAGAACAACAACAAAAAAAACCTCATAAAAAGAACTAAACAAAATGGAGATAAGCAATCTTCCAGATAAAGAGTCCAAAATAATGGTCATAAAGATGCTCACCAAACTCAGGAGAAGAATGGAGGAACACAGTAAAAACTTCGGTAGAGGGCTTCCGGCAAGATGGCGGAAGAGTAAGACGCGGAGATCACCTTCCTCCCCACAGATACACCAGAAATACATCTACACGTGGAACAACTCCTACAGAACACCTACTGAACGCTGGCAGAAAACCTTAGACCTCCCAAAAGGCAAGAAAGTCCCCACGTACCTGGGTAGGGCAAAAGAAAAAAGAAAAAACAGAGACAAAAGAATAGGGACGGTACCTGCACCAGCGGGAGGGAGCCGTGAAGGTAGACCGGTTTCCACACACTAGGAAGCCCCTTCGCGGGCGGAGACTGCGGGTGGCGGAGCTTCAGAGCCGCGGAGGAGAGCGCAGCCACAGGGGTGCGGAGGGAAAGCGGGGAGATTCCCGCACAGAGGGTCAGGGCCGACCGGCACTCACCAGCCCGAGAGGCTTGTCTGCTCCCCCGCCGGGGCGGGCGGGG
This sequence comes from Globicephala melas, assembly GCF_963455315.2. Taxonomy (NCBI): domain Eukaryota; kingdom Metazoa; phylum Chordata; class Mammalia; order Artiodactyla; family Delphinidae; genus Globicephala; species Globicephala melas. The sequence goes on from NC_083315.2 coordinate 9,789,473, forward strand.
CTGGGAGCTGAGGCTCGGGCTTCGGTTGGAGCGCCGGGAGAGGACTGGGGTTGGCGGCGTGAACACAGCCTGAAGGGGCTAGTGCGCCACGGCTAGCCAGGAGGGAGTCCGGGGAAAAGTCTGGAGCTGCCGAAAAGGCAAGAGACTTTTTCTTCCCTCTTTGTTTCCTGGTGCGCGAGGAGAGGGGATTAAGAGCGCTGCTTAAAGGAGCTCCAGAGACGGGCGCGAGCCGCGGCTAAAAGCGCGGACCCCAGAGACGGGCATGAGACGCTAAGGCTGTTGCGGCCGCCACCAAGAAGCCTGTGTGCGAGCACAGGTCACTATCCACACCCCCCTTCCGGGGAGCCTGTGCAGCCCGCCACTGCCACGGTCCCGGGATCCAGGGACAACTCCCCCGGGAGAACGCACGGCGCGCCTCAGGCTGGTGCAACGTCACGCCGGCCTCTGCCTCCGCAGGCCCGCCCCGCCTCCATGCTCCTCCCTCCCCAGCTCCCCTCCACCCCACCCCACCGCCCCCCGGCCTGAGTGAGCCACAGCCCCCGAAGCAGCTGCTCCTTTAACCCTGTCCTGTCTGAGCGAAGAACAGACGCCCTCCGGCGACTTACACGCAAGGGCGGGCCCAAATCCAAAGCTGAGCCCCGGGAGATGTGAGAACAAAGAAGAGAGAGGGAAATCTCTCCAAGCAGCCTCAGAAGCAGAGGGTTAAAGCTTCACAAACAACTTGATGCACCTGCATCTGTGGAATACATGAATAGAAAACGAAACATCCCAAATTGAGGAGGTGGACTTTAAGAGCAAGATTTATAATTTTTTCCCCTTTTCCTCTTTTTGTGAGTGTGTATGTGTATGCTTCTGTGTGAGATTTTGTCTGTATAGCTTTGCTTCCACCATTTGTCCAAGGGTTCTATCCGTCCGTTTTTCTTGTTTGTTTGGTTTTTAAAAAATTTTTTTCTTAATAATTACTTTTTATTTTAATAACTTTATTTTATTTTATCTTACTTTATTTTATTTTACTCTATCTTCTTTCCTTCTTTTTTTCTTCCTTCCTACCCTCCTTCCTTCCTCCCTCCCTCTCTCCCTCCCTCCCTCCCTCCTTTCTTTCTTTCTTTCTACTTCTACTAATTCTTTCTTTCTACTTTTTCTTCCTTTTATTTTGAGCCATGTGGATGAAAGGCTCTTGGTGCTGCAGCCAGGAGTCAGTGCTGTGCCTCTGAGGTGGGAGATCCAACTTCAGGACACTGGTCCACAAGAGACCTCCCAGCTCCACATAATATCAAACGGCGAAAATCTCCCAGAGGTCTCCATCTCAACACCAGCAGCCAACTTCACTCAACGACCACCAAGCTACAGTGCTGGACAACCTATGCCACACAACTAGCAAGACAGGAACACAATCCCACCTATAGGCAGAGAGGCTGCCTAAAATCATAATAAGTCCACAGACACCCCAAAACACACCAACAGGCGTGGACTTGTCCGCCAGAAAGACAAGATCCAGCCTCATCCACCAGAACACAGGCACTAGTCCCCTCCACCAGGAAGCCTACACAACCCACTGAACCAACCTTAGCCACTGGGGACAGACACCAAAAACAACGGGAACTACGAACCTGCAGCCTGCAAAAAGGAGACCCCAAACACAGTAAGATAAGCAAAATGAGAAGACAGAAAAACACACAGCAGTTGAAGGAGCAAGATAAAAACCCACCAGACTTAACAAATGAAGAGGAAATAGGCAGTCTACCTGAAAAAGAATTCAGAATAATGATAGTAAAAATGATCCAAAATCTTGGAAATAGAATAGACAAAAATGCAAGAAACATTTAACAAGGACTTGGAAGAACTAAAGATTAAACAGCAACGACGAACAACACAATAAATGAAATTAAAAATACTCTAGATGGGATCAACAGCAGAATAATTGAGGCAGAAGAATGGATAAGTGACCTGGAAGATAAAATAGTGGAAATAACTACTGCAGAGCAGAATAAAGAAAAAAGAATGAAAACAACTGAGGACAGTCTCAGAGACCTCTGGGACAACATTAAACGCACCAACATTCGAATTATAGGGGTTCCAGAAGAAGAAGAAAAAAAGAAAGGGACTGAGAAAATATTTGGAGAGATTATAGTTCAAAACTTCCCTAATATGGGAAAGGAAATAGTTAATCAAGTCCAGGAAGCACAGAGAGTCCCATACAGTATAAATCCAAGGAGAAATACCCCAAGACACATATTAATCAAACTGTCAAAAATTAAATACAAAGAAAACATATTAAAAGCAGCAAGGGAAAAACAACACATAACACACAAGGGAATCCCCATAAGGTTAACAGCTGATCTTTCAGCAGAAACTCTGCAAGCCAGAAGGGACTGGCAGGACATATTTAAAGTGATGAAGGAGAAAAACCTGCAACCAAGATTACTCTACCCAACCAAGATTACTCTACCCAGCAAGGATCTCATTCAGATTTGATGGAGAAATTAAAACCTTTACAGACAAGCAAAAGCTGAGAGAGTTCAGCACCACCAAACCAGCTTAACAACAAATACTAAAGGAACTTCTCTAGGCAAGAAACACAAGAGAAGGAAAAGACCTACAATAACGAACCCAAAACAATTAAGAAAATGGGAATAGGAACATACATATCGATAATTACCTTAAATGTAAATGGACTAAATGCTCCCACCAAAAGACACAGATTGGCTGAATGGATACAAAAACAAGACCCATATATATGCTGTCTACAAGAGACCCACTTCAGACCTAGAGACACATACAGACTGAAAGTAAGGGGATGGAAAAAGATATTCCATGCAAATGGAAACCAAAAGAAAGCTGGAGTAGCAATTCTCATATCAGACAAAATAGACTTTAAAATAAAGACTATTAGAAGACACAAAGAAGGACACAACATAATGATCAAGGGATTGATCCAAGAAGAAGACATAACAATTGTAAATATTTGTACACCCAATATAGGAGCACCTCAATACATAAGGCAAATACTAACAGCCATAAAAGGGGAGATCCACAGTAACACATTCATAGTAGAGAACTTTAACACCCCACTTTCACCAATGGATAGATCATCCAAAATGAAAATTAATAAGGAAACACAAACTTTAAATGATACATTAAAAAAGATGGACTTAGTTGATATTTATAGGACATTCCATCCAAAAACAACAGAATACACATTTTTCTCAAGTGCTAATGGAACATTCTCCAGGATAGATCATATCTTGGGTCACAAATCAAGCCTTGGTAAATTTAAGAAAATTGAAATCATATCAAGTATCTTTTCCGACCACAACGCTATGAGACTAGATATCAATTACAGGAAAAGATCTGTAAAAAATACAGACACATGGAGGCTAAACAATACACTACTTAATATCGAAGTGATCACTGAAGAAATCAAAAAGGGAATCAAAAAATACCTAGAAACAAATGACAATGGAGACACGACGACCCAAAACCTATGGAATGAGCAAAAGCAGTTCTAAGAGGGAAGTTTACAGCAATAAAATCCTACCTTAAGAAACAGGAAACATCTCGAATAAACAACCTAACCTTGCACCTATAGCAATTAGAGAAAGAAGAACAAAAAAACCCCAAAGTTAGCAGAAGGAAAGAAATCATAAAAATCAGATCAGAAATAAATGAAAAAGAAATGCAGGAAACAATAGCAAAGATCAATAAAACTAAAAGCTGGTTCTTTGAGAAGATAAACAAAATTGATAAACCATTAGCCAGACTCATCAAGAAAAAAAGGGAGAAGACTCAAATCAATAGAATTAGAAATGAAAAAGGAGAAGTAACAACTGACACTGCAGAAATACAAAAGATCATGAGCGATTACTACAAGCAACTCTATGCCACTAAAATGGACAACCTGGAAGAAATGGACAAATTCTTAGAAATGCACAACCTGCCAAGACTGAATCAGGAAGAAATAGAAAATATGAACAGACCAATCACAAGCACTGAAATTGAAACTGTGATTAAAAATCTTCCAACAAACAAAAGCCCAGGACCAGATGGCTTCACAGGCGAATTCTATCAAACATTTAGAGAAGAGCTAACACCTATCCTTCTCCAACTCTTCCAAAATATAGCAGAGGGAGGACCACTCCCAAACTCATTCTATGAGGACACCATCACCTTGATACCAAAACCAGACAACGATGTAACAAAGAAAGAAAACTACAGACCAATATCACTGATGAAAATAGATGCAAAAATCCTTAACAAAATACTAGCAAACAGAATCCAACAGCACATTAAAAAGATCATACACCATGATCAAGTGGGGTTTATTCCAGAAATGCAAGGATTCTTCAATATACGCAAATCAATCAACGTGATACACCATATTAACAAATTGAAGGAGAAAAACCATACGATCATCTCAATAGATGCAGAGAAAGCTTTTGACAAAATTCAACACCCATTTATGATAAAAACCCTCCAGAAAGTAGGCATAGAGGGAACTTTCCTCAACATAATAAAGGCCATATATGACAAACCCACAGCCAACATCATGCTCAATGATGAAAAACTGAAAGCATTTCCACTAAGATCAGGAACAAGACAAGGTTGCCCACTCTCACCACTCTTATTCAACATAGTTTTGGAAGTTTTAGCCACAGCAATCAGAGAAGAAAAGGAATCCAAATCGGAAAAGAAGAAGTAAAACTGTCACTGTTTGCAGATGACATGATACTATACATAGAGAATCCTAAAGATGCTACCAGAAAACTACTAGAGCTCATCAATGATTTTGGTAAAGTAGCAGGATACAAAATTAATGCACAGAAATCTCTGGCATTCCTATACACTAAGGATGAAAAATCTGAAAGTGAAATCAAGAAAATACTCCCATTTACCATTGCAACAAAAAGAATAAAATATCTAGGAATAAACCTACCTAAGGAGACAAAAGACCTGTATGCAGAAAATTATAAAACACTGATGAAAGAAATTAAAGATGATACAAATAGATGGAGAGATATACCATGTTCTTGGATTGGAAGAATCAACATTGTGAAAATGACTCTACTACCCAAAGCAATCTACAGATTCAATGCAATCCCTTTCAAACTACCACTGGCATTTTTCACAGAACTAGAACAAAAAATTTCACAGTTTGTATGGAAACACCAAAGACCTCGAATAGCCAAAGCAATCTTGAGAACGAAAAACGGAGCTGGAGGAATCATGCTCTCTGACTTCAGACTATACTACAAAGCTACAGTAATCAAGACAGTATGGTACTGGCACAAAAACAGAAAGATAGATCAATGGAACAGGATAGAAAGCCCAGAGATAAACCCACACAATATGGTCACCTTATCTTTGATAAAGGAGGCAGGAATGTACAATGGAGAAAGGACAGCCTCTTCAATAAGTGGTGCTGGGAAAACTGGACAGGTACATGTAAAAGTATGAGATTAGATCACTCCCTAACACCATACACAAAAATAAGCTCAAAATGGATTAAAGACCTAAATGTAAGACCAGACACTATAAAACTCTTAGAGGAAAACAGGCAGAACACTCTATGACATAAATCACAGCAAGATCCTTTTTGACCCACTTCCTAGAGAAATGGAAATAAAAACAAAAATAAACAAATGGGACCTAATGAAACTTAAAAGCTTTTGCACAGCAAAGGAAACCATAAGACCAAAAGGCAACCCTCAGAATGGGAGAAAATATTTGCAGATGAAGCAACTGACAAAGGATTAATCTCCAAAATATACAAGCAGCTCATGCAGCTCAATAACAAAAAAAACAAACAACCCAATCCAAAAATGGGCAGAAGACCTAAATAGACATTTCTCCAAAGAAGATATACAGACTGCCAACAAACACATGAAAGAATGCTCAACATCATTAATCATTAGAGAAATGCAAATCAAAACTACAATGAGATATCATGTCACACCAGTCAGAATGGCCATCATCAAAAAATCTAGAAACAGTAAATGCTGGAGAGGGTGTGGAGAAAAGGGAACACTCTTGCACTGCTGGTGGGAATGTGAATTGATACAGCCACTATGGAGAACAGTATGGAGGTTCCTTAAAAAACTAAAAATAGAACTACCATATGACACAGCAATCTCACTACTGGGCATATACCCTGAGAAAACCATAATTCAAAAAGAGTCATGTACCAAAAAGTTCATTGTAGCTCTATTTACAATAGCCCAGAGATGGAAACACCCTAAGTGTCCATGGACAGATGAATGGATAAAGAAGATGTGGCACATATATACAATGGAATATTACTCAGCCATAAAAAGAAACGGAATTGAGCTATTTGTAATGAGGTGGTTAGACCTAGAGTCTGTCATACAGAGTGAAGTAAGTCAGAAAGAGAAAGACAAATACTGTATGCTAACACATATATATGGAATTTAAGAGAAAAAAAAATGTCTTGAAGAACCTAGGGGTAAGACAGGAATAAAGACACAGACCTACTAGAGAATGGACTTGAGGATGTGGGGAGTGGGAAGGGTAAGCTGTGACAAAGCGAGAGAGAGGCATGGACATATATACACTACCAAATGTAAGGTAGATAGCTAGTGGGAAGCAGCCACATAGCACAGGGAGATCAACTCGGTGCTTTGTGACCGCCTGGAGGGGTGGGATAGGGAGGGTGGGAAGGAGGGAGACGCAAGAGAGAAGAGATATGGGAACATATGTATATGTATAACTGATTTGCTTTGTTGTGAAGCAGAAGCTAACACACCACTGTAAAGCAATTATACTCCAATAAAGATGTAAAAAAAAAAAAACTTCAGTAGAGACACAGAAAATATAAGAAAGAACAGGTCAGAGTGGAAGAATACAAAAACTGAAATGAAAAATACACTAGAGGGAACAAAGAGCAGACTAGATGATGCATAAGAACAAATCAGTGATCTGGAAGACAGATTAGTGGAAATCACCTGGTCAGAACAGCAAATGGAAAAATATGAGGATAGTTTAAAGGACATCTGAAACAACATCAGACATATTGACATTTTCATTATATGGGTCCCAGAGGAGAGAGAGAAAACGGTAGAAATGTACACAAGGAAATATTGGCTGAAAACTTCCCCAATGCAATGAATGAGATACACAGGTCCAGGTTGCACAGAGAGTCCCAAACAAGATGAGTCCTAAAGACCCACACCAAGACACATTATAATTAAACTGTCAAAAATCAAAGATAAAGAGAGAGACTTCAAAGTAACGTGGAGACTTCAGAAGACTATTAGCAGACTTTACAGATCAAAAAGGAAAGGCACCATTGTGCCATTCAAAGGGCTGAAAGGAAAAAACTTACAATCAAGAATATTCTATCTGCCCAGATCATCATTCAGGATTGAAGGAGAGATGAAGAGTTCCCAGACAAGCAAAAGGTAAAGGAGTTCAACACCAGTAAACTGACCTTACAAGAAACGTTAAAGGGACTTCTTTAAACAGAAAAAGCCATAAATATAAATATAAAACTTATGAAAGAAAAATCTCACTGCTAAAGGCAAACATACAGTAAAGGTAGCAGATCAACCATCTCTCTAGTCAGTATGAAGGTTAAAAGACAAAAGTAATAAAATCATCTATATATACAATAATTAGTTAAGGGATGCACAAAATAAAGAGTTGTAAAATATGACATCAAAAACATAAAATGTAGGGGGAGGAAGTAAAAATATACTGCTTTCAGAACATGCTCAAACGTAGTAATTACATAGCACTTGGATACAGAAGCTTATAAAAAATAGGTTATAAAAAATCTAGGGCTTCCCTGGTGGCGCAGTGGTTGAGAGTCCGCCTGCCGATGCAGGGGACGTGGGTTCGTGCCCCGGTCCAGGAAGATCCCACGTGCCGCGGGGCGGCTGGGCCCGTGAGCCATGGCCGCTGAGCCTGCGCGTCCGGAGCCTGTGCTCCGCAACGGGAGAGGCCACACCAGTGAGAGGCCCACGTACCGCAAAAAAATAAATAAATAAAATTAAAAAAAAACAACTAATATTTGTTAATTCATGCATAGGATGAATGGCTAAGAGGCTGGCATATAGCCAAAATGGAATAGAGGTTATATCTGAGTGGTTGGATTATGGATGGTAGTGGTGCATGCGTGTGTGTGTGTGTGTCTGTGTGTCTGTGTTTGTGTAAATAAATATATATTTGTGTTTATCCAAATTTTATAAATGTTATATGTGAATGTTTGTAAATACTCTATATTTATACTCTATATATGAGTGTATATTTCTTTTACAAGAATAAATTAAAATAAAAGCTCTTTTTAAATACAGGTATCCCTTGCATTTCGGAAGTTCACTTTATGCCACTTTGCTTTTATAAAAAAAAAACCTCACTAGCACTGGTTTTTGATAACTGAAAGAAATTCTAGGAGGATTTTTACTTTTAGGAAAAAAAGCAAAAAGTAAAAATACTGTTCAGCACGTGTTTTGCAGCGGGCTGTTACAGAGGCGCTAAGGGCAGCACCGCCAAGCTCCTTCCAGGGAATCACATTCAGCATTAAGCCGCCAGAGCTCTGAACTGGGTCTGTGAGCATCTGTGCCTGATCTCCATTTGTTTTGTGCATTTGTTAGCAAGATGTGTCCTGAGGTAATTGCTTCTCAATTTATGCCATTTCAGCTTACGAAAAGCTTTCATGGGAACACTCTTCTTTCTGATAGCGAGGAAACTTGCTATTAACTTCTTTTACCCCAGGTTACATACAAAGAAACTGGGCTATTGAGAGGCTCCGTAATGCCTACAAAGTTACACGATGAGCAAAGAAGTCAGGATTGAAATCCTTGGTCTCTAAATCCGTGGCCAAGCCTTTAGCCACAATTCAATATGCTCTACTCTTTAATTATCTGGAAAATTAAAAATTGATCAAGTCTGTCTAAACAGTGTTGAACTCTAGTTAAGGCTCTTTCCCTCATTTGTATATATTAAAAACAACTTCAATTCAAATGAAACAGAAAAAATGTTAAAAGCTTTTCTGACTGTCAGAGTAATATAAATGTAAACAATGTGAGAGTGCCCTTCAGTTGGTTTAATCTAAACAAACAAAAAAATTTTTTTAAGATTTCAGCCTTGTTTCCCTTTTTCCCCAGAAGATAGACTCATAATTAAACTTTTCACCTTTCCAAATTACTAATTCTGTATCCTGCATAGTGGGTGGTTTCTTTCCAGACATTCTGACTTGGAACAATGTATAAAGCAGGAGACCCTGAATGGAATTTATAGCTAAATTTAACCAGGCATATTTTAATAAGATTAGCATATCTTTGTCTTTCAACACTAAGTACCTTACAATTAACTGAATTTAGGCAGCATATTGTTTCATCAGAAGTGACATTTGCAGCCTTCATTTCCATATTTATTGATGTTGTATGTGGAAGGAAATCCGAGTAAAATTCCTGTGACTGCCCTAAAGAGATTTCAAGAGCCAGCGTGTGTTAACCTTCCCAGGAAGCTCATGTAGACACAGAATCTCATCTAGTCAGTGCTGACTTAGCGAAAATTCATCACAGCTTTTGCCGGGGCGGGGTGGGAGGGGAGAATTAAATAGGAACCCCTAGATGTTACAACCATGAGAACCCTGTCTAGACAGAAAGGAACCCAAACACTGTGAGTGAGAACATGGTGGCAGGACTGTTCTCTCTGGAAATGCCTAGAAAGAATGTTTTCAGAACCTAATGTCTTCCTCCTTACAGTCGGGTGACCAGATAAAAACACTCAAGTGTAAACAAGTCAATATATCTGCCTTTCAGTGAATTCAAAACTGGCCAAAGGTCTCAGAAAACATTCCCACAGTGTAACCCCAAGAACTCAATTTTCAGTAAACTATAAAAAGCAGTCATGAAGGGGCAGGAAAGATGGCCCTTTTTCATCGTTAACTTTTCCATCTTGTAAAGCATACTTTTAAGAAGTCATCCAGTTAAGAGGGTACATACATAGGCATTACCCACCAAGAACTACCTTGAAGGGGAGAAAATTAATTTGGCAAATTGCTCAGCTCTTCACTAGAAGATGTGAAAGCAGCAGTTGGCCACTAAAGGGACAGGCTGTGTTTACTGAAGGTAATGAGTGAAAGCTGAAGCTCTTCCAGGTATGAGGACCATCTCTTCATGGGGCCACACCAAGAGGATGATAGAAATCTCCCTCCTCCCTCCCAAAGCTAATTAGCAGCAATGCCCACATGTAAATAAACCCAGGAGGAGGCAAACAGAAGTGAGGGGGCATTCCAGAGCTGGAAGTTATCACACACAGATAGCTGTGTGTCAGTAATACAGTATATAAGATAATGAACGGAGTTCGGAGAAGAACCTCAGAACCAGTATTTCCTACATGCACGACCCTATACTCTTTTAACGTCATATTATTGGATGAAATACACTTTAAACATGAAACCAGTGTCAACCAAACTCTACCAGATGGATCACCTTTGCTGAATGAAAATTTGGACCTTCAGAATAAACACCCTCCCAGAAACTAACATGTCAGTATTAACTGAAACTTTTAGTGGTGGAGTTGACATAAACATTAAACTGCATTCATTTATTTGGACTAAAAATGTGGCTATAAACTAATCTCGTTCACTTTTAGGCAAATTGAGTAGACTTCAGAGTTAAATATTTACAGAACTCTCACTATAACATCCAAATATTTAACAATAAATGAATTTATTAATAAGGAAAGTTTTATGTATATATTAGTATTTCATTGACATACAAGAAACATTTTGACCAATTACACTTTCCTGACTTTGCTTGTCCAGAATGTTCTTTGTCAGACCAGTTGCTTTGCTTTCTGTTGCTGCCAATAAATAATAGTCATCTTATAATTTGTGAAATGTTTTAACAGTTTTCTGATTTTTAACCAATTATTTTATCTAGTGTGGAAGAAATTTTAAAATATTGACAGCAAAATACCAACGGCATTGGCTGCAATATTATTTCACCAAATAAGAACTCCAGTACTTACAAATGACACATGATGCTCTAAGAGTTATCATTGAAATAGGAACCCCACACACACCCCTCACTCTAGAAGATTTATGGAAATCACCTACATGCTACGTCTCATAATTCATAGGTGTGTCCGTACCCAATTAGTATCATTGGTTCTGTGATGTCAAACCAAAAAATCTAAGAGGTTAACATTTCCTCAGAGATTAGACAGTCCCTCCAAATGTAGAATAATGACATGAGTCATAATTGTCAATGAGGAGGGCACACCTGCTTTAACCTTATGGGAAACAGCTCTTCTCCAGAGCTCTAGTAAATAATGGAGTGTGTGTGTGTGTGTGTGTGTGAGTTCTACAGTAAAACGGTACATACCTAGACACAAGAAAAAGAATAGGACAGGAAAGGAGCACAGAAGTTTAAAACCTGAAAGTTGACACGGATTTTCTTAAAAACTTTGTTTTGTCACGGTAGTTTTAAATTTTCTTTTCAAGATAATAAGTCAATAACATAAACATATCATTAGGCACAGATAAAAGAATCAATTTAAAAAATACTACATAATTATCGTCACCAACATGCAGTGGTTTCTGAAACTAATAGTTATAACTGTTATGAGTTTTTACTCTTATTTTCTATTTGTTTCTATTCTAACTGGTCAGTAAGATGGAGCACCCCTCGCCCCGCGTTGTGTAAGTTATATGGGCATGCCAAAGAGATAACTTTGGTATTTTGTCTGGCATTACTCGTTTCCCACAGAACCCCAAAGGGTTGGTGTAGACAGAGAATAATAAATAGTCAGTCCCTGTGGACAGTGGACTAACTATACGCTACACTGTGGAAACATCAGAAATTCTAGAAGATAAAGGTTTTGACTGGAATGAACAGGATATGTCAACAATTAAATCTCTGCTTGTGTCAGCCTCAAAATTATAATTCACTAGACACTAATGTTTCACAAAAAATTAGTGATCAACTTATTTCAGATGATGTTGAAATCATTTAGGAAAAAATGATACTATAACATTTTGCCTGGCATTTGAAGCCAGGACCCCAAAACTACACAATAGGAGTTATGCTGGCTGTCACTTTGGGCACCATGATGACTAGGCTGAATGGTGTATTTTGAAGAGGGTAAGTTCCAGAATCTTGCCCTGACTTGTATCTGGTTTACTAAGTTTGAAACACTCCCACCAAGCAGCAAGTATGACTGAGAGAAGGAGGAAAGGAGAAGAGAGTCTCAGGGCCCAGGAGCACTGTTATTCCTTTCTTTAGGTTCAAATGCAAATTTTATTCATTGTTAAATAAGCAGCATGTGAAGGCATTCATTTGGTAAAAAATTCAAGGGATACCCCTCCAAAATAAATAAAATTCCCCCTGACCGCCACTCAAGCTCACTCCCTCCATAGCAGTAACTGCTATTCTCCATCTAGAGGGTATACTTCTTGACATTTTGTCACGCGCATGCATGACGTGACATAATGTATCTGCAGGAATTTAGTTTTTGCGTATGGTGGGAGGTGTGAGGTCTGTATGGTTCAGCCACTGGCTTTTTTCATTTAAAGATATGTCTTTTTAGGACCATACTCCCGAATCTATCACATGCTCTTCAACTGCGTTATGGTATTCAATAGCACAGATGCTTTTGTTATCACTCCCCAGCCAATGTGCATTTCAGTAGTTCCCAGTGTTTTTCTATCATACAAAGAGACAGTGAGATAAACATCCTTGTAGATGTCTAACATATAGACACCAAAAAGAGTGTATTTATTTTATAGAATGGCAGTTTACAACAATGGCCTAAAGGTTATGTCCATCCCTACACATATGCTCTTTTGCAATGTGACTTTCATCTCCTCAAAGCAAATCATACGATTTGCTTTGGGCCACAGGACTTTAACCAACATAATGCAAGCAGGGCCTTGACAAGGGCTTGTGCAGTGAGCTTCCCTTTTTTTCTGTTGCTATTTGGAAGGCGGACATCACTGTCGGAAGAAGCCTGGGCAAGCCTCATGGAGGATGAGAGCTCACGTGGAGCATGTGTGTTGTTTCTAAAGCACTAAGTTTTGCAACTGTTTGTTACACACCAAAAGCTAACTGACTGAAAGAGATAGTATCCAGTTGGCTACACCATTTCATACTCCTCCAGTGGGCTAGGACAGTTTTCATTTCCTTGATATCACATCATAGAAAAATAAGGAGAAGAAAAAAGAAAGAAAAAGAAAGTCAACTAGCTAATAAGCATACAAAAAGATTTCTTTTTCTGCCTAATAATTAACTGCTCTGTCCTTTAGACCACTTCTTTTCTAATCTAGCCTCTCAGAAGCTACAAATCATAGCCTGGAGAAGTGCATTGGCTGCTCTGGGAGTGACAACTCAGAGCCTGCATGGGGAGCAAATTTCTGATACCTCAGGTGTGTGTCTGCCGTAGGCTGGTAAACCTTAAGGGGTGACGTCCTGCCTGAAGTCTGTTTTCTCCACTCCAGGTCTGGGATCTCATGCCCAAACAGTCACTTAACCATGGATTTCAAAATCATACAATACGGCAGTCATTAAAAGACCATATTTTGTAGAAAGCCAAGGTTCCATGGAACCAGAAGTTGAACTGAACACTTGAATTTCCTTTTAATATAATCTTAACTATTTTTAATATTTTAAAAATACATTGTATAAAGAAAAATGCAGTATTCTCATAGGGTCCATGGAAAGTCAGATAGGGCCAATGTAAAACATTCCTGCCACGGTACACCTAGAAATGCAAGATAAAAATGTAATGCAGACCTGAACTCAGAAGATAGAAAGAGAAATTCCTAACAGCAAACAATAAAGAGGGGCCTGAAAGCTGGAGGGGTGAGCAGGCTGGAAGGGCAGGAAGTGGGTTGACTCCACGTGTCTAGTGGGACTGACATGTGGAATTAAGCCAGAGCCATGGAAAGGCTTCCATCTCAGTGAAAGGGACTGAGAAAGCCCTGCCTGCTGACCTGAACAGGAGACAGCAATAATGAGCTTGTTTTGCAAACTGAGGGCGTGGGAAGGACTAGAACCCCATTTACACTACACACCTGGTGCTAGAAATCACATATCCCTCTCCCCCAAAATTCTACATTCATTTAAGCTATCATTTAAGAGCGAAGGCAGAATACAGACATTTTCAAACTAAAAGATGTATCTCAGGAAGAAGGAAACTGTATTCACAAGGAAGAAGCAATACATTTTGAAGAAGCAGATATAAAGAGCAAAGGTACTCTTCAAGGTGTAAATCTGAGTGAGTATTGATCATAAAAATCACAACACTAGTAATGAATACCACCAACTTGGCCAGTTCAAAACAAGTTGGAACTATAATACTAGAGAACTATAACACATTAAATGAGGAGGAAGTAGAGACAAAGCAATCAATTTAGTGAATTATTAAAGAGCTGAATAGAGATATTGATTAACTTTACCAAGGTAAATATCAATGCTAAAAATGTAAAGTTTACTTAAAAGAAAAAAACAATGTGTAACTTCCAGACATGGATGGAACTAGAGACTGTCACACAGAGTAAAGCAAATCAGAAAAACAAATAGCGTATATTAACACATATATGTGGAATCTAGAAAAATGGTACAGATGAACCTATCTGCAAAGCAGATATAGAGACGTAGATGTAGAGATCAAATGTATGGACACCAAGGGGGAAAAGGTGGGGTGGGATGAATTGGGAGATTGGAACTGACATATACACACTATTATGTATAAAATAGATAACTAATGAGAACCTACTGTATAGCATAAGGAACTCTACTCAATGCTCTGTGGTGACCTAAATGGGAAGGAAACCTAAAAACGAGGGGATATATGTATACGTATAGCTGATTCACTTTGCTGTACAGCAGAAGCTAACACGACATTGTAAAGCAACTATACTCCAATAAAAAAATTTTTTTAATTAAAAAAAGAAGAAAACTAAAGAAAACTTGATCCAATAGAAGACAGGAAAGGAGCTAAAAATACTCCAGAAAAAAAAGGTATGTCAAAGAGAAAGCAGAATAAAGCATAAAAATAACTCTTATATCTTTATGTAAATAAACTATAAAATGTTTCATCATTTCTAAGGTGCACATGTGTTCACATTTTAACATCTTTGAAATCAGAATGCATATTTCAACTGATGGTGTTTTAAAATCCCCGTTGGCCATGCAGGACCTGTGATGTGGACGCCAATGACTACACACATGAACATCAAAAGAGCCAGCAGCAAAACTTGCAGAATGGATGTCAGCATCTCAGAACAAAATCCTAAAAACAATGGTGGAGCAGTACTTTAACTCTTAAGATCCAAACAGTCGTGAGGAAGGAGTGAGAAGGTGACGAATAAAACAGGTTTAACAACATTCCCAAAGCTAGCCTCCAAAAGAGGTTTGTTCTACATAATTGCAAAGCCAGCTTAACAGCCAATTCTAATGGCTTTTAGTTCTTTTGAGAATTGCTGCTTTTGATAGCATGGAGGGTGATAGGGTCTGGAAAAGCACAAACATTGGTGACTCTGAGTCAAAAACTAATTGAGAAGAGTTAGACACTGAATGTGACAATTTTTAGAAATAACAATTGATTTATTTCATTTATATTTATGCATAAGATTAATACATGATTTTTAAGTATTTATAATTAATTCTAAAATACCTCTTTAATAAGTTCCAAATAAGCATTGTGTCACTGTTTAATTGCAATATTTTTTCTGTTTCTTAATGATAACTAAAATGGTGTTGCACCTTATAATAAATGGCAACTTAGATTTGATGAAATACAGTATAATGGTAATCATAAAAAATGTAAAGAAACTCGACTTCCCAAATAAAATACAGAGACTTACAGATTGTATATTGAATTTCTAGTTATATGTTGTTAACGAGAGGCTCACCTAAAGCATAGTGACACAGACAAACTGAAAGTAAAAGAATTGAAGGGGAGGAAATATCTGAAAAATACTAACAATAACAGCAGCAAAGCCTCATATAAACATATAATCATCAGTAAAATCAACTTTAAGAGGGAGGGAGAGAGAATTAGGGACACAGAGGCTTATTGTCTAATAATGAAAGGAACAATCCTTTCCAGAAAAAATATAAAAATTTTGAACCTTTATGCCCCTAGGGACATAGTTTCAAAACAAACAAACAAACAAACAAAATGGATTTACTGGAAAGAACCTAGAAATTCACAATTTTAGTAGGGGATTTTAGATTTCTCAGTAACTGATTAAATGGTCATTTATAGAACCCTGAAGACAACAAAGAAACCATATTCTTTCCAAGCACGCATGGCACATTTACAAAAATTGACAGTAGAATGAGCCACTAAGCAAGTCTCAAAAAAAAAAAAAATCTACATCTTACGGAACATGTTTTCTGACCAAAATGCGATAAAAATGAGAATTAAAAAACCAATTCTGAATACTTCCTGGTTCAAAAAAGAAATTATAACACAAATTAGAAAGATTCAACAAAAACAAATTTTTGAAAAGACTAAAAAAAGGACAAACTTCTGGCAAAACTATTTAAGGAAACTATTCAAATGGTACGAATTAGGAATGGTGAAGAATCAAAACCATAGATGCAACAGAGTTTTCACAGAACTTTCAACAAAGTGGTCCTGAACTTCTTGGAGGGAAATGGATATGAAAGACAATTTTGAAAACGCATATCAAGGTGTCTTCACCTACAAGAAATTAAGGCTTGTAAAACCATAGCAATTAAATATTAAAATATGCATTATTAATGCAGAGATAGAAAGTAGATCAGTGTAGCTGGATAGAACTAGTAACAAACCTATGAACATTAAAAAGAAGAGAAAGAATGGACTATTCAATCACTCTACCATCTTAACTGGCAGTGCATATGTGAAGAAATAAAATTAGAAACCTACTTCACACAAATCACAAAAATAAATACTATATGGATTAAAAGTTAAATACGACAAGAAAAGCCTCAGAAAATATAGCATAATAACTGGATAACATGTTAAAGGAGGAATTCTGAAACAAGATGTAAACAAACATTAAAAAATATTGACAAATTTGAACAGATTAAAAGTTTTAAGACTCTATTATATCTATTATATATAGCTATACATTATGACCACACAATCTATTACCAAAGATACAGTAGACAAAACAAAAAGATAAACCACACACTCAGCAGAGAAAACCTCTTGAAAGCACAGAAAATGAATATCCAAGATATTTTTAGGACTTCCCCAATTCAAAACAAAAAGACAAATCAGTGCAGGAGAAAATAAAACAAGGACAAAGAATAAGAAGAGGTAACTTGCAGAAATGGTAGCCCAAATGGTAAAAAAAACCATGTAAAAATGCATTTAATCCCATTAGTAATCAGAAATGCAGATTAAAACAATGAGCTCACTTTGTAAACTCATGTGACTGGTAGAGACTCATCTCCCAGGGGTTGGTGAGGCTGTGAGAGTCAGAAACTCCTGTACGCTTTCTGTGGCGTGTGACTTGGCTCACCCACCATGAAGAGCATTGGCAATTCCTCGTCAATCTGAAATTAAGCAGAATCTACCCTTCAGCCGTTCCATTTATACTTTACAAATCTAGGTATCTTCTTTAGAGAAACTCCTGGACACGTGCACAAGGGGACATACACAAAGATGTTCACTACAGCATTAAGTACGCTAGTGAAAATCACCAAACCCTGGTCTCTAGTGCAGTAAATAATAAAGTGCCTCGTTCATACGATGGATACATGATCAGCTCAAAAACTAAGCAGATCATAGTTAGCAATATGATGTTGAGTTTATAAAGCTACTTATAAAAGGACAGATACAATACCATTTGTAAAATATTTAAAAATCATTCAAAGCAATACTACTATATATACTATTGGTGCAAAACCATCCAAGGGTTCAAGTCATAGCTTCTTTAGGACAGTGTTTACTTCTAGGAAGAAAGAGGGATGAGGTGTGGAATTTTAGCCATATTTGTAAAGTTTTATTTATTTAAAGAAAAGAGATCTGAAACAATCACGTCAAAATATAACACATTAAATATGGCTTGTATATTTGCTGCATTTTCTGTATTTTCTATACGTTTGAAATATTGCATAACACAATGTTTTTGTTTTATAAAAGAAAGCATATCAAAGTACAGGGGAAAGAGGGGAGGGATAAATTAGGAGTTCGGAGTTTTATTAAATGTAAAATAGATAAGCAACTAGGCCCTACTGTAGGGCACAGGGAACTATATGCAATATCTCGTAATAACCCATATGGAAAAGAGTATATATATGTATAAGTGAATCTGTATACCAAAAACTAACACAACATTGTAAATCACCTATACTTCAATTTAAAAAATAAATAAAATTTAAAAATCTAAAAAGTAAAAACATTAAAAAAAAAGAAAGCAAATCAAAGTACTATGACAAGGGTTGTAGGTGGGGGGATAAACAGAAACTATATTACTCCCTGGATTACAAAAAAATTGAAAACTAAGGTATGGGGCAGCAAATGGAGGATAAAATACATTCTTATAACCAATAAAGGTGATATTAGAAAATGCTTTTATTTATGGGCTGTTTCCTAATACTGAATGCTGGCACCGAGCAGACTCATCCCAGGGGTCACTGGCTGGCCCAGGGAGAAGCAGGGCTCTCTCTGCAGGCACAGAGCTCTGGCCAGAGGGGTAACAGAGCGGAGGAGAGAGGGATGGCTGGGCAGTGCACACCCACGGCCTCCGAAATCACAGCTAAGTAAGTAGGAGGAAGCGCGCAGGTGGGGAACAGCCAGGGGCACTGTGCCGATGGAGACGCTTCACAAAGAAGCAAATATCAGAAAAGACAGTCCCCCAAATTATGATGTTATACAATTGTAATGCAGTGAAAGCCCTCAACACAGCAATTGTGCTGTGAGATCAGCGTTGACGGGCAGCGTGCTGAAGGAAGCTGCTTTTCTCGTCTCTGTGCGTGCATCTAACCTTCTTCTGAGACATTCGTTAGGAAAGGTGGAGGTCAGCACTGGTCTTTTTCTGAACTTAGGTGCGCATACGATGCCACGAATATCACCCATAACTGATACTTTCAAATGTTTGTGTTCAAAAGCTTTATTGGAGTTTTAAAATTGAGTTTCTTGTCCATTTCATCATTTGAACATATATATATGTGTATATATATACTTATATATACATATATATATGTGTGTATATATATATATATATATATACTTTTTTTTTTATCTGTTTATATGTTGTAGTTTGGTGCAAGATTCATTTGGAAGAAAGAATACCACTGTTTAAAAACTCTGTAATAGAATACATGATACTGAAATGAGCCCCGTCTGGAAAACATGACTTTTAGTATTAATGTCTATCCTGCAGATTTTCCATGAGGCTTAGACATGAGAAAGATAGAGATGGATACAGTCATGTAGCAGACTTTTGGTTGCCGTGCCAACATCCATCTCCACTTTCCTTCTTTCTTTCCTATAAACCCTAATTGTATTCAGCTTTCACCCTCCTCCACCCAGCCAGTTACCTTCTGAGCTCCAGGAGATAGGGTATCCTGATTTCTTTAAGCCAAGTGTGGTAATCCCATTCCTTTTATCAATGGTTTAAGAGTGGAGATTCAGCCCAATACAACCAGTGAAGTCTTCCAGGAGACTTCTGGAAGTGTGTCCTTCTCCTAAGAAAGAGAAAAGGAATGAAATAGCCCCGCTGTTTGTTTGTTTGTTGTACCTCATTGGGATGTCGTCTCTGGATATGAAGCCATCTTCTCACTCTGAGGTCACCACTGCCAACACCCTCAGGGACGCAGGACCAAGAAACAGCACCTGAACCCTTGATAATATTTTTGACAATCTGTACCAACCAACCTGGGAATCTACCCTACTTCTGTACTTCTCGCTGCGGGAGATAACAAATTTCCATCTTGCACAAGCCAGTCTTTGTAGGGTTAACTGCTGCTGGTTGCCAAAACGTCCCAAATGATGAAAAAGGTCAAGCCCAGAGCCTCACACATCAAAGGCATGCTAAAAATAGTAGTTAACATTATTATTCTACTCTGACCCTGCCCATCCAGGCTCCTCTCACTACCCTCCGATACATCACCAATGTAACATAGATCAAACTGCTTTCCATCCTTATTCTGGTCACCTCTATTCTTAAGCAAAGGGACTATTCCCTGTAGTAACTATTAGCATAGAATTCAAACTCTGTTTTCTAAGCACAGTTTCTATGGCTCACTTGGGGGATCTAGGAACAAGGCTCACATTCATCATTCTACAATTATGAATTATAGGTTGGGATTCACTCTGCTTAGTGATACCTACATTTTTTTACTCTAATCAAAAAAATTAAGATGTGTAATCTCAATGAATTACCTTCCAGCAGAAACCTTGGTCTTTTATTAGCAAAGGCAACCGAACTCCAATAGAATCCTAATTGAAAATGAATCCTTTCAGATTTTTGACAGATACAACATAAAGTGAATCTTTCTGTTCTACTTATTTTAAGACTGGAGGACGAGACATCACAAAATGAAGTGCTACAGTGGAGACAGACATTTTTTGAAATAGGAATTCAGAGACCACGTGGATCCCACTGGAAACATAATGATTTAATAATCAACAGCATAATAGACTAACAGGTAAAAATAGGAATCTTTCCTTTTTAGCCCCCAAAGGAGCAGAACACGACAAAGCCAACATATCTGAAGAAAACACTCTTTCCCCAGAGTGACAGTTGCCGAGGCAGAGACTTGTGAATGGGGGTGAGGGCTAAAGTGTGATGTAAAAAGTCACCTCGGTGAATCTGGGCCACTTCTTCCCATAGAGAAGCCTGTCACAGCAGATCAGGAACCACTTCCCACACAAAGGCTTGTAGCTAGGATTTGGTGAGTAAGGAACCTATTGAACCAGCATCTACAGCAGAAAGACAACTACCAAGATCCTTACCAGAGGTGTGCTCCATCATTATGCCACAAGGGTCTTCCTGACAACTGGGGGTGATGTCAAGAGAAGACTAATGTACCGAAAGTGAGTAAAGACACACAATGCTATAGAAAAGGCAAAGAACAAGTAAACTAGTACTTTGGTGGGTGTGCAATTCTCTAGAAGCTGGTTTCTTTGGAACCCTAGAGGCAGGGAGTCAGCACAACCACAGCCCGGAACACCATCTGGCCCCCTGGATTCTGTGCTCTCCACAGGTTACTGGAAGCCACCCATGCCTCAGTCCCACGAGGCTCTGGAAACCACACAGGTGAGAAATAAATTTTCATCTTAAGGCAGCTCCTTAATAGTCATGCTTCCCAGCTGTTTAGTAAGGTGTTCCTCCACCTTAGTAATTACCCTGGAGGGAGTTTGTGGTGAGACCAGGACATGAGCAAAACAGTACAAACCACCCAGCTCGCCCTGCCAGACTGAGTGGTTCCCCAGCCTGGCCGACAGGCCCTGAAGGCAACTGGATTTCTGAATACAGAACACACTACATGCTCAAGCAAAATACACTGTTCGTGAAATCAACAACCGGAACCTTATTGACGGATCCCACCTGCCTGAGGCTTTGGGAGAAGGAAGAGAGAGGGCTCCAGCTTGGCTGATAATTAACACACAAAGGGCATAAGTGTCTTCTCCGGAGATGACCAGGCTATCAGTATCTGACCTTGGGCAGCAGGCCTTAGTCTTAAAGAGACGCTGGCCTCTTATGTCAGCTACGACAGGCCTCAGGTTCCAGCAGACACCCCCGGTCACCTACCCAGGCCTACTCCCCTACCCCTTCTCTCGCTGGCAAAGCCCCAGTTCTGCTCAAACGTCCCTCCTTGGCCAGGCCAGGGCACAGATGACATGGCCTGTCACCCAGTTCTGACCCTTGAGGAGTACGAGGAAGTCCCTTCCTGGAAAGCCTTCTTGGCTTTTGCAGAGACACAGGGAGAGGAATGTCCCTCCTTCTGCCTCTCGATATTGGTATATGAAAACATGAGCTTTGATCTATGACTACTCTGGAACCAGGAGGGGGACTAACCACCACGGAGGATGACAGAGCAAGGGAGGCGGAAAGGACCCGGGTTTTGATGGCTTCACGGAGTCACGGCATCAATCAGTTCGGCAGCCGCCCCCTTTCCAGATCCTGGCGATGTGAGACAGTGTGTCTTCCGGGCCACTTAGGCAAGCATCCTGTTACTAGAAGCTGAAAAATCAGTAAAACACACTGAACTCTAGGCCCAGATGTAACCTCACCACAGGTGTACGTTATATCAGTCATAACGGACTGAATACGAAATATGTTTCTGTTCAAGGATGGTTCTTGCTGTTCCACGAACAAATGTACAATGCAAAGGCGATTATCATCGCTGAGATCTGTAAGCGCTTCGTCACCTGCTTCGCACTTTCTGCGTCCCCTCGAATTAGCAATATTATTTCTGTGTATTTTGTAAGTACTTTCACCTTAAGGCATTGTGGTTGTGTATCTGTAGCTGACCCGTGTGTGTTGCCTGTGAAGAATGGCTGTGATGGATAAGTTTATGTGCGAACTTGACAAGACCATGGGGTGCTCAGATCTTTGCCTCAACATTATTTATGGCTGTGTCTGCGAGGGTGTCTCTGGATGAGATTAGCATTTGAATCAGTGCAGTCAGGAGAGCAGAGTGCCCTCCCCGATGTGAGTGGGTCTCATCCAATCCATTGAGGGCACGAATAGAATAAAAGTCAGAGGAAGGGAGAATTCGCCCCTTCTCTGCCTGACTGTTTGAGCTGAGACATTGCTCTTCTGCTCTCAGACTGGGACTCACACCATCGGCTCCCCTGGTTCTCAGGCTTTCAGACTTGGACTGAACTAGAACGCTGGCCTCCTGGGTCCCCAGCTTGCAGATGACAAATCGTGGAACTTCTCAGCCTCCATAATCACAGGAGTCAATTCCTCATAATAAGCCATATATATCCCACTGGTTCTGTTTCTCTGGAGAACTCCCACCAATACAATGCCGTATCCATCCTTAAGAAAATATGGGTGGATTCTTCTGTAACCTGGGTGTAAGGAAAGGTTTTCTGTGACTCAAAATCCAGGTGCAACAAAAGGAAAGATTGGTAAAGCTGACTTTATAAAAATTTAAAGTAAGACTTTTACATGGCAGAAACCCCACTAATAACAAAGCCAAAAAGATACAAAACTGGGAGAAAATACTTGCATTATATGTCACAGATAAAGGGCTAATATCCCTCATGTAAAGGCAAAATAGAAAGAGACCCTAATAGAAAATAGGTAAAAAGACATGGACAGATAGTTCTCACAAAAAGCCCTTAAAAAGCCCTTACAGCCCTGACACTTCATATAGGACCTGACTCTTAGTCGCTGTGACAGTTTTCAAATACGGCCCCTAAAATGTTTGCCATTCCTTCCATTTTGAGGAAGGCCTGGAAACTGAGCTGGCTTTACAGATCCAACCTTCAGAGTACAGCAGACGTGCTGCAGCTAAGTCACAAAAAAAGTTGTGCAGTTTCCACCTGGTTCTCTTAAGATGCTCACGCTGGGAAATGGCCCATCACGTATGGAGTCCATCTACTGGGAAGCTGCCACCAGGTGGCGCGCCGGTTGGCAGCTTCAACTGGCAGCCACGTGAGTCGTTGGCCAGTGTGGTCCTAACCCTGCCGAGCCTTCTGTCCTGTGGATATTTGCCTGCAACCACAGGAGAGATCCCGAGCATCTGCCTAGACAAGCTAAATTCCTGACCCTCCAAACTGTGAGCAAAATAAAATGGTTGTTTTAAGCCATCAAGTTTTGGGGTCACTGTTATGCATCAATAGTAAACAGAACAGGGATTAAATTAGGAGGTTGGGATTAACATACACACACTACTATGTATAAAATAGATAAACAACAAGGACCTACTGTAGAGCACAGGGAACTTTACTCAATAATCTGTGATAACCTATATGGGAAAAGAATCTAAAAAAGAGTGGATATATGTATAACTGCATCACTTTACTGTATACCTGAAACACAACACCATAAATCAACTATACTTCAACAAAAAAATTAAATTAAAAATAAAGAAAAAAGTAGCAACCAGAACAACTGGTACTAAATAAATATTTATCGAATTTATGAATGAAAAACAATTTCTGGAAGATGATGAGGATAATTTCATTCTGTGGTCATTTCTGTGGTCACAGATACATTTCCTATCACTCTGCACATTCAAAGTAAACTCTTTCGAAGCTCAATTCATGCATCAAAGTCCAGACATTGTGCTGCACCAAGCTTTTAGCTTTTAGCTCATCTAACCCTCACGACCTGTGAGGACTCTTGTATTTGTCATTCCATACTTTATGCACAAGGAAGTGAAGCTCAAAGATGCTATAGGCTACCTGTCCACACAGGTAGGAAATAACTGAGCTGTAATTCCCCAGGGCTGCCTGATCCAAAGTTCATCTTCTCCACTGCTGCACACGCTCTTCTACAGTAACTTACTTTACCCATAACCAGTAAAAAGAAATGCTCAGATAGTTTGGTATCTCAATAAGTAAATACCACGGAGATGACCTCATGTCATGGACGACAGGCTGGATCAGCCTGGGGCAAAAATGGACATTGTTCCAAAGATAGGCAAAGCTGGCATCATCTAGAATTCTACAGTTAATGCCAATTTTGTGGCCCTCCAATGACAAACTCCCTTCCTCTTTCCTCCCCCTCATCTCATTCAAAACCACAATTCTCAATCAGAAGGACGGCTCTGGGGCACTGAGATTAGAGCATCCAACCAAAAGTAAGGACAATAAGTCAATCTTTGCATCAGTTACAACATATTTTGACAGCATATGCTCCTAATCGTACAGCATCTGTGTGAGAAAAAAGAGATAACGAAGATCTGGTCCTTGTTCTTTGGTCATTTTGATCCGTATAAGGAGGAAACACAAAATACAGAAAATAAAGAACAGCAGAAAAGAATACATAATAAGTGCTAAGTGCTAAGTCAAGATAATTTTTTCTCAGCATAAAATTCAGATCATTATAAAAAAAGAAAATAAAAATTACTGCTAGTTAACCCAATTCAAACACAACTATAGGCAACATTTTGATGAAATTCCTTCTAGTCTTTTTTCTATTCATATATAACAATATAATTGGATTCATATCATATAGTTCTATATCCTGCTTTATTTCACTTAACGGTGTATTTTCAACACATTCTAGACTAGGATTTTTCAAACTGAACCCTACTGGATTCTGTTTTGAAAAAGCACCCCAGGAGTTCATATTAATGATGTGATATTATTTCAATAGACAGCACACTGATGTATCAATTTTTTCTTATTTTATCTTTCTAAGTTGTTACACTTATTATAAACTGTAAGATTAAAGCTATATAAGAACATGTGCTTCTAAGAGCAAGCAAGACACATACCAGAAAAAAAAGGAAAATCAAGTGCTGTCACCTCTTGAATAAAAATTATATCTGTTTACCTGGATCCGGTCAAAGATAAAATAGAAAGAAATGTCATTGTTTTCTCCACCACCTCCATGCCCTCAGGGTCCGGATAATTATCATTTGTACTACTAATGTAAATTTTATTAGCGTTTCAGACCACCATGTTAAATGGATCAGTGTTACCAGAAGTAAACTCTTGCACCAAAATTTTTTTGATATAAAGGTTCTTTCACATCCATAAGCCCTTCAGAGATGGGATTCAACCCAGTTTCTCCTATATTATTTAAGTTTGTCAATATCAGAAAAGTTACATGATATAAGACTCAAAAGAAAAAAAAACAACTAAAGTTCCAGAATTGTATTCATGTTTTTAAGGAAGTCTCCAAAAGGGAGGGGAGGGGCTTAACAAAAAGGAACTAAGGAGTTACACTACACAGTTTATACACATTATAAATAAAATAAGTAGTAAACTGTTTGACATTTAATTCACACCACTGTACAGAGTACTTCAAAAGGGAAAAAAACGCAGATATCAAGGTTTTCTTGGATCTAGATCATACTTAATTCATAGCCCTGAACAAAATACCCTGGAAGACTAGGTGTGTTGGTAAATGATATTGCTTGAAAGTTCATTTCAAATAGTAACATGCGGCTGACTGCAGTGTCTGCTCAATGGTCCATCTCCCCTCTGTGGCTTTTGTGCCACGAGAGCCTGTCCACCATGGGCTGCCCACCAGACCCTCCCCTGCAGAGCCTTCCTTGCAGCTACGAGAGCGGTGTGACAGGTTCAGACCAGTGTGACCTAAGGGGAAGGATTTTCTTCTCTAATAGTGGGAGGTCCTGCCACTCTTCCTGCCTTGGCTGCTGTCCTGTGAGAGATGATGATTCAGCAGTGGGAGGCCCCACGCCACCCAAGGGGAAGCCAAGAGACCAGAGCAGACCTGCAGGCCTAACACCACTGTCCCAGTGTGAACCAATGATGGAACTCCCTGCTTCTAGATGTATTGATATGTGAGATTAGCTGTGTCCTCCTTGGTTCTGCCAGTTTTACTTAGGCAGTATTTATTCACCTGAAAGTTCCCAAACTCATGCGCAATGCATCCTAGCTCATAAGAGTTTCAGCATCTGGCCAATATTTCAGTGTGAATGAGGAAAAAAAAAAATCAGTGATTTTTAAAACATATTTTACAATAATTATCAAATTCAATGACAGTGCAGGGCCATTTTCCAAAATGGCAGCTGCATGTCAAGTGGGAATCTGATTCCTGGCTAGTGGCACCTGTTTGCCTCAGTCACCTCCATCCATTTACAATTTCGCCTCGTTACAGCAGACACAGCAAGGAGTACTTCCTCCTGACAAAGTCCTTTTCCTGCTGGTGGAGACAATGGAAGCTCTTTAATGGAGTTTATTATTATTATGGAAGGATATAAAAGTAATCTCACCCATTTTAATTCTAACAGAGATTGAAGCAAGACCGGTTAACCTCTACCTTTCCGTCCGTCTATGGTTGGGGGACTCAAGACATAATCCTTTGAAAGACAGATTCTAAAATAGCAAGAAAACCCCAATATTACTAGATAGAGTTTAATATTCTCTAATAATATAGACTTGGATCGTTTCCCTGAAAGACGCTTTTATATAATGCCTGAGACATTTTATTAGTTACTAAAGAGTTCTCTGTTTAACCTCTGGAAGGTATCATTTTTTTGGTATATGTTAGGCTCACTCTTGGATCAAGAGTTTTAGCTTGGACTTTTAAATTAAAATCCACTGAAACACAATTTTGCCAAAGTTTCTAAAATTCACGACTTACAATATATTGACAGTCTCCTATCTCACCAGGTAGCTGACATTTTGTAAAACCCCCTCCTCTGAGCTAGATTCATGCCTTCAACTTGTTTGGGCTATTCAGCAACCAGACATCTGTTCAGAAATCCCTCTAGAAAGTTTCCTACATTATTTATGTCACTGCTAAAGCTATTTCCCCTCCCTTAAAAAACAGCTGCTTTATATACAAAAGAAAAATCATTATTTAGCCAGAATGTTGATAAATGATTCTAGTTTCTTTGCGCTGACCCATCATTGCCTTTTATACACTAATTGGCTTCCTAAGCCTCTTCTGCTCTCAAAGATGGCCAAGTAGCCATTTAATAGTAAAATTTAAATGCTATTCTTCTATTCTCTCAATTAAAAGTAAATGTTTAATGATTTTATGTAAATGGTTTTAATCTCACCCCCAATAGCTTATAACATGATTTTTGAAAGCTCTGAACGTTTTGTCTGCTTTTCTCCTGCAAGCTTAATATAGTTCCCCCAAATTTCCACATTCCACATCATCAAAGCTTTCATCTTGTCTCAAAAGAATAAAGAAAAAAAATTTAAATGCCAATTAAAAGCCAAAATCAACTATTTTCAGCCTCAATTTTCAAATGTCAGTTGGTTTTTACCCAGTTCTAGTTAATTTATATAGTGTAATTCTAAACTCCACTGTTTTGACACTTCCTGCTGAAGAAAATCAAAAGAAACTTTTCACCCTCTATGTTGCTTTTGGAACCAAGCCCCTCCTATCTGTGGTCACCGTGAGGCAGCGCCCAGGCTGGTCCTTAATATGGGGGGATTTGCCTTCACTACTGTGCTTAGCATCCTATCTCCCCGTATGACCTGCTGTTTCTCTGCAGTTGAATGTTCTGGAGGATGGCCAGCTATGAACAGGGTACCAACAGGAGAGAGGTGACTTTCTACATTCAACAAACCATAAAGGGAATTCTGATTAGGAGAAGGGAAAGAAATCCATAAAAAGACCAACTCACAGTTGAGTCTTTGCATTTTTGAAAACTCGAGATCATTTTCTGCTGAATCACTGAATCAGCTAATATTTCTGAAGCCTTACAATTTCTGATTCCTACGGAGTTTAGTTTTTCTAAAACAAAAATGGGAAGTGTTTTGTTTTGTTTTAGTATAAAGAGGTTCTAACTAGACTTCAATTTAAAAGAAAAAAGAGAAAGACAGTGAGTGGGGTATAACCACCGCCTGGTGGATATGCCTAGAATTCTTGGTGAAAATACAGAACTTGCCAAAAATCAGGGGTGGGGGGGAAGAGTCTGCCTTTCTATTTAGAATACGGTTGCTAAACTAAGCCAGAGAGAACAGTAGGAGGAAGACACAGGTTTCTGCCACGCTGTATCTGCAGAGCAGCGACTATACTATACAGATGCTGCTAGTTATTTTTGTTTCATGACGAGTTGTTTGTAAACAGATAACCACCAACTACCACCACCACCGTCCCGCACATCCCCAAAAATATGACCAGGCCTCAAACGTGCCTTTAGTTCTGCTTCTCCTTCGTCCCCACATCCTCAATAACTTTAGTTTTCTAGCTGTACTCGTTCCTGCTATGAAACCTGACAAATAGCAAAAATCTGGAAACAGAAAGAGAAAGAGGAGGAAAAACTAAGGAGAGGTAGGAGCGAGAGGAAGAAGGGAGGGGGAAGAGGAAAAGAAAGAGAGAGAGAGAGACGTCTGTTGCCACCCTCCTGGCTAACTGAAATGCTTGTTCCCGAGATTACAGTAATTACAGCCCCAGCGTGAGTTCCATACAAGCGCTAAATGAAACAGCACATCAATTAAAAAATAAACACTCCATTCTAGGAGAAAGACAACCCCCTGGGACGTCCTAACAAGCGTAAATGAACCTGCCAGGCCGCCCGCCCCTCGGGCCCCTCCCCGTCTAAGGTGGCTGCGAGCTGGCGGGGGCCGCGCTCGCTGGCCGCGTACCCAGACGCTCGGCCCCGGGCGCACCGCGGAGACGTGTCCGCGCGTCCGCGCCAGGTCCCGGCGCCGCCTCCCACGGCGGAGGAGGAGGCTCGGGCAAAAACATGTCAACTTTGGAGAGATGTATATATGTTCCAAAAGCACGAGGTGAAGAGGGAGAATCCATCCAGGATTTCCAGGCTGTCCTATTTACAAGTTTTTCTTTCTCCCTTTCTCTTTCTTTCTTCTTCTTCACTGTGTCCGGATGCTTTATAGATATTTTATCTCACCTAATTAGCAGAACCCCCTTTGAGGTCTGTACTGTGACCCCATTCTCCAGGTAAGGAAACTGAGGCTCCCCCACGTCTCTCAGCGGAGGCGGGAGGAGACCCCCACCCCGGGCCCGCGCCCCTCGCGAGCCCGCGGCTGGGCTCCCGGGCACCTCCTCCGGGGCTGCCCCCGGTCCAGCCCCAACAGGCAGAATGAACTGCAGTCGTTCCACTCCTCCGGCATTGCCGAGCCTCCAAGACCATCGTTCTGAGAACCCCAAGAAGGGCACACCTTCCCGGGTCCCCGCAACGTCCCCGCGCCCTCGCCGGCTCGCGGAGGGGCGGGCGGTCCCCTCGCCAGCAGGTCGCCGACGTTTGGGAGCGTAGGAAACAGGGGCTTGACTAGTTCGAAACGGGCCTCCGAAAGCACGCACTGCATGTCCCCGGTCCCCAAGCGCAGGCTCGGGGAAATGGAACCCCGACCTCAGCCCCACTGAGCGCCGTGGGGACGGTCGTGGCAGAGCCTCTGTCTCTGCGGTCAATCCCAAGGTTATCCAAACTCCGGCCGCAGACAGCGCTCACGGCCGCGCGGACAGCCGGGCCCGCCCCAGGAAGGCTGGGCCTGGGGAGCGCGCAGACTCCGCCCCCCGCCCGGGATTGGAGCGCCGGCCGCGGGCGGAGACCGAGTCCGCGCCGTATAAATATTCATGAGCCGGCCGGGGCGCAGCAGGGCCGGAGCGGGAAGTTGGCGAAGGCCGCTGCTCCCGCCGAGGAGGAGGCGGCGGCGGGGCGCTGGCGTGCCGCTCAGGTGTCCGCTCCGCCTTCCGGCCTGAATTTAGCTCCGTGAGTCCAGCGAGAAGGGGACCGCCGACACCTCGCCCTACTGCCGGCCGGAGCGCGACGCGGACTTCCACCGGAGGCGGGGCCCGTCATCCCGGCGGCGGACCGACGGACCGACGCCGGGGACAGAGGGCGGTGGCCTCGGCGGAGGCGGGCCCCGAACCCCGGCGGCAGACGCGCGGCCTTAGGGACGAGCATGAGCCCCGGGACGCCGAAAGGGGGCCGCAGGGGCTGAACCGGGCGCGGAGCGGCCTGGCCCAGCCATCTTGACTGCGTACAGCGGCCCGCCCGAGAGGAAACTTGCTGCGCCGCCGCCCTAGGTGCCCGGCAAAGTCACCGGCGCGCGCGGAGAAAGCGAGCGACAGAGGGACGATGAGCCGGGGGCCGGCCACTCTGCCCTGCGAGGGCTGAGCCCGGCCGGAGTGAGCGGGGCAGACCCAGGGACTGGGGCGCCCCCCGGCAGCCACCCTCGTCTCCCGCGGCGCCGTGAGGACGCGTCCCGCGAAGGGACCAGGCTATCGGCAGACCCCCCCCCCACCCCGATCCCGGGAGAGGCGGGAGAGAGCCCGGCAGGGCGCCCTCTCTCCCCTCCTCCGGCGCTCTTGCAGGATCTCCCAGCGCCCCTCCGCGCGCCGCCCGGAGGGCGAAGGCGCGTGGCCGAGGCGCGCAGCATGGAGTGGGGTTACCTGTTGGAAGTGACCTCGTTGCTGGCAGCCCTGGCGCTACTGCAGCGCTCCAGCGGCGCTGCGGCCGCCTCGGCCAAGGAGCTGGCGTGCCAGGAGATCACCGTGCCGCTATGCAAGGGCATCGGCTACAACTACACCTATATGCCCAACCAGTTCAACCACGACACGCAGGACGAGGCGGGCCTGGAGGTGCACCAATTTTGGCCGCTGGTGGAGATCCAGTGCTCGCCCGACCTCAAGTTCTTCCTGTGCAGCATGTACACGCCCATCTGCCTGGAGGACTACAAGAAGCCCCTGCCTCCCTGCCGCTCGGTATGCGAGCGCGCCAAGGCCGGCTGCGCGCCCCTCATGCGCCAGTACGGCTTCGCCTGGCCCGACCGCATGCGCTGCGACAGGCTGCCCGAGCAGGGCAACCCTGACACGCTGTGCATGGACTACAACCGCACCGACCTCACCACGGCCGCGCCCAGTCCACCGCGGCGCCCGCCGCCGCCGCCGCCGCCGCCGCCCGGCGAGCAGCCGCCCTCCGGCAGCGGCCACGGCCGCCCGCCCGGAGCCCGGCCCCCGTCCCGCGGCAGGGGCGGCGGCGGGGACGCGGCTGCGCCCCCCGCGCGTGGCGGCGGCAGTGGCGGCGGAGGCGGGAAGGCGCGGCCCCCTGGCGGCGGCGCGGCGCCCTGCGAGCCGGGCTGCCAGTGCCGCGCGCCCATGGTGAGCGTGTCCAGCGAACGGCACCCTCTCTATAATCGCGTCAAGACGGGCCAGATCGCCAACTGTGCGCTGCCCTGCCACAACCCGTTCTTCAGCCAGGACGAGCGCGCCTTCACCGTCTTCTGGATAGGTCTGTGGTCGGTGCTCTGCTTCGTGTCCACCTTCGCTACCGTCTCCACCTTCCTCATTGACATGGAGCGCTTCAAGTACCCCGAGCGGCCCATCATTTTCCTCTCAGCCTGCTACCTCTTCGTGTCTGTTGGCTACCTGGTGCGCCTGGTGGCGGGCCACGAGAAGGTGGCGTGCAGCGGCGGCGCGGGGGCCGCAGGCGGGGCGGGGGGCGCCGGGGGCGCGGCGGCGGGCGCGGGGGCGGCGGGCGCGGGCGCGGGCGGCCCGGGCGGGCGCGGCGAGTACGAGGAGCTGGGTGCCGTAGAGCAGCACGTGCGCTACGAGACCACGGGCCCGGCGCTTTGCACCGTAGTCTTCCTGCTCGTCTACTTCTTCGGCATGGCCAGCTCCATCTGGTGGGTGATCCTGTCGCTCACGTGGTTCCTGGCGGCGGGCATGAAATGGGGCAATGAGGCCATCGCCGGCTACTCGCAGTACTTCCACCTGGCCGCGTGGCTCGTGCCCAGCGTCAAGTCTATCGCCGTGCTGGCGCTCAGCTCGGTGGACGGCGACCCGGTGGCGGGCATCTGCTACGTGGGCAACCAGAGCCTGGACAACCTGCGCGGCTTCGTGCTGGCGCCGCTGGTCATCTACCTCTTCATCGGCACCATGTTCCTGCTGGCCGGCTTCGTGTCGCTCTTCCGCATCCGCTCGGTCATCAAGCAGCAGGGCGGCCCCACCAAGACACATAAGCTGGAGAAGCTCATGATCCGCCTGGGCCTCTTCACCGTGCTCTACACCGTGCCCGCCGCCGTCGTGGTCGCCTGCCTGTTCTACGAGCAGCACAACCGCCCGCGCTGGGAGGCCACGCACAACTGCCCGTGCCTGCGGGACCTGCAGCCGGACCAGGCGCGCCGGCCCGACTACGCCGTCTTCATGCTCAAGTACTTCATGTGCCTGGTGGTGGGCATCACGTCGGGCGTGTGGGTCTGGTCTGGCAAGACGCTCGAGTCGTGGCGCGCGCTGTGCACCCGCTGCTGCTGGGCCAGCAAGGGCGCGGGCGCGGCCGGCGCGGGCGCGGCGGGGGGCGTCCCCGGGGGCGGGGGCCCGGGGGCCGGCGGGGGCGTGGGGCCGGGCGGTGGGGCGGGCTCCCTGTACAGCGACGTCAGCACCGGCCTGACGTGGCGGTCTGGCACGGCCAGCTCCGTGTCTTATCCAAAGCAGATGCCATTGTCCCAGGTCTGAGCGGAG
Source organism: Globicephala melas (assembly GCF_963455315.2). Taxonomy (NCBI): domain Eukaryota; kingdom Metazoa; phylum Chordata; class Mammalia; order Artiodactyla; family Delphinidae; genus Globicephala; species Globicephala melas. The sequence goes on from NC_083315.2 coordinate 9,822,480, forward strand.
GGGAGGGGGCGTCCGGGAGGGCTGGGGAGGGGGCGAGGAGACCGAGTGTTGCGGCGGGGGGGACACTCGGAGGCAGAGGGTCCCCCCCCTTCACCGTGTTGATTGCTATTAGCATGATAATGAACTCTTAATGGTATCCATTAGCTGGGACTCGCTTAGAACAAAGTACCTGGCATTGAAGGCTCCCAGCCCCAGCCCCCGTTCCTCCACCGACGGGCGAGGAATTCCTCCCGCCAGGCGTTAATTTGTCTTGGCAGAGGAGCGTGAGCTCTGCTGCCGCGTTTCCAGGACCCAAGGTTTGGAACCCTCGCTGGTTGCCATTTGCTGAGCTTGAAGCCAGACTTACAGATTTCACCTGAGGGACCTAGTTTCCGCCCTCGACTCTCCTGCGTAAACCCTCACCCCTAACCTAACACGTCCTAGAGGAGGGATGACCGCGACCTAATGGGATTGCACGGTTTGGGTATTCTTAATGACCAGGCAGATGCCTTAAGTAAACAAACAAGAAATGTCTTAATTGTACACCCCAAGTAAATACGGGTTTCTTACATTAGAGGATGTATTTATATAATTATTTGTTAAATTGTAAAAATGTGTAAAATATGTACATATCCAAAGATATACAGTCTGTACATTTTCTGTAAAAAGTTAGAGGCCACCCCTGTAAGAACAAATATAAGTATTCTATTTTGGCAATAAAATGACTTTTGATAAATGATTTAAACATTGCCCTCTCCCCCTGCCTCTCCTAAACTGTTAAACCTTGAAAGTGCTTTTTGCTGAGGGCCCGTTGGAAACACGGACATTTGCTAGTTTCTCATTATGTACGCTGCCCTTAGGCATGGAGAAAATGACCTGTTAAACTCTAGTTCCTAAGTTGTTAGCAAAGTTGAAATATCACTATTGAACTGAAATCACGATTAAGATTTTGCACCTTTCCCGAGAAGGTGGTGTTTTTTGAATGGTAGCTCTTTTCTGATCCATGGGTAACAGCACTCACCTTAGTGTATGTAAACGGAACTTTTGCAAGGCACTAATTCCACTCCGCCTTGTTATTTATCTTGTATGATATCACTAAAGGCTTCAGACTCCACGTTCATTTCTCACGTCTGTGATTCTGAAAGCACCTGCTCTTGCAGGACTGAACACACTGCTGAAGGGTAGGGTAGAGGTTAATGTTTTAAGCCATCGATCACACTTTACAGTGTAAGTCACTCGACAATTTGGTGGTAGAGCAGGCGCTCTTTACTGGATTAAACTAACGGGTTAACATCTTAATAACCTTCCAGGCTTGTGTATATCACATGTGCTGCTTTTCCTAGAGAAAAAGCTATTGTTCCTCTGTCAAGACTAAGCTAATTGATTTGAGCAGAAGGCTGTTGAATTAGCAGAAGAATGCTTTGGCAATTGTTGAACTTTTTACCTGTCTGCCTAGTGGCTCAGCACATCATTCCTTTAAGAGGAACCAAATGAATAGGGTTAATCTGTAGGGAACTTGGTCTTTTGAGTTTGAAAAACTTTGATCTTTTCTCCTCTCCAAATGTGCTGTATAGTCTGAAGTTTCTTTCCCTGCGGCCCGGCTCCTCTTGGTGCAGACCAATTGGCCACCGCGGAGCCTTAAAGTTCTTCCATTAAAGCGATGTGGGACTTTTACTTTAAAAAGGAGAGAGAGCGAGGGAGAGGAAGACTTGTAACAGTTAGTGAAGACCAGAGGCACAAGTGCGCGCAGCCTTTTAAACAGCTTTCCCCGGCATTGTTAGCCAGCCTGCAGGCAGCTAGGCATGGGTTGAAGCATTATAGAAAAGGGCTCTGAATGCCCTACAGGTGGTCTGTGCACATAATCCCCCAATTTAAAGCGTTTTCCTTTGCTGGACAATTGCATTACAAAACTCCCTTCTTTTTCGCTCCTAATTGAACCAATGAACTATTATAAACTACAAGTTTTTCGTAAAAAAAAAAAAAGAGAAAACCTTCAGTGCCTAAATTCTATTGACTAAAATTCTGGCAAGTTTTCTGAACCGAACCTTTTAAAGCACCGGAAGTAAAAGCTTCTTCAGCAGACATTTCTCTTTTTCAGATATTTTTATTCCTCTTGCTTGTTATTTTCGGACAGATTAGCAATAATTTAAAAGTAATTGGTAAGGTTGTGTGTTCAGACTGAAAAGATAGCCCCAGGTCCCTTATTAACCTGTCAATCAAGATAAGAAATGGGCAGCTACCCTGCTAATGATGGGGGGCATCAAACATTGGGGGCTGGGTGGGGACTTGTTCACTGCATCCTGCTAAGAAGTTTGTTCTCTTTACTTCTCCTAATAGGAATATTTAGTGGTTCAAAAATTTTTTTCTTTTAATGAATAGGATGGAAACTACTTCTTTGACTGGTCTTTGTCATGTAAGAGGCTTTTAAGGAGGGTTTCTCGGGAGAAACATTTTGCAAATCCTTTCCAGAGTCATTCTTGGTGTTAATTGGATTTTTAAAATTAGATATACGGGAAGAACACCTACTTTAGCTATCATGCCGATTATATATATTTTTTAAGTCAGAACCACTGTAAAATCTTCACCTCCTGGCAGTTTATATTAAAGAATTACTATTTTGTAACTTGGGTACCAGTGAGTGGCCTGCATCTAACCCATGGGGTGGCTCTCATGTGCTCTGTGTACATAAACCAGCCATAAACTTACACTTTCAGTTATAAAGTTTTAAAGGCAGTTCCCATAGGCTTTATCACGTATGTGAGAAGGAGAGACAGTTAAAAGACTAGTTAGCATATTGGTTTCCAAGCTTAGCAGGAGTCTCGCTATTGACATATTTTCAACTATGTGACGGTGGTAAAGGGTCAACTTTGAAGTTTTTTCCTTTACTAATTCTTCAGTATAGCCTTGTAAAATGCCACCTTTGATCACTTTTACAAAATGGCTACAATTCTGAGGACAGCTCTTAGGAGAAAGCTGCGCGTGTCACCGCAGAGGCTGATTTTAGAGACTGAAAATGAAAACAGCGCTAGTTCCTTGAATTGCAAAGTTGCTAGTACCCAAAAGGTATCTATTAATGGGATTAAAGATTCCAAATAGGTTTGAGGAGTGGGAAAAGGGAGGAAGAGTATTTGGCCATCAGCGTTAGGTGAACATAGATGGATCCCTCACCAGGGCATGGAGCCAGTATGAGTTTCTGAAAACCTTGTCAAATATGGGGGGACGAGGAGGGGATAAGGTTACCGTGTGGCTAGAAGATCAATGTAAGTAAAGTCTAATATGGTTAAAAGCATTAGAAAACCCAAAGCTCATTAAAAGTACTTGTGGCAGAAGTTACGTGAAACACTTTCTTTTTGCTTTATAATGAATGCAATTTGAAAGTAACACAAAACAGAGGGGAAAGTGTATTAGAAGTTTAAGGAGCAAACTTTGTCACCATTACAGTGACACCTGTATTGATGTCACCTGCATTGATGACCTTAAAGGTTTCTGTAAGTCTTCCAAGTTAGAGGGAAGGAAATCGGATTGCTTTGCCAAAAGAAAAGTCACACATGGAGCCTCACACAGTTGTGAGCACAGGATGCAATTGAAAGCATAGTTACAAAATAGTCCCTTGAGATGCAGCACACAGCGCCCGCGGTGATCAACTTCCACACTTGATACAATACTGCCACCTGGCGATGCTGCAAAGTTCCAGAACCGGAGGATAGGCGGGCTCCTTCATTTCAATTCTTTCAACTACTGAGCCCCCCGCAGTGCAGGCCTGACCCCTGAACAGAAGGCCTGCAGCTATTTTGTATTCATAATTTTGAACTCTTTCTCTCAAGGAAAAGATTCCCCAACTGCATCCGTTTACAGCCCCAAGAGACCTCAGTTGAATTAAACCCTCGATACAACAGTTATGCGAAAAATCTAAGCTGGGTTGAAATCCAATGATAGGTCTTTTAAAAAATTGTCTTCTGAGTTACTTTTATTTCAAGAATGAGCAGCTCACCAAAGCTTCACCACACCAGAATTTAGTGGGAGAAAGAATAAATCGTGAAGACCATGTTGGGGGGAGCCATGCAGTCGGCTCGTTCGTTTCAGTACACGCCTTACCGTCTCCCACCAAGCAGTCCATCTGTGGAGTCTGGTGGATGCTCTCCAATGCCGCGCACGAACGCTGCTGGCTTGAGAGGGACGCAGGCTGTCCGCCATCGTCTAGCCAGGTGTTCGTGGAAGCACACCACAGAATAGAAACCGTGCCAGGATACAGGTCAGCCAAAGGGAAGAGAGGGGGAGGCGTCAGTTCTGGAATAGTTGAGCACAGCAGTGTGGGGAGACCAGGCCTGCGAGGAGGGCGTATAGAAAGGGACAGCTTCACGAAGCCGTGTCTGAAGCCTTCTTGCTGCTGAAGGTCAGAATGATAGGGCCAGGTGGGAGGGTGTGGCACTGGTCAAGGGGAAGGGGACCAAAGAAGGTCTTAGAGGTCACCTGTGCGATCCTGGAGTTTTCAAGGGGTTATTGAGAACCTTGCTGCTCTGTGAACGAGGAAAAGCAGCGTGACCTAAGAATATGTGATGGAACGTGGAATCAGAAGTTGTGCTGTATCCAGACCCACAGCCGTTCCGCACGCACACGAAGGCGCCTCATTTTCAGGCCAGGAAACTGATGCCCGAAGCGGACCGGACTTGCCCAAGGTCATACAGCCAGGAGCAGAGCTGGGCTTAGAAGCCACAGATCCTACGTGTCACTCCTATTTCCCTAGGCCTTTCCCGCTGCCCTGGTGTCTGTGTAAGTCCCTGAGGCCACCAACCACCACGCGCATCCATCCCTGACATCAGCTCTCCTGGCCGTGTTCAGCCAGTCCCAGAATCCTACCAGAGTCCAGGTTTTCCATGGTCTGGTGCTGACCTACAGAGGAACATTCGAACACACAGCCTGAGAGGCTGCCCGGAGAGCTCCGGGAACGTTTGCCTCTCCGGCCCCTGGCCGACACGGGCCAGCTCACCTGCTCTGCACTGCCCACATTCACAGTAACACGATAATTGGCAGTGACTGGGAGGAAGGAAGGGGTCAGCGGCTGATGGAGTCACACCAGGGAGAGGGCCCCAAAGTGGGAGCACCATGCCCTGGTCAGCAGAGGCCTGGAACCTCCAGGAAGAAAGCGAAGCCGCTGGGTGCTGAAGAGCCAGGCCGGAGCAGCAAACAGAGAGTGTGGCTGAGCCCCGCGGAAATCTCCGGAGGGAGAGGACCAACGGGAAGGGAGATGAACTCAGCTGATTTAAACCACACGCTCCAGGAGATGCCCCAAGAGGCTGGTGGTACCCGGAATGGGGCGGCCAGAGAAGGATGGAGTGAAGGAGGACCGGCCAGGCAAGAGCAAAAGTCAGGATAAATTTTAACTAAATGACCATGTTTTAATGGCTTTCCAAGCCTTGAGGAGAACCGTTATTCACCAAGGACAAAAGTACCTATTTATAGCACCTTATTTAATGCTCAGGTGAACCGTACACTAATTTAAATTAGAAAAACTATTTCCAACGTTCATCCTCTAACAAACCTGTTTCTAATTAACTAACACCCTGGCAGTAGCTCTCACCCCTGCCTACGTGCTAGAGGGGTGTTTCTTAAAAACACCACGTCCCGGCAGCACCCCAGACCAGCTGAACCAGAACTTCTGGGCATGGAATCTGGGAATTCAAAGTTTTCTCAGGCTACCCCAGGTGAATGATTCTCATGTGTAGGCAGAGTTGAAAGCCAGCGAACTGCAATTGAAGGTGATGTTATGATCTAAAGCGAAACAAAATACAACTAGAAGTTAACTAAGCAAACTGCTTTTGTCATCCAGTTTAACTAATTTAAATGGAAGTGGTTATTTTTTTCACCTTAAGTAAATATTTGGGAGAGTACAAGGGTGCCCTCACCTGGTCCAAAGGGAGAACTTCATGCTATGTTGTTTTGAACGGAAGCTCTCGCTACACAGGGCTGTTTTGGATAACCATGCTTTTGCTTTCACTTATAATGAAACAACCAAAAACTGGGTACATAGGGAATGATTCTTTTAACCGAGAAATTAAACCCAACCTGTAAACCTAGAAGGACCCAATCATGTCGATATATTATTAGTAGACGCTATTACAATGAAAGAGACTCTTTTTCTTCAGTAAATGTTTATTTAGTAAAACCAACTCAGCTAGAAATGAAGGTTCATCCTGTGGTGACCTGACCTGGGTGTGACTTTCCAAGACCAAGTGATCTGTCACCCTGTAGTCCTAGAGGCAGGCAGGCTGTGATCCTGAATGTATGTCACCATGTGTATCTTCAAAAGTAAACTCATACTATCTTACCTGATGCTGGAACTTTGCTTAAGTTATAGAATTTTTCGGATACCGTGTGTTCAGTGCAGAAATCTACTCTTTCTCCAGGTACCCTGAGAGAAGGGACGAGTCCTTGACCAAAGACCCAGAAAGTGAGATTCATTCCGCAAGTAAACTCTGAGGTTTTCCTGAGTCTACCTAACAAGTATGATCTTAGATCTTAACTGTCACACCTCATCCAATTTCTGTAAGAAAGAGTCTAAGCAGAGGGTCATAGGTCAAACCCACAGACAGGATACAAATTTTGTGTAATACCGTTTAGGAACCAAAAAGAAGTTAATTCCAGGAATTAGGACACAGACAATTTTGGGGGGCCAAAGAAGTGGAAGTTGCTAAAATGGAAGTTGTTATTAAAAGGATCTGTTAGAACCAAACAAAAGGTATCATTTCATAGCATCACTGGGATTAGAAATACAGGATGTAGCTGTAGACACTTAGCTTGTGAAAATGAACATATGTGTGCCCTCATTAAAAATACCCTCCTCGATCCTTGTGCTTTACATTTTATTTGAATCTATGCACTTAGGACATTGGTACAAAGAGAAGAGATTTATCCCTTGGACCTTATCCAGTCACAAGTGATTATTCACTCATCTCATCACCCAGCCGCCCAGTGACCCAAGCATTCTTTACCCATGTATGCTGCTTCGTTTCTGTACCAATCAAAATAAGGCTAAGTCTTGCTACAATAACAGACAACTCCAAAATCTCAATGGCTTAATGCAACAAAAAATAATTTATCAGAGAAAGACAAATATCATATGATTTTACTTATATGTGGAATCTGAAAAACAAAACAAACAAAACAACACTCAGAGATACAGAGAACAGATGGGTGGTTGCTAGAGGGGAGGGAGATGAGGGGTGGGTGAAATGGGTGAAGGGGTCAAGAGGTACAAACTTCAGTTATAAAATAAATAAATCATAGGGATGTCATGTACAAGCATGAGGACTATAGTCAATAATACTGTAGTACAAATTTGGAAGTTACTAAGAAAGCAAATCTTAAAAGATCTCATGACAAGAAGAAAAGAAAACTTGGAACTTTGTAGGGTGACAGATGGTAACTAGACTTTTTGTGGGGATCATTTCCCAGTGTATACAAATGTCAAATCACTATGTTGTACACCTGAAACTAATATTATATTGTATGTCAATTATACTTCAATAAAGTAACGCTAATACTTTATCACTTGCACACATTGTCCAGTATGTGTCAGTAGAGGGATTCTTTCCACCTTAGATGCCAGGTTGCTGAAAGCTTTATCTTGGCACGTGCTTCCATTTTCCCTGCATAGGTTGGAAGGGATATAGCCACTGATTCTTAAAGTTTCTGCCTGGAAATGGCAGTGTCATATCTACACGTGTCATGAACCAAAGCAAATCATATGGCCATATTACACCCCAAAGGGTGCAGGGAAGTAACCATGTGCCTGGAAATATTTATTGAATAGCAGTAATGACCACCACAGCTCCCCACAGACTGTTCACCACAGTTAAGTCTGCCTTCTCCTGAAAGGAGGGAAGTAAAAAACAAAAAGAACTGGACTAAGAATTTCTGTGTTCTTGCCTTAGTTTTTATTATCAATGTTTCTGGACTCCATTTTCCTCATCCATGAAATGAGGGTAATAATAATTGCGTGGCTCTTCCTTTTTTTTTCCTCTTTTTTTAAGCTGAGGTATAATTGATGTACTATCACTCTGCCCTTCTCACACAATTCTTCTGAGAAACAGATGACATGATCAAGAGAAAAATAGTATATTTTAAATTGTATTTACAAGAAAAATCAAGATATAAGTATAGGGCTTCCCTGGTGGCACAGTGGTTGAGAGTCCGCCTGCCGATGCAGGGGACACGGGTTCGAGCCCCGGTCCGGGAAGATCCCACATGCCGTGGAACAGCTGGGCCCGTGAGCCATGGCCGCTGAGCCTGCGCGTCCAGAGCCTGTGCTCCGCAACGGGAGAGGCCACAACAGTGAGAGGTCTGCGTACCGCAAAAAAAAAAAAAAAAAAAAAAAAAAGATATAAGTATAAACTCCTCAATGAGATGCTTGTGACTTCCACTGTCCTTATAATGGTTAAATGTCAGTGCTTTAACCCACTCAGAAGGGAGAATTTCTATTATTTTTTAAAATTTTATGCTGTTCTAAAAATGCATTCATTCAGCACATGTCTGTTGAGCACCTACTGTGCAGGGAACTGGGAATTACACTTCAGCATCTCCGTGAACCACCATGATATGAGAGGGGATTCAAAGCACTGTGTTCAGCTGCAGACACTTTATTCATGTAAAACTCACCGGAGAAAATGAACACCCAGTAGAGCTAAACAGCAAGAAGAATAAAGAGGAGAGAAAAACAGAGAAGAAAGTTTAAGAGAAGCAAAGTTTGGATGAAGCAAAAAAAAAAAAAGTTTAATCAGAGTTGCAACAAAATGCTGCAAAGCCCATTAGAAATCCTACCTCCACACCCAGTTCCCACACTGAAGATGTGTAGTTCTATATGCTGGAAAACCTTGCCCTTCATAACTTTTATGCTGGAAAGTTGGATTTCATATGAAGGAAATGACTAAGTCTGAAATACTGTAGGTTTAAAATGACTCACATACTCTTCAGATTAATAGAACCTAACACTGTATTATGCTTTGTGTATTTGGATTTCAAAATTCTCAGAGGATTTAGCAGTCTGAGACCAAAGATTGGATTTTTCCAAATCACACAGAAGCTTTTAAATCCAAGTTTATTCTAATTAAAGGATGAATGTGGTGAATTCCATGACTTTCCAGCACAATCGTGTTGTGCCAGCTCAAGAAGGATTAATGCAAGACTAACACAGAAGTTTCCAAGTTCAATAACGTGAGGGCGGGTGGGTCTGCGGAAAGTCCGGGAACTCTTTTCCAGGCCCCTAAAGTTACCAGTTTGGTTTTACAGTAAGCTGTTCATTAGCTTGGGTGAGAAGTGTCAAGTTAACAAAAAAAAGGTGTTAATTCCATTTGGATTATCCTCAGTGTGATTTCCCAGCACAACCAAAACTCTACTGACACAACCTGGATGCCATTCTACCCCCAGTTCTATGTGAGTCTCTGGGCCTATATTTTGCCTCCAAATCTCCCATAACACCCCCATTGGACCAGCCCCCATCCAGAGGCACCCTGCTGGGCTGGGGGCGAGCACCCATTTGAGAAGTAGAGGAAGTGTGTCTTTGGGGTCCCTCCACCCTGTTCTGTGTCCTCCTCTTTGATGACATCCATATTTCTTTCTCGGTATGAAGTTCCATCCTGCTTCCTTTTATTTACAATGAACTTCATTATAGTCTCTTCACCAATCAAACCCAACAAGCCTCCAAGGAAAAGAATACAAAACAGAGTACATGCCCCATCCAAAAAATGTAATTTATGGGACTTCCCTGGTGGTGCAGTGGTTAAGAATCTGCCTGCCAATGCAGGGACACAGGTTCGAGCCATGGTCTGGGAAGATCCCACATGCCGCAGAGCAGCTAAGCCTGCGTGCCACAACTACTGAGCCTGCGTGCCACAACTACTGAAGCCCACGACCTAGAGCCTGTGCTCCGCAACGAGAAGCCACCACAACGAGAAGCCCACGCACCGCAACGAAGAGTAGCCCCCGCTCGCCACTAGAGAAAGCCCGCATGCAGCAACAAAGACCCAACAAAGCCAAAAATAAAATGTAATATAGAAAGCATGCTTTCTGACCCAACTAATGAATAACAATTTATTAGGAAACATTGGTGTTAGAAACACATGCAGGGTTACTGGCAAGGTCCCCTGGGGAGATATACCTGGACAGAGTCTCCCAATACCCCCAAGGAGACCACATGCACTCCCTCATCTTGGGCTGACTCAAGGGAGTCTTGTTTTGTTTTGTTAACATCTTTACTGGAGTATAATTGCTATACAATGTTGTGTTAGTTTCTGCTGTATAACAAAGTGAATCAGCTATACATATACATATATCCCCATATCCCCTCCCTCTTGCGTCTCCCTCCCACCCTCCCTATCCCACCCCTCTAGGTGATTACAAAGCACCGAGCTGATCTCCCTGTGCTATGCGGCTGCTTCCCACTAGCCATCTGTTTTACATTTGGTAGTGTATATATATGTCCATGCCACTCTCTCACTTCGTCCCAGCTTACCCTTTCCCCTCCCTGTGTCCTCAAGTCCATTCTCTACGTCCCTCCCCTAGGTTCATCAGAACCATTTTTTTTTTAGATTCCATATATATGTGTTAGCAGAGAGTATTTGTTTTTCTCTTTCTCACTTACTTCACTCTGTATGACGAACTCTAGGTCCATCCACCTCACTACAAATAACTCAATTTCATTTCTCTTTATGGCTGAATAATATTCCATTGTATATATGTGCCACATCTTCTTTATCCATTCATCTGTCCATGGACACTTAGGTTGCTTCCATGTCCTGGCTATTGTAACTAGTGCTGCAGTGAACATTGTGGTACATGACTCTTTCTGAATTATGGTTTTCTCAGGGTATATGCCCAGTAGTGGGCTTGCTGGGTCATATGGTAGTTCTATTTTTAGTTTTGTAAGGAAACTCCATACTGTTCTCCATAGTGGCTGTATCAGTTTACATTCCCACCAACAGCGCAAGAGGGTTCCCTTTTCTCCACACCCTCTCCAGCATTTATTGTTTGTAGAATTTTTGATGATGGCCATTCTGACTGGTGTGAGGTGATACCTCATTGTGGTTTTGAATTGCATTTCTCTAATGATTAGTGATGTTGATCATCCTTTCATGTGTTTGTTGGCAATCTGTATATCTTCTTTGGAGAAATGTCTATGTAGGTCTTCTGCCCATTTTTGGATTGGGTTGTTTGTTTTTTTTGATACTGAGCTGCATGAGCTGCTTGTATACTTTGGAGATTAATCCTCATCAGTTGCTTCGTTTGTAGATATTTTCTCCCACTCTGAGGGTTGTCTTTTCGTCTTGTTTATGGTTTCCTTTGCTGTGCAAAAGCTTTTAAGTTTCATTAGGTCCCATTTCTTTATTTTTGTTTTTATTTCCATTTCTCTAAAGGGAGTCTTTTTGGGCTTCTGTTGGCCCTATTTGGAGATGTGGAGTTACCAACAGATCAGCTAGGCCCTTAGACCCCTTTGACCCCCCCCCACACAAAGGCAAGTCATCATTCCTCCACTTTCCCAAATGTCCAAGGCCACTAGGCTCCCTCTGCACCCTATCCCCACATGCTGTTACCCAGCCTCACAATGATGGGGCCTTAAACTCTGCCTCTGGCCCTTCATCCTGGTGTTTGCCCTGATCTCCTCAAGCACCAGCTCCCTGCCTGGGCTCCCTTCTCTGTCCCTTGGCGTCTCTCACACAAAGTTGGTCTTTGGGACTCTAGTCTCTCCTCCTTTTCTCCCTCTTCCCACTTGGGTACCAATGTCTTCTCCCCTCCATCCCCAAGAAGTCCACCCCCTTCCCTGGACTTATCATCTTCCTTGTCCTCTTATCACAGTTATTGATCTGTCATGATCACCAAAGTAATTGCTGATACCAGGTGATACAGGGAGCAGTTTCTCCCAAAGCCTTGGGACTTTAAAAGGTATCCAAGCTTGAATATTTAATTCAAGAGCTGAATCTTGATGAGTAATTTCAAACATCAGCCATGGATGGGCCCCACCCAACTAGAAAAAATTTCCAAGAGTCATAGAAATATCATGTCACGCCTCTGGGCCTTTTATTTTATTGAAGTATACTTAATTTATAATGTTTCAGCTCTACAGCAAAGTGACTCAGTTTCATATATATATATATATGTATGTGCATATATATATATACATATATATACACACACACATGCACATATATACATATATATGTGTATATATGTATATACAACCTATATATAACTTTTCAAATTCTTTTCTTTTCTTGTAGATTATTACAAGATATTGAATATAGTTCCCTGTGCTATACAGTTGGTCCTTGTTGTTTATCAATTTTATATATAGTAGTGTGCACACCTCTGTTTTAAAGACTTGTTGGATTCAGTTTATAAAAAGTGAATTTTAGAAGTTTTATATCACTACTGAACTTTAAGTTGTGTAAGAAGACATGGCTGAGGTTCGTTATGCCCCGAGCAGCGCAGTCGGGCATCTGATCAAAGGGTCAAGTGCAAACAGACTGCTACATACCCAGTGGGAGAGGCACACAGAGTGAGGGCATCAAGCAGCTGAGAAATCCTCTCCTCATGGAAAAATCAGCAGCTGGCAAAGGTGGTCCCTCCATGACCGTAAGTGTCCTCTCTGTTCCTGGCCCAGAAAGGAGTGATGAAGAGGCCTCGAGCCGGCCAAGAGTTGATTGCGGCTTAGGGAGGGCTTTTGTCCTTAATGAGCCAAAACCTTGCAAGGGGCGGTGGGGTATGGGGAAAGAACACAGGTTTTTGGAGTCAGATCTACTAATAAATTCCTGCTGCAGTTTCCTTCACTGTGTGGCCTTGAGAAAGTTACCAGTGAGCCTTGGTTTCCTTATCTGTCAAATGGTACCCTCAGGGCTACTGAGAGGATCAAGTGACCTGACCTGTGCTCTTGGCATGCAGTAGACACTCACTTAATGCCCTTCTCCTCCAGCCAGAGGGACACAGGCTGATCTCTTGTGTGGGTCCTTGGTCAGCTTCCTTCTCCGTTCCCCATGGCAGCTGTTCCAGACTTTCTCCAAACACACTTGCCCACAGACACTCCCCACCCTCCCGTGAGTATCCCGTCTGCTCTGCCCTGACCCCCTTGCCTCTGGTCTCCAAGGAGACGTCTCCCCTCCACTCAGGGCCGATCCCCTCACCTGCATTCTTTGTCTGATCCTCCATCAGGTCGAATAGCTGTTCTGTTACTGATTCCTCTTTATCTCATGTCTTCAAACCTTCCTTCTGTGCTGCCGTCTCCCCATAGTTTTAAGTTTCTCCTATGGTAAAATTAACTTGAAAAATCGCCTATTGAACAGCTACCTGGCGCCAGACACTAGGCCCTATATTGGGGCTACAGTGGGGAACTTGGAGTTTATTGTACCTTCTCTAACTTTTCATTTGTACGCTGAGCCCCACTACCTATCCTGTAGGGGGGTTATGACAGATTCAATCAGAAAATCCAGACAGGGGAATTCCCTGGCAGTCCAGTGGTTGGGATTCGTCATTTTCACTGCCAGGGCCTGGGTTCGATCCCTGGTCAGGGAACTAAGATCCTGCAAGCCACATGGAGCAGTTAAAAAAAGGAAATCCAGGCAGGGCAGGTAGTAAGCAAGGTCACCAGCTAAGGTGGGAGTGGGGAAGAAGAGTTTAAAATGGTTGATGGGAAGCTAACTAAGAAAACATGGAGCTGGGGGGACAGTGGTGGGGACCCTACTGGAGACTGTGACTTATAGTGGCACCAATTTGGGTGCTAGGACCAAGCTCTCCAGAAAGGCCAGCCGCTGGGCGGCCCCTTTAGGCCACCACCCTGGCCCTCTTCTCTCCCCAGCACCCTACCCACTATTGCTGGGGCATCATGTCCGTGTGTGTCTGGAAAGTAAAACTGGCAATAAAAGATATCAGCATGATGAAATTTAAATAATATTTCCCCCCCGCAAAAAAGGTAAATTTCATCTGAGAAAAAGACAATCTGGCAACAAGAACAAACAATGGAAGCAACAGCATAAGGACACTTAAACGAAAGACCAGGTTTGATATCAACTCATGCCTATAGAAATAACGTTACGTAAATAAGTAATTCTGCTCTATCCACCAAATCAGGTGCAGGATGCCAGACCCTTCCCCCTGCCAACGACACGGAAATACAAGGAATGGGGGACACGGCGCACACTGGGCCCCCCTGGGGTGTAGTAAATATGATACATCTCATCAGAGGCTTTGGGTGGAAACCCAGGTGGTGTCAGAAAGGAGGACACAGAAGGAAAGAGCTTAGAGTTTTAAAGGAATATATAAACTCAAGCACGGATATGTGACAGCTTCTGGAATACTGCAGATCCGCTGTTTGTCCCACCGACTCAGTCCCTGCTCAGGGTGAATAATCGGGGCTGCTTTGCTATGAGGTCTGGTTGTTATGAGGAGACAAGGGACTCACCCCTTAGAAGTGGCCATAGGGATCCTGAAGGTCTTGCTGACCCCGCTGGCTCTTTTCCTGTCCCTTAGGGGTTGCCTGAAGCAGAGGATAGAGCGTGGGCACGAATGCCCAAGGATCTGATAGCAGCTCTACATTGATTATTCCCAAATCTGTCTCCTGCCAAACACCTCTGAGCTCTGGTCCAGTAAGACCAACTTCCAGCTGGGCATCTCCTGAACGCTCCACAGACAACTCAACCTCGGCACCTCCAAACCAGAAACCATCAGCATCCATCTTCCACCAGGGTTTCCTCTGGTGAAAGTTACCAAGTACCCAGGATCTCATCCCTCTTCCTCATTCCCCAACCCCGCCCGTCAGAGCAGTGCAGATTCCACCGCCTCTCGACAGCTCGTCAACCTCCTTACTTCCAGGCGTACCTGGGTCTGGGGGTTGCCAAGCTGAAATAAAGTAGAGGGGCAGAAGAGCCCGGGAACAGGGCAAGACCAGCTCTTAATCAGGACAGCTGGGAGCCACAAGCTGAAAAACATAGAATTGTGTTTTTGAGTTTAACGTGGACTGAAATTTATTCCGGAAAGGCAATTTCCTCAGGCATGGGGGAAAATCATGATTAAATAATTACAACTGGAGTGCACTGAAACACACCTAGCTGATCAAGTTCTTTGAAAAGCTGGCCCAACTTGTAAATCTTATTGGATTTAAATTCTCTAATAGGTAAGGATGACTATTTTACGAACAGGTTAATGACTAAAATGTAACTAACGTGTGTCACTGTGACTCAGTTCCATGTCCAAGGTCAACTTCACTGACAGACTTAGTGGGGGACTCAGACACGCCATCTACCTGGAGGGAACTCCCCCAAGTTCTCGACAAAGCATGACAGGGAAATGGCATCTTCAGGGTTAGCATTTTAAATTCAACCCACGAAATTATAGAAGCATCACATATGGTCTGCCTGGAGTCAAAAGTGGTTTAATAGTTGAGAATGTATGCAAACTTTAATAAAAATTGTCTGGAAATTTATCGTAAAGAAATAACCTGATAAGAGAAAAGGCCTGTGTGCCCATGTTATTTTATTGTCTAATATCAAAAAGCGAGAAGCACTTTAGTCAACAGCAATCTGAACGTTCCATAGCAGAGGCTGGGGTTGGTGATCAGCGTGGTCACCTGGTGGACTATTTCGCATCCATTCAAACGGCTGATAAAGAGCAGAGAATCATGAACAATGTGTATGATCGGTGAGCAAGGGGGAAAAGCAGAATAAAAGTATTACAAGTGCAGTTATAAATTTTAACACCTAAGAAGCTAAGACTACAAAAAGATGATGATGTTGTGTTACAGAGCGAGGCTAGGGGCATTATTACAAAACTTCTGTGTTCTTATATTTCCATTATAACTGTTTTAACTTCAAGAAATGTCTGCCGCTCTAACTTGTAATCAGACACCAATTGCATTCTTCTTCTGTAGACCTCTCATACGGCCTCAAATACCACTATTCAAGACTTACTCAAAACCAACAAGGTCTTACTGGAGAGCACAGGGAACTATATTCAACATCTTGTAATAAACTATAGTGGAAAAGAATATGAAAAAGAATATGTACATACGCATGTGTGTGTGAATGTATATATGTAGGACTCACTCTATGGGGACCGTGCACCCCCTGTTCATTTGTTAACCTCCTAGAAAGCTTACACTATTGTCAACGTTCAGCTTTGTGAACAATAACCCCTTCTGTTTGACTACCTTCAAGAAGGCATCCCAGAGCGGAGCGATGGGAGTGGGAAGGCTTGGCCATCAGCTGGCCAGATTATATTAGATAAGTGACTTCACCTTCCTGGACCTTCATTTACCCAGGTGTAAAATTAGCTCGTTAAGTTTGAGTCACTAAGGCCCCTGGCAGATGGAAGATTCCAAGATGATGAGAGAGGTGCTGGAGGGAATGGGCTTGGGAGGCCTCCTGGGGGTGCAGTCTAGGGGAGGAGCCCCGGGCAGCAGGGCAGTGAGTAGGCAAGTACCTGAGAGAGGGGCACCCGAAGGGCCCAGGAAGGTGCGGTAGCTTCACAGCCGAGGCTCAGCCGCCACGTGGCCCAATTCCTCTACTTTGAGAAGGTTTGCCATTCAGCTCAATGGTGGTTTATTTATAAACAACATAATTTTTATAATGAAATATCCAAGTCTGAACCATGAAATTTAATTTTTAAGCATATGTTGCCTGCATTTATTCCCCAATTGTCTCATCAAAATGGTCTTTCCTTATCTTTCTCTTGTAACTCATCTCTTGCCTTGTACAAGTACCAGACATACTAAAAATGCTCGATAAATACGTGGACATAAAAAGTCATCTTCCATATTTACATTTATCTTACTTCTGAAAGGTGACACTTCTTTTTAATAGATGAGGAAACAAAGACAAACAAACAAAAAAAGCTACTGTTCCCAGAGCCCTCAGCTGGTGGGAGAATGGAAACATTTCCTTTTCCCTGGAGTACAGGCTTAATGATGTTCTCAACTGCTCTCTGAAGAGCCACTCCCGGCACAGAACAAAATCTGACGAACCTGCTTTAGCATAAGACTTTATTTCCTTCTAATGGCCAATCCCGCAAACCACCTCTATGAAATGACTGAATTTTTATTTCTGAAGGAAATGGCCCTAGATACGCTCAGTGTAAACTTTAATAATGCGTGAGGCTTTTTTCGGATCAAATATCCCAGGTGAAGACGACCAATTTATAGACATTTAATTGCCTCTCAAATACTATTTCTGAGGTCAAAAGCACTTTAACCTTCTAAAGCACAAGAAAAGGAAAACAAATTCTTAAACACAAAATAACACATCATTTCATAAACCCAGGGGGAAAAGACCTCAGGCACCTTTGCAGACACCTTATTTGACAAGTTACAGCCGCAAGGGAATTTTTGTGGCTGTTTAGCAAGCAGCTGGAAGGAAGAATAGTAAATGAAGAGAGATATTTGCATCTGTTAGCACGTCCACTACACAGCTTCCTGGGTAGTCACGCTGCAAGGTTTGCAGGATCCACTCTGAACTCCACCTCTGAGGGTCTCAGCTGTCATCTTTTATTACAAATCCACATCTCAGGCCAAACGTTTGCAGTTTGCAGCCTGATCACGTGAAAGCCAGGGAAGTGGACAGACACCGTAGGCAAAAATAAAGTAAATTAGAAATAAGGGGCTGCCTCTCAACCCCAAGAGGAAGAATCATTGTCTTGTTAAATTATCTCTTTCCCAGGAGGCCAGAGTGTCCACAATTTCTCCATTAGCCCTAATTTCTCACCCCCTGTTTTCCAAAGTTAACCTAATACAATTCCCAGATCTGCGGCTGAGATTTCTTAAACTCTGCTCTTTCTGGGTGGGGATAAGCAAGAACAGAACAGAGTGAAAATGGTCAAGAGACCACCACCAGAAATAAATTACCATTTTGGTGCTTAGAAATATTACATCCTAAATATGGCCCAAGAGAGGCCTCTGCTGGTCAGAAAGGATGTGGGGAGGAGGTTGGGGGCATCCCTGAGTCTGCGGACACCTTCCTCCTCATGCAAATGTCGTATCAGCACAAATTCCTGGACAGACCTGTTTAGAGTCATCTGTCAAGCATGGGTGAACCCACCGCCCCGGACACACCTTACACACGGCTCTGTTCTCTTGCCGGGGGGCATCCACCTTCACGATCTCATCTGAACTTCCCAACAAGCCCACAAAGGCAGTCCTTACATGCTCCTTTCAGGGCGGAGAAAATCAAAGTTGACAGGAATTGGAGGAGTTATTTGAACCGGAACAATGGCCTTTAGCTAGAGCTCTTCCCATCCGTTTGCTGGCCTCTCAGGTGATAAGCTGATTTTCTTTTTTCTCTTAGCCTCATAGAAAGAAACAATACTAAGAGATTAAATGCTAGGTGCAGAGCTGATGCTCAATAAATACTGGTTAATCAACGGAGCTGCATTGATTTGAAATCTCATTTCTCAGCCTATTGATAAAGCACACACAGGGGCGGTGTGGAAAGCAGGAAGCACCCGCCAGAGGAGGGAGGGAGGGCTGCAGGGAGAAGAACCCTCCCCAGCAACCTCTCGGCAGGACGATTGGCGGGGAGCCTGGAATGTGGATGCCAGTCGGCCAGGGGCACATGCTACACTATCACTGCATCCTTTACACGGGTCACGTACTTCTGTGCTCCACCTGTCTGGGGAAGGAGGAGACTCTTACTAAAATCTAGTATTTGCATTTGATTTTGAATTTCCTGAATTCTCCATGAAACGCATTTCATCCGAGTTAGCTTCTGAGAAAACTTAGTCACTTCTTTCGGCTCGATTTTCTGCCACTCACATCTCTCTCTTGGGTCACAGCGCAGAGGAGAAAGCTGCCTGAGGAAAGTCGTCCATCACCCTGTGATGGACAAGAGGGAGGAAAAATATACATTCATCTATTTCCAATGTGTGTGTGTGTGTGGGAGAGACATCTGTTTGCTTTCTAGGAAACATTTCTCCCACAGAACAACCAAAACACAGCCGGCAGGGCTCAGGGGATCGGCTGCCAGCCGGGTCCTGCAGTTGGGATGCCGAATTAGTGGTGGCAGCGTCCCCACAGCAGGGGGCGACCCCGGACAAGCCTTCACTGCAAAACACCGGCCTCCTCCTCACCTCCTGCCACAAACCAGATTCACACTCAGAAAATTCGCAGTGGTTCTCGCAGTGGATTTTAGCGTCCTACAAAAAAAGAGTCGCGTTTACTCTTTCCGTAAATAATCCCTCTCTCGGCCGAGTGCGCATCATCTCACTGAGCTCTCTCTTGCGCATCTGTCTCCGGGCAGCCAGGGTCAGGCATGGTGGTTCAGACCTGGGCTCCACCAGCTGGTGCTCATCGCGGCCAGGACAGCAACTGGGAAGATTTCTGGAAAGCTAACCTAGAAAGCTAGACTTAGACAGCATCTAACGAGCCATTCATACTGAGCAAAGACCATCGCTGTGCACTTACACCCACTAAGATCCTTTCTCGTCTGAAACGCACATATCTAAGACGGCAGTTCCCAGTACAAGAGATTTGGGTTCCAGGCCCTTTTCCGTGAGTTCTCTTCAACCTCGTCACCTCCTTTCTCCTCTCTGCGGGCCCAGTGAAGCCTGTGCAGGGACCCGAGCTAACGTCCTCGCTTAGCTTCCCTCCTGAGACTGGTTCGCTGGCCACTGAGAATGCATTAAATCCCTCCCACAGGGCAGGTACCCAGGGCGTGGGTGCTGCCTGAGGCAAATACTGGACAGCTGTTGGCCCCAACTTTTCCTCCTTCTTCCCGGACAGTCACCCCTCATTATCCGCTGGGAATTGGTTCCAAAATCCGAAGGTGCTCCAGTCTCGTATATGAAATGGCCTAGTATTCGCATATAACCTAAGCACATCCTCCCTTACGCTTTAAATCATCTCTAGATGACTTATAACTCCTAATACGATATAAATGCTATGTAAATAATTGTAAATACAATGTAAATGCTATGTAAATAGTCTGCATGCAGCAAATTCAAGTGTTGCTTTTTGGAACTTTCTGGAATTTTAAAAAAAATTTTAGATCCATGGTTGGTTGAATTCAATCCATCCACGGATGCAGGGGCCAGCTGTGTAACTAGGCCACCCTTCACAGCCTTCCAAGCAGTCAGGACCGAGTTCTAGCCAGGTGTGCCCTGTGCCCTCTCCAGACCTGGCCTTGGAACCAGTCTGGCCTCTTCCACAGCAGACGGAAGATGGTAGAGCCTAGGATGGAAGGACCCCTGAGTCACCACACAGAGGAAAGCTGCCCATCAATCAGAAAACTTGGCTCTGTACTTTATGAAACTTCTGTGTTAAATGTTTAAGATTGGGGTGATCTGTTGCAGCAGCTACAATTACCTTACCTCCTGCTGCCTCTACCTTGGGCACTGGGTGACTCAATAACACTCTGTGGGAGGAACACAAGCCTGTGAACCATCCTGCACTCACCCAGCGTCCCAAAGATGCAGAGAGGAAGACTAAAATCTTGGAAAGGAGGATGATAGCCACACGATTTTCGCCGTTTTTTACCTTTTGGATACAGTCTGAGATTTTTTTCCCCCTCCCCTTAGATGACTAGAAAAGATCTTCAGGACTTCCCTGGTGGCGCAGTGGCTAAGAATCCGCCTGCCAATGCAGGGGACACATGTTCGAGCCCTGGGCCGGGAAGATCCCACATGCCACGGAGCAACTAAGCCCGTGCGCCACAACTACTGAGCCTGCGCTCTAGGGCCCATGAGCCACAACTACTGAAGCCCCCGCGACTAGAGCCCGTGCTCTGCAACAAGAGAAGCCACCACAGTGAGAAGCCCGCGCACCACAACGAAGAGTAGCCCTGGCTCCCCGCAACTAGAGAAAGCCCGCGCACAGCAACGAAGACCCAACGCAGCCAAAAATAAATAAATAAATTACTATTTTTAAAAAAGAAAGAAAAGATCTTCAAAGGCTTCAAAACCTAAGTTCTGAACCAGGGGAGATGTACAGTGGCCTGTGAGAGCAAAGAGAAGAGGAGGGTCACCCCCTGTGTGTTCTGACAAGGTGGCCACCATCATGCCAACACTGCCAACCACGCTCCAGAATGCTTGAAGCCTCTTCTGCAACCTTGCTCTCACAGTGAGGGGTCACAGCAGATGACCCCACGTCTGCCCACGCAGCCTCTGCCATCTCTCAGCAGAGTGGGGAGCTGGTGAGTCGTCCTCATCGCCCCCTTTCATGAGGTCTGCATCTCTCTTCCATGGCAGCTCTCCCCGGGACATGCAGGTCTCTCCTGTTCTGACCATTTTCATTTATGGAAACCTGTGCTCAGGCAGGTAGAGGATGGACAGGCCTGATAAACCAGCCCCTATTGAGGTTAAAAGGACACCCATCACTGGTGGATTCCTAACCATGTAAGAACACGAAGGAATCATCTAGTCCAGGCCCTTATCCCTTAGAGAAGGAAACTGAGGCCCAAAGGAAGGGAGTGACCTGCCAAGAAATGATGCACATGGGGACAGAACCCACATGTCTTATCCTTGATTCCACACCTCTCCCCCTCTCTTGGCCTCCATCACTCTGAATGGATTTTACAGTTTTCCATGGAAAAAACTTCAAGGCTCTGATCCTCTGATACTGGGATTTGGGACATCAGCAGAGAGGCCAAAGCAGCCCTTCCCAGTGCCACCCAAACACAGGCACCGTCTGTAAACCCAAATCCAAGCATGGACTCATAAGACTCACAGGAGAACAGGGCCCAGTTTTCTCTGGGGCCATGGCTGGGAGGGAGTCCCCACTCAGCCTTCACCACCTTCCTTTCCTAGCTGTCATCTGGGAGCCCTGCATGGGCACACCTACCAATATTTGTTAATTTGATTTCCTTTCTTCACTCAACATTATCAAGGCTCGCATTGGGGTATTGAGGGGTCTATGGAACTTATTTTTTAAATAGCAATGAAGGCCCTAGAGAATTCTTATGTCTTTAAGACTGTGGCCAACCTTGGAACTCCATCAGAACTGCATGCTGAAAGGGACAAGAACCAGATTTGGCCCTGAATACTTCAGGAATATCAGGCACAAAAATCACACTTACTGAGCACTTGCTATGTGCCAGACGCCAATCCAAATACTGAAGGATGGGGTCTGAGTCATGGTTCGCGGTTATCGACGGATCGAGGAGCAATTGAGAGAGAGACAGAGAGTGGGAGAGAGATTTACTGCAGGGGTTAAAAGCAGGTACATTTGGGCTTCCCTGGTGGCGCAGTGGTTAAGAATCCACCTGCCAGGGCTTCCCTGGTGGCGCAGTGGTTGAGAGTCCACCTGCTGATGCAGGGGACACAGGTTCGTGCCCCGGTCCGGGAGGATCCCACGTGCCGCGGAGCGACTGGGACCGTGAGCCATGGCCGCTGAGCCTGCGCGTCCGGAACCTGTGCTCCGCAACGGGAGAGGCCACAACGGTGAGAGGCCCGCGTACCGCAAAAAAAAAAACAACAACAAAAACCAGGTACATTCATTCAAAGAGCTTTATGCCAAAACCAATTTTGGATGATTTTTTTTAAGTTTTAACCAATGGCTTTGACACTCTAGATAGATCAAGGAGGATGTCATTCCCCATCGCGGCTGATATTTCACTGTCAAAGTCATCTTTAGAACAGTTAAAAGTGCCCACTGGTTCCCTGGGTGCCTTGGTTCACTTTTGTTTTTACTATTTGCTGGCATGGAGGGCAGTTCCTCTTCCTCAGCGTTGGGGGTTTGGGGACCAGAGGTTCTTCATCCGTTCTGGGGGGCCACCCAGTGGCTCTTCCTTGCCATAAGAGGAGCAGGCTTACCCTGTCTTTCTGCTGCACTGTGTCTTCCGCGTGGCAGCTGAAGGCAGCACGGAAGCTCTAACAGACTCACACTCCAACTGGACAGCACCTGGACCGGAACCAGGGCGAGCGGAGGAGAGCAGAGGGGCTCCCCTGAGAGGTGAGACTGTTGTGTCTCTAGGATAACCCCCCCCACCCCCGGAGCATCAGCACAGACCACAAGGCTGGAACACCTGCAGCATTCCTCATCTGCTTCCCTGGGACATGAAGACCCTCAGGGTAGCCCTAACTGTATGACTGTCTCAAGGACACAGAGCCGGGACTGGAAGCCGTGTGGCAACTCTAGGCCTGTCAGCAGCCAGAGTGCCCCCCTCTGCTCAGTGAGGACAGCCACCCAGCCAACAGCCCAGCGACACTAAAGCAAGCCAGCGGCCACCCTTCATCCTGTGCACCTCACACCCACATGCAATAAGAACCCAAGATGACCCCCAAAAGACCCCAAAGTTTTCAGTCATATTCCTGCATGTGTGGTTTCTCCTTTAACACAGTGAAGTAGGAAGTGTGATATGGCAACGCAATCAGCATTCATTTTATTAAAGGGGTTCGGAGAAGTTAAACTAATATCCCTCTATGGACGATGTGCATAACAGATGCCCTTTTTGGCTAAGCAGAAAAACAAACCAAAACAAACAACAACAAACCGTCAAAAGAATCCACCCGAAAACATTAAAATATTCATAAGCTCTGTAAATCCTAAGAACGTGCTTTTCAAGCCCATACTGCGGTAAAATAAGACAATAGAACTACAGTGCGACAAACTCATGGACCTGATGCTCGCCGGTTAATCCTTGGAGCTTCCATCCGCATTTGCACGCCAAGTGCAGGGTTCCCCAGAAGGCTTCATC
Organism: Globicephala melas; assembly: GCF_963455315.2. NCBI lineage: Eukaryota > Metazoa > Chordata > Mammalia > Artiodactyla > Delphinidae > Globicephala > Globicephala melas. The sequence continues at coordinate 9,846,116 of NC_083315.2, forward strand.
TAAATTAAATCCCTGCTGCGCTGCACCGGAGCCTCTCAGGAAGTCGGTCTGTCCCGCCAGCTCACCTTTCAGCAGGTCGATGTTCTCGGTCCTGGTTGCCGCGCTCCCGGGGCGGGACGCCGGCCGCTCACACCCACTCGGACTTGCTGGGGCCCGGGAGCGCGGCGCTTGGCGCGCAGGGCCGCTCCTCCCACCCCGGGGCCGCCGCTCCCGGCCCGGCCCCGCGCGGCTGGTCGCTGGCTGAGGACAGCGCGTCGCTCTCGTCCTCTCCTGGCAGATCTGGGTGCCCCGGCTCAGTGGGCTCCGCTGCGGGGCTGTACGCGCCCTGCCCTCCAGTCCGCAGGCCCCGGCGAGCGCGCGCCCCACGTCCCTCGGGCGCCCCGTGTCCCTCCCGCGCCGCACTCCCCGCCCCTTGACACGGCCTCCTCTGGGCCCCGCCGTGTCGCCTGCGCGTCTCCCAGCGCACGCTGCAGACCAGGTCGGCGACACTGAGCAACAAGGACAGCGCGCAGACCGCCCAGACGAAAAGCATCAGGATGGACTTCTCCGTGGGCCGAGAGACGTAACAGTCCACCACGCTGGTGCAAGGAGGGTGCGTGCACGAGAATCTCTTGGGGACCAAGAATCCGAAGAGGAGGTAATGCAGGGCACCGAAAGCTGCCTCCGTCAGGGTCCGGAGGCAGAGGTGGACCACGTAGCCCGAGGAGAAGTCCGGCACCGTCAGGCAGCGCCTGGCCCCCGGGGTCAGTCCAGGGCCGTCGTGGTCCTCCGAGTCATCATCCAGCCAGCGGGATCCACGTGCCGCCAGCTCGGCTCCTTTGTGCAGCACGTAGACGCTGAAGACGGCGGATGGAAGCAGAACAGACACGCTCTGGATCAGCCAGAACCGCAGGTGGGACACGGGGGCGAAGATGTCGTAGCAAACGTTGGCGCATCCGGGCTGCAGAGTATTGCACACGAACCTCTCCTGCTCATCCTGGTAGACCGGCGACCCGGCCAGGATGAGCACCCCCATCCTCAGCAGCACCATGAAGATAAGCCAGATCTTCCCTGGAAAGAGGCACAGGAAGGGCGCCATCACAGCCAGACAAACACATCTCCTCCTCCCAGCAACAGCTTTAAATCTTTACTGGTGCTGAGCCTGGAGAACTAAGTGTGTAAGTCACAGCAACAGTATCAGCCTGTCAGCTCATTAGACGAATGTCTAATGAGCACTTACAAGGTGTCGGACAGTGTGTTCAACTAGGCACACCTCGGAGATACTGCGGGTTCAGGTCCAGACCACCCCCCAAAAAGCGAGTCACACGGATCTTTTGGTTTCCCAGTGCATATAAAAGCTGTGTTTCCACTATACCTTGGTCTATTAAGCGTGCAATAGCATGATAAAAAACAATGCACATACCTTAAGTAAAAAGTACTTCGTTGCTAAAAATTGCTAACCATCCTCTGAGCCTTCAGCCACTGGTGGTAGTAACATCAAAGATCACTGATCACAGCTCATCAGAATAAATATAATAACAATGAAAAAGTTGGAAATATTGTGAGAATTACCAAAATGTGACACACAGACATGAAGTGAGCAAATGCTGTAGGAAAAATGGCGCCAATAGACTTGCTTGAGGCAGGGTTGCCACAAACCTTCAACTGTTAAAAAAAAAAAATGCAGTATCTGAGAAGCACCATAGAACGAGGTATGCCTGTACGTGTTTGTAAAATGCTTTGAAATTGGCAGATTTAAAGAAGCATGAATACTAAAATGTTTAATCTAGTTTGGCTAGTTCAGAGTTTGGGCTGAAAGTTCTAGAAAGAAAATTGGGCGGATGTAAATAAAGTCTTCCTCTTAAAAAGAATGAACTTTTTCAAGGATGTTAGTGCATTCCTGTAACTGTGTATAGCAAATACAAGCTACTAATTTCAGTGAGTTTTCTCTATGGTAAGAGTCCACATGATCTTTATGTAATCAGTGGGCTCTGTAGCCCTTTCATGTTGCTCTGAAGCCCTTGAAATCAAATTTCTTGAAGAACATTCAGTTTTTTAGACTCTTCAGTAATTCAGAACTCCTTCCCCCCTATTCCAGCTATTATGAATTGAAGTTTGTCTTTCTTCAATTTATCATGAATAAATGAGGCTAACATAGAAATCAAAATAACTTCCAAATCCTATTTTCATTTCATGAGTCAACTATTTTGGAGTGTGTTGAAGACCCAGTCAAAATAATTTGTAAATATTCTGTTTTGTGATGAGATACAGAAATCATCACCTGACATCAGAAAAACTAAACTCTCTTATAAACGAAGGCAGTTCAACTCAAGGACTGTGTGACCATTACGTGATAAAGTCATTAACTCAAACTTTTAAGACCAAGTTGGCTTCGACTAAAAAGCAATGAAGAAAATATCAACCACTTCACAGACATATTTTAATCCTTTTCTCAATCCCCTTTACTAGGACACCCATACCTCTCTGAAAATTTAACTTGGCTACACCAAACTCAGAAAACGTATTACTTTCTTTGTCAAAAAAATAAAAACTAAACTAAAATTGGGATTTGGTTTAAAGTGCACAGAGAACTTACTAATCTTTACGAATGGAGCTTCAAGGATAAACCCTAAAAAGATGAACAAGAAAGCTCATTCAAGGCATGAATTTCTCTAACTTTGACTGTATTGTTCCTTTTCCTGGTAACGTAGCCAGAGAAGAGTTACACAAAAATACTCCTCCCATCTGCTCAGCCCCCAAATGTCAGCAAAAAGACTCCCCTTGAGAGAAACATTGCTCACTCCCAAGACATCCTTAAAGGATGGGGGAGCCTCCTTAAATAATGGAGAATTAGAGGAAAGCTTGAGCCCTGGTTCCCTGTCCTCCAGGGATAGGCAGGCCTTACTCATGGGGGAGGGCCAGGAAAAGTGACCCAAGGCAGAACCAGTGTTCTGCAGGGGTTGGCGCTACTCACCCACCATGGTCACGTTGCAGTTTAGGGTGATGACGAGGAACCCCAGCAGGTCCAGCTGGTCCATGCTTTCAGGGGGTCACAGACTCAAGGTGGCTGGAGACTTCCGGAGCCTGTGTTCTCCAAGGAGGTGGGAAATCTTTGCAGGAAAAAATGTATCTTAGCTACAAAAGACTCCCAGGTGAGAGCTGGAGATACTAAAGGGAAGATTCAAGCCCAGGAGCACAAGGTCGTTCTTCTGTCTCTGGTTGAGACGGTCCCGAGCTGTGTGAGGCAAAGCCTTCCTGACAACTGCAGCGACCAGAGGCCAGAAGCAGCCGTCTCTCATCGTGGCTATTCTTACCCTCTTGGGACATTCCAGGCCCTTGGCAGTGCTCACGTGTCTCCACCAGGAGAGCTGATGCTTCAGGATATAAGAGAAGCGATGACGTTCATCCCAAGAAAGAAAAGTTCTGTTAACCAGCCAAGTCTCTATTAAAAAGGCGTTTCCTCCTTGAAAACATTTCCACACCACTTCTTCACTGCTTAAAGCAGCGCTAAAATGTCCATACTTCGTCTCTTCTATGAAGCATAATCCACCATAACTCGAGCCCCAAAGGATCTTGTCCTCAACTCTGAATTCCTATACCATCGGTGCCAGCAGGAATCTGCACCTGGGATGCGTGTCCCAGCATTAGGCTGTGACACAGTCATTCCGTAGCTGCTTCCTGTCTGGCTTAGTGACGAGAGCCCTTCACTCAGAGACAAAGGACCTGGATGCAAAACTGGGGGCAGCCACCTGGTCACCAGGAGTCACTGAATCTCCCGATAGCCTTGTCTTGCAGTGGGGTTTGTGGGAGACAGACATGAAATGATGGTGTTAAGAGCACCTAGCATGCAGAGGGTGTGCAAAACTCGAATCAGTGGCATTTCCATCCCTAACTGGCCCCAAAGACCTTCATAGATGATGTCCTCCTTTTGTATCTCCCGGCCCCATCGAGCCCAGGGCTGGTGCCGTTGAATCAGCTTAACAAATGTCCATTAAATTTGTCATAAAATATCACCGTCTGGACCTGCTGACATCAATCACAGTTGCATCAAAATCCTCTCGTGGCTGCCACCTTTCTATCTGGGAAGAGCCCATCCTGCAAGGCTGGGGGTCTGTCCTCAGAGTGGAATTTGTGAACTTTAAAAGGAATGATTTCAATTTTCCATGAAAGCTATTCTTGATATCCTACCTTTTCTCCATTTCTGATCTATTCTTGACTTTAGTAATAACCCTAGAAAGAGTCCCCAAGGAAGAGTACAACAAAGATGCTTTCATCTTCATGCACAGGACACGTTTCCACCCACAGAAAACATTTTGACCCCCTTGAAAGGAACAGTAGTTTTGCTATATTTTAGTCAAACGCTTTGACATGAACAATGAAATTTAGAGAAATTGTAGTCACATTAAAATTCTGAAGTACTTGTTTCAAGGGTTCAAGTATAAAAGAAAGGAAAATATCTTCACTTCCTAATAGACCGTTCAGGTTATTGGCTTAAAAATGGAAAGACCAGGAAAGCAATGACTGAATTTTGCTGTATGATATAAATAGCCTATTCTGCATGGGGATTCAGTTAGAATGTTGTGACCTTGAGCAAATCACTAGGGCTTTTCATGCCTCAGTTTTCTCATCAGTGAAGTAGAAAAAAAAATGTGCCTTTTACCTACACAGAGTGGCTGTGACATGCAAAGTGAGATCATAGGCACGAAAATGGTTTAAAAATGTAAAGAATTACGCATGGGAGTGGCTGGTGGTGCATCTCAGGGTCTGCTCCTCTGGGTTCCCACCCTCAGCCTTTCCTCTTGCTCCCAAGGCATCTTCTGGCTGCCTGTCCCCTCCCCCTCCTTCATCACTTTGCCCTCCCTCCTCTAGGTCTACCTGGTCCCCATTCTGTCTTTCTTCCTCTCTCTCCTTTGTTTCCTCTCTCTCCTGCTAGAGGGCATCTTGCTCTTCCTGGAAATACTAACCCCTTGTGGCTGCCAGAAACAAGATGGGGACAGAGAGGAGGGGCTGTAACTGGAGCATCAGATCCTACCTCTCCCTCCATAAAATTACCCCAGAATCGATGGGGAACTCTGATTCGCGTGTCTGTTGGGTGGAGAGAACATCCAGGGGAGTCCTGTGCTAGGCCCAATGGAAAAGAAACCCAGCAGGAGTCAGGGACACTTCTGCCTTCCCCCTTTTCCTTTTCCTTTCTCCATACTGACTTCTGAGATGTGCATCTGTCCACTAAACCATATCACCCACAAGACATCACAGACTGGTCCCCAGGGGGAATACAAAACCCCCCAAATTCCATTCTCCACAGACTTGCTGATTCATGCAGATTTAAAAATACCTTAACATCCACTCAGCCACCTTCCTAATTTTCCTAATCTTGAAATTAAAGGTATAGCCCAGACCACCAGCCTCAGTAGAGCGCTTACATGACATTCGGTGTCCCTGCCCTGCCCAGAGAATGTTTGATCCAGGAAACATTAAAAGTACAAAAAAGTTTTCAACTCTCCAGAATGTTAAAGAAATTCAATTATCTGCATAATACAATGTTAGCACTTCAAGTATTTGAAATTGTATTTTTGTAACTTTTTCATGGAAGTCTTTCTAAGACACCGCTGGAATCTAAGCAGAGGGGCAGGACCGGCTATACGGGTAGAAGGGATGCCCGGGTACCGAGTCACTTAGAATCAGGCTTTCCTTATGAAGAAAACACAAGTCTCCACCACCAGCTTGCTTTTTGTTCCCAGGTGTCAGGCAGTAAGTCAGAACACCCTTCCTGAGTGCTGTGGTCTGAATGTGTCCCCCCAAAATTCATACCTTGAAATCCCAACCCCCAAGGTGATGATATTCGGAGGTGAGACCTTTGGAGGTGATTTATGGAATGAGTGCCCTTTTGAAAGAGGCCGGAGAAAGCTTATTCTCCCAGAACTGTGAGAAATTAATTTCTATTGTATCTGAGCCACCTAGTGTATAGCATTTTGTGATAGCAGCCCAAATGGAATAAGACACTGTGATAGCAGCTGAAATGGAATCCAACAGATGTTCTCACCATCCAGGCAGGAGGGAGGCATCCTCTTACTCGTTACTGTTACTATAGGTGTGCTGTGACTTATGGGTGCCTTTTGAAATACGATTGCTAGTGTGACAAACACAGTTCAGTCCATATTTACTAAGCACCTACTATGTCTCAGGCACTGTTCTCGGCACAGAGAATGAAACAAGTTGCTGCCCTCGCTGAATTTACATTCTAGTGGAAAGAACTGACAGTAAACAAGGGAAGTATCTTCAGCAAAGTGAATTACTAATTAGATGGTGGTAAGTGGTGGAGAGGAGAATAAAGTGGAGATGGGAGTAAAGGATGCCCAGGGGTAGTAGGGCGGCCAGAGACAACCTCGCTAAGGAGGGCACATTTGAACCAGACTGAGGCAGGGGAGGGAGGGAGTCCTCGTAATTCCTACTCTCTTTTCTAATTTGCCCAGACCCAGGCCTACGTAGCAAAAGTCACTAAATGGTCCCCAATCCTTTCTAGGGCCTGTGTATGCACCATGTTACACAGTGCAACCTCTCAGGACCCTCACTGAACATGTGGGTCCGAGGGTGAAGCAGTGGGACCACACTGCAGAGCAGGGACCAGGGACGCAGTGGAGCTGTTCCCCGGCATCCAGCATGGGGTCGCTGCACCTGCCACAGATACATCTGGGGGATTTTTGTTTTCAGGTCACGTCCAAACAGTTCAAAATTCTTCATCAAAACAGTCGCCGGTAGTCAAAGAGGTCATTAGGGAAAGAGTACAGACTTCCAGGTCAGAGGGTCTGGGTTCCGACCTGGTCCCAAACACATAGCAGTGTTTGACCCTGAGCGAACATTAACCCATCTGAGCTTGTTTTCTTCTCTTCACGGAGTTGAGGATTCATTCCTTCCAAATGTATTGAGGCCCCTCCTGAGAACTCTGTCAAGTCTTGAGAATGCAAACTGAAGACTGGGATTGAGACATACACACGACTATATATAAAATAGATAATAAGGACCTCCTACGTAGCACAGGGAACTCTACTCAGTACTCCGTAATGGCCTATATGGGAAAAGAATGTAAAAAAGAGTGGATATAGGTATTTTTTTAAACATCTTTATTGGAGTATAATAGCTTTACAATGGTGTGTAAGTTTCTGCTTTATAACAAAGTGAATCAGTTATACATATACATATGTCCCCGTATCTCTTCCCTCTTGCATCTCCCTCCTTCCCACCCTCCCTATCCCACCCCTCTAGATGGTCACAAAGCACTGAGCTGATCTCCCTGTGCTATGCAGCTGCTTCCCACTAGCTATCTATTTTACTTTTGGTAGTGTATATGTGTCCATGCCACTCTCACTTTGTCCCAGCTTACCCTTCCCCCTCCCCGTATCCTCAAGTCCATTCTCTAGTAGGTCTGCATCTTTATTCCCGTCTTGCCCCTAGGTTCTTCTGACCATTTTTTTTCTTTTTTTTTTTTTAGATTCCATATATGTGTGTTAGCATACGGTATTTGTTTTTCTCTGACTTACTTCACTCCGTATGACAGTCTCTAGGTCCATCCACCTCACTACAAATAACTCAGTTTCATTCCTTTTTATGGCTGAGTAATATTCCATTGTATGTATATGCCACATCTTCTTTATCCATTCATCTGTCCATGGACACTTAGGTTGCTTCCATGTCCTGGCTATTGTAAATAGAGCTGCAACGAACATTGTGGTACATGACTCTTTTTGAATTATGGTTTTCTCAGGGTATATGCCCAGGAGTGGGATTGCTGGGTCGTATGGTAGTTCTATTTGTAGTTTTTTAAGGAACCTCTATACTGTTTTCCATAGCGGCTGTATCAATTTACATTCCCACCAACAGTGCAAGAGGGTTCCCTTTTCTCCACACCCTCTCCAGCATTTATTGTTTGTAGATTTTTTGATGATGGCCATTCTGACCGGTGTGAGGTGATACCTCATTGTAGTTTTGATTTGCATTTCTCTAATGATTAGTGATGTTGAGCATCCTTTCATGTGTTTGTTGGCAGTCTGTATATCTTCTTTGGAGAAATGTCTATTTAGGTCTTCTGCCCATTTTTGGATTGGGTTGTTTGTTTTTGTGATATTGAGCTGCATGAGCTGCTTGTAAATTTTGGAGATTAATCCTTTGTCAGTTGCTTCATTTGCAAATATTTTCTCCCATTCTGAGGGTTGTCTTTTCGTCCTGTTTATGGTTTCCTTTGCTGTGCAAAAGCTTTTAAGTTTCATTAGGTCCCATTTGTTTATTTTTGTTTTTATTTCCATTTCTCTAGGAGGTGGGTCAAAAAGGATCTTGCTGTGATTTATGTCATAGAGTGTTCTCCCTCTGTTTTCCTCTAAGAGTTTTATAGTGTCTGGCCTTACGTTTAGGTCTTTAATCCATTTTGAGTTTATTTTTGTGTATGGTGTTAGGGAGTGTTCTAATTTCATTCTTTTACATGTACCTGTCCAGTTTTCCCAGCACCACTTATTGAAGAGGCTGTCTTTTCCCCACTGTATATTGTTGCCTCCTTTATCAAAGATAAGATGACCATACGTGTGTGGGTTTATCTCTGGGCTTTTTTTTTTTTAAAGGAGTAAAGCTGTGGTTTTCTTTTTTTTTGGAAGATGTTGGGGGTACGAGTTTATTAATTAATTAATTTATTTTTGCTGTGTTGGGTCTTCGTTTCCGTGTGAGGGCTTTCTCTAGTTGTGGCAAGCGGGGGGCACTCTTCATCACGGTGCGCGGGCCTCTCACTATGGCGGCCTCTCGTTGCGGAGCACAGGCTCCAGACGCGCAGGCTCAGTAGTTGTGGCTCACGGGCCTAGTTGCTCCGCGGCATGTGGGATCCTCCCAGACCAGGGCTCGAACCCGTGTCCCCTGCATTAGCAGGCGGACTCTCAACCACTGCGCCATCAGGGAAGCCCTGGCATGAACTATTTTGCCCCAACTTTCCTGTGTTGAGCCCAGAAGCTTTAGGGCTCCTGAAGTTTGCCCGAATCCTAATGGCCCAGAGCCTCTGTGGATTGCACTGTTTCTCTGAGAAAACAGAATGCTGTGCCCGAGGTTCCCCAGACATCACTGGAAGCCCCACTGCGTGGAGCAGACTTGTCCCAGAAGGCATGCCGACCAGCCCTATGTCTGGGCCACCTGCGTGTAAGGCAGAGTCTGACCACACTGGGCCCCAAATATCCCACAGATGACTAGCTCGTCTCTGGGTTTGGAACAAGTGTGTGCTTTGTTTTTGAAACATTTTGAGTCACACATTTTTAATTGTTTTATTTTTACATTTGTTTTTCTCCAATAGCTGAAAGAGAGAGAGAGAGAGCTGTGTTCATATTTCTCTCTCTGGATAATTGAGAGGCGGTTTCAGGCCCTGAGTAGGACCTCCTGCCTCAGACACCTCTACCTCTTGTTCAGTATCACATGGTAAATGCTTGCCGTCCTTTGGCTTTTACAAGCGATGACAATGAAAGCCTCTGGAAGAGGCAACACATGAATCCTCACCAGTCACCTTCACTAGAGTCTGAGTCCAGAAGCACCGGTCCTGGAAGCAGGCTTTTCTGTGAAGGTGAGGATCTTGGTTAGGGAAGATGTGTCAACGGAGTGTCGTAAACACGCTACCTCGTTACCAAGCAGTTCAGGTTTGTTAGCGCTTGTATTTTCCTCTTATGTTTTAGGTAATGGGGGTCGGGGTGGGGAGGAAGGGAGGGAGGGAGGAAGGAATGAAGGAAGGGGGGGAGGGAGGGAGGGAAGGAGGGAGACACTGGGTGGCTGTGACTGTGAGTCCAGGATTAGATGAACAAGTCTTGTCAGGAGCACAAACCCGTCCCCATTCCCCTCTATGTGTGTCTCTGCCTGTTCTTGACCATGAAATGCTAGGAGGGAGAATGAAGGAATTCAATCTATTTTAAAACTCAACAACTGTTAAACGCTAACCCCCCAAGCATTCAAAACACTTTAATTTGGGACGAGTGATGAGCCTGTTTGTTGAATGAAGGATATATTCGGAAGCCCCCGACAGTGGTGGCTGGACAAGCAGGCGACAGGGAATTCCTCTCTGAGCCAAGGTCCCCCCACCCACCGGTGATGGAAGGGACACGGGTCTCCTCAGGCAGTGTTTTCAGGTCAAGTTTTCTCCTAAGGGAGAAATTAAGGAAGGAGGGAACATGCATCTCATCAGCTGCAGTGTGGTTGGTTCCACCTGGACCTCCGGGGAAACCGGCCAGGCCAGAACCACACTGTACTCACCTGTGAAAGCAAAGACAGACCACAGAGCAGAGAAAGTCAGTGTGAGGAAATGGACAGGAGGGTAGACAGAGTGATGCGTGATACAGCAGAGCGGGATCGGACGGCAAAGGATCACTTTATATCTAAGGGTGTGATCCAGGTAGGAGCAGGGTCATCACAGAGACAGGAGGCAGGCCCGCCCCGGCCAGGGCACACATTCCCTCCCTGGATGGCGCAAGGCCACCCACCTTGTGGGTGGAGGAGCTGGAACTCAACACAGGGCCCGATATCGAAGCCCTTCGCCCTTCGCCCCTTAAGTGCGATGGCCTCAGCCTAGGAGAGAACAGGTTCTGGCAGGGGCCACGAGAGGAAGCTGGAGGAGTTGTTTTGTTTTGTTTTCTAAAGAAGGTACTAGAGAGCTTGTTGAGTCCTTCTGAAAAAGAGTGAGGGTTTCATCCAACAATAATATATTGATATATACTCCGTGCCAGACACTGGGCCAGGTTTAGGGATGTAGGTGAGTAAGACACAGCCCTTCCCTTCAAGGACAAGGAGACAAGGACTTTTCTACCCATAAGAATAGTGATCAACTTTCCAGATCCCAAGAGAGCTAAGACATGGTGAAGTAACAGTAATGAATGATGGGCCTGTAACAGAGGCACAAAGAGGGTGTGAAGGAGAAAACGAATATCTGCAATGTGTGCACGTGTGCGTGTGTGTGCGCACACGAGAGAGAGAGAGAGAGAGAGAGAGAGAGAGAGGGGCACGTTATAGACGAAGAACATAGGGTTCTGTGACATCTCATGACTGCCTAAGCCCACACGGTGTAAGTGCAAGGCTGGGATCCATCCCACATTATTTGACCCCAAAGTCCCTGGTGTTCCCATGTGACACAGAGCTGGGAACAACTGGGGAAACTGGGGAAGATCCCAAGAGAAGCTCTCACTGTCAGCCGAGCCCAGAACAGACATCTCTCTGGGCCTCTGCTCTTCCTTTCTGGAGCGAGCTAAGCTCACAGAAGTTTGCTTGGTGACCTACCTTCATCTTTCTTGGAGAGAAGTGGCATAAATAAATTCAATCATTTATTAAAAGGCAACAAAGAGCCCCTCCTGTTGGCTGAGCTGGGATTTCTGGAAAGGCTCTTTTAGGGGGTAATCCATTCTAATCCCAGCACTACCTCCAGACAGTTTCCTTGAAAAGACTGAGTTGTGTGTACAAAGTGAATCTTTAAGAATGATTTTTCCCAAGGTGTGGCTCTGGTCTCATCTTAAGCGGGGCTTTTAATGGGTGTGAATCACCCTGAGAATGAATCTTTTTTCTTTTTTTATAACTATTCTCCTTATCTGAGTGCACTGATGCCTCAGCCTGCTTCGAGAAGAGTTGAAAGCATGGGGCCTGCAGTAGCTCATCACAATCCTTCTTGGGACCCCAGCGTTGATCTCTGGTCTCATGTCATGTTAACAGCGATCCTCCTTCAGTTCTGTGGGTTCTAGCTGAACCTGGGAGGGGAGTGGTCATGTAGCCACCTGGGCATAGCCGAGATGACTAAGCAGTTACTATTATGTTTGTTAAGGCCAAGCACTAATCCTTCAAGGTGGAAAACAGCCAACAAGAGCTTAATGATTTATCTGATTCAAAAATTGAAAGGCAGGGCTTCCCTGGTGGCACAGTGGTTGCGAGTCTGCCTGTCGATGCAGGGGACACGGGTTCGAGCCCTGGTCTGGAAGGATCCCACATGCCGCGGAGCAACTAGGCCCGTGAGCCACAACTACTGAGCCTGCGCGTCTGGAGCCTGTGCTCCGCAACGAGAGGCCGCCATAGTGAGAGGCCCGTGCACCGCGATGAAGAGTGCCCCCCGCTTGCCACAACTAGAGAAAGCCCTCACACAGAAACGAAGACCCAACACAGCCAAAAATTAATTAATTAATTAATTTAAAAAAATTGAAAGGCAGAAGTTTAAGGAAAATACATAAGACATACCTCTTAATATTTTAATCAGTGTGTATGTGTTCTGTATTTCAGCCCTATTGTGAGGGCTTTGAGGTCAAAGCCAAATCTGTTGTTTTCCTGTCACCCCAAGAACATCCCAGGGTAGTTCCCTTAATCAATCCATGGTGATAAAGATGGCCTTGCAAATAGCTGTGTAGTATTTTCCTTTTTAATTTAAAACAGCCACTACAACTGTTGTTTTTCCCTAGTTGACGGGTTCCATGTAATTTGAAATTTCATTATCAGATGCACATATATTAAGATTTTTATGTCTTCTTGCTGAATTGACCCTTTTATCACTGTGAAATGTCCCTGTTCATCTCTAGTAATATTCTGTTTCCTGAAGTATATTTTTCTGGTGTTAATATAGCCATTCTCCTCATTGTATTTGTTTTCTCTTAAATTCTTGAGTATATTTAGAATAACTGGTCTTAAAGTCCTTGTTTGCACATGGAGGCAACCTAAGTGCCCATCGACAGATGAACGGTTAAAGGAGATGTGGCACATGTATACAAAGGAATATTATTCAGTCATAGAAAGAAACGAAATTGAGTTATTTGTAGTGAGGTGTATGGACCTAGAGTCTGTCATACAGAGTGAAGTAAATCAGAAAGAGAAAAGCAAATACCATATGTTAACACATATATATGGAATCTAAAAAAAAAAATGGTTCTGAAGAACCTAGGGGCAGGACAGGAATAAAGACACAGACATAGAGAATGGACTTGAGGACACCAGGAGGGGAAAGGGTAAGCTGGGACGAAGTGAGAGAGTGGCATGGACATATATACACTACCAAATGTAAAATAGATAGCTAGTGGGAAGCAGCTGCATAGCACAGGGAGATCAGCTCGGTGCTCCGCAACCACCTAGAGGGCTGGGGCATGGAGGGTGGGATGGAGATGCAAGAGGGAGGGGATATGGGGATGTATGTATACACAGAGCTGATTCACTTTGTTATACCTCAGAAACTAACACAACACTGTAAATCGATTATATTCCAATAACCATGTTAAAGAAAAAAAAAAGAAAAGAAAGAAAAAGATTATATTCTTGATGTGGGAGCTAATCCTGCCTGTCTTCTCCCTTCTCTGCACCACTGACCCCAGACCCAGGCAGAGAGATGAGGCACTCCTCCCTTCCCAGCGGTGTTAACATTTCAATTGAAAGGTGATCTAGTAACGTGGTTAAAGGCATAAATATATTTTGATACCAATGTGCCAAGCTTCATAATCCAAGTTTCATCACTTATACAATGTTTGACTTTGGAAAAGTTACTAAACATCTCTGGGCCTCTGTTTTCTTGTCTAGAAACATGGATAAGTAATAATGCCTTACGAGGGTTGTGGTGAAAATTAAACATGTTGTTAATTTTTAAGTGTTTGGAGTGGTGTGTGGCAAACAGAAGCTTCTGTGTAAGTTTTGGCTGTTATATCCTGCCAGGTCTTAGTTAATGCATATATGAACATACAATGGTCCCACTGATTCCCACCACCTCAACATTCAGGCCGTGTCCTTGACAACCCTGTGTCTTCGTTTAAAACTCACAGCACACACAGAAAAGTGGAATCATGCTTCATAAAAGAGGAAACCAAAACAGAGGAAGGGAGTGGCCTTCCCAGAATCAGCAGGTTTGTCAATGCTGAACCTGGGCCTTGAGCCCACGTCAGCCTGGTGCCCAGGCCACGGCCCTTCCACTGGGCTCCAAGTGAACATAGGGAGGCTCCTCAGACATAGTCCTCAGCGTATCTCAGGGGTTTTCCGTTTTCGTCTCACACAAAACTGCAAGAGAACTTATATTTTCCTACTAAATATGCTGCATAGAGAAGGAAACAGAGGCTCAGAGAGTAAGCAATTTTCTCAAGGTTTAACATCAAGCAACCATAGAGGAGGCGTTTGAACCCAGGTCAACAGAATTCCACAAGCCCAGGCCTTCAGTTCTTCACTGTGCTGCTTCCATCTATGTTGAATTTTTAACAAAAGTAGATTTGCTCTAAATTTCATGTTCTGGTAACTTGCTCTTTTGCTTAATAATAAATTGGAGACCTATTCCATGCCAAAAAAAAAAAAAAAAAGTCCTTGTCTGCTAATTCCATCTTCTGGAACTACTATGTCTGGGTCCGTTGATATTGACTGTTTTTTCTCTTCATTATGAGTCACACTTTTTCCTGCTTCTTCACACGTCTAGCTATTTTTACTGAATGCTGGACACTGTGTATGCTACATTGCTAGATGTCTGGATTTCATCTTCATTCAAAAATGTTGAATTTTGATTTGACAGACAGTTGAGTCGTTTGAGGATTAGCTTGATATTTCTGAGACTCATTTTTTTTAACATCTTTATTGGAGTTTAATTGCATTACAGTGGTGTGTTAGTTTCTTCTTTATAACAAAGTGAGTCAGCTATACATATACATATATCCTCATATCTCCTTCTGAGACTCATTTTAAGCTGTTAGAGGGAATTCAGTTTGGCCCTACTACTAAGGTATTACATTTCTAGTCTTTATTGAATTTCCCAGGGGGTTAACAAGGTATCTTCACTCTGGCTGGATGGAATTTAAATGTCTTCCTATCCTATGTGAGACCTAGGAATTGTTCAGCTTAAAAAGCTTCCTTGAAGTTACTTATTTCCTGACCGTATAGAGTTTTTCTCTTTACATGTAGAGCTCAGTATTCAGTCAAAGACTCAGGGAAATTCTATGCACATTTCTGGGGTTCTATATAGCTTCCTCTCATCTGTCTTCTCAACTCAGTAAGGCCTCCATGCTCTGCTTAGGTTTCCCCTGGGAGCAGTACAAAAACCGCCTCCAGACAAAAAGCTAGAAGTATCATCAGGGTGACTTCATTTGTTTCCCTTACGTCAGGGACCACAGTCCTTTGCTGTCTATTTTCAACATCTGAAAGCTTTTACTTCACCTATTCCATCCAGTTTTCTAAGTTACTTACAGTGAGAGGTCTAGTCCAGTATCATTTATTCTGACATGACTGTGGGCAGAAACCCTACTTAATGGTCTATGTCAACCTTGACCCCAATTTCCCTTTACCCTGAGGACATAGAGAAACAGCAAGATTTTTCCTCCCATTCATCTTTCATCTATTCTTGCTATATGGAGCTGTGTACTTGCTTCAGGGTTCTGCAAACAACTTCCCCTGAAGCATTCTAACCAGGCCGTGAAAATGATAGATAAACCTGGGTATAACCACCTAGGGAGCCGACCTGTGTACTCTTAGGAAAGAAAGAGATATGAAAAGCGAGAGGAGGAAGAGCAGAGGGAAGACCAAGAGGAGGAAAATAAATTCCAAAAGGAGAACAGATAAGGAAAAGAACAAGAACTTTAAATCTCCACGAATTAAGTTTTTCAAAAGAATCAGAACACTTATGCCTCAGCCCTGAGGCTCACCAGGATTGCTGTGAGCAGTAGGGACTAGAAAAGGGGCCAAAATATGTCTTTTGGATCATTGCATTTTCTCCCTTTTGCAAGGAAGGGCATATTTATGGTAAGAAATCCTTACAATAAGACAGTGAAATGTGATGGTGATAGGGAAAATATTCTAACTTAATAAATTTTTAAAAATGCAAAGTTATCAAATGAGGACAATGGATTTTGGAATTGGAGTGAAGAGGTGTTGAGTGCTGGAGACATCGGTTGCGACTTGAGCCTGTTTCTAGGTAAGTGTTCTAGCTGTGCTGAATAATAATACAGCCAAGGCAAAGTGGCGCCTCTCAGCTTCCGTAGCAAAAACGGCTCACTGCATGTGGTTTATGACAGCAGTAAATAACCCATCCTGAAAGACGACAGGGATTGAGTTATGCCTTCTTAACTTGTAGTTCTGATTTCTTACTTGCATTCCAGACTTAGCTCTTTGGAAACAAAACCCATACTGTTGCCAAAGTTGCTAGAGTTATGCTAGTTATCAAAAGTGATGGTATTTTTTCTGACAAAAGACAGCTGGAAATTTAATGTGCTTTTTTTTGTTAACGTTGTAGTTTTTTGTTTGTTTTTGGCTTAGTGGGGGGAAGAAATGCCCTTCTTCGGTAAAAAGCCTCAGCAATCGGACCGAACAGTCTGGGAATTGCAGGGAATTTCCTGGGAGTGTTTTTCTACCATTTTTCAGGGACAAGCAAAAACTAAAACTAGTTGTTTCTTGTTTCTCCTTTTTTTGTTAAATTGGGTCACTAAGGCAGACCAGGAGCTGAAGATGTGAAACGATGTCTCAAAGTACAGCTATTTCAACATGGCCGTTGGCAGCAGCTTAAGTGACCAAATACATGCATGAGCTCCTGCCATTAGCTACATGAATGCTTTCTCTATTTGGAGCTGAGAAAAGAAAAGCCTTCCCTGAAGGACGATTTCAAGCAAGAATTTCTTTTAGCCACCAACACGTGTGTTTGCTGGATCTTCCTGGTCGGTCCACCCCTCTCCTTAGTAGGTGAGAGCAGCTCGGAATGAGGGGAAACTCATTGATTCTAAACTAAGGCTGGGATCACTGAAGCTGTGGGAGCCAGTCACTACCTGCGGGGGTGGGTGCATTTTCAGCAGGGGTATGCCGGTGCCTCCTGTCTCTAACGCGTCTGTGACCGGTGGCACCCTAACGGGGATGATGCCTGTGTCCTGGGGGAGCTGGAGCACACAGCGGCCACACCACGGCTGGGCTCAGGCCCTGATGAGCGCCGTTCAGTTCCTGACTTCCATTCTGAAGTCCAAGGCGGAGAGGAGCCAGCTGGGATAACCTTGCCAGTGGCAACACCAGCAACTGACAGTGGAAGGGGAGGGTGGTATCTTCAGGTGGGGAAATACATGAAGAAAGAGAGCACCACGGGCAATGCCATCTAAGTATTTATAGCCTCATGAGAGAGAGCGAGAGGCACACACTCTCAGGCAGCATCTTAGACAGAGAAAGGAGTCAGAAGTCACTGTCTCAACACCTTCAGACATCAAAGAGCAAAAGTAATGAAGTTAAGAAAAGTGTCATGGGCTGAACTGTGTCCACTGCCCGCCACACCCCAGCCCAGACATTCATATGTTGTAGCCTGAACCCCCAGGACCTTACAATGTGACTGAATTTGGAGACAGGGCCTTTAAAGAGGCAATTAAGTTAGAATGAGGCCACTGGGGTGGGACCTAATCCAATCTGACTGCTGTCCTTGTGAGAAAAGGAGATTAGGACACACAGGATATAAAAAAAATTAGTAACAGAAGCCTCAATTGAATGGAATCAGGAGACCAGCAGGGGGAGCCCTCACAGCCAGAGCCGACAGCAGATCCCAACAGGAAGAAGAAAGACTCCGCCTCTTTCCTGGCAGGGCTCAGCCAATGAGAAGCCACTGACTCTTTGTTTCCTGTAGCCACCACACCCACTTCCTTTTACTCCCTATAAAAGCATCCTCCTTCTTTTGCTGTGCAGGGTCTTGCACAGGGCTCACCATGGTTGTGGCCCCCAAACTGCAATTCTCTGCTGATCCGCCAGGGCATTCCTGAGGGTGGAGGGATTTGGAGGGAGAATTTAAGAATCCGACTGGCCTGAGTTTGAATCTTTGCTGTATCACCCTCAAGTTCATGAACTTCTCTTCATCTAAGTTTCCTCAACTAGAAACTGAGGGAAATAAAAGCACTGCATAGGAGAATTGGGGAATTTGAAAATAGTGCAAGATGTGATGCTCAAAATTGCTTCTTTGAACCTTAAGGTCTGATGGTGGTTTTCCAGGGCTTGCTAAGTGGGTGGAATGTCTTCCACTAAAGCAGACCCATCCTTGTGTCTCTGTCCCACATATACTGGGGTTCCAGAGAGGAGTGCGTTGTGGGAAAGGGCCATGCAGCTGGCATTAGGCAGTGACAGCCACTGTTGTGCCCACCTGGCATGAGCATGCAGGGACGGGGCAGCTGGGACTAGTATTGAAACATGGGTCACGCTGGTGGCCCCAGCCCATTGGCCCCGGGGCATCAGACAGGAGAGCTGGCAGACGCGGAGAAGGCCTCTACCCCCAGACCACGGACATCGCAGACTCACTCACCTCCATCTCACAACCACGTGTGCAAACTGAAGTTGATTGTGGTTCAGCAGGCAAATTGCTGCTCGGGGATGGGGTGTGTCTGAAACCATCAAAATCCTACTTTTCAGACTCACAGACATAAAGAACAGAGTTGTGGTTGCCAAGGGGGCATGGAGAGGGAAGGACTGGGAGTTTGGGGTTAGGAGCTGCAAACTATTACATTTAGAATGGATAAACAACAAGGTCCTACTGTATAGCACAGGGAACTAGATCTAATCTGGTGAGATAAACCATAATGGAAAAGAATAGGAAAAAAGAATGTATATATGTGTATGACTGAGTCACGTTTCTGTACAGCAGAGATTAGCATATTGTAAATGAACTATACTTCAATTTTTAAAAATTGGAAAAATTTATATATGTGCATATATATATGCACATACATAATTATATATGTTTTAATATACATATAAACATATGTATAATATATACATATGTGTATATGTGTGTATATACATATATATACATATGTGTATATATATGTATATATATCCTTTATTTAACCAAGACTTGAAAAAAGGTAAAGTTAATGCTCAAATGTAGTAACCATATGAGCCTAGTTTTCTGAGATAACAACTCCCTTATATTCTCTGTGCACTTTGTTTTCTGTTTTATAAGTCCTACCGCATATGTCTTTTTGTAAATTTCTTCAACCCCTTTATTGGGAAGATTCAGGTTAAAAATTTTCAATAAACACTGCATATGAAATCAGTCAATCAATCAATCCTAGTTTTCTCCCAGAGAGTTTCGTGACCTCAGTCACTCATCTGTCAAGTGTGTATGTTGGACAAGATGCTCCCTATGGCCCTTCCTAAGGGTTGTTTTATGCTCACATGTGCAGAACAGCAGCTAAGGGGGAAGGTGGTCAGGTCTGGCCCAGGACAGGATGGAGCCGGCCGGCTCTTCCCCTCGGCCAGGAGAGCGGCGGGTCAGTGTCAGCGTATCCATGCGTCCCGCCCGCCCAGACCCGGCTCAGAGACAGGTAAATGCTCCAACGGGGCAGGAAGACCTTTGCCTGGAAGCCGGAGGGACAACGTGCTGCTACCAAACCACTAGCTCTGTCAAGACTGTGTTGCAGCCAGTGGGTGACTTGGACAGAATCTATAGGCTCCAGACAGCGAGCAATACCAGCCTCCCAGGTGGGGCCTGGCCTGAGCACCTGAACCCCACTCTGTGCTCGAACTCCCACTCCCCTGCCTGCATCCAGGCCCAGCACCGACGCAGAAGATGTGCGGCGGGTCCCCGACACACACACACAGAGCACACGTCCACACGAGCGCCCGGTGCTTGGGATCTGGGAATTGAGCTGCAAGGCATCCAGGCCGGGGGCTCCTCTGAAATCCCTAGCAGAACCCAGAGAAGCAGGGAACAGGTCGTTTACAGTGGACGGCAGCTGGCGTGAGCACACAGGGGCTGGGTCCGGAGGCATATGGGATCTTAGTTCCCTGATCAGGGATCTAAGCTGCGCCCCCTGCAGTGGAAGCGCAGAGTCTTAACCCCTGGACCACCAGGGAAGTCTCTGGTCTCCAGGCTTTTTGAAGCTGGCAGCGAGGCCTGGGGCAAGGAGAGGAGACACTTCTTCCCAGTGTCTTTGCGAACAGTGAATAGGAGCTGGTGCCAGAGGCCTTGATTCTGCCACTCTGATGACAACAGCGGGAAGACGTGCAGGTGGGCAGGCACCTGCTCACCTGGTGAGCAGTCAGGCTCTTCCCCATCAGATCCACGGCCAGGCTGCCATTTCCACACGTGGCCGCCACCCTTCAAGGTTGTCTTCCTTAGACTGAGCAGAAAGCCCTGGCGGTGGAACTGGCCCTGCCCGCTGGCTGAGGCCCTGCCCGCTGGAACCCGGTGGCGCTTACCCCACCTGCCATCTTCTCCACTCAACCCTTGAGAGTTCAATTCCCCAGGCCCTCCCAGCACAGGAGAAGCTGGCGCCAGCGCTGAGGCGGACAAGAGGGAACGTCCTTTGTCTCAGAGAGCTCACAGCGGGGAGGGGACGAACAGCTTCTGGTTGTTATTTGGCCACAGCAGCAAGGATCCATCAGAACTGGTTTAGGACCCATTCTCACCGGTCAAGAAGGACTGAAATCCCTGAGCCCCACGCTCTCTGACACCCCAGGTAAGATCCCCTTTGCTCAGAGACGCCCCCTGGCAGCTGTCCCTTCCGGAGCAGCAAGTTCCGTTTTCTGTTACGGGAGGGAGAGGCAGGCTCTAAACGCAAGAGAAGCCGCAGGTGCTCGAGCCGACGGCAGGCAGAGAAATGACCGAAACACGAAGGCCAACAGCGAGCTGAGGTGGCAGGGAGGGGTCAGTGCGATTCCAGAGGAGGTGGCAGAAAAGGCCGCTGAAGGGATGACTTCTGAGCTCAGACGTGAATAATGAGGAAGCAGCAGCCATGCTGAGACACCCAGTGACAGCCACGGCCTGGGCATATTTTGAGCGAGAAAATGTGCCTCAGACTTAAAAATGAGAATTCGAAAGTACAGAAAAAGAAAACCACGGTCCAGCAGGACCCCTGCAGGCCAGAGGACAGGCCGTGGCCTCAGGGGAGGGGCCGGCTGGGGCCACCTATGAAATCCCCGGAGTCCAGCCTCTCTAAAGCACTCAAGCTGAGACCTGATGGGAAGGGCGTCACCGAAGCCGAGCCAGCGCTTCGAAACAGCCGTGCCTGGAGTCCGCAGGATGCTCTGAGCAGACTGGGCCCACCATTTGCGTGGCATCTGGATTTAGCAGCTATAAAAATAACAGTCCTCTATGCCGCTCATGCTGGTAGGTACTGCTAAGCCTTCTTAAAAGGCTCAAAGGGTGCAGCTGTCTCCCCGCCAAGGACAAGGCTCTGGAGATTCCGGTGACGGGTGGGACCTGCCCATGAGACGGTTTTAGGGGCAGCTGGAGACAGGCTGGGGCTGATGCTACAACCTTTACCAAGTCACTCTGCCCTCCTGACTCCAGCCCAGCTGGGGACTGTGGGGACCAGCTCTGCTCCGCCCCATCAGGGAGCTGCCCAGGGCGCGGGTGAGAAGCTCTGTGAGTCGAAAGCACCTAATATGAGGCAGCAGCGTTGTTTCTGGGGGGAAAGTTACGTTTGAGATACTGTTCAGACTTCCCTGGCTGACTTCCAAAGTCTTTCATGTTTGCATGTGCATCTCTACTGAGGAGAAGGTCTCCCTAGCGCTGGGCCTCAGCAATGCCCAGACAGGAGGAAGGGGCAGGGAGGGGAGGTATGGAGGGGGGCGGGGGAGGGGGGAGGGCTGATGCACAGGGAGGGGCGACGGGGAGGACTCCTGAGTGGAACCCCCTCCTTCTCCAGGTGTACCCAGATCCCACACACGTTCCTTTCCCTAAGGCACCCTCGAGGCCGGCTCTGTCTCGGTTCTCTGACCTCCCTCCTTCCGTCCGGAGCCACACTCGGGGTGCGGGGGGATGTGAAGACGGGGCCAGGGAGCTGAGACGCCGAGGGCCATGCCGGGTCCTCACCGTGAGGGCGGCAGGGCGGGCTGCCTTCCACAGGGTGGCCACGGCAGGCCTCTGGGACGAAGTGACATCTGAGGGGCGTCGGAATGAGAAGAGTTTCTCACGCAAATCCGTGGGGGGAAACGCGCCAGACAGAAATCACAGCTCAGAGAAAGGTCCTCAGTCGGGACAGGACTGGGTGACAGGAATCCCCTGGATGGAGGGGGCAGCGGAAAGGGGGTGCAGACGGACGTGTTTACATCAGGAACACGGTGCATCCCGTCCGGCCCTTTTCCAAGGAGCACTGAGCACTTTCTCTATTTAGGTTTTGCACGTCTCTGAGGTTCCTGGAGCTGCGGCAACAAATTGCCACAGGCTGGATGCCTTCCAACAGCAGAACTTGACTTTCTCACGGTTCTGGAGGCTGCAAGTCGGGAATCGAGGCGTTGGCCACGCTCGCTCCAGGCTCCAGGGAAGCCCCCTTCCTTGCCTCTCCCACTCCAGTCTCTGCTGTCACCGTGTGGTCCTGCCCCCAAGTCTCCGGTCTCCGTCTCCTTAGAAGGACACTGGTATTGGATTCCGGACCCACCCTAATCCAGTGCGACCTCATCTGCAAATACCCCCTCTCCAAACAGATCACACTCGCAGGTCTGAGACTGGAATAAATTTGCGGCGGGGAGAAGACCCAGACACTATAGCACTTTCTTGACAGGTTTTTCCCTGAGCAGGGGCACTGGGAGGGCTTGGAGCACGGTGCTTAAACACAAGCTCTACGCTCTGGCTTCCAGGCTCTACAATCTCGTGAGTGCGCCCAGGGCAAGGCTGTTCTCCTCTCCAAACCTAAGCATTCTTGTCTGGGAATAATAATAGCAGCTACCCCCTCAAACCACGGTGAAGATTACATGAGTTAACATATGCTAAAAAAGAAAGAAAGAAAAATGTATGCTAAGTGCTTAAGTTGCGCTGGGCACACTGTAAGGACAATGCTTGTGTTCTTCCCTTGCTTATACTTTGCTGCAATTTTGAATGGCACCTTTCCTCCATTATATTCTCTAATGGTTATTGCCAGTGACTCGGAAAACTATCAATTTAGGTATAGTGATCTCCTACATGCCATCTATTAGAACTCCTAGTAACCATTTTCCAGTTGCTTCTCCTAGATTTTCCTGGTAGTAATCACATTAGCTTCAAGATACTAAAAAATTACTCAAGTATGACATTAACTAAATGACTGTAGAGCCCCATGAACTGACATTCAAGAAGCACCTTCTACACATTCTCCTCTCCAGAGACAGGCTCAGAGACTCTGCCACATTCCCCAATCGTGATAAAGACATGTGTCTACTTTCTCGTCATGTCAGAACCATTGTCCAGACCAAAGCAATACAGCTTTACGAGGGCAGGGGCCACGGGTTTGAGTCCTGATCTATCCCCATTATGGGCGAAGCCTGGTAGATACAGGTGCTCGGTGTGTTGACTAACTTCATGAACAGATAGTCTCCCATCAAAACGACTGACAGGACAGCCTTCCAGGCTGTCACACGGCGAGAACCCTGTCTCATGTGGTGCTGGGATGAAGATGCAGAAACTCTCACCTGTGATCCTTCCTGTCCCCATCCTTTCAGCCGTCAAAAGTCGGATGGGAAGAGCTAGGTGCAAGTGCAAAGCTGAGCTACACACAAGTATAACACACAAGAGTCACACAGCTTAACAGTGACGGCCCGAAACCCAGGCCAAGACCAATGGGTTTGGCCCCAGAACTAACAGGGCTGTGAAGAAAATACTTTGAAAAAATGAAAAATGAAAGCAGAATTAAACCTTTTTTGGATTCCCAATCATAGGGTCATCTGGTACCTTTTTCCTTACAAAAGTGCATGCTGGGAAACACTTTTTTGTGTGGGCTCACTTTTTTAAAACAGGAGTTTAAAACGTGTTTGATTTAAAAAAATAGAATCAATGCATATTAAATTAAAACTGATATTAAGAAGGTTATTAAAAATATGAGGCTGTACAAATGAAATCCAAGGCACCTCGTCATTATTTTACAACGACACGCAGCGGCGAGAACAACCTTGAAGGCACAGCTCCCTTGGCAGCAGAGCACCCGCGGAGCGCCGACGCCTCTTACCTCCAGCTTGTGGGCCCTCTCCCTGCTCAGGGCCTTCGAGGGGAAGCTCTGGTTGTTGGCTTCCGCCAGAGAACGAAGATCAGAATAATACTTGGCATAAACACTGGAGGGCACGTTGATGTTGAATTGGAGCAATTCGAGGAACTGTCGCTCCAGCTCGTTCCTGCAGAGAAAGACAGAAACGCACAACTCAGCCGCCGTCCCCACCCGCGGCCCCCTGGGCAGGCTGCTGGACACAGCCAAGTCCACCAGGTCCAGTGCCCGGAAGGATGAGGCCTGATTAACTGGGATGATCACCAGAAAGGGCTTCAGGGCGACCCTGACACTGAGACTGAGCGCGTCTCTGCGCGCGCGCGCACACACACACACACACACACACACACACACACGGCAAGCTCTGGCCTCACCTCTCCGCGTGAACCATCGGCTCAAACAGGGGGCAGAAGATGCAGTCGAGAGCTGTCAAGTGGAGTCCAGTGAGGGCGGACAGCAGCCTGGAGGGCAGGCCTCCCCAAGACCTGGAGGACCGCCCTTCCCGGGAGGAGACGGTGGGGACACGCTGACCGGCTTCCTCGGGACCACGGCAGGGGAGGCGGTTCCCCAGCCCCAGCGCACACCCATCAGCTGCAGGGCACGTGAGGACCCCCTGCTGGGCCCACCCGTCTGATCCGGCAGGTCTGGGCGGGCCCGAGAACGTGCATCCCTAACACTCCCGCGAGCTGCTTCTGGGCCTGCTCGCACGCTGAGAACCACTCGACGACAGCGCCCGGTCCATAAGGGAGCCAACCCACTTAGAGCTGGATGAAGACGAACCACGGCGGCCACAGTGCATCTGAAAACTTCCCCAGTCTGCAGGCCTACTTCTCGGTAGTTACTGCGGGGAGGAGGGGGGTGGAAGCGTGCTCGGCGACAGGTCTGTCTGGGAGCCCTGGTCCTGGGCCACCTCCCCGGGGAAGCACCCCGGGCTCACTTTTGTCCTTTATCACAGTCTCCCCGCCTTGTCTCCTCGGAGCCAGAAACCGTGACATTTGACGGTGCAGCCTGGCCCCAGCTCAGCACCTAACATGCGCTTAGCGCGCCATAATTCCTGTTACTGAAAGGAGCGGACCAAGCTCAGCCTGGGCGGAGGGATCCAGGGAAGGCTTCCCGGAAGTGAGAGCTGACCTGAGCCCCGGAAGCGACCAGCTCCGGCGGGGACGAGCCACGTGGGGGCGGGATGCTTCTGGCGGGGGGGCGGGGCAGCCCGTCTGCTTCCGGTCAGGGGCCCCATCCAGCCGTCCCAGCCCGTTTAGCGCTGCTATGACAACGGGGGCGGGAGCACTGAGGCGGCAGGGAGGCTGGGAGGTGAGCAGGGTGGCTGGTTCCCCGACGGAAGCTCCCAGGCAGATCAGAAGCGAGAAACCTAAGCAAGTCGTTATCGAAGGCCTGAGCGCCTCGAGGGAGCGACCACGACGTCGCATCCAGTCATTTAATCGATGCAGCTTCGAGAAAGAGGTAAAGCCCCAAATGTGTGTGTTGTGCTAAACTTTACACTTTTAATGACTTGTATTTATGCCTCCTTTACGTGAGACTTAAGAGGTCATCCTGTGAAATACTGGAACTCAGATAAGATTTTAACGAGGTGTGTCAAAAATACCGCTAAGGCAGAAGCGCTCTCTCCTGGACGACGTGGGAGCTGCCTGTGGACCGACTGCCGCCCTGTGGCCAAGAGGCGCCACTGCAGGTCCCATTCTCCAATGCCAGGAAGAAAACCTTGCTTTTAGTATAAACGTTAAGAGAACTAGTCTGCCTCAAATGGTATCTAGACATCACTGTCTCTTGTTGAGGGTATAACTAGGATTAAAGTCAAGAGGAATCTGGTTTTGAACAAGGTGACGGTTTCCCAGGGTTCCTTAGGGAAAAAACAGCCTTTCTGAATATTTGTTTTCTTGAATGTTTCTGTTTAAGTTTGGGGGGAATAAAGATTTTAGAGCTGCTGTGTTTTCAAACTAAGGCAAGATTTAGAAAATAAAAATAATCCCCCGAATTTGAATTTTCACATGGCAGCAGTACATCCTCCAGGGACATCAGACAGCTTGTTATGTGATAAACCATCAGAAAACTAACAGTGATGCAGAAAACGGGCTTGATGGATTTACAGCCCTCAAGGGGATAATTACGAAGAAATAAAGCTCTATAATAAATAAAGCTCTATAATAAATAAATTCAAGTCAATAAACAAAAAATATTTCAGAAACATTTTAGCTCAACGTTGTAAAGAAACCCAACTGAACTGATGCCATTTAGCAACTTGCAAATGGAGTAAAGAGAGTTGTTTTCATCACCTAATGGCCTGTCGGCTTTTCTAGAAAAATGGGCTCACTTTAAAGACCAGCCACCAAGCAGCCATCACACTTCTGGGCACAGACCCCAAAGAACAGAGAGCAGGGCCTCAGGGAGGTATCTGCACACCCGTGTTCATGTTCACGACAGTGTTACTCACAGCAGCTGAAAGGTGGAAGCAACCTACTTACTGTCTGGAGGACAATTATCTTAGCAACTGTTTTCACTTTGAAATATAATCAAGAATTTTTTTATATTTTTATTTTATTTTTCTTACTATCAAAAACTTCCTATTTGTCTTACTTTTTATCATAAAGAATGACAGATGCAGGAAGGAGTCGTACAGGTCTGCAGCAGGAAAAGGCTCTGGCAAAAGACCCAAAAACACAAATAAGTGCTCCCAGGGCAGCATAAAAATAGGGTGCCCAGCGAACCAGCAACCAGAGGAAGCGGGGGCCAGGCTGAACAGGAGCCCGTAGTGGTCACTGAGTCCAGGAACTTGGATGTGGACGGGACACAGTGGAACCTGCTCTAGCTCAGAGCTTCCTCAAGGAAGCCAGACAAACAAGACCAGAAAAATATTAGCAAGAATTGTGTCAGAAAGGCCTGTAAACCGTAAGGAACTATAAGAAGTTCAACCTGATTAAGTGTTTCCAAAACAGCTCATTTCTCCCGAGAGGCTCTGACCCCGCCTCCTGTGCACCCAGCCCCCAGGATGCAGCTAAGTTTGAGCTTAGGATGGTGCCCTGAGAGAGGAGAACACGCAGCCTGACCAGGATGCACAGGGGGACCTCGGGGACAGAACGCTCATTTTAAGCAGGTGAACTTGCAAAATGTGACAAAAGCAGTTAAATTTCACCTTCTCTCTGAAACTGAACAGAAACAGGTAACATTTTAGCCCATCTGCTGCCTGTCATCGGTTTGCAGTGTGTACAGAGCTGGGATGAACCTCACCGCAGACGGAGAGCAGGAACGTAAAGGAAGGTTCGCCTAGAATACAGTTTCAGTGACCAGTTTCACAAACCAGAAGGTGTCACCAGTACCTGTTCGGGACCCACAGGATGAGAAATATGGGTTCTTGCAAATCCTATCTGCAACCGTGTCCTTTCTCAGCCAGCACACAACAGACCTGCAGTCACATTCACTCACTCCACGCTGTGCACGTCCACAAAGGGTCAGGTTTCCTCTGCAGAGGCCCCCGGCCACATTCACATGTCCTCCCCCGTGATGTCCTTCAGAATCTGGCAGTGGTCCATGTTCCACTACTGCCTGGTTGTCCCACGCCTTGGAGGCCAGCAGGATGGCCCCCAGAACAATCCGCTCCCAGTTGGCCGGACAGATGTCAGTCTCTGCGTACGTTAGAAGCCTTTCGAGGTACACCTGGAAGGCACGAGCACGCCAGCGCCCGGTGCCCTGCCTTGTTCCTGCTGCACCCCTGCCAGCACACGCAAACCAGCTCCCAGCTGTTCACCGCACTCCCCAGCTCAGCTTTAAACAGGCGCTGACAGCCTGATCACACTTATTTTAAGAAGTCAAAGGCCTCAACGAGTC
The DNA here is from genome assembly GCF_963455315.2 of Globicephala melas. NCBI lineage: Eukaryota > Metazoa > Chordata > Mammalia > Artiodactyla > Delphinidae > Globicephala > Globicephala melas. The sequence continues at coordinate 9,873,838 of NC_083315.2, forward strand.
TGAGGCAAAATGGGCTGAGAGGCACACCCCGTAACTGGACGTGTGGATGAGGCCGGGCCTTAGGACTCCGGGGCAGGAACGTGTTCTAGGAGCCGCGGGTTAATTTCTCACTCTACCAACTGTGACATCAACACGCATTCGACAAACCGCCAACGAGCCAACAAGGAGAACAAAGTGTGTGAAGGGAAGAAACCGAGTTTTTCCATCTGTAGTTGTTTCTAAATAAAATTTTTATTTTTGAGGTAATTTTAGATTTATAGGCAGTGTTGATAAACCTATTGTTTTCATCATTATGGTAAAATACACGTAAGATTTACCACTTAACCATTTCCAGTGTCTAGTTCTGTGGCATTAAGAACAGTCGCCGTGCTGTGAAATCACCACCATCCATCTCTATTTGTAGAACTTTTTCATCTTCCCAAATTGAAATTCCGCACCTGTTACAACTCCCCAGTTCCCCTCCCCCAGCCCCTGGCACCCACCTTTCTACTTTCCGCCTCCTGGCTATGACTACTCTAGGTACCTTACATGGGTGGAATCACAGCGTATTTGTCCTTTTGCGATTGGCTTCTTTCACTGAGCATCATGTTCCACGTTGTAGCATGTGTCAACATTTCCTTCCTTTTCAAGGCTGAATAATGATCCGTCGTAGGTACAAACCACATTTTGTTTATCCATCACCCACTGATGGACATTTGAGGGGTTTCCTCTTCCGGCTACTGTGAATAATGTTGCTGTGAACGCTGATGTACAAGCATCTGTTCGAGCCTCTGCTTTTGATTCTTTCAGGTATACACCCAGAAGTGGAACTGCTGGATCATATCATAATCAATGTTTAATTTTTTGAAGAACCACCATACTATCTTCCACAGCAGCTGAACCATTTACATCCCCACCAGCAATGCACAAGGGTTACAATGTTTCCACATCCTTGCCAACACTTGTTGTTTTCTGGGGTTTTAAAAAAAATTATTGTCATCCTAAAGGGTGTGAAGTGGTTTTGTTTTTCTTTTCTTTTTTTTTTTTTGCGGTACGCGGGCCTCTCACTGTTGTGGCCTCTCCCTTTGCGGAGCACAGGCTCCGGACGTGCAGGCTCAGCGGCCATGGCTCACGGGCCCAGCCGCTCCACGGCATGTGGGATCTTCCCGGACCGGGGCACGAACCTGCGTCCCCTGCATCGGTAGGCAGACCCTCAACCACTGCGCCACCAGGGAAGCGCTGCTACTTGCTTTTTGAGGCACTAGAAAGTCTTTAGTGGCCTGGGGAGACCAAGTCACTCTTCCTTCTCGTGGTGTGCGGCCAATGATTCATTCTCCTTGTATAAATGGCAGCTGGGAGGGCTTGGGGATGTAAGCATGTTAGCCATTCCAGTGAAGCCAAAGCTGATGCCCATGTCAGTGGCTGTAACTCTGCTGGGTGCCTGTCTGAGGCAAGGATGCTCCCTGGGGAAACGGGTTCAAATAGCTACTGGATGATTCATCCCCACTGAGATAACTTACTTCCTCTTGTTCTTCCTTTCTCCTCAGCTACCCTGCCCAGTCCTCCTGGGTCTCTTTTCTCTGCAAAAGGGAAGGCTGAGTCTGGCCGAGGCCGCCTCAGTCCCTAGGCTGCGGTCCACAGGGATGAATCACAGAATGGCTTTCTACAGGAAGACGTGCTGCCACGTCCGCTCTGTGTTCAGGATGATCTTCTCTAGGTGAGTGAAGTAGGATGAAGGGCTTGCCTAGGAAGCCTGGTCCTTACAGGCAGCAGGCCAGAATCACAATATATCAAACACATACTGAACATTCACTGTGTTCCAGGCACAGGTTCTCTTCTCAGCTGAATCTTCACTATCATCCTAGGCGGTAAGTGCTAGTCTTGTCCTCACTTTACAGAGGGAACTGAGGTTCAGAGATATTAAGTGATTTGCTCAGGGTCACAGAGCTAATCAGTAACAGCGCTGGCATCTGAGGCCAGGCAATGTCTCCAGCAGCTGCCTTGCTGGAGGAATGAAAATGTGAGTACACAGATCCCATCTCTCCTGGCAGTAGCCTAGGTTCCCTGGCCATCACAAACCCAGCCCTTTAGGCCACCTCCTTCCTGAAATTACAGTACTCACAAGCACTCGTAACACCTACGAAATCAAGTCTGTGTTTATTTGGCCATGGCAGTCTCTGGGAAGGAAGCTAATGAGACTCAGTGTCTCAGTAGATGTCAAGGACAGGAAGAAATTTTCCTGGGACCCCTCTGCTTCTGCAATGAACACCTATGGTGGTCTATCGTAAACGCTGGGCAGGTAATTTCAATGCTGCTTGGGTTACCATGGGAATTGGAATCTCTTTACTATTACAGATGCAAAAAATATCAGGGGAGGTATGGGAATGGGGACATCTTCAAAAATCTCATCTACATTGGGGTAATATTGTTTTTACAGTCAAAACAAATCTCTTTCCTCATTTAGTCTTAAAATACTCACATATACCCATGATGTAGATATGTGTTAATTGCAGCTCATGGAAGGCCAGAAGAAGAAAAAAAAACCCTCTCTGATGTCCTTTTGGGATGAAGAGATTAAAACAATAATAGCGGCTTAGGGACTTCCTGGTGGTCCAGTGGTTGACACTCCACGCTCCCAATTTAGGGGGTGTGGGTTGAATCCCTGGTTGGGGAACTGAGATCCCACATGCCGTGTGGCACAGCCTAAAATAATAACAATAGTAGTAGTAGTAGTAGTAATAATAATGATGATAATAGCAGCTTCATTTCTCTCTCCTACTCATCTCCCTATGTATCCCCTACTGCAAACTTCCTCTAAGAATTAACTGGGAAGGTAAGAATAAAGAAAATAACTGAGTTTATTAAATCATTTCTAATCAGAGTTTTCTTCAAATAAACAAGGACAGATGTTAAGCCAGGTGCTTTTTTCCTCAATGGACATTTTGATATATGTTGCTGAGAATTGTCAGTTTCCATGCGGTGGCAAATGGTGTCAGATTTGTACATCTGCTTGAATCATGGACCAGGAAACACTATGTGAGGTACAAAAAGAACTGCCATTCTAATCACTGGAGCCTGGGTAACATCAAGATCGTGAAAGAGCCTGTAGCTCACTCTCCTCTGAAGCCAACAGAGTGAAATGAAGAGATGCTTTTGATAGTTCAGGGTCACAACTTCTCCTCCATCTATCAAAGGCTAATTTTGAAGGTTCTTGTTTATTTGGAACATCATGAAAGATCTTAGGTTCTAATATCTTTAAGGGGTTCCCTGGGTGAAGTGCAATAAAATGCAAGCAACCACGTACGAGGAGTCTAATGCCAAGAGATGTTGGGATGTGTGTGGCTTTGAAAATGAAAATATTATTGGGGCATCAGTAGCTTCTCACAATATGTAGACTACATCACTAGCCATAGTCTTTCAAAGCTTTCAGTCTAGCTTACAAATCTTCCGGTCAATTTAAATAACATTTATTAAAAGCTAAGTGTCATGAGATGGAGTTTGGGGGTGGGGAGAATTGGAAAGATTTCATGGCATTAGTGGTTCTCAGATTTGTGGTTTATAGGAAAAATGCAGTTAGCAGAGTTGTTAAGTCTTCCTCTTGCCAAATAAGATATCACTGCTATCATTTTAGAAATGATAGGGCATTGATGAATGACAGCAACAATGAAATGCGTCAAGGGCATAATCTGAGATGAGAGACTGGCTTCCGCTGTACGAAACCCCTTCCTCATCGTGAACTTCTTATTCTGCTCCAAACTAGAGACATCTTCCATCTCCCTGGGTCCTCGGGCCAGAGTTTGCAAAACTTTGAATGGACGATCTTTCAGAGTCTCTGCAGGTCTCTAAGCCTGTGATCAGAAGACCTGTCTTTGCCCTCAAAGTGAAACAGAAAGACTAGATTCACAGATGAGAAATGGCTGGAGAACAGTTTCAAGGCAACAGGGATGCCAGTGAGTGGCAGGTGACACAGATGAAACCCTTAGAATCGTGGTGTATTTACTTGGGGGCCCGTGAGGGAGGCTTTGGGGGCAAGGTGAAACCGAGTCAGGGCTTTTCAGGGATAGTATTTTCTTCTAATGAAAATGGGAGCAGCTCCCTTGGATTGGGCTTCTGAGAGTGGACTAGGCGAGCCCAGCTGTGAGACAGGGCCATAGCACCCTCAGGAAGGAGCAGGCCAGATCTGGGGTGACCCGATATATTCTGATATATTCACTTCCTTGGCCTTTGGTCTATCTCTACACCCTCTCAGCCTCCCACGTCAAAAGTTTTATCCCATCTTTGCTTTCACATGCAATCCTCTGCTCTCTCTATGGCAGAAAATAGTCCATTTGTAGTTATTTTGTCCTTTTAGAGTAATTTTTATTTGACATTTTCCTGGGACATCGCTAGTGTACCAATCCCTTGGGGGCTGGAAGAACAGGTTGCAGAATGAATGGCAAGCTGAAAAGGTGGTGACAGGAGCACAGAGTTACTCCCTAGGGCCTCCCAGCCTCCCCGCCCTGGCCTTTCCTCCATTTCATGGTGGAATTCAGCAGGTATGCCTGTTAGCCAACCAAGTATTCACAAGATGCTTTTGTAGCACCACTATTGGTGTTGAAGGGACTCGGCCCCTCCAGTTCTCCTTAAACTTGAACACTGAGCTGGTGTTTGCTTTTGTTTTGTGTCAATAACCGAAATAAATTAGAATTTTATTGTTGGACCACCAAGTCCATTAAATTATAATGGATGTGTGTGTGTGTGTATGTGTGTGTGCACACACTTCGATCTGTGTGGTTATATGTGTGTATGTGGGTGTGTATATGTCTTATATTAGATACATGATGTGTATATAAGTGCTGTTTGTGCTATGAATTCAGTTTGACTTTAGATAATGGCTATACTTCTCTGAGCTTCCTTTGTCCCACTCATAAAATAAAGGCGCTGGATTAATATATGAAAACATCTGGCACATGGTAGCCTGTCAGTAAAGGTTAGCTGAATTAATGAATGCATCTAAGGACCCTTCCAGGTTTATAAACCTGTCATCTTAAACCACCTTCCACCTACATCTTTCCTTTGGCGATCAAGTGGTCCCACCTCATTTCTCAGCTGAGGAAATGGGCTTGGCGGAGAACAGGTCCCACACCAGGGGCAGAGCCGGTGACGGGATGGATGGAGTGCCTTCCACCTGTAGGAGAGCACCAGAGATCGGAGAGTCTTGTCAGGGCATGTGTGTGGTTAGAGGGCGGCCAGGAAGGAAGGGTGATGACACAGAAGCATAAGAAACAGACTCTGCTTATGATCAACATTGGGCAAGCAGAGGAAAATGCAGGAGAGGACGTTTCCAGCCTCAACCTGTTACGTACGAATACTGCTGCCCAAGAGAAAGTAGGGAATTCAGAGGTCGCTGAGCACCGAAGGAGACAGCAAGAGCTGGTTTACAGAATTCACGTACAATTACCAGCGTTAGTACAATAACGAGATTTGTTGCACGCTATTGGGTACAAAGCACCACACAAACTGCTAACATTTTATTTAAGCCGCACAAGAATCTGTGAAGATTACTGTTATAACAACGTCCGTGAAGATGCGAGGAGTTTCGGGAGATTCTTCCCAGCCTGAGGGAACAATGGAAACCAAGGCACGAATGTCGAGGTGTTCCCTCTATATTTGGCTGGTGTCCACCAGTTCCCCTATAAGCAATATTGAAAATTTCCAGAAACTTCATCTCTTATGCCCTCCCCCTCCCCTCCATTTGTCTGCTTGAAGTATCAATACTATCTCTTCACTCCAGAATAATACCTTTAAGGGCATCTCAAGCCCATAGGGCAGCCTGGACCTGATAAGGCAAATCAGGATACATTCCACCAGTTAAATCCTCATGACGTTATAGCTTTTAACCTGCCTGCATTTCTTAACCTCTAAAAGCACGGGAGGAAAGCCCCCAGACACGTGATACCTCCCAGAATCACAACCCAAAGAGGTCCAGCAATAACCTCGACACAATGGAAGATACACAACAGCCCACGCATAGCCCGCACGTACGTTATACGGTGTTGCATTGAGCACTGGCGTTGCGTACAGTTAGGTCCCAGCTGTCCTGAAATTCATGGGGGCCTCATTGGGCTTCCTGGGCACAGGCCATGGTCCATGGGTTTTGCTTTAGATCTGAGAATCCAGGCAATGAGATATTTGATATCATTATGGCATTACTATTATCATTTTAGTTGGGATCATTGTATTGAGGACTTGTTAAAAAGGATTCTTTATCTTTTACGGATTCACATGAAAATTATTTGGTGTTGGGGGGACACGATTGGGGGGAAGGATGGATGAAACAAGATTCAGGCTCCGAATTAGTGACTTTTGAAGCTGGGTGAAGCCTTCATGGGAGGTTATTATACTTATTTTTCCCACTTCTGTGTGTACGTGAAATTTCCCATAATACATACATTTTTTGTTAAAGACTGGGTCTGACTGAAGGAGAAATCAGAGTGGTCAAGCAATATCCTGCAGAAGCGACTGTGGGAGTAAGAGATTTTTTCCCAGCAGAGATGCTCTGAGTCTGTGACAAGTGAAGGGCCTTTGATACAGGCAATTCCCTAGAAATGAGCCCCTCACACGGCCTGCAAAGCCGGAAATACACATCCAGAGCCTGAGATACGTCCACGTTTACACATTTATTTGGATTTAGAGAAACAACACATAAAATACTTTGATCATACACAAGTTTATATTTGGTAAGAAGAACAGGTTGCCATGTGTTTATAGTTTTTATTGATTTCTGTCCTTAACGGAGCGATGCTGGGGAGATGTCAATGTCCTTTGGAAACACTGACTGGGGACAGGACTTTGGCACAGGTAACTAATCAATACACAGCATTTGCACTTAGCATTTGAAGACAGGAGGGCACGTGCAAGATGATACCCGCTGTTAGGTTCCTGGGTTCCTTGTCCTGCTGCTATATTTACACCCGTGCTTTCTTGGTCCATATTCTGAGGAGTAGCACCTCCTCCCAATCTTAGCAGGGACAGCGCCTGCAACGTTGGCTGTTTGTGACCCTCCATACTGGTTTCCTCTGTTCTTGGAGACACTGAAGTAGCATCCTCCTTGCATTTTGTGAAATCCCACAGTTCTCAAAAGGAGATTTCTCAGCAGCGAGCGGAGCCGAGGGTATTCCCTGTGAGAGCTGAGGTGCAGGGCACACCGTTTAGCAGAGAGAGGGCGGGTGAGAGGGTTATGGGCACAGATGCGAACGTGGTTCTCAGAAAATCAGTACGGCTACCACACAGGAAAAGACACATCAATAATATATTGTACAAGCTTTTACAGCAAAACATGTTGATTTGCAACACTGTAAGTTCAGATCTAAAGTGCACAACCCCATCTGAGGTGACGAGACAGTACTAGCAGTATAATAAAGGCAACACAGTTACACACACAACTGATTTCCTTTTCTTTCCTCACGTCCTTGAGACAGTTCAGGAAGTCAGTACCATTTATGTGTCTCCGATGGAGACATACCACACTTTTTTTTCCAAGTATTTAAAAATAATAAACACAATGTTGCTATCTGAATGAAAATGGCCATGTCAATTGTGATTAAAGCTAAAGCCAAACTCTTCTAATATTTGTAAAGAATGGTCCCACATAAAGGCCTCTGGCACTGGGAATTTGGCTAAAGTTCAAAACAATCTCCCTTCCTTCCGTCCTTCCTTCCTTCCTTCTGTCCTTCCTTCCTTCTGTCCTTCCTTCCTTCTTTCCTCCCTCCCTTTCTCTTGAGTAGATTACAAACTTACTTTAAAGAATATTAAGCTACCGGGACTTATCAGGCTTTTATTTACCTCCTTCCCTGGGTTATGGCTGGTAGCTTTTCACTGCATAGGATTGATGAAGGCTCCCAGCAAACTTGGGGACGAACCTGGAAGGGGCAGGGGTCGGGGAAACAAGCTCTTGGTAAAAACTCTTTTGCTGGAACTTCAAACACAGGCACAAATGTTCCTCCTTTAAGTTCTGTCATACCATCAAGTGAAAAAGCAGCCGCTTCTGATAGAGAATCTATAACCCTAGATAGAAGCATCCTGGAGTAGAGAGGGATCTGTCCAGATCAGGGCACTGGGCTTCACCGTCTCCTCCAAGCAGGATGGCGGGTTTGATAATTAGTGTCTCTGCCTCTGAGATGGGGTCTGTGGCCTGAGGCTCACAATAGGTGGGCAGTTGTGTGCTTATTCTCAACAGCTAATTTCTAGAAAGGAAAGGAATGCTTGGTCATTAGACCCAGCCTAGAATAGGAGCCTTGTTCCTTCATGAAATTCTGGGGCACAGATAAAGCGTTTTCTTCTAATAGTCATAGAGAATCCATTTGCTTCCTAGACAGAGAGGGCCCAAAGCCATGTTCATCTCAAATATCAACGTTTTCATATATAACCTGGGAGAGAGAACGTAGGGGCAAGCTCAGGAAGCTTTCAGGTGGTTGGATCCCGTGGTCATATTAGAGGCCTTTTCTCTTTGACGAAGGATGGGGTCCTCTTTCCTCCCTCATACACCTACCGTCTTCCTGACCACTGCTCTGACTGGGGCACACAGAAAGGATGAATGTCCCTAAATGTGCGTCCGCAGTCTGCACCTATGGGTCCACTACCTCTCTGACTCTGACAGTCTGTGCCCCATAAATATCTATGGGAGCTCTCGTTAGCTCATGTCTCTCCATCAGGTTTGCAGGGGCAGAAGGATGCTTTTAAAATATTATTTTGAATTCTAAGGAGCATATGATCTCTACATAGTCTGGTCACTTTGGGTCTTGATGGGAGACAGATGATAAAAGAAGGTCTTAAGAGGCTGTCTCCAAATTCTAGGTGAGGAGCTCATTTCCTGAGAGGAAAATAACCACTAATGGAGTAGAAATTAATTATTGGGAATCCCAGTCACGGGGAGCTTAGCAGGAGAGACTTTTGTGGGTCGGAATGGGGAGTGAATGGGAAAGAGCAATGACCCGGGAGGGGAACGACTCCTTCCTGGGCAGGGACACTGTGGCATCCAGGATGACATCATTATTCTCACACAGAGATCTAAGGCCAAGTTTAATTTTCTGGGCTCACCACATCTGGAGTGTGTTTCATTCCTCTGCTCGGGCTGATTGGATTTTATTTTTATTTTCTCTAATGAATCCAAATGACTTAATAAAAGAATACTGTTTGGGAAGATATCTCAAGAACCAGCATCAACCTTCTGTTCTAAACAGGCTGAACTGGAAAGCAGAATAGAGACGATGACCCTAATTTAGTCTAAGATGAAGCATGGCTGTCATGCCTACTGAGCGGGTCTACTAAGGTCCAATGGATGGAAAACTTAAATGGGAAGTAAGTCTTACTGTCGAGCTAACCAATCATTTTAAAGAACTTGCAGTATCCTTTTGTGTCTGTTTTGTAATACTAACTTTAGAGATGTGATAAGTCATAAAATGAACAGAAAGAAGGCATCATACCTTTTAAGAATTTTGTGGGCCTATGTTTCAAAATAACTTTGCTAAGTGTTTTATTGTGCCTCCATTAAAAGAAAGAGAAAAAAAAATCTGGCTTAGTTTTTAATATCTGCCCCTGCAGTTTGTATAACCCATATAAAATAAAAATCTATATGTTACAAAATAGGATTTCTTTTTAATATATATATTTTCCTTTTGTAAAATTATATGTATTTAAATATATTTGAAATGTTGCTATAGGTAAATTAGAATTTTTTTTTCTAATACTATGAAAAAGGCAAGAGTTTTTTTATTGTCAGCATACATTTTATATTTACTTTATCCTTTTCACTGCACCCCAGAGAACCTTTTATGATTCAGGGGCAATTTGGCACTATTCAACCCTACTACTCTGAAGTGAAAATAAAGTTTGATTTGCACACTATATTAAAAGTAAGGGAAGTATTTGTAACAATTTTAAGCTTTTCCTTAGTGATTAGAACACAGCCTTTTGTCACTAATTATTAGAGAGGTATTCTAAACTTAAGAAAGGATTTTTAAAAGGAGCAATGTTTGTTTTTGATTTTTAAACTGTACTCTACTTTGACACCACAATACAGAAATAGATTTACTTTGGAACAAACTACAAGTACATTTACACAGTGTGTGACAACTTAATTGTCTACCTAGAGAATTGAAACAGCTTAGTGAGCTAGGTTATTATAAATCTTGTCCAAGGCGTTCTATTTCTTCAATCAGGAAGTCAATGTCTTGGTGAGTTGCTGCGGGGTTTGAGATGACCACGCGGAAGAAATTGACCTTGTCTCCCAAGGGCTGGTAGCTCACCATTGTGGTCCCATACTCCATCATTCTGGCTTTAATCACTGGAGCCACCTGCGGAAGAGACCAGACCACGACGGTGACTGTTTCTCCCGGGGACTCTTCCTTTCATGAAAGAACCCAATACCAAGTAGCACTTTTAGTTTTTAACTGAACAGTCAGAACCATATTTGTCATCCCTTGAAGGAACTGCCTCTCACTTTTCTTGGGATCAGAGGGCTGGAGCAGTGTAACACCTTCAAGATCTCGAAGGTGCTAAAAGGAATAATCAGTCGTAGGCTATCATCAGGAGCTTGACATCTTTTTTTTGTTTGTTTGTTTGCGGTACGCGGGCCTCTCACTGCTGCGGCCTCTCCCGTTGCGGAGCACAGGCTCTGGACGCACAGGCTCAGCGGCAATAGCTCACGGGCCCAGCGGCTCCGCGGCATGTGGGATCTTCCCAGACCGGGGCACGAACTCGTGTCCCCTGAATCGGCAGGCAGACTCTCAACCACTGCGCCACCAGGGAAGCCCTAGTTTTTTTTGTTTTTTTTGTTTCTTAGGAGCTTGACATCTTGACTTTCTACTTAGTGTTTTGGGAGACCAAGAAGAATCTGATGTTGGTTCCAAGGCTAAAGAACTTGGCAATACAACATTTGGGGGATGGGTTTTTTTCCCCCTCATTGGAAGTAATACATGGTTCACAGACTTCACATGGTTCATCTTACCAAGATGCAAGGCTCACTATCAAGTGATGTGTGAAAATAAGCAGGCTTCTGAGATCCTAACGCTATTTTCCTTCTTGAGACCGTAAAGCTTCCTAGTTTCTTTTTATTCTCCTTTTGCATTAACTCAGTTTATAAAATGTTTTGAAATATATTACCTAATAATCATGAAGAATCAGCTGAGGCAAAAAGCTGAACCCACAAGGATTTAACATTACAGAATCAGATCACAGACACGATTTTACCACATTTATGCCAGATGGATGGTTACAGCCCTTGGTCCTCTATTGTATATGAATTTAAGCTCAAACTCCAGTCCAGCACAAATGCCTTTTGTCTCCAGCTCTGAGGACTCATCCAGTGCCCACCCAAATGAATCTGCAGCTCTGACAAGACCTCCTTATTCAATAGCCCTTGGATGCACCACACATATTTTTACCCCTTCACACCGATCCTCAGTCTCACCATGTCACACTTGTTCTATTTGCTTAGAACTCCTTTTCACTTCCAGTTTGTATCCTATGCAGATTCCAAGGCTCCACCACAGTCCTACACCCACTAGGAAGACTTTCCTGACTTCTGCAGTCCATTAGCATATTTTCTCTAAGTTGTAAGTACAAGATCCTTATCCATAGATTCTGTCTATATTCTAATTTCCTATCATCCCCTCAGTTATAAGAAAATACACTTCATCTTTGTACTTCAACTGTAAGCTCCTGGAAGGCAGGGACAGTGTCCTTCACTTCTTTTATCAGGACAGCACTGTGTGCACATGGAGGGCTCCCTGAGTCCTTATTGGCTATAAAAAGTGGCATAAGAGGAAGAGCTCCTAGGATGAGGCGTACATTTTAAATTATGTCCAACTGTATGCAGCATCTGTCCACATATTTCACCACTGGAGTTTGTAAATATAACATTGATCTTTTAGGTTCGTTGCTGCAAATACCTAACCAGGAATGTAGATGTGAGGGAAGCTTTAGACTTATGTTAGATATTCATAGTCAGCAACTCAGTTCAATATGGGAACTATGCCTTCTATCACAGTTGTATTCATTTTAAATGAAGGATAGATTCAAATAGAATGGTGTTATAAACATGTGACTTTTGAATATCAACACTTAGATAATCATTGGTTTGCAATGAGGTTTTAATCCTCAGAGTACTCAGTGTGAAAAATCAACATGGTTCCCCATCAGGACCAATTATTTGTTAGTTATGAAAGCCAAAGCCAAAGCCAGACTTGACCTTCATGTTCACTTCACCTTCACTTCACATCCTGAACCTAATTTCCTCACCTAAAAATGAATGTGGATGATGATTCCAACATTGAGGTTTTCTGATTCTAGATGAACACATTCTTACATCCCCTTCTGCTCCTTCCTTATTCCACAAGGAGGTAATGTAAGGAGGAATGTTCCTGTTGGGTTGATCCTCTTTCACCCAAAGGATTAACGATGTATGCAGGGCATCAGGCTCATGCCGGGGAATAAATATAAAAAAGAATTTAAATATTTCAAGACTGGGATTAAGTTCTGAAAACGGATCTACTAGAATAATGTAGCCTAAGGACATGAAATGTATCACTTTGTGCTGTGAGGCGTGGCAAGTCAGTGTGTTCCTGGGAAGAGAAATCCCAGATTAGAAAAAGAATTCCAAATCCATGCGTCTGCAGGAATTTAAGGAAAAAGATCACATAACTGTTCCTTAGTTTTATTTGTGCAATAAATCATGCTTGCTCTTTAGCACTGATAAAACAGTGATAATGCTTTACTCAGTGAAGTAAATTCTGATTGCGTTTTCATAGGCAGTCCAAGTAAGAATACACAGGAATGGGATTAATTATTAAGGACATTCAACACCAATTTTTGAAATAAATGCAGATCAGAAGTCAAAAGACTGATGGTAACAGCCATCATCCCAAACAGGTTTTGGCAGAAAGTAAGATTGAACCCCCCCACCCCCCCCCCCCCCAGTTCCTAAAGCTAGCTGGGTTGGCAGAAATCACAGCCATCTAAATACATATGGCTTCTGGTTGCTTCCAGAAAATGCTGCCGAACTCAAATTAGCAGGAACACGGAACATCTACTTCACTGCACGATCACTAACTACAAGTTAAGAAGGAAAATGAGAATCTGACTTTTCTGACGAGTATACAGCATTTTAATATTTTTCTAGACTCTTTTTTGGGGGTCACATTCTTGGTTTTGCTGAATAAAGGAAGTCAGTTAGGAAAGAAGGGGCTGCCTGTTGAAGAATTCACTGAAGGCTCAATCAACAAGAGCTCTTTGGGGGTGCCTTAAGAGTTTTAGGGTACCATTGTATCCTTTGTGCCATTAGCTTTTTCAGTCCTTTAGAAAATAATAACCAGGGAACTCTTCCATAATTTAAATCCACATTTGTTTCCTCCAAAGAGGGCTCAGATTAAAGCATCATGAAATAATCTCACAAAGACATCACAGAAATGTATTTCTCACTATGTGTTACAAAACCTTTTTGTTTTTACATCGTGGAAGGCTGAGAGAAATTTTGAAAAATCAAAAAGCAGAATAACCATAAATAAGATATTTGAAAACATTAAAGTCTCACCAATTAAATTTCCCATTACATTTAATAACATAGGCTTTAAAAAAGTCACTTTATATATGAGGCCAATCTACTTCTTTACCAATGTACTTTTTTTTTTGGCCGTACGCGGGCCTCTCACTGTTGTGGCCTCTCCCTCTGCAGAGCACAGGCTCCGGACACGCAGGCTCAGCGGCCATGGCTCACGGGCCCAGCCGCTCCGCGGCATGTGGGATCTTCCCGGACCGGGGCACGAACCCGTGTCCCCTGCATCGGCAGGCGGACTCTCATCCACTGCGCCACCAGGGAAGCCCTACCAATGTACTTTTTGTAATACTTTCTATAAACTTTTATTATTGTTTATTAGTATTTTTTATTGAGGTATAGTTGATTTATAATATATGTTTCAGTGATTCACAATTTTTAAAGGTTATACTCCATTTATAGTTATTATAAAATATCGGCTCTATTCCCTGTGCTGTACAATATATCCTTGTAGCTTATTATTTTATACATAGTAGTTAGTACTTCTTTACTTCCCTACCCCTATCTTGTCTCTCCTTACCAATGTACTTTTAAATCCACTGTTGACCTTCTGAAAGGCCATCAGTCAGTATAGGACTATAAAAGCTGATAGAAGAGATGCAGATAACGATCAAATATAATAAAAATTAAAATTCAAGAAGATGATGAAGAAGAAAAAGAACCAGAAATACAAGAGGTGACCAACACAGTAAGTCCCCTACATACGAACGAGTGCTATTCCGAGACCACATTTGTAAGTCCAATTTGTTCGTAAGTCCAGCAAGGTTAGCCTAGGTACCCAACTAACACAATCAGCTATATAGTACTGTACTGTAATAGGTTTATAACAATTTTCATACAAATAATACATAAAAAACAAACACAAAAAATAAAGAAAACATGTTTAATCTTACAGTACAGTACCTTGAAAAGTATAGTAGTACCGTACGACAGCTGGCATACAGGGGCTGGCACTGAGTGAACAGGCAAGAAGAGTTACTGACTGGAGGAGGGAGAGGAGGTGGGAGATGGTAGAGCTGAAGGATCGTTAGCAATAGGAGACGGAGGGCAAGCTGCAATTTCACTCACACCTGACGATGGAATGCACATTCACATCTTTGAAAGTTCACAACTTGAAGGTTCGTGTGTAGGGGACTTACTGTATGCCGCCTGGGACTCTTGTCTGACGAACACCTGCAGGACATCTCCTTGCCTCCTGCCTTGGTCTAATGCGTTTGTATGTGGTCCCGTCCCCATGGTGGTCCTGTCCCCATGGTGCCCCTGGCCTTCTGTGTCCACTTTGCCTCAGTGGCAGTGGGCCATCTGCACACTCACAGTCCTGACTGGAGCAGAAAATGCACCAACCAGATTCTCGTCTTTCCCTCCCTCATGAAGCTGTGGCTGGGCTCGTTTTAGTGATAACCATTTGTTACATATATATCTGTCTTCAAGCCAAAGTGTGCACTGGGAAGACGTCTGTGATCCACTAGTAGGTTTCCTAAGTGTGTTTCCCTTCCCTATTCTGGAATATGTAAATGGCACGTTAGTTCAACAAACATTTCTCAGTGCCTATTGTATGCTGAGCCCTGTAGTGGGCAAGAGCCCACAAAGAGTAATTGCATTGCCTTGTTAGGTCCAGAATTTAACTTCTCCTGTGGCCCAGAAGCCTCCACATTTCCTCCCATTTTGGGTCTATGTCAGTACTGACCAAGAGAGCTTTATGTAACCACACAGATGTTTTCTGTCTGCACAATCTGATATATTAGTCTCGAGTCACAAGTTAAAATGCGTCTAATGTGACTGAGAAGTGAATTTTGAGTTGAATTTAATTTTAATTGATTTAGATTTAAATAACTACATGTAGCTATTCTACCATATTGGACAGTGCAGATGATTTATTTCACCTTAGCGCTTTTCCCTCTGGGATTGTGTGTGCGTGTGTGTGTGTGTGTGTGTGTGTGTGTGTGTGTGTAGATTTTACTGGTCCCTGGACATTGTGTTTTAAGGGTTTCGCACTTAGTAAGAAACTTTTCTGAAACTCTGAAAAACTATTGACACAAGCGAACAAAAGTTAACCTTAATATTTTATGTGTTCTAATGTTTTCATTTCTAATTCTGAATTACTGAATTAACTAAGGCTGAGGATGATTTCTCCTAAAGACATGCACATCTGTCATAAGGATGACATGCACGTCTGTCATAAGGATGACATGCACGTGAAAGGTCCATTACATACACCGGGGTACAGATCAGAGGAGCTCGCGTCCTTACCTTAGAGAGGCGGCTCATTCTCTCTTCATTGTTGTCTAGAACACGCAAACTCGGAGGTACATACCAGAAGCAGACGTTTGTGTGCTGAGGCTACGAAAAGGAAAGTAAGATTCACGCTCGGCCCAAAATGGCAAGTTTGAAAATTCCAAGGACATTTCAAATCTATTCTGCAGCTTCCGGATACAATCCTGCTTTTCACATTTGTAATCACCTTTGGAGTGCCTGATTTTCACACCATTATACAGAGTTATTTTTTGTGAGTTTGATTTTTACCCTCTCACCCCTGCTTCTCCTTTGTAATGGTCCCACTTATGTGGACAGTACATTCTTAACATCAAAAAATACTAGTGATAAGAATTGGAATGGGCTAAACTTTGGAGGATTGTAGAAATCAGAATACATACCTTTCCATCAAACACCATTTCATAACCTTCTCGGTTTTTGATGATATTGTATAAATACTCCGCCAGCTCCAAACACTTATCAATATGTGCTTCAAACCCAGTGGTCCCCTAAGTGAGAGAAGAAGAAGGCTTAGCAGGCTGAGAAAGGTGGGCGAGCTCTCAGGTGAGATGCGGGGACGAATCTCTCTGGACACTGGTGGCCTTTCTGCCCCTTCGGTCTCAGCTCTGCGCCAGCACTTCCCTGACATAAGACTGTGTTACTAGAGGCTTTCCTGGCAATTATCTCTCCTCTAATGCTCTCCCCGTCAGGTGCTTTTGTTCCCTTTCGCCATCACCGCTCTCCGTGGCACAATTCCTTTCTTTCTGAGCCTCCATTCCCCAGGCAATTATTTTGATTACTCGAGGGGAAAATTTGCCTCTGCCGCTCAGAGGAGTCATTATGGAAGTCATTAATGACCGGAGGGCTGGCTATCCTTTTCTTGTGGATAAGAAGCGTCATCAGAGACACATCCCACCGCCAGGATGCCTGCTTAGTCCCTGCCCATCAGGTAAATTTGTCATTTCCAGACCCCACTTCTGTTCACCAGTGTACCCCCCATTATAGAACGAATAGGGTAGGTGCTCAATGAGTATCTATTGGACGAACGGATGACAGTCTCTTGAGGGGCACACAGACCTTTGTTAGCCCGTCATTCTGCAAAGCTTATTCGATTTCTCCTTTGGGGATAAATGGCCCATCTGTCTGTAATGGGTGAACATTATCACAGAGGTCTTTTAGTTTCCAGCTCTTGGAAGCCCAGGATCTGGACTTGGGAAAAACAACACAACAGCCTTGGACTGGAACTATTTAACTGACAACAGGACACACTAGGGGATGACTTTTCAACACGGCTTTACGCCTAACTCTTTTGGTGTTTGTGGAGTGCTCGGGGGAAGCTTAGAGAAACAGCTAATGCTCATCCCAGGAGCTTAGAACAGGCCTACCAGTGACTAATCCAAGCTGGCGTCTAGAGGAAGCAGTTGTAATACAGATGAGATGGGCCCACTTTCCTGTTAACACAGTCCCATCGTCCCAGCCAAAGGGGGGATCTGGCAGAGCCAGTGACTTGTAACCTCTGAAACGTGTTTAAGAACAAGCTGCATTAAAGAGGTCTGATGGGTTCAGAAATTCATTTCTTTGGAGACCGCCACCCTTGCTGACTGGTTCCTGTTGACTCCAAGGACCCAGCTGGTGCCTGACCGTTCAGGCCAGCACCCCTGCGCTCCATGAGTCTGTGAGTGCCAAGGATTTAGGATTGGTTCGGGCCGACCTGGCAGTTTGGGTCCACTTGGGATGGACCTTAGGTAAGAGGGAGGGGAGTTTATTGTTCTCCGAACTGGATCCTTTGGACCAGCCTAGAGTTGGATTTCATCTCGCATGGACCTGATCCAGTTTATGTCCAGGACCAGTATGACGCTGACCTTGTCCAACCATATGGCCTTGGCTAACCTCTCTGGTCACATGGGAATGACGGTGCCTGTCTGATTTCCCACACAGAGACGTAGCAAGGTGAAATGAACGCTCTGAAAATGAGTGTGATCGTATTGCAAAGGGAGTGGGGTTACCACGGACGGGATGGGAGCCCTCCAGCCTTTGCTAGTCTGGGACTTCACTCTGGAGACGCTCAGCAGTACTCTGACTGCCCCCTCAGACGAAGGCTAAAGAGGTACAGGGGGAGCGACGCAGGAGCTCCGATCTGCCCTTTGAAGGCTGGAGCTCCTCCTTTCAAATGGGGTATTTATGGGGAAAAGATCTATATTTTATTTTCAAGGTTTTGCAGGTTTTTAGGAGATTCTCCAAAATTCATTCGTTTATCAAATGCTTGTTGAATCATTATATACCACACAGCTCTTCTTATGAAAATGACAAAGACACATATAAAACCTTATCAGGCATCACATCGCCATGACCTGAGTCGCTGTGACGGAAGCTGAAGCTTCAGAGGAGCACTTGTGGGTGGAAGGCTGGATCCCAGCATCAGGCTACACTGAAGGAGCTTTGGGAGAAAGATGTCTTATCTTATCCCTCACCCCCACACACCCAGGATGGGTTTAGAGGCACCCACTCAGGCCCTCTCACTTCTCATCTGGACGGCAGCACCCTAATTTTCCTTCAGTCAACTGAGACTCCCTACTAGCTCAAAATACGCCCTTTAGCCCCTGCCTGACCTTCCTCCTGGGATGTCCTTTTCCCAGCTCTGCTGGTCAAAATCCTAGTTTTTCTACCATCCTGCTCACGACCCATCTCGAAGATCACCTCTTGATAAATCGTTCTTGGCTTCCAAATTAGGACTGAACTCTCCCTTCTTTAACTCTTCAAGGTGTGTCTGTGTTTCCTTTATAACCAGTTGTGTTCTGTCCTTTGTGATGGTCATTGGAGCGCTTCTCTTTCCTGCCTGGAGAACTGAAGCCCCCGGGCCCATTCAGCGCCAGGCACAGTAACAGATGCTCAGTATCTGCTTATTAAAATAAATTAATATCTTAGACAGAAAGGAAACGTTCAGTCACTCAGCAAAGAGTGCCAGGCATTCCCCTTAATAGTTGTCTCCTGTTATTTTTTTTCCCTCAGCCATTTGCCAACTCCTCTGTTATCTACATTTTAATTACAGAGGCCAATCATAGAAAACTATAAGGAAATCTGACAATTTGCATAATCATATACAAACACGAAGATTTACGGTAAAAACTCAATAGTTACATATTAAGCCATTACTGCAGGCCTAAAAAAGGGGACTCTTTTTAAGATTTTTGGGTTTTTTTTTATGTCTACCCGTGAGTTTTAACCACTGAGGTTAAAGTCCTAGGATTCTCTAATAAAATTCAGACAAAATAAACGGTCTACCCAATAAGAACAGAGTTGAGGGCAGACACCGTGTCTTTGCCAGTGCAAGGCTTACAAATCATACCACCGTCCAGAACACCTCCCAGCATCCCACATCAGGAGGCTCAATATTTTCTTTTTTGCATTAATCTGCTCCAGTCAAATTGTCTTGGATTTAACATGACGGCCGTCTTCAGTGCCTTTAGCTCCATTTTCTATCAACTGGTGAAAGAACTGTAATTTATACTTAGGTCAATATTTTTCATGTGGTTTATCTTACTAAGGAGAAAATGCGGATTCACTGGAACATTGTATCCTCCAGGTGTATCTGATAACAGAGGGTTTGCTGATTAATGCCGCATTCCTCCTCATTTCAGCAAGTCCCCTAGAAACGAACACGTTCTGTTCCGAGAGTGCATTCATAAGTCCAATCTGTCCATAAGTCCAACAAGGTTAGCCTAGGTACCCAACTAACTCAATCGGCTATATAGTACTGTACTGTAAAAGGTTTATAATACTTTTAACAAATAATACATAAGAAACAAACACAGAAAATAGTACTGTACAGTAAAGTACACAAAAGCACAACCACTTGTAGAGGATGCATGCACGTGACAAGGTACACCAGACACGTGAACTAACTTACGTGATTGGACATGTGAAGGCACGTTCGCATCTTTGAAAGTTTGCACCTTGAAGGTTCGTATGTAGAGGACTTACTGTACTGCTTTGGCAGATGCAAAATAGAATGACATGGCCAACTCTCTTACGGCTCTCCTTAGGAGTGGGTACTTCTCCTGCCCTGTCTGGCATTACTACAGGGTTAGGGGTGTTGGATTGTAATTATCCTCACCCTTGATGTGGACTGTAGGGCTGAGCTTATTACTTTAATAATTATTATCACTTCATTTTTTAAAAAGGCAGCTTTAAGTTGAAAGACAATGAACGTTTTTCCCGTTTAGCTGTCTAGACACTTAAGGGTTTGCATAAGGAATTAAAAAAATATGTGTCCACGTCTTCTAAGTAACTCAAATTCTCACTTGTAATTCTTCACTGTCATCTATTTCTGCATTTTAAGCATAAATAATGTGTTGACTTTCATTAATTACCAAGTTATCAGTGTGTCTTCATTTTTGTTCACACCTTATATATGAATGTTAGAAAATGAATTATTCCTTTATACAAACATGATGTACATGAAATAATTACTTGAAAATATTTTAAATTGTGGATGATGATAATGTATAATATTAAACTATTTTTCGATGCAAAAAAAAAAAATGTGTCCATAAGTTACGTAGCCACTGTGATTTTTCTCTTTCTCTCTCTCTCGTTACCCCCTCTTCTGGTGCCTGTATTTCAGCCCTTTAGAAACTGGATGCTTTGCCTTTATTTCAAGCTTCATTTGGTCCTGCTGTTTAATTCACACCTGACGTCCTCCGAGTGATTTCTCTGAGAACCAGCCGGCTGCACCACACTGGCAGGGAGGTTTCCGATGGAAAAGCAGCAGCAGGAACCGATGAACAGTGTCAGAAACATTTTTGTATAAATATAGCTAATGATCATCATTTTAATAAAAACACCAGGGGAACAAGAGACAAAAAGAGTGATACTGGACAATGTTTAGAGACCAAGCTCGCTTCAACGTACTAGCTGATGTCTACCTTTGTCATTTTCCAATTCCCACAAATCAATGAAATGAAAAACCTGCTCGTTTTAAAACAGCCTGAGAGGGCTTCCCTGGTGGCGCAGTGGTTGGGAGTCCGCCTGCCGATGCAGGGGACACGGGTTCGTGCCCCGGTCCGGGAAGATCCCACATGCCGCGGAGCGGCTGGGCCCGTGAGCCATGGCCGCTGAGCCTGCGCGTCCGGAGCCTGTGCTCCGCAGCGGGAGAGGCCACAGCAGTGAGAGGCCCGCGTACCGCAAAAAAAAAAAAAAAAAAAAAAAAACCAGCCTGAGAGTACACCAATAATCTACGTTCTCAATTGATTTATTTTTGCTAAATGAAAGTGTTATTGCCTACCGAGTCTTGCCTTGGGCGGTGGGGACCAGATACCTATCCTTGTCAGGCTCTCAACTTTCAAAAGAGGAAAGGGAAGGGGTCCCCTGCCCAGCTCAAGGGATTTGACCTCACTCATCACCCACCTTTGTGGGGCAGTAACTCACCTTGGGCCTCACTCCAGGTAGCTGTCTGATCCTTAGCAATACTTAGAGAAAACTCAGCCGGGGCAAATACCATCATGGAGGCTTGTTTGAAGACCATGTAGTCTAGCCATCCTCGGAAACCATCTAAGAGTTATTTGTGCATTGAGCAAAAGGCATGTGTCCATATCATAGTTTTTAAGACAGTCTTTCTAGTTAAACTGCCCTTTTCCAGAATGGGTTTAAAGAAGATTCCATAAGATAGTTGCTGACTGCATTGTTTCACTCCCAAGTCCCCTCTTTTTCTTGTTAGCCACCTGCCTCTCTGAACTGTTTGAGTCGATTCAGTTTGCTTTGAACACTTTTATGAACACCGGCATATGGACTGGGTGCTGTGGACGTGGGCCATACCTCTTTACACAGACCTGAGGAAGGACCCATTCGGTGGTCTCATGCAGCAGACCGAGTTATTTGCTTGTTCCTATGGTGCTGAACCTGTTACCTCTTTGTGTAGTCTACTTAGAAAGCTGAGAGCCAAATTTGTGGACGATTTCCCAAACACACAGGACCTCGGGGCATGCCAGCTTCCGTCTCATCTCTCCCTTTGTCAGGTTTCTCTCACGTACCATGTTAGCAGTTGGATTTTTCTAGCAGTTGGGTTTTTCCAGTGTCCCCGCTGGCTCTGGCCGTTGCCTCCCGTGGGAGATTAATGAAACCAGGTGGAAGGTCACTGATTTGTGACATGTAAGTTAGGAATCTGGCCAAAATGAAAAATAGAATCTTTGACCCTTCCAGCCTGCTTACATTTAACTGCACACATATGCTCTTTGAAAGCTATAATTAGGTCCAGCCAGTGGCGCACACCATTAGTTACAGAGTTCCATTTCTGAAAGAGGGGTGATCATCTACCGTTAAATTCTGAGGTAGACAGAGAAACTGAACCAAAAGAGGTCGCTAGGTAGTTCCAGAGTTTTTGAAAAAAGCTTTATAACTAGAGGTTACCCTGTGAAATGTCAAAAATAAACTATCGTGCTGGGTTTTTTCTTTTTCCTTTTTATTCTCCGAACAAAAAGACTGCATTTAACCTGCCCAACGGATCAATCATTGGGTAAAAAACAAGAGCTGGAACAAGAACAACAATGAAGCACTTCTTAGGGATCCAGAGGTTCTGCCGTATAAAGCAACGTGTATTGGTGTTCTAGATGAGCGAGCATCAGAAGCAATTAGGTTTAAAAGAAAGAAAACACTCAGTGGGTTTTCTTATATTCTTGTCCGTGTAGATAACTAGAGCTAGGATTCAAGAAACTTAATCTTGGGTAAATAATTTTCAATTTGCAAATCAATTTTTAACATGTCATAATAAGGGTCACCAGATATAGTGTCTGTTTTTAGTCGACATTCAGCCGATCCCAGCGTGCTCACCTTTGCTCTCCACATTAGCCAGAGTTTAAAAACATCAACGTGACGTCCACACTGTAAGGCCTTATCTCCAGTGTCGTAGGACAGGTCGTAGTGTTTATCTTGCTGAAAGAGGTAGGAGGCCTGCATCTGATTGCAACTCTGCATCAATCCCTAGAAGAGAAGAGAAGACTTAGGAAACTCTGCTGACTTTATTAGGTATTCTATTAGATTTACATTGTGATGGAAATTATTAATTAAAAAAAAATAAAAGACAGAGGCACTGAATATCCTGGAGAAAGAATCAAATGAGAAAAAAAAATGAGGCCAATATCTCGACAGGATGGGCTGTTGTGATAGGTCAAGTCTATAGGATAAATGGCTAAGGGTCAGCTGTCACCAGAGGTTAACAACAGGGCATATATGTACTTTTACTCTCCTTTTTAAGAGTAGGCATTTATCTTTTTTAAAATTTGTTGATTATTCTACTTAAGATTTACAATACCCTTTATTGCAGCTGGTTATTAATAATTCCCATCTTACAGATGAGACTGAATCTCAAAAACTTTATGTAAGCTGCTCTGTAAATTACACTAGAAATGGAACAGTTGGGATGCAAATCCAGGTCAGGCGAATTTCAGTGAGAAGGCATTTATTTTTTAAAAAATCAATCAGAGTATAATGTTCATTGGGAGAATATCCTGATGTTCTGGTTTTGTTGTAAGCAAACTATTTTGGAAACTCTTTGGTTTTGTAAAATATTATTGGTGTGATTATTCTACTGTTTCGTTCATATTTAGTTCAAGTACTTTATCACTTAGCTATAAGGGTTTGAGTTCTTTATGGATATCATAGTTTTTAAGACAGTTCATTGCTATCGTTTTTATAAGCTAAAATCTAAACAAATAAAGGCATTGCTACTCTGGGGTCTTCAACAGGGAATCTTTCAGATGTCACACTCCTCTCTCAAGAGTGGTTAAAGCTTGAGCACTGTGGGTTTTTGTTTTTTTTGTGTGTGTGGTACGCGGGCCTCTCACTGTTGTGGCCTCTCCTGTTGCGGAGCACAGGCTCCAGATGCGCAGGCTCAGCGGCCATGGCTCACGGGCCCAGCTGCTCCGCAGCATGTGGGATTCTCCCGGACCAGGGCACGAACCTGTGTCCCCTGCATCGGCAGACGGACCCTCAACCACTGCGCCACCAGGGAAGCCTGAGCACTGTGTTTTCATACTCATTTGCTAATGGTAGTTACAGTAGAAAGTTTCATTGTCAATTACCATTAATTTGCCCTTGCACCACGAGCTTACTATGGAAAATGGGTGGCAAAGTGATTGAACTATTCCAAAGACCAGTGAATGAATCATGTTCTCTGACTAAAACAGCATCATTACTCTCCTCACCACACTGCAATTTGTCTCGAACCACAGGAAGCCTTTGACGCTTTGGTTATCCACAGTGTGATTGTGATGTTACAGAAACTTCGGCATTTACTTTTTTCTTTCGTGACTCACGACAAGAGAAGAAAAGACTAAACTGTGATCACTTCGTTGAAGTTAGAAGTGAGAGCCCTTTTTAAAAGTTCTCCAAACTAAAACAGAAGGCAACTAAAATTTGATCTAGGTCCTGAAAGACCAGACCGAGTGTCCAGATGGTAGACAACAGAACTGGGCTCAGTCTTGTAGTCTGGCCTTCTTATTCAGTGGAATTCATTAAGTAATTTTTTCTTGAGACTAGTAGAAATTCAATACAATGTAATTGTAATAGAGCAGTAGAATGACATTGAATTGGACTCGAAGACCAACGAGACTGAAAATTGCAATTGGTGCATGTATTTTGTTTCACGGTCACAGAAACTTAGCACCATTTTCCCCCAGCCATGCGAGCTCGTGCTTAGGTGCCATCAGTCCTAAGGGAGACCGCTCAGGGAGTGCGGAATCATGGACAGACCAGACCAGCTTCTACTGGGATAGGAAAAGCAACGCAAAGCACATGACCTCTAGAAGGTGGGACAGCGCCAGCCTCATTGTACAAAAGGATAAGTAAAAGTCACATAAAGGTGAGACAGTGTCCTGATTCTGAGCCATCATATCCTAAACTATTTAAAATACGTGAATAGCTGCTGGTTGTGAAACAGTTGCCATCAAAGAAATTCTCCTGGTCAAGTAAACTTTGGAAACTATCATAAATACCTTCGTTTTAAATATTTATAATATATATCAGCAACTGAAAGCTCTGATATGCCCTGAAGGAATGAAACTTGTTTTTAACTCTTTAAGCTAATATATCCCACGCTTTTTGAAAACCGAGAACTCTCTTAACACAGAGTACTTAATACCATCTTATAGCATTCCTTCCCCTCCCCTTTTTTTTTGGCTACACCACAAGGCATGTGGGATCTTAGTTCTCCAAACAGGGATCAAACCCGTGCACCCTGCAGTGGAAGCACCGAGTCTTAACCACTGGACCTCCAGGGAAGTTCCTATTCCTTCCCCTTCTATCTCTCTGTCCTCTTACTAATAAGTGTTTGCCCAATGTCCATTCAGTCACCTCCCCGATGATGAATTTATTCCTACATAAGTAATTCATTACCGGTTGGGCAGCTTAATTGTCAGAAAAGCATTCCTTTTACTGATCCCAAGTCAGACCTCAAATCATGGTAATTCGGATTTTACCATCAAAGCTGTACTACCCAGTGTTACGAACCCAGCTCCCTGGAGCGTCAAGCAAAAACGAATCTCTCCCACTTGAGTCATTTATGCTGCAAAGGCTGCCTTCCTCTCGGCCCTTTACATTAAATTTTTTTAGACGAAACATCTTTAGTTCCTTCAACCACCTCTCCTCCATGTGAACTAAGGTTCCTCACTGTTCGAGCTCTAGCTTGACGGGGTTCCCTATACGATTTGACACTAACCTAAGCAAACCACTCTAGGTGTGGTTTAACCAAAGGACAGCGGGGAACTGCCACCTGCCTCATCCTGAAGCTCCACCTCTTCTATCCCATTACTATTTTTTGAATGGTATTTCTCTGTTGACCCTGCAGAGTACAACCTAATGTCCTATGCCTTTTTCACAAGTACAACAATTTAGCCACTCATGGAACATGCCTGTCTCGTCTTGTCAAAATACAACCATCCTATATTTGGACAGAAAAGCAGGTCCTTACAATTATCCTAATTAACAATCTCCCCTTTTCGTGGATGCGGCTCACTGTTCCAGCCTGTAAAATCATGCTGGTTTTGTCACTACACACACTTACTCTATACAACCCCACCTATGGACCGGGCCACGAGTCAGGGAAGACATACCTCTTCTCTAACCAGGAGAGCAGAGCACTGCAAAGGGACGCCCATCATCTTATGTGGATTCCATGTCACAGAGTTGGCCCTAAAGGAAAGAAATCACGTTAAGAGGGTGGCACCCGTGACGGGCACAGAGGACCCTGTGATGGGCAACAGTGCTCGAGGTTCTTGGCACTGTTGCTCAGACTCCAGCATGACATTAATTTACAAAACGAGAAGTGGACTCTTCAATCTACAACTTTTTCTTTGTCTGCAGAGACAGTAGGTGAGGGCTAGTATGTCCATTCAGCCTCCATGGTGGTCTGAGGACCTCTCTGAGTGACTGGGATCATCCAGTCCAGGGTCCCCCCTGTGGTCACCACGGAGCAGGGCACCAGGCAGGGGCCCTCATGTGCCTCCAGTGTCCCTGCTTCTGACACAACAGCCCTGCCCTGGAGCTCAGAGCAATGGCTCATGACACAGCTGAACTTCATTCTTTTCCCAACCTAGTTCCTCCTTCTTCCCATTCAGTCAATTACCAAAGGTCTCAAATGTGTCCTTTTGTAACAGCTTCTAGCTCATCCCCTGCTTCCATCTCTTGTCTCATCCAGAGATATCCTTCTGGACCGCGGGGGAGATGAGCTACGGCTCCTACAGCAGCTTCCAATCTATTTTGTCCCAACATACTTGATAAACAGAATGCTCTCCCGTCAGTAACAGCGATCCTCAGCTCAGGGGTTTATGCTATTTGCAAAGCCTAAACCACAGTCCTGGTACAGAGTCCTTTAATAATAACTATTATTATTATTATTTTAATCTGGATATATTGTCTTAACTGATGCTTGGTTTCCACTTCATCCTCCACCCGGTACCATAGTTATTTTCTAGCTCTGTTTACTGCGCTCTCCTCTTTCCTTTTGCCTCCGGCCTAAATTCCAAACTGCGGGGTGTGGCTCACGTGTCCACACAGGTGACCCCAGGCCACGGGGCCAGCCTTGAGTCCTGTCAGTTTGCCGTACCACTTTCCATCACACCAGAGTACGTTTTGTCCTCAGAAAATTCTATGCTCATGCTCCTGGGTCTCCTAGGGCTATTTCCTCTTCCTAGAATGTCATCTCCCGTTGCTTCACTTGGTTAAATCCCACTTATCCTTTAAGGTCGATCAAGTATGGTCTCTGCAGCCTTCTTCAACTCCCCGCTGTGCTCTTCCAACCCCTTCCTCCCCCAGCTCCCGGGAAAGCAGCTGCTCTCTTCACAGGAGTGTCTGCGCATGTCTTCTGAGAGACGGAGAATCCTTGAGGAAGAGCCTCGGGAACGCGACCTTGGCATAAACAGACTCACGGGAGGAAGGAAAGTAGTAGGACCATCCGTGGCAGCTGTCTCCAGGGCGCTGCACGTTGCTGGCCCTCTCCTGGCTGAGCAACAGCCCGGGGCTCACCCTGTTCCCGGCACTCAAGGTGTGAGAACCTTGGGAAGAAATGAGATGCTGGGAAAGATCCCATTCATCCAGTTGATGAATGGCGGTCATCGCTGGCCAGTCAGAGAACACTTACTGGCCTGGGGATCTTATCTGAATGGATGAATAGTCCAGCTCATTGTCTGGTCTTTCTTTAGCTTTGACACTGGCTGTCAGATGTGTTGGAATCAGGGAAAGCAGCGAAGGCAGTTCATGGCCAGATGGCTACACCCCTGCATGGTGGACTAAAAGACTTCAGGAATAATAATTAAAAAAAAAAAACAAAAAACTGATATTGAAAAGCTCCTTCTAGGAAAACTTCTCCTTGCTCTTTAGAATGACCCCGGAGTCAAGAAACCTGGGCTCTGAGCTGTAGGAAAATAATGGTTAAGGGAGGGGAGCTCGAGTTTGTATTCAGCTTCTATCACTTCCTAGCTGTGCGACCTTAAGCAGGTTACTTAACCTCTCTGTGCCTTGATTTCCTTGTGTCTAAAAGGAGAATAATGGTACATTGTTTGGGTTAAGGGCTTATAACTGTGTCCAACGCACAGTAAACATCAAATAAGGTTGGCTCTTGCTACTGATTTCAACTCTATCATTCACGAGCTTTGTGACACTGGGCACACATACACTGTCATTCTGTACATTCTATCATATTCTATAGCTAGATGCCTGATCCTGATGAAATGCAGCTTTCTCAGTAATGGCACCCGATGGAGAAGAAGATAGCTGTTCTCCACGGCTCTGACTGAGGGTGTTTATTTCTCTGCAGCGGCCCATTTGTCTTTCTAGACTAGAAGCTGCCTAGACTCACACCGACCGGTCACTGAATTCTCTCAGAGGGGCTGCCTCATAAAGGCGCAAAAAGACGCACAGAGTGATTCAAAGGCAGGGCATTCGTTCACTGGAGAAATGTTAGCAACCTGCGAAAAACAGCCTTGCGTTCATTTCAAAATGTTTTGCTGTGGGATTCAGTCCTCTGTGATTTTTCGTTAGCTGGAGAGAGCTGAGCCCCTAGGGCCATTTTGAGACATATCCCAGGGCCCTCGTTGGCACCTCAAACTCAGAAGATCCCAAGTGAACTCGTTAACTTGCTCCCTTCTCATCCTTCAGATCTTCTCTCTCTCCTCTATCCTGGACCTCGATTCCTTGCACCCGTTTCCTCCCAAGCGTCCAGCTCCCAAACCTTAGTGTTTTGGTTTCATTCTCTTTTTTTCCCTTTACTGATATCACCCCTTGCAGTTTTTTTTTTTTTTTATTCTGTATAAAGCACTTTATTCTGTAGTACTTTGGTGCTAGATTTTGTGTGTGTGTGTATGAGAATCATTTGGAAAATTTTCAGTATTCACACACTAACTACATGTACTATGTATTTACTATTGACAGGCACTGCTCTAATTGATTCAGATGGACTAATTTATCTAATCCATACAACAGTAACCCTGTGAGGTACATACTGTTATTGTACCAGTTTTAAAGATGGAGAGACACCTTGCCCAAGGGTACACAACCAGCAAGTGGGATTCAAGCCATTGCCTGTCTACACAGGGTCCTTGCTCTAACCATGACCTAATGCCACAGGTATTCACTCAAAACCCTGGAGAGTCTGCAATGTTTCCTTGGGATGTGACTGGTATATGCATATTGAAAAAGTTCCCCAGGCAGTTTGATATATGCAACAAGCTAAAGTTAGCTCAATCAAAGACGTATCCAAAAAAATGTCCCTCACGCTTTTCAACATGATATACAAAACTGTAAAATCTGTCAAAGAGGAAACTCTCTGGAATTTCCTAAAATATTAGAAAGTACAGCAAGGCATAAAAAAAAAAAGCATTAGATGCAAATCGTGCTTCAGCATTTGTAACACCTGGTGTCCTTAGTGTAACTGGAGTGTGACTTTTCTATACACACACACAAGATACTCCGGAAGCAAGTGAAGGAAGCAGAAGCAGCGGCCCTTCAAATTACACTGAAGAGCCGGTCTCTGATAACGCATCCTGCCCCTGATAACGCAGCTCTCCTGGGTTCATGTCCTCCGGTTCCCACCCTCAGCATCTCTCCCCTGCGCTGCCTCCTGCACCTGGACCTCTGTGATGCCCAGCAGGGTCTAGCCAGTCCTGGCCTCTTGAATCCAGAGGAGCCCTTCCAAAGTGCAGGTAATGCCACTCCTCTCCTCGGATCTGCACTATGGCTGCCAGGGCAGGGCCTTTCCAGGTTTTCTCCCCAACCCGAGAAACAGAACGCTCTCCATGCGTAATAATGGCTCACACAGCAGTGACGCTCAGCTCGGGGATTTACGGTGATCTGGACTTGGCCCTGCGGCCAGGCCCCGCGCTGAGACTCACCGCGCAGGACTTCTTTTGGGCCCTCCGCGAGCTCCCTGGTCACTGCCACGAATCCATCTCAGTCTCCAACCAGACCTGTCTGAACTATCACCAAGGATCCGCTCAAACCTCCGTGCCCCTGCTCTTTCACCTTCACGCCCTTCTTCCACTTCTGCCTGAGGAGGCTCCACTGCCCACCCCCGGGGGAAGGCCTCCTCTCCTCTAATAACCCTGGTTAGGAGGAATGATCGGTCTCTTGAGCTTTAATTCCTCTGCCTTGAATTGTAATCCATGGTTGACTGCAGTTTCCCTACTAGATTCTAAACCCTTTGAAGATAGGCTTCGTGTCGTACTTGACTTTGTGCCCGCGCCGTGCGATGTGGCTTGCCTATGACAGAGGTCCGGGAACTGAGTTTCAGGGGTGGGAGTGAGGGCACTAACTGGTAATTCGGCAGAATCTGTGCTGGAACCTTCAGCTTGGCCAGAAAGTCTTGAGAGTGGACCACAACAATGGGTTCTTCCAGATACACAGCAGCCCGCTGCCAGGAGGGATTAAAGAAGGGGCCCTGACGGTACCCAGAAACATGCTCTGGAGTGCCAGGGCTCCGGGCACTCTCTCAGCCACAGCATCCCTAAATAGCTTGACACTGTTTTCAGGGAAGAAAGGTGCTTTCTGAGAACTGGGTTGGCTCTCAAAGGGGATGCCAGGCAGGGCTCCGGGTGCTTGTGCCATTTTGTTATAAGGACGGTACTCTGGGATCCCTGTGACCACGGGTCCACCTCTGGATTTGGCGACAAGAATCGATCACAGATTTCCTCCACTTCAGAGAGAGTCCTAGTGCTTGGAGAAACGTAACATCTCAAGTGAGGCAAATTTCTTTCCTAAACGTGTGTCCACGCACATTATGGCCGGGGGTGTCCCGTGGACTTACAATCTTATCCACCAAAGAAAGTGTGCCTGTCGCTGACGAGTCACTGAGATGGATTCTCTCAGATCAACGGATGGCTGAGGGGGTTCGGCTCAAACCCCCCGCCCAAGGATCGAACTCGTGCCCCCTGCAGCGGAAGCTCGGAGTCCTAATCACTGGACCGCCAGGGAAGGGCCGACGGTCCCTCGTTTTTAAAAAAGACTACCTGTTTGGCTATTCCACTTAGTAGATTTACTTACAACACAGTTTCAAGAATTGCGGCAATTAGAGAGGACGCCATGTCCCATGACGAACGTTCTAAGCTTTGCTCTCAAAAGTCTTTAGTCTTTAATCCAAAAGCACATGGGTGTTTATCTTTCCAAGGCCCCGGGTAGGTGAGTTAGCGAGCTTTCAGGTAATCACTGGTCGAGGGGGCTCCACGGCTGGCCGTCGGCACTTGGAGTCACCGCTGGTGTGAAAGGTACGGTAACAGCCTCTCGCTTTTTGGGCTGCTCCATTGAAAGGGACTCAAAGACGAGAAGGTTCTGTGTCCGGGCCACTTCTCTCGATAGCACGTCAATTGAATTCTTGTTCTGATCCTCTGAACAGGCACCTTCTGAATGGCTCTCTCTTCTTCATTCTCTCTCACTGTTTAGCTCACTGCCTCATCCTTAAGCTTCTGGTTTCAGGCGGATCTTCATGAAAAAAAGGAATTCAGCCCAATGGACCAGAAGCAGAGACCTAAAGCTGGCTCCCTCTGGGAAGGGGCCGTGCCTGTCCTCACCCACTCACACCTGAACTGACACCTGCAGTCAGAGGGCAGGCAGCAGACTCAGAGACACAACCCTGCCGACCCGGGCCTGGGCTGGCCTGTCCGGCCTTCTTTCCGCTACTGCGGCAGAGTGCTGCAGACTTTGCCTCTGCCCACCTTCCGCAGCCGCGGCTTCTCTACATGTGGGTGGGCCTGGATGTCACACAGCACACCCTGCCATTCATTCTGGCCCGGCTGCCCTGCCTGCCCAGTGCTCCCAGATGCTTCTGAGCTCCACCAGCCTCTCTTCTCGCCTTGGGACAGGAATTGTGCCAAGATGTCCAGAGGCAGAGCCAGTGGGAAACTCTTCCTGGGCAGCATCTGGCTACTGGGCAGGGCACAGTGGGCAATGGGCAGCCCTGGTTGAATCCAGGCTTTCTCAGTTGCCCGGAGTATCAGAGCTCACCACTGTCCTTGACCTGCCATATTGTGCGCGGAGGACCAGGAACTCTGAGCTCCCTCTGCACGTGGGTCAGAACTAAAGGCCGAGGCTGATTTTGCATTCTGTATCTCTTTTCCTTTTTCCTTTGGCCCTGAGTAGGCTTTACGCTAATCAAAAATTATTTCCTTTGTATTTTGCGGCTTTTCTCAATGGTCTACTGCTTAGTCTCTGAATAAAAGGTGCTTTGCAGCATCAAACAGAGCTACACCAGAAAAATTATTATGGGGATGAAACTATCACAGGATGTTATCACAAGCAGGTTTCACTTTAAGTAAAGGGGCCATGTTAAACCCCAAACTCCTCTTTCAACGCTGATAAATTACAATGTGCTTATTTGCTTCACAAAATTATTTACTGGTTTCTTTAAAGCAGCGGATATTATCCTCTCATGAAACATGAAAGCTGTATATCTCCCTAGAAAACAGTGGACGGCCTGAAGTTTTAAACAGTTTTGGTAGTTGGTTCAGAGATCCCAGGAAGGTCATTCCTGAGTCCTCTGGCCAACCATGGAGGCCAGTTAGAAACATTCCACTTGGGTCACCTGGTATGGGATTTAATTTCTTCGTTGTCTACACACAATATTCATGCACACATGAGCACATAAGGCACACAGGCACTGCACGAATGGGCTCATCTGTACACCCACAGTTCTTGGAAATTGGGTGTAATTTGCTTTTCACATTCAGCTTTCACACTTTAGGTTGTTAGCAAGAAAAATGTGTGTACCTCTCCACGCCGCTCAGTTTCCACTTGTGTTTCCGGGACATCAGTAATCCCCCACCCCAAGCTGCCTGGAAAAGGGAGAGCATACAAAACAAAAGGCAGTGTTTTTAATTGCCTGGATTTCTAGAGTTTGGTGTCTTCCGGAACAGCAAGCATTGCATAGGGTGGAAGGTACAGCCTCAGCCCCAGGTAACTTGGAGACTGGCCACTAGACTTCCAAAGGTTAAATTGGGGGGCTATTCTAAGGTCTCAGGCTCCACCTCAGATTTCTACGGATGTAAGGGGCCAAACATTTCCTCAGTCTGCATGAGAAGGAGAGAGATCCTCCCCCAACCCATCACCACCACTCAGTCTTAGTGAAGCTCCTAATCTCAGAACTAGAAACCCTAGTATCTCCACAGTTTAGAGTAGATAAGATGGGCTGGGACCCTTTAAACTGCCTTCAAGTTGCAAGGAAAACTCTTTTTGGCAAGTCTGCATGATTCCAGGGGGAGGAGACACCTTCCAAGCCTATTTTATTGATGTGTAATTTTGGATAAGATAAACCAAAAGCCAAAACAAAACTAACAGCCAAAAAAAAAAAAAAAAAAACAGCAAGCAGGCAAGATTTGTATCAGCCAATTAGTTGAGCAATAAAGAATGTGCCCCTTTAAAACTTTGTTCTCAAGTTTGAAGATTTGAATTGGTGTAATGATCTCCTTCAAAGACAAGATGTAAAGACGGAGATTCATTGGAAAATGTTAACATTCTTTGGGTGTAAAAATAATCCTGGGATAATTTTAAAGAAAAGAACTGGGTATAATTGCATTCTTTTCTCTGTTGTAATTTCAGTCCTTTTACACTTTGAAAAATTATCCAATTTTCCAAATGTGTAATATTTTAAGATTTTTTTCCAGTTTAATTATAGCATTATAAACAGTAAGGATAATGAGTGGTAAATTTGATATGTTTCAAAGAAAGCTAATACAACTGGTTCTTCTATTTTCAGTAGAAACTCTGGAGGAGAGCCCACTGCATCTGCTGGCTCGGGACACACACTGCTGCTTTCAAGGCTGTCAGGATAATCCTCTCCCCGAATCAGCTAGTGAGGTTTCATAGGCTGTCCAGTTTCAAGACCCAGGTCACTGAGGGTACTGGGGTCTGTCAACCTTTTCTCAGTGTCTTCATGTGTGAAATAAAGGGGTCTCTGGTAGGCTAAAGAACAACTCACACTGTGAATCAGGGAAGGAAAAGAAGACTGGAAACTGCGACGCAGGATAACTCTGGGGTGATGGAAATGTACCTAACTTAGCCTCTGGAGGTTTTCTGCTCATTAAGAAAGAGGGATTAATTTGGTCTGAATGCTTACTATAAAGCCAAAATGATCTACTCAAAACGGTCTACTCTATAACATAAGCCTCTTGCACCAGAATGTAAATCAACTTAGGCTTCCTGCTTCGAGAAAGTCTCACGATGGAAAACACATCAGCTGAACCAAGCATCGTGCTTAGAGATGATCTGGCACTGATTCCTTATCTCACGGTGGGTCCTAAACAGTTTGCAGAGAGCAGCTGATCTTGGAGCCACACTTGGAGTCAGACCAGTCTAAACTTTAATCCCTTTAATCTGTCCTTCTAAAAGCTGACATTTTGTTTCATTTGGAAATGTCTTGATGGGTGCATCTCCATTATTTTTTGGTGTGACTAACCCTGCAGTCAAAACATCTCATATATAGTTTATCTTACTAGCTGACCAAGATAACAAATTGGAAATTTGGATTCATATTTCCTAGCAAGCTGTCAAGTCCGCTTTCCTCTTTGATTATACTAGTCTCTGACTTGAGCTGAATTTTTTCATCCACTGGATTTCCTATATAAATGCAACTCCTATTTACTCTTTGGACCATTCTCATAGGGAAGTAAGCTTTGCATGTGTGTGACTGTGTGTGTGTGTACACAGGTCATATTCCTCCTTGGACATTATGGTCCAATGAATCGAGAACTAAGTACGCAGCTCAGATCCTGGCCATAGAAATAAGAATATTATCCTGCTGGGAAAGTTAAGGCATAATCAGCCTCAGACTGCTTCCAGCGAATGTTATGTACTGTGCGAGTTGGGTACTACTTTGTCTCTGCGATTTTTAAAAGCTTAACTATCACCATCCTGAAAATAAACTCCTAAAGTAAAAAAATAGAGAGAATACATCTCATTCCATGAGCTCCAGGTGAAAAAACGTGCAAGGACATTTTAGTGGCAGTCCCTATGGGATACTTACATCCACGTGCATCCAGACCTTATACTTTTTGCAAATGTCAGCAACAGCTAACAGGGGGTCGAATGCTCCATACACGGTGGTCCCAGCCGTGGCACTCACAAGGAAAGGGACAAATCCCTGTGCAAATGAGAGAGCCCCAAATATTGTAAAATGGGCGGGGGGTCAAAGGATCCTTTTAAAAAGCTGATTAAAAAAAGACAGTGGACATTCTCCTCCTATCATACACGTCTGCATTTTTGGAACCATCAGGAGGGTTAACAACACCTTGGAGCCTGGTAGGAATGATGTTCGTTTTCCAGGGTCTAGGTCCTCCAGGCCATTCTGTTGGCCCTGCCAGTTGCCTTATGAGAATAGACTTCTGGTTCTCAGAAGAGGCTACACTGGACTCAGAGGTGAGTAAGCTTCGTGGTGTCCACAAACCACTGATATATTCCAGGGAGACTTTCTGCCCTTCCCTACCCCACGCCCGATTGCTTTTCTAATCTTCCTTTTTCATAACAGGGCCTCTGAACGTACTAAATCTTCCAGAGTGAGCAGTCAAGAGGACAAAGGGAAGAACTCTGACCAGCCCATTATTCCTACTTACAGTCTTAAGGAGAGGATTCACTTGGGGCTAAACAGTAAGCCATGACTTTTATCTGTCTAAGTTGGCTCAGTCTGTCTGGCTGTGGCTAAATGAAAATTGATAGAAATAACAGGCCACTGCTGAAAGGTGGCCCAAGAATGCCTCAAATTCATGATGGAACCTGACGTTACAGCGTCAGTCTTTAGGTGGCAGCAAAGGTTTATGTGACTAGAAGTGGTTCCAGTACCAGAACAAGGGGAAAGGATGCGGCTGCCACTTTGTAGGGGGGAAAAGGGCATATGAAAATTAATAATTATTCCTGAGATCCTAATAGTACAATTCGTGTGTTATATCGTTGAACTAGGAACTGTAGATTAGATCTACTAAAAGCTCTGGCCTGTGAACCATCCAGGGATGTAAATGACTTCCTAGAGCTTTGTAGGAATTTTTAGCAGGTCTTCAGAAATTGTCACTTCTAAAAAAAAGTACTGAATTGCTTCCTGAAAAATAAGGTGTTTGAAGGGCCAACACACCAGCATGTGTCTAGGCAGGAAATATTGGCTTTTTTCAAATAACCACACACAGTAACTCCCATATGCTACATTAGCTTCCTGGGATTTTCCGCTTGTGAATACAGTCCTTCCGATGTGTCTGTTTAGTGCCAATTCTCATCACGTGGGAAGAAAAATCCTTTGGAAACTGTTACCGTACCACTGTGTATGGTATTTATTCAGTAACTTAGACCTTTTCAAAGCAGAGCCTATCACTCAGAGAAATAAGTAATGACAATGCAAAATTCCATATTCTCTTTTAAAAATAAAACAAAAATGTGTTCTCTACTGGATGGAAACAGAAATACATACCATCAGTTTGTTATGGGCTGGATAAAGCTCCCTTCAAAAACTTACTTTTTGTTTGGCTTCAAGGATCCTTCTCTCAAGATCAGATGGGATCATTTTCCCCCTGAAAGGAAAATAAGTATATCAAGTTTGCTTTGAATAATTTCCTTTGTCGTCTCTACAAGGAGCCACAGGAGGGTAGAAGTCCAACCTTAAATCATTGATAATAATGATCAGTTAGAACAACTCCTCGGTTGTTTCCAGAAAGAAAGGCATTTCCTCCCTGAATGATGCTGGACTGTAATTTCTGACACGTTTAGGAGATGCCCGACCCCACTGTCCACATGTCTCTCCACTCTGCACACAGCCTGCTTTTTAGGTCATTTCTTAATTTGATTAAAACAAACCTGCTTTGGAGCAAGAGTTTTGGCAATGAGAGCAGAGTTCAGAAGAAGATTTGCATTCCAAATCTTCCAGTGAATGGACCTGCAATTTCACACAGAGACGAAACGCCAAGAAGAGAAAATCCACTCTGAATCATTTGGATGAAAATATTGTCAAAAGCTACCTAATTACATTCCAAGGGCTAAAAGCACAAAGCAGGCCAAGAACTCAGGGACTCAAATGTCAAAGAGGCAGACAGGCATTGGAGAAAGAAACATCCTTTCATCTCTGAAATGTTTCTTTCCTAAAATAGAAACACAGATAGTACTTTGCTTACTATAAAACCTCACTATTATAATAATCAAAGGAGTTGATTTCTACAAGAAGTTAGATGTGGCTAGATGTGTGATCTTAGCCAAGTTACTGAATTTCCCTGTGCGTATTATTACGATCCCTGGAACACAGTGATAATAATATTACTTATAGAGTTATGAGGATTAAATGAGTTAATAAATGCAAAAAAAAATTTTTAAAGTGCTTGGCATATGGGAAGTATTCCATAAATGTTAGCTTTTATTGTTGAGATTGTCATTATGCGTTATGACATTCCTACCCCAAGATTTTGGGGAAAAAAACCAGGCAGAGGACAGAGTAGCTGCATGTTACTGGAGGCTGTGAACTATTGTCTAAACTAAAATAGCTCTCTTGACATCGCTAAACTGGCTAAACTTTTCACATCTGGGCCATTGATCTAGGTTTGTAGAAGACAATTTGGAAAAATAAATGATGAGGAGGCGTTTGTCACAATAAATGGTTGGGGGAGGCTACTGGCATTTAGGGGACGGTAAGTGAGGTTTTGGAATGTGTCACTAGCTCTATAGTCATTTGTGGTGGTCCTTGTGACTTTAGGTAGATATAGATTTAGACACAGAGCCAGCATTTGGGCTACTCCTTTAGAGCTTCTAGTGTGGTCTCGCTTAAGCTTTACCTATTGAAATATCTTGTCTTATTATAAACTACTTCTCTAACCTTGCTCCTTTTAAAAAAAAATTTATCTATTTATTTAATTTATTTTTTTTTTTGGCTGCGTTGGGTCTTCGTTGCTGTGCAGGCTTTCTCTAGTTGCAGCGAGCGGGGGCTACTCTTTGTTGCGGTGCACGGGCTTCTCATTTTTGTGGCTTCTCTTGTTGCGGAGCACGGGCTCTAGGTGTGCAGGCTTCAGTAGCTGCGGCACGCGAGCTCAGTAGTTGTGGCTCATGGGCTCTAGAGCGCAGGCTCAGTAGTTGTGGTGCACGGGCTTAGTTGCTCCACAGCATGTGGGATCCTCCCGAGCGAGGGCTTGAACCCGTGTCCCCTGCATTGGCAGGCGGATTCTCAACCACTGCGCCCCCAGGGAAGCCCCTAACCTTGCTCCTTTTTATAAAACTAATTTGGGCACAGTGAGTAGGTAAGTTACATTTTCTACAATTTTCATTTCAGGCTAACAAGGAAGGTATTACATAATAGTTGGCATATAACGTAGACATTGGGTCTGAAAGCATGGAGAACCACTGAGTTTTGTGAGGCTGTTTTCCAAAGAAAGGCAGTTAAAATGCAATTACCTGGCAATGGCAATGGACACATCACCAGTGATTAGTCAGTTGGGCTGCAGTGGAACAAAGGGCATTAAATTTGGTGCTGAGGGTATGACTCTAACAGAGCAGCCCACCTTTTGGGGAACTTCTGTGAGATGGGCCTCTGAAGGAGGGACAGAGGGAATGGAAGGGCAGGCTTTGTTGGGGGGGAAGGGCTCTGGAGGCCCTTTCATGCCCTACGTGTCTCCCTATACTTTGCAGCTTGGCTTGGGAGCGTCCCTCAAAGCTGTGATTTTTCAGCCTCTCCTAGATCTGGCTGTGCTAAAACACCTTGCTCCACCGTGACAGAAACAAAAAGTTCAAATTTCAGAGGACATTCAGGTCTTATATTTACCTTTTACATCAAGTTTTAAGTGCATTAAAATTGCCGTAGTATTTTTGTAGGCAAACATAAAAACTGAGAGAGAGAATTCTCAGAAATTGTTTGCAAGTCCCAAATGTTACCTAGTCTACCACAACTAACCTTCTCTGCCTTGGAGAGTTTTGGGGAGACTGGCCTGACAATCGCTGTTTGCTCACTAATCACATCTGGATATTCTGTGAAGCCCAGGCAGTGAGACCTCATGGAGAAGTAACAGATTAGGGGACATCAGAATTGCGAGGGGCTCTAGACCTCGTTCTAGTCTAATTGTCTCATTTTTCAAATGAGGAAACAGGACAAGACAGTCACCTGTGTGACGGCCCAGGACCAGGTAGAGGCTGGCTTTACCTAGAAAGAAAATGCCAAGCTTCCAGAACAAACTCAAAGGGCCAAACATATAGGAAACCTCTTTAGAAAGGTTATATTGTCTTTTAAGATAAGATAAATCCTTTGAGATAATATCTGGCTTTCATGGATCGGAGGTGTCATTCACACCTGCCGGGAAAACAGTAATGAACATACAGTCTGTCCCATTTCCATATCAGGGCAGGGAGAAGGGACAGCCTTGTCAAATAATCAAGTCCAAGTGTCCGCTTCTCGCAGAGTGGAAAGCTCTGGGTGTGCTCTTAGCAGGTAGGCTCCAGACTTTGCCAGGCATTTGGCCGTCCAAGCCCGTATTTGTTTTGTCCACTTAGGAACCCAGAGCCTGGCACACTGTGGGTGGCAGATCGACATCTGTTGGAGGTATGTGAGTAGAAGGAAAAAGTTTCCCCCTGGGATTATATTAATATGTTCACTTTACCTTAGAGACTGACAAGACCGCTAGTATGGGGGCCCCTGGAGACAAAACTTTTCATCTCTCCAATTAGAATTGGATGAATTACTTTACAACAATGGTTTGTAAAATTTAGCATGCATAAAAGTCATCTGTGTATGTCTTTAAAACGTATATTCCTTGGCCGTGCTCTTAGGGATTTTGATTCAGGAGGTCAGGTATAGGGCCCGGGAATCAATTCATTCTACAAATTAATTTATTGAGGCCTCATTATGTGCCAGACACTGCTAGGGGTATGGGGCACCCCAGTAAACAGGCCAGCTTTTACTCTCCAGGGCTTACACGCTAACAAGGGAGACAAACAGAGACAAGTAAATAGACAAACACACATAGCAATCTGCGTTTCTAACAAGGAGATGGTGACACAGGCAGACCTAAGTCCACATGTTGAGAA
Organism: Globicephala melas; assembly: GCF_963455315.2. NCBI lineage: Eukaryota > Metazoa > Chordata > Mammalia > Artiodactyla > Delphinidae > Globicephala > Globicephala melas. The sequence goes on from NC_083315.2 coordinate 9,913,667, forward strand.
ACACTGCTTTAGAAATGGAAGTTTTAGCCTGGTAGGTATTTCAATAATTGTGTAACAGGTTAGCCAAGCACTTTCCACAGGACCCAGGGTTTTGAGCCATCACGGCTGTAGGGCAGCGAGGTCCGGAAGTGGCATTGTGCATCCCCGCCTGCCCATGTGCTGTGGAGGGAGAGAGAGCCGGGTGACAGCCAGCAGGCTCCTCTGAGGATTAGAAGCTGTCTGGCAGTCTTGGCTTTTCCAGACAAGCATGTCTTGGTGCAGGGCAGCTTTGGATAACAGCTGTTGCATCACATATGTCTGGTCTAGAGGTATTTCCATAGCAAAAATGCATATCTCTTACGCTTACCCACGCAGCCTTTAAGTGCCCAGTTAAGCTGTGACTGATGCTTTGCGATGCTCTCTCTGTTAGGTGTTAGTGTTTAAGAAAGAACTGCCATTGAAGTGAGGACTGTTGAGCCAGACCGCTGCTTCGGATGTGGCTGTTTCGCACTGAGATTCTTGATTTTGTGACAGTCTTTAAAAATTCATATGATGCTCTCACTGTCATGTATACGGAAGTCAAAAACCTTACATTGTACACGTAAAACTTTTATAAATACGATAAACCAATGCTACCTCAATAAATTAAAAAAAAAAAGAAAATTAAAAAAGATTAATGTGATGCTATAGGGTCAGATAACTTCATGAAGTTGCCTGGGCAAAATCCCACACTGCCAGCCAGAGCTGCCAGCTGGAAGCACCTTCTCTTTGTGCAAAGAAGCAAAAGGCACAGATTACCCCGTGTGCGGACTTTGGACGCAGATGCATGGCTATCTTCCCGTGGCTCCGATGGGAAGAACGATCTTACCAGAAGAAGCACGTTACTGGGGAATGTAGATCTCTGGGCAGGCATCCAAATGGTCACAAATCGGGTGCCTGAGCCTTGGGTGGCCCTGCTCCTTGGCCCTGCTGAACTATAATAATTCTACCAACCTTTCCTAAGTGCTTAGAGCTTGGCTCTGTTCACAGAGATTTGTGTGCAAAGAAGAAAGGATGCGTGATCCTTCGCGTTAGAAATTGACTAATGTTACGACCACTGTTGATAGCAGCAGCCCCAGCAGTGATAACGAATTACCAGTTTTAGAAGCGGTCCCTGTACTATCCCTTACTCCTGATCTCTGCCACTCGTGCCAACCCCGCAAGAGAATTTTTACTGTCCTTACTCTGCAGATAAGGAAACTAAGGCTCATCGAAGCGGATGAATGTGGCTAAAAGCTTGGAATGTGGAGACAGTAACCAGGTTTCCGCTCCAGACCCTATGCTACTTGTGTGTATTTGAAGAATTCAGTTCCGCTGTTTATTCATTTATAAATTGATATTACTAGTACCTCCCTCACAAGGTTTACAGGAGGATTGAATGACACAGTAAATATCAAACACTGTAAAGCACTAAGTATAAAACTCTGCCTAGCATATAGTAACCAGTCAATGCATGTTAGTCTCATTGTTATTACTAGTAGTACTAGCATTGTGTGACTTGCAGGATGCCACACAGTTAGTAGGGGCAGATTTCAAACTTAGAGCTGTATTCTGACATCAGATCCCGGGGTTCTCAGTGCTGCACAATAAATGTCTTCCGAAGCGTTTATGGGGTTTATCAAAAAATGCCTGCTACCTTGACTTAACAAGAAACCTTTCAGGTTGAGTCCTAGAATTGTAATGATGTAGGTAGTATTTCCACTGTGGTCTCTTGGAAGCCCCCCGTGGACTGAGTAGTTCCTTCATCCCAGTTCGTATTGCTGTTAGTACTGATTAGTAAAATAAGAAAAACATAGACCCTCCCGCTAAAACTTATCACTCTATCATCCTTAGATGATATTGTTCTATGTAGCCCCCAAAGGCTACAGGAGTAACAGAAAACTGCTAGTTTTTTTTTTTTTTTTTTTAACTAGTCAGTGCTTAGCAAGACTATTTCTTTAACATTGATTGTCATGTAGATTAAGCAAGGGGAATTCATGGACTGAAGTGAATTTTCAAATTGCCTGGACTGTGTGGTGACTTGACAATTTGCATGGATTGACTTGGAAAAAAAGTGTTGCAGGAATTATACGGTAAAACATTCTTGGGGACCACCTTGGGGAAAAGAGCTCCATGTGTGTCCACACGGCTGCTACCCACGTGATAACTTATCCTAGGAAGGGCTCGTAAGATAAAATAATAAACAGCGGTCAAAACAGATCATTCAGGAAGTACTGGCATTACAAAATCAAGCCCTTCGCCAAAAAAATTTTACCATAATTATAAACAGTGAACTTCCTTGGTCCCTTTAAAACAGAGTTTGATTCGGGAAAGGAACGTTATAATAATGAACTGTATTTTTCTCCTTTAAGATTTGTCTTCCAATATGCACAATGGGATCCCTTGGCATTATGGTCAGGATATGGGAACAGGATGTTTTTGGTGATTTTTGTGTCTAATTCTAGTAATTAAAAGAATTTGAAAAAGGATAGATACATGTATATGTATAACTGAATCACTTTGCTGTACACCTGAAACTAACACATCATGGTTAATCAACTATACAAAAAAAATTTTACATTTTCCAAAAGCACTGACTTATACTTACTCCCTAGAGTGATGGGCAACTGAGGACCCCAACCATGATGTAGTAAAGAGTTATTTTCATATGAAAATATGAAACCTTATCGCTGCCACTAGGAATTAACATTGGGGCTGAGAGGGAGGTAGATGACGAGGGAAACTGTGTGGGCAGGAAGGGATGCTGGTGGTCTCTCATCACCCCTCCTCCTCCCCAAACTGCCATTCCTCTTCCCTGGACATGTTGGTACAGAGAAGAAAAGGATCATGATAAGAAGTTCAAAGGACTTCCCTGGCGGTCCAGTGGTTAAGACTCTGCGCTTCCAGTGCAGGGGGCGCAGGTTCGATCCCTGGTCAGGGAACTAAGATCCCATGTACCTTGTGGTGTGGCCAAAAAAAAAAATAGAAGTTCAATTTACCACGTAAGAAACCATGCTTGGCTATTCTAAATAACTTTCGAGTCAAAGAGGAAATCAAAACTGCACTTCCAGAACATTAAAAATTAATGACATGGGAATAGGGCATATAAAAATATGAGAAGCACCCTAAATCATTCTCAGAGGAAAATGTTTAGCCTGACATGCTTTTGAAATTAAAAATAACTAGACAGGGAATTAAAAATAACTAAACATATTTCATTCAGGAAGCTAGGAAAATAACAACAAACAATGTAGGCAGAAAGGATGAGACAAGTTTTTTCAGTGATTTAGAAACTTTATAAAGTAAACCAAATTAATAAATTCAAAAGCTCATACATTGAAAAGATGAATGAATATACAAATATCTGATTAGTCTAATAAAAAAGAGAGAAAATGTAACATTTGAAATGAGAAAGAAGGTTATAAAGATATTTTAATATTACAAAATAATTCTATGTAGAGCTTTATGAATTTTAAAGACATGGGAACCTAGAAAAATAATTCTAAGGTACAAATGGGTGAAAAAAATTGAAGAGATGAATATTAACGTGTGCTAAGAATGGAGAAGATGAGGGGGACCTTCAAGATGGCAGAGGAGTAAGACGTGGAGATCACCTTCCTCCCCACAGATAAATCAAAAATGCATCTACCTGTGGAGCAACTCTTACAGAACACCTACTGAACACTGGCAGAAGACCTCAGACCTCCCAAAAGGCAAGAAACTCCCCATGTACCTGGGTAGGGCAAAAGAAAAAAGGAAAAACAGAGAAAAAAGAATAGGGACGGGACCTGCCCCTCAGGGAGGGAGCTGTGAAGGAGGAAAGGTTTCCACACACTAGGAAGCCCCTTCGTGGGCAGAGACTGTGAATGGCAGAGGGGGTAAGCTTCGGAGCCATGGAGGAAAGCACAGCAACAGGGGTGCGGAGGGCAAAGCGGGGAGATTACCGCACAGAGGATTGCTGCCGACCTGCACTCACCAGTCTGAGAGGCTTGTCTGCTCACCTGCCGGGGCAGGCGGGGCTGGGAGCTGAGGCTCGGGCTTTGGAGGTCAGACCCCAGGGAGAGGACTAGGGTTGGCGGCGTGAACACACCCTGAAGGGGGCTAGTGCGCCACAGCTAGCCAGGGGGGAGTCCAGGAAAAAGTCTGGACCTGCCTAAGAGGCAAGAGACCATTGTTTCGGGGTGTGCGAGGAGAGGGGATTCAGAGCACCGCCTAAACGAGCTCCAGAGATGGGCGTGAGCCGTGGCTATCAGCGTGGACACCAGAGATGTGCATGAGACGCTAAGGCTGCTGGTGCAGCCACCAAGAAGCCTGTGTGCAAGCACAGGTCACTATCCACACCTCACCTCCCGGGAGCCTGTGCAGCCTGCCGCTGCCAGGTTACCCACTCTCACGACTATTATTCAACATAGTTTTGGAAGTTTTAGCCACAGCAATCAGAGAAGAAAAAGAAATAAAAGGAATCCAAATCGGAAAAGAAGAAGTAAAACCATCACTCGTTGCAGATGACATGATACTATACATAGAGAATCCTAAAGATGCCACCAGAAAACTACTAGAGCTAATCAATGAATTTGGTAGAGTAGCAGGATACAAGATTAATGCACAGAAATCTCTTGCATACCTATACACTAATGTTGAAAAATCTGAAAGAGAAATTAAGGAAACACTCCCATTTACCACTGCAACAAAAAGAACACTGCAACAAAAAGAATAAAGTACCTAGGAATAAACATACCTAAGGAGACAAAAGATCTGTATGCAGAAAACTATAAGACACTGATGAAAGAAATTAAAGATGATACAAAGAGATGGAGAGATATACCATGATCTTGGATTGGAAGAATCAACATTGTGAAAATGACTCTACTACCCAAAGCAATCTACAGATTCAATGCAATCCCTATCAAACTACCAATGGCATTTTTCACAGAACTAGAACAAAAAATTTTACAATTTGTATGGTAACACAAAAGACCCTGAATAGCCAAAGCAATCTTGAGAAAGAAAAACAGAGCTGGAGGAATTAGGCTCCCTGACTTCAGACTATACTACAAAGCTACAGAAATCAAGACAATATGGTACTGGCACAAAAACAGAAATATAGATCAATGGAACAGGATAGAAAGCCCAGAGATAAACCCACGCACATATGGTCACTGTATCTTTGATAAAGGAGGCAGGAATATACATTGGAGAAAAGATGGCCTCTTCAATAAGTGGTGCTGGGAAAACTGGACAGCTACATGTAAAAAAATGAAATTAGAACACTCCCTAACACCATACGCAAAAATAAACTCGAAATGGATTAAAGACCTAAATGTAAGGCCAGACACTATAAAACTCTTAGAGCAAAATATAGGCAGAACACTCTATGACATAAATCACAACAAGATCCTTTTTGACCCACCTCCTAGAGAAATGGAAATAAAAACAAAAATAAACAAATGGGACCTAATGAAACTTAAAAGCTTTTGCACAGCAAAGGAAACCATAAACAAGATGAAAAGACTACCCTCAGAATGGGAGAAAATATTTGCAAATGAAGCAACTGACAAAGGATTAATCTCCAAAATTTATAAGCAGCTCATGCAGCTCAATAACAAAAAAATAAATAACCCAATCCAAAAATGGGCAGAAGACCTAAATAGACATTTCTCCAAAGAAGATATACAGACTGCCAACAAACACATGAAAGGATGCTCAACATCACTAATCATTAGAGAAATGCAAATCAAAACTACAATGAGATATCTCCTCTCACCTCACATGGTCAGAATGGCCATCATCAAAAAATCTACAAACAGGGCTTCCCTGGTGGTGCAGTGGTGGAGAGTCCGCCTGCCGATGCAGGGGACACGGGTTCGTGCCCCGGTCTGGGAAGATCCCACATGCCGCGGAGAGGCTAGGCCTGTGAGCCATGGCTGCTGAGCCTGCGCGTCCAGAGCCTGTGCTCCGCAACGGGAGAGGCCACAACAGTGAGAGGCCCGCGTACCGCAAAAAAAAAAAAATCTACAAACAATAAATGCTGCAGAGGGTGTGGAGACAAGGGAACCCTCTTGCACTGTTGGTGGGAATGTAAATTGATACAGCCACTATGGAGAACAGTATGGAAGTTCCTTAAAAAACTACAAATAGAACTACCATATGACCCAGCAATCCCACTACTGGGCATATACCCTGAGAAAACCATAATTCAAAAAGAGTAAAAGAAGAGAACATACCACAATGTTCATTGCAGCACTATTTACTAGCCAGGACATGAAAGCAACCTAAGCGTCTATCGACAGATGAATGGATAAAGAAGATGTGGCACATATATACAATGGAATATTACTCAGCCATAAAAAGAAACGAAATTGAGTTATGTGTAGTGAGGTGGACAGACCTAGAGTCTGTCATACAGAGTGAAGTAAGTCGAATGAGAAAAACAAATACTGTATGCTAACACATACAGTTACATGTTACTATTAGTTACATCCTAACACTTCGTTAGGATGGCTATTGTCAAAAAGACAAGAAAAAACAAATGTTGGTAAGTTTGTAGAGAAAAGGAAACCTTTGTACACTCTTGGGGGGAGTGTAAATTAATACAGCCACAACGGAAACAGTATGGTTGGAGGTTCCTCGAAAATTAAAAGTAGAAATACAATGTGATCTATGAATCCCACTCCTTGTTAATTATCCAAAGGAAATGAAATCAATATTTCAAAGGGATATCTGTACTCCCATGTGAATTCCAGCGTTATTCACAGTGGACAAGATTAGGAAACAACCTAAAGTGTCCTTCAACAGAGGAATCAGCCATAAGAAAGAAGGAAATTCTGACATTTGCTACAACACGATGAACCTTGAGGCATTCATTGTGCTGAGTGAAACAAGTTAATCACAAAAAGACAAAAAGGAGTGAGGTGCTGAAAGCAGTCAAATTCATAGACACAGAAAGTAGAATGGCGGTTGCCAGGGGCCGGGGGGAAGGAGAGCGGAAAGTTTTTAATGGGTATAGACTTTCAGTTTGGCAAGGTGCAAAGAGTTTCGGAGATAGAAAGCGGTGATGGTAGCACAACAATGTGAACGTAGTTCACATCGCTGACCTGTACCCTTAAAAACGGTTAAGAGGGTAAATTTTATGTGTATTTTACCACAACTTGAAAAAAATGGAAAACACAAAAAGAGAAGGGACCATGCTTAATTGTTGAACACTTGGAGTTCTCTTCTGAGTCCAACCTCTGATTCTTCACTTCCCAGCTATGTGACCTTGGAGCTGTCACACCCTGCCAAGACCATGAGTCAAATGGAGAAAGGAGACCACGTCATACTGTTTAAGACTACTGTGTACATAGAAACTCTTCACAGGCTATGTCAGCACCAGGGAAATGTGAGGGAACATACTTCTGTGTCTCTAATAAACGAGTTAATTAGAGCAACTGTGTAAAGTGCTTAGGACTGTGCCTGGCGTATGATAAACACCCCATATGTGTCAGCTATTATTATTTTAGAATCCTTCCTGATATAGGACGTAATGAAGCACAGACACTGCTAGCATCTCTGAATTCTCTGCATCCAAACCCATAGGAGATATGACACTCAGGGGGCTCCCCACAGCCCTGAGCGATAATAATTGATTCAGGGTGACGTCTATCTTATTACAGTGCTCTCAGTAGCTCCCTGAGGACCAGAAAGTTAATTAGCTTCCCTACTGCCTCCAGGCACTGGCCACAACTCAGCTAATTTAATAAAAGACTATAATGACCCCAGATTATTTATACTTTCAATTGTTTACATCAATTGTGTGGCAAAGTGTGGTACTTCAGGAGAGCAGGGAAATGTAACTGTAATTGACAAAGCTAAGTGATAAGTTGAAAGAACTAAAAATGTATACAAAAGCATAAGTAGTTAATTTTTGTGGTATAAAAGTGTTAATCAAAATAGCTAACAGAACTCTTGTGTTACAAGGGAGCTAGGAAGGCTGGTGACTCTTCTAGCCGTGTGCCAACCAGGCATCACATATCTTGGTCAGACTTATTTTCTGTAAGGTTTAACAGCAATTTACTAGTAACTTAGGTAAGTGAAAGGGAACCCTAAAGGAGCAAGCGATGGAGAAATCAAAGAGAATGGAAGAGAATGCTAGAGAGAATTACTTTCTTAAAGTACCTGTAAGTCCATACTGATAATAAATAACAGAGACATACAGATAGATTGACAGACAGACAGAGACAGAGAAAGAGAGATGGAGAGAGAGAGAGAAAAAGGGAAAGGAAAGTTCTTCCTTACAGTAGAATGAAAGGACCTAGTAAACTTAGAAGGAATGATGGAGTTAGAAAATCACTGTTTTGCAACCATCATAATAATAATTCAGGCAAGAATCATCAATGGATGCTAAACTACTAAACGAATGTTTTAGGAGGAACACAATATTTATATAGTCTTAAAGCATCCCCTACAGATATTTATTAACTGCAAAGTAGAGAATAGTCATTTTACAGTGGAGAGACCTGGCAGGCACCACCTTAACCAATAGGCGAGCGGACATTACTCCTGATCGGATATACTTGAGAAAGACAGGCATCGCCTCCCCGGAATTCCTGCCCAAAATGCATCGCCTGAATCTAACCATGAGGAAACGTCAGACAAAGCCAAATTAAGAAATATTCTGGAAAATAAATGGTTTACACTCTTCAAAATATCAATGTCATGAAAAACAAAGGAAGGCTGAGGACATGTTCCAGATTAAAGGGGAATAAACAGCCATGACAACTAAGTGTAATCTGCGATCCTGGACAGGGAAAAAAAATAGCTCCAAAGGATAGTATTGGGACAATTGATGACATTTGAATAGGGTGTATAGGTTAAATAATAGTCTTGTGTCAATGTCAAATTTCCTGATTTTGATAACTGGACTGCGATTATGTAAGTGAATATCCTTGTTATCAAAAAATACGCATTGAAGTATTAAGGGGTAAAAAGGGCATGTCTGCAAGGAATTCTCAAATGGTTCTGAAAAAATTATATCTGTAATATACAAATAATGTATGCATGTAATATTCATTACATTCAACATGTAATATTGAATTGCATACATGGAGAGACAGTGATCAAGCAACTATGTCAGAATGTTAACAATTGGTGAATTTGGGTGAGGGTGTATGAGAGTTCCTGTTACTATCCTTGTAATTTTTCTTTGTTTGAAATTATTCACAAAAATACAAAGTTAAAAAAAAAAGGCTGGATGAATAAATGTCCAAGAACCCTTCCAACTCTGAGGGTTTCCCGACTGAAATCCATTAGCAGGTGGTCAGCGCAGCAATAGCCCGGAGCCCTGCCCCCTCCGCTCCCCGCCAGCCCTCCCTAAACCTCGCCCCTGCCCTTCCATCACCACTCCTGCTTCCCCCTCTGTCTCCTTCCCATTTTATAATGTAAGATGATTTCAGACGTCTTGTGAGCTCTTGAGAGGAAGATCCTACATAATTTTAGCCAGAAGAATAAGGAACTCACAAAGGAAATGAAAGCTTGGCTACTTTATCCCTTTTTTTTCATATAATTCACATTTCATCTCTAGCAGACCCTTCATTGCACAGTTAGATACACCTTGAGTTCCCTTCCTTAAAACAACCAAACCAAAACCATCCTGGACTCGACATCTTCTCCGTCCAGCTTCTGCCCTACCACCTTCCCTTCGCGGCTCCACCTCTAGAAACGTCTGCCTTCCGTCTCCGTTTCCTCTCCCCTCACCCTTCCACCCCCTGCAAACTGCCTGCCACGCTCACGCCTCTACTGAAGCTGCTCCTGCCAGACTCGCCAGCCCCCTTCTCATCAGGAAAGCTGAGGGGCAGTTGTCGACCCTCGTTTCATCTACTGGTGGCGTTTGCTGCTGTTAACCACTCCTTCTAGAAACACGCCCGTGGCCCTCATGGCCCCGGGTCCTGATTCTTCTCCAACAACTGTGGCGGTTGCTTCCCAGTCTCCACTGCGGGCCCCTCTGACTCTGCCTGTCCCCGAAATGGGGATGCTCCCGAGCTCCTTCCCAGGCCCCTCTGCGTGGCTCCCACTGTACACCTTCTGACATCCAGGCTGCTATTCCCAGGTGCCTACCTGACACCCTCACTTGGACGTCTCATCTCATAAGCTCTTCACACTCGGCAGCTCCACATCTAAACTTTTCACTTCGGCGGGGCTCTCTGCCTCGGAGAATAGCACCGCGAGGGCTTAGCTGGTGAGCCCGAAGCCTGGCGTTCCCCCTCGACTCACCTCTCAACCTGCACACTCACCGGCCAGTCAGTAATTCCTGTCAGTTCCAGCACTTCACCTCCCCTGCTCCACCTCAGGTGAGCCTGCCATCCTTCTGACGTTACTACATCTCCCCACTTAGGCCATACATGGTCAGGGAACTGGGATTACACCTTATGCTATTCTAGAGCCTAGTGCCATGGTGAGCAGTCATAAATGTCTGTCTAATAAATATGTATGAATAAATAAATGGTGAAATGGGTGGCATCCTTTTAATTTAGTGGAATTTCTTACTCCATTCTTTAAAGACTAAGTGTATTTTCTTATATTAATATATTAACCTCCCCTCCACCTTTTTCCAGAGTACCTACAACGTTTGGGTGCCAATTAAGACGGCTGTTTCCTAAGAGAGCTCTTTGGTTCAGGCACTGAGCTGATGAGTTGCTGGGGGCAGTATTTACCTCTTGCTCCCTAAACTGTCCCCCCTCCTGTAATCACTCCATCAAGTTCACACGATCTATGGTGCCTGGGATGATGACACCTCCATAAATCAGTTCTCAACCTGCTGGTTGTTGCTTAAGTGCCCAGGTGATGAATGTCCTTCTGCGCCTCTTGGTGCAGAATTTTTTTTTTTGTGGTACGCGGGCCTCTCACTGTTGTGGCCTCTCCCGTGGCGGAGCACAGGCTCCGGACGCGCAGGCTCAGCGGCCATGGCTCACGAGCCCAGCCGCTCCGCGGCATGTGGGATCTTCCCAGACTGGGGCACGAACCCATGTCCCCTGCATCGGCAGGCGGACTCTCAACCACTGCGCTACCAGGGAAGCCCCAGAATATTTTGATTGATTTAACAAAGGTTCTGATTCAGTCAAAGGCTGTGAATGCGTTAGCGGCATGGAGGAACAATGTCCCAGGACTCCAAGCAAGAGTGAAAAAGAAACAGCAAAGGCCAGCAGCTGGGATGGATGCAGGTTTGCTGTTCTACAGTCATTGCCTGTTTTCGGACTTTAGTCCTTTTGAGATGCATGTGTAGAATTTGCAAACTGCTAACCGACAAGGGTTGCAGGTTCATGCTCACCTTTCATCACATTTAATCAGAATCACACTGTCTGTTCCAATGCCCAAGGCTGCAGCTCCCTTCTTGAGAGAAAAATGGCTCTGAAAAAGAAAGTACATTTGTATCACTACCATCTATCTGCTTAAGTCTTGATCATCTTGCAAAACTGAAACTCTGTATCCATTAAACAACAACTCCCCATTCCTCCCTCCCCAGCCCCTGGTGACTACCATTTTACTTTCTATCTCTATGAATCTGACTACTTTAGTGCCTCATGTAAGTGGAACCACACAATAATTGTTTTTCTGTGACTGCCTTATTTCACGAGCATAATGTCCTCAAGGTTCATCCATGTTGTAGCATGTCTCGGAATTTCCTTCCTTCTTAATGCTCTATCACATTCATTTTATGTATACACAGCAATCTGTTTTTTCATTCATGCATCAACGGACCCCTGGGTGGCTTCTACCTTTTGGCCATTGTGAATAATGCTGCTATGAACATGGATGTACAAATATCTCCTTGAGCCTTTGCTTTTATTTTATTTTATTTATTTTTTATTATTATTATTTTTTTTTTGCGATACGCGGGCCTCTCACTGTTGTGGCCTCTCCCATTGCGGAGCACAGGCTCCGGACGCACAGGCTCAGCCCGCTCCGCGGCATGTGGGATCTTCCCGGACCGGGGCACGAACCCGTGTCCCCTGCATCAGCAGGCGGACTACCAAACACTGCACCACCGGGGAAGCCCTGAGCCTCGCTTTCAATTCTTTTGGGTATATATACCCAGAAGTGGAATTGCTGGATCATATGGTAATTCTGTTTTTGAGGAACTGCTCTATTTTCTTCCATAAGGCTGCACCACTTTACTTTCTCACGCACAGTGCACAACTGTTCCAATTTCTCCATACCCTTGTCAATGGTGTTGTTTTCTGTTTTTCGATAATAGTCATTCAAATGGGTGTGGGGTGCTACTTCATTATGATCTTGCTTTGTATTTCTCTAATCATTAGTGATGTTGTGCATCTTTTCATGTGCTTATTGGCCATTTGTACATCTTCTTTGGAGAAATGTCTATACAAGTTCTTTGCCCTTTTCTGAAGGGGGTTGGTTAGTTTTTTGTTGTTGTTGAATTCGCTTGGGCTTTTGCATGAAGATAACAAGACCCTGGAAATTATTCAAGAACCTGTTACCCCAACACATAGTAACCTACGCCAATCTCACGTACAAGGCATAAGAACACAGCGACAGCAGCTGTGTACTGTATGGCTCCCAGACTGACATTTCCCTACCCAGAGATTACATTCAGTTTCTCTCGAGTTCAGTGAAATTGTGCGCACTCAAGTAAGAGAAGCTGGCCTGAAATCCAGCACTCTTCATCCCAGACTCATTGGAGGGGCTGTCTGTTGTGGAGATGACTGTCCAGCCCAGGGTGTGATCAGGAAGGAGGCATCAGTCACTGGCTTGGCAAACAGCGCCCGCGGAAAGGCCACCCTGACGGGCCACCACTGAATCTTTGTTTGTGATTTTGGTTATTGATTCCGGGGAAGAATCCGAATCTCGATGGCTGTAATCACTGTGCAATCTGGAGAGTGGAGAGGGGCTAACCTCGCCCAGCTGTACTGCATCTGTGAGCAGCCTCTTACTATTAACTACAGATCATTAAGCTTTCCAAAAGGGGAGCTGCTTCCTCAATTTACATCACCAAAGGGCTGCTGACTGGAATTTTAAATGATGGCTCCAGAGTGTACTCTCCTCGAATGCCTGCTTTTGACTCTGAATTCTTTTTCTTTTTTTAAATTATTTTTTATTGCAGTATAGTTGCTTTACAATGTTGTGTGAGTTTCTGCTGTACAGCAAAGTGAATCAGCTACATGTATACATATATCCCCTCTTTTTTGGATTTCCTTCCCATTTAGGTCACCACAGAGCACTGAGTAGCGGTCCCTGTGCTCTACAGTAGGTTCTCATTAGTTCTCTATTTTATACATAGTATCAATAGTGTACATATGTCAATGGCTCCTCGGAATTCTTAAATATGCAGCCTAGGAACTGTTAACATGCATATTTCTAGGGGGTGTGGCTAGTAAGCAAGAAGAAATCACATTTATAACAGCAGCCAATACTATAAACCAATAAATGAGGCACTGAATAGAGGAGCTCTAAAAGCCCCGTGTAGCTAAGAGTAGAGATGGGAAAGGATTAGTCTCATTTTACAACCTTAGGAAGACAACATGCAGAATCCTTAGGAAGATACCTGGGAACTAAGAAAGCTTCATTGGAAAGATACATGACTCCTCCACCAAAAAAAAAAAAAAAAGTGTTCTCTCTTACATAGTTACTGGATCCCTGGACCACCCCTGAAAGAAGATGCTCAGGGGGAAAACAGCACTAAGTCTGTTTCTGCCAGGAGGGCACAGAGTCGAGGTGCCAGCTGCCCCACTGAGCAAGCATTCACTACCCAGATTAGGCCCCTCAGTGAATGAGCTTGTAAGCGCTGTTAAATCAAACACAAACGGAGACTCGAATATTCCCTGAGCAGACAAAACCAGTTTAGTCAGAGAAGCAAAGCTTAATTTAGCTGATTTTGCAAGACAAGTGAGGCTCACTTGACCTGGGTCACTTCTCACTTAACGCCTCTGAAAATCGTGAGACTTACATTGTTCTCCCCGATTCATATGAGGGAACCACTAACCAATTCCCTTTCATTTAAGAAAATTCTATTGCAACCAATCACTGGGAAGAATCAACAGTCACTGCCTCCACGTTATATAAGCTGCTTTGTAAAATCCACCTCTGAGTCTCCTTCCACGTTTTGGTTGGAGCGCTCATGGTTTGCAAACTGTCTTTTTGGTATGTGTGTAACAGGGAAGAGCAAAATCTGACTCCATGTTGGATCTGTTTCTTTTGCTTCAACCTTTGCTTTTCGTTGCTTTTGCTACTGTAATCAATAAAAGGATGCTATCTATAACTGTAAGCATACATAATGGCCTGCCTCAGGGACCCTGCCCCTCTGTCTGAATGTTAAACTAAAGCGCCTTTGTTCAGCTCACAGGGAGACATTCTGACCCTGCCCACCTGTGAAAGGCTACAGAAAAGAAGAAATTAACACATTCCCTCCCCAATGCTGGCCAAGCCAGGAGATGTTTTGCAAGACTTACGGCCTTTTTACTTTACTTCCTCACCCCCTCCCCCTCTTTGTTCTATAAAAGAAACTGGCATCCAGACCCCAGTAAGTTGGTGTTCTGGGCTGCTAATCCACCATCTTCTCAGACACCTGGCTTTCTGAACGAAGTCACCATTCCTTGCCTCAACACCTCGTCTCCCAATTATTGGCCTGTCCTGCAGCAAGCAGACTGAGCTTGGATTTGGTAACATGTGTACCATAAACTTTTACTAATTATGACTTCGGTGATTCACTGGTTTTGTTTCTGTTTTTTTCCTTCCTGAACTTTTGACAGCACTAAACAGCTAAATGGCCCCCGGGGGGTAAGTAAGAGATCTGGTGCACCCGGTCGATGCGAGGAAGTAGTCTTGTCTGGCCTTTAATGAGGAAGAATGGGGATTCTCAAATGAGGTGCAATTACCTAGGATAATGGATCACCATACCAAATGCCGCACATCTAAAGGAAAAACACTTGATGGAACAGGAAGCTTCAAGATGGGGAACAAAGGAGTGAAAAAGAAAATTAGGTATCAAACAGTGAGTTTGTTTACGTTTTCAGGAGAGGGAGCAGGGAAATAGCTAAATGTTATCCATAAATAGCCAGGGACCAAGAAAGAAGGCACTTGAGTGGGAAAAAAAAGACACTTCCGAGTGACGAAGAAACGTGAAGACAGCTTAAGTGGCAGGACTCCCTGTGCTGGTGAGAACATGTGAGGAGAATCATTCTTACTCCTTGGCACCATGTTTAATGGAACCACGTGTTGATAAATCAGAGCAAGGGCAACGTCCTGGAGGCTGAGGACCCTGGGAACCAGGTATCTAGAGAGAGCTCAGAGGATGCTTGGTCACAAGCAGAGGGCGTTAGGGACACGTGGCATGGCGGGTTCACATCTGAAGGGCTGTGCCAGGATGGGGGTAGACGCGCCGGGTGACTTCAGAAGGTAAAACCATGAACACAAATTGGAAGCTACAAGGATTCTGTCGCATCCCCAAATCATCAGGGGTCTTGTAATGATCAGTTGTTCATCAATGGAATGGCTGGGGGATGAGTTAACGAAGAGCCCCCTCCCCCCACCCTGATTCTGGGAAAAAAACCATAGACCCCTGATAGAATCTAGTGGTTACTTAGGACTAAATCATGTTTCTATTCAAGGGTAACAGATATTAAAACCCATATGATTTTTATTTTACACTAAATGAAAAACTCAAGGGTGAAGATTAATTTCTCCATCTTTTAAAAAATATAAGTAATGTTGATATGGGCTACATAATTCAGCTGATAATTTAACTGGGTGCAATTAAACATGGGATTTTACAGTTATAGAATAATTGTCATTTTAAAAGAAGCAAGTTTTGGGGCTTGAGTGGGATGAGATGATCCAGAGTAAGAAGGTGTGAGAATGAGAGCCCATCCCACCCATCCCCATGACTGGAGAATACGCCTAGGGATCTTTCTTCTTTAATGGGGACAATAAATGTCTCCTGTCTTTAGGCATGGTGGGAGAGTAAGGGGAATGGTAGAAAGCTCTGAGACAAAGCATTTCGGTCTCTTGCCATGCGGTTTCTCCTCCTCCATTACAATTGAGATAAGCACTTTATACAGCCGCCTTCATTCTTTCAAGCCATTGTTGGTCACATCCAGATATTTAACGGAGGCTCAGCTTCGGCTGCCTTGTGGGCCGCAGGGTTTCAGGGAAAGCGTCCGAGGCTCCGGGGACACAAAGATGATCAAGACAGCCCTCCGCAGCCAGCTGTCGCCCCTACCTCCTCTCCCTCGTCCCCTCCCCTCTTGCTCTCTACCTGGTGGTAGTGGCCTTCCTGGTCTTTTGTGAGCTTTGCTAAATTTGTTCTTGCCTCTGGACCTTTTTACTTGCTGTTGCATTTCTTAGAAAACCCTTCCCTCATCTATGCATGTGGCTCCCTGCCTCACTTGATGCAGGTCTCTGCTATACATCACCTCCACAGACACCTTTCACGACCATGTCGCAAAGTAGGCCATGACCATGCCACTCTCTTGTCACCACCTGACATGAGAGTCGATATTTATTAGCCTACTGTCTTTCCCCTACTAGGATAGGCTGCACGAGGGCGAAGACTTTGTTGAAATAGGTAACAAGCATCTGTTGAATTTGACCATGTGCGCAGAGAACAAGTTCAGGGAAATATCCACTATTTGCTGCCGTAAATCTCTGGCCGCAGTGTTGACGTGTGGCTTTGGTGATTGGGGCCAGATGATGGTGGGCTAAATGGACCCCAGTGCCTCTTATCTATGGCCTATTCTAAAAGCACATCCAAGTGGCTGTATGTATATGTATAGCGGATTCACTTTGCTGTACACCTGAGACTAACACAAGACTGTAAATCAACTATACTCCAATAAAAATTTTTTAAAAAGAAATTGTTCTATGGATATTTGCATAGTCACTTATGATAGTAATAATTATAATAAAGGGTAATAGTTGAAACAAAAATAAAATAAAATAAAAGCATGTCCAGAGGTCTTCTTGGCACCCACCCCAGACAGCTTCCCATGGTGTCCTTCCCAAGCCGGAAGCAGTTGTAGGCCCTTCTAACCAGACGAGCTGCTTGGGGGAAAGAAAAAGAAGCAACCCAAAGACTTCAAACAAAGAAAAAGGACACACTAGGCTGGAATACTCAGCTCCTAACTCTCTGACAGTCCATCAAACCTTTACCTCTTAGCTCTAAGGTCTATCGATCATCCTTGGATCTGATCCTTTCGTACCAACAGCCTTTCCCTTTGTGGATGGAGTGAATGGCACGTGTGTGTAGGAACACAGAACACAGGCGGATGGATTACGCATCATTACACATCATGGATGCCCAGCAAGGAAAGCTTGAAGTCCAATCTATGAAAGAGCTGGAATCTGCTCCTTTGACCTCTCCCCATACCCTGGAGCCCCCTCCCCCATCATCGATGACGGGACCAATAGTCTTTCCCTGTCCTCCTATTTCTCCACACCCCTTCCCGGCACCCCCTAGTTTGCCTCCTATACTGTCTCAGAGAAGCTGGTAGCTCTTGTTCTTGCTTCTGCTCATCAAATGGTCTAAAAGGGCACCCTGCTTTGGAAAGCATCTGACGTACAGAGAAGCTTGTACTCTGGGAGACCGCCTCATTCATTTCTAATGATCATGACTTGGAGGGCAGGGGATTGCCCGCCACGTTCTTAGAGACTCCATGTGAGTCAGAGGTGATGTGGATCTGCACACAAGGCATTTCTGTGAAGCTGCTGCCTTATTACTTTCCCTCAAAGCTATAGTTTAAAGTTACCCCGGTGTGAGTTTGTGCCCTAAGTATATTTTAAAAGAAAGGAATGGTGTGCACCAGGATTAAGCAGACCCAACGGGCATGTGTGGTGACAAGCATGAACACCAGCACTAAGCATGTATGCAGTCACATGAAAGCAATTATTTCTATGATTTTAGGATCCTGAGAAGAGTGAAATGAACATGTGTTGTGGAAAGAGGTCACTTGGCATGGAAACAACCTAAATGTCCATCAACAGATGAATGAATAAAGAAGACGTGGTACATAAAAACAATGGAACATTAGCCATTAAAAAAAAATGAAACAATGCCACCTGCAGCAACATGGATGGACCTAGAGATTATCACACTAAGTGAAGTAAGTCAGACGGAGAAAGACAGATACCGTATGGTATCACCTATATGTGGAATCTAAAATATGACACAAATGAACTTATCTATGACACAGAAACAGACTCACAGACAGAGAACAGATTTGTGGTTACCAAGGAGGGGAAGGTGGGGAGGGATGGATTGGGACTTAGGAATTAGCAGATGCAAACTATTACATAGAGAATGGATAAACAACAAGGTCCTACTGTATAGCACAGGGAACTATATTCAATACCCTGTGATAAACCATAATGGAAAAGAATATGAAGAAGATTATATATATAATGGAATCGCTTTGCTGTAGAGCAGAAATTAACACAACATTGTAAATCAACTATACTTCAATTTAAAAATTTTTTTAAAAAAAGCAAGAGGTCATTTGAGATAAAATGACCTGGCTCTAGTTAGTCAAGTTATTCTCTCATTCTGAACCACTGTTTGCTCAGCTGCAAGGATGAATCCCTCTCCTGTTGGTGTGAGAAGTGTAGCTACTGCATGGGAAGGACCTACAGGTCACCCAGCATCAACAGATGCTCACAAAGTTGTGGCCCTTCCAATCCTCCAGCCTCACGCCTAATGTGATGCCATCCTCAGGTCTCTCTGGGTACCTTGAGCAGAATTTTGTTAATGAATTAAACAAAATTAAATTTAAATTACATGTTAATTCACTTTATGTCTTAAAATAAACATACGCCATATTGGAGCATGTAAAAAAAATCTCAAAATCATACAAGTAACAATAGAGAATCCAAACCCTCCCACAGCTGTGACTCCTTGGGCATTGCTTCGTATTTTGGGAGAGGGGCCATTATCCATCTTAAGAAAATAACTGGCCCCAAATACGCCTTCATCCTGCCTCCTGGAGACGTTCAGCTCTCTACCCATCGGGACACCAGTGGGTGGCTGGTTACAAGGGCGGTGTTAGCTGCCATTTGCGGAGTGTTTACTAAAGGCCAGGTACTGTATTATCTCACTTCATCCTCCCAACAGCTACATGAGCTGGCTATTATAATCCCTGTTGGACACATGAGGAAGAAATGAAGTAGGTAATCCAAAGTCACGTCCTGGAAAGTGGCAGAGCAGGGCCTATCATCATTTCTAGTCCATTCCAAAGCTTATGGGCTCCGTCCACTAACCTGAAGAAAAATAGGTCTAGCCAGTGACTCCCGACCTGGCACTTGGAGCAAGGGAGAGTCACCCACCCGATGAGGAATGTGACCTCAGGGGCACTTGGAGGGGTGACCGTCCTCTTCTTATTTGTCTCTTCTCTGACAGTACAATGCCTGCTCTTTGAGAATGTCTCCTCATTCCTTTGTCTCCTATTGCAGTGAAAATACCCCCAGGAGAGGCAACACTTAGCTTTTACAATCATATACATGGCTCTCAGGTTCTTTCCTAAGAGTAGGTTTTGATGGGATTGGGTAGAAGAGAAGATGACACAGGGGTGATGAGGACCCTACAAGGAAAAGGAGGGGGGAACGCAGAGGTGGAGGACGGGGTGCCAGGGGTGAAGTGGACCCGGTTCACTAGTTCACTTACTGAAAGTTCGGTCAGTGTTTCTGTCTAATGAGAAGCATGACACGGGAGCTTTTTCCAAGCTGCCTGGGTCACCATTTGCTTTTTGCTTTTGTTTTTAACAGAAAGGACGTCTATTTTTTGGAAATTGAAACCCTCTCAAAAAGTGTGGTTATATGAAAACATCTTTCTAAGGCAAATGATGAGAATCACCTCCCCATGGAAGTGGGCTGAGGTCACGAGGGGCCTCAGCAGAACACTGGTGACGGGTTCCAGGAGCTGTGGACCTGAGCTGAGCCTGGCGTGTTAAGAGTGGAATGAGTTAGTTATGGTGATTTGCCTGAAAGATCCCAGTGTCTGCTGTGATTATAAGGAACATTTTTCCTAGATGCGATTATGCTGTTTCACTGAAGTTATTTCTGGAAGAGCTTGTGTCACATGAGGAAATAAGAGGAATTTGGAATTAAGCTCACGGTTGGGGCTTTCAGAAGATTTAGAGAGAGAGAGAGATGTGAATTACTGAGCTGGGATCTTAGCTTTCCTCTAAACCTCCTTTCAAGACAGGACCTAAAAGTCATCAGATTAATTTTTGCCAAGCTCTTCTATCGCTGAGTTTGATGAGATTCCAGCACAGGATGAGTACTGAACCATATTATCTTTAAGATCCCTTCCAATTTTGTCATTCTACATTTTGGAGGAAAATCATCTTGGAGCTCCTAACTCATAAACGCTATCTCTTGTTTCAACTCAGTGATTTATGTTCTTCTGTTCTTCATTGCAATACTATCTGTTTGATTTAGTCCTATGCAAATTTCAAGAAAACTGTTCGATTCAAAAAAACAAACCCAGCTTGCCCTGCTTATCAGCTAGGGAAAGTTCTAGTGTGTTTTGGTGGCCGGAAAAGTGATGGGTAGCTTTGTGCGATGTGGCAGAGACAGAGTGAAGTGTCAGCTAGAAAACATAAGATGACCCTTTGCTTTCTGAACATGTGAAGTTTCTGGCTGGGTGCTGGAGGATGACAGTTTCTCAACCCCATTTTCATCTCTATGGCGCTAACCACATCCAGTTATAAACTCTGTGCTCAGAATAGGAGAAAGGACAGTAACTGGACCTGGTTCAATAGATCAGGAAACTGCATTAGCATTAGAATAACCAACATGAAGAAAACAGGATTTGAGAAAAGATGCTTCAAGTGAATGGAGAACAGCCAGCTAGAGTGGCGATCAGGTCAGCCAGCCTAGGAGCTGAAAGAGCAGTGTTGGGATGGTTGGAAAACTGAGGCTCTAGAGCTGATGCTGCCATTGACTGGACACGAAACCTTGGGCAAGACATCTTCCACCTCTGGGGCTTGGCTTCTTCATCCATAAAACAAGGTGTTGTTGTTGTTGTTTTCAAGTTACCTAATATTTATGTAGAGTTCCCTATGTCCCAGGCACTGAGGGAAGTGTTTTTTAAGGCTCTCATTTGATTCTCCAAAAGTCTTGGGCCTTGGAAACTCTCCAAGAGCATAAAGAGAGACCGTAACGGAAGCAGCTCCTGCCTTGGCCATTGGCCTCCCCTTTCCCCACAGGATCCACACAGCAGCCCCCCCATCACCCTTCTCCCTGCAGGTCAAGGGATTCAGGAAGGAAACCTCCATGCAGAGATGGAAACAGGCCTGGAGAAAAGGCATTTGAGAACGGACTTGGCAATTTTCTTTCTTTAGCCTGGGAAGATCTATTTCTGGGGCTGGTGGGAACAGTGACTGTGAAATCCGAAAAGACTAAGGAAAGATCTGGCCTGGCCTGAAGGTAGAAGGAGCTGTACTAGAGGATGAATAGGGTCGAATGGCCCTGAGGTCTGGAGCCCAGCAGCAACTAGACATGGGGCTTGTGCTGCCTCCTAACTTGGAGCTTCAAGGCAGGACTCACTTTTAAGGGCTCATCTGTCCAGAATGGTTTGGATCAAGTGCTCCAGGAGACATGGGAGAAGCCCTTCCCAGCCCAACCTATGGGTATCAAGGAGGATTTGTGTGTGTGTGTGGCGGGGGAATGGAGAAGGAACAGTTGAGCATCACCTTCACGTAAAGAAAAAAGCTCTTGGTGGAAATCTGACTCGGGAAGGTATAAAGTGTTAAAGCAATTGATGATCTGTGGTTTATAAAACTCTGTCACTGTATCTCTTAATCTGGTTTCTGCACTGGTAGCTGGGGCAGGGCCCTCACTGGTCTGGGAGTCAGGAAATCTGCTTAATCCTGGCTCTACCTACCTAGCTAACTGCAGCCTCTTCATTTAAAAAAAAAAATGCTGAGAACAATCTCTGTTCTGCCGGGCCCACAGGGTTGAATCAGATGAACTTTTGTCTATTAGAAGTTGGAAATGGTCCACAGCAATCAGATATAAGGTTTTGTACATTGGAAGGAGAGTTCATCTGTCAAAATAATCTTTGAGTCAGAAACGACTGGTACTTTAGGTTCATAATTTTCAAATGTTCTTCCGTAATTACGGGCACAGATAGAAATACCAGAAGGAGGCGGGAGGATCGAATGGTTGCCGTAGTCATTTCTTTCTGAATCACCTTTCTTTTCTTGGAAAATGGAGAAAGAGATCAAAGTTGACAATATCAAGGAACAAAGGCATAGCAAAATTATCCTCAGATCATATGACCTGGACTTTCTGAGCAACGCTGAGTGAACTTACATCCAACTTGAGCCCAAGAAACTCGTGCAGAAATCAGAGAGCACAAGGAACTTGCTGGTAGGTCAACCTCATTTCAGGATGTGGAAACAGCACGGAAACCAAAGGAAGAAGATGCCAATATAAGATCACCTGGGCTTTTTGGTCTGAGAATACAGTACATGTAACTATTTAGGGATCCAAATCCACTTTAGGGAAATCGTAATTGGAAGGCAAATTACCTTATACTTTTCTACCCATGGAGAAGCTGAGAAATGAGAGTTATCTCATGGTGGGGACCTAGGCTTGGTAGCATGAATGATGTGCCCCCCAAAGATGTTCACATCCTAATCCCTTAAACCTGTGACTCTGTCACCATACATGGCAAAGGGCACTTTGAAGATGTGATGAAGGACCTTGAGATGAAAGATTATCCTGTGTTACCAGGGTGTAATCACAAGAGAAAGAGGGAGACAGGAGAATCGGGGCCAGGGAAGGAGATGAAAGCAGACGTCAGAGACGGGGGCGAGGGGACTGGAAGACCTGCTGCTGCTGGTTTTGAAGATGGAAGAAGTGGCCCTGACCCAAGGCAGGCAAGCAGCCTCTAGAAACTGGAAAGGCAAGGAAATGGATGCTCTCCTATGGTATCCAGAAGGAACACAGCCCTGCCTGACCCACTGCAGATTTCTGACCTCCGGAACGGCAGGATAATGAATTCATGTTGTTTTAAGCCGTGAAGTTTGTAGTAATTTGTTCCAGCAGCAATAGGAAAGTAAAACATCAGAGGCTGCTAAATTTGACGCCTATAAATCGAGGAAGGGCATTAAATTAAAATGCTATGATGTGACTGAAAGCAAGATGCTAAAGACGCGAAGGAGAAATCATTCGGTTCCTTTAATTCCACGGCTGGTGGAGTGGTTGTGAATTGTATTCACTGGCTTCCCATCGGTACTTGCCTTTTGTTTCCTTGTTATGAACACACACACACACACACACACACACACACACACCACTTAAAATAGGAAAAAGGAAAGTTCTGTGGTGGATCTGAGTCCTTCCCCATCTCCCAGCTCCCCGGCCCTCAGAGGCTTTTCGATCTCTGAGGCAATCGTTTCCTAGACTCTAGGCTACCTTGAAGCAGATGCCGTGAAGGAACAATCTTAGGTATTACGCAGCAGGTGATGCTTACGAACACCTGTCAAGAACAGACTCTGGTTCCCCGCAGGTCACATGTGGCAGGACAGTTTGGCACCGAGACCTTGCTCAAACAGCTGCTCTGTGGCTTTGAACTTGCGTGCTGCATTGCCCTGGCACATGCGAGAAAGATGGTAGCTTGGCAGGCTAAAGCTGTTTGGCTTCATTTATGTGCACAGGATGGGCCATTTTTCCAGTGCCTCAGTGGTAGTAGGAACGACGGCATTAACTCTTTAAAGGCCATGGAAGGAATGCGAAGCACCATTCCCGGGAGCACCAAACTCTCAGCGTCCTGCCCGGACAGCAGCCTGGCAGTAGACAGGAGCCTCTGCTTGGCTGACACAGATCCAGCCCAGAGAGGAGATACGACAGTCACTAGACCATTTCTCTACAGTGATGAAACCTCTGGTTAAGTCAGCCGCAAAAGCGTCTCAAGGAAGCAAGAGGGTACAATACCTGATCGGAACTTTATAACAGAAAGACTGTTTCAACAGGATGCTTGGGAGTGTTGAGTTACATAGGCACAGCATTGATGATGCAATGAGTTCACAGTTACTCTACCCTCTCTCCTCCTCCCATTGCCCCAGAATGTGACATTATTACAGAGAAGTAAGTAAAGGAATGAGGGGTGAAAGCATTCTGCTTTCTCTTTGAGCATTTTCTTGAATTTCAAAAACAAAGCAGCTCACCCCATTTACCACCCAGCCGACCTCTCCCCTCATTCTGTCCCAAGAAGTATCTTCTGGAAAGAGAAACCATGGGGTAAAGTATTTCCAAATACCATCCCTTTAACCGGGGCTTTAAGGAATATAACCTTAAACTTGGAAAGAACGTTGACACCTACATGCTCAGACGTGAAGGCAATGAGCCTGGGGACCGCAGCCATCCCTTTCTCCTTGACCTCAGGGAACATCTTAAAGCGCGCAATCAGCATAGCGTACATGTTGGATATAGCGCCACCTAAAGGGCAGAGCAAAAAGTTACCTCTTCTAGTCACTGTCAACGTCATCATTTCACATGCAAGCAACATTCCTTATTTCCATTGACCTAGAGTCCTCCTTGGACACAGGAGAATACCTTCTTACTGGCTGTCCTTTGAGTTGAATCCACAGACTCAAAGGCACTAGCTAAGAGGGTCCAGAGAAGGAGCATTTAGCCCAACTCTAGGATGGATGCCAGCCTTCCACACCCTACTCTCACTGGGGGACTGCAGTTGACTCTGCTCTTACTAGGAGCCCTTTGAAGAGGCTTTTAAGAACTTAAAAAGTGTTGCCTTCCTTCTTGGCTTGACAGTGTGGTCATTCTGCATTAGGCCTGTGATAAACTTATATCATGGAGAGGACATTTGGAGAGGACATTTCTTTTCATTTCAGCTCATGCAATGCCTTGCACTTGGACTGAGAAATCAGTTGCTATTAATGAGGTGGACTGTTAACAGTCCTTATAGGATGAGGATAAACACCCAAGCCCATCTCATCATATTCATCTGTTAATTCCCCCCAAATGGTTCTTCCCTCTCAATGCCATCATTGAAATATAACTTTAATGCTTACAATTTCATCATTATAGGAAAATACACAACAAAGGGAATTTGAAGTCCATACTGAATTACTCTTCATGTGTCATCCTAAGGTTGGCAAGGATTTCATACCATGAGATCTGTATCTTATAAGTAGAGTCTCCTTTGACAAGCAAAGGAAAGTGAGCTTCTCCCCAGGATTGTTGGAAAGTTTAGGATTTTTGCTGACCAGGTAAAAGACAGATCGTTGCGAATGCACATGGATATGCTGATGTGGGAGCTGTGAGACCACGAGGCAGAGTGAAGACACAGCGAGCCCCCACAACCCACAGGGGGAGGCGCCCGGGCTCTGCCATCACGTGAGTTCTCTGAGCTCCTTTCCCTTCTGGTGGCTGTGGAGGAGGGTTCTCTGTACCAAGCTGGATGGCCCACGCAGGGCCATGACTCTGCCTTGTCTCTGCCCTGGGCTCTGATGCAAGCAGGCAACCTGGCAGAACAGCAGTAGTCACCCAGAGCCTGGCTTTGTCATCAGTCAGAATGAGGGCAGTCCCTACCTCTTCCGGACCCCAGAGACACAGAACAACTAGAATCCAGGTCAAGCCTGCTCTGAGCAGGCCTGACCGTGCAGGATGCTGGTGGGCAAAGGATCAGCTTTTAAAGGAAGTTTCACTCTAGCTCATGGTTTCTCCATCCTGGCACTCAGGGGTATTTCAGGCTGGATAATTCCTTATGGTGGGGCTTCCCTGGGCATCCCTGGCCTCTACCCACCAGATGCCAGTAGGACTACATGCCCCCCGTCCCCAAATGAGTTGTGACAATCAAAAATTTCTCCAGAGACACTGCCAAATATCCCCTGGGGACAAAATAGCTCCCAGTTGAGAACCACTGCCCTAGTTCTTTTCACAGAGGCTGGGGAGAAAGGAGAGAGGAAGAAAAAGGGGAAGATGGACACAGAGAGAGTGCACTTCCCAGGACAACTGTCCAGGGAGTCCCACTCTGCTTCCCACTCTTTGTCTCATGGCTCTGTCATTCTCCATCTAAAGGTTCAGCCGTCCGGAGAGGGATGAAGAGGCTCCTGGGTCTCTGGACAGAGCAGACTGCACTGTGTCACACAGGCAGGAGGACAGACGCATGAGCCCTACGTGCTCTTCTTTCCCAGGAATCTCCCAGAGAAAGGGTGCAAAAGCAAGACCCGAAACATTCTGAAAATCCTGTTAGGTACGAAAAGGTTTGTGCAAGATTTCCCTGAGCGATGACGTTCTCTAGTTCCCTCTGGGTCCCGGCCGAGGGTTACATCCCGTAAACAGATTTCTTCTAGAAGTCTCAAAGGACTTTCCATGAAGCATGTCGCCTCTGGCTGTTACAGATGGAGGTGTAAGGACACTGGGCTGCTATATATTCAAGCACAGACCTAACTCTTCATGTCTAGTCCCAGGCAATGGGACTCTCAGGTCTCAGGCACATAGATATGTGATTTCCCTTATGTCCACCCCTTAAATCATAAGACCCTTTCCCCAGGAATAAGGCTGGATGCTACCCAGAAAGGCATCCATTAACAAGGAAGGATGCTGCGATCCGTCTCTCCTCTGTAATGCCTTGTAGAAAGCAGGGCGGAAACAGGTTGCTGATGACCTTTTCTTTTGTCCCCTTCTGATTTTGCAAGGTCTGCATTACCGTGTAGCCTGGCATCTACGGCTTCCACCTTGGGGTCAGAGCATGTGGGTCTCCAGGATCTAAGGAAGGAGCCTCAGGATCAAGTTCTAGTCTCTTCTACCTGATTGTTCCCCACCACTGATGAGGGTGGCAGCCCTTAGTCCATATCTGGCTTCGCAGAACTGCCAAAGGGGAGTCTTTCTCTGGCTGTGTATTTTCTGGGGCAGGTGGGTCCCAAGACCAGCCAGGTAAGTTAGGCCTGGCCCAACCCCCCTTAGCCACCTTTTCCGGGGCCACAGGAGCAGCCGTTCTCTTCCCACTCTTGGGAACCATTAAAAGAGAGCCCAAGGTGCTCCTGGTTGCCTCAGGACAGCTCAATCACACAACCGATCTTACAAGAGAGGGAAGAATAAAGGTAGAAACAACGTTGATCTCTGTACCCTACCTAGTTCCTCACGAAAAAACACCTTAAGAGCATCAGTTCCAGTTAATGATGACAAACTTCCCTCAGTTGGGGATGGTTTTCCAAAGGAACACTAAATACTCAGTTTCCTACAAAATAAAGCTAGCTTAAAATTTATCACAGCTGGTGTTCAATGACTTTAAATTAAAAAAGGCAAATTTTCCCTTTCATTTAACTAACACATCTTCCTTCAGCCCCTGAAAACATAGGCTACGGCTTTAAAACCAGAAAATAAAACAGCCGATCTGAGCTCGCAGATAAAGCTGCTTCATTTAAGGCTTGGCCCTGAGGCCACTGTTACTCATTGTCATTTCTTCCTTCTGCCTCCCCTTCACTTTCCCTCTCCCTCATCACCCCCTTGTCTTTGTAGATCTGCTGAAGAGGGATCCCGACTTGGCCTTTGCTCTGCCTGACACAATGGCTGGTGTGGCTCCGGCCTCCCCAGTGGGGTGAGCCCTGGGGCAGTAACACCCATTCTGAAGACCCCTCTCTTGCCGCTGAGGAGGTGACAGTCTGCACGCCAGCTTTCCTTTCCACGGGTCAGTGACTCTCTCTCTTCCCACTGCCTTCCTAACTTTTATTTCATCTCCGCATCAAACCAAGGTCACGCACACAGATCCAGGAACCAGAAGCGGGACTTTCTGTCTCAGGTTGATTTTCTTGGCTGGAAGAGGTGTAAATAACGGAGCTGAGAATGCAATGGCTGGTGACAAAAGGCAGGATGGGAAAGACTGGAAGATTGAATGACATCATAAGGAAGCAAAAGAATGAGAAACCTCTTGAAGAAATCGTCACCCTCTCTCTTAGCTCTAAGAAACTCCTCCTTTCACTGAGGCTTGGGAGAGTGAATTCTCCTTATTCTATAATTCCCTTATTAGGAGTCTTTCCTCCTTTGTTCCACATGATCCGTATCCTATGTGTAGGATCACAGTAGAAGTACTGGGTTAATACCATTGCTGATTATGCTTTTTTCGAACACAAATAGTTAATATTCAAGCATGGTGTAGTTGGCTTGGAGGTGTGGTCAATGGTCACATGCACTTAATTACATTCATTCTTTTGATCAGTATATAGCCTATTTAACCTAATGCAGAAACACAGACTAGATATTTAATCATTTCTAGGTTCATAATAAGGCATGACATATCAGAAGAAAAAAACACAAAGAAAAGTTAAAATATCATATACCAGGAGAAAATATCCCATCGCCAGAGCCCCCAGGCCAGCCAATGATTTCTCTCATTTTCTTTAGCGTGACATATTCCAAAAGCACAAATACTGGAGCAATTTCATAGGTGAACCTGAAACGTAGTAATGGCCACATTTTATGTCCGTAACTCAAAGGAATAATTCATCATTACAGTATCTACAGAACAATTTCAATCTACAGAACAATTTACCATTATAGCACTGGGCAGAGAGAAAAATGCTTTGCTCAGTTTTCTACATTCCTAAAGTCAAGAGCTTCAATCATTGGCTTAATGAGCAAGGGTCATTTATCACAGTGAATAAATATATTGCAGAGTAACATTATAACACTATCTAAAAGACAACATCCGGTCCCATTGCTCTCTCATATTATACATAATTATAAATCCAACATGCCCCAAAATGTCCCTTTGGTGTTTAGAACATGGTGTATAACTTTGATTGCATGAAAGATATATCAGGACTATCTTTTAAGCTAAAGTAAACATCTATACTCCTCTGAAGTTCGTCTCACTATTTTAGGGGCTACTTAATAAAAAGAAGTTTTTCACATGAGAGGTAGAATAAAGATTATGGAATCTCATTAATAATTATCCTGGATTACACAAAAACACGTTTAGCTACTTACATGTTAGTGTTTGCTGTTGATGTCAGCCAGTCTGCTGCTAATCCAACCATATCCAGTCCTGTAGAAAGTTGATTGAAATATCTGGGATGCCCTGAATTAGACAGAACACCAGAATCAGGATGAATTCGATGAAAATAAATGCTTCCGAAACACATGATTTCTCTGCTAAAGAACCTTGAAAGATCCTTCAGTAATAGGAAATGCATACTCAGAAACCCATCTCTCTCTCTCACTCACACACACACACACACACAAACACACACACATCCCAAAGGAGCATTTCCTTTAACAAGAGAAACTGTTTTGGGTTTTGATATTTCTTAAAACATACTCTAAAAATCTTCCTTTAAACATACCCTATAAAGAAAAATAATCGTGATTTGCAATGTGGACACTAGTTTATTTTCTAGCATTCTTTCAATATATTTGCAAACTCAAATGCCGGTGCAATCCAAAGCTATTCAAAGACAGGCGACTTCTTGTTTACACTTGTGCTGTTAAAAACTCCTTTTCCATTGAAGTTGTCCTGGGAATCAGTCATGTACCATGACATCCGCCAGGCATGCTAACATCCATGGTAATATCAGTGACAAATGGCTGATGATCAGAAAAGACAAGGCAAAAATGAGAAAATAGGACACTCTATTGAGTGGTTTGCCCTGGACTCAAAAGGTGATGACTGTCTAAAGATGATATGAACAGACCTAATTGTCAATTCTTTTCTGTCTGAATATTCGATCATAAACAACAGAGCTCCTTCGTAGTTGCAATTCAAAATAAAGCTAAATACAGTCAACATCACTGTCTTGTCAACAAGATACATGAAGGTATAGTCAATGGACTGATCAGTCTATTAGCCAGGCTTATCTAATTAACTCCTGGATTCCTCTAAAACTCTCTAAAGGGGTTGACATGCAAACACTCCTGAGGCTATTACTTAAAATGTGATTGTAAAGATCTCATTAGAATTCCACTTCCTTGTCTTGCCCCACACAAGCCTATCTATAAATCTGTGATTTGTTTAGCAGCAAAAATTTTGGAAGATTAACGATTATGGAAATAGTCTCTGATGAAAAGGCATCTGCCACTTACTGGACGCCTGTCTGAAGCCTGGGGATGTGAGAGTCTCCCATGCCAGCATGGACAAAACAAGATAAAGGAAGGCAATGGGGAAAGCAGAGACAAAAGTCAACACAAAGCTGATCTCGGGACCAGGACCAGAGCGTTTCTCTTATCAGCCGCGGGCATGTGGCCAGACCATGAGACCCCGAGAAGAGATAGGAGCTGGGAAAGAGCACATCTTAAAGAGATTGGGGTTTGGGCAGCTCTCGCTCATTCTCCGGCATTGTCTTACCTCCCTTTGGCCCTGCACGGTGCCCTTCAAGCTTTTTGCTCTGATGCTGACCCCGTCAGTCTGCGCATCCACAGAAAGGGAAACAGGCTCGCTGCTACTCCTCTCCGCCTCATTGCTCCCCATTTCATTAGCGCTCACAGCTGAAATCATAGCCCTCTTCTCCCTCCTGAGGCCCCTTCATCCCTCTTTCCCTAAGCCATTTCTTTGAAGCGAGGAAATTAATAAGGATTAGCAAATCTATCCATTAATCAACTCTCCCAACTCACATGCATTTTCTGGACAAATCTGGTATCTATGATCACACACTAACTCTATGGAAACGTTGGCATGAAAACCTCTGCATAAAATTGAGAGGGATCCCAAGATATGTGTTGTGCCCCAGGTAATCAGAAGGTCAATTCACCCGATGACTTCGGGAAACTGTGGAAAGAACTCTGACGCTTCATTTGCTTGGCTTCCTTCTTCCATAAATTTTTGACCTTGGTCTATTTCACCTAAATCTCTCCTGCCTCAAAATCTGCATTCACTGATAAGGATGTGGAAACACGCAGGGAGATGCTTTGACAAATCACAACCATGTGTCCTCTTGATTTCCGCAGAAATATTATATTTGCTCGCTTCCCATGAACGTATAGGCTGCCGCCGAATCCAGGCAGGGTTCCCTGAGACCTGCCTGCCTGCTGTCCTAGCCGCTACTGCTGCTGCCCACCCCCCGCCGGCCCCATGTTGTGAGCCAGCGCCCGGCCAAGGAGTCGGGTGGCCACGCGCTGCCGCCAGAGACAGCGAGTTTGAAACCAGAGATTAGAGCTGCTCCCGCCTCTGGACCACTCCCCACAGATCAGCAAATGAGCCAGGAAGGACGCGCAGACTCTGTGAACAGCCAGCCGCAGGCAGCTGTGACCCTGGTGTCCGTTGGGAAGGGGCCCCAAGTCGGTCCAGGCTGCTCTCTCTGGACCCGCGACACACACCCAAGGATGGCCTGGTTTACTGATGCTTCAATGCCTTTGTCTCATGGCTGAGTTCAGAGATTCAATACAAGATTAAGCCCTCCACCACCCCACCCCACTACTAGCAAACCCAACGACCCTAGCAAACGCTAACTATTCCAGAATTTTATCATTCTCTGCACTTCTCAATTTTCTTTTGCAACATTCCTTACAGAGGTAATTTTAACAATGCATGAAGACTTCCCCCCTGCCCCTCACTTCTCTCTAAGCCTGGAGTCCAAGTGGAAATTAGGTTAAAGACTCTCAGTAGAAAGCAGATGATAACATGCATTTTATAAAAGAATCTTCTGAGGGGCATTAGCACACCTAATGGTAGCAGTGATGGTAACTGCTTCACAGACCCTAAATAGTACTAGTTGTCAAATACAAGTTACAGCATGAAACCTATAAACTTTCCAGTCAAAAAGGAAGGTGACAGCTGTTAATTACTTGAAATGCTATTGAGGGTGGGGGAAAGGACCAGAAGACTACATATGTTATGAATAATATTGACACTGAATTAATATTGATATGCCTTGGTCAGAAATCCAGCTCAATCATGCTTTTTCTGACCTTTAAATAAAATGCATTAGAGCTACACTGACCAACAGTTTCACAAGCATTATGGCAAAATCTAAGCGTTGAGTTAGCCCATCTTTTCCCGACACTAAATGGAACATTGACAGACAGAGCTATTACTATCATTGACCTACAACTTCCATTATCTTAACTCTTTAAATTGCATTTCAGACACCACCAGCTTTTAAGGATGAAGACGTGAAACATTTTTATAGATTCTTTTTGGCTTGGTAACAATCAAAATAATAGGTAGCAATTTACTGTTAATGTATTTAAATATTAGGTTGGGGAATAGATCAAATACAAATGAACTAAAAGCATTGCTCAGGTCTGCACCTACAGGTACATGAAAATCTGGAAGAAAAACCATCTTTAGTACCTAGTACACACATCATGTGGACTCTCTGAATATAACTGAGAATGAAATCTAAGAAGTCTTCAAAATTCATATTCCATAGATTGAGTCCGATAGAAATCTCCAAGTTAAATTCTTTTCCCTATGTATCTAATTCTAAGCCTATACTTTCACAAAAGTGGATAATAATAGTACAGGAAATCAATTTCCTAAGGCTTCTATGCATATCTTTCCTCTCTGTTGGTAAAAAGAACGTGCAAAAACAAAACAAAACAAAACAAAGGGCTAAAAGTCACACGGCAAACATTCTTAAAACCTGTTGTTGATTAGAAGGATACTGATAATTCATGTAATTCAAAACTTGCAAAGAAAAAGATTAAGTTTCTAGGGAAATTAACATTTTGTGATATTTTACATATTTATTTGTTAGCAAATCTTTTTTAAGGCTAAAAATCAATTTAGATCCACAAGATCTCCCCTCCCCCCAAATTCATTCACATTTATTTTTATTGCTTTAGTGAAGTGTAGTGCCACCATGTATCAGGATGATTAGAGGCAAAGTAGAAAACGAAGGGGTAATCAAAACCTGGGGAGATGAACAGCTGACTTTGTGTAGATAAAATAAAAGCTTAGAGGGCACCCACATAAATGTTACACCTGGGGCTATAAAATGGATAGAGTGTGAAGAATACTATAAAAAAGCAATAAATACAAGATAGACTAAAAATGTTTGCCCTTAAGGATATCTGATTCTCCTCTATCCCTTTTTTCTTTGTCATATATACAGAATGGTTAGGAAGCATGAACATCCTTGTAGAACATGGCTGAATTGTTAAGCTAGTTTGTATTCTGTTTTCTTTTGTGTACATTTATTTAAAAACAGAGGAAACCTGGAGTTCAAATCTGAAGTCTTGGTCATTTGAGACAATGCCAAAACATTATCCTGCTGCTTCAACCATTACATGGATGGTTTGTCCAATTTCTGATGCTTTCTATGCCAAGGAAATACCAGCACTGCACTGGTATTTGGGCTTTTGTTTGGATCATGCCTTTTGCTCTTTCATTTCGAGATTCCCTTTCTTTCTCTATTTTCGGTCATTTCTACAGGCCTCTGTTGACAAATGGTTGCTTCTACATCAGTGGTTAATTTCCATGGTCAAATAGTGCAGTGTATGATCTGATGATTTATACTTAGATAACGTTTCTGACATTATCAACTTCACAAGCATGAACAGTAACAGCAAAGGGTGCTATTGATGTTAATCATTCTAATCATGACTATTTTCTTAAATGACAAAAATAACTTTGTAAATCTGAAATTATCACTAACTCCATAAAATGAAACATTTTTATAGAAAAAAGTAAAGCTTTAAAAGAAAAAAGAGCTTTATTATTTCTGATTGGACAATACCTGTTTTAATGGCATATTTTAGAGTTGTCTGGCAATGCATCAAAATCTCCTCCAGATTTTGTGGTTGGTCTGCCAATCCCCAGTTATATTCTTGAAGAAGCTCATTGGGGTAATGGAAGTCAATCACTTTGGTTGATCTATCGAAACTTTTCACCACATACTGAAGCAAAATGTCCATAACATCTTGCAGAAATGCCAAAGTGGGTCTTTCTCCATCACACGCTGGTAGCAGGTCTAAAGAATGGAATCAAAATGCCACATTTTAATTTTACAATGAAACTATCCAGGGCAAGTTTGCCAGCTGACAATTTCTCTTTGAACCGAGAGATATTACGTTTTAAAAAAATCTTCTGAAAACGAGAGCATTTTCTTTAAAGAGGAGGGATTCTTCAAAGATGAAGGAATGAAAAAAATTCCAATTCCTCTCCCTACCCCAAATTATTTCTTGCATTTCAGTTCATAACTTGTTTGCTTACTTCCTTTCTTATTTCTTTTCTTTTTCTTTCTTTCTTTCTTTTTTTTTTTTTTTAAGAGACTATGCCTCCATTCATTTGTTTCCCCGGCGTTCCCGCTAAATGTTATTTCTCAGTAAATCTTCTTAAATGATCACGGAAACACTTCAAGTCAGGAATGTTTGAGGAATGCCTTTGGGCATATCAGGCAAAATGGATCATGCAATGTTAGGATCTCTGGCCTATTAAGAAAGTCCACTGTTTCCAAAGACAGCGTGTGTGTGTGTGTGTGTGTGTGTGTGTGTGTGCGCGCGCGCGGCATATTTGGGTGACCGCGTGTGTAAGCGCAAGGGAGTAAAACCGCGTGCAGGTCTCACGTGAATCGTTCTCCTGTGAAAATACAGCTACAAATTACTCTTGCGATATAAAGACCTAGAAAGTCTCAGAAATTTTGAACTGGAAACTGCGTCCCACCCGAGGCCTCAGCGGCACCGAGGAGCGGACCTGGAGCCAGGGCGCGCGCGGGCGCCTCGGCCACCGCAGACCCGAGGGCGGCGCCCGGCCGAGAGCGCCGCGGCCCCGGAGCTCCCTTAGAACGCGGACGCCCAGCGCCCGGCGCCCAGCGCCCAGCGCCCAGCAGAGGCCGGGGTCGGACCGAGGGGGGCAGGCCCAGCCTTTCTCGCTGTCGCCTTAAGGTTCTCCTAAGGTCCGCTTCCGCCCTCCACTCGACGCCCCGGCTCAGGCTCCCGGCGCGGGGTCCCTCCTGGCCGCGGTGGGCGGGCCACGGCGAGGGGCAGAGGCTCCCGGGGGCCCCGCGAGGCGCCTTTACCTGTTGCGTGTAGAAACGCGTAGTTGATCCCCGCTTTGGGGCAGCTGCAGGGCTTCTGGTTGCAGGCGCAGGCGGCCTTGCGGGAGGCGGCCCTCGGGGGCTGGATTCCACCGCTCTCTGCCGGCTTCTCGGCGTCCCCGTAAAGCAGGGCTGGGCAAGGACACGGAGCGCGGACCTCAGTCAGCCGCCCGCCGGCCCGGCTCCCAGCACCCCGCCCGTCCCCGGCCAAAAATCAAGAATCTCCGACCCTCGATGGGATGCGGAGGTGAGAAGGTGCCTTTGCCCCCCGCGGGCTCCGAGGCGCCTGGCCACGTCCGCCTCCCTCCCCCGGGCACCGGCACTCACCGCACAGCTTGTTTCCGATGCCGCCCGTGAACCTCTGAGCCACCTGACACCAGGCCCTCGCTGCAAGGAAAGACAGGCAGGAGGAGGGCGAGGCCGTAAGAAAAGAGCAGAAAGACGTGTGAAATTTCGTTCTTTGTGAACGACGTCAACGTCAACGGGGTCCGGGAAAGGCTGCCTGCGGCCCCGCACAGCGGGCAGGTGCGGGAGGCGCGCGGGAGGTGCCACTCGGTTAGGGCAAAGTCCCCTTCCTGCCTCGCTTGGGCGAGTTCTCCTAGACACCGAGGCTGTCCATTTCCTCACAGGCTCTCCTTCCAGGCAGAGAATTCTCCCCCCTTTCCAGTTTTTCTTTTCCCCACCGCCACTCTGTCCCTCTCCAGGGTCCAGACACGACGATGGCGGCAGTGCCTCAAGCCCGCGAGTTCGGTGTCCAGGAGACGCCGCCGTGTTTTGGGGGCTCTCCCAGACTTCAGCGGAAAGGGCCAGAGATTCTCTGGGCATCTTCCCAGGGGATAAGAGCCTGTGGGGGGTTTGGTCTCTTGGGTCATCAGGGACACACCCCGAGGGCAGGGCTAAGCGTCCGAAGTTTCCCACTGCAAGTGGAAAAACCTCTTTCAATCTTCCCCAGCCCCGCAAACCCCAGTCCACCCGCAAAGCTCGCCTCCTGCAGGTCCCGGTTCTCCTACCTGTGCCAGGGTTCTCGGGATCCCCGGAACCATCTTCAGATGCGAAGGACCAAAAGCCGGAGCCGGGAGATGCCATCGGCTCTGCGAGGCTGGAGCAGGACGCCTCCGAATGCGAACTGTCGGCGAGCTGCCCTCCGATCCGCCCTGCACGCGCGCGTGAGTGTGTGTGTGTGAGTGTGCGTGTGTGTGTGGCGGGATGAGGACACCGCGCGGGGACCGGCGCGGCCGCCCCGCAGAGGGTGGGTGTCACACAGGGACAGGAAACGTGCGTGTCTGCGGGTGCGTGCGCGTGTGTGTGTGTGTGCTGGGATTAGAGCTTAGAGACGTGGCAACGCTCTGAAAGCTCTGGGGGTTGAACAGAGAAGGCAGTTGCGGGGTCCTCACAGCCAGGAGGTGGGAAAGCCCGGAGCGCCGGAGCGATTTTGAAGGAGAGGGAGCCCAATAGGGAAGGATAAGGGGACGGCGGAAGAAAAAGCGGCAGAGGGAGGGAGCTGAACCTTGAGAGTGCAAGGCAGACAGTGCGCCAGAGCTGGAGTCAGAGTGAGTGGGTGGCAGGCGTGCGTGAGGCGTGAGGGTGCCGGCTGCCCCCGCGGGCCCGGGTGCGCTGTCCGGAGTGCTCACGCGGCTGAGCGCGCGTGCCTCAGCAGGGGTAGACCAGAGACCTTGGCGAGGCGGGAAGGGTGGTCGAGACAGTCTTCTATTTGCCTCGATTGGTGTATTGTTTGAGGTCTATCTCCCGCTGCGGGGAAGGAGGCGCGATTCCCGCGCCGCCTTCCTCCAAGAGGGTGCTGAGGTCGCTGTGACCCCGGGACCCCTGGCGACCGGGCCAGAATCGGAATCGGGAGCGGTTCGCGAGCCTGGGGAGGGGACGGTGGGGGAAGGGCATCTATGCACTGACGGGCTCAATTCAGCTCCTTAGTGGAGCCTAATGCCTGCCTATTGAGCCGCACAGTCCCCGGGGGCGCACCATTCCTGAGCTTCGGAGCGCGTGGTCGCAGAACCCACCGTCCAGGTTCTGACTGACGGCTGGGGAGAAAAACTGCTGATTGAGGCAATTAAAATCTATGCTGGAATCTATCACCAAGGACCTCAGCCTGGGCAGAGAAATGAACGCACACTTCTTGGAAGGGGACTGGGAAGAGAGCTAGAGCCGGCTGGGTGGACGGCCGATGGGGGGATGGGATCAGGTCATTTGGTGACCTTGGCCTGCGGAGGCGCGCAAGGGCCCTCTGCTTACGTGTCACGGGAATCGGTGTGTGCGTGGGAAGCGTGCACCGAGTTTCCAGTAAGCAATCTGAGCTGTCCAAAGGCGGAAAGAAGGCATGGCCTGCTGGGCCCTCGTTTTAGAGGGCCTCAAATCAATGCCCTCCTGATCCCCCAAGGGAATCTTCACGATAGGGTGGGGTGGGGGGAAACGGGAGTTTCGCTATTTCTGAGGCTTGGTGGTAAGGGGTTTCTCCTTTCCTGAGAAAGTCATAATCTCTCCTCTCTTACATTTTCCTTTCTCTACAAGCTGTTAAACAAAGGGAGGGCGCCTTGAGAATTTGGGGCCCGCTGAGTTCGCGTTGCTTTCCCTTGGCAGTTAAGATCAGTGTCAAGTTTGCCTTGTAGCTCCTGGGTGCGCAGAGAGAGGGTGAGGATGACCGTGGCTGGGAAAGTGCTGCGTCCGGCCTCCCGCGGAGCATTCCTCAGCGTGCTGCTCCCCTTGGGCGAGCGCTTCTCATTTCCACTGTGTTCACGGGACTTTCTTTCTCTGCTCTCAGAACCACGTTACCAAAGCTGCTGCTAAAGCAGAGACCCATGGCTCCTCAGTCTTGGCTACCACCCCTCGACCCTCGCTTAGGGAGGGCGTCATGGGTCCCGGGGACCATGGGCCGTGGGGCACGTGCCTGAGCCTGGAGGATCCGTAGGATCTGCACCGTGGCCTCCGGACCTAAGCCCAGGCGTGGGAGCGGGGAAGGGCACTGGACGGGTCCGGCCTTAGGCCTGGCGCAGAGCCTGCCGTGCCGAGAAGCCTGCGTCAAGCTGTGGCCGCGCGGTTGGCACGAACCCTGGCCTGCATCCCACCCCTGTTTCCGGCGATCCGGGCTCCAGTGCTCCAGTGGATCCAGGCGACAACTCCAGGGGGGTAAGGACTTCGTGGGCTGGCCGTCCGCGCCGCTGGCAGAGCAGCTCCATGGCTGCTGCTCCAGCGGCGCTGATGCGAGCCGGAGAGACCCGTCCTTTGTTTAAACACACACCAAATCCTGCACACGTTTCGCTTCGAGTCAGCAAGGCTGGAGTTGCTGAACTTTTCTGCTATGAATGAGCGGTCAAAAACCAAAAGGTTCTTTAAAACAAGTATTTAACACACACACAAAGCCGCAAAGAAAGAAACGGATTAAAATACGAGAAAGGTAGAAATCACAAAGCCCGAATTTAATAGATTTTTTTAACGCGATGACTTTAAATCCTACCGTTTAAACCGCATTAAATCCCGCAACTCCAGGGTATTTTGAATCTAATGGTGGTATTTTTATGTTTCTTATTTAACACACCCTCTTCAGATACACGCGGTATCTGATTTGTCTTTCCTCAACGCCGGCCCAGCCTAGACGAAAATTTGCTTTATAAAGACTGTCATCTCGAAAAAGAGCCCACTCCCCCCTCACTCGGGCCTGGGTTTGGAGATAACAAAAGAGCTCTGGGAGGTAATAATTACCGTCATTAGTTCTCAAAGGAGGCAGCCACTGAATGGGAAGGGGAGGCGGGCCAGCGCTTGGGGAGAGCTTTCGAAGGCCCTTCCTCGAGTAAGGGAAGAGAAAGCCACGCGCCAGGGGCCGCCGGAGGTGGCCGGTTTCCTTGGCTGACCTATTTTTTGTCCGTAGTTTACCCAGAAATTGCGTTGCAGGCCTGCCGAAGAATAGTGCGCGCTACAAGTTTTCCCTGGTGTCCTCCCAGCGCTTAGGTGTCAAAGGACAAAGAAGGAGAGATGGAAAGAGAGAAGGAAAAAGGAGAGAAAACAAAGAAATTAAAAAAAAAAGAGAACAAAAACATTGCAACCGTTCACCGCACGTGTTTGCTATTCTCTTTTCTAGTCCCACTTAAAAAGGTGGGGGAGGAGGGATGGATTTTAGGGAGGGGTCCAACTGCCTCTCTGTCCAGCATCCGGCTGGGCTGCCAAGGCTCTGGCCTGCAGGAGCCACTCTGGAAGCTTGGACTGAGTAGGCCCGGCCACGAAGCAGAGCTCATTTTTCCCCCTAAGGCCTCCTGGTGGTGGGTGGACGGGTGAGAAGCGGACGAGGGGGCCGGGCCACCTCAGGTTACAGGTCCCCCTCCATCGCCCACCCCAGGGTATGGTGCTCGGCAGCGCTGCTTTCGTGGGTGCCTAGGCCGGGCGCAAGCACAGCCGTGCCGACGGTCCACACCGCGGAGGTGGCTCCTCGCTCCGGATGGAGGCCGCGGCGTGAACCCAGGTTACGGACCGGGGCCTGAGCGCACTTGGCCTCGGAGCTCAGCCCTGCCGCAGTGTGAGGTTTCCCCTTGCGCAGGTCCTCCTGGTAAAAGGAAGAGGTTGTCCACGTCACCGCTGGGGACCTTTCCGTGCCAACTGTGGGATGGAGACAACCGTACCACCCACCGGGCGAGTGGCGCAACTAACGCTCTCGGCCAGCTGCACGCGCCCTCACTCTCCCCTCGAATACTCTTCCCAAGTTCCCTGGCTCGGGGCCGCGGGCGCACGAGCCGGGGACGCCGGCAGAAGAGACAAGCCCCCTTCCAGCCAAAACGCTGCTCCCACCTGCGCCGTCCAAGATACCACCGCACCCCTTTCCATCACCCTCTCCGGGCTGTGTAGACGCAAAGGGCGTCACTTCCATAGAAGAGCTTAACCTGGGTTTTTAAATAAGATGCAGTCGACTGAAGAAGGCAAAAGGCTGCCTGCCCACCGCCCTCCTCTCCGTCTTACATACACTAAAATCCAGAGCAGTGGAGACGGCCCCAGATCTGCAGACTAGGAGAACCTTAAAAATCCGACCGTTCAGCTCGGTGGCGGGACTAAAATTTTTATAGGCGGGGCCAGAGGAGGACACCTCGGTTGGGAGGGCTGTGCGGGGTGAGAGAGAGAGTCTGTGTGAGCGAGCGCGCTGTGTTGCTGGACTTGGAGCTTTGTCTAGAGGCCACGTTTGTGTCTCACTTACGGGGTTCTACGTTAGATGGTAAGTTTGGGATGGCTGGGGGGAGGGGCGTTGTTCGCTGATGGAGACCGAAGACACCGCACCCTCCCTCCCTGGGCGCTGCCACCTGCCACCAGCACAGCCGGACAGCAGGAGCCTGGGCCCAAGGCCCAAGGGGGAATCCAGCGGACCAGCCCCGAAAGCCGCGAAATTTCCAAGGCACTTCCTTTATTTAATAACCTTAATGACCAAGGGAAAGGATGAAGTTCATCTTCAAAGCCACCCCTCGCCCCCCGCCCCGGCTTTGTTCTGTCCTCACAGACTCAACCCGTCAGCGAGGACGCCGCGGGCCTGGCAGAGCCGTTTCCGAGAAAGACGAAATCTGTGAAGTTACCCAAGAGGAGAGAGGAGGGGTCGGCGAAAGCTCAGGCGCAGTCGGGTCCACAGGAGTCGCAAACAAGTGAACAAAGAGACACATTGGGGGCCAGGGCCAGGGATGCCCAAACCGGCGGCTGGTGGGAGTGGAGGATGCGGGAGCGCGGAGACGCGGCGTCCGAAGGGCTCTCCGCCCTCCGAGCACCAGAGGCTGGCCCGGGCACTCGAGGGGTGAGCACAGCGGGCAGCCCCCGCCAAGGCCAGTGCTGCGGCCCCAGCGCCTGATGGCGCAGTGCCTGAGGATCCCCCGCCTCGGCCCCGGCAAGCTCCGCAGTCTCGGGCACATGCCGACGGCGCTGGCCGCCGAGCAGCGGGGCTACACATGCTGAACGAGGCGCCGGCGCTGGGAGGTTTTGCGCAGGAGCCTCCTGTAGTCGTAGGGGCTGGCGGTGGGCCCATTCTCCTCCTCCTCGCGGTCCCCCGCCGCCCAGCACCTGCGAGCGAGACCCGGGGCCGAGCATCAGCGGCGCCACCGCGCGCCGCGCATCCCCGCCCACCCCGAGTCAGGCGGGTCCTCCTCCCACACCTCCCACC
Organism: Globicephala melas; assembly: GCF_963455315.2. Taxonomy (NCBI): domain Eukaryota; kingdom Metazoa; phylum Chordata; class Mammalia; order Artiodactyla; family Delphinidae; genus Globicephala; species Globicephala melas. The sequence goes on from NC_083315.2 coordinate 9,954,719, forward strand.
AAACTGCGGGCGTTTCATAACCGCACGTTCAAGACAGCAGGGCAGTGACCAAACGGATCTGCGACATCGCCTCAGCAGGTTTTCAAAACTCCTGAGCGAGGAGCAGAAGGGTTGGTGGAACCTGGTGGAACCCGGTTGTTTGAATGACAGCTAAGTAAAGCATCAGAAGGTGTAGTTCAGAGAGGTGAGTTTGGTTTGGCTTGAAATAAATTCACAACCAATAAACAAACACTTTAGTACGTTCTGGTCAAACAGGAAACTCAAGGTGCCTATACAGACAACCATCATTTTGCAACTGCTCAGTTGTTTCCTTAAAACGCTGCCCCCAAATGTGACCCACCCCTCTGTTAGCCGCAAGGAGTGGGTCCTGTCAGCTTTTTTAATCCTTCCACGTTTTCAGGGAGGCTGCTGGGTCACCTTCCTGAACCCACTGCTGGGAAGCCCTTCCAACGTTTACCTTTAGGGTCTGCAGCTTGCCTGGGGAAGTGGGGAGCTCCCTAAAATGCAGCTACAGTCATTCTTTCATTTATTCATCAGCCACCAGCGTAGGCGATGGGTGAACACAAGTCCCTGCTTTCCCAGCGTTTCCCATCTAGTGCGGGAGAGGACCATGGACAGCTCCAACACACCAGGGGGCGGAAGGTCTACAGAGTCTACAGAGAAGTAAAGCAGGTTCATGGGGAAAGGCTGACGTGTGTGTGTGTGTGTGTGTGTGTGTGTGTTTGTGTGTGTGTGTGTGTGTGTCCAAGCAATTTCATAGAGGGTGATCAGGAAAGGCCTCTCTGATAAGGTGACATTGGACGAGAGGCCTGAAAGAACGGGCGGAGAGTCAGGCAGATCTCTTGGGGAAGGGCAGTCACTCCAGGATGATGCAAGACCCACGTAAAGGTCCCAAGATGAGGGTGCGTATTGTGTTCATGGCACAACAAGGAGGCCACTGCGGCATGAATGGGGCAAGCAAGGCGGAGAATAGAGAGGGACGAGAGCAGGAGGAATGAGGGGACAGTGTGACAGACAACATAGAGCTGTGAGACCATGGCAAGAATTTGAATTTTACTTAGAGCAAGAGACAAACTGGAGGTTTCCGAGTTGAGTGGTTCAGTGGAAGTAAGGAGGCCTGTTAGAGACACTGTAATAGTCTTCAGCAAGACTGGCAGGCTTAGGCTTGTGGAGGTTAGAATTGGTCAAATTTTACTTATCTTGGTAGGTCAATCTGGAAGAGTTTGCTGAATGGATGTGGGGTGTAAAAGAAAGGAATCAAGAATGTCTCCAAGGTTCTTACCTTAAACCATAGGAAAAGTGAGGTTGCCATTTAACGATATGGGGAAGGCTACAGGAGAGCCCCTCATGGGGGAGGGGGAGATAAAGATTTTGGTTTCAGTTGTGCTAACTTTGAGATACTTACTAGATATTCAAGAGAAGATACTGAATAGGCGGTTGGATATATAAGCCCTGACCTACGCTAGAGATTTCAGTTTGGCAATTTTAGGTAAATAGATGACCTTTAAGGTCATGAGAGTATGTGTTGATGATGCAAACAAAGGACTGGGACTCTCCAGTGTTGAGAGATCAGTGAAATGAGGAGGAATCAGCGAAGAAGAATGAGAAGCAGAGGGTGAGGTAGGAGGCAAACCAAGGGAAGGAGCTGCTGTCCTGGAGGCCAATGAAGAAAACGTTTAAAGAAAGAGTGTCAAATGCTGCTGATAGGGTGAGATAAGGATTGAGAATCATCACTGGATATGGTGACCTTGGCAGGGACAGTTTCCATGGAATGATGGGAATGGAAACGTGAGTATGGTGGCTCAAGAAAGGATGGGAAGAGAGGCCCAGGAGGAGGTAGGATCTCGCCCATCTATTTACTCTTCTGCTGTAATGAAGAGCAGGAATACGGGTGTTCTGGAAAGTCAAGGATGACTTCCAGATCGAGTCAAAGGTACTTTTTATGATGCGTCCAATTGGATCATGTTCGCACATTGTCAGAAATGATTTGGTAAAGAGAACAAACATTCAAGGTGCAGAAGAGAGAGGAGACAGTTGCAGGACAATGTTCTGGTGGACATGGAAGGACTAGAATTCAGTGCACAAAGGGAAGGTTTGGTCTTAGCTACAAGGACAGTCATCCATGTTATCACTGACTACCTTGCACTTGCTTTCATTCATTCAAATTCATGAGACACTCAAATCATCATTGCTTTTGCCCCTGATTCCCAGACCTGCTCATACCTTCCTGGTGTACTTGGGTGGTGTGTGTGTGTGTGTGTGTGTGTGTGTGTATGTGTTTATGTTCAGATAAATATATATATATATTTATTTATTTATCTGAGTACACTATACAGAGAGAGTATGTATTATATAATATATATAAATATTTTATCAGAATAATATATTAGTATCTATATAAAGTATGTACTATATATTTCTATATAGGATAAATATATAATATTTATTAGATAATTTAATATATATAATAAGATATATAAAATATTCTTTCTACAATAACATCTTCCAACATATAGCTTGGCCTGAAGCTTCTCTAACTGTCCCAAAAGGTCCTTTAGAGCTGTTTTTCTGTTTTGTTTTTGTTTTCTATTTTAAAGCCAAGATCCTATCAAGGTTGACCTACTGCACTTGGTTGTTTTGTCTCTTTAATCTTCCTTAGTTTAGAAATATCCCACCTTGGAGTTACCTGTCTGCAGGGTTAGATAAGAATCCTTTCTCTCTCAAGTCCAGATCCTCAGAGACAGATATAAGGATCGTATCTTGGACAGGACTGCATCACTCCCTCCTCAAGCACCCAGCGTGGGTGCTAAAGGTTATCAGCTCTAAATTCACAAAGGCCTGTGTTCAAATTCTAACCCCATCATTTATTATCTAGGTGACTGTTTGCAGTATGAAACTAAGCAGGCTTAGCTTCCTCATCTGTAAAATAGGGCAAGGAGAGTAACCATCTCGCTAGCTCCTGTGAGGGTTAAATGAGATAAGAGCAAAGGTAACAGGATAAGAGCACAGCCTAGCACACCACGAGCGCTCCGCTGAAGTGAGCTCCCAGCTTCTAGTCTAATGAACTGCCTTGACATCCAGAGACGCCACTGGAACACCAGGGAGTGAACACGTTCACAGCAGATGTGTGCCTGCCGCTGCGGGGAGGGGAGAACACGCCTGAGGGGAGGCAGACTGGCTTGTTAAAACGGGAAGTGGGTGCATCAGTGAGAAGCCATTTGAGCAAAGAGTGAAAGCCCTTGGATTTTAGTTCACTCACTCAATGTGGGACTTCGGGCAAGTCCCTTAATCTCTCGGGCACTTGGTAATTCTCCCATATAGAACTCTGTGGTTGGACCAGAACATCTCTAAGCTCCAAGATGGAAGAATACATCTTCTTTTGGAGACAAGGGGCAGAAACCATAGTTCTGGACAAGCAAATAAAGATGATGACAGCCACCATTTATGGAACACCTCCCCGGCGCCATGTCTCGCATTAAGTGCCCCGTATTCATCGTTTCATTTAATCTCTCCAACAACACGGCGAGGCAACTAGTAAATCCTTTTGCAGATGTGAAAACGGAAGCTTAAAGAGGTCTAGTAACACTGCAAGGTCACTCAGCTACTAAGTGGCAGAATTGGAACCCAAATCTGAGACCATCTCGCTCTAAACCCTCTTCTCTTAACCACATAGCACACTGTGCAAGAGGCAGCTATGTGGGGGGTCTGCGTGCCCTGGGCTGACAGGGTGTTCACTTAGGATTTTGGAAAAACAGCTTTTCATTGCCTGGCGCTGCTCCCATTTCTCATATACCACATGTCCATCTTATTATGTGCCCTCAATTTCAAAACTTTACAAAGAATTTTTTGGGGAAAGAAAAAAACATTCCCAAAGTAGTAAGTAAGCTACAAATGGTTTAAGTTAAATGTCAAACAAAGTTGGTGGCAAAGTGAAAATCAAATCCAAAATACATATTTCTGTATGAATATTTCTCCTCAATTTTTTGTTTTTGGTCTGACATCACTGATTCTGAGAAATTACACAGCATAATCGAGAAACCAATAAGTAAATGAAATCACACTGGTTAGAGCTTAAACACAGGTTTTGGATATTATTAAACACAGATATTGTTTATAATTATATAGTATGACCACATAATTTATCATCCAAACCAAACAACTTTTAAAAGGGAGTGCTTTTGATGATTACACCAAGAAAACAGGTAAAAACCGGGATTGTGCTAGAAAAACTGGGATGTCTGATTACCTTACCATAATCCTTATGATTTTACTTTTAAACAACACATCAATCATAAGACGCAATGCTCAGTAAGAACGCTTTGTCATTAGTCCATACGTAAATGAAAATGCTTTAGAAATGGAATGGTGAGTATAAAATTGAAAATGCTGTACTTCAACGTACGTTTATTACCTTTCATCAGCTTTAAAACATTGATTCTGGAGTTCTTGCTGTTGTCTTCGTTCTCTTAAACTAAGGTTGTGTTCCTCTGGTCCAGGATGACTGGGCAAAATTTCCTTATAATAGAAATCTTCCAAATCTAATAATTTTCCCTGACTGCAAATGAACACATAAACACACCACAGTATCAAGCTGTCTACTCACTTAAACTTACAAGATACTTGTTTTCTTCGTTTAAAGTATTTACGATAATTAAGCAGTAACACATGTATGTCAACAGGAATGAGAGAGGTCTTGAAATGTGCAAAAACAGTATATACCGTAAATTAAAAAGAAAAACAAACCCCTCACTTCTTACCTTTAAGAGGGCATTAGCTGCTGGGACAGCCTTTCCAAGTTCTACCACTTTCCAAGTTCAACTTGGCACAAAACTAGTAGTTACTAGATAGCCGGTGATTATAATGCTCACTTGGCCAGTCTACATCAGGACTCACAACTGACCCTTGGGCCACCATGAGGAAAGCTGGCCTTTATGTACTAACACAAGCACTTCCCAATTTTATCAGCCCACTGAGGCACATCATGTGTCATGAGCTTACCTTACTTCCTTCACAGGTAACCTTCTGTCCTTCCCTACCCCTGTGTCTTTAGGGGACTGATTTCTCTGCTAGATTTTAATTTCTGCACACAACACACACACAGGGGTGTGTCCTCAACCGTTTTCATTCTTGGATCTAGTCAAACTGCACTCTGGTTCCTGTGGTACTCGGTATCTCTGGTCTGATGGAACTTCATCTAAGGTCAACAGGTGTCAGTCTGAAAAACTACTGGGTGTTACAGTACTTTGGGGAAAACTGCTTTTCAAGTTAAGATACCAATCTATAAATGAACTTTCAGAATGCCACTGATTCATAAATCGGAACTCTGTGTCCACTCATGCTTAATAGAAGAACCCTCGATTGTTTTGAGCACTGTCCGGAAATTCGTTGCTTGAAATATAATATTAAAAGAGTAAAGCACTGGTGGGCTGAAATATTATAGGGAAAGGGGAATAGTGTGAATAGAAGTGGGCCACACACGCAGGTGACAAAAACCTCATCTTCCTAACAAATACATAAACATTATAAAAAGTGATTTAGCTTGTGTTGAAGAACAAAAAAGTACAAAGAGTTTGGGGAAAGAAAGTTCATGAACATGAGCATGCTCAAACTGCTCAATCAAAACCATATTAATGGGACAAGAAAAGCAAATTCCATACTGGACGGTACAATTTATTAAAAACTGTTTGAGTTCTCAGTAAATAACTTGCACTGTGTTATCGCAGTATATTTCCGATAGGTAAGATCTTATAAATTACATATAAACCTCATATGTATAATATAAATGTATTGAGAACATACTACTTCCCAAAATCTATCCACATAAAATGGGTGGTTTTTAATCATAATTTGAACATATGGAGTTATATTTTGGTTTGAGAAGATGACATTAAAGTTAGACATAATAATTACCTATCTTTCCTCGATCTTCGTTTTTCTTCTTGGATTGACTTCTAAACAGAATAGAATAATTAAAAAAGACTCTATATCATATTATGATCTTAATAGGATTAATTTATATCTTACTATAGTATTAACATATAAATGTATTCCTATAAAGCTGATTTAGAAATAAGCAAGTGGATAAAATATATTTACAATCTAAAGAAATTGTACTCAATTAAAAATTTTAGTTTACTCAAATTTTACTAATTATGAATTTGTGTTGCTGTTTTTTTTTAACCAGGCCGGGAATGAAATTAATCTTTGCATCCCATATAAAAAAAGAGTTTACCACACAGTGGTGACCAGTCTATACAAGATTACATAACGTCTATCTACCTACAAATGGGGACAAAATGTCAGACTTTCTGGAAAGTCTATCTCTCTATCACAAATGTAGTTGTATTTAGGCAGGTTAATTAGGCTGCTTTGATGTCATCCTTGTCTGCAGGTAAAGCAGATGGGTGGATAGTTAGGGCAGCTGCAACAGGACACAGAAGAATGGAAATCTGACTTCATTAACCTATAGGAGCCCACTTATGGCATAAGAGTAGCAGCATGGATGACACATATGTTCACTGCAAAATGTTTTTTCAAAATTGGAAATTTGATGTATCACGGCATACTTTAGAATGTTTAAGTATAAAAATAACTAGATATATTTTAATCAGTAATTCAATTTGAACAAAGTGGTATTTCATTTAATCTTACATATAAAGCAGTATTCTCTTTTGTATTGTGACATTAGTCATGTGTTTCACTGTGTTCTAGCTCAATGCATTTGAACTCCTATATTTACATGTTGAAAAGAAGATATATGTCTTTTAGGCTGAGAAAACAAATACCACACTCACCTTGAACAAGCTTAAGATATTATAATTGTGGCAACCCTAATGCAAGTATCAAGTTGGGTGGCACCATAAAAGTGCAAGATAAAAAAAATGTCAATTAATAATGGTTTGTGGGCTTCCCTGGTGGCGCAGTGGTTGAGAGTCCGCCTGCCGATGCAGGGGACGCGGGTTCATGCCCCAGTCCGGGAAGATCCCACATGTCGCAGAGCGGCTGGGCCCGTGAGCCATGGCCGCTGAGCCTGCGCGTCCGGAGCCTGTGCTTCGCGACGGGAGAGGCCACAACAGTGAGAGGCCCGCATGCCGCAAAAAAAAAAAAATAATAATAATAATGGTTTGTAAATATCTAGGGTTTTCCCAAGTTATCCTTAGACATACTGAATCATTTTTTTCTCATAACTTATCATTTGTAATAACTTAAAATGTTAGATGAGGCAAATAGTTCATAGTTCCTTTTATTCTTATCGTTGGTATTTTAGTGGGTGGATGAGGTGGAAATGAATGCTTTCCTGCATCAAGTCTGGGAGTGGACCATTCAGGAAGTAACAATGTAAGGGGCAGGACACCAATTACATTCCTGTCCTTCCCGCTTCCTGTTACTTCACATTCTTGACACAGTGCCCTAGGCTAGGAGGTGCTTACAAATAATGCTATTACCAGCATAAGCACAACGGCCCCTAGCAGTTCAGTTAATGATCCCTGGGAGCAGGGTGGTGTTTGCTGTGGTGGTTGCCTTAACAGAAGAGGTCCTGCCTCCTTGATCATCTGAAAGAAACGTCTCTCTTGTCCTTGATAACCATTTTCTATAATCCAAAATGATGCTGAGTAACAGAGATCCCCTTTCTACAACCAAGAATCAAATAACGTTCCACCCTGGCGAGGACCCCTTTTTATTCTGGATCAGCACTTCCACCTGGGAGATGGTGTGGACAAGCTGGTTCTCAGTTACAGGAATTCTTAGAAGAGTAAATACTGTCTGGGCTTATTTCGCTCTTGCCTGTGCTAGAATAGTCTAATGAAATGTAATTCAATGATATATTTTTCCAAAAATTATTTAAGATGGTTTATAATAGAAGCAATTATGTAATCAAGGTAATAAAATAGGAGCTGTAAATCAGGAACAAAGCGGGAGGAAGAAATGAGTGTTAAGACAGAGCTTTACAGTTAGTTGTCTCTCAGTCCCCTAGGCTCTAGGGCTAAAGGGACGTATGAAATGGCATTATTGATCATGAAGAAGGATATTGCATTTCCTGGAAGAGGACTTAATATGAATTTTATCACACAGGACTGTATATTAGGAGCATTTACACACACACCTCGGAGATATTGCAGGTTTGGTTCCAGGACACTGCAATAAAGCAAGTCACACAAATGTTTTTGGTTTCCCAGTGCATATAAAAGTTACGTTTACACTCTACTATAGTCTATTAAGTGTGCCATAGCATTATGTCTAAACAAATGCATACCTTATTTTAAAAATGCTTTATTGCTAGAAATGCCATAAAACTGCCGGTGGAGGGTTTGAAATACTACAAGAATTACCAAGAGGCACAGAGACAGGAAGTGAGCAAATGCTGTTGGGAATATGGTGCCAATAGACTTGCTGAATGCAGGGTTGTGACAAACCTTCAGTTTGTAAAAAAAAGAAAAAAGAAAAAAACAGTACCTGTGAAGCACAATAAAGCGAGATATGCCTGAATTACTAAGACCAATGATGTTTGCAATCAGAGTTTTGATATGACAAATTACAAACCTGAGATTTTAAATGCAAAAGAAGAAGCAAATGTCCTATGGCCGTTTCTTATCAAACTAGAGTAAAGAAGAGAGAAAGACAAGGAAACAGAGATGACTTACGGAGGAGATATCCAGTGAGGATGTTTCTTGAGGAGGCCTTTGAAAGAACAGAGGTCTGAGCTCAGAGGACTGAAGAAGCCATTCCTCAGTCACTGCATCTCACTCCCTCTCCCTCCCACCTGACATAAAGAAATACATTTTATCGTAAGACTTTAAAATTCACCATTACATCATGGCGGACACAGTCTTACTTCCCTTTTGGAAATACACGAATATATAATGTATTCAGAGGCCTTCACAAGGATGAAGAGGGTAGCCAAAATATAGACATAACAAAAAAGGGACCTGGAAGTGGCCAAACCACCTACTGCTGTGGTTGAGGGAAAGCCCCAGAAAAATAATGGGACCGGAAGGGACTTGTGATGTGACGGGGTCCATTACTCACTTCCTGAGGAAGCTGTTGGCATGGAGTCATTTTGCTGATGGCTGCACAGCTTCTACGTGTTAGAGCAGACACCACACGCCGTGACAATGGGGCGTGAGCGTTCAGCTGATGTTCTCTCCTCCACAGCCACGTTTCTAAGCTTCAGCTTACTCTTATTTTGGACACGACAACAGCAACATTCCCCAGATGTAGGAGATTAAGAGCATCAAATCATAGAAGAGAGCTAGTATTGATGTTAAGGCAGTCGGAATGACCACCCTAAGTGGTGGCATCCAAGGAGAAACGAAAGCTGTATTAACAGGTGAGACATCTGTCAGCGCAGCTGCTCGTGTCGGGCAAGCATGAGGGAGGGGTGTCTTGTCCACAGCTCGGCAGCCTGAGAGCCTCGTCTAAAGTAAGTTGTGTGTTATTTAGCAAATAGTCTCATGACGAGCAACAGTGGGGCCATAAGAGTGAGCAAAGTCCCTGCCTTCCTGGAGCTTCTAGTCCACAGGGGAGAGTCAGCCAGGAGACAAGCAGATACATATCTATACCTGCTGTGAAGAAGAATTAAGTAGGGCCAGGAGGATACAGAGAGACAGGTGTTACTTTAGATACGGCTGTCAGGGAGCCTCTCTGCTAAGCATAGTTCTGAATAAAGTACAAACATTTTTGCTCACTACAGTGACCTGGGTCATGAAGAAAAGGTTTAAAATGTGCAGTATAATGTATTTGAGAAGGATGTTTGTGAAAACCATTTAAAAGTACTGAGAATGCTTTGATGGTTAAAGGGGGTAGGGCTCCATCACAGCTATAAATTTCACTTACGTGTAACACCCCAAATCTGGGTAAAGGCCAGATAAATATGAACCCATGGTGTGTTTTCACTTCAAATAATATACTAGTTTTCTATGTTTCACTGAAGCCACAGATTTCAAGACCCAGGGTTATAAAAAGGTTTCCAGTCACTGATAAATTAAGATGCATGAAAACAATTTATATTCATTTTAAAAATAACAGTACAATGACAAAGTAAGCTTCTTGGGGGCAGGGACTCATTTGTGAATCAGCTATATATATATATATAGCTGAATCAGTCTGCTGTACACCTGAAACTAATACAACATTGTAAATCAACTATAGTTCAATTAAAATTGTTTTGAAAATAAATTTAAAAATAAGTAAAATTGACTGTGGTGATGGTTGTACAACTCTGTGATTATACTGAAAACCATTTAATTGTGTATTTCAGATGGATATGTGTGTGTATGTACCCACAGTATATAGATGTGTGCATATGTACCCACAGTAATAAAAGGGTGTGTGTATGTGTGTGTGTGTGTGTATGTACCCATGGTATATAGGGAGGTGTGTGTGTACATACCCATAGTATATAGGGAGGTGTGTGTGTATGTACCCATAGTATATAGGGAGGTGTGTGTGTATGTACCCATAGTATATAGGTAGGTGTGTGTACATACCCATAGTATATAGGGAGGTGTGTGTGTACATACCCATAGCATATAGGGAGGTGTGTGTGTACATACCCATAGCATATAGGGAGGTGTGTGTGTACATACCCACAGTATATAGGGAGGTGTGTGTGTACGTACCCATAGTATATAGGTAGGTGTGTGTACATACCCATAGTATATAGGGAGGTGTGTGTGTACATACCCATAGCATATAGGGAGGTGTGTGTGTACATACCCATAGCATATAGGGAGGTGTGTGTGTACATACCCACAGTATATAGGGAGGTGTGTGTGTACGTACCCATAGTATATAGGTAGGTGTGTGTACATACCCATAGTATATAGGTAGGTGTGTGTACATACCCATAGCATATAGGGAGGTGTGTGTGTATTGCCCATAGTATATAGGTGAATGTATATATACGTATGACTGCCTTCGTGCATCACGTGGAATATGTAAAACAAACACTAGGTACTCTGATGTTTGAGGTTGGAGTCAGAGGGAGAATCTGAGCCAGAGACCAGGATTCAGAAATCAGGAGAAACTGATGTCATGGCAGCTGATGAAACTGTCCGAAGGCAATGAGATGAGAAGAGAATCTAAGATTGAACCCTAGGCAACACCAAGGGGAAGAGGACCCTTCCAAAGACACTGGAGAGAAATCAGCAGAGAGAAGGGAGAGGACCAGGAGATGGTTGATTTGAAAGTCAACCTTCATTTATGGCCGGGGAGGTGGGAAACTTAATTGCAACTCATGGGAAACATTCTCTGGGCTCTACAAGGACATGGAGGGTTGTTGCTGTCTTCACTGTGGCAGCAGGAAGTGAGAGGGGGAATAAGTATTGTAAATGGAAGGACCAGCAGGTGCAAAGGACTCGGGAGTGTGGGAGGCCACGCACTGGCAGAGGTGCCGGCAGTTAACCCTGGCCAGTGGGCACGGGGGCGAAGGAGTCTGGACTTGGTGCAGAAAGAGTTGCCGAGCCATTAGAGGGACTCTCCAGGGAGGAACACAATCAAAGTTATGGTCTAGAGAAATGTTCTGGTATGGCTTGCAGCTGAGATTAGAAGCAGTTAGGTGGGGCCTGAACTACTCCAGGTGAGGAATGAGACGGTCTGAAACAGGGTAGCTGCCGTGAGGCCAGAAGCAGAAGATGAATCAGAGCGAGCCTTTGTGGGGAGGAGTCCCACTTCAGCGTGTCTGATCAGCAGGCAAGATTCGGGATGCCTCGCAGTTTTGCTGGTTTAGGTAACCGGGCAGATGCTGGTGGCATTCACGGAGAACAGGAACCTAGAGGAAGGGCAGGCTGGCAGGGGTGATGCCGAGAGCTCCCAGGCTGCTCACCGCGAGTCAACGGGAGCAGGGAAACCAGAAGACCTCAGTACAATTAATGGCCCTGACAGCTAACAGGTGCCTTATCCGTGTCTCAGAATCCTGATCTGTGAGATGCGGATGCCACCCTCCAGGCTCTAAGATTCGATCTCACCATGTGTGTGAACACACCTCACTCTGGGCCTGGGATTTAAAAGGTGTTCAGTAAATGTCTCTTCCTCCCCCTTCCTTCTCCCCGTCCATTTACACTAAGGTTCCTCCCTGGAGAGCTCCTGCTGTGAGGCCCTTCTCTTTCTGGGTTGATATTTGCACAGCAGCTCAGATTACAGGACCAGAAGAGAGAACGGTGGGAGGGCACAGGGGTTACAGGACTGCGGGAGAGGCGTGGACCCTGAGGAAGAGGGGTTGGCGGACAGCCAAGTGCCCAGACTGTCAGTCAAGGGAGGGGCAGGTAAGCAGAAACCGAGGCGCATCTCCTTTGCAAAGCCCTCCCTTTTGACAGGACTAGTATGGTCAGTTTCCACGCTGTTGTTAGGGGATGCTACGGCTCCCACCTGAGAACGAGAGTGAGCCACTTACATGCAGGAGAGAATAGTACGTGGAGTCTTCGGGGTTATTTAGTGTTTTGGGTTTCCGGGGCCGCCTCGGAGGTCTCAGTATTTTTGGCCCCTCTCCTCTGGAGATACCTACAAGGAAGGCGATCATAAACAAGCACTCAGTTACAAAGGCTAGCATCAAGCACAGTTTACCGTTTGTGTTAAACAACAAATTATATACATACAACTGGGGCCAAAACTGGGAGAAAGAGGAAATTCCTTGGCTCCCCCCACCAACCCTTATTATATTCCTCATCATGTGTTTCCTTCCGATTGTCCAGTGGTCTAGGATTTTGAGAAGTTAAGGGGAAGAAAAGAAACGCACAGTTCGATAATGTGGAATGGCAGCTGAGGGTGGATGGAGCGAGCAGACAAAGCTGCCATAAAATCTCTAGAAAGGAGGATTATGCTCATAGAATCTTGTTGTCTCCTTGCCTCCCCGTCACTGGCACTACAGAGTGACCCATCCATCCTTCCATTCATCCATCCATCCATCCATCCAAACACTGCATGATCCTCATTTTTTAAAGTACCACCTCGTATTATGACCCAAACCAAGAGACAGCTCAACTGCAGGCTGGACAGATATTCACCAATATTCAGAATCTCAAACTATTAGAATGTTCAGATCGGACTTTAGAATCCTTGGCCAAGAAAGAACTAGGTTTGTCCTCTTCTCCCTGCTCTTTGATAGAGCCAAGTCCTCAAACCTGCGGCAACATCATCAGAGTTTCTGAGGATCTTCACACTTTGCTGTCAGTGCTTTTGTTACAAGTGGCCTTATGTCTACAGAGTTAATAGGCCGCTTACAAACCATTTCTGTCTATTTTTCATGATTCTTGACCACCTCATCCCCTAAGTGCATTTGTGATAAATGTATCAGGGTTGGGTTGGGAGTAGGGGATGGGTGCTCACTGGAGAATGGCTTACCTTCAACAGGTATCGGAGCACACGTTTCTCAGCCGGACTTTAAGGGCATCAAGGGATCATTATTGCATATAATAATGGGGCAACAATAATTCCTAATCCTCAGAGATAGAAATACACAGAGGAACTGAATTATTCCAAACGATTCTAATCAGATCAAGTCAAATCTAATCAATGAATGCTCCACACTTACTACGTGTGAGCAGCCGTGACAGGCAGCGTAAGACTGCTCCAACCAGGAGGGAGACTCACAGATGCCTAACTTTCTAGTCCCAGCCCCAGCTCACTGTGTGAACGTATTTATCACAAGAGCATTCATATCCTAACGTGATCCAACTCATTCATTTTAAAATTTATGGGAAATTGCTGGATGACAAAGATAGATCAGCTAGTTGGGAGTATGTCATCGTGGTGTAAGGCATGGAACAGTGCAAACCAGGACAATCATTCGTTACAGTCCTTTTTAGAATAAAACAAAAGAAAACGGGATCTTTGTTAATGAGACCACGTTAATAGAGATCAGTTATAGATAGGAGGAGTAAAAGTAACTTTCCAACCAATCCCTGGAGGTTCATCTCCCATTCTCTCTCTCCCTTTTCCTCCAAAGGAGTAGACAGAGGAGGTGGAGGGAATCCAGATACCGGAGCCCTAGCTGAATCCCGTCTTAGACCATCACAGGCACGAGGAAAGATGGTAAAACCTGAATTCTCGCCACCACCAAAAACAGTGGTCTTTTATTATTTTCCTTCTCCTTATTTATCCTCTCTCCCACGGCTGATTTATTTATTTATTTATTTTTTTGCAGTATGTGGGCCTCTCACTGTTGTGGCCTCTCCCGTTGCGGAGCACAGGCTCCGGATGCGTAGGCTCAGCGGCCATGGCTCACGGGCCCAGCCGCTCCGCGGCATGTGGGATCCTCCCAGACCGGGGCACGAACCCGCGTCCCCTGTATCGGCAGGCGGACTCTCAACCACTGCGCCACCAGGGAAGCCCCAGGGCTGATTATTAAACAGCTCTTATTGGCTCTTGTCAAGTTTTATTATTTTTAAATGTATTGGCCATATGCACTTATATATCTTATTTGAGTCTGAATGGCAAGAAACATTAAAATACAGTATCAAGTTATGTTTTTAGAAACATAAAGGTGACCAGGGACTAAATTTTAACTTGACTTTAATATTATTTAAAGTCTGAATTAAAATATCAGAATATTACTACTGTAATAGCAATTAAATAAATTTAAGGTGGCAAAGAACCTGAATAAATGCCACAAAAGGGAAAAACAAACAGATTCTGGGAATAAAGGAAGTCTTGCTCTTTCTTCATTTTCTCATCAAATGTTGCCATTCTGTCTGATTTCTATCACCAAGACTCTATAGAACCTGCCTTCTAGACAGTCAAGGGTGACCACTTTACTGCCCAAGCCAAAGGCCACTTTTCTGTCCTTATTATCTCTGACTTCATGACCATTTAACATTATCGACCACCCCTTCCCTTCATGACTGAGGGTGAGGTTTCTGCGCGCAAGACACCTTATCTCATTTACCTTTGTATTCCTGGCACTTAAGGAAATGCCTGACACATAGTAAGTGCTTAATAAAAGTTTGCTGGATGCGTAAACAATCCTTCGCCTCCTGGAATGAATCATGGTGCTCCCAGCTCCTTGTACTTTGCACAATGACTCCCTACAGGTGATTTCCCAATCCATAACTCGGCTAGAACCTCTCATCCACCAGAGCTCGGCCCTAATTTCCTACCCCTGTTGAATACGTGCATCTCAAACTCTCAGACTCAGGTGAGTCAGGGGTCATCTTTCTTCTCCATCTAAGATTCTGTACACCACGACCTTAATGGCACTGTATTTCTGTCCCCCAGGTTTGTAATACTGATGTCACCCGCGCCTAATTCCTCTTCTTCGTTTCCTGGAAGCAGGCAATCAGCAAATTCTGTCAACTTTTTTGACACATTTTTTAAAATGCCTAATACTCATCCACTAGTTCTTGCTTACCCTTGCTACCATCCTGGGCTAAACTGCTCATTTAACAACCGTGGCAGCGTCTTAATGCGCCCTGTGCTTTATCTCACACATGAAAACCAGATTTTCCTTCCTTAAATACCATGATGAAATTCCACTTTCCAAAAATTCGTGATGCGTTTTTCCTTCTCCATTAAACCGAAACCTCTCCTAAATCCAAGTTACTTACAATCTCAGCCATTCCAATTTATCTCCCACTTCCCCCCAAAATGAACTACATCCTCTGGTCAGCCTCGTTACCTAACTGGAACCCCAGCACACCACGTTTAGAGCTGTAACTTTGCTTATTCTCGTCTCATAGAAAGGTTTTTCATGGCCTCACTGAAATCTTAAGCATTCTTCAATGCCTGTCTCCACCTCCGCCTCTTCCATGAAGCTTTCACAGATGGCCCAGTCATCTCCGTCTCACGTGAACATCAATGGTACTCACAGGCTGTGCAATTTATTTGAAACGTGTTATGGGCTGAATTGTGTCCCCTCAAAATTCATACACTGAAGTCCTAATCCCCAGTTCCTCAGAATATGAAGGTGTTTGGAGAAAGGGTCTTCAAAGTGAGGTCACTATGGCCTCACTAATTCAGTATGCTCGGTGTTCCCGTAAGAAGAGGAGATTAGGACACAGACACACACAGAAGGAAGACCATGCGGAGACAGAGGGAGAAGACGGCATCTATAAGGCAAGGAGAGACCTCAGAAGAAACCAAACTTGCCAACACGTTGATCTTGGGCTTCTAGCTTACACAACTGTGAGGAAATAACATTTCTGTTGTTTAATCCCCCAAGTCTGTGGAACTTTGTTATGGCAGCCCTAGCAAAATAATGCAACACTTAATCTCATACTTCTTACTATTTTTACCTATGACTTAAAAAAAATAGTGCGACCATATGTTTTTGGATGGTGGGCATTATACCTTAGGATCTGATGCCCTCATGCTTCTTCACTGGATATGTACAGGTGGTAGGTGTTTGGAGATGCTAAAAAGCCTAACTGAATCCATTTTAGCTTAGAGACACAGTGCTAAAGTGAAGAGCAGACACTCAATAATATAATTTTCTTAACTGGATCACTATTGTCACCAGATACAAAAATAAATCCTGATTCTTCAAAGATAAATGTAAATGAAGGAACCCACAAACATCCTGAAAGGAAATCTGGATGACTTCATGAACAATCTAGGGGTACAAATGTCTTCACTAGAACTCAGAAGTCATAAAAAGGTGGCAAATGACTACAAAATACAGACCAACAGAAAAATGAGCAAAAGATGTAAGTAGCAAGTTCAAGATGAGCAAATCCAAAAAGCCAACAAGCATGAAAGGCAAATGAGCTTGTCAGCAGACAAGACAATATGAATTAAAATAACAGTGTAATATCATTTTACTCCAGGCATATTAGCTAAGATTAAAAAGAAGGATAACACTGCTGGACAGGATGTCAGAAAAAGTGAATTCAAACAAATTGTTGAAGGAAACATCTTCTTAGGGCCTTTTAGGAAAGCAATCTATCAAAACCCAAAATGCCTTTCAACTCAACGACTCCACCCCTGGAGGCTTATCCCATAAAAATATCATCAGTATACAAGGACAATTTCAGAGAAGTTTTCTGCAACATTTTTCATAGTGGCAAAAAATCGAAACAAAGTGAATACCTAACAATAGGGGAAAGGTTACATAAATTATTGTGATCTTCATATGGAATACCATATGGCTATTAAAAAGAATGATTTTTAGCTATACCTGTTGATGTGCAGGGATTCCTGCTCAGGTAGTAAGGGAGACAAGCAAGATGCATAATAAAATAATGACAAAAAATCTCTATATCTGTATGTGTCTGTAAGGGCATTTATGCACATCTACAAAAGATATAAAAGAACACATGTTTTATAAGAGCTTCCTTGATGGGGAGAGTAATGTGGGTTGGAGAGGGAGAATGGCGGTGGGCGGGACAGGGGAAGAAACAGGAAAAAAAGAGAAAATGAAAAAAATATTGCATTCAAAAGAATCCTGGAATGTATGGTATGGTCACATTTATGTAAAATTATAAATATGCATGAGGGCATGTGCATATTACAGAGATAAAAAAATCCCCAAACGTGTTGAATTTTCAGAATTTCCAATTAATTCTTATATCTTGCAGAATTGACTTTTTTCTTCACCAGGATAATGCTAAATATTCTTAAAGGGTGTCTTCCCTTAAGACATGGCCACGTAACGTGGGCAGCCAGTAAGTGAAAATTATTGAGGAATGTATTCAACAGGGTTTGACTGTTCAGATTAAATTTCCCCAGGCTATTTTGTATTTTTGAAGAGCAAACTGCCTGTGAGCTTTTCAGCATACAAATATTTCAGAAAGGCGTTAAGTTTATTTTGCCCTCTAAATTTTTGTTCCTTTGGGGGAGCACAAACACTGCCTGCCAACGTCATTCTAACCCCTTAATTACAAAAGTGACATAAACATTTATAATCACAAATTACCAGCAGCGCATCAACGCTGGCAATAGCAAAATTAGGTTTGTGACTATTTTGTATGATGTGCATGATACGTATTAACTGGTAAAGGTTGCTGCTATATTAAATAGCCAGAAGGTAAAGTATTTATTTATATTGTAGTTCTGGTAATAATTTCATTAAGCATTTGAGTTGATCAGGAATGCAATGAAAGGAAAAACATCTCAACGTTTTGCATTCAGAAGAAGACAGATTTAAAACTCATTGCCAATATTTGCTCTAGAAAACTGAATTTCAGTATATATTCTCATTTTAATCATAATTATACTATTTTACTTAAGTAAACATGCAGAGTATAATTTGCAAAAGTATCACATGTATAAATAGGATATTAGCAGCACAGAAATGCACTTATGTTATTGTAATATCTTCCTTAAGAAATCAATTGTTTAGTTTTTGTAAATTCCCATTTACAAATGGACAGTCATGAACTTTAAGCAATATAGGGACCCAGAGGAAATCTTAGAAGGGAGGAATATTCACTGCTATTTGTTAAAGGCAAGGTTCACCGTAGTCAGGTTCGCAACCTGTCTGCCTTTCACCTCATCTGCCCTTCAGCCAGGCGAGGCGCTCTTGAACAGAAATGGACGCAGGTTCTGAGCTTGTGTGGACAGTTCAGTCCCTCTGCACTCCTCTCTGCCTTGCACTGCCTCATGCTCAGAGTTCCCAGAGATATTTTCACTTCTCATGGTTGCCCTGAATTGGACCACTTGTTTTACTCCACTCTGTGTTCCCTTGAGTTTTCCTGAGGTGAAGAGCTGTAAGTCTGCTCTGAGTGTCCTGAACACTTCAGGGATGCCTTAGTGTTCAGTGGTCTGGCTCACAGGCTCTCTCTGACCTTCTCAGCAAGCAGGGAGCTGTCAGCCTCCAGCCCCATTCGGAACTGCTCAAGTGATTCCTTTAGTTCGTCTTTTCCTATCAACTGAACACCGATGCCCTAGAGCCAACTCCCACCTGTCCTTATCCTACAGCTCATGGGCTTCAAGCTTTCTGCCACTCTGGTTTGAGTACTTTGCACAAGAACCTTGAAAACTGAGCATTTAGTTTTTCAATAAATTACACTCTTAGGTTTGGGGAAGATGCTGCCCCCAGCCTGCCCCTCCTGTCTCACAGAAGAAACAGGAGAATAATGCAGCTCTATTTGTGTGGTGAGACCCACAGACGTCCCCTCTGGACCACCATCTGTCTCTTGGACATGCTCACTGTGTTTCTGCCATTTTCTTCCGTCACTCCCGTAGGGCACAGGTAATGGATTAGAGTCCTCAGAGGCTAGTTAGTTTCGTCTGGTCCATGCAGTTAGGTTGCTCCCTCACCCCCAGCCATCTAGCATACATAAACGGGGGCGCCCTATGAGAAGCATACGGGAATGCACACAGTGACGCTGACAGTGTCTTGAGAGTGCCACCTACTGGGTGTCATGTTGAGCTGTGAGCATGTATCCTGTGTACGACCGTCCATGGAACTATGGAGACAGACAACAAAACTACACGCTCACCTGACTGGAGAATAAGGAAAACTCAGGGGTGGCATTTAAGAGCCCCCCAATTACCTCTTGGTTGTTTTTCAAGACCATATTGATCTCTATCTGAAAAATATATGGGTATATAGCTCGAGGTGAAAACCTACGTTAATTTTTTTTCCAAAGAGCCAAATTTGGGAAAATTATTTATTCACTGCTCAGTTACTTTCTCAAATTGCCCTGTAAAAACCACAGAATAGAAGAATACTACCTGATTTTAAACAAGCAACATTCAGTTTGTTTCTGGCCTCCCCCCACGTCCCTGCCCCACTCATACTTTGTAACAGATAGGTGGTTCTTATCAAGGTAAGGTGAAATACACCAATATTTTTAAAAAGCTACTATTCCTTATAAGGACATGTCTGGTCGCAGGCATGGCCACAGGAGGTGGCAAGACAGCTTTCAGTGGCACAAGACAGCCTGGCAGCAAAGATAACTTATCTGGAGATGGCATTCTAGTCTTCTCCCACCTGGTGTGGAAGCCCTGTATAGGCTGCAGGAACATTATTCAGATTCTTCATTTTGTACAGAATGGACTCTGAAGGTCCAAGGTAGGGAGGGATGGAGAGTGTCCACTCTACTGGAGAGCAAGCACTTGGCCCTCCCTCCACCAGTCTCTCGGCTTCTCTAGAGCCCTGTATATGGATGCTCTTGTCAGTGAACCCCCTGACACGCGGGAAGATTAAGCTGATATATTTACAGGATTCCCATTCCAATTCTGCAGTCTTGTATCCCTAGTTAGATTAGCTAGCAGTTTGCTAAGGTTCTTCTATGAAAGATGAATTTTAAGGGCTGTTTATATTCCATATATGAATGTGCCATTACTTATTAATCATTTTCTTATTGTCTAATTTTATTTTTGGCCATGTACGTAATTTTTCTCTTTCAACTCTGATTAGTTCCTTAGGCTATGTTCTCATAAGTGGGCTTACTGGGTGAGTGACAGAAACGATTTCAATGCTTTTTTACATATTTTGCCAAATTACTTTTTGAAATGTTGCGTCTTTAGTCTCACCATTAGCGTTTGAGGATAATTAAACTAGCACATTCTTGTCACCGTTAAATATTTTTTCATCCCTGCCATTGTGATGAGTAAAAAATAGTAACTTAATTTATACTTTTAATTTCCACGGCAATCATATATATGCTTGTTTTCCATGTGCATTTGTTCTTCTATAAATAAATCAATGTGTCCATTTTTCCATGGATGGTGTTTGTGTTTTTCCTAATGATTTATAAGAGCTCTTTCTATGTTACATACGTTAACCACTTTTCCACTTGTTCTATATATTTTATCCAGTTTGTCTGTAGCTCTTTAACTTTAAATGAGGCTTTCTAATGTCTAGGTTTTAACGTTTACACAGTGCAAATCGACCACAGTGTTTCTTTGTAATGCTTTTTATTACTTCTTATGCTTTGTCATTTCCTAAGCAGAGACTGTGAAACAGTCAATTCATATCATCTGGTTTCTTCCTCACATTTAAATCATTAATATATCTGGTAAATATTGGGGTATTCAGTATAAGGTAAGGCTGTTTTATTTATTCTCCCCAAATCAGAAAAATTTAAGCATTATATGTCCATTTCTTATTGGTTTGCTGTATATCTTTTGGGGACAGGTTTTTATAAATACTACAGTCAATTTTAGGGCTATCTGCTCTGTTCCATTAATCTGTGGTTGATTTTCATAACAGAGGCATATGGTTTTAATGGTAGCTTTATATTATTTGTTCTACCATCTGAAAGGCAAGACCTCATTTATAATTATTCTTTTTTCCTGAAATTTACAAATGATATCTAGGGACATTAAGTTCTGAAGAAAATCTCATAGAAATGGAACACAACTTTTTTAACCTAGAAATCAAGTTTAGAATATGTTTACATTTTCTTATCTTTCAATCCAGAAACACAGTGGGTCATTCCACTGTCCACTCTGCTTTTTTTTTTTTTAATCTTTCTGTGGTTTTCTTGCTAACTTTATTTCAAGGTATTCTATTTGTTTTTGCTCTTATTTCCAATATGTTCTTTTCCCATTATAAATTATTATAGGAAAGCTACGTATCTTTGCTGAATTCTTTTACAAGTACCAATCATTATTTTGGTTCATTCTCTGCATTTTTATTGTCAAAATTCATGTTGTCTGCTAATACTCCTATAATCCTATCTTCTTCTTTTCAATAATCATGCTTTTCAGAAACTTCTGTTGCTGTCCTATTGCTTCAGCTAGAAATTCCCAAATAAATAACGTAACAAAGTGTTGTTACTAGCATCCTTACCTTCATCCCGCTTTTTAAAGGAACTGCTTTCAGTGTTTTACCATTATTATGATGTTGACAATTGATTTAAGAAATATACTCTTTATATTGCTAAAGCATCTCCTATTTCTAATTAAGTAAGAGTTTTGCTTTTCATTAGGACTCAGTGTTAGATTTTATTGAAAACTGTTTTAGCATTTATCAAGATGGCTTTTTTCTTTTGAACTTTGGATATTATGTTACATTGATATGTTATTTGGATAGTCTTTTAATGTAATATGCATTCAATTAGCTAGTACTATACTTCGGAGTTTTACCTCTAAATCCCTGAGATTGATCCATAGCTTTCTTCTTCTTTTTCTCTCCTTTCTCCCTCCTCTCCCTTCCTTCTTCCTAAGAGGTTATTTGTCAGACTTTGCTTCTAGGGTAGATGATCTTCATAAAATAGGTGACTTTCTGTATTTTTCTTTTTCTCCCAAGCAGATCACACACTATGGAAATTACTTGTTCCATGAATTTTGAATGCACTTGTCTAAAACACTGTGAGTTCCTGAACACTTTTTTAAAGAGAATTCTTTGACAGACACATCATCGTACTGACTATGTCTTCTCAGAAATTTACACTTTAGCCTCGTATTTGTCTCTGTGAAATTGCATTCATAGCATGCCAAGATTTTAATATTATCAATTATAGTTATTATAATACTGTTCTTATTTCTATTTTTTTGTGGCTACTTTTTTAGGTAATTAGTCTATTTTGTTTTATTTTCAAAAAATACTATTTTAGCTTCATTTAGATATCTGGTATATTTCTGTCTTATCAAAATTATTTCTCTTTTTGTGTTTTTCCTGGGGCTGAAAAATACTTGTTCTCCTTTTTTTTTAAAAAAAGAAATCTTACTTTACATCCTTTTTAAATTATTTTCTCTCAGTTAATCATGAAAACATTTAATGATCTGAATTTTCCCATGAATATAGATCTGGTTGCATTACATTCATAGTTTTTATATATAGCTATTCTCATTTTTATTATTTTGAAATAACTTATAACTCTAATTATAATTGCCTCACCTCAGATTTCATACTGATTCTTAATTTTAAGACTTATTTTTATACTTCTATCTCAATTGCATCATGGTCAGAAAATGTAATCTGGTTCAGTTCTGATATTTGGGAGTTTATGGACTAGCCCAGTATGTCTGTAAGAAAATTTTAAAAATACACTAGATATTTAAGAAGGTATTTTCTCTATGTGATATGAAATTATAAACTCCATGTGAATTTACCTTGTTGACTGTATTATTTTGTCAAATATGCTATGTAATTTCCCTTTGAACTGATCTCATAGCTAAGTAATATCATCTCAAAATATGTAAAGAAAAAACTGTTTCCTTTGCTGAGGACATGGTTAGTCTTTTCTTCGTGCATTTTTTAATCAGAAATTTAATGGGAAGTTGGGGGGAAATATACTGTTCATTGCCTTCCTGCTTCCATGGCAGCTCCATGTTCTCTGTAGTGTAGAATAGATAAAAATTGTGGAATGAGAAGAAATAATTTGAGTGCAAAAAATTTAACTATTTCCATTTAATGCTTCTAGGTCAACTGTTCTGTTGGAATTAAGTCAGTTAACTCATCAAAATCAATAATTTACACTTGATAATTCAGAGTGTAAACCCATGTCTGGCAAACTGCTTTTATGGTTAGTATTTAATATAACTGAAATGCTAAAAATAAATGATACTCACTGAATTGTAAGGGTATAAATAAAATCATTTGTTTTTGGATACTGAAGGTTGTCGTTTTTTGAAAGATTCGGGGGGAATTAGTATTATTTCTTATGAAGAGAGAATAGTAGCAAATAAATGTAAGAAGATAAGTGATCATCAGAGGTATGTTGGGAGGAAAAGCAATATAACTTCTGATCTCTCTTTACTTTCTACTCTTAATGAAAAACAAACTCCTATAAAGTATGTGACCCAACATTATTTGAGCTACCTGGTCTTCACATGGCTATAAATATGTTTACAGGTACACGTGCAGACATATTCTTGGGTAGTTTGCAAAATGCATTTCTAGGACCAGCATTACAATGGTAAATTGACAGGCATACCTTACAACAAATACCAAATCTGCACCATAATAACTGAAAATATTAGGACTACTGCATGAATCTAGATGCCATAAGAATTTAGAAATAAATAGATTGCTCTTTTCTTCTGACATTTACTCTGAAAGCATTTTCATTATATCTACTGTATGTATGCATGGCAAGGGACTGCTTTGATTTAGAGTTGAATTTACTGATGGTATTATGTAAATGAAGCATGGGAATTATCATAATGTCCTTATTTGTTAACCTTGCAACCCATTAAAAAAATTACAGCCTGTTGGACAGTCACAGCTTCTTTGTAAAAAGAGGGAAAGAAAATATGCTTTTGTGTTACTAGGGTATATTTATCCTACAATTAATCTTTTTCTTCTCTTCACAGAGGTCAACACAATTGCCAGGTGCACCATAGTTAAGAAGAAACGCCCCCTCCCCCCAAAGGAGCAACTCTGCACATTATTCAAAGTGAAATAATGCAATGTCATCGTATACTTCTGAATACAACAGCACAGGCTCTGTGATCAGATGGCCGCACTCTAGTTATACAAATCCTGTACTAAATTCCTCTCAGTGAAAATGCAGGTGCAGTTAACTCCTGTCAGTTTCAATTGATAATGATTATTATCAAAACAAAGATATAAAACAAGCAGTTCGTGTACTTACCTAATTTTATTTTTAAACTTCTTAATTAGTTCCTCAGTTTTCACTTGGACATTATTTTACTTTCGACACTTTCGCACATTATAAAATGTCTCACAGAGAGAGAACCTTATAAAATAAGGTTACAGCTTGTTAAAATAAAGTTGAAAATTTAATTATTCTCATTTATTATCCATATTTTCTAGGGCTTGCTTTTTTTGTTTGTTTAGTCTTTTATTATAGAAAATTTCAAACATTCACAAGAGCAGAAAAGAACAGACAGAATATAGCAGAATGAACCTCCCTGTACACATCACTCAGTGCCAACAGGTATCCAGCCCAGGCCGATTCTGTGCTCCTTTTCTCTTAATCTGTCTTTAAATCAAGCTGAACCACCAGATAACCATACATTCAAGATATATTACTGGCCCCTTCACTGTTTTCACCACACGACCATTAGGCATGATTATAACTTAGAATACCCTGATGAATTTTCAAAGAGACCTCTAGAAAAAATTTGCTTTTGTACTTTTTTTTTTTAAAATAGATCTTCATTGGAGCATAACTGCTCCATAGTACTGTGTTATTTCTGTTGTACACCAACGTGAACCAGCCATATGCACACATATGTCCCCATGTCCCCTCCCTCTTGAGCCTCCCTCCCACCCTCCCTATCTCAGCCCTCTAGGTCTAGGGCTTTCTTCAGAATAGGTAAGAAGCTTTCTCAGGTCACTTTACGTAATCCAGCTAAGGCTGAGTTGTTACAACGAAGTCGGGTGTAGCAATTATTTGAAGATGCTTGTAGATTTTTGAGAAGCATGAGATAATGAAAGTTTCAGGTGACTATTAGGCCTACTTTAGTGACATAATTATTTGTAAACTAGCTTGATTTGGTCTTCCAAGTGAAATTCTTCATGGGGAGGTATGGTTTGCCATGAAGGTCAGTGCTGCAGCGGTGGCCTGTTGAACCCCCGCTGGCAGGTTCCACAGCGTATCGGCTAAAGGCGCCTCTGCGGGGGCTGGCAGCTGCCCGCACTGCGAGGTTCCAAATTGCGGGGTTAGCAATTCTGATGATCTAGGGAGACAGGACCTCTAGACATTAGGCCTTCTACAATATAAGGCCTTCCCTGACTAGAAGTTTAAAAGCATACAACATACAAAAACAAATAAACATTTAAAGAATGTAATGCAACATTTTTTTGTTTTAATAAAAACAAAACTTTTAAATCTTTGCTCCACTGGCCACTGTACTTTGCTCCACATATAATTCTTGGAGGAAATTAAACAGCTTTCCAGCCAATTAATAAGCCATTATTAAATGCCTACAGTGTGATGAATAAGTGTGCTAGGGTAACAGAAAAATGAACATATAGTACATGGCATGGTCCTGCTTGCAAGGGTTGAAAATCTGACTGAGGAAGACAAAACCAATCTACATGAAATAACTTGAGGATAAGTAAATATGGACCATGGTACTGATAATCTACTCCCTCCTATAAGTGTGCATCTGAATACCTGTGTGGGGTTTGTGATGTCTGAAGGTATGTAAGTATAACTGGGAAAATCACTAGAATTGGAGGAAAAGGGAACAGGTGGTGGAAATTCTTGGTTTAAATGTGGTCAGAAGATTGGCAAACCCAGGCTGGTTTACAGAGAAATTAGGATGGAGTTTGATTTTCCTGAGGTAAATAAGCACATCCAAAGGTACAATAATGAATCTAGATCCCTTGCAGGGATTAAATATTGACCAAGCAATATCTGGCCCAATCTGTGACCTCAGTTTGAATTCTTTGAACTATATTTACTGTGAACTTTTATAAACCATTCAAGAAATTTTTTAAAAAGCTGCCTAGATCATTAAAATACCTGAACACAGACTACACCTGATGACAAAACCCGGCAGATATCGGAGGGTGAATCTCCCAGAAGTAGCACAGTGATTGTCAGCATCCCCCTTTCCCTTCGTGTCTATTCACAAACGTGAGGGGAAGTTGTAAGTAACTGTTATCATATAGGAGATTCAATGGATATTTTATAGTTCTCTCCCCACTTGCTCTGTCAGCATCATCCTGCATGACATCTTTAAAACCCTCTTCCTGTGGCTTCTGAAGTACTGGGCTCCCTGGTGTCCTTCCCACCCCTCTGGTTGGTCCTCTTTGCTGGGTTCTCTCTACCTGACCCGGATACGTCTAGACTCACGCTCTGGTTCTCTTCTCTTCTCACCGTAGGTGGATTTCCTGGATGATCTCATCTACTCAACGGCTTCAGTCACCATGCAAGCATCCACCCGTAGGGTGGTGGGCATCTACCCACTAGCTGGTAGGGCACCTACCGACTAACCTTTGCTTAAGACTGTTGACTGTCTCAGCCACCACTTCATCTGGGTTAAGTGGTCACGATGTACAACAGTTCAGATGTATAAAAATGTCACTTGATGTTCCTAAAACTCGACTTAATTCCTCCCTCTTAGTGCTCATTTCGATTTTCTAGCATGACGTTACTGTTAACGAATCCTAGTTAAACTCAGTTGCTTTCCATTTTCTTAGTGTCTTCTGAGAAAACTTAGTCATTCTGGGTTTCTGTTTTCTCCCCGGGCCACTGCATCTCCCAGTGTCCTCCCTTCCTACTTGGTTCTGGGTTGTCAGGTCTGCCCAGACCCCTCTGTGTCTTCAGGCCACTTCAGGCCCTCTCTCAGGCACTTCCTCTGCTACTCTCAGGGACAGGGGAAAATTCAGATGTTGGCCAGGCTGGCCTCATTGAAGAATGAAGTGAACTATTTTGACTTTCTAGTAAAGTTCTGCTGCTTTTAGGCCTTTTCAAAGTCCCTGACAAAGCAATCTTGAGAAAGAAGAAGAGTGGAGGCATCACACTTCCTGATTTTAAGCTAAATAAAAAGCTAAAGTAATCAAAACAGTACGGTACTGGCATTAAAACAGGCACATAAATCAATGGCACAGAATAGAGAGCCCAGAAATGAACCCAAGTATATATGGGTCAACTAATTTTGACAAGGGCATCAAGAATACATAATGGGGAAAGAATAAACAGCACTGGGAAAACTGGATATCCACATGCAAAAGAATGAAATTGGAGTCATCTTACACCATACAAGAAAATCAGCTCTAAATGGATTAAAAGGCTTAAACGTAAGACCTGAAACCATAAAAATCCTAGAAGAAAGCATAGGGGAAAACCTTCTTGACGTTGGCCTTGCTAGTAATATTTTGGATATGACACCAAAAGCTCAGGCAATAAAAGCAAAAATCAACAAGTGGGACTACATCAAACTAAAAAGCTTCTGCACAGCAAAGGAAACCATCAACAAGATATAACAGGCAACCTACAGAATAGGAGAAAATATTTGCAAACCACATACTGGATATATTTCAGACAATATCCAAATAGCCAAAATAAGGAACTCATGCAACTGAACAGCCAAACACACACACACACACACACACACACACACACACACACACACACACACAAGCGACCAGATTAAAAAATTGGCAAACAACCTGAATTGACATTTTTCCAAAGAAGACATGCAAATGGCCAACAGTATATGAAAGAGTGCTTTCATACAAATCAAAATCTCAGTGAGATATCACCTCACAGGTATCAGCATGTCTACTGTCAAAGAGACAAGAGAAACAAATGCTGACGAGAGGATGTGGAGAAAAGAGAATCCTTGTGCACCTCTGGTGAGAAGGTGCATTGGCTCAGTCATTATGGAGAAGAATATGAAGATTCCTGACAAAACTAAAAACAGAGCTACCATATGATCCAGCAATCCCTCTTCTGGGTATATATCCCCCCAAAATGAAATCAGTACCTTACATGATATGTTTATGTTCACTGTAGCATTATTCACAATAGCCAAGATAGGGAAAACAACCTAAGTGTCCAGCAACAGATGAGTGAAGAAAGGAGATGTGATACACACACACACACACACACACACACACACACACACAGAGGAATATTATTCAGCCTTAAAGAAGATCCTGCCATTTGGGACAACATGGATCAACCTGGAGGACATTATGCTGAGTGAAATAAGCCAGGTGCAGAAAGAAGAAAAACCTCATGGTCTCACTTATGCGTGGAATCTAAAAAAGTCAAACACTAGAAGCAGACAGCAGAATGGTGGTTACCAGGGGTGGGGAGGCGGGGGAAGCAGGGAGATGTTAGTCAAAGGGGACAGAGTTGCAGGTGTGCAGGATGAATAAGTCTAGAGATCCAATGTACAGCACGGTGACTACAGGTAATAATATGGTACCGAATCCTGGGAATGTGCTAGGAGAGTGGATTTCAGGTGCTCTCATCACACACACGCCAAAAAAGGCAACTATGTGAGAAGAAGATGTGTTAATTAGCTTGACTGCAGTCATATTTCGCCAGGTATGTGGGCCTCCAATCATCACGCTGTGCACCTTAAAGCGTTTTCAGTAAACACACATACACAACACACGACACATACAAAACTCCCTGGATGGTCAAAAGTGCAGGTCGTGGCAAAACACTGGTGGCCTCCACTCCCCTCCAGGAAGCGTCCGCGGCTCCCCTCCACCCCCTGCTTCCTGCTGAGCCCTGGGCTGAGCTGCTTACCTGGAAGCTCCCTCCAGCACCTCACTGCCCCGCCTTCACCAGGGCCTCTGCGCACACAGCCACGAGGGAGGCTGAAGCCCCCGAGCCCCTCTCTGCTCTGCCGGTCAGCAGGCCTCTGGGCAGGGGGCATCGGTGGCATTCAAACTAATGGGCCTCCGGACTCTGACTTGCCAGGCTGCTTCTTCACGTCAAGAGGTCTGGGCCAGGGCCTGGGAGCAGCAGGGCTGGGAAGGGTGGACACTTCGTGGCAGTGTTTTTTGTTGTTGCTGTTTTTAAAGCTTCACACAAGTCTTGAAAACAATGTGGCAGGATAACTGATTGAAACATTAAGCTATTTTTCCTTCCTCCCGTATCAGACAAATAGCCGGGCTCATCTTAGTCCTTCCCTGCCTAAGGGACTTCCAGGGAAGTTGCCTGAGGTTAGCGGTGGTCCTGGCTTTGGTAAGAGCCAAACTCACTGCAGAGGTGGGGCCTGGTGCCCTGAGCGGGCGAGGGCCTCCGAGAAATAAGGACCAAAGGAAAATAAATGCAGATTCTCCCAGACAGGGCCCAGCAGGGCCATGGGTGGCTGCCCCTGGGGAGGTGGTAAGGCTGCAGGGAGGAGGGCTACTGGGAGCGTGTGCAAACCTGGTAAGACTCCTGACACACCCGCTTCCCAGCGTCTCCTGCGCGAATGGGAGCAGCAGAGGCCAGCTAGGAGATGAGGGTCACAGCAGTACCTGTGGGCAACTAACTAGTGACTACAGGCTTTACCTGATCCTTTGGTGGCTATATAAGGCCCCGGGGCCCTTGCACAGCCCTGGGGAAGGGGAGGTCTGATAATTCCTGAGTCTGAATTCACCACCAGTTTAGTGCATGTGGGCAGACAGTGACTTAGGCTGATAAGAAGAACATTTAATAGTGCATCTGGGTTTGTGCATCTGAATGGAGATTTGCACCTTCTACTTAACATACAGATTTTGACAGAAGGAACACATATATTTCACTTGTTTGCTCCCGCTTATCCAAACTGCACCCTGCTCCCCAACCTCCCCCAACTCCATCCCTTTCTACTCCCTTTTGGCGTCATATGCCAAGTTCTAGTTAAAGTGTATATAAAGGGAAAAAAGAAAAGAAAAAGAGAAGAAGAGGAGCGCTTTCCTGATGGCGCAGTGGTTGAGAGTCCGCCTGCTGATGCAGGGGACACGGGTTCGTGCCCCGGTCCGGGAAGATCCCACATGCCGCGGAGCGGCTGGGCCCGTGAGCCATGGCCGCTGAGCCTGTGCGTCCAGAGCCTGTGCCCCGCAACGGGAGAGGCCACAACAGTGAGAGGCCCACATACCGCAAAAAAAAAAAAAGAAAAGAAAAGAAGAGGAGAATGAAATCAAAAAATGTAGGGGGTATGTGGAATATTCTGGAAAAATGTGTATCTACTTATAAAAAATGAAATAAAATGAAGGCTCTTGCCAAGACAGTTAAAACATTGTCACCTCAAATCTGCTACAGAATAAAGGTGGACAACTAATAAACAAAGTATCTGGCTTTGCCTGTCCCTTCGGGAAGTTCCAACTCTACCCATCTTTACCTGAGATGCACTGCTGAGAAGAAACTCGTCTAGTAATTGGCTTATAAGGATAGACACCCAGATAAAGAGGCTTCAGTTGCTGTGACAAAATCATTTCATTCAGTTTTTTCTGCAGAATGAAATATTCTTCAGATAGCTTTGTTATCTAAAAAGAAGGTCACATATCAGATTAGATCAAGGAAGAGAATTCAGTGAGCTCCAAGGTACACTGGGGTCTGGTCAATTCCTGAACCGCTCCCCCTGGGGCTCTCATGTACTTCTTCTCCAGGACTCACCCTGACCCCGTACCAAGGTCGGATAAAGTCCTCACTTGACAAAACCTCCGCCTTTGCGCTACTTGCCCATCTCACATCTTCCATTCAGAACTGTCCAACATATGACCCTCCAGAAGCACTCTCTCCTGATAACTCCTTCCCAGGGTCCCTAAGATCTGGCTTCCATCCTTAGCATTCTGCCGCCGTGGCTCTTCTGCTTTTATCCTGAGGAGCCCCTCTGCTGACTGTGACTGTGTTGACCTCCCTCCTTTCCTGTCCAGGCTTCTTCGCCTGACTTCAGCGCTACCCTCTCTCTCCTGGTTCCTCTTTCCATCCTGGCCCCTCTGCCTCTACCTTGTCTGTTAACACGGCTGCCCTGCTAGGTTGAAGGTGGGGCTCCTGCTCTTCTGCCTCGAGCTCTGCTCCCGGGGAGTACTGAATCCACTCCCACGGTGGTTTTGCCAGCTGTAGGTGATGCCAGGCGATTCTACATCTCCTGAATGTGGCAGCTGCTTGGCAGGTCAGGGTCCTAATCTCTGCTTTGGTCTTTAGAGTGAGCAGATTTACCACAAGGAAGGGAAGGACCGCCTGTATATCAAACTCAATATTTCCATGTGCTTTAAAAAAAAGTAGAACAGGAAAGGACTAAATAAAACAATGGCAGATCTATGACCAGCTAGGGGTTGGAGATGTTTGGGCCACACTCGTAACAGTCAGGGGGTGTCCAAGGGCAGTTATTGTGTTTCTTGCGGGCTTAGCCACCGTCAGACAAAAGGCAGAGTTTAGAGACTCAGCAGTAATAGGTGATCCTTCTTTGAACCCATTATGACATTTCTTCTATGATTTCATACACTACTGACTACCCTGATAGTACATATTCATTTATAATATGCATTTTAGAGGCCACCTAGTGAAAATCCTTCACTTTACACAGGAGAAAATAAGGGTGCTGACACATAAAGTGATTTTCTCAAGGTCAAACACCTAGAAAGAGAGAGAGAGCCAGAGTGGGGCAGGGACAGGGGCCTGTGATCTCTCCATAGCACTAATTTATCAGAGCTCCATGTACACCTGGGAGAAGCCCTAAAGCCGACTGCCCCTTCTAGAAACAGCTGAAACACGCCTACCAATAGCACGAGATATTCTCCAAGAGGGAATTTTCCTTTGTGGCTTTTCTTGATGGTTCCTCATGGCCATGACGGAACATATAGATTGTCATCTTCATTGCATATATGCTCAGTAATGCTACCATCTGATTCTGATACCTAATTATGTCTTCTCAAAATTTGGGGTACAGAAAGCATAGACTTTAGAGGATTTTGAAAACTTTGTTTTTCAGCTATAATGGAAGATCTCAGATACATGGAAATTTGCATTGTCAAATGCCAGCATTTCAGCAGGCTGTATAACCAACGACTCGCCTCCTTACTACACAAGATTTCCATCGCATTTTATACTATTTTTATCATAGAAATTTGTTTACAAAATTTATGGCTATTCGAATAGCACTGTCCCTGAGATGTTTTATTGAAAAGGTTTGCAATCTCATAAAAACAGATGAAACAATATATCAGTTATCAATTGTCTGTTTAACTCGGTTATCGTGGAGTTCCCAGAGATCTGTACTAGTAAACAAATCTGTTCGTTTACATACCTGTTTTGAAAAAATTGCCAAATCACACGCTTCTTTTTCTGAAATTGCTTTTGAGTCTCTAATGCTCTTCATCCTGATGTTACAGTATTCCTCAAATTTTGCGGGATGGGAATACAAAGTGTGAGTGTTTCTTGCTACTTCTGTCGGTGTTCCAACCGCTTTTTGATTTTTAAAAGAAGACATCCTGTCCTTCCTTAACTGCTGCCCCCTCTTGTAGCCCCGGTATTTGCTCTGAATGAACACCGCTGCTTTGTCTTCTTTTTCCTGGGCTTGCATTGCCGGTTCGATTTGCCTCTCTTGGACCATCCCATGCCTCACAGGGTTCCTCTGATGACTGCATACTGGGGCATTCTGGGTGGCCACGGACGTCTTCTTTTCTTTTTCCTTGCTATTTGCATCTTGGCAAACCGACCTGTGGCTAAGACTAGGTTCTAAAGTTTTTTTAAAAGAAGGCTGCTTAGGAGCTGAGGTCTCCTGCGCTAACCAAAGTCCTGGGTAGCTTGGCCTTTCTGATATGGCCTTCCTTTCTAGATATGCTGCTTTTGAGTCTTCGAAATTCCTTTCCTCTGTGTAGCACTGATAATAATTCTGGACCACAGTGTCCTCCTTTTCCATTTTCCTTATCTTACTATTTTCTTCCAAGTCTTTCATATACTTCTTATTCGTGTTTACTTCTGCCCAAGGGTCCCCCACCAGATACAATTCTTGCTTAGCCTCTTCCTCATACACATTGTTCATTTTTTTCGGGGTCTGATATCCTCTGTTGTTACTTTCAATAACATTCGTGGATTCCCCCTCAGCTTTGAAAGTAGAAGTCTTCACTACAGATGTATTCCCCTTGTTATTTGGAGCTGGAATGACTGTTTCATTCGTAGAGACTGCATTCTCTGTCTGTTTCTTCACAAAGGATTCCCTGTGTAAAATACATTGCATCGGAATATATGATACTAAACTAGAGTTTATTACCTTGTTTGGCAATAGCACATGTTACATTATGTTGGGAGCAAAGCAAAAGGGACAAAAAAGCTCAAAATAAAGACTTATCAAGTCACAATAATTGAGTATTTCCCCCAAAATGTCCTCTCTAGTGACAACTGTGATGGCTACTCAAATAATGAGAAAACTAGCTTCAAATTAGGGTGAGAAATATCCTAGCATAATTTCACTTACTGAGGTATCAAAATCCTAGGAATTTAATCACTTCAAGATATCTCCTTTTCCAAGAAATTATCTTTTTTGCTTCGTTCAGGATTGTATTTCTTCCAAAAGTAGCAGAGGGTACAGAGTAATGGGAAAAGATGATTATAGTACATTTATTACATTAAGAAGACAAGGAAAAAAGACACATTTTCCTCTTCCATAATTTTCTGTGATAGCCATCATTTGTTAGTATTTGTCACAATTCTGAAAGATTTAAGAAGAGCTAAAATAATAAAAAGCTAGAAGGTGATGTAGGAACAAACATAATGTTGGGTGTTCAGTTAGTGAGGGCATACATTTAAAAATACGCTCATCGAGTCCCTAGATTATTAAAACATGTTGTAACTCAGCAGAAACCTTTGAATCTCTTGGTAGCCTTTTGTTTCTTTAAGAAGTCACTTTGCTTTTTAGAGACAAGAAAAACGTTGGTTACTTAGTTTTACATTTTATTAAAGTGTCATGTTCTCTTGTAAACTAGCAATTTTATACACAATGGTGAAAAACCACTGGCTGTTAAATTTGTTTCAGCTTCAAGACATTAAGATTAAATAGGAAATTAAAAAAAAAAGATATGTCCTTTTCCAAACAAAGTACCTACAATAAGGAGATGGGGAAACTATATCTACATTTGAGACCAGTAAGTAGGGTATGTTCACTAGGTTACATGCTGTACTTTGATAAGCTCTAAGTCTACGGATCACAGAACATATCTTACAAAATTCAAGGAAAAGCAGTGTCCCTGCTATGGTTCATGATCTTGTTCATGATACGTTGGCCAAAATTTCACAGTTGTTCCTTTATTAATACCCTTTTGAAAGGACAGCTGGAATGATTTCCCCTTAACTTGAAGATAAGATCTTCTTTGAGGAGGGAAGGGTGGTCATCTGAGTGAAATGACAACAAACTCTCCAATAGGATAAAGAACACAAAAGCGGCCACGGGGTGTCGCTGACATTTGATGCATGACTGTCAGGAACTGGTTAGGTATGAGAAAGACTATGGACTTTTATTCTTTTAATTTTTATTGGAATGTAATTGCTTTACAATGTTGTGTTACTTTCTACTGTACAGCAAAGTGAATCAGATATATATATATATATATATATATATATATATATATATATATATATATATATATATATATATCCCCTGGTTTTTTGGATTTCCTTCCCATTTAGGTCACCACAGAGCACTGAGTAGAGTTCCCTGTGCTCTGTGCTATAAAGCAGGTTCTCATTAGTTATCTATTTCATACATAGTAGGGTATATATATCAATCCCATTCTCCCAATTCATCCTACCCCCCCTTCCCCCCTTGGTATCCATAAGTTTGTTCTCTACATCTGTGTCTCTATTTCTGCTTTGCAAATAAGTTCATCTGTACCATTTTTCTAGGTTCCACATATAAGCAATATTATATGATACTTGTTTTTTTCTTTCTTACTTCACTCTGTCTGACAGTCTCTAGGTCTATCCACGTCTCTGCAAATGGCACTATTTCATTCCTTTATATGGCTAAGAAATATTACATTGTATATGTGTACCACATCTTGTTCATTGTGGACTTTATTTTGTGACTTTCCAGATGTGAAAAATCTATACTGTCAAGATGGTATAAGAATGAACATTATTTTACCTTTTATTTTCAAAGTTTTTCTTGTAGTCAAATTCCTGATCTTGAGTCTGAATGGTTTTTACTGCTGTGTTTTTCGTGTTATCAATTTCTTTCCTTTGTTTCCTGGCTAGATGTCCTCTTGCAGCTGAAACATATAAGGCCCAAAGCAGTGTTAATTATAATAAATAAAAAGCATTACTTCAATGGGTAGAAACAAATGGCTTTTCACCATCAGTGCCAAAGAGGAAAATGAAATTAAAGATTCCAAATAGAACAGGTTCGAAAAAATATGGGACTCATTAAGAAGACTCTTCCGGACGACAAGCTTTAGCAAGAAAATAATTGAAGTAACTTTCGTATTAAGGGGAGTATTAAGATGAAACTAAAATGATAGAGATGAGCTAAGTTGATGAAAAAGACAACGTGTACTCACCATTTGATTAAAATCTGCTAATGCTTACGTTTCCTTTATTTCTGCCATGTTCAGCTATTCATGGGAGAAAACCCCTATTATCTAAGGATATGGTTTGAACCTTTTGGCCAATTATTCTTGGAGCCAGATATATTTCAGAATTCAGACTTAAACTTTTTAAAAAAAATTTTTAGGAAAGTAATTTGGAACAAATAACATATATTCTGTAAAATTCCCCATGGTAAATGAGCATTCCATAGTCAAACACATGAATATTTCTCCAGAAAAACATACAATTCTTACCAAGTGGGATGAATAAAGGCCTGTGAATATCAGGTCATGTTTCACTTCCAAATGAGTTATGAAAAACCTCTTTTTTCAGTGTTTTATGAAGTTTGGAATTGTGGATAAAGAATTAAATCCCAAATTGCAGGGTTTGCATTTTTGATGTCCCAGTGAGAAGTGAAGGGCTTAAAATTCCAAAAGATGATGATGAGCTCTTACGGACTGACGGATTGGAACTGGACCTTGAACTGAATCTTTTGAATGTCAGTCAGCTACTCTGCCCACCACATCAGTGTTCTTCAGAATGTAGCTTGCAAATAAATAGTGGATCATAAGATCGATTTAGTGGGCCAAATCTAACAACTAGAAATTAAATGGAATAAACCAGAATAGAAAAGTATCAGAATGCAGTGCTTGTAGTATGTGTGTATATCGGGTTACAGAGTAAAATACATTGTTTGTTATGGGTATCTAGTCAAAAGTTTTTGAAAGATATTGTATTAAGCCATGCTGTGTTCTAAATTTAGCTTTTTATAGAAAAATGGAAAGTGAAATCCAAAGTCTATTAATACATTTAATAAAAACTTGTGAAATATGATTATAAATATAATTTCTCTACAGTTAACAGAAAGAAATGGATGCCCTTTAGCAGAGTGAGATTTCATTAAGTTGTCAAAAATTATGGCAAGTGTAACCTTTGGAATAAAGTAGGGAAAATGTTACTGCCCAATGGGTTATAATAATATGATTCTTGAGATCTACAATTAATTCAGTCACTTGCTGTATCTTGCACAATACGTCAACTGTGTTTCACTGTGACAGAAAATTTGAAAATTATTTTCTTTAAAACAAAACATTTATTCAGATATTAAAAGTGTCAGTCACTACAACAATCATTCAGATTTAGCATTGAGAAAGTATCAAGGTAACAGAGTTTGGAATTAAACACGAAAGCGACATAAGAATTGGAGGTAAGTAAGATTTGATTTCATGCACACATCTGAACACAGCATTACGTTCTGTTACACAGTGAGGTGGTCTGAGTGATTACCTGACTGTATTATGATAGCGCTCTCTTTCCTTTTCTTCTGTATTTTTTGGTATCTTCTTGAGCCCAAGAATCCTCTGACACAGGCTTGAATCAAAATAAGCTTGTCGATGGCTTCCTTTCGCATTAAATTTAACTGTTCCACATGATAATACTTAAGGAACACCTTAAAATAATTAAAATAAAACACAAATAAAACTACGGCATGCAGGTGTGGAACAGTCATGTGCTGTGCTCTGAAGACTAGATTATATTCTAAACATTTTTCGATTTTGGAAATCACTATCTTTTGCTTCTTTGGCTTGGACGTTGCTATCACATTATAGATTTTTATGATTGAAGAAAACCCCTCTTTGAGAAGGAATATAGTTTAACAATCATACTTTTTATTTGCAACAGGTACCTAGGTTTTGTTGGATAGGCCAACATGAGTGGAGGATACCAAGCTCTTTTATCAAAGTTTTAGCATCAGATACTCTGGATAAAGCTAATTTTTTATGCTTTTTGAAAGAAGAGATAATTAAACTTCCCAAACTTAAAAATCTTACAAATCTATTTGTAAGAGAGAGGACAATTATAGTTAGAGGAGTTCATTCACCAAATGTTTACTGAGACCTATTCTATGTACTTATCTGCTGGAACACAAAGGTGAACAAACCAGGGGCACTGCCCTGCAGGGGCTCACAGTGTTGTCAGTGGAGAGAGTAAGGCAGAGAGAGGGTCCCATGCAGAATGAACAACCTTCTCACCGGACCCAGCAGCCACTGTGAAGATAGGAGGGCTGGTTTTTGATGATTCTAAAATCAAAATGAATCGGAGCAACAGGGGAGCCTGAAGGCTCGGAGCTGTTCTCAACTAAGAGTTTTCAACCACTCCCAGGAAATAGGAAGGTATGTTTTTTTTCTTTTAATGGCTAAATTTACTAATGAAAGTCACCTCAAAGAGAGTTTATTGAATCCACTAAGAAGTCACTTGAATTCAAATTTAAGAGCTGAGTCATGAGACCTGGTAACCCTGACTGTAGAATTCTCTCAGCACTTAGAAGCCTGGCACCAAGGGCCAACAGTTTAGCATTACAGGTTTTGATTGAATTTAGTTTTAATTTCTACAGGACTCTAGATGCTAATATATTTAGTCTATTCTACTGCCGACAATTCATTTAAAATTCAATCTATCTAAAAAGGTCATCATTTTTTTTTGCACAGCATTAGGAATGTTCTTATATTGAACACTTTTATCCATCTTAATGAATTGGAAAAGGTGAAGTGGAAAAATACAAATAGCTTTAAAATGCTGCTTAAATATCATGCAAAACTGGAACTGCAAAGGGCCTTTTTACAAGTTAAAACTCCATTTGAAGTTAGGCATGTGTTTCAGACCATAAATCATGAGATGTCAGCCTGACAAAATTCACTCTTGTGAGAATCTGAAAGAAAATGGTGTGAATAAAAAACATATCTTTGTAATGCTCAGGAATTCCCCTTACTAAATACTAAAGTAAATACGGATTACTGAATATGTGGGACACTCCGTATAAGATAAACACTTTGAAAATTTCCTTAAATTGTTACAGGCCTAACTTTTCTTTTTTTAAACTAATTTTTATTGGAGTATAGTTGATTTACAATGTTGTGTTAGTTTCTGCTATACAGCAAAGTGAATCAGTTATAAGAAAGACAAATATCATATGACATTGTTTATATGTGGAATCTAAAAAAAATGGTACAAACGAACTTATTTACAAAACAGAAATAGAGTCACAGATGTGGAAAACAAACTTATCGTTACCGAGGGGGAAATCGGTGACGGC
Organism: Globicephala melas; assembly: GCF_963455315.2. Lineage (NCBI taxonomy): Eukaryota > Metazoa > Chordata > Mammalia > Artiodactyla > Delphinidae > Globicephala > Globicephala melas. The sequence continues at coordinate 9,993,569 of NC_083315.2, forward strand.
AGGGGGGGGATAAATTGGGAGATTGGAACTGACATATACACACTACTGTATATAAAAGAGGTAACTAACAGGCCTAACTGTTCATATGAACATATGAACATTCTGTCCCACACTTCCCACAGCTAATATAGATTTCTTGGCAAGGGCGGCATGTCAGTCTGTGGAAGAGCTGAAAGCAATTACTCTTGAGTGGTCAATCTGAGTACTTCTTTGCCTTAGCTTGATTTTCTTCTCCATCCTCCCCCAGTGATACATTTAGTGCACTCCCAGGATCTGGTCCTGTTTATCTCCTTATCCCCATCTTGTTTGTAATGCTCTGAGGATATCTGAGAAGTAAATGCATCCTTTCTCCAAGAAGCCACCTATCTTACTTCCATATTCAAAACAGGTTATGATTTTGTACTTCATTCTTTAAGGCAGGGGTCCCCGACCCCCAGGAGGAACCGGGCCGCACAGCAGGAGGGGAGCAGCAGGCGAGCGAGCGGAGCTTCATCTGCCGCTCTCCACCGCTCCCGTTACCGCCTGAGCCATCCTCCTCCCGCCCCCCATCTGCGGAAAAACTGTCTTCCACGAAACCAGTCCCTGGTGCCAAAAACGCTGGGGACCGCTGCTTTAAGGGATTAAATAAGCTAAGATCTCACAGGCTCTCAGATCTGATACATAAACACACCAATATCCAAACACCTATAGTGTGCGTCTAGTAATAACATTTCACTCCAGATAAATTTCAAGTTTACAACAAAAGCAGATTTGAGAATTAGGAAAATAAAGAAAAACAGAATCCTATTGAAATCATTATGATTCTCGACAGCTTTTTGACTATATTTGGTGCTGATAAAACAGAGAAAATATAAAAGTCTGTTTTCTAGAGTCACCCCTTCCATCTTTTTTTGGATAGCTCTTCAAGATATATTTTTCTTGAATTTCTTAAAAGAAACCTTTACGAGAGCAAAGTGTTTAATTTTGCTGAAGAAGGAAACCGCTATGACTTTATCAATTTTCTTCCCGTTTCAAGCTAAAGATTCTATAACATGAAAAGCCATGATATTTTCAATCACTGTAAAATGTAATTCTCAGTACATCCACCATAAGTATGAATTTTTTTCTTGAAAATTATATGAAAACATTACTTTTGTTTTTCCAAGAGCCCAGTTATCAAGACCAGCTTTTTCCAAAATGGTGGCACAGGTGTCAGGGCTCAGTGGAGGTTCTTCACACCACTTGTAACAGAGAACGTGGTACCTTTGAATGGGAGAGAGGGCTGGTTAGTATTTCATAAAAGTTTAACGTCTCAGGAGCCTGGTGGGCTTCTTAGAACAACTCTGCAGTAAACTGAATTCCAGACTGACTACTTGTGTAATTTGAGCATTGTTTTTCACTTCAGTGATGCTTTTCAACACAACACTAAAACCCCGTACAAAACTCTGTCGTTCAAAAAAAAATTAACTGGATATTTTTTAGAAAGCAACCTTTCTCTGGTCACTAAAAGCAGAAGGACCGCAGTGGCAGAAGCAGAGGGAAAGATTTCATTCATTTTTTTCATCTTCACAAAAACACTGGGAGCTGATCTTCAAATTGGATGAAGGAGTTTAATTCTACACAAACTTCCCGCATTACAGCAACAATTGAGGGGAGGAAGTGAGTAAGGGCTTAATGCAGGAGGGAAATGAGAGAGGAGGAGATACTGCCCATCCGCCTGTGTTCTAGATGTCATCTCTTCCTGCCCCTCCTCCTCTTTTCTTCTGTGTATTTTCAATCCCCTTTCTCTCTCCAGCCTCCTCACACTTAGCGCAAAGCAATCCCCCTGAGTGCCTCTCCTCTGAAATGCTTCCATATCCCCCACTAGCTTTGTGGACAAACAGAAAGATGGTTTAGGATAATTGTCTCCAGTTCCCTACTTCCCATCACTCCTCCGCTCCTGGGATCTCATTTAATCGCATATGCTCTTTTAGTGATGAAGCCTTAGCCGGTTGTTTTCCATCCTAATCCTAAGTGTTCCTTCTGTAGTTCTCCGTCTTGAGAGAGTGTCCCTGAGATTCCCAGCCCACCCTGCCCCTCCCCCGTTTCTCCTCCTCCTTTTCAGTCTCCTCGACATGCCTCCTCGACTTGCTGCTTCAATGCTAGGGCTCTACAGTGCTCTGTTTCTTTCTAAGCTCTCTCCACGCGTCACGTCTACATGCACGGCTCTGACTGTTCCCTGTATGTGATGACTGCTCTACATACATCCTCAGCCCTATTTCCATAAACTGGGAACACATTACTTCTGACTGCCTACCCTACATCCCCACCTGCTTATCCCACAGACACTCCAGACGCAGCAAAATGCCTCACCTTTTCCTTCTTATCTCTGTGAATGATGTCACCCCTTCTTAAAGTACTGAAGCTAGAAATCTGCGTGTCATCCTAGATTCTTTCCTATTCTTCACTCGGTGTATCCGACAAGCTTAGAAGCCTCTCTGAAATCCCTTTTTCTCTAGTCCTACTGCCCTCACCTTAAACCACCTCCCGACTGGCTATGTGCGTCTTCACGCCCTCCTCCCCGCTTCCTAGCCGATGTCCACAGCTCTGTCTGAATTATCTTAATAAAATGAAAATCTGATCAAGTCCTTTCCTGACTTGAAAGTGTCCGAGAATTTCCCAAGTTCTAAGCTGGGACGGCAAAAGCAGGTGCTTTCAAAGGCTGGGCAGGCCACGTGAATACGTGAGCCGGGAAGTGTGACAGTGTGGGAAATGCAGAGGTCACACCTGCTGAAAGGCCGTCTTTAAAACTGGCTGCCACGCATGATGACGTCTGCGTGCCCCCTCCTGCTCTGTATCCCTGCCCGCCTTGCTAGCCTCACCCTTGGCCATCTTCCACGGACATCTTGGGCTCCAGTCATGAAAGCTATTCACAGTTATGCCAAAGGGCCACATCTGCTCGTGGCTCGATGCTTCTGGGTGTGTCATCCTCTGTGCCTGTATGTCCTTCCATCCTCACTCCTTGTTCCCTCAAAGAAGACCTACTCTTTCAATATTCTAGAAACGCTCTTTAACAAATCTTCAGTGAATAGACCACTGGACTAACATTCTATTTCCCTGTGTAAGACACACCGGCTGATGTCCACTGCACACTTGGGGTGCGTGGGCAGCAGCTCTGCCTAGTGTGCCTGGGCGCTTCTGCTCCTACCAGGGGAGCTGTGTTTGCTGCCAAACCTGTTCATTCACTTGGTGAGGAGTTATTCAAATAAATATCAGATAAACTGATGAAACGTGAGTGAGGAAAGCCAGAGGGCTCTTTCTCGAAAAATGCATCAAATGCTTTGGTAAGACCTTCTAAAGAAGTACTTATTCTAAAAAACTATGGAATTAAACGTGGATGAAGCCATTCCAGAAGTTGGAGCAGAATCGTAAGAATCAAGGAATATTTAGCCCTGTGATTGTTTCGGGAGTTATCTTTAACTTCTTGCTTCCCCTCAAGAAATACGAATGGAAATCATACATAAGGGATTATGAACAGTTTATGTAAGAAAGAGTCAATAAACTCTGATTAGTGGACATTATTCAAAGAAAAAAATAAGCCTATATCAAAAGATTGAAAAATGAATACATGTTGATGTTCTAATATATATTACTTTTATGATTATCTGCTTTCTCTGAATTTCTGCTATAATCTAAGAAGTCTCCCCCTTCTCTCCTCACTCCCCCCCAGCTCTACTTCATGCTCCCAGACCTGCACACTTTTAGTAAAAATATCCACTCTCTTTCATTTGTGTAACAAATACTTATTGAACACCCAGCATGTGCCAGGCACCCTCCTAAGTGCTGGGGACACTGCAGTGAACACGGCAGACCAACACCCTGGCCTCCTGGAGTTTATGTTACATCGTATGATAATGTAGATAATCAGATCCCTGTTCCCACAACTAGTCTGGACTGTGAGTTTCTTAACGTCAGAGGTTCTTTTATGAATCTTTGGGTTAAGATCTGAGTTAACCTTTTGTTCAAGGACTGGAACATAGTGGGTCTGAAATTAAATGCTTGTTGAGTGACTCATGGACTGTCTCTGGGACTTGCTGTGGAAATAAACATCTAGGCACACCAGATGAGCTTATGGAGGAAAGCCCCAGACCTGTGCTTTGTTGTGCCTCGTTTTAAATCCAACATACTGACTCTGCTTTGCTTTTTATGGGTTCGCTTCATGGTGTACATTGTGGTATTTTAGACCACAGCACAGTAGGTTGTAAGTAATTCGGGGAGTTTGAGGCTGAGGCAAAAATAATAATGAAAATAATTATAGCTGCTATGTATTGTCGACATGTGGCTCTATCTACAAACTTCATATATATTACTTCATTTACTGTTTAAAACCACCTATAAAGTAGATATTGATACTATCATCATCATCCTTATTTGCAGATGGGAAGACTGAAGATTGAACGTTACTCAAGTAACGCTGAACAAAGTCACACATTTAGTAAGTGGCAGAATTGGGATTCAAACCTGGGTTTTCTGATTTCAAAGCATGTGTACTTACCTCCTTCACTACACTACTTCCTTCGTTAAGTTCTGTTTGTTTTAGAGCTCTGAAAGCCAAACCATTGTGTATAGGTGCCTGGTGGGAAAATAGAGCCAACTTCAGTGGCTTCTTAGTATAAGGGTTCATTTGAAGTAACTACAGTAAAAACCCAGTGTCTTGTGCAAAGTAAGTTCATGTTATGTGTCTTCCTTAAGGATTATTTCTTTGTCACAAAACAGAAGAGTTTGTCTACAACAGAATGGACAAAGGGTCTGATGAATTTTGCATCTTACAAGGAGGGTTAGTCAAAGGCTAAGCCAGACAGAGGAGGGTTATTTAGTCCTATTTACACCTCCACAGGGCCTTTGCAAATTGTCCTGCCTTCCTAAGAGTCTAGCCAATTCGGATGACAGTTTTCAAATTAGTGACAGAGAAAAGGCTTAGCCTTTTATTTCTGGAGCTCCCTAGATTCAGAACAGTTATTCACATGTTCTCCATAAGCTTAGTTTTTTCCCCTCTTCATTTATCATGTAGTAATTTGCTATTCTATAATAGCGTGGGACTTGGAAGCATATTTAAAATTTTATTCTCACCTCTGACCTTCCAAATAAGTTACTTTCAAGTACAACATCGTCAAGAAAATCAGCTCAGCTCGTCTACGGGCCAGATTGTAAAACCATAGATAGTTTTGAAACTACTAGTTTACTCTAGCATTTAAGGCTCTCTCTTCATAACTTTACCTGATCGGTTTGCCCATCTGATCCCATCTTTATAATGTCTGTCACGTCAGTGACACATACTGCTCAGCCAGTCTAATCCAAGTCCCTCTAGTCTTTGGAACACCAACCTGTACACCAAGGAAGCCCCTTCCTGTCTTCTCCATAAACTATGCCCACCATCAGATCCCTGTTTAGCACTCTTTCTTGATATTCTCTCTTATCAGCCTTCTTGGAGGTCATCTTTCTCTTCCCTGAACTCTTACATAATGTACCATCCCTTTGGATCTTGGTATTTATTACCCTGCATTGTTCATTAACCTCTAAGTCTGCAGCTCTGAGAATCCTAACTGGACTGTTAACTCTTGAGGATCAAGCAAGCTTTAAAACTCAGTGTCTTCCACAGTACTCAGCACAGTGCCTTGTATATTAAAAAAAGTCACTGAAATTTAAGGGTACTTATATTAAGAATATATTAATGTTACCTATATTGATAGTTAAGCAAGTTAAAGATGAACTCTTCTCCTAAAAAATGAAAAGTGTAATAATAAGGTCAAATTTTAATTTGAAATTTGAAACTCAAGAATGTTTGGGTTACCTGCTTTCATGTACAGAATGGAGAATTTACCTACTGGCCAAATAAGAAATTCCAGTATTTTTTATTTCTTAAGTTTTGAATATAAAATTGTGTCTGCTCTGTGAGAAGTAAAGTCAATGATTAAATGTTGGCGTTACTTCTGAACTCTAAACCTTGAAGTTTTTAAGTCTGTCTTAAACTACTATAGAAGAGTTGCCAATATGAAAGTCACTATATTTATGTAATTTTGCTCTCTGTCATGAAAATGTGGGAGGGTTTTCTTTCTATCAAGGCAGTTCAAATGAATACCTTTCTTTCCTTTCCTAGGTCTCTAAAGAAAAAAAATCAAAAATTACCATGAATTGCTGAAAATATGCAAAAAGAATTAGAATTCTCATTTCATTTAGAAAGGGTCTTGGTTACCCCAAGTAAAAGAATGTTTCACACAGACAAGACAATGTTTTGTGGTTTTTTTGTGATTGCACAGTTCATTGTGCAATCACAAAACTTTGTTTTATTCTTAATATTACTTTGTACACTCTTTAAAAAGGCAGAGAATGTTACCTATGGAGACTTCCTCAAATGCTAGGCTTTACCTGAAAATTGTAATAGACTTCACTTTTGAAAATTGAAACTTCAAGTTTAATGGCTAAATCATCGAATTGATAAGTATCAGAAACATGGGCATTTCAAACATTAAATATATAAGATATTGAGCCTCTATAGCACCACTAGTGTGTTAGTTGATCATATACATTTAATACATAACTTAATTCATTTTACATTAATCTCGAACATTGAGAAGGGCTCCTCAAACCTAATTGCTTCTGTATGTCTTCTAAATCCCCTTTAGAGACTATCTCACTCGATCGTCGTAACAACTCTATCAGGCAGTCATGAGGAAAATGAGGTTTCCTGGAGGCCAGGGTTTCTCAGCCTTGACACTGTTAATATCTTAGGCTGCATAATTCATTGTTGGGGGCGGGGAGGTTGTCCTGTGCATTTTAGGATGTTTAGCAGCATCTCTGGTCTCCACACACTAGATGCCGTCAGCACCCTGCCCTCCCACCAGTTGTGACAACCGAAAATGTCTCCATACATTAACGTGTTTTTTGAGGGTCAAAGTCTCCCCTCATTGGCGATCACTGGTACCGGCTCATGGTCACCCAGCAAGTGGCAGAGCTAAGATGAGAACCGGCTCCCCAGAACAGAATCTCAGACCCCTCTGTCATCCTGTCTCTGACCTGGGTCTCTCAGCTGACAACAGAAATTTCCAGCCCCAGTTAAGAGTTACCTGCTCTTTCGACACACAATCATTTTCATGAACAAAATGCCTCCTTTCTAGAACCCCTGCGTGATTCTCTTTCTGTTTCCTATCAATTCTTCTCAAGACTTTTTACTGTACATGGAAACTAAAAAGAAGTCCACATACCGCTTTATAAAGTTGGCAAAAAGTATCCGATGTGAGTATCCCTGCCTTCGAATTCTCGCTGTTTCCAGAATGCCTGTGTAGCGAAGCTGGAGCAGGACTTTCTCTTTGTCGTATTTTCTTGCCTGACGTTCATTGTTTGGTTTGATGCAGCGGACAAAGTGAGGTTGGCCGACCACCATTTTAGATAACAAATCCATCAGAGAATACTATAATATGCAACAAAAATAAAATTCCCAGCATAGCATTCAGAAACTTATGAGCTCGCAGGTCTTTCTTTTAATTATAAGAATAAAATCTGAAAACTGAGAGTTACACAGTAATTCACAATGAGGGATATATGTGTTAATAAATATTTTCTTGATAGTATATTTTAAAAAATACATATTTACTCATAAAAATGTAGAGGCAATAACTAGGAACTTAGCTATTAAAAGGTTGCCTGTGAATTCTTTTTTTTTTTTTTTTCGGTACGCGGGGCTCTCACTGTTGTGGCCTCTCCCATCGCTGAGCACAGGCTCAGCGGCCATGGCTCACGGGCCCAGCCGCTCCGCGGCATGCGGGATCTTCCCAGACGGAGGCACGAACCCGCGTCCCCTGCATCGGCAGGCGGGCTCTCAACCACTACACCACCAGCGAAGCCCTTGCCTGTGAATTCTTAAGGCAACTTTAATTAATAGACGAAATTATTTTTGATATAGCTTGTTTGGAAGTAATTATATCCTCTCAGGGAAACTGGCCAAATTACAATATTTAGCACACAATCTGGTTTCCTCCTTATACGATTAATTTCCTTGTCTAGTTCTTTTTTTGTAGAAAGTACGAAAGTAAACACTTTAATCCCTCTGAGTACCATCTCCTAGTTTAAAATAAGGACTGAGAAGTTAATGCATTTTACTGTGTAAGACACAGTTATAAAAATAAGCAAATCCACTGAAGTATTCTAATCTGCTCTAGTTTGATAATTTCCTGATTTTAGAAATATTTTAACCACATAGATATGAAAACCGTCTTCTGCAGCAATACCGTATTAAAACAGCAGCCAACTGCTGGACAACCAAGCATAACACAGTAGGATAATCATGGTTCAACTAAAATGAAATCCCAACCAACCAGTATGTCAAAGACTGGGATTACGATTGTTGGCAAGGTAACGAGTGTATGAACATAGACAGCTGTTGATGGCTGAATCTCCTTTACTGATGGAAATATAAAGCCTGGGTTACAAAGCCAGTGCAAACCAAATCCTGGAATTGGGCAACTGACAAAGCACTGGGTGTGCACAGCTTCCTCTTGGGCACCGACACTCAGCTGTGAGCTTCTTCAAACAGCTGGGGTCTGCCACTTTGGGACCCTGTTCATAACATTTATCTGTGAGTCATCATTGCAAACATCTGCCAGACACTAGAGATAGAAAGGTGATAGACGTGTCTGTTGGCATGCTGAGCAAGAGCTCCCTGCAATTTAGGCACTGGTGCTCCTTAGGGACCAAGGCAGAGTATTATATCATGTTCATCCTCCTCTGCAGAGTGAAACATAACTTAAAATATGGTACATACTATACGGAATTGCCTTCTATCCCTTTTCACTGCAGCCCGAGGTGTAAAACGACTTTATGAATGCATGGCTGGAACATACACACACTGTTTGATGTCAACAACAGTGGTATGATAATGGTCTTGGATGACTCACTTAAAGACGAAAATAATCTGGCTGTAAATACTTTCAGTCCTTCAGCTGTGCTGCAGCCTGCTGTAAGGTGGATGTACCAGCAGCAAACGAGATATTAAGCATATAAATGCACTACGTGCTACTCAAAGATGTTAAGCACACACTGTCTGCTACGAGCTTAGGACTTGAGAAATATTTAATAAAGCTACCCAGTTATTTTTAAAAGTATTTCATGACTCTGTTAGGGAACTGGATTTATTCACTGAACATGTAGTAAATTTAACCCTATTTCCTCCCCTTCTCCCACATTACATGGTATTAATAAATTTCTAAATTTTAGGTGGTATTTTATTCATTTTCATTGGCTGGTTAGTATGATTTTATCAGAGAGATAAACAAGAACTGGAACCAATAATGAAGGCAGGGTCATCTAGAGTTTGTTCTCCAGGGCACAGAGAGAATGAAGTGCTTCTTTTCTTTCCTATCTCTCTCCTATCTTGTCCAAGGAAGAAAGGTCACCTTGGTCCTATGCTAAGGACACAGTGATTCACTTCCTTGGCATGTTACTGGTATCTCCCTGGTGTCCCTTCTCTTTGTCCCGTGCCTACACCAGTTCTGTTTTTCTTTTGAGGTGCTCAGCTCGTCTAGGTACAGGGAGATGTGGAATGGAGGTGGATGCTCAACCTTGTCCATCTGTCCACCTTCAGATCATTCAGGGGTGGGAAGGAGGGCTGATGGTTTTCATACCACTGAATTTCAAACCCTTTTAGGCTTTATTCTAGTGAAAATGTATTTGGTTCTATGGACAAATTGTAACCAAGCTACAGACCGCCATTAAGATTGACCTAGTATACAATAATTTCATCAATAAAATACCAAAGTAAACCAACCCATAGGTTTTTGAGAATGCACTGTAATATATCGTGTATCTAACAGATAGTAAATGAAATACAACACAAATTCTCTTTTGCTAATAGCACTCTGATATTTGTTACTTACTTTTAATCTGTAACTCCCATTTAGAATAAATAACATGCCTAAGCACACACAACATAATTTAATATCTTACTCTAAAATACGATGCAACTGTTTGTGTTTTCATGTTGGTTGTCTCTCTGGCGTGACGGGCGGCTTCTCCAGTTTCACCCTAAGACCCAGAAAGACAGCGATAGTTCAGCACCTATTGTAATTTATGCTCTACAGGGAGCACGTGGAATTTTCCTTAGTCTATGCCTTCACACACATAAAATAACAAAATGTTGAATTTTAATTTTAAGGTAATTGTTTTGCCAGTCTCATTGGGATTTTAATCAGTTTTGCCTGGAATGTATCTCTGACCTTAGCTAATATATTTTTAGTTGGTCTTAGAGTAACATTAAAACTAGCTATAAATGAAGAGTTAGGAATATATCAGAAATGCATGATTATCTTAGTGACTAGCGGTAATATGAACATAAGTATCTGTTTAAGTAGAAAAGAAAGATCAAAGGGAGAAAACGAAGGGAAAGGCTGTTTACTCTTATCATACAAATACTTCCATTGTAAAGGTTAGATTCTTAGACTCAACTGCCATGAAAAATACATTTCCTTACCTTTGTCACGTTGATTGATTTTTCTGAAGTCCTCATTTGATAGTTCATTATGTTTTTAGTTTTAGAATATGGCAGATTACCTATGGGAATGTAGATAAAATTAATACACCTTTTAGAATCCTTAATGGTAGAAGATTTCCTCCATTTACTTCAATGTTAAAATAAGCATTGCTGGCCCTGCAATATTCATACTCACGTGCTTGGTTAACTAGTTATTGAGACACTTAGAAATCAAATAATATTACTTGAAAATGTATAACAAATTTTAAATTCAGAAAAACACTCCAGCTTAGGGAATAGAAAAAGGAGAGGTAAGTGTTGGATTTCCGTTTAATTGCTACAAGATATGGGGTGATTAGGATAAAGGGAGCAATTTGCTTCTTTGTGTGTGTGTGCTAAATAGCATCTGAGACTTTCTTTAGTGCAAATGTAAGCTTTACAATGGGCCTTAAAAATCATATGGATCATTAATTCACATGAAGTAGTTATAAGCAAATCAAGTGTGGTTGAGGGCAAAGGACGTTTTCAACCTAACATTCAGAAATATATGCCTGGTGCTAGGGCTCTATAATTGTACACAACCCAAGGCTGTGGAAAATCACAGTGTAGTGAGAAAGATTACGTCCTCTGAAGCCAGGAAGACCTGGGTTTGCACACCAGCCGCAGTGTTTAAATTGTGGATCATCGACTTAGTCTCTGAGTCACAGTGTGAGTCCATAAAACGTGGATAATTACGCCTACCTCACAGGATTCTGATGACAGGTGACGGTGTGTCTAGTCCGTGGTGCCTGGAAATGTCAGTTCTCTTTCACTCGTTGCCCACCTCCCACCAAGCACAGTACACCAACTAACCCACGAGCCAAGAGTTTATCATCCTAGTAGGAATGTTCCAAGTATCTCCAGAATTCCGTATCACTTCAGGAAGATTGTTTCTCTTTCATTCTTGCAGGCAATGAGGCTACATATTTTGGCAAATTCCTCACATTTTTTTTGTGGCTGCAGAAGGCTGGCTCAGAGATGAGGGTGCAGGAAGGAGCCCTGCCTGGGGTGCGGCTGGCAGCGCCCTGTTCTGCTCTCATCCCCTTTCCCTCATCACCCCAGGAAAAGTGCTGGGGAGGGGGGGTGACTTTTGTGCGGGGCTGAAACTGCATTCGGCACGGTTCCCTCTTGAAATGTGACTCTTGCTGAACAGAGCTGAGTGGACAGAGACAGTAACTGATGACCGTCAGAGGGGCAGCTTCAGGAAGTATGCCTACTGTTCTTTTTCTTTCTTTCTTTCTTTTTTTTTTTAGGATTATCAGGGAAAGTTTTAAAAAAATAATTTAATTGGGAGAAAAAGTGATCATAGACTTGGAGATTTCTTGGAAGCCTGATGAACATACAAAGTGCTAGAAGCACATGAATTAGGACAGACCCTTTGCTTAATAGATATCATTACTTAATATTAAGCAAACATAAAGTAAAATTTTAAGTCTATCTGAAAATCAAACAACTAGAGGGAATTTAAAGATTACTAATTTCCCTTTAACAAAATTTACACACTAACCATAAAATTATTTAACAACAAGATAAAGTGAGAGCCTTTCAAAAACTCATTTATGCATACCAGCAAGAACTAAAATAAGCGTAGATCTTAATTTCAGAGAAATGTATCCTCTTTGCATCTATAGTTGACCTGATGAACGAACCTGTGATAAAACAAACTAGAGATTTGAGCTGCCAGCAATTCTGATGTATTTCCCCCTAATGCTGGCCGAACTATATTTCATATTTGCATGCAAAGGGCCATGGTTATTTTAGAATCTTGCAGAAGCATAGTGTAGAACCAACGAACCTGAGCTTTCAAGCCTAATTCTAAGACTTCTCAGCGGGGTAATGTTGAGAAAGCAGCTCAACGTTCCCCAGTCTCAGTGTGTCATCTGTAAAAGCAGTTCCTCCTCAGAGTGTTGTTTTTAATTTATTTATTTTTGGCTGCGTTGGGTCTTTGTTGTTGCATGCGGGCTTTCTCTAGTTACGGTGAGCGGCGGCTACTCTTCGTTGCGGTGTGTGGGCTTCTCATTGCGGTGGCTTCTCTTGTTGCGGAGCACAAGCTCTAGGTGTGTGGGCTTCAGTAGTTGTGGCACGCGGGCTCAGTAGCTGTGTTGCACAGGCTTAGTTGCTCCGCAGCATGTGGGATCTTCCCGGACTAGGGCTCGAACCCGTGTCCCCTGCACTGGCAGGCGGATTCTTAACCACTGCGCCACGAGGGAATCCCGAGTGTTGTTTTTAGAAGTAAATGAAAGTACTTAGTACAGTGACTAGCACATTGCAATTTCTAAATAAAGCTATCTATTGTCATTGTTATTATTATTATATGTGTACACATCTAGCTGAATGTAAACCCCAAACACCTTTGATAGCTTTGAGGTTGAGTTACTGAAACACCTTTGACTATAGAGTTCTGCTCTCCTCCCTGGCCAACTAGACGCTGTTCTGCTGAAAGTCAGGAGACATGGCATAGTATTGAGAACCTGGTTGCATATTTTATAAGGGTGAAAACATGAAATCAGATGCGTAGATGCTGTTGGCAGATACAAAAAGATGGCTATCTTTATGTGAATTCACTTTATTAAGAATATTTATAATATATATCATCTTTTAGAGTTAATATGAGACAAGGGAGAGCCGCATCAATCTGTTTGTGTTAAATGCTCCAAAGCTGGAGCTTTAATACAATTATATTGTTTCTAACATTCAAAGGCTTTCTTTTTTTTAAATTTTTATGGGAGTATAGTTGATTTACGGTAGACAATTGTTAAAGTCAAAACTGAAGACTTCTTTTATGAACAAGATAAAGTAACACAAACTGGATTACCTTCTCACCTAAAACAACTAAAAAGACATACGAAGTCTATGGAACAGTTTTTTTTTTCTTTCCAATTTTTTTACTGTGGTAAAATAGACATAACATAAAATTTAGCATCTGAACCTTTTTAAGTATACAATTCAGTGGTATTAAATACATTCATAACGTTGTGCAACCATCACCACCATCAATCTTCATAACCCTTTTCATCTTGTAAAACTGAAATTCTATACCCATTAAATACTAACTCCCCATGCCCCCCATCCCAGCTCTTGACAACCAACATTCTACTTTCTGTCTCTATGATTCTGACTACTCTCAGTACCTCATATAAGTGGAATCATGGAGTATTTGTTTAGGAGCAACAATTTTTGCATGAAGCAACAATTTTTGCATCAATATAGGACACTGATCCCTGAGAGAGAGGAAACAAATGAGCTGAGCCCTATGATTACTCCAGCTTTCTGTCCAGAGGGTTTATGTTGCAATGCAGGGAGAGGAACCCAATGAAGCCTGGAGAGAACAGATGTAACCAATAGGAAACAAACAGCAAGAGAGTGTCAAGCCCAACCATATTGCTAATCACATTAAATGTAAATTGTTTGATCACCTCAATTAAAAGGCAGAGATTATCAGGTTGGATTTAAAAAAGCAAGGCCCAATTATATGCTGTCTACAAAAAACCCACTTTAAATATAAACTCAAAAAAAGTTGAAGTTAAAAGCATAAAAAGATACACCATTTAACTACTAATCATAAGAAAGTTGGAGTCTTCCTATTAATATCAGGCAAAGTAGATTTCAGAACAAAGAATATTACCAGACATAAAAGAGTTATTTAGTAATAATAAAGGGGACTATTCATCAAGAAGATATAACAATTCTAGATGTTATGCATCCAATAACAGACCTTAAAGTACATAAAGCAAAAACTGATAGAAATGAAAGTAAAAATAGATAAATTGACAATTATAGTCAGATATTTCAAAACCACTTTCGCAGTAACTGAGAGAACCAGGAGAGAGAAAACTTGTAAGTATACAGAAGATCTGACCAATATTATCAACCAAGTTGACCTAATTGCCACTTATGGAATACTCCACCCACCAACAGCAGAATACACATTATTTTCAAGTGCAAATGAAACATAAAACAAGATAGAGCATATTCTGGGCCATAAAACATGTCTCAATAAAGTTAAATGAATTAAATCATACAAAGTATGCTTTCTGAGCAATACAAAATTAAATTAGTAGTACATAACAAAAATATACCTGGAAATCCCAATATATTTAGAAATTAAATGTAATACTTATAAATAACCCCTATAAATGCCTATATTAGAAAAGAAGAAATTTTCTTAAATCAATGACTTAAGTTTTCATCTCAGAAATCAGAAGGCAAAATAAACCCTGAAAGAAACAGAAGAAAACAATAAAGACAAAAGCAAAAAAAAAAAAAATCAACAAAATTAAAACTAAAAATTCAATAGACAAAATCAATGAAACTAAAAGTTGGTTCTTTGAGAATATCAATAAAATTGATAAACGTCTAGAAAATCTATCAAGAATAAAATGAGAGAGAACATACATTATCTATATCAGGAATAAGAGAGCTGATATAACCTCAAGATCTACAGACATTCAAAGAATAATAGGGGTTATTGTCAAATTTATGTCAATAAATTTGACAGCATAGATTAAATAGATATTATCAAATTTATGTCAATAAATTTGACAGCACAGATTAAATAGAAAATTTTCCTAAAAGATACAACCTACTCTAAAGCTATTTCAGATTGACATATACAAACTGCTATATTTAAAACAGATATCCAACAAGGACCTACTGTACAGCACAGGGAACTCTGCTCAATATACTATAACAACCTAAATGGGAAAAGAACTAGAAAAAGAATAGATACATGTATAAGTATACCTGAATCACTCTGTTGTACACCTGAAACCAACACAACATTGTTAATCAACTATACTCCAATATAAAAAAAACTATATTTCAATAAACATTTTTAAAAAAGACTTTCTCAGGAATAAAAGTCAGTAAAACGTTCAGAAATCAATCCATGTAACTCACCATATTTATAGATATAAAGCAAAAACAAATGATAATTTCAATAGATGCAGAAAATTCATCTATGTACGTCAAGAACTCATCATATTTTACTGTCTAAATATATGCTCTTTATTGTGTGTCAGTTATACATCAACAAACTATAAAAAATGAAGTGCAGAGAACAATTCTGAACTCCAATAAAGAAAAAGACCAAACTACATTTTTTTTTCTACTTAAGAGCAAATGCAAGGATTATATGGTTGGTTGGAAAAAGGCACACCACTTTTTAATCGATTAGGCAGAACTCACTAAACCTGTAGGATCTCAAAGGCTCATCCAATGTTGCCCACTCCTGACACAGCAGGTAATTCTGAACTCTCTGAAGGTGACGGTACTCTTTTAGTGAGCAGCTAGGACACCAACGTCTTTTCTGGTGAGTAATTCAAAACTTTTCTTTAATGGAAACCTAGCTTCTTTGTAAAAATAAAACCAACTCACGCACCAAGAAAAATGGAAGGAAACTGCCTCGGCTTACCTGTTTTTGTTAGAGGGTGGCTGACTAGCTGTCGAATTACGCTGTTTTCCGACGACCTCAAAAGTAGCACAATATCAGTTGGGAGGGTGTCTCTGTTTTTAGCTAAGAACCCACTTGCGTTATAGATGACCTGTTGATAAAGCATGGTATCATCATTGTCACAGTCAATGTCATCACCCTCATCCTCATCAGCAGCATCATTATCATCACCAATAGGTATTTATTGAGAGCTTTACTTAGCGCTAAGTGACAGGTACACAAGGATTTACAAAGGTAGTCCCTTACAACTCGGTTGGAAAAGTGAACCTCTCCAGGCTTACATTATATCTTTTCAGAGAAAAATCTGTGTCATAATGATTGTATTTGGGTTGAAATAATCAAAGAGGTTTGCTTCCTCCCATTTATTATATCATGTTGGCAATGTTGTGGGTCTCCCTTCTCTGTTTGGAGGGTTGGGGCCCCCAAGGTGTTCTCATTTCTGTGATAACTGGTTCACCTGCAGTGAAAAGGCTTTTTATAGATTTAATCTCAGGAGTAGTGTGGTCTAAATACACTGTGGGTGTGTGTGTTTCTGGCACTTCTAAATAATTTTAAGATTTTTAAAGATCAATGCAACCCAAAGATTTTTGTAGGATGGTCCAATGTGGCTGTTGTTATGGACTGAATTGTGTCTCTCCAAAATTAATATGTGGAAAATCTAATCCCCAATGTGACTGTATTTTGGAAACAAGGTCTTTAAGGAGGTAATGAAGGTTAAATGAAGTTTACTGTAAGAGTGAGGCTCTAATCCCACAGGACTAGTGTTCTTGTAAGAAGAGGAAGATACACCAGAGATCTCTTTCTCCCCCTCCTACGTACACAGAGAAAAGGCCATATGAAGGCACTGGGAGGAGGCAGCTATCTGCAAGCCAGAAAATAGACCTCACCAGATGTGCTGGCACCTTGATCTTGGCCTTCTAGCCTCCAGAACTGTGAGGAAATAAATTTCCATTGTTTAAGACACTCAGCCTGTGGTATTTTTGTTATGGCAGCCCAAAAGACTAATACAGTTGTTAAAAATAACTGGATAGGGTTTCCCTAGTGGTGCAGTGGTTGAGAATCCTCCTGCCAATGCAGGGGACACGGGTTCGAGACCTGGTCCAGGAAGATCCCACATGCCGCGGAGCAACTAAGCCCATGCGCCACAACTACCGAGCCCGCGTGCCACAACTACTGAAGCCCATGTGCCTAGAGCCTGTGCTCCACAACAAGAGAAGCCACCGCAGTGAGAAGCCCGCACATCGCAACAAAGAGTAGTCGCCACTCGCCGCAACTAGAGAAGCCCGCGCGCGGCAACGAAGACCCAGTGCAGCCAAAAATAAATAAATTAATCTTAAAAGAACTGGATAAAATGATCATAGGAAATTCTTAACGAATATTTTAAAGTAGGCTTATTTGGAAAATCACATGCTGAAAATCATGAGAAAGGTTATAACTGTGATATTTAAGGTAGATTTTGTTTTCAATGACTAAAGTCTGGACTACTGACTGACACAGAAGTTCTACTAGACTAGAACGCTCAGGGTTCTGTGGTATTTTATTTTGTTTGTATATGTCTATGAATTCCTTCTTGATTTGAATATCTTCTTAGTCCTCCAATATTTATAACATCATTGTGAGGGAAAGACCTGTTATTCTCTACAGAAGGGAAAGAAACTGTCTCCTGGGTTTCTTTCCATATGTAGGATGGCATATCTGAGGTATGCTCTGGTGTAGGAAGTGTATCCACCAATGCATAAACACTGCTTCCTCTGACTGCATGACAGTCCATCAGTTAATTCTAATTAATCAGCTCAGGGATCTGGCCGTACCTCCAGCCTGGTACCTTCTCTTGTTGGGAAGGAGGAAAGACAAAGGCTGCCATGGACAGAGAAGCAACTCAAGTCTGAAGAAGGCAGTTTATACAAAAGGTTCTCAGCTATCATTAAAAGAAGAAAAAAATAGGTACCCATTGGCAGCCAACCACATGCCAAGCCACACCTCAGGATCAGAAAGATGTACTCTTTATATCATTACAGCCATCTATAAATATTTTGGGCCATAATTTTCGTGGCCTTATTATTCAATGAAAGACTAAAGAGAAACTCAGTTATAATGTTTCAGAGTTCTTACCTTTCCTGCATAATGGTGAATTCCAAAACTAACTTCCATTCTTTTAGGCCTCCAGAAGTACTGTGATTTCAGATTACCTTCAAATTTTTCTGTAGAAAAAAATTTAACTCCAATATCAAGCATGTAGGAGGGCCTCAAAAAATACCGATTGAGGGCTTCCCTGGTGGCGCAGTGGTTGAGAGTCCGCCTGCCGATGCAGGGGACACGGGTTCGTGCCCCAGTCTGGGAGGATCCCACATGCTGTGGAGCGGCTGGGCCCGTGAGCCATGGCCACTGAGCCTGCGCATCCGGAGCCTGTGCTCCGCAACGGGAGAGGCCACAACAGTGAGAGGTCCACGTACCGCAAAAACAAAAAACAAAAAACAAAAAACCAACTGACAGAATCATCTCTTTCACCATAAAATGGAAAATGTGCAGTGAATAAACACAGAAAATTTTATACAGTTATTACAAGCAGATTTGTAATATAATTAAAAATGGTAAGGCAAAACTTGAGATCATGAATTTTACCATTCCAATATGATTTAGATCAGCAGGTCTCAAACCTTAGCAAGCAGCAGAATCACCTGGAGGGTTTGTTAAAATAGACTGCTGGGTCCCACCCCCAGAGTTTCTGACTCAACAGGTCTGGAGTGGGATCCAAAAATTAACATTTCTAGCAAGTTCCCAGGGGATACTGATGTTCCTGGCCTGGGGACCCCATTTTAAGAACCACTGGTACAGAGGGAGGAAACTAAGTACTTGAGATTGTCCAGAGAGCTTTGAAACACAGCTGGATGTGAAGCCATGAGCCTAGAAATTTGGTATTTTGGTTCTCTTTTTTATAAGAAGAGCTATAGGTTGTCACTGATTACATAGGAAACACAATAGGATCATACAGGCATGTCTACAACAGTTTTACCAGCACAAGTTCTCTGTTATTTCATGTCCTAGAAGGTACATTTTAACATCAAAATCAAGGGACTAGTATGAAATGATTTCCCCACCACGTTGGGGTTATTTTCTTTTCCATCTAGTATCGTCCAACTAGAGGAGAGAATAGGCAATCAGTGAGTCAGATAAATGACGAGAACATCACAGATGAATTTATTTCCTCCCTGTTAGGTATCTCATTTCCAATTTTGGAGCTGTCCTTTTGCCCTGTCCTCCAATTTCTAGTTTTGGGCTGGATAATTACTAAGGTCATTTCTAACATAAAATCCTATGATTGGGGCTCTACCATAATATAAGGAGAAGTCCAATACTGAAACTTGTTTAATTCATCACTAAATATTTCACCCTATTATAAACATTCACTGGTCTAGGTATTAGATCCAAAGCCTCTTCCCCAAAGTTAGATACGCAGGCTTTGTCACAGCAATACTCTACTAGATATTTAAAAACATTTTTTTAAGTCATTCATAACTACATGACCGTATTACATGAAAACTATGTAGACATACTGAATTTAAAACTCACCTACAAGAGTCTGGTCGGTGGCCTTGGGAAATCTACACTCTTCATCGAGGAGGGACAGTAAACCCATTGGCTTCTGCAGGAACATAT
Organism: Globicephala melas; assembly: GCF_963455315.2. NCBI lineage: Eukaryota > Metazoa > Chordata > Mammalia > Artiodactyla > Delphinidae > Globicephala > Globicephala melas. The sequence continues at coordinate 10,013,197 of NC_083315.2, forward strand.
CTAGGAGAGGCCGGTTATCTTCGTATTCAATAACTCTAGCATCCACATCTTCATTTATGTATTCATTCTGTAACGGAACATGAGATGTATAGAAACACTTAAAATTTTGTGAACAATATGTAACTTGGCAGCAACTACCTAAAATTCTACTTTACACACATGATAAAAAATTACTCCCTACGACCTTGCCCTTAAGCTGAGGGTATCATTTTATTTCTCTCTCCCCAGAAGTGCCAGTTCATTAAAGTTAGCACTGATGATACTCAGGGTAGTAATAAAAAGTTTCTAGCTTCTATACTAGAATTACAGGCATCTCAAGTTTTCCAGATGCAGGAGACTATGTTGTTAATGAGCAGTAATAAAATCATGTTCCAGAATTGATAGAATATTAATTAGGTATATCTTAGGGTTACACTTCCCCCAATTTAAGCCTTTTATCTAAATTCAGAAATGCTGGATCTCTCAAGAACATAGTTTTTCAGTCATGATGACATTTACATTGTTTGGGGTGAACGGCTGTGGGTCACAGGAACAACCAATGGCTGGAGAACCAAGAACACGTAGGTTCCCATCTGGGCTCTGCCACTTGACGAGCCATATATTCCTTTGGAATTTTCTTACTCTTTAAACTTCTGTTTTTTTATCTACTAAACAGAAGTAACAATCTCCATCTAACAAAGTAATAATATCTGGTAATCACTAGTAATCATTTGTGGTGGAGTATGATATAAAATGCATAAAATAAAAACAATAATTACTGTAAGATGTTGGTACCAGCACAACATAGATACTGATGATCTATTTTACAAAAAGGACAAGAAGAATTGTGCTGTAGCTTTGCTTCTATGACTTTTGCCTTCATACTGGGTCCCCCTCACCCCCAGTGCTGCAATGTGTAAAAGACAGGACATAGACGACCTCTGAACTCGGACTTGTAGTGATGCTTACATGGAGGGTTCCCCCCACTTTCTCAGGTGATAAAGCAACTATCACTGGGGAAGTGTATCAAATAATTACTGACTGGGGAAGAATGCCCTGCACCATTCACAAACGAAAGTTACAGGCTACTTTCATTACCATTTTAATATATTCTTTAATTCATTAAATATTTTCATTGAACACCTTATAAAAAGGCACTGTGATGGGTGATAAAAAGATGTTTAAAACAAACTCTCTGTCCTCAGTGAATTTAAGATAAAATTGGAGTGATTAGCTTTGTAAATACATACGCAAAATGCAAGGTAACATGGGATAGATAAATGCTAGGTACGATGTACTACAGGAGTTCAGAGAAAGAGAATTTATTTCTGGGATCTTCATGGATGAATTTAGCCAACGGCAGGTGGGGCATTTCATAAGCCAAAGTTTTAATCTCTGCTTTTGGGGCCTTATAAAATTGAAATCACAGTCAAGAGTGTCACCAGGAAAAAAAGTAAATGTATATTTTTAAATAAAACAAAATCTAATATGTAAAAATGAGGCAGAACCCACTGGTCTAAAAGTTAGATCACCTGAAAGACATTCAGTTTACCCAGTACAAAAAATGGAAACAATGTTTGAAGTTTCACAGCTTTTTCACTTGAAGGTAACCTTGGGAGATGTACACAGACCTAGAATTACGTGACTGTCAGACACATTATGCTGACAGCATATTATAGCTTAAATGGCAACTGCAAAGTTCAAAAGAGGTTTTGTATATTTTCTGTGGAAAGCGTTCAAGGTTATGGTCTAAATCAATGCATTTGTCACTTCTATTTGCCTGTGTCAAAATCCGCTGAGTGCTTCGGTGGCAGGTCATACAGAGCAGAGTAACTTGGTAAACAATGGGCTTAGACCTTTAAGATACTTGTTAGTATCTCCAGGCAAACCAATGGAGAAAAAATGCTGTCACTCAGGATTCACAAAGCACTCGCTTTTAGTAAAGTTATCACGCCTAAAACAACATATTATGTATTTTTATGGCCGTAATGATTTCGAAATGTTCAGTTGTTTTTAAGTATATGTGGACAAATGTAGCTCATGTAACTACTCAGAAAGTCCTCTATGTCCTGTACATTAAACAAATACATTTAAAGCAGATGAGTAGAGCTGTTAACTACAGTAAAGCTGAGCTGTTTAACATATATAATCCCTACTCTGTGGAGAGGCCCCCAATTCCCTTTGGAAAAAGGGATCATTTTAAGCATACATCAAGGAGAAAGGAAGTGAGAAGCCGTGGGTGTTAGAAAACCTCATGCCTGAAACAAGATCTCCTTGTTCTGCATTGAACTTTGAGTGTGAGGCGTGGAAGGACATAGCAGTAAGAGAGCCTATGGAAGATGCATCCGCAGCTACGGCCTCAACAACAAGCTTAAATACTTTGGGCCAGGAGGGATTTGAGATTACTACCTTGAGTCCTCAGACTCACACAGCAGCGTGGGAGGGTGGCCACCATAAACTGATAGGGCTGCAAGCTTCCACATGCTCCTAAGGCAGGTGAAAATGCAAGCGTGGACTGCTCAGCATGGATCACCAACACAGTAAAGGCTCCACGCGTATCACTCAGGTCTCACCCCCTCAGAGAGCCCCTTCCCCGTCTCCTGGTCTGACCCAGCAATACCCATTCCTCCACTGGTCACTCTCTATCCCTGCCCTGTCCCAGCCATCATGCTTTAAATTATTTCACAGTATTTCTAGCATTTTCACTTATCCTCCCTCTCTCTCATTAGAATGAAAACTCCATGAGGACAGAACTTTTATTCCCCTCTGTAGCCTTTTCCTCTGTCTCTAGGGAGACTTGGGTGTGTTAAATAAATTACAAATGAATGAATGGAGCTCTGAGTGACTTTCCTGGGAAATTATCTTCTTTCTCCTCCCCCAGCTTTATTGAAATAGAATCGACACAGAACACTGTGTAAGTTTTAGGTGTACAATGTCTTGATTTGATACACTTATATACTGAAAAATGATGACCACCACAGAGTTAGCTAACAACTCCATCCCATCACATAATTACCTTTTTTTTTTTTTTTTTTTTTGGTGAGAACATTTAAGATCTATTCTCTTAGGAACTTTCAAGTATACACAGTATATAGGCAGCCTAGCAGACTGCATCATCATGTAAAGGATAAACAGGTCTTACCTATCCCCCCAAAGCACCACGTTATCATTTTACTGTTGGAGAATATGTTTTTACTACCATCTGGTAGTTTGGGCTAAGTCTGAAGTTTCAAAAAGAGCTTCCCGAAATCAAGGTTTCAATCAAGGAGTTTGGCTTACATGGTATTTTCTTTCATGCAAGATGGGTATATGCAGTAACAGGGCACACTGAAGTCTTACACTGAACTTGCACCTGAGAAATGAAGTCATATCCTTCTCATGTAGGTAAGTCCATTACCTGACACTGCTCCACAGTTTTAGGTATTTTAGAATCTGGAAGTATTTTAACAGTTGGTTTAGAGGATCCTCAATATTTATTCTCTGTGTTTGCTGTTTCAAGTCATAAATCACTATCTCTTATTTTTATAAGTTTAGTCCACTTTTTAATGATTCTCTGCTTCAAGTCATGGGAGAAGAATGAATGGGATTTATATCAGATGGTATTTGCAGTTCGCCTAGGTTTGTGGCACCGTCTCTGTGTAGATCGTTGCAGACAATGCTACATAGTGAAATTCCTTGAACATTTGTGGAGCACCTGCCATGTGTATATTTAGGGGCAGGTGGGACTGGGGAAGGTAGAAAGAAAGATGAAAAAGGTAGAGTTCCTGCCCTTTAGAGCATAGCAAGAATGCTCTCTGCCTTTCCATTCCAACCTTTAAGTTACATCCTAGGATTTCTTTGCTTTTGCTATATTCTCTTTTTCAGTTGTTCCATCTCCTAGGTCTATATCCTTCCTGTTAGGTGGTCTCTAAGCTCTCCGGCTGTCACAGTCTCTGTCACCACTGCCACCTGCCTCAGTGTTACTGTTCTCTCCAGTCTCCTTCCTTCCAGACTTACGTTGATTCTCCTTGGCCTTTCATGTGAAAATACTGTCTCTCTCTCTTTTTCCTCCCCTCCTTCCCCTCTCCCTTCTTCCTTCTTTCTTTCTTCAACTAGATGGAGCATGTTTTCTTCTGTACAAGAGAATACTTTGTAAGTTCCTTGTTTCTTCTGAACTTCGCTTATTTGTTTGTTCGTGAGAATATCCTGGATGGGTATCAGAAGACCCAGATTCCGGCCCTGGCTTTGTCTAACCAGGCTGGAACGTTGGGCAAGTCACAGGGAGTCATTTGTATCTATGAAATATAAATGATCTATTTAGGTTTCTTCTGGTTCTAACATTTCAGAATGCCAAAACTGCCTGACTGTGTTGTGAAACTTAATGAATAAATGAATAAACGTTCTGTTGACAGAACATTTACAAGGGGGAAGAAGCCACATACACATTTATTCCCTGAAGCCTGTCTTTTAGTAAAAGAATTCCTACTCACCAACTTCTCATATGAGTGTACACACTCATGAAAATACTGCCCGCGTGGAAAGAAACCATTGAGAAGTTACTCACTCTAAGAGAAAGGCTTTATAGGTTGAAAATCTAGGATTTAGGGTGTTATCAGTACTCGAGGTGCACTGAGTATGTTTATTATAGTGAAAAAAGAAATTTTGCCACTCTTTATCTTGGAATAATTTCAAACTAACAGAAAAGGGGCAAGAACAGCACAAAGAATTCCCATGTACCCTTTACCCAAGTTCCCTGATCCCTAGCATTTTACTGCATTTGCTTTATCATTTGCTCTCTTTCTATATATACATGTTATTTTTAGTAATAACATTTTACTGAAGTAGCTAAGTATTAAAAAAAAAACTAAAAATGAAGAAAGCACAGTGGTAAATATGCATGCTGTAAAAATCTAAACTCTTGATGTTAAGTAAAATTTATGATTGGAAATCTATTTCTTTTGGTATTTTCTATTCAAAGCTGATATCAATGGTCTCGTTCATTTTTACGTTAATAGCAAGCCAAAGAGAATGTTGATCATCATTCATTTGAAATGACATAGGTCACTAATTCAGAATTTGACAAGTAAACTAATGAGAAAGTATTTTGCATAATTCCTAATAAAATATACATGTTATATTTTACATATATTTAAGAACTTTGGAGAAAGGAGATTTAAATGATGCTCTCTAGAAGAGCTTCCTTTTTCAGAAAAAGAGATATATACATTTTGAGATGAAAAGTTTCATCTAGTCACTTTTTGTATGTGGTACCTAACCTTGAAAAGTCTTTAAAAGCCATAAAGGATTTTACAAATTTATATTCTATTGACAGGTATTGGTTTAGGATAAGGAGGAATTTCAGTTAGGAATTCAGATGACATGTAGTTTTCTATACGCCGGGATCTCTTTCACCTTAAACTATTTTTGCTTTACTGTCATGTCTATGTCTTTACCAAAAAATTTTATTTCAGTTTGTCAATGTTATGTTCTAATCTTACATGTAGAAAACTATAGTAACTGTATACAGATTGATGCTCCTATAGTAACCGTATACTGATCGATGCTCCTATAGTAACTGTATACGATCGATGCTCCTACAGTAACCGTATACGATTGATGCTCATATAAGTAACCGTATATGGATCGATGCTCCTATAGTAACCGTATACGATTGATGCTCCTATAAGTAACCGTATACGGATCTATGCTCCTATAGTAACCGTATACGGATCGATGCTCCTACAGTAACCGTATACGATTGATGCTCCTATAGTAACCGTATACAGATTGATGCTCCCATAATAACCGTATACGGATTGATGCTCCCATAGTAACCGTATACGGATCTATGCTCCTATAGTAACCGTATACGGATCGATGCTCCTATAGTAACCGTATACGGATCGATGCTCCTATAGTAACCGTATACGGATCGATGCTCCTATAGTAACCGTATACGGATCGATGCTCCTATAGTAACCGTATACGGATCGATGCTCCTATAGTAACCGTATACGATTGATGCTCCTATAGTAACTGTATACGGATTGATGCTCCTATAGTAACTGTATACGGATTGATGCTCCTATAGTAACCGTATATGGATCGATGCTCCTATAGTAACCGTACACGGATTGATGCTCCTATAGTAACTGTACACGGATTGATGCTCCTCACTGTATATTTCACTCAAAATTATTTTTAATCATAATTAAAAGATTTTTAAAAATATTATCAAATTGTCAAAATAAGTACCACAAATCCTCATATCACATTCAGGGTGTTGGCCAACTTCACTGATAGAAAAGAAGCAGACCGAGTGCAGCATGGGTGTTGAGGGAGGGACGGGGAGGACCCAGGAGTCCAGGAGGCTGCCTGCGGGAGCCAGAGAGGGAGGGTGGCCCGCTCACAGCCAGGAGATGCTGCAGGGATGTGCCACGTGTATCTACTCATTTGGGTACCAGCTTTCATGCTCACTTAGTAGGTGAGAAGTTTAAGGAACATTTGTGTGTGATCTCAAACAGTAGCCTAAAACTTGGCCAAGCATTTATAAAGGAAGATTTATTGCATACCAAGGGTTTCTTAAATGTACAGCTGTCTTAATGCTTAAGGAAAATGCCTGTAAAATTGCCTTTATCCCTTGGAGAGCTCACATAAGACAAATGCCACCACCATCACACACATATGGCGTGTGCAATAGGGAAGAGAGCTGGATATGAGACAAAAATTCACACTTTGCAAGCAAAACAATTTGAAGACATTTATAAGGGGTTTGTTTCGAATTACCCACATATTTTTTTACCAGATGACTGATTCTTTTTACTTTATGATGATAAAAAACGTTGCAAGGATAGATACTATGTAATTGAACGAATCTTTATTCTTTGTAATTGCCACAAATTATGTGTTGGAGCCCACATTCAAATCCTCAAAAGCTTTAAACTTTAGGATATGAACAGCTGGAGATAAAATTCATACACATCAGTTTCTGTGAGAAGCCAGAGCCATAATTGCAGTTATTGTTTCCATTTCGTGCTGTAAATAGCTTCCTGCTTATAAGATGACTTCTGACTTTTAATTTTAAACCCATGAGTGCATACATAAATTATATATGTATATACATGTATGCCTATATTTTAGCAAAACAAATATTAATAGCTCATTTTAAAAACACACTTTAGGGACTTCCCTGGTGGTGCAGTGGTTAAGAATCCGCCTGCCAATGCAGGGGACACGGGTTCAAGCCCTGGTCTGGGAAGATCCCACATGCTGCGGAGCAACTAAGCCCGTGCACCACAACTACTGAGCCTGTGCTCTAGAGCCCGCAAGCCACAACTACTGAGCCTGTGTGCCACAACTACTGAAGCCTGTGCACCTAGAGCTGGTGCTCTGCAACAAGAGAAGACACCACAATGAAAAGCCTGCATGCCACAACTAGAAAAATGCCCTCGCGCAGCAATGAAGACCCAATACAGCCAAAAAAAAAAAAAAAAAACCACAAAAACCCCCAAAAACTTTAGTTCAGTTAACAGTGAGAAAAATGTGCTGCACTAATGGATCAGAAAGCTTATCCTAGGTATAGATGGGCATATGAGGAAGTAGAGTGAATCTTCAGGATTCTAGAGCAGTGCTTTGTAGTATCATACATGTGTTCTGGGCCTAAAGAACAATGGCATTTATTCCAATTCAAACTCATGCCCAGGGGGACTAATCCATCGTTTGTGTTCATTGAGCTCCCTTTCATATGGAAGAAAACCAGAAAATAAGCAAAAACAAACCCAACAAAAGCAAAGTCTTGGCTACAAATTACCATGGAGATTCAGTGTGAGGGCTATTTCGAAAAGATGCCTCCCTTATTAGAAATGCGATGGCTTGTTTGCTGCTCTTTGAGCTGCTAATTAAAAGCTTTTTGAAAAATATGGAAGTAAACAATGTGCATAAAATAATGCTCTACAAATCAAATAGGGAAGGCTGAAATAGGAATCCTCTATTTGTGGAATTAATAAAGTTGACAGAAAAGTATACACTTTTCAGTTGCAACTTATTTAGCAGAGTTTGATTGAGTCTTGAATTTTAAAAGATTACAACCATATTCCTCATCACCTATTTGCAGGGGAGGGGACCTAGATTATTATCTAACTTTCAAACTACTGTTTTCAGACATAAATTGTTCCTTTAAATTTTATTAAAGTCAAATGGTTCTTCTAGTGCTGTAAAAGTATGGAAGCTTCCAATGTTATATTCAAATATTAGCTTCAAATGAAATATCAAACCAGACAATTTTCAGGAGCTATATATTATACACATTAGAAAAACAATACTACTCTAGACTTACTGTCTTAGACATTCTAAATATCTAGATAGTAAGGAGAAAAAAGATACAAGTTCTGGATGCTCTTGGTTGTGGGTTGAGATTACGAGGAATATAATTTATGTCCATAGAAATGTAGGTTTTGAGAAGAAAAGAGGCATAGCTGCCAGTGAGTTAAAAATAAGGTTCCCAGGGACTTCCCTGGTGGCCCAGTGGAAAAGACTCCACACTCCCAATGCAGGGGGCCCGCATTCGATCCCTGGTCAGGGAACTAGATCATGCATGCTGCAACTAAGAATTTGCATGCCACAACTAAGGAGCCTGCATGCCGCAACTAAGACTGCGTGCAACCAAATAAATAAATATTTTTTTTAAAAAAATGAGGTTCCCAGACTTAGGAATATGTTTCAAAAGGTATACAAATGGTTAGTTGGAGGCAACCATTCTGAGAAACAAAACTATCCACTCAACAAACTATGGATTAGGTCGCTGTCATAAAGTCTTTCACTAAACATGTTTTACTATAGTCTATTGATTATTGTTTTAATAGAAAGTAATAGGAAAATGATATTCAAAATACCTTCATAACCAACTTTACTGTACATCACATGCAAACAGAACTGGGGCAAAACAGGAAACGCCTTTAGCTAAACTTTATGTCCCAATGTTGTAGGACTGACGATAAAGATAATATTTGTTGATTAAAGCAGAACCAGAAGTGGTTTCATCTGTGTAGATGCTACCCAAGGCTTGTGTCTTGCTCAGATTGGATAGATCATTTGTATGTCCATGAAACTGAGAACATTACGTCTTCCTGATAAGCAATAACAGCTTTACTCAGTGAAGGAGCTCTTAGGTCAAACCTATGATTACATTTGACCAGAAGAAGTGTGACCATGATTTTAATTAATGATTTGGCTTAAGTAGCTGTTTCCTATGTATAGAAATTGGTGTAAATGTGCTCTCTTTACCTGTGGTAGCTAATACATACAGCTACATAAGCATTTCTCAGTTACAATTTTTGCTTTCACACGTAAGTGACAGAGTGAAAGAAAAAGAAACCCAAACAGGTGCACACACACGTTAAAACCAACAGAATCTCTGACTACTCCTGTGTCCACCAGGTCACAGATTCACTGACCTGATCACTCAGTTGCCAATGCTTGGTCCGTAAGATTATGAAGTAGGGATGCTTGGGTCGTTACCCTAGGAAGGCAATTGAAAGGACTGGGAGTGGCCTTAATTCCTCAAAGTGCTTTGCATAATCTTGGATCCTAGTTACATTTTTAATTTGTTGGGGCAATTTTGACTTGGTTTTGTCTTGAAAGGCTCTCAAGGGTATTTTTAAAGGAGCCATATCAGAGTAGTTTCATTTGCAGCAAGCCCAAAGACAAAACAATTAAGAGCATTAGGATGATGAATGAAATCCAAGGCTATCAATCAAAGTGAACTGTAAACTACAATTTTATAAAAAAGTGAAAAGCGAATAATTATTGAAAGATATGTACACGGGTTTAAAGGGTAGTTCCAATAAAATCAGGTTCTAACCTCAACCCCCCAAAGAGAAGAATAATAGAAGTCTGCTAACACAAGTTGTTAATTAATTAATCAGATGGGGAAATACACAAAGACACACCTGGTCCCATGAAGCAAGTAATCCTAATAGATCCCTATCAAAAAGTCCAAACCAAAAAATATTTACTTATTTCAATTTCTGGTTAGAATGGATTCTGTGAACACTGTGAGTCATTAAAGCAAGATGACGTTGATTAATAAATATTTATTGAGCATTTGCTATATGTCAGGCTCTGAAGATACAAAAAGAATTAATACACAATCCCACAATCCTTGACCTCAAGGAGTCTTCAGCCTAGTGAGAGAGAGCAAAAACGGAAACTAAATACTGTGATGTCAAATGTCAAATGTTTTTACTGGACCATAGGGGAGGGAGGAGTAAGAATAAGTCTCACTGATTTTTTGGATTTCAGAAATGAGAAATGAAATGTAACATAACATTTTGGGCTTGAGTAAGCTGGTGGACAGAGATGCCATTCTCTAAGAAAGAATATAAGTGGGAGGGAAAGATGATGGGTTCAATTCTGGATAAAGTTCTGGAAGCTGTCCTAATCAGGGGAGGTTTAGAGAGAGGCATGGGCTGGAGGTGAGGACTGAAGCATCCCTAGCATTTAGGGAGTAGTTGAAATACTGGAAATAGATTCTTTCCTAGTGAATATAAGAAGAGGTCAAAAATAGAACCCATTGGGAGCTAGCATTTAGGGCAGTAATTGGCTGCACATTGGAATAGACTGGGAACCTTTGAAAAATAGTGATAGCTAGGTCTCATTCGACGATATCTGACTTAATGGGTGTGGGATAGGATCTGAGCACTGGGATTTTACCCAAGTGATTCACATATGTAGCCAGGGTTAAGAACCATGGATTTATGGGCTGGTGCAGGAAGAGTAAAGGAGGAACCCATCAGAGAGCAAGAGAAACAGAAAGCGTGTTAGGGATGACAAAAGAGGGATTTTCCAGAAACAGGAATCTGTCAACAGGGTTGACAATAGTAATGTGGAGACTAAAATGTTTCTGATACTAATGAGTGATGAGATTAAGAAGGGCCCTTCCAGTAGCCAGATACTACGGACTCAATGCACCCAGGCGGGGAAGAAATCAATACATTACAGTGAAGGTTGAATATGTTTTCAAGGAGCCTGGCTATGAAGGGAAGGGGGAGGGCCATGGCTGCAGACATAGCAGGCTGGAGAAGGGCTCTGTTTTTAAAGACTTTAAAGGATTTCATCATATAACTAGGCCAAAGGATGGCGCTACTGGAGAGGAGTGGAGAAGGGGTAAAGGGAGAGGGTGAGAGAATGAGTATGTGATGAACAAGAATCTGGGGTAGATGAGAGCTGTGCAAACACAGATAAAATCTTAAATTTATGTCCCTTTTTTGACCTAAGAAATGTCACAATCCAAACATTTTTTGTGCAACCACTGTTTGCAAGATGTGATCTCAAAGTAAATTTGCAATAAGGCTAAATATTTTGAAGCAAAAGAGGCTCATGTACCTCTAATTTATCTCAAATTTAAACAAAAACCTCAGTTTTAATCAGTAAACACAAAACAATTTAATATTATTTAAAGGAGAAATAGCACACTAAATGATATAAAATACTACTATTTCTTTTAGACTTGATTAACTAAATAATTTTAACACTAACGTTTTGCCAAATGCAATGCAAGTGAGTTTCTGACTTTTGAAGCTGAATCATTATTACACATTGTACTGTGACAAAATTACCGTTTCATGGCATTTACATCAAATCCATTATCTTGCATTCTGCTGCCTAGCAACTGGAATTCTGAAGTTTAATGCATTTTAGATGGATATTTACATTTCAAACAGAATTTCAGCTATGCAGTCTACAGAAAGAGAAAGAGCTAGACACATCTGCTTACTTAAATTTCCAAAGGAAACTTCTTTGTTTGCAAGGACTCAGACGTGCTAAGTTTTGGAGAAGAGTCCAGTGATTTTTGGTGGAGTACACTCAGCATCACGTATCAAGACACACTACATTCATACCAGCTTTGGGGCTTGTTTTTGTTTTTATAATGAGCATGGAGAAAAGGAAATCTTTTTTTGGTCTTTATTAAATGTTTCAGGCTTTAAATCTATGACTTAGATCCTGCTTCATAGTACAATTCTCCACAGAACACACACACTGCATGCATCTATACTATATATAACAAAGCACCTCAACTTACCTGTTCCCAGGCGAACACATGTTGATTGAAATAAAACTGAATTTGTTCATTTGCAATGTTAATGCACAGCTGCTCAAAGGAATTTTTTTTGAAATTTTCAAAGCCAAATATATCCAGAATGCCAATGCTTAGCTCATCATCATTCCCACTGGAAGATTGAAGAGGCATTATTTTGAGTTCTTATTTATTTTCTTAGGAGGTAATTCAAAGCAAGGTATCTCAGCGTCACTTTTGTGATTTAGCTAAGAAACTACTACCAGGAAATAGAGTGAAAATTTTTTCTTTTTTTTTTTTAATTTTTTTAACATCTTTATTGGAGTATAATTGCTTTACAATGGTGTGTTAGTTTCTGCTGTATAACAAAGTGAATCACCTATATATATACATATATCTCCATATTTCCTCCCTCTTGCGTCTCCCTCCCACCCTCCCTATCCCACCCCTCTAGGTGGTCACAAAGCACCGAGCTGATCTCCCTATGCTATGTGGCTGCTTCCCACTAGCTATCTATTTTACATTTGGTAGTGTATATATGTCCATGCGAAAATTTTCTTAATTGAAAAAGTTTCCCTCCACAGAACATTAACTAGGTAGCATTCATTTTAATATGTAGACAGTATAATATTTTCCTTGTACTACAGAAACTACTCCTAGAGTCATGAATCACAGGGAAAACCTAGCCAGCGCTCAGAATATAGTATGAATATGTTCAGTAAAAACCATACCAGAAAAGCAAAAATTCAGTGAAAGAGTATTTAGTCTCTCATTTTAGGACAATTAAAACATTCTGCTAAAGATATTTTACTTATTTTAAAGAACTGTTATTTGGTTTTTAATTATCCACTCATAATTTTTAATATGGGATGAACAGTAACCTGGAGAAAGATATAAATATATATTAATTTATATCATAATGAAATAATTTAGAATACAATTCAATACTGTTCCACAATTCAATATTCCAGATGCAACTTTGCCCTGCTCCTCCACAATGGTTACCTCTGTTCACTAATTTTGAGGGAGAGAGACTTAAGAACGTTATTCCTCGACGTTCTTGACTCTCCTGGATAGTCTGAATGCTACTATGGTGTGGTGTGTATTTTAGTGGAAAAATAACAGTGACCTACACCCCTGAAATGTATATGAAATGGTCTTTTATGCTTAGTAAGCAAGTGTGAAAGAGGTGATCTTAAGGTAGGAATCCACCATATTTTTCACATACCAATTTCTAAAGATTATATAATTTATAGGAGAACAAAGCTTTGGATGTAAATGTAAGGATATATCTCGGCACAATCCCTGGTGTACAGAGAGCACTCAGTGGTGGCTGCGATTTCAGATAAGGCACTAGACAGGCTGGAGACTTAAGTTGCATTTTGCATCTGTTATGGTCAGATAACACTACTGTTCACATCTTGCTCTATCACTTATTAGCTATCTACAGCATTTCTTAACCAAATTTCATTGAAGATCATATGTACCCCTGCTGGGTTATAATGAGAGTTAAACTATGAAAAGAAAGTTTTCCTTTGCCTTGAAAATTTAATTCAATCCCTGAAAACAAAGACAAAGAACTGCTGAATAGACATTCTCTGCAAGTAAAAAATGGTATATGCTTCACAGTACACCTTCTAATTAAAAGAACATATAAATTGACAGTAAGAAGTCACATTAAAAAATCACTTTCTATTATGTTTATTCATGTTGCTACAGTTTCTGTGTCCCAGCAGTTTTAAAGTTTTATAGCTACCTGATGCAATGAAGTGGCACCATTAGGAAATAAAGCAGAGCTTAAACTAGAAACACAAGTTTAATAATTAAATGACACCAATTAGAAACATTTTCAAAGGGACTCACAGACAAATCAGTAAATTAGAAAACAGATTTACATCACCTGACGTTTGGGGAACAAGTTCTATAAAGTTTTTTACCTGGGGGATGCGTTGTGCTTCAATAAGCTGTTAATGCAATTGACTATCCAACTAAACAGGCGTCCATATAAAGTTTTCGCTGTCGCATCCCTGACGTCAGTAGCTTTCTCTACAGTATTGGGTCGTATGATGGTTTCTCCTCTAGTGACCACGCAGTGGGAGGTGAGAGCTTCTTGTAGCTCATCTGCTTGAATGCAAAGCAAAGAAGCAGCTAAAAATAAATAAACATGTGTTGTTAGAAGATATGATGACAATGATGTCGTTTCCCAGAGAATGAAAATGTCTTAATTCACCTTCTTCAAATGACATGAAATAAACATGTGAAGGTTTTATAATATAAAAAGAATATCCTATTCAATAGGAGCCCTGTGTTTCTTCTAGATCATCTTTCTCCGTTGATCTCGACTGGTCAGCTATAGGCTCTTGTATAATACAGCACAACCCAAACTGAGCTGGCTGACAGAGTGACCTTCCACACAAACCAGTGGTTGTTTCGGTGATGCCAAACACAATTTCACTGAATTATGTTAAAATATTTAAAAACATAATGAACAGTTCTGCTATCATTTGGATGCCATTATTATAGACACATTTTCAAAACATGGAAATTAATTGTAAAGTTACCTAGACTTCAGGGATATACCCAAACAAATGCATTTTAAGTAACTTCTGCAAGATGGAAACAAACGAGCATAAAACGTCTTGACATTCATATACTTTTTAATCATACTACTATTTTTCAGTTATATATGTTAATGACTAAAGTTTGTTAAAACTTATTGCCCGAACAAATATTTAATATTTAATTAAATATCACAGGTAATTTTAACTCAGTGAACAAAACTCATTGTTGCATATAATAAACATCCTTAACCCAAACTACTACAGGACAGATAGGCTGACTTCTCAAATCAGTCGTTCTCCTTTTAAAATATTTTGAACATTTTAAATTTAGTTTTAGCACTTGGGACAAGATATTTCTTGGTTATGTTGCTAAAATTGTTGAACCTTATTTAAACAAAATATTTTTTCACAATGTAGAAGTAATATAAGCTTAATACACAAATCCTACCTTCAGAGAAAACATTCTGCGTTTCTTTCCTTCTAGGCATGTTTATTACCGCTATTCTGCACATACATTTTACCTTAATAGCTTAAGCATTTCCCATTTTGTTGAATACTGTTTGTTGATATAATTTTAATTTGCTGCATAATATTCTGACATATATAATAACATATCAATTTTTAAATTGTTGCATATTTAGGTTGCTTCCATATATTCACAATTGTAAAGAATGCTAGGATGAATATTTTGGGCATGAATCTGTGCTTCTGTCTTGTATTATTTTCTTAGCATAAACTGCCTAAATTCAGCAATTGGTTGAGTATATAAACACTTCTAAGCCTTTTGACATATTCTATTTAGCTGCTCTTCAAAAACTCTGAACCAACTGTACTCCTACCAGCCAAATGAAAGGTTAATAATTTCAACACAATTTCATGGACACCAGGGATTATTATTTTTAAAAAGAATGCTTTCTTCTTTCACTTTGACTCCTAGCAAAGCTGAATACTTTCTTCTTTGCATATTTTTATTAGTGATTTGTGGTTCTTACTTTGTAAACTGCCACATTTTCATTTTCTTATTTTGTAAACTGCCTATTTTTCATTGATATATTCATCTCTTCCTAATCAATTTATAAGATTTTAAAGAGAATAATGTTTTGATATATATATTGCAAGTATTTTCCCTCATTTTTCATTTGCATTGCAATTTAATTTATTTTCCTTTTTTTGGTATGAAAGCTTTAATTTTTATGTTGTCAAATATCCACTTAAAAAATTATTTCTGCTCTTGGTTTTCTGCACATAAAGTCCTTCAAGTCTTTTCTCATCTCAGGATTATATAAATGCATTTTGTCCTGTACATTTATGTATGTATGTATTTATTTACTTATTTGCATTTAAATTGATATAGACATCTGGAATACACTTTGGTATATGGCATATGAGAAGGATTCAAACTCTCCCTCCTCCAAATGGTCGGCCAGTTGCTTGTCCCTACAACACTGATTCCCTAGTGATTTGTAATGCCTTTCTGGTAATTCTACTTCGCTCTGTTTCTGAATAATGTCTCCTATTGACGGGTATGTCTATTTCTATTCCCCCATTATTCATTAATTTGACATATATTTATTTATTGAACATCTACTACATGCCAGGTGTTTTACCTGGGGATATACTGCTAAGTAGAACCCCTTTTAAGACAAAGTTCTCATCTTGATGGTCTTTATCCAGAGGGAATGAGAAGTTAATCAAGAAGAACAAGTGGGAAGATAGAGGGGGAGAAGGAGAGGGACAAGGATGGGAGAGTAAGGCTGAGAGACACCACGGATACATGTGTTAAGTGGTTCCTGAATGAACTGTGGAGGACAACCTGGAAAAGTTCAAGAATTAACGTGCAGTGAACAACTGGGTGGTCACTTAGTGCAGGTGAGAGGTGATGTGTCTTAGATGAGAATAATGATGATGGAGAGAAAGACAAGAGGTCATATTTGGGAGAGAGTTTTGGGATAGAATGGACAAAACTGGTGCCTGATTGAAACCATGCACCTGTAAAATCATCTGGAAACATGGCCCTGGTTTGGAGATAATTCCTTGTAACTTTAATTACAAATCACTTTAATGTAAATTAGTAAAATTTCTATTTTCCATGAGTGCTTTAATTAGTTTTAACTATATTCATATTAATATTAACCTTCTGTGACCCATATGACTGTCTCCTGCTATACGGAAATGGGTTTCCAATCATCAAAATTATTTTTCAGTTCGGTAGTTTCTAAGTGTACTCATATTTACGACATAGCTCTATTGCAACTCATTCTGTTGGTTGTTGATAACTCTTGTAATTATGATCAGATGGTGAGGTTTGAATCTTATCATTGGTGTTTTCTGGCAATTCCTTCCACTTCTGATAACCTAATATCATATGTGCCAATTAAGTTTTCCTTATATATGAAAAGCCAGAACAGGTTTCCAGGTACCTGCCAATCATTACATGCCAACCTCAGATGCTTGTTCTGCTGTATTACCAAGCTGGTGGGATGGAGATGATGGGGATTTGGGGACAGATCCAAACCAGGGTGGCCCTCTGAAATTATCCTAAATTATCATTCTGTTCCTGAGTAAGTATAAATCAGAAAAAAATATATAAACAAAATTTTATAACATTATTTCCTAGGTTATGAATGAAACTTTAACAAATCTGGAATTGTGGAGGCATATGACAACACTAAAAATAAAAATTAGGGTATATTCTAAATTAAAAAACTTTGCCACTGGACGGTATCAGTGAGAAACCTTAAATTATTAAAATAATTCCTCGAACTCTGCCAGTAAGAGAAAAGCTGATTTGAAGCAAATACCGTGATGTACTTTTCTTGCATAGAAAATGAGTCCGAAATTAATCAACCCAAGATGAATGCGTGTAAAAAATCCATCCAGTACGAAAATAAATATTCAGGTCTTTATTACTCATAAAATGATACTGATGCCAAATTGTTATCACAATAACAACTTTAACTCTTTTTCAGATCAGTTTGCTAAATTTTAATTACGCTTTCTGTGTTTTTACATTGAAATGTAAATAGCTCCTAAAATAATCATGAAAGCCTAGCCTTTAGAAATGTTTTCTACAGTAATTACTTAATTTGTAGCCATGAAGATCTGTTTTAAATAGTGGACTTTGAAAACTTCATTTGACACAACTTGAATCTGAGTATTCATTTTTAGGATTCCAAAAAAGTACAACTGCTTGAAGTTATCCCTATGTGACACTTTCAGTATGTCGTCAGACTTTTTTTAGGAGTTGAGTTTTGAATGCAAGATAATAAAACTCACAGTTCTCCAGAGCTGCATGATTAGAAATGTGGCTCTTGTCAATCTGGTGTTCGGTTGCCACAGAAGAAAATTCAATGTTTCCAACGTTCAGGATTGCAGCCAGTATACTGTATACACTTCCAAGTTGCTGAAACACAGCACAGAAATGTTAGCATCATTCTCCCCTTGAGTACAGCAAGGCAGTGCCTGTGGCTGCCGACAGACTGGGGAAGAATCTTTAGGATCCAGCATAACAAGGTTATCCCACAGACTATGATGTCAAACTAAGAGAAGTCAACTGGCTTCCCTGGTCCTCTCATTCTCTTCAAATCATCGATGTTGGCTGAATTATGGCATTCAAGAATTGTAACTTCTTATGTATGTTGAATGAAGACAACTAGGTATCAAATCATCATTTTTAAATTATTATCAAATGACTAACTAAAAGGGAATTTTATGCCCCTCCCATGCTGACTAAAACCAATTTTTAAAAATAAAGTGTTTCATAGAAATTCAACACTGTGTGATGCTTTAAATACTTTAAAATTCACTTCACAAATATTATTTGATCACAACTGAAGCCATAACTGATAATCCAAAGAAAATGTACTAGCTTGTGATTTTAGACTGCTATAAGAAATGTAAGCAAAATTAAAGCAGGAAAAAAAAAAGGCATTCTCATCTTAGACAAAAGACTTGTGACTTTGTGCAAAGGGAAACAAATAAAATTCCTGTCACGAAGCGATAAAAACTGCCTTTAAATGAGTTGACTCATAAAACTACTAATCATTTATCTTAAAACTATGGCAGGAAAACGGCTTAGGAAATCATGGGTTTTGAAAAGTTTTAAGAGTTTTCCAATTTGTGTTATTTGTAGAGAATATCTGATTTTGATTTGCCTGTCACTTTGCCTGGCCTGTGCTGAATCACAAATGTACAAGTAAATTGTAAACCCCGAAATATTGAAAGGGAAACCTACACCATGGGTACTGTTGGCACCAACCGGAGAAAGACAAGGGGGGAGAGACAGAATGAGAGAGAAAGAGAGAGAGAGAGAGAGACACTCTCTGTATTGGAGAGTCACCAAAATTGTGCAGCCGTAAAATGTGTAGGCAGCAAGCTGTGATTAAAGGATGTGAAAATCAAGCCATTTAACTTGATTGTGCAAGTTGCCTCTTTCCAAAGTGAAACTGAAGCAGCTATGGACAAAAGACATATCCAAGGCTTCTCTGGTGGCACAGTGGTTGAGAGTCCGCCTGCCGATGCAGGGGACACGGGTTCGTGCCCCAGTGCGGGAAGATCCCACATGCCGCAGAGCAGCTGGGCCCGTGAGCCATGGCCGCTGAGCCTGCGCGTCTGGAGCCTGTGCTCCGCAGCGGGAGAGGCCACAACAGTGAGAGGCCCGCGTACCGCAAAAAAAAAAAAAAAAAAAAAAAATCCAAACAAGCCAGTGAGATGACATTAAAAAAAATCACTAGTGGGATAAAAAGGAAGTAAACACCTACTCAGTTTAATTCCACTGTCTCCAAAGCGGGACAGTCTGCCCTGTTAACAGTCTGAGGCTTTGCTTTTAGGGGGGAGACCAGCACATTCTAGGAGAGTCACCTTGAACTGGACTAAAAGTCTTCACAAGATATTTAGCAGTGATTGTGCTTCAGCTCCAGAAACAGATATTATGTTTTCCTTTAACCTAAGCTATATGTTTGGATGTTCAGTAAACACTGAATATGTTTAAATTTGGAACATCCAGTTTTACATAAATGAAATATGTTTGTCACTAGATGCTAACTGCTAGACTGGTTTCATTTTAATGTGACTAAACATTGCTCTACCAAGGCAATGGAAAGCAGTTGAGGCAAATATAAGTGAAACATTGCCTCTAACGACTGGGACTTGGAAGTAATAAACAAACCAATTAAAAATGGTTCCCTACTTCTAAGACAGCAACCTCTGGGGGAAGGAACTGGTAAGAAGATAAGCTCTTCTGATGATGTGAAGCAGGGAAAAGTACTACAAAGGGGCCCAGCCCGGGTCGGCAGCAGGACCTGCTTGCTTGGCGTGAAACATGCTTCCCGTTTGGAGGGTGCTCTGAGATCCAATGAGCCTCTCCTGTTTTCCCCCAACCAGGCAACCAATAGAGCCAGACTGCAGTCCAAAGGGGCATCTACCGGTAGCAACATTCAGCCTAGGACCAAGGATTGGAGACAGGAGTGGATGCTGTGTTTTTCTTTATTCACTGCATCCCTTTCTGCTTTAAGAGCCAGGATACCCGCTAGTGCTTAAATCAACTTGTCTCCATAGGTACAAGCTGTGGGTGATGGCAGGGTTGGAGGGAGGTTAGGGGAGAGGGAAAGTGATGCAACAGAAGGGGAGGAGGCTGATGTGAATTTGAATTTTGGCAAACGGAAGTGAGGAAGATGCGCCCACAGCCCGGAAGGGCTCGGGGTGGGGTAGAGCCAAGTTTAATGAGCATCATGCCAGCCCACGGGAGCCGCAAATATCCTATTTTTACTCCTGATGCAGCTAAGCTGGCTTTTATGTTGTGCTCAAACATTCAGGGGGGAGCAAGATCTTGGTCCTTTGAGCCAGAATGAGAGCAAAAGACCCATGTGGTCACCAACGATGCGTTGGAACCTCAGAATCAGAGCATATGAACGGGACCAAGTCTGGAACAGGGTGGCATGTGGAATCACCCGGAGTGTCTCCCATGGCTTGTCTGAAATCTCTGGGTGGCAGTCATATGTCACTTGGAATATGGCTGAAACTCATGCCATCCGAGTCAGGGACTTCCTCTTCCAGAGCTGAACCAATTACATACACACGGCACTAGTAATAACCATATCTATTTTATTAGGAAATGTGTTAGGGTCATCTCTGACTCCAAACGGTAGAGTTCGGATTGGTGTTGTTCCCAAAATGTAGTCAGGTGAGGTTGACAGCAGTTTTCAGTGTCACATGATGTCCACCACCCCAGACATCATGGCTAAAAAAAGGGCACATACCACTCCACTCTTCGCATGAGATATCCACAGTAAGTTCTATAAGCTTCGTACTCTCTCAATTGTTCAACTCCTATTCTGTCCTCATCATTTTTCTCCCAACTCTCCAGCAAAGGCTTTTACTGATCAAGCGAATTGTCCTGTCCTCATTCGTCAATCCCGTCACCCTGTCAACCTGTGCTGCTGCTGCTGCTTCTTGTTCTCCCCCTCCCCCTCCTCCTTATTCTTCTTCTTTTTCTTCTGTGAGAGCGCAGTAGGGGAATAAGATTTATATACTGGCCCTTTAAGAACCATGCATGTGTCTCACCTGCAGAAAGTTCTTCATAGCAATGTATTACAGCTAAGAGCAAAGTCTGCAAGCTTCCCTAAAAACCTTCAGAAATCTTAACAAACGATGGATTTTTTTTTTCCATTTTACAGCCTAAAGCTATTTAATGCATCAACAGAGAGAAGGTCCCAATCATCTCCTTTCTGCCTAGAGACCACAGAACCACTGAGTTTCCTGATTTGAGCTGCAGCCAGCCAAAGTTCCAGCCAGGGTCCAAGAATCTACGGAAAGAATGCATCACTCAGAAAAAAAGATGATCAAGCTGGAGTCTCTACTTCTAAATCAAAAAGTTACTCAACTTTAGCTCAAGACTTCCTGTGAGTAGAGTATCTGCCTAAGGATGCATTCAACCCTGGCTTGCCCATGAGTCTACAGTAATGCTTCTCTCTCTGGTCCATAAAATTCTCCATCTCTGGCAAAAACTGGGAAGTCATGGTAATAATTCTTCTCTGGTCCCCAGAGTAGTTATTTTGCTTCAATTGGTCCTGAAAGCAGCCCGCCAGGTCCCCTATGGCTCCTACAGCTCTCACCCACCCCTCCCCACAACCAGTTCATCTAGAAACTTGGTAGCAAAGCTTATTCAGAACTCAAGGAGGTCTCTAAATTCTGGGGCTGTAAAGGCAGCCAGGTAGGAAGTCTCCCCATCAAATCTGAATTCCTCCTGGCTATGGAGAAAGCCCACACCAGAAAAATTAACTCCAGAAGTTGAAATGTTTCCTGATGGACATAGATTACCCTGGTTTACTTAAACCTCTCCTGAAGGCCCTAATTTCAAGGCAAAAAAAAAGTCATTCATCTGTCCTGCTTCTCCAACCTCACCCAGCTGGCAGAGATCACACCTCACTCCCTAAGGTCAAAGGTCAAGGTCTTAAGACTACTTCTCCTCAGGCCTGCAGCAAGGATACCCAAGGTAAAGTCAAAGGCTTTCAAAGAGAAGTCAAGACTGGGAGACCACCCGTCGTCAGAGCTGTCAACAGCAGAGGCTCCGTATTTGGAGAAAACGCACTTAGCAGCAAACTTTTCTCTATTCTGAGAACAGGTACAGCTTTAGAAATATTAACTTCTGGTGAGCAAATGCGTCAAATGGACAAAAGGTTATCGCTGACAGCCTTGCATTTTCGAAGGGAGGCAACAGTGCCTGAAAAACACGCTGCAAAATGAGATTCAATAACCTCACGGCACATAATTTGGATGCTTCTTGTCAAGGGTCACTTCTATCAGCATGTCTGCACTTTACATCCTGCTGATAAGATTTTCCAAACTTTTGGAGAAGAATCAGGTATTATTTTTAGCTCGGGCTCTTAGTAGAGGTTTGATAACCCAAGAAATTTCAGTAAACTTCATAAGCAGACACACTAACAGTTTCAAGTTGCAGGAGTGTCATTTATGAAAACGAAATTAAAATCCAACAAATTGCACATTACTTTCCTGCAAGAGTTCATCTAGAAGCCTGATTCATGTTCCGAGTGAAGTGTTCTTTTTATCGTGGGATTGAATCAACACAGCAAACAGTAAACTACTAAGAGCAGAGTCTGAAAGCTTCTCTAAAAACCTTCAGGAATCCCTAGTAAACAAGATACTTTGTTATAAAACTTAAAAGAACAACCTAGGACAAAGAAAGAAATCTTTATTACTCAGGGATAAATTTATAGCCTTAAATACCTTCATTATTAAATAAGGAAAAGGAAGAAACAGAGGAACCAAGTATTCTCCTTAAGAAAAAGAACAACACAAGAAACCAAATTAATACGTTAATAAAAATATTTTTTAAGTGAAATCAATAATACAGATAATGTGCCTTCAAAGGATGCCATCAATAAAGTAAAAAGACAACAAAAGAGAAAATTTTTGCAAATCATACGACACTTGTATCTACAATACAAAGAATTCTTACAACTCAATAATAAAAAGACAACCTAATTAAAAAATTGGCAAAGAATCTTTCTAGCAGAGATTTCAGTAATTTAAAAATTATCCACTCTCAGATGTTTCTTCAAAGAAGATATGTAAATGATAAATTACCTGAAAAGATAAGTACGTGAAAAGAAGTTCAGCATCATAAGCCTTTAGGGAAATGCAAACCAAAACCACAGTGACACACCACGTCACACCCACTAGAATGGCTATAAACAGATAATAATAAGTGCTGGGGAAGATGGAGAGAAGTCAGAACCCTTATACACTGCCGGTTGGAATGTAAAATAGTGCGGCTGCTTTGGAACACAGTCTGGTAGTTCCTCAAAAGGTTAAACACTGTGCTACTCTATGACCTGGCTCTTCCACCCTTGGTATACCCTAAAGAGAAGTGAAAACTCATGTCACACAAAAACTCAGACACGGATGAGCACAGCAGCATTACTGATAATGACCGAAAAGTGGCAACAACCCAAACGCCCATCACGTGATGCCTGGACAAATAACATGAGGTATATCCATACAATGGAATATGATTCCTCGATAAAAAGAAATGAAGTACTGACACATGCTACAACACGGATGGACCCTGAAAACATTATGTCAGATGAGAGAAGCCGGTCACGAAAGGTGACATATTGTCTCACTCAATTCATGAGAAATGTCCAGAATAAACGGATGTACAGTGACAGAAGCAGAGGTGGGATGGGAATGAGGAGGAACTGTTAATCACTGCTAATTTAGAACATGAAAATATTCTCAAAGTGATTAGGGGGAAGGATGCACACCTCAGTGACTGTAAGAAAAGTCATTAAAATGTACACTTTTTTTTTGCGGTACGCGGGCCTCTCACTGTTGTGGCCTCTCCCGTTGCGGAGCACAGGCTCCGGATGCGCAGGCTCAGCGGCCATGGCTCACGGGCCCAGCCGCTCCGCGGCATGTGGGATCTTCCCGGACCGGGGCACGAACCCACGTCCCCTGCATTGGCAGGCGGACTCTCAACCACTGCGTCACCAGGGAAGCCCCAAAATGTACACTTTTAAATGGCTGATTTGTACAGTATGTGAATTATATCTTAATAAAGTTGTTAGAAAAAGAAAACTGCACTAAAAAGGAATGTGTGACATGATCACATTTCTACATTTACATAAAATTTTATATATATGTGGGAGATGCAAATATAAGTAAAATAAAAGATTAAGAACAAAACGAAATTCAGTTGTATCTCAAGGACATGGTTCCTCATGTATAAAGTAAAAATTATAATTCTAGTTATTTCATAAGGTCATTTCAGTATTTAAAAATTATCCATGTAAAGCACTTAGCACAATATCTGGCATATGGACCACTCAATAAATGCTAACTCTCACCATCAGCGAGGACAAAAAGACACTTCCTAAAGAGGTTCAAATGTCTTCCATACCCACCTCCATTGTAAAACCGATGACTTTGAAACACTGCTCAATTAATTCATATTGGGACTTATAGAAACTATTATTCATCATGTCCTGTACTGTTCTGATGTGGTCATTTTGCAGGTATCTGGAAAAAAAAAAAAGAAAGGACAGGTGAAAATCTGAAATTAAGTGAAATGAGTGATTAAGTGAAAAGTAGAAGCATTATTTACGAAAGTTCAAGCTGCTGGGTTACCTGGGAGGCTTATTTTCCGGCAATTTGTAATGGGCTAGTTTCTTCTTTTCAGCTAAACCAGCATAGATGTAGTAAAAAATATGAAAATTTTTTTCTCCACTGAAAAAAACAAGCCATTTTCAGGAAGGTGGTTAGTAAGAACATTTATTCATCGCTAAAGCTTCTTGGCAATATAATTACCAGAACGCCTGTAAGCGCCACCAAGCACTTCCCAGAACACTGGGTTCTGACCCTCTGTGGTTGCGACCCGTCGCTATTTTCGACCACCACTGTCAGAGGACTGCACACTCTGCTAAGCACTTGTCTGAGTCACGCAGCGGATATCTGCGTGTCCGCCAGGCATTTTTCTAGACACGGGGGATACAGCTGGAGCAAGCAGTCAAAACACCCTGACTTCTCATCGTTAACATGCCAGCAGGAGCCAACAAAAAAAGAAACAAATAACAACTAGAGCATGCCAGGCCGTGGCGGGTGCTGCAATAGCTCATTTACCTGCCATGACCCTCTCATTTCACGTACAAGGGAACTGAAGCTTAGAGGGGACACTAATCTCACCCTCAGATCACAGACTGGATGGCCAAACTGGATTCAACCAGGGCTGTTTGACTCCAAAGCCCACGTCTTTAACCACCTGGGTACACTGTCCTTCTGGGGCTCAGTCTTCTCACTTGCAGAGAAACCTGTTCCTTACGAATCTCAAGTTCCATGACTCTGTGGTTCTACATGTAAACAGCCTTTCCAAGACACTGGAAGAGTACAGTTAAGGAGTGTGGGTCACCACAAAGTGAGTCCCTGTTTCAGGAAGTTCCACAACATAACTACGGATACTAGGACCCCAGGGACCCTTGCTTCTCCTTCCCTTGTCTTCCTTTTGCTCTGGAGCGATCTGAGATGGACCACACTTCCTCTCCAAGATCAGGAAGTTCTCTCCTGGCTTACAGTTTCAGTCTCCCTCTTCCTTCTTCCACCTTAGAGAAGATGGTGCCCTTCCAAAAAATAGGGACCAAGGTAAGAAAATGGGTTTTGGACAATGAGTACAGGTATACCTCGTTTTACTGCACTTGGCTTTACTGTGCTTCACAGATGCTGCAACTTTTACAAATTGAAAGTTTGTGGGAAGGCTGTATCAAGCAAGTCTATTGGTACCATTTTCCCAACAGCAATGACTCACTTTGCGTCTCTGTGGTAATTTTCACAATATTTCAGGCTTTTTCATTATTATGACAGTTGTTACGGTGATCTGTGATCAGTGATCTTGATGTTACTGTTGTGACCAGTTTGGGGAGCCAGGAACCTCAGGCTCTACAGACAATCTTATATAGACAGTGAGCTTAATCCGTACATGTGTGCGTTCTGACTGCTCTACCGGCTGGCTGTTTCCCCATCTCTCTCCCTCTTCTCTTCCCTGAGACATGACAATGTTGAAATTAGGCCAGTTAACAACCCTACAATGGCCTCTAAGTGTTCAAGTGAAAGGAAGAGTTGCACGTCTCTCACTTTAAATCAAAATCTACACATGATTAAGCTTAGTGAGGAGGGCATGTCAAAAGCTGAGATAGGCTGAAAGCTGGGCCTCTTGCAACAGTCAGTCAGCCAAGTTGTGAATGCAAAAGAAAAGTCCTTGAAGGAAATTAAAAGTGCTACTCCAGTGAATGGTAAGAAAGCAAAACAGGCTGACTGGCGTTATGAAGAAAGTTTTAGTGATCTGGACAGAAGATCAAACCAGCCACAATATTCCCCTAAGCCAAAGCCTAATCCAGAGCAAGGCCCTAACTCTCTTCAATCCTGTGAAGACTGAGAGCGGAGAGGAAGCTGCAGGAGTCTGAAGCTGGGAGAGGCTGGTTCACGAGGTCTAAGGAAAGAGGCCGTCTCCATAGCACAGCAATGCGAGGTGAAGCGGGAAGTGCTGACGCGGAAGCGGCAGCAAGTTATCCGGAGGATCTAACTAAGACCATCCGTGAAGGTGGCTACACTAAACAACAGATTGTCAGTGTAGACGAAATAGCCTGTATTAGAAGAGGCCATCTAGGACTTTCATAGCTAGAGAAGAGAAGTCAGTGCCTAGCTTCAAAGGACAGGCTGACTCTCCTGTTAGAGGTGAATGCAGCTGGTGACTTTAAGCTAAAGCCAATGTTCGTTTACCATTCTGCAAATCCTAGGGCCATTAAGGATTATGCTAAAATTACTCTGCCCTCTAAAGCAGTGGTCCCCAGCCTTTCTGACACCAGGCACCGGTTTCACGGAAGACAATTCTTCCAGTGGCAGACGAAGCCTCGCTCGCTCGCCCACTGCTCACCTCCTGCTGTGCGGCCCGGTTCCTAACAGGACTGGTACCGGTCCACGGTCCGGGGCTTGGGGACCCCTGCTCTAAATGGAACAACGAAGCCTGAATGACAGCACATCTGTTTACAACATGGTTTCCTGAATAATTTAAGCCCACTGTTGAGACCTACTGCTCAGAAAAAAGGTTTCTTCCAAAATATTATAGTTCCTGGACAATGCACCTAGTCACCCAAGACCTCTGGTGGACAACAAGGTTAATGTTGTTTTCATGCCTGCTAACACAGCATCCACTCTGCAGCCCACGGATCAAGAAGTAGTTCTGACTTTCAAGTCTTATTAGTTAGGAAGTATATGTTGTAAGGCGATAGCTGCCACAGATGGTGATTCCTTTGATGAATCTGGGTAAAGTCAATTGAAAACTTTATGGAAAGGATACACCATTCTAGGTTCCATTAAGAACATTCATGATTCATGGGAAGAGGTCAAAATATCAGCATTAGCAGGAGTCTGGAAGAAGCTGATTCCAAGCCTCATGGATGACTTTGAGGGGCTCAAGCCTTTAGGGGGGGAAGTAACTGCAGATGTGGTAGAAACAGCAAGAAAACTAGAATTAGAAGTGGAACCTGAAGATGTGACTGAACAGCTACACTCTCATGGTAAAACCTGAACAGCTGAAGAGTTGCATCTTACGGATGAGCAAAGAAAGTGGTTTCTTAATATGGAATCTACTCCTGGTGAAGATGCTGAGAAGACTGTTGAAATGACAACAAAAAACTTAGAATATGACATAAACTTAGTGGACGGAGCAGCAGCAGGGTTGGAGAAGACTGACTCCAATGTTGAAAGAAGTTCCACTGTGGGTAAAATGCTACCAAACACCATCGCAGGTCACAGAGGAATTGTTCATGAAAGGAAGAGTCAATTGATGAGGGAAACCTCATTGCCTTTTAAGAAGTGGTCACGGTCACCCCAGCCTTTAGCAGCCACCATCCTGATCAGTCAGTAGCCATCAGCATCAAGACAAGACCCTCTACCAGCCAAAAACTGACAACTCGCTGAAGGCTCAGATGATGGCTAGCATTTTTTTTAACAATAAGTATTTTTTAATTAAGGTATGTGCGTTGTTTTTTTAGACGTAATGCTACTGCACACATAAGAGACTACAATATATTGTAGACATAACTTTTTTTTTTCAATTAATTTATTTATTTTTGCTGTGTTTCGTCTTCGTTTCTGTGCGAGGGCTTTCTCCAGTTGTGGCAAGCGGGGGCCACTCTTCATCACGGTGCGCGGGCCTCTCACTATCGCGGCCTCTCTTGTTGCGGAGAACAGGCTCCAGATGCACAGGCTCAGTAGTTGTGGCTCACGGGCCTAGTTGCTCCGTGGCATGTGGGATCCTCCCAGACTAGGGCTTGAACCCGTGTCCCCTGCATTAGCAGGCAGATTCTCAACCACTGCACCACCAGGGAAACCCAAGACATAACTTTTATATGCACTGGGAGACCAAAAACTTCATGTGACTTGCTGTATTGTGACATTCACCTTATTGCAGGGGGCTGGAACTGAACCTACAGTATCTCCAAGGTGTGCCTGTATTCAGTTGAATTCGAGATGACAGCAAAATACCCAGGTTGTTGGAAATGAAAAACATGAACTTGGGGACTTTCCTGGTGGCGCAGGGGTTAAGAATCTGCCTGCCAATGTAGGGGACACTGGTTCGAGTCCTGGTCCCGGAAGATCCCACATGCCGTGGAGCAACTAAGCACAACTACTGAGCCTGCGCTCAAGAGCCCGCGAGTCACAACTACTGAGCCCACACGTCGCAACAACTGAAACCCACGCACCTAGAGCCCGTGCTCTGCAACGAGCAGCCTCTGCAATGAGAAGCCCGCGTACCACAAGGAAGAGTAACCCCCGCTCGCCGCAACTAGAGAAGCGCAGCAACGAAGACCCAATGCAGCCGAAAAAAAAAAAAAAAAAAAAACACATGAACTTGGCAGACAGCAAGAGGTACATCTTTGGCTGTCAATCACACAGAGCTACCCATTGAGCCATGATGTCAGAAGAAATTGCTAAGTGTGAGGATATATAGAGAAAAGAGAAACGCTCCAAGAACAGATCTTTGATGAGTATACATTTTGGGAATGGATGGATAAATCTAAGTCAGAGAAGAAAAACTCAGAGAAGAGTCCAGTCATGGAAGCAAAGACAGGCGAGCATTTCAGGAAAAGGGCATCACAGGCTCAGATGCTGAAGTGAGATGGTGGCATCCTTTAGAGCTGGCTGTGTTCGTACCTTCTACGCCCCCAGCCATTATTTGTGGCAGTCACTAGTAATACTTCGATGAACATGAGCGTTGTACACAAGCAAGGTTAGAACAAAACAAAAAGTGTAGTTCTTGCCTTTTCTCACCACAAAATAATAAAATTCCTCTAAGACGGGCACAGCATATAATTTAGTTTGCTTTGTGCGAATGAAATCACATTGATTGCTCTATGTGTCACACCTCTAACGCTTAAATGATGCAGTGCACAATTAGAGGAGTGACTCATATATGCAGACACGCATAACTGGTGGTGTTCTATCTAATTATCAGTTTACTGAGGATGGTAATTTGACAAGACCTGGAGACGCTATAGGAAATATACTGATCTTTGGTAGATAAACAATTAAGAGAATTAAAGGAACAGGAAAGGAAGACACCTCCAAAGATTACCCATCTCATGTTCTGCCTTAACTACATCCTTAAAGGCAGAGAATCTTCCATAGCATCCCACACACGCTCGTGTGATTAGTGGTTCCCAGGTCAGAATGGCCCGGGAACAAATGTAGGGGCTCAACAAGTCACCAGATAGTACAGCTGACCCTTGAACAACAGGGATTTGAACTGTGTGGGTCCATTAATATGCAAATTTTTTCAATAGGTACTTTTAAATTGTGTGTAGAATATCATGTGCAAGACTTAAAGTGGAGAACCTATCTTTACAGGCATAAGGGGAGTGACAGTTAATATAAAATTAACAATGTGCTACTGTTCTTACTCTTTTATCACTCTGCTTTCAAAGAATTACATTACTGTACAGCATGCCTCTCTCTCGTAATTGGAGAAGCTGCGTATCAGCCTATCAACACAAAGTAGTTTTCTAAAAAATGTACCACTGTTTCCGTTACTCTATGATGAATATGGCTGTAATATGCCCTAAAATTTTATAAGATTCACTCATTAGTGTATCGGCTGGGCTACGGTGAAGCAATTGTATCAATGACACCAGGTGACATAAGGCAACCACACTGCTGCTTCTTCCTTATCAATGCACGAATCCTTGTCCCTATAAGTAAATATGAATTTCTTCTTCACATTATCTTTTCCTTTTTGATGTTTAGTGTTAGTATAACACCTACAGTGTTTTGTATCATCTAAGACAATACTGATGTAGGTACTGACAGATGATTCATCTTGTAGACAGATGACATAAACTTATGGCATCAGTAGAGACAGTACAGTACTTTCACTGTATTTTCTCTTCCTTATAATTTTCTTAATAACATTTTCTTTTCTCTACCTCAACTTACTATAAGAATATAGTATATAATACATATAATATACAAAATATGTGTTAACTGGGTTATCAGTAAGGCTTCTGGTTAACAGTAGGCTATTAGGAGTTAAGTTTGAGGAGAGTCAAAAGCAGATTTTTGCATAATAAGCAGATTTTTGACGGCAACGGGGGTCGGCGCCCCTCAACCCCCCACTGTTCAAGTGTCACTGTATTCTCTGGCTCCAGCCCACCCCTATTGCGGAGCCTCTAATGCTTCCTCGGGGTCCCACTCAGCCATTTGCAGGAAGGCCCTCCAGGCTGTCTCATGTGCCCTGGACCCTGGGGATCACTGTGCAGCCAAGGCCTCTAACACCTCAAATCTACGAGGAAGTCCTCACCAGGGCGCGACTCACCCCCCGTGTGAAACCTTGGAATATTCGACAAAGGGACCTGCAATGAGGCGTGGAAAGCCAGCAGCGCAGCCTTGCATTCACAGGGCCCCATGAAGTGCTCAGGAAACAGTGCTTCTAGCGTGTCCTGGTTGTTACACCTCCTTCCTCCAGGACTCCCTCCTCCAGGATATCCAGTCTCCTCGATCCGCCCCGACCCTTGCCGTCTGCCTGCTCACTCTCCGCAGATGAACTCACTGCCTACTTTCCTGCGAGATCAGAAACCAGCCGGTGATGGTGATCAGCAAGCTCTGGATCAAAGCATGTGTGGCTCCTGGGAGACCATGCGCTGCTGTACACGGGAATCCTGTCTTACGGCTCTATAGCTCCTGGGCCTAGAACAGCTCCTGGCACTTAGTAGGTACTCAGTAAATATTAGCCACGTGGGTGGATGAATGAATGAATGGTGGGCTCTGGAGTCAGAGAGACATGGCTTCAAACCCCAATTCAGTCACTTATTAGCTTTCTGACATTAGACAACTTCTTATAATTTTCCTGGTCTGTTTCCTCCTGTAGAAAATAGGCAATAACCCCTGTCATATTGCTGAAGGAATTAAAAGAGATTATGGAGGTAAAATGCCCAGCACAGTGCCTGACACAGAGTAATTGATCCATAAATAATATTTTCTCTTTCTCCACAGCAGAGAGCACACATCTGCCATTTGCTTGATGTCTCCTGCAGCGTCTGGGAAAGTGCTGGGCATGTGAGAGACACGCAAGCAATGCCTGCTGAACTAAATGGCAGTAACTGGAGAAAACTACAGTGAAACAGCAAATCATTTATATTTATGAGCATTTTCTAGCATTGACTTCTGTATGCTCATTTTCTTCTTGGAAGTGAGTAGCCTCTTTTTAAAATTTCCTCTTTAAAATCATCTACGTTTAGGAAAGGCTTTAAGTCACAACTTATACGACAGCAGCAACATGAGAAATACCATCAGTATAAAACTAAATGTGGTCAGAGATGGGGGTAGGATGACATGAGTAGAGGCAAAAAAAGAGAAGAAAAGAATTTATTCCATTCAAAGAAAGGGTAAGTTCTTTTAAAAAATTGTCTACTCTGATTCTTCTCTGCCACCTCAGATCCATTCTTCATTCTTCTTTGCCTTGTTCGGTGACCCCCAAATCTAACCTCTACTGACTGGCTGACTGGCGTTCCCGGGCTCCCTTGCTCTCTGGCTTCCAGCTGGGTTCAGCCAACAGGGAGCACAGGCAGGAGGCTGGAAGGAGGGAGAAGAGGTCGAGGTTTTCCTCCCCTCACTTGCTCTCTTTCTCCCAGTAGCTGTACAGTTGTCCCTCAACAACCACGGGTTCTGCATCCACGGATTCAACCAACCGGATCTGTGGATGTGGAACCTACGGACACAGAGGACTGACTCGGCATCCGCGGATACGGCAGAGGGCTCTGGAACCAATCCCTCGCAGACACAAAGGGACGACATATTCCTTTAGGCAGCAGCTCCCGACAGGCAGCAGTCCTCCACAGCCCTACTTCTCATCAGGCTCTGCAGTGTGGTCCCTCCTTCTGCCCTTCAGACCCAGGTGTAGGAATGATTTCTCAACGCTGTTCATCTGTGGGCATCTCACCATTTATTCTCGGTTCTTCAGTACCCTCTACCTCTGTAAACAGTCCTCTCAGTTAAACCCTCTGAACTGGTTCTTTCCTTCCAGTTCCTGAATGATAGGGTACATTTATATTTATCATTTTAAAAAGGGCCTACTAAGAATTCTTCTATTACATCACTGACATTTTCATTTTTAAAGATCATTAAAAAAGCTTCTCTAGAATTTAACAATGCAATTCAAATTATGTAAAGTAAAAAAACAGATGTAAAAAAACCTGGAAAAATGGAAGAATTATAAGGCAGATGTACTTGAATTATTACTGAGATATATTTCAACCTGATAGTAAATTGGAATACTTTTCCCCAATAAACAATGTTGTAAAACTATAATCCTTTAGGCCAGCTGAAAATAAGCTTACTTTCTTAATAGTATGCCTAAAATACGATCCTAATTGTGCTATTTCCTGGACTATATGGTGCAATAGTTCAATAAGCATGAATGAGATTATTTGTATGGTTACAAATCCAGAGCCTCACTGTGTAGCTGCTGAGGGTACTGCTCACATCATACTCTACATGGATGGCACTGCAGCACACAACTCCAGGCAACCCACTGCGATGGTGCCCTTGACACTGTGCAACACTGTGGCCCCATCTAAATCCCAATAATTCAGCGTCTTCGGTGGACATTCCCCAAAGACCTGAAGGACAGAGTCTCACACAGTTATGAGAGCAGGACAGATTGTTCTGAGAACCAGTTAAATCTCCACACTTGGAAGAATCAACATTGTGAAAATAACGCTACTACCCAAAGCAATCTACAGATTCAATGCAATCCCTATCAAACTACCACTGGCATTTTTCACAGAACTAGGACAAAAAATTTCACAATTTGTATGGAAACACAAAAGACCCCGAATAGCCAAAGCAACCTTGAGAACGAAAAATGGAGCTGGAGGAATCAGGCTCCCTGACTTCAGACTATACTACAAAGCTACAGTAATCAAGACAGTATGGTACTGGCACAAAAACAGAAATACAGATCTATGGAACAGGATAGAAAGCCCAGAGATAGACCCACGCACATATGGTCACCTTATCTTTGATAAAGGAGGCAGGAATGTACAGTGGAGAAAGGACAGCCTCTTCAATAAGTGACGCTGGGAAAACTGGACAGGTACATGTAAAACTATGAGATTAGATCACTCCCTAACATCATACACAAAAATAAGCTCAAAATGGATTAAAGACCTAAATGTAAGGCCAGAAACTATCAAACTCTTAGAGGAAAACATAGGCAGAACACTCTATGACATAAATCACAGCAAGATCCTTTTTGACCCACCTCCTAGAGAAATGGAAATAAAAACAAAAATAAACAAATGGGACCTAATGAAACTTCAAAGCTTTTGCACAGCAAAGGAAACTATAAACAAGTCCAAAAGACAACCCTCAGAATGGGAGAAAATATTTGCAAATGAAGCAACTGACAAAGGATTAATCTCCAAAATTTATAAGCAGCTCATGCAGATCAATAACAAAAAAACAAACAACCCAATCCAAAAATGGGCAGAAGACCTAAACAGACATTTCTCCAAAGAAGATGTACAGACTGCCAACAAACACATGAAAGAATGCTCAACATCATTAATCATTAGAAAAATGCAAATCAAAACTACAATGAGATATCATCTCACACCAGTCAGAATGGCCATCATCAAAAAATCTAGAAACAATAAATGCTGGAGAGGGTGTGGAGAAAAGGGAACACTCTTGCACTGCTGGTGGGAATGTGAATTGGTACAGCCACTATGGAGAACAGTATGGAGGTTCCTTAAAAAACTACAAGTAGAACTACCATATGACCCAGCAATCCCACTACTGGGCATATACCCTGAGAAAACCATAATTCAAAAAGAGTCATGTACCAAAATGTTCATTGCAGCTCTATTTACAATAGCCCGGAGATGGGAACAACCTAAGTGTCCATCATCGGATGAATGGATAAAGAAGATGTGGCACATATATACAATGGAATATTACTCAGCCGTAAAAAGAAACGAAATTGAGCTATTTGTAATGAGGTGGATGGACCTAGAGTCTGTCATACAGAGAGAAGTAAGTCAGAAAGAGAAAAACAAATACCGTATGCTAACACATATATATGGAATCTAAAAAAAAAAAAAAGGTCATGAAGAACCTAGGGGTAAGACAGGAATAAAGACACAGACCTACTAGAGAATGGACTTGAGGATTTGGGGAGGGGGAAGGGTAAGCTGTGACAAAGTGAGAGAGTGGCATGGACATATATACACTACAAAACGTAAAATAGATAGCTAGTGGGAAGCAGCCGCATAGCACAGGGAGATCAGCTCGGTGCTTTGTGACCACCTAGAGGGGTGGGATAGGGAGGGTGGGAGGGAGGGAGACACAAGAGGGAAGAGATATGGGAACATATGTATATGTGTAACTGATTCACTTTGTTATAAAGCAGAAACTAACACACCATTGTAAAGTAATTATACTCCAATAAAGATGTAAAAATAAAAAGTCTCCACACTTGCATAAGACCTGGAGGTTCCTCCAGGTATGGGTGGCAAAGGCACTAACATACATGTCCACTAAGTTCTGGGCCCCAGCACACCTTGATAACAGGAGCTGCTGTTTACTGACATTGTCAGTGTCCCATGTACTGCGCGAGATATTATTTCTAATCTTCACACAACTATCGACACTACTACTGCTAATAAGGGGTTAAACTGCATGGGGTTCTTTCTATGTGCTCTTCATTGCACTAAATACTTTACAGGCATGATCTTAATAGGTAGGTACCACTGCTAACTCCTTTTTAAAAACGAAAAACTGAGGTGCAGAGAGGTTAAGCATTTCAAATTCTAACACACAGTAGGTTGCAGAAACAAGATCCTATAAGGGTCTTTAAGGTTTAAATATCTTACCCAAGGTGGACTACATGTCAGGGAGCCACAATTCAAAGCCACATTTGCCTAAAAGTCATGCCTGACATTTTTGGAACTGAAGACCAAAGGATAATTTTCTACACTGAAGGCTGAGCTCAGAGGTCGGCTCCAAGCAACTTATATTCACAATTTATCATAAACTGAATGACAGCACATTTGAAGGCGCTTATAATTAAATACTAACGTACTTGTACATGAAGGAAGCTTATGCTCCTGAGAATTTAACATACCACACATAACTACAATAATGTAGATATGTTTGGCATAAAACCAACATAAGAAAACTGGAAGACTCTAAATTGCCACAACTTTTAAAAAAAACAATATAAAGACCAGGGTACAAATTCCATGTTGTGATTAGTTTTTTCATAAGAACAACAAACAAAGATGTTTTGGAATCATGAGGACAGGAGAAAAGTTTTGTCATTCGGCTACAAACTGAGGAACTCACTCAACCTAAAAGGAACTCACTCAACCTAAAAGAACCCACTCAACCTAAAAGAACCCACTCAACCTAAAAGAACTCACTCAACCTAAAAGAACTCACTCAACCTAAACTTTCCAGAATATGGTGTTGGTGGCTTATGAGCAGGCAGGAAAAAGAACACTACAATAAAGCCCCTTCCTGCATCCTGTTTTTGTTTGTTTTTTGGTCCCTTGTGTATAAACATTGGGAAGCATAGAATTAATACAGAGATCTATTTATATATACCAGCACTTAAAAGAAAAAAAATGACTTGTTATTTCTAATTGAATTTCATACTTGTTTTGTGTAGGGAAGTATATTCTCTCCTACTTGAGAAATTACTCTAAGTTATCCTGTTAGTGCCGCTACGATGGGCTCAGGCTTTCTGTCTGTTTTCATAAACTTTAGGCTATTTATTAACTCCTTTACTGAATGTAACATATGAGAGAGTAAGACAGTGCTGAGGCATCTCTGCTTCCAACAGTAAATGCCTCACACATAGTAGACGATCAATAAAATTCTGTTGAAATTTTGTTAAATGAGTAAGACATTTTATTGTTAAAACAAAAGCATCATCTGTGTCTACATTTCCCAGAAAATAGGAAATATGTGACATGAACTTACATGGCTTGGTGGATAACTCGGGATTTCTCCAGAAGGTATTCAGAAATCTGTGCTCCCACGACAGCCCCAGAAGGGGTAAATTTCATTTCTAAGTATTTTCCAAATCGGCTGGAATTGTCATTTATAATAGTGCAGGCATTGCCAAAGGCTTCCACCAAATTATTCATTTGTAAAATCTTCTCTTGCAGGGTTTTGTTATTAGCCTAGAGAAAATGTCAAGATATTAAAAAAAATGTAAAAAATTAATTTTGTATAGAATGGAATGTCTCTTCTCTGATAAGCACTTTATGTAGATGTAAACATACAAGTGCATCTTCTTGGTTTGTTGCCAGAAGTTACAACCTAGTATATTTTTCCCCTCCTGCTGGTACATTCACTCACTTCCTTTCTTAGAGGGGCGAAGAGATCCTTTACACTTTTTCTATTCAAATATAGTTCTGTTAAGTTCCTGATTTACAAACACAATTTATAAGCAGTCTACGCATACTGAGGTACATCTCAAACTTTGTTATTCCTCCTCTACCTATATGGGTCCCCATCCACAAGATCCCCAAAGCTGTGGACCAACTTCCCTTGCTTCCACGGAAGCTGTCAAACCGGCAACTAGAGGAGTAAAGATAACGTGTGAACTCAGAAGTAGAGGAGAGGGAATAATTGTGAAAATCAAGAACAGCTCGGCTGTGTGGAAGGGAGATGTGGACCCCTGGTCCAGGCCAGCGGGCCTGCGTGGCTGGCCTCCATTTTCTCCTACACCATCTCACATTTTCCTTCCCCAAAACAAGCATCATGTTGGGTTTTTTTTCTTTACCACTTTATTAAACTGAAATTCCACCAGAAAATTTATTTGGGTTAACAACCAACCTCTTTTAGAAGGCATCCCCCCTCTTAGAGGTTTAAGGAGGTATCAGTCATTCACATCTTAGTAGAAACAGATCAAGTGGATTATTTTCAGTGTAATACCTTGCTGAAGTCAGCTGTGTTAAAGGTACGGAAATGTTTATGTAAGGGAGGAGCAGCAGGTATTTCTGGAACATAGGCTACATTAGAATTTGGGGAGGGCCGAGGGGGCATTCACAGTGTGGTTTTGGGGGCATATAAGGATTTTGGATATCCTCTAAAAGAGGCAATAAGGGGAGAGAAAAGAGAGGAGCAAGAATTGGGATCATTGACTCTTTTTAAATGTTGTTTGGGGCTGGCCTTGCACTCATGAAAAAGGTGAGAAAACATCAACCACCTGTATTAGGTAGCAGTGCCCTGCTACGTTAGGTTTTGAAGACTGTGTATTACAAAGGTAAATTCCATCCACCAAACATACCATTTTTGCATCTGCTAAATCTTTACCAAGGAAATAACTAAAAGACACACTCAGTCCCGATAAGGGTAGAATTCTTTTGTTTTTATATCACCATCTCCAATTAATATCAAGTCACATTTTTAGATCTAGCACAAGATAAAGATATTAAATAAACGTTAGATGTGCTGACATCCACAAAACAACATTCGTACAAGTTAATCCGTTATTGACGAGAGCCTCTATTGACTTCACAAATCAAGAAAGAATAGCAAAGGCCCGTGCGGAAGGCCCCTGAGTAAATTTATTCAGGTGTTCAACTCTTCCACGCCAGGAGGGTATGCTGTGCCACACACCATCCCAACTCTCTCCAAAATGACGTTTATTTCAGTGAACTTAAAAGCTTGTAGAGTGATGCTTATCCCAGAAGTAAGGAGAGGGAAGTGGATGGGCAAGGGGATGGGGAAGGGATTGAGATGACAGCCCTGAGGTAGGCCCGCCTTCCTGGCCTCTACTGGCTCTTCCAGTTCTGAGGGGTCACAGGCCTGGTTACTAGTATATTTCTATTCCATACCCACACCCATGATGGAAAACATATAACCAGTCAATTGATTTTTAACAGGAACATGAAATTCTTCTGACAATGAATTAGACTCAATTAAGCAGCTGTTTTGACACCATGAGGCACCCTTTTATATATACGGTGGTTGGGTCTGGCCTTGTACCCACAGTGCTTTGTAGCACAAGATTCCTATAATTACTGTGACGGCAAAAATTTTAAGATGACTCTACTTCTAACTATGCAAATCACTATAAACATTTTCGCAGGGATAAGTTGTACACAATGATTTTTCTTTTTTAGACATTAGCCTAATGAGAACACATCATTCTTGATTTATCTTATTTCAAGGACTCTACTTGGAAAATCAAACCAAGTCTCTATCCTCAACATCCCATTTTTTAAAATTAAGGTAAAATTACATAGAGGTTCACCCTTTATATAGTTCTGAAAGTTTTTACAAACATATGCGACCATAAATCCCCCACTATAGTCCACATAGAGAACAATCCCATCACCCCCCAAATTGTCTCATTACTCTTTGCAACCCTTCCCTCCACTCTCAGCTGCCGAACATCCCTGATTTGTTCTTGTGCCTACGGTTTTACATCTGCAAGAATGACACAGCAAGTGAACATTTAGGCCTCTGACTTGGCCTAAAGCATTTGAGATTTATCCAAATCTCTTCCAGTGAGCTTCATTGCTTGTATCAGTGTTCATTCTCTTTTATTGCTGAGTAATATTCCATGGCATGGATGTACCATAGTTTGTTTATTCATTTCCTAGTTCTGTTGTTTCCACTCCCTGGAGATGATGAACAAACCTCCTATAAATTATCTGTCTGTAGCTTTTTGGATGAACATGGGTTTTCATTTCATTTGAACAAATACCTAGGAGTAGGACTGCTGGGTTGTATGATAAGTATGGTTAGACTTTCTAAGAAACTCCTGAGCTGTTTTCCAAAGTGGCTGTACCATTTTGCATTCTCATCAGCAATACACGAGTTTCATTCAGTTCCTCTATGTTCTTGCCAGCACTTAGCATTGTCAGGTTTAAAAAAAAAAAATTTAGCCATTTTAATGGCTATGTAATGGTGTCTCACTGTGGTTTTAATTTGCATTTCCCTAATGACTACTGGTGTTGAACATCATATTTTCATTTGCTTTTTTTGCCATTTACATATCATCTTTGCTGAAATGGCTAGTCAATTTTTTTGTTCATTTTTAAATTGTTATTTGATTTCTTATTATGGAATTTTAAGAGTTTTTAAAAATATATCTTCTGGATACAAGTCTTTTATTAGAGTGTCTCTGAGTCTGTAGCTTGTCTTTTCATTTTCCAGTATCATTCAGAGAACAGAATGTTCTTAATTTTGGTGAAATCAAACTTTTCCCTTTATGGATTATGCTTTTTATGTTGCATCTAACAGCTCTTTGCCTGACCCAAAATGACAAAAAACAAAGTTAACTGACTTAATTTTCTTCGAGAAATTTTATAGCTTTTGGTTTAATCTGTAGGTCTATGATCCATTTAAGTTAATTTTTTATAGCATGTGCGGTCTAGAGTAAGGTTCAATCCTTTTGTATGTGCATATTCCAGCACCATTTGTTAAAAGACTATCATTAATTGACCTTGCACCTTTGCTGAAAATCAATAAATCATATATGTGCAGATTCTTTATTCTATTCCATTGATCTGTATACCATCTTTTCTTTAATAACACACTGTCTTGACTATCACAGCTTTTACAGTGAGTCTGAAATCAGGTAGCATTTATTAATCCTCCAATTTTGTTCTTTTTCAAAACTGATTATTATAGTTCCTTTGCCTTTCCATATACATTTTTGATTCAGTTTGTCAATTTCTAAAAAATAAAATCCTGCTGGGATTTTTACTGTAAACTACATTGAATCTACAGATCAATCTGTGGGGAATTGACATCTTAATAATCTTGAGTCTTTTAATCCATGAACATGTCATATCTCTCCTATTATTCAGGTCTTCTTTGATTTCTTTTATCAACTTTTTCTATTTTTCAGCATACAAATCTTTTACATGTTTTGTAAGATCTAGATTTCAATAGTTCATGTTTTATGGTGCTAATATAAATAATGCATTTATGTTTAAACTGATCATTGTTAGTATGTATATAATATATAAATATAATTAATTTTTGTATATTGACTCCCTTTTATCTTGCTGGTAACAAAGGAAGAAGAAGTAAGGAAAGCATTCAGAGAATACGTTAGGGCAAAAAAGAGAGAAAATCACCTCTATAAAGCCTTGCCTACTAAGAGTGAGAAAAGTTAGAATTTGCTTAAAACAAAACATATGCTCTTTATATTGTTATATTTTAAACTCACAAAGGACAACAAGTGTGTTATAATTTCTGTGCATTATTAAATGTGGAAATTCGTAAATATTAACCTAATCAGTTAAATTAAATTCTGAATTATAACAAATATTTCTGTTAGGACAGAGAAAAATTAAATTATACCTTTCCAAGCACTGTCAGCTGCTGAACTAAGAGATGAGCACTTTCAGTCTTTCCAGCACCACTTTCCCCAGAAATAACAATGCACTGCACGGTGAGAAAAGGAAACTGTAAGAAGACTTCATCCTCACAAAATTCAGCTGACACACGAGAAACTAAGAGGAGAATTTCTAAAAATGTGAGACTCTCCTTACCTGATCTGAATTATATGTTACCATAGACTGGTATCCTAAGTCAGCCATGGCAAAAATGTGAGGAGGATTGGCAGTTCTCTTTGCTCCAATGTACAGTTTGGAATGCTAAAGGTTAAAAAGAACATGTGCTGTAGGGCTTTTGTTTTTGTTTAAACCCTACTTATTTACAGATAGAGTGCTAATTTTTAAAGCAAAAGGTGAATCAAAATACAGCTTCATACCACCAAAACATCACATCCGTATTACATACACACATACATGCACAAATCATGGACAATTATGTAAAATAAAAGTCTGACATAAAACAACAGGGGAAAATGATATGACATAATATGACATCACTTTGGCAGTGGTATTTAAAAGAAGACTCTTTTGGAAGTGCATACCACTTCCAAAGCAGAACTTAAAGTTTCAAAATACTAAGATTTCCTTAAATAAGCAGATACTTTATAAATAAGACAATCAGGTATCATTTTGTTGACTATTCCTTGGATATAATAATGTATGACATGCGATCACTACTTTTTTCCTTTCATATCATTTAACATACACTTTCTCATTTGCTTTGCCCAAGATCACACAGTTAATTGATAGCAGAATTTGTGCTAAAGCCCAGTCTTCTAAAACTTGGTCAAGGTTCATAAATATGCCATTATTCTTGTAAATCTTAAAGTGGTAGAGACTGAGAGAATTACATACTTTTCACACAAAAAATTATATTAAGCACAGTATTATTCTAGAGTAATATACTATTATAATACAACATAATGTTCTAGAGTACACAAATAGCTAGAAGAGTATGGATCTAATTGAAAATGAAAAACAGCCTAGCTTAACTCCAGAACACTATTCTATATTTAAACATTAGGGGTGAATAATGGATAAGTATGTGCTTATATTCATAAAACATATTGTCTGATATTAAAAATTTAACCAGAAGGAATTTTTAAACTC
This sequence comes from Globicephala melas, assembly GCF_963455315.2. Lineage (NCBI taxonomy): Eukaryota > Metazoa > Chordata > Mammalia > Artiodactyla > Delphinidae > Globicephala > Globicephala melas. Next base: position 10,055,331 of record NC_083315.2, read on the forward strand.
ATAATGATGAGTTTTACAGCCATTAAGTATACAGTACCTACATATACAATGTAATTTTACTTTTGACTCTCCTATACTTGGTTCAGAGGTAGACATTAAGTCTATACTTTTTAGGCATCTGTTTATTGATATGATATGTAGTGTGGACCAGTTACCAATTACCAATGACAAGAAGTAATTAACACATCTCACACAAAGACCACAAACTGCATCCAGATCGATTCATCTTCTGTTTTTTCCTATCTCTACGTTTTAACAATAATTATTTAACTGTTCATTCAAAGGATTAGATAAAATTAAATTAAATTAATTTAAATACCTGAAGAGTATAAGTTTTTGTACAAAGTAAGAAAACGTGTACAAGCCACACCACATACCTCTGCGGAATAAAGACCCAGACTCTGAAAAGGGTTAAGAGCAATGAGTATGTCTCCCACATAGAAGTAAATCTGATCTCTGGAGTAACACTTCTCAAGTTGCTCTGAGACTGTATTCTATAACGAAATAAAAGTAATCTCTTTTTGTTAGAAATGACTGATGGTCAATTATCATTTTAAAAGTAAATGATAAGAAATAAAACATTTGGAATCTGGAGGAAGGATCAGAAAGAAATAGATCTATTGAGAGTAAGAAGCGTAACCTCCGGTCAGCAACTATCCTTCCCCTTGATGGGTATTTTCTTTTCTTTCGAGAGCCGTAGAGGGATGTCATTGTTACCTGTGTTTTCCACAGAATATATTATATGCTACAGGGATTATATATACACAATGCTTTCAAGGAAGTAAGTAAATGCAGCAGTTGAAGTAAAGAGAAAGAACACTAGAAAAGGGAAGAGAAGATATAGTGAACATGATTTTATTCCAAATGAAGGTTATTCAATGGCTCTGTGGAATGTCTCAGTTCCCTTGCTTAAATGTTTGGCTTTGAGGCAGAGTAAAAAGTACAGAAAAGTAACTTCCACAATTGGTAAATAATACATGGAATCAATTTTAACAGTGCCAGACATCATCATTTATAGTATATGACACAAAAGATCCTGGGTCAAAAAAGAGACAAAAAAATAAAACACAGACAATAGAAACAAACCAACCCAGTGTTTAATACGTAGGCCAGCAATATGATTAGTAAAGCCTTCTTTATAATCCACAAGCTTAGGATTTCACACCATTGGAAAATCTGATACACAAAGATTCATAAAGGTATTGGCAACCTCTGGCTTACAAACACTATTTGATTATAAGATGTTTGATGTTCTCAAGAAAGATTATTCTGAGGAAGTACTTGCGTTGTTTATGCAACCCCAAATTTCCCAAGTGACTACTTCAGTTCAGAATATGCCTCCTGATTTGCTACATTTTTAAGCAAAATGCTCAGGAATGTATCAGAAGTATTAAAAAAAGGGAAGCCTGTGGATCAGGCAGGGTAGTAATCCCAACCTTTTACTGAAAAGGAGCCTTATTATTTCTCTAATGATGTGATTATCTGAAATAAAAGGTGATGAGGAAAAAGAGGATGAGACTATAATTTACTGGCTTGGACTGGTACCTTCATGAGAGATGTCTGAAATATTTCTGAGGTCACTGGGATAAGAAGTTTCAAGCAGAATTCATTTCCCGAAAAGGTGGGCTCTGTGATCCCACGAGGGGTCCACTGACCATGGTAACAGACAGGCTCTCAAGGTATCTTCGAGGCTTTAGGTCCTGCCACTGAGATGGTGATGTAGGAAGCAAATCACCCCTTTGAGACTCCTGGGGAGAATTGAGGGGAAGAAGGGGTCTTGGACCTAAGCAACTCAAGCTTGTGGGAGCTAGCACTTTTGTAATTCGAATATAAAAAAGAAGAAAAAGTTGACACCAGGCCGGAGAGATCTGCAAACGTGAGTTACACACAGTAAAACTGAAGACAGGAGGGATGATCAGGAAGCTAAGAGACGAAGAAAGCATGAAACCTACAGATGCTATTCAAAGAGCCTCCTCCTCAAACCACTTCTATAAATTTTTTTAAATAGACAGAATGTTTAAGTTTAATTAAGCTGAGTTTCTTACCTCATCCAAAACTTCTAGGGTTGCTAAATCATTCACATCCTTGAGGCTGGAAATTAAAGATCTGTTGAAGTTACTTTTCTTGGTGTAAAGACGTTCATGCCTGAGGAGCAATAAAAAAGAAAACCCTTTCTGATTTGAGAACTTACTACTAATCATAGTAAAAGTCAACTTTAGATACTAAGAAACTGAAAAACATCTGTGAAGCTGATTTGCTAAATTCAACGATAACAATTTACCAGAAAACAGCCTCATGCATTTGATCTGTCTTCTCCTCTTCACTGGGAAAATGCAACACATTAAACTTACTTCATGGATGATCAAAAGAGCTCATTATTTCCATCAAGAACTACCTTATATATAATATTCTTTAAAGCTTCCTCTAAATTCCGATGTGTGACTTAATCTCTTACAAAGTGGTGAGTTGGAGCGATTTTCACTCATTAGATTTCCAGTTTTGTCTGAGGTAGTGTTAGCCCACTGGTAGTCAAGGAATGATAATTTGAAAAATTATTATTCAGCAGAATTTAAGAGGAATACAAAATAAGCCACACTGGGGACTTTTAAGAGGTAAAATGTATGCAGAAAATTGATTTCAGGTACTAGGAAGTTTACTTTCAAAGTGAAACATTTCAGCAATTTCAAAAACAGCGTAAAGATCTTGATCTGACATGAGGTCTGGAGAAGTTGCTGAGGTAAACACAAGGGTTTGTTTCAACTTTTCTGGACATGAAACCCACTCTATTCTGAGCATAACTGCATTTTCAGTGTTTATTTTTGGGCAGACTGTTATGCATTTGAATCTGTCCATTAGTGAAAGGGGAAGGAATACACAGATTACAAAGCATAAGAATCATACCACTTACCCACCAAACTGTAATGGTTTCTCATTGCTTAGAGAATTAAGTCACTATTGATAATGGTCCCCCCTCTACCTACGGCCAATCCCATTTTGTGCGCTGGATTCCATGTCCTCTCACTTACTCAAGGATATCATTCCTGCTGGGTCCTCTTTCTCTCCTGTATCACTCATTTCTCCCTCTCGACTGTTATAACATCTTCCCCAAAAGAAACAAACAAACCACCTGTCCTTGAGTTTGTTTCCTCCATCTACCATTCCATTTCCTTGCTTTATAGCAAAAATCCTCAAAAGAATGATCTATACTTAACTTCTTCAATTGCACTCCACCCATTAAGAAAACCCATGTCAGTCAGGCTGTCATCACACTCCACGGAAACAGCTTCCATTAAGGACAACAGTGACCTTCTTCACATTGCTGAGTCCCACGGTCCGTTCTAAGTCCTCATTTTACTTAACCTACTGGCAGCACTTGACAAACTCTTCTTGAACACGTTTGTCTTGGTGTCTTATGTCCTTCTCTTGATTCTCTTCCTTACCTCACTGGCATCTCCATCTCAGTATCTTTTTCTGGTCCCTCCTCATCTTCCTACTGTCACATTTTTGAGTCTCCCAAGCTTTGGTCCTTAGAGCTATTTTCTTGTCTATCAACATGTACTTCCTGATTTCATCGCTTTAAATACCACTCGTGCACTGACAGCTCTGCTCGTCTCCAGACCTAAGCACCCAGCTGCTCACTCGACGCTTCACTTGGCTGTGAAGGTGGCTGACTTAATATGTCCCAAACTTGCTCCTGCCCACGACCCTCATCTCAGCCCATGGTGATCCATTCGTCTGCTTGTCAGCCTGACCCCTGGCTCCTGACTTTTTCTCATACTCCTCCTGCAACCCATGTACAAATCCCCTCAGCTCTTTCATCAAATCCAATCCAGAACCAAACCTTTCTCAACACCATCGCCTCCACTACAGTTCATCTCACACCACAGCAGCCTCCCTGCTGCCACCTTTGCCTCTGATATCCTTCTCAACACTGCACTCAGAGTGAGATTTTAAAAATAAGTAAGATTTGTCCTTTGTCTTTTAATTTCCTCCTCAGTCCCATCGGTGTGATGAAACTTTTCACAGTCTACCTCAAATGCCACCTGTTTTAAACCCTCAGCATAATTCTGTACATCCTTCTGGACAAACATCTGAGTTAAGTCATTTCAGTCAATCACTTGTGTACAGGTCTTACTCCCTTTACTAGACTGTAAAGTTCCTCAGGATGGTGCTGGAATGGTTGGACATCCACATGCAGAAGAAAAAAAAAAAGAATCTAGACACTAAACTTACAAAATTTTCACAAAAATTAAGTTAAAATAAGTCATAGCATATATACACTACCAAATGTAAAACAGATAGCTAGTGGGAAGCAGCCACGTAGCACAGGGAGATCAGCTCGGTGCTTTGTGACCACCTAGAGGGGTGGGATAGGGAGGGTGGGAGGGAGGGAGATGCAAGAGGGAAGAGCTATGGGGATATATGTGTATGTATAGGTGATTCACTTTGTTATACAGCAGAAACTAACACACCATTGTAAAGCAATTATACTCCAATAAAGATGTTAAAATAAATAAATAGATAAGTCATAGGTCTAAATGTAAAATACAAAACTATAAAACTTCTAGAAGAAAATATAGGAGAAAAAAGCTAGATAACCTTGGGTGTAGAAATGAGTGTATGGACACAATACCCAAAACATCATCCATGAAAGAAAAATGTGATAAGGTAGACTTCATTAAAATGAAAAACTCCTGGGCTTCCCTGGTGGTGCAGTGGTTAAGAATCTGCCTGCCAATGCAGGGGACACGGGTTCGAGCCCTGGTCCAGGAAGATCCCACATGCCGTGGAGCAACTAAGCCCATGCGCCACAACTACTGAGCCTGTGCTCTAGAGCCTGCGCGCCACAACTACTGAAGCCCACGCGCTTACAGCCCATGCTCCGCAGCAAGAGAAGACACCACAATGAGAAGCCCGCACACTGCCAACGAGGATTAGCCCCTGCTCGGCACAACTAGAGAAAGCCTGCGCACAGCAATGAAGACCCAATGCAGCCAAAAATATTTAAAAAAGAAAAACTTCTGTTCTGTGAAAGACACTGTTGGGACTTCCCTGCTGGCGCAGTGGTCAAGAATCCGCCTGCCAATGCAGGGAACACAGGTTTGAGCCGTGGTCCGGGAAGATTCCACATGCCATGGAGCAACTAAGTGCGTGCACCACAACTACTGAGCCTGCACTCTAGAGTTCGTGAGCCACAACTACTGAGCACGTGTGCCACAACTACTGAAGCCCACGTGCCTAGAGCCCCAGCTCTGCAACGAGAAGCCACCGCAATAAGAAGGCCATGCACCACAACGAAGAGTAGCCCTCCTCACCGCAACTAGAGAAAGCCCACATCCAGCAATGAAGACCCAACACAGCCATAAATAAATAAATAAACAAACAAATAAATAAATAAATAATTTATAAAGTAAAAAAAAAAGACACTGTTAAGAGAATAAAAAGTGAAGTCACAGGCTGGCAGAAAACATCTGCAAATAATATATCTGATTAAGGACTTGTATCTAATAATATGAACAGTGCTTTACTCCTACTTGCAATTCTTAGATGTTTCCATAATAATTTTTATAGCATTTACAAAAATGTATAATTATGCGCTTATTTGTGTAGATGATTTAGCTAATATTTGAATCCCTTACTACAATACAAGCTCCAACATACACAAGACTATGTGTCTTTAGTTTCCCATTGTGTCCTTGGAACAAGGAGATGATTGAGAACACAGTAGGTCCTCAATAAATATTAGTTGAATGAATGAGTGAATGCATATCTCCCACAATTTCTGGCACAGGATTTGCCCATAGTTGGTTTCCACATTTGCTGAACTCGACAAGAATCATCTTTCGTATCCCCTTATTTCCAAAGAAACTCATATGACATATGATTTTTAAGAAAATAAAGATATCCAATTATGTATTTAATTTAAGTGAAGCCCTGAATTTTCCATCTGTTTTTATGGGTCCATTTGGCATCCAAAGACTGTTCCTGGAGAATGACAAGGAGTGGATGGTGACAAGGAGCCTGGACTCAGGCACGAGCCCGGCAGCTGAAACAGCAGGAGGGACAGTGGTCCGTGGTGAGGCTGGACTCCAGGCACTACGGGAAGCCAACGCAATATTTTAATCAAAGGGCAGAGTGTGGAAACAATACGGTGGAGTAGCATGTTTTAGTAAAGAAAAAAAATCATTTTACTATATTGTAGAGATAAACATTATCACTAGGTAGAGAAAGCCAAGAAAAGTTAAACTTCAAGTAGCGAATGCAATTCAGGGTCATCTATTCTAAGAACATATTAGATGATAAATGTGGCATTTCAAATTAGTAGAGAAAGAAAAAACTTCAAGAAATTGTGCTGGAACAGCTGGTTAAAATTTTGGGAATCATGTACTTTATGTAAAAATTAATTCCAGATGGATTAACAAACATAGATTTAAAATGTCATCATAAAAGTTCTAGGAGAAGATGCAAAAGAACGGCTGTGTAGTAATGGCATACAGATGGAATTTGTAAGTATGAAAAGATAGAAAGGAATTAAAAAATGGAAGAGATTTGACAATACAATTTTAATATGAGTATAATAAAATACAAGTAAAAGAGAAAATGGGAAAAATATTTGCAATATGTATGATGGACAAGAATTAATATGTCTAATATATCAAGAACTCTTGAAACTCAAAAGAATACTGAATATGAGATACCATGAGATACTAAGATAGCAACCTTGTATTGAACACACAAGTTTTAGGCTTGTCTCTTAATTTGGGAAGATAAATTGATCACTATCACCATTTCCTAAAAACGACATGTTATCACCAAAAAATGCTGGAAGCTAATAATCTTACCTAGACTAACAATATTTAAAAAGCTGAATCATACAACCTCTGTTGCTTCTTCCAACCCTGGAATTCTCTGTCAACCGAAGTCTGTGTACTGATAGGTATACTATTGTAGCGTATGGCTGTCTGCTTCATTCTGAAGAGAAAAAAGTCCTTTTCCATGACTTTGAGAAACTAGGTTTTACCATTCATAAAGACTTCATCAGGGGACTTGAGAAGATGCTTTGGCCCTATTCTAGAGCATAGCTCCTTTATTTAGATTCCTCTCCAGTTAAAGAGTAGAGGGGCTAAGGTATATGGGGAGTGGCCAAGCAGGCAGCAACAATGGCCATAAAGCCAGTGAGGAACAGAGGCTGACTGATAAATTATCCTACATTGAACTGAATTCTGAGGTGGTTACACAGAAGATCCAAAGTTATTTCTGAAGCTATACAAATCCCTTCCTTTGTTTAGATCACGGAATTATTGACACCCAGTTAAGAGGCTGGGTTCTAGAATCTGAATGCTCAGATCAAATAACAAAAGATTTTGTGAGGATAAGCAAAATGGATTATTTCTTGTCAAACTCTCATTTAAAATGGGCATATGGAAATGCCTTATATATAATTGCTACTATTATTCCAGCTGTGGCCCTACCACTGACTAGCCATGTGGCCTTGGGCAAGGAACTTACTCTGCTTCTTCAGAAATAAAATGGAAATAATAATGGCTATTTCACACACACACACACACACACACACACACACTAGGTAGAGCCTTAAACTGTACGTTTCAACATCCACTACTGCATTCATTCATTCAACAAATACTTAAATTTCTGGAGCATCTAATATATTTCAGGCACTGTTAGGAGTTGGGATAAAGCTATGAAGACAACAGATAAATGTTGTGAGATTAAATGAAATAATACATGTAAAGTGATTCATTCAGGGCCTGCTATGGTTAATAAATTATTATTGCCTTTATGATCATAGGTTTAATCCTCATTTACTTTATATTTTATATTTAATATTTATATTGAATTATATATTTAATTTCTATTTATTTCATATTTTGTTGTCTTCACTCACTTTTTGTCCCAGAGGTGACCCCTCTACCCTCCTCAAGCATGAACTGTAAACACATGACCCTGAACTCAGCAAAGCAGGGAGTGAGAAAATGTGGGCCCAGGTCTTGCTGACGGAGGATTCATGAGCATCACTGATTCTGAAGGACTTCACTGTATTTATTATTAAGTCCTACGTATACCCTGATGGTAGCATCTCAGCAGGAAATGGGCACCATATCAGCAAACAACTCTTCCTTTCTTTGTTTCTCCTCCCTGTGTCACTGCAGTGCTCAGGCTGATTTGACAGGTAACAGAGCTGGTGCTCAGTCGGGTGCTGGAGGAACGTGGTGAAAAGGCACATGGTGTCTGGCATATGTCGGTGTCAGCACACTCCCCTCCCATCTCCCGCTGCTTCAGAGTTCGGCGCTGCTCTCCACGAGGTCAGTTTAACCGGAGAAGTCCCCTGGTCATGGGGACTGCCTATTTACATTTCTCCCGTATCTGTATTTCTGTATCACCAGTGACTGCTGGACACAGCCATCACAATAGACTGCTCTAGAAAGCACTGTCAGCATTGCTGTCACTTCGTTGGGTCTTAAACATAATAGAGACAATGGGGCCAAAAAAAATTTTAAGAAGGCAGTTACAGCTGTCACGACAAAGTAGCATGAGTGAAGGACTCACAATTATACTCCCTCAAGTGGCATGATTAGTTGCATCAAGAATACTTAATATTTTTAAAACTACACAATTGACCACATATAAGATCATAGGGTGTAAGAGTGAGAAAAGCAGTTGAATTGTGAAAAGTGAGGTAAACAAGTTTGTGATGTGTTCACAAAAACTCAATGAACCCAGTTATTAATATGATATCTCCATTCCTGCTCTGATTCTCCCACCCTAAACACACACACACACACACACACACACACACACACACTAGGTAGAGCCTTAAATTGTACGTTTCAACATCCACTACTGCATTCATTCATTCAACAAATACTTAAATTTCTGGAGCATCTAATATGTTTCAGGCACTGTTAGGAGTTGGGATAAAGCTATGAAGACAACAGATAAAGTCCCTGCTCACATGGAACACACATTCTGATGGAAGAGTTAACAAAAAATTATAAACAAAAAAGATCATTTCCACGAGGGTTTTGAAATTACACAAATCATGCAGAGTTAATTCAGGTGCAAAAATTAGTTTATAAAAGCTCTTTTTCATGAGTTAAACACTTTAAAAGCTATTAAGGTTGTAATGAATGATTAAGAAAAACTATTTTTAAGGTGTATTCTGTGAATGAAAATAAAAAGAATCATCAATTGTGAAAATATTTTACATCTTCTTACTGATACATGTCTCTTTTGGTCATTAATGTAGCCTAAGCACCTAAAAGAGTAGCTGGGACATAGTAGGTACTCAATAAATATGTACAGGATGAATAAATGAATGAATAAATAATTATTTGTCAAAGGAAACTGTCCAATCTTTATCGTTACCCTATCTTTCAAGATACTTTTACACTTTTTACATTTTCCTTTGGCCTTCATTTTACAGAATTAATTTCCAATGTTACTTTATTAAATATTTAATTTCTGTGAGACTTGGAGAAGGCAAAGTCAGAATCCTTCCAATAAGATTTTTGTCCTCTTGTGAAAAGTACAGCTTGTTAACCAGATTATATTTTTCATTTACTCCATCCTACTGGAGAGACATAGTTTCAGACTACAAATATTTTCTTTCTGTGTTGTCAAAGGTCACAAATACCTCAGGGGTGGTTAGTACAGCTTCACTTGTATTTCAGTTCTACACACTGAAAAAAGAAACAACTCTTGCTGCTCCCTGTTAAACGTTTATCCTTGCGATTCAGTTGTACTGCTGTAAACCAACAGCTTTATTTGCTTTCACTTTGGTTAAATATTCTCTGGTAAATATCAAGCTCCGTCTTCTAAGGTGGTTCGGGAGCCACTGGGGTAGTTCAGAAATCCTTTGTTAAACAGAAATATCATCAATGGTTTTCTTTTAGTTTCCTTATCCATCTTTAAATTCCACTAACAAAGTCACAACTGGTAACACCAATGGGCATACAGGCTCTCACGGGTGTGCCCTGGAAGACTAGTTTTTATTGATCTGCAGTTTGACCCCTTTGGCCAATCGTGCAGTTTTGAAATGATGCTGGGGAAGGAGCACACACCAGCCGGGTCAGCCAGATGAGCAGATCAGCTCTGGCGATGACTGGAGTGACAGATGTCATCGTCACCCAGCTCAGCTACACTTCTGATTGTTCTTTTCATTCACAGCGCCCTTCCTCTTTCACATATAGTTAACTGGCGGCTGAAGAAAAATGTTCCCACTGAGAAATCTTGTCTGTTTCTGCTGTGAATGTGACTCCTCTGTGCTATTATTTTATTTATTCTTTTTTTTTTCTGTGTGTTATTATTTTAGAGTGACCTGGTTTTAGATGTTGAAATGAAACTGACACCGGTGTTTGCAAGAGTATTTGATCCTCCATCTGCCAAGAGTTCCTGACATCTTTCTTCTCCTCACCCTTAGCTCAGAGACAAGTAAGAGAACAGGGAAGAGACAGTTTCTGTAAGTAGAATCTTGCTGCACAGCTCCTTCAGTGTGTAGAGTTATTAGTGCCACTGTAAGTATCTGTAAGACAAGCATCAGTACAGCAAAACAATCTGGTTAAGAACAAACATGGCTGGGACTTCCCTGGCGGTCCAGTGGTTAAGACTCCACGCTTCCACCGCAGGGGGCACGGGTTCAATCTCTGGTCGGGGAACGAAGATCCCGCAAGCCACGTGGTGCGGCCAAAAACAAAAACAGAAAAACAAACAAACAAAAACATGGCTGAGGAGTTTCACATAGTCTGACTTTTCAAGGAATGATAGCATGAAGGGTCATGGAGAGTGTATAATTACATTTACTACATTAATTTTTTATAAGTACAAAAAGTATACTTTGTTTTTTAAAAAAAATTGAAAAATACCAAAAGGTATAAGAAAAAAGTGTCACCTGTAACTACATCCCCAATATAACCACTGTTGACATTTTGATATTTCCTTTTATTCTTTTTTATACGTACCTAGTTTTTAAACAAGTCGACAGGATTTCATCTTTGTGCCATCTTACCCTCCCAGCCTCCTTCCTCTCTGGTGACAAGGGATAAATTTCCCTGCTCTGGGCACAGGCCAGCTCTTGTGCTCGTACACCTGCTTCCCCCAGGGTCACTGCTGTGATGCTCCCCTGTCATCGGCGGCACAACCTCTCCCCCGTCGGCGTACAATGTGCTCTAGTATCTCCCGTCTTAAAAAAAAATCTCTCCTTTGATTCTCCATGCCTTCCAGCTACTGCCCCATTTCTCCTCCTTTTACAGCTGAGCTTCTTAAACAGTAGTTCCTATTCCTTATGTCTTCCTCACCTCACCTCTTTCCTTAACTTCTTCCAGCTGGGGCTGCCCTCCACCCCACCCTGCTGAGAGGACTCTCCGCGAGATCACAAAAGAACTTGGTGTGTCCAAATTCAGCATTACTCTGTTTTAAAAAACTTGCAGCGCTCTTTAGAAGAATTGCGCATCCTCTCCTTGAAACACTGGGTTTATGTGGTTCGCAACAGACCACGTTCCCCTGCTTCTCCTCCCTGGAGGGCCACAGTCCCTCAATCACCTGTTCTGTCTCCTCTCCCTACGCTAAATTCCCAAACACTCACATTCAGTGACCTCATCTGTGTCATGGCACCAAATACGTCTATAAGCAAATGACTCAACCACTGTCTCCAACATGGGCTTCTCCCCTGAAGCCCAGACTCCTATATTGCACTGCCTACTTGATAACTCTGCTTTCCTGTTTAATTGGCATATCAAATGTAAGTAGCCCCGAACAGAATACATGACCTCTCCACCCTATCTGAATAAATATAGGGGAATTACATTTTCATCCATGGGCAGGGAACAACACCCACATTTTAGGCTGGGCTGCCCAGGTAGTGTGTGTGTGTGTGTGTGTGTGTGTGTGTGTGTGTGTGTGTGTGTGTGTGTGTGTGTGTGTGTGTGTGTGTGTGTGTGTGTGTGTGTTGTATTTTATATACTTATATATTAAATATATACTTATATGTGTATTTAATAGATATATATTATTTTTTGAGGGGACCTTGTGGTACAGTCAGATCTATATAAGAATCAACCATGAAGTCATAGTATTCTATTTCAATTTCTATTCCCAAGACTGGAATTGCCATAGGTAGCTATTTATTTATTTCCCTTTCTTTCCTTCTTTTTGATAAAACACTGGGGATTGTGATATCAGATTTTTCACTTAAAAAAACCCCAGCTGTATTTAAATAAATGCATAAACATCTAACTTCAAAGTGAACCAAAATTGGTTTTTTTTTGTTTTTTTTTTTTTGCAGAGATTACAAAACTAAACGGGGAAGCAAACAAGATTAGGGCAGCTGAACAGCCAGAGATAAACCTTTACATGCCTGGCAGTAAGGAATGAGGGGCATGTCATTTTGAATTCTACTCAAAGGCTGCAATATTCTGCTCTAAACCTTGACTACTATCTTTAAAAAATATTTCTCTCCTTTTCCCCAACAAAGAGATGGTTAAAAGATTTAGCTACTTTAAAGCAAAATTTGTCCAGGAAGTTACTCTCAATGTCTAAGGCCTTCGACATGAGAGCAAAAATGTATTCAGAGGACTAACAATGTGAAGGCACTCGCAGAAAACAGTCGCTCTGCCCTCTACTCAATCTGTGCATCTCACTTTACTGCAAAAAAATTAGTATCATCTTTATTCAGTGTCCTGCCTCCTGTGAGGCACTGCAGAATTCAACCCTATAAAAATGTGTCTTTTCTTTACAGTAATAATACCAAAAACAGATGCAGTCAAATCCTAGGCTATTGCTAATTTGAAAGAAAAGAGAGAAGGGATATTGCAGTATTTCTTGCAACCTTTAAATGTAGGTCAAGGCTCTTGATAATCCCTTAGGTTTTAATTTTTTTCTCTCTAGAATAAATTTTTTTTAAAGACTAATGCCTTTAAGAAAAAGGCCAAAGGGTATACATCCAGAATTTTTCAGGAAACTTTGTTCTTTTTAGAAAAATGTTATATTTTGCTCTATTTAAGTGCACATGCTTGTTGTATTCTCAGCATTTTATCCCACGAAATCCAATGTGATCACTTTCAGGGGCCTCTTTAAATATGATAATTATAAAATTATAAGAAATATATGTACAAATACAATATTTTAAGAACAAGTAAGGATTTGAGTCAGTTTAAAATAGCTAAAAATGGGTAATGCCATAATTCAAGTAATTAATGATTTCTAGAACATCACTGGAAACATTACAGGAATTTGCAAATCTGATATAAGCTTTCAGAATTTGTAAAGTGGGCCTAACATCTGATAAAATTTAGATTCCTCTCTAAGGAATCAGCATATTTCAATATTAAATACTAATGAAGAACAATCTTCCATTGAAGGATGTTGAAAAGACTAAAGAAATGACTAATAAATTAACCCACATGAACTTTAGAGAAGCATCCCAGGATTTCATCCTCATACAGATTTGCTTGAAAGCATTTTTATGTGGAAGTCCTCAGGAGGACAAAATTTTTCAAACTAAATTAGGACCTAGATAATAAACAATGAACCAGGGACAGCCTTCTATCCAATTCTTTATTTGTGCTGACATCCCATGTACACAGCTAGTATCACAGACGGGAATCTATTTTGGGTGATCAAACAAATGCATTCAGAATCTTCCCAGGCTCCTGATCCACAATCCACATGGTGCAACTCTAGGGCATCATTCATGACGTGCCTCCACGCTTGGGGGTGAAAGCAGTCACATGGAATATGAGATGAACAGTGTCTCCAGGAGTTGTGCAGTGCGGCCTGTCGCACTCCACTTACGGCTACAGTAGGGGTCATTAACACTAGCAATCAAATTTTTCTTGCTCACTGACTGCACATGCTAATGTAGGACTTGTGTGGCCTAGAAAATCCCCATCACTATGTCTCACAAGTGTTCGTGGACAAGCCTGCTTCAGCCAGACACCACTGTGACTCAGCTCTTGTTCAGGTGCGTATCAGTGGTTGACACCCGTTGGTCACTTTGGGAACCCTTGCTGCCCCCTCAGCACATGGAGTCCTTGCCGGCCAGGCTGGGCTTGCTCAGTGTTCCTCAGCAAGTCTAGGCTCAAAACTGTCATAGCATTCCTTCTGCTATCTTCTACTGACCAAGGAATTCACAAAATATGGCAGGTTCAAGGGCGGGCAACACAGACTCCAACTCTTCATGCAAGAATTGTCAAAAAATTGGGACTCTCTCTAATCCATCATACCCTGTCCTATTTTACTAAGAAAGTGAGTGACAGTTACTTCAAGTTAAAGATCACAGGGTAAAGTAATTGTTCCCTTCCCTTAAGACTCACAAAACAACAAAAAGAATGGAAAGTTGAGAAAAGTCTCCTTTATGAGAAACAGGAATGGCCACAGGCCCAAACCACAATCTATAAAGCACAACTGTCAAATACCGTGAAATCTGTGTTGAAATGAGAGCGGAAGCTGAGAACCAACACATAATTATTTACACTTCAGTCAGTAACTACAGACACTTAAAAAAAAAAAAATGCACAGCCCTGAGAAGCCTATCCGATGAGCCCTTGCCTGGAGCTATCAGTTCTGGAGGCATGGGTGGGCCATGCCGGAAGTGGGAAAGGGTCCTGATGAGACCCAGGTCAACATGCAAAAGAGCGACGGGGTGGAGAAGACCATGGGACAGTGACCTATCACATACCTGTCCAGCAGAGGGGTGGCCAGTGGCCAGGGGGAGGCAGGATGATGGTAAGAGAAGAGACAGTTGCTTCATTATGATAGAGAATGACAGTCATGAATGGGTTTATGCTGTGAGCCACAGAGAATACAATGTGAATGGTGCTACTTGGGCTCGTACCACCTAGTGGCCCTGTACACTGACTTCTTCAAGGTTCAAAACTGAGGGGAGATGTGCGAAAGGATGTTCAAGAGAATCAACCTAATTCAGCTTAAGCCTTCCCAAATCATTCTTCCATCACTCCCACTTTTTGTTTTGCTAGAACAATAGCTGTTCCCAGTCCCACCTAAGAGATTCACCACCACATACTTGTAGTTTAAAAAAAGGAGGAGAAGAGTTAAGGATTATAAGCAACAGACAGATGAAGAGCATACACCATAAGAAAGAATCATGGGAAAAGTCCAGATGAAAAGGTCCCCATCTCTCAAAGACATTTCTTACGTGATGTCTCATTAAAAGAGAAGAATCTTCAGGAGAGGGTACAAAGCTTTAATGAAGAGATAAGAACGCAACAGATAAAAACTGAGTCAGTTGAATTCAGAAAAGAAATGGAGGAAAGTCATGACAGAAAAGCAACAAGACGCAGAATATACATGACTGAGGTCACAGATGTGGTAAGTGTATGGTCTGAGCACACAAAACTAAAGGAAAGAACAAAGATCCCATCTGCTCTCCTGAGCCAGTGGCAGTCAGCTCCCGCACACCACAGGGTACAGGCAAAATGATACGGAAGGACTGACCCGAAGACACAGCTGGGTGAAACTACTGAAAGCCTTATGGAGACCCTGTAGAAGCAACCCATCATGAGCATAGGGAGAAATCTCACTGCCTTGGTTCTTTCAGCAGCAATACACTCTGCCCAAGGGATGGTAGAACAATGTATGTAATACTTAGAGGAAAAGAAACGCTAGCCTAAGTATGCTTTACCTAACTAAACTAGGCTTCAATCTCAACAGGCAAGAAGCTAGGGGTTGAGGCTTTCTGGAAATAACCATGAGATGACGCAATTTATCTATCCAAGAGAATAATTAAAGAACTCAGGAAAGGAGAGGGTATAGTTAAAAAAAAAAAAAAAAAAAGATTTGTGAGCAACTGCCTCTTCCTGTTTATTTGAATTCCTTTATTTATTGCTACTTAGGAACAAACATGCTCATAACGGTCTTCTCTCCAGGGAGTGCTGATTCAATCCTTATAAATTCAATTCCTTATAAAATTCTTGGAGATTATGTTTAAAAGCTATTTAGCTCTCATTTAGGAGCTTATCCAGAAGGGGAAGTGGTGAAGAAAGGCATAAGGAAATATTTCAGGTGAGGAAGGAGAAGTGATCATTTCTTTTCTAAATTTCCTGGTCCTAGACGGGTCCTTACTACATTCCCAGAGTTTCATCAGTCTCTTTCTGAGTTATCGATCTTGGACAGACACTGCCACTAGCTCATGCCTTGATGAGACCTTTTCTCCAGATTTCACATGGACAACTCCTTCACCCCCTTATTTTGGCCAAATTAAGATTAGAATTTTCCAAAATAAAATGTACTTAGAATAGAAGCATGCATACACATGTGCCCACCAGCGCGTACACACACACACACACACACACACACACACACACACACACACACACACACCAATTAAAACATCCCACAAAAACATACAAATAGGGACTTCCCTGGTGGCGCAGTGGTTAAGAATCCACCTGCCAATGCAGGGGACACGGGTTCGAGCCCTGGTCCGGGAAGATCCCACATGCCGCGGAGCAAGTAAGCTCGTGTGCCACAACTACTGAAGCTCGCATGCCTAGAGCCCGTGCCCCACACGAGAAGCCACTGCAATGAGAAGCGCCCGCGCACCACAACGAAGAGCAGCCCCCCGCTCGCTGCAACTAGAGAAAGCCCGCGCGCAGCCACGAAGACCCAACGCAGCCATAAATAAATAAATAAATGTATAAAAAAAAATACAAGTAAGTATATATGTCAATAGGTTCCTCATTTCAAAATATCCAAACAATAGCCACTAACTGCCTTGATAATTAAACATAATGGGGACAGACCAACTTCCCCCATCTTCGAAAAAATAATGATAGTTTAAAGTTAGGAAGAAATATGGGAGAAAAGCAAAATGCATCCAAAATTATTCTTGGTGTATCCACAGTTTACCTTTTAGAACCAATGACAGGGCGGTGCACAGCAGGACACAGGTGACGTAGGGCTACACCCTAGCGGGGCTGTCAGGAACACAGGCCAAACTGCTCAGCCTGACTTTCACTGCTCTCTGCGGTCTGGTCTCTGCGTGTCTCTCCAATCCTATTTCTGAGTTTTCCTCCTTACAGCTTTGACTACATGTGAGCATATCTCCTTGCTTTCATGATTTTGCTCAGGCTGCTCCTTCCAGCAATAATGTTCATCCAGTGGTAACTCTATTTTCACAGGATTAAGTCCTCTTCTCCCTTGCAGTGAAGATTAAAGGCCGCTTCCTGGATAAGCCCTCCTGCCCCTGCTACTGGAAGTACTATCGGCTTCTTCCAAACTCTCCCAGGACATAATTTTTATTCTTTTTATGGGATTGAAAATTCCTACTTTGTATCATGGTTATTTACATGCTGTTTTTAAATTAAAAAGGAAGACCTTTTTCAGTATCTTGGTCAAAATAAGGAGGCAAAGAATTATCTGTGTGAAATCTAGGAGAAAAGGTGTCATCCAGGCATGAGCTGGTGGCAGTGTCTGTCCAAGACAGACAACTCAGAGCACGGAGTCTACAGCTGCTTCAGCTCTCAGACCCTTGTGTAACACCTCATCCAGAGCTTTACACAATGGCCTCAATTAATACGGAGACAACGTGAATGTTGTCTCAATCCATCATTTCTATGGTAGCAAGAACTGTATCACCATTGGTAAGGGGTTGAGTGGGGCTGTAAGAAATTTAGCCTTGCTATGGACTGAAAATGCAAAGTAGGAGAGAAAAGATAAGATAATCCCTAGATTTTGGTGGGCATAATGGGATGAGTGGTGATACTACTAGAAAGAAAGGGGACAAAGAACTAATTGGGGGTGGGACAGCATTAAGTTCCATTTTAGACAGGTTGAGTTTGAAGCAAGCGTCTTTTAAATACTCATGTGGAGATGGGAATTAAAAGGAGTTATTATGAGAGCAGCCAGGATAGCTTTCGAGAAGTCCTGTGTATGAAGGAGTAAACATTCCAAAGGGTGAATAATTCTCACCATGACATAGTCACAGCCAGTAGAGGAAAATTATCTTGCCCAGAAAACAGAAAGTAATGTGGGGTTGTGCACTGTATCGCACTGAAAGAACCCTATTATTACTTCCTATTGATTTTTCTGCTTCCTTCTTTCATTTTTTATTTTTTGTAAAATCAAAATCCCATTCTAGTGAATGTATATTACACAAAGTCCCACACCTAAATAAAGAATTGACAGCCTGAACCAGGCACTTTTAGCACTGAATGGTTAGACAGTTTTTAAATTTTGTCTTTCGTCTGTTAATCCTTTGAGCTATGTCTCAAATTTGCCTTATATCCTGGTTCGAAAATCATATATGGGACAAGTGGGATGATTAGAGCAGCACCACAAATACAGCCATTATTTTTGGCCCAAGAAATAACTGTTTGAGTTACTAAATTCTTATAAATATTCCTTTTTGCTTCCATAAAATTACATGTAAAACATAAGTTATACATATCAAAGATAATCACCACTAGCAATACTAAGGGTATCAAGTTATTTTGCTTTGTATATATATAAAACACGAAAAGTTTTAAAAGATAACGTTAATATATAGTATAACTACCATAAAAAGAAATTTAATTTATTTATTTACTTATTTATTTATGGCCATGCCATGTGGCTTGCAGGATCTTAGTTCCCCAACCAGGGATTGAAGCCAGGCCCAAAGCAGTGAAAGCGCTGGGTCCTAACCACTGGACCACCAGGGAACTCCCCATAAAAAGGAATTTTAATTGGGAATTTATTATCAGTCGAGTAGATACTGGGCTAGGTTTTTCCTTTATTTACAAGGTATGCAAATCATTACTTAAATAATATTTGTAGGTAAATGTTCAAGGTACATAAAAGAATTTTAGCATCCTGTTTGCATATTCCACATAATGGGTATTCATTGCTTCAGCGGCTAAAAACACCTTTCCTCCATGGGGGTGAAATTCCTTCCGAAATGCTGTGAGGAAGGACTCTGCCTCTCACCTGGAAACCGGAAGTGAGGGAGGACCTAGTGTTTCTCACTCCGTTTTTCACCTACAGCCGGGCCTGTGACCTCAGCCTGGGGGAGCAATGGTTCTGTAGGGAACTTAGAACATCGAGCGAATGGCACAAAGCTCAAGATGAGTTTACAAATCCTTTGAGGCACTTGTGGCTTTCAAGAACCCAGTGCTGCTTTGCTGCAGGACATGTTACAGGGCTGGGGGTGGGTGTCAGTGCCAGCCTCTTGGCAGGTAGTTCTTAAGAAAGGATATTTGAGGCACCCTGCTTCCTTTGCTTCTAAGCCTGCCTCTCTGCCTCCCTCTCAGTTCTCTGAGCCACGCAGTATTTTTCACAAAATTGCTTTTCTTCTTAAGTTGGCATGTATTGTTTTTAGTCAAGAATGCTGAAGAGTACATTTCAATTACAAATGACTTTTACCTATTCCCATTAAATCGGATAATTGAGTATTTTTAAATCCGGATTCAAGAGTAAACCTTTTTTTTTTGGAAATACTTTATAATTCAAGTTGTTCACGGATCCAGCCTGCATACTAACATCACAAATTTTAACTCCTATGAAAAATGCGCCCCCACAGTTGAGGAGTTTGTCGTAGGAGTGGCTGCTATATTCATATGCATCTTGATTCCTCAGAACAGCTAAGTTATTGGAGTGATTTGTTTGTTCTGTTCAGGCCTTAACTTAGAAGAGAGCGTTCTTGTTTTCATTCCACACTAGCTTCCAACGCCACCCCCTCCCCACCATCAAGAAATTTAGAGAACTCAGTTTGTATTCAATTTACAGGAAAGTCAACTTTAAAACTGAATTGTGAATAAAAAAATCCTTATCCTGCCAAGCACATGCATCAATCTAATTCCAAAGGTTAGTATCACATACCAACAAATGTCAGCTTAGATTTAGGTATATTGATTTAGTACAGCTGGGTTGTGGATCAATTTTATCGATGTTAGGAACTATGACAAATCAAATAATTTCGCATGATCTTGAAGAGCGTTATTTTTGCCTAAGGTGGTACCAGCAGCATCCCAGACCCTCTTTCCACTTCCCTGAGCGTGTCTCACACTTTGGGACTAGTATAAAAATGCTGAGAGCATTTTCCTTCCCCCTCCTATAAGGTCACAGATCTGTGCTCAAATGGTGCTGTGGCTTCATGATTCCAGCTCCACTTCCACCCCCTCCAAACATTCACTTTTGAAAGATAAAATATATTTTAAAATATTTTTTAAAAGAATTAAAATGACAAAGACATTCTCTAAAACCAGGTGAGCATTATGGTGGACCTAATGGATGAGACACACACTGGGTAAGAGAGCAGAAACCATAGGTGACTCGAAGTCCAGGACTACAAATAGGCAGAATAGGCCTGGGAGGGAAGGAAGCAGAAAGAAAGCCCTGACCTGTGCTTGGTGGAGAGAATGGAACTGAATGTGTGCCTTGCCTGGAGAGAGAAGACTGAAAAAATTCTGCACCTTCTTCCGTTTATAGAACCAGGTACCTAAGATGGCAGGACAGGGCAGAGACATGGGGTCTACTTCATACTGGCTCAGTGACTAGATCTGCAGTATCCTCAAAGTCATAATGAACAGAAAGGCTCTGGACTGGGGGCACTTGAAGCTGGATTACAGCAAAGGCAAAACCTCCAAAAGAGGGGAAGAAACAAAACAAAAGATCACCTATTAAACATGGGAGAGTGGGGACTTCCCTGGTGGTCCAGTGGTAAAGAAATCACCTTCCAATGCAGGGGATATGGGTTCAATCCCTGGTTGGGGAACTAAGATCCCACATGCCGTGGGGCAACTAAGCCCACGTGCCACAACTACTG
This sequence comes from Globicephala melas, assembly GCF_963455315.2. Taxonomy (NCBI): domain Eukaryota; kingdom Metazoa; phylum Chordata; class Mammalia; order Artiodactyla; family Delphinidae; genus Globicephala; species Globicephala melas. The sequence continues at coordinate 10,076,110 of NC_083315.2, forward strand.
AGCTCATGCGCCTCAATGAGAGAGCCCGTGTGCCACAAACTACAGAACCTGCACACCACAACTACAGAGTCCATGTGCCCTGGAGCCCATGCACCACAACTAGAGAGAGAAAACCTGCACACCACTACTAGAGAGAAGCCCACGTGCTGCAACGATAGATCCCGCACACCTCAACGAAGACACCACGTGCCACAACTAAGACCTGACACAGCCAAAAAAATAAAGAAAATACAGAAATATTTAAAAATAAATAAAATATTTAAAAAAATAAAGATGGGAGAGCAAACTAAAATTCTAAATCACAGAAGGAAACCACATATTGAGGAAACAAATGAACTCATTCATAAGGACATTTCAATCTTGTTAAAATGCAAATCAAAAAATGACTGCTAAGTAGTGTAAGATCAAGAGAAAAAAGAAAGAATTACATTCACAAAAAAGACAAAGAAATTAGCCAGATATGAACAGTCAGATATAAAAGTCAGATATGATGAAAGAATAAATGGTTAAAAAAATAAAACAGTGAGAAATTCTAGAAATGAAAAACACAGAAATATTGACATGAAAAATCAGTATGTAGGATAGCTCTAACTAGGTCTAGTCTAAGAGCAAATTAGTGAACTGGAAAACAATTTTGAAGAAATTATCTAAAATGCAGCAGAGATTGATAAACCAATGATGAACATGAAAGAGAAATTGTAAGACATTTAATATAAATTAGGACATTCCAATATTTATCTCTTACGAGCAGAAAATAAAAAGATGAGAGAGGATCAATATTTAAAGGAATAATGACTGAAAATTTTCCATAACTGAGTAAGACTTGAGTTCTCATATTGAAAGCATATTCTGAATTCTTAACTGGATAAAGAAGAATATATTTTGTGACTCAAGCAGAAGTATTGAGCTTAGGCTAACACAGTGTCCAATATATAGTAGTTGTCAATAATTTCTTTTAATCACTAGAACTTAGAGCACCAGGCTTTTAATCTAAATACTGTGTGGTTCAATCATTCTTATAATGCTTGAATGCTGGGAGGCAATTCTCCATGAGTCTCTCACATTTCTTCACCTCTTGTATTAGCTTTTGTTCTAGACTATATTTGCCATGTTTGCTATACAAACATATATACAAAGACAGTGTCTCCCTCCAGGACACATGGAAGTTTTGTTTGCTGTCTGGAATAGTAAAGATAAAGTCTGCTCCAGGGCAAAGTTTAGGCAGATTTGCTGGCAACCCCTTTAAAAGATTAGAGTTTCTCAAGCTCAGGGTTCCCAAACTGTGAGGCAAACCCACTGTGTATACACCATCTACCAAGGCCATTCCACATCACCCCTAGGACTTACAGGGCAAGGACAACCAACATGAATGTAAAATTCATGCTGTGGGCTTAACTGTGCATAATAAAGGCCTCTGTCTCTGATCAAGGGTCTCTCCTGCCAGCATTCATGAAATTGGCAGGTCAACTTATTAGCTTGCAAGTAGGATAAAATCTCAGACCCTTCACAGTTCTTGACACTGGACACCCTATACAATATTGGTACATCTCAATCTCTGTTTTTTATTTGCTTGTTTGCTTGCTGTTTGTCCATTTGCTTTGGGAAGGATGGGATTGCTGCAGACTGTGGAGCTATACCCACACAAAGACACAAAGATGGGCATTACGAGCCCACAACCAACCACCTCCTCCCTAGAAACTACATGCCCAGTTCCTTCTTTCTGGCACTCTATTCCACTCACAACTTAAATTTTTCCTCACTGAAGGTCTCTCGAGCAAGGCTGTAAACTCACTTAGACATGGACTCAAAATTGGCCACAATCATTGGCCATTCATGGGAATAAAGCTTTGTCATTGGGATTAGGATTTGAATCCCCGCTAGTCATTCATTACCTGTGCAGCTTCGTACAAATTAATTAGCCTCTGCAAACCTCAGTTCTTCTTGCTGTGAAAATGGGGGATCATAAAACATTTCCCTCAGGGTTGTTGTAAAATCACATGATATAAAGTCTTAATACAATGCCCTGCACATAGTAGGCATTAAAGAAATAGGAATTAAATATATTAAACCACAACAGGAATTCAAATATAACTGCTTTTTTAGGTCATGCCCTATTTTGTACGCACTTCTCCCAGCTCCCTAAACAGCGATATGCTCCTGACATGCAATTAATAGGATTCTCATGAATAAACTTAAATTACAAAAGACTATTCTTTGACTTAACAATACCATCTATGGGAATTTATCTTACAGAAGTAGTAAGAGATTTGTATACAACTCTATTCATTACAGTGTTACTTACTTATTAGAATTAAAAATAATGAATAACAACCTAAATGCCCAATCATAGGGGGTTATTTAAATCAATCATTGAATAGTCATGCAAGAGAATGTTGTACAGCAATTTAAAAAATTTGTGGTACAGATTGGGAGAAAATATTTGTAAGCAATGCGACCAACAAGGGATTAATCTCCAAAATATACAAACAGCTCATGCAGCTCAATATCAAGAAAACAAACAACTCAATCAAAAAATGGGCAGAGGGCTTCCCTGGTGGTGCAGTGGTTGAGTGTCCGCCTGCTGATGCAGGGGATGTGGGTTCATGCCCCGGTCTGGGAGGATCCCACATTCTGCGGAGCGGCTGGGCCTGTGAGCCACTGCCGCTGAGCCTGCACGTCCGGAGCCTGTGCTCTGCAACAGGAGAGGCCGCAACAGTGAGAGGCCCGCGTACCGCAAAAAAAAAAAAAAGGGCAGAAAATCTAAATAGACATTTCTCCAAAGAAGACATACAGATGACCAAGAGGCACATGAAAAGATGCTCAACACTGCTAATTATTAGAGAAATGCAAATAAAAACTCCAATGAGACATCACCTCACACCAGTCAGAATGGCAATCATCAAAAAGTCTACAAAAAATAAAAGCTGGAAAGGGTGTGGAGAAAAGGGAACCCTCCTACACTGTTGGTGGGAATGTAAATTGGTACAGCTACTATGGAAAACAGCATGGAGGTTCCCTAAAAAACTAAATATAGAACTACCATATGATCCAGCAATCCCACTCCTGGGCATATACCCAGAGAAAAACATGGTTCGAAAGAATACATGCAACCCAGTGTTCACTGCAGCGTTGTTTACAACAGCCAAGACATGGAAGCAACCTAAATGTCCATCAACAGATGAATGGATAAAGAAGATGTGGTACAATATATACAATGGAATATTACTCAGCCATTAAAAATAATGAAATAATGCCATTTACAGCAACATGGATGAACCTGGAGATCTTCATACTAAGTGAAGTAAGTCAAACAGAGAAAGACAAATATCATATGATATCTCTTATATGCATAATCTAAAAAAAATGATACAAATGAACTTATTTACAAAACAGAAACAGATGCACAGACTTAGAGAATGCACTTATGGTTACCAGGGCAGAAGGGTGGGAAGGAGGGATAGACTGGGAGTTTAGAATTGACATGTACACACTGCTATATTTAAAACAGATAACAAGGACCTACTGTATAGCACAAGGAACTCTGCTCAATATTCTGTAATAACCTAAATGGGAAAAGAACTTGAAAATGAATAGATATATGTATATGTATAACTGAATCACCTTACTGTACACCTGAAACTAAAACAACATTGTTAATCAACTATACTCCAATAAAAAATTAAAAATTTTTAAATTTGTGGTAGAAGGATATTTAAAGACATGGGTATTTGCTAGTCAGTGAAAAGAATGCAGGCTCCAGGACACATATATTCCAATTTTGTTTTTAAATGTATTTCCATTCATAAGATACAAGAAGGTTATAGATTGAAATGTTATAATTGATTGATTTTATGTTGTACATGTCTGCGTAGCTTCTAAATTTCCTAAAATAAACATATATACTATCTATAAGTAAACATATTCAATATTATAAAAACTATACATAACAGATCATGAAAAATCAAAATAGGAAGTATAAATAAAATATTGAAAATGATTTTTGAATATAATTGAACCAGGGAAAATGATACCAAAAAATAATAGTGTAAAAAACTATTTCAAGTGTTACATTCAATTTTAAATCTCAAATCTAAGATATCTTACTTCACAGAAGAGGAGACAAATGCAAGAAAATATAAGCCAATACTAATCATCTATTGCAGTTTACATTATTTGTTCTGATGAGGCTGTTTAAAAAATGCTGCCAGCTCTCTCCCTCCATGAACAAGGAAGTGGGTACCAGACACCACATCTGCTAGTGCCTTGATCTTGGACTTCCCAGTCACCAGAACTAAGCAAGTCCAGACCAGAGGGCAGACAGCAGAAGCAAGAAGAACTACAATCCTGCAGCCTGTGGAACAAAAACCACATTCACAGAAAGACAGACAAGATGAAAAGGCAGAGGGCTATGTACCAGATGAAGGAACAAGATAAAATTCCAGAGAAACAACTAAATGAAGTGGAGATAGGCAACCTTCCAGAAAAAGAATTCAGAATAATGAGAGTGAAGATGATCCAGGACCTCGGAAAAAGAATGGAGGCAAAGATCGAGAAGATGCAAGAAATGCTTAACAAAGATCTACAAGAATTAAAGAACAAACAAACAGAGATGAACAACACAATAACTGAAATGAAAAATACACTAGAAGGAATCAATAGCAGAATAACTGAGGTAGAAGAGCAGATAAGTGACCTGGAAGACAGAATGGTGGGATTCACTGCTGTGGAAGAGAATAAAGAAAAAAGAATGAAAAGAAATGAAGACAGTCTAGAGACGTCTGGGACAACATTAAACGCAACAACATTCACATTATAGGGGTCCCAGAAGGAGAAGGGAGAGAGAAAGGACCCAAGAAAATATTTGAAGAGATTATAGTCGAAAACTTCCCTAACATGGGAAAGGAAATAGCCACCCAAGTCCAGGAAGTGCAGAGAGTCCCAGGCAGGATAAACCCAAGGAGAAACACTCTGAGACACACAGTAATCAAAGTGACAATAATTAAAGACAAAGAAAAATTACTGAAAGCAGCAAGGTAAAAACGACAAATAATATACAAGGGAACTCCCATAAGGTTAACAGCTGATTTCTCAGCAGAAACTCTACAAGCCAGAAGGGAGTGGCATGACATATTTAAAATGATGAAAGGGAAGAACCTACAATGAAGACTACTCTGCCCGGCAAGGATCTCATTCAGATTTGATGGAGAAATCAAAAGCTTTGCAGACAAGCAAAAGCTAAGAGAATTAAGCACCACCAAACCAGCTCTACAACAAATGCTAAAGGAACTTCCCTAAGTGGAAAATACAAGACAAGAAAAGGATCTACAAAAACAAACCCAAAACAATTAAGAAAATGGTAATAGGAACGTACATACCGATAATTACCTTAAACGTGAATGGATTAAATGCTCCAACCAAAAGACACAGGCTTGCTGAATGGATACAAAAACAAGACCCATATATATGCTGTCTACAAGAGACCCACTTCAGACTTAGGGACACATACAGACTGAAATTGAGGGAATGGAAAAAGATATTCCATGCAAATGGAAATCAAAAGAATGCTGGAGTAGCAATTCTCATATCAGACAAAATAGACTTTAAAATAAAGATAATTACAAGAGACAAAGAAGGACAATACATAATGATCAAGGGATCAATCCAAAAAGAAGATATAACAATTGTAAATATTTATGCACCCAACATAGGAGCACCTCAATAATAAGGCAAATGCTAACAGCCATAAAAGAGGAAATCGAAAGTAACACAATAATAGTGGGGGACCTTAACACCTCACTCACACCAATGGACAGATCACCCAAACAGAAAATTAACCAGAAAACACAAGCTTTAAATAACACAACAGACCAGATAGATTTAAATGATATTTATACGACATTCCATCCAAAAACAGCAGATTACACTTTCAATTGATATTTATACGACATTCCATCCAAAAACAGCAGATTACACTTTCTTCTCAAGTACGCACAGAACATTCTCCAGCATAGATCACACTGTGGGTCACAAATCAAGCCTCAGTAAATTTAAGAAAACTGAAATCATTTCAAGCATCTTTTCTGACCACAATGCTATGAGATTAGAAATCAATTACAAGGAAAAAAACGTAAAAAACACAAACACATGAAGGCTAAACAATACGTTACTAAATAACCAAGAGATCACTGAAGAAATCAAAGAGGAAATCAAAAAATACCTAGAGACAAATGACAATGAAAACACGATGATCCAAAACCTACGGGAGGCAGCAAAAGCAGTTCTAAGAGGGAAGTTTATAGCTATACAAGCCTACCTCAAGAAACAAGAAACATCTCAAGTAAACAATCTAACCTTACACCTAAAGGAACTAGAGAAAGTAGAACAAACAAAACCCAAAGTTAGCAGAAGGGAAGAAATCATAAAGATCAGAGCAGAAATAAATGAAATACAAACAAAGAAAACAACAGCAAAGATCAATAAAACTAAAAGCTGGTTCTTTGAGAAGATAAACAAAATTCATAAACCATTAGCCAGACTCATCAAGAAAAAGAGGGAGCGGACTCAAATCAATAAAATTAGAAATGAAAAAGGAAAAGTTACAACAGACACTGCAGAAATACAAAGCATCCTAAGAGACTACTACAAGCAACTCTATGCCAATAAAATGGACAACCTGGAAGAAATGGACAAATTCTTAGAAAGGGATAACCTTCTAAGACTGAACCAGGAAGAAATAGAAAATATGAACAGACCAATCACAAGTAATGAAATTGAGACTGTGATTAAAAATCTTCCAACAAACAAAAGTCCAGGACCAGATGGCTTCGAAGGTGAATTCTATCAAACATTAAGAGAAGAGCTAACACCCATCCTTCTCAAACCCTTCCAAAAAATTGCAGAGAAAGGAACACTCCCAAACTCATTCTATGAGGCCACCATCACCCTGATACCACAACCAGACAAAGATACTACAAAAAAAGAAAATTACAGACCAATATCACTGATGAATATAGATGCAAAAATCCTCAACAAAATACTATCAAACAGAATCCAAGAACACATTAAAAGGATCATACACCATGATCAAGTGGGATTTATCCCAGGGATGTAAGGATTCTTCAATATACGCAAATCAATCAATGTGACACACCATATTAACAAATTGAAGAATAAAAACCATATGATCATCTCAATAGATGCAGAAAAAGCTTTTGAAAAAATTCAACACCATTTATGATAAAAAGGCTCCAGAAAGTGGGCATAGAGGGAACCTAACTCAACATAATAAAGGCCATATATGACAAACCCACAGCAAACATCATTCTCAATGGTGAAAAACTGAAAGCATTTCCTCTAAGATCAGGAACAAGACAAGGATGTCCACTCTCGCCACTATAATTCAACCTAGTTTTCGAAGTCCTAGCCACGGCAATCAGAGAAGAAAAAGAAATAGAAGGAATACAAATAATAAAAGAAACAGTAAAACTGTCACTGTTTGCAGATGACATGATACTATACATAGAGAATCCTAAAGATGCCACCAGAAAACTACTAGAGCTAATCAATGAATCTGGTAAAGTTGTAGGATACAAAATTAATGCACAGAAATCTCTTCAATTCCTACACACTAATGATGAAAATTCTGAAAGAGAAATTAAGGAAACACTCCCATTTACCACTGTAACAAAAACAATAAAACACCTAGGAATAAACCTACCTAGGGAGACAAAAGACCTGTATGCAGAAAACTAAAAGACACTGTTGAAAGAAATTAAAGATGATACCAACAGATGGAGAGATATACCATGTTCTTGGATTGGAAGAATCAATATTGTGAAAATGACTACACTACCCAAAGCAATCTACAGATTCAATGCAATCCCTATCAAATTACCAATGGCATTATTTGACAGAACTAGAACAAAAAATCTTAAAATCTGTATGGAGACACAAAAGACCACGATAGCCAAAGCAGTCTTGAGGGGAAAAAAACGGAGGTGGAGGAATCAGACTCCCTAACTTCAGACTACACTACAGTAATCAAGACAATGTGGTACTGGCACAAAACCAGAAATACAGATCAATGGAATAGGATAGAAAGCCTAGAGATAAACCCACGCACCTATGGTCAACTAATCTATGAAAAAGGAGGCAAGGATATACAATGGAGAAAAGACAGTCTCTTCAATAAATGGTACTGGGAAAACTGGACAGCTACATGTAAAAGAATGAAATTAGAACACTCCCATACACAGAAATAAAGTCAAAATGGATTAGAGACTTAAATGTAAGACTGGACACTATAAAACTCTTAGAGGAAAACATAGGAAGAACACTCTTTGACATAAATCACAGCAAGATCTTTTTTGATCCACCTCCAAGAGTAATGGAAATAAAAACAAAAATAAACAAATGGGACCTAATGAAACTTCAAAGCTTTTGCAAAGCAAAGGAAACCATAAACAAGATGAAAAGACATCTTCAGAATGGGAAAAAATATTTGCAAACAAATCAACGGACAAAGGATTAATCTCCAAAATACATAAACATGCAGCTCAATATTAAAAAAACAAACAACCCAATCAAAAAATGGGCAGAAGACCTAAACAGACATTTCTCCAGAGAAGACATACAGATTGGCCAAGAAGCACATGAAAAGCTGCTCAACATCACTAATTATTAGAGAAATGCAAATCAAAAGTACAATGAGGTATCACCTCACACCAGTTAGAATGGGCATCATCAGAAAATCTACAAACAACAAATGCTGGAGAGGGTGTGGAGAAAAGGGAACCCTCTTGCACTGTTGGTGGGAGTGTAAATTGATACAGCCACTATGGAGAACAGTATGGAGGTTCCTTAAGAAACTAAAAATAGAACTGCCATATGACCCAGCAATCCCACTACTGGGCATATACCCTGAGAAAACCATAATTCAAAAAGACACATGCACCCCAATGTTCATTGCTGTGTTACTTACAATAGCCAGGTCATGGAAGCAACCTAAATGCCCATGGACAGACAAATGGATAAAGAAGATGTGATACATATATACAATGGAATATTACTCAACCATAAAAAGGAACGAAATTGGGTCATTTGTAGAGACGTGGATGAATCTAGAGACTGTCATACAGAGTGAAGTAAGTCAGAAAGAGAGGAACAAATATCGTATACTAACGCATATATGTGGAACCTAAAAAATGGTACAGATGAACCGGTTTGCAGGGCAGAAGTTGAGACACAGATGTAGAGAACAAAGATATGGACACCAATGGGGGAAAGCGGTGGGGGGCGGTGGTGGTGTGATGAATTGGGAGATTGGGATTGACATGTATACACTGATGTGTATAAAATGGATGACTAATAAGGACCTGCTGTATAAAAAAAATAAAATAAAATTCAAACAGAAAGAAAAAAAATGCTGCCAGTAATTTTACCATATCAGGATGCAACTCAACATGTGACATTCACTTTTCATTCAAATACCGCTTTATCTCCAAACCACAACCAGGGAATTTAAATCATTAAACCAGCGAGTTCTTTTCTCACCTTAACAACCATTGCATTATAAAATTGTCAGACTCTTTAGATGATCTTTGGATTTTGGAGTCAAGATGCAATTTAATTACCTGGCCTTTTCTGAGCCTCCTGTGCACTGGTAAATACCAATGAATTCCGTGAGTTGTTTTTGTAACATCGCATCTTTGCCTTCAACTTGAGTAATGAATTTATGCTGTAAAAGATCTGACACTGTTGGACGCTTTTCATAATCTTTAGTCAAGCACCTGCACTGGCAGAAAGGAACATGCCATTATTAGATAAGTTAGAGTTTTGCATTTATCATTCACAGTCCTAAAAACTGCTCTAACACAATGGAATGATGTTCTTCATCGATGCTCAGCCCAGGAAGCACATCTCAAACAATGTTAGAACTGTAATATGATGAATTAATCTGTGAGAGATTACACCGTAGTGATATCAACTTCCAACTAAATTCCCCTTCCCTAGCCTCCCAGTAAGCATTACTGCAGAGTGATAACTGAACTCAGTCTCCATTGCAAAGTCTCCTTTACAAGTCAGTAGCTAAAGATAAACAATGTAGTCATTACAGGTTTAATGCTTATCTAGAATTAAAACAAACTTTTCAGTTTCCCTTCCCTAATGCTTTTTTTTTTTTTTTTTTGCAGTACACGGGCCTCTCACTGTGTGGCCTCTCCCGTTGCGGAGCACAGGCTCCGGACGCGCAGGCTCAGCGGCCATGGCTCACGGGCCCAGCCGCTCCGCGGCATGTGGGATCTTCCCGGACCGGGGCACGAACCCGCGTCCCCTGCATCGGCAGGTGGACTCTCAACCACTGCGCCAGCAGCGAAGCCCCCCTAATGCTTTTAAAGGTTTCTCAATCGATCTATTTCTTCCTACGCGATAAAACTGCTAACCCATCTGCGAGGGCTCATGTGCTGAGGATGTTTAACTCCCACGCCAGTGGATGTTTTCCGAGGTCCTCCAGGAGAAGTACGAATGCGTACCACACCTCTTGATAGGATCAACCAGGTGAGAGCACCTGAAACGGCATCACAGGAGGACCACTGGAGCAAACACTGGATGTTTAACCCACTGTCTTCAGGTATTTGGAAGAGGGATTAGACTAGCTTTCAGTCACAAGGGACAAAAAAATCTAGGATCGATGGGGAGAATGAAGAGAGACACAGATTTCTGGTCAGTATAAGGGAGAACTTTCTGATAGGCTTATCAAAGATGGAAAGGACCACATTGGGAAGTAGGATTATTTTTATTAGGGGTTTACTGATTGGATGGCCCCTCGATGCACACGTTCAAGACGGATTTACGCTCTGCATACCCTTCCAACCCTGAGGTTCTGAGGATGTAAGATTATGAGAAAACTGGTCAGAGTGGGGCTGTCATTTGGGGGTAGAAAAAAAGAAAAAAGAAGAAGGAACCCATGCCTGATCTGACCCCTGCCATTTCTCATCTGCATTGTTAATCCCCCTGGGATGAGAATTTGGCAACTTATTCTGTTGGGCTTACCTAAAAAGATACTACCCAGGGATGCTAAAAGATGCTAAGGAATGAGGATGACAATGTCTGAAAATAAGAACAAGTGCTCTTAGCTTTCATTTAGTTTCAGAGAATGTGTCGATTTCTGCCGCCTGCAGCACTCATATCTACGTATTGAGTTTAGTCACATAGGAGGTTATTTTATTCAGGTAAAACATTATGAGATAGCTGATGTGTACCAGCCACTCTGCTAGACAGCGGAGTTACAGTGACAAGTAAGGCACATTCGGTGCCCTGGAGTTGTTTACTGGCTAGTGAGGGAGAAAGACCTCTAAACAGGTTGTGAAATAAAAGAGGAAATGCTGCTAGAGGAAGAGGAAAAAAGGACGGGAGAGCTCACAGGGCAGAGTCCTAACTGCTTGGGGGAAACCAGGAAATGTTGCTCAGAGGTGAAATTGTGCCGAGTGTGTCAAAGTCACCAAGTCCCATTGAGGATCCACGCGGAAGGATCTGCGGACACGGGGCATGGTTATGAATCGTGGGGAGCCCTTCAAACCTACCAACAATTCTCCTGAGAGGTCTGTGAAATTCGACTGCAGTTTATTAACTATTCTGCAGTGCATAGTACATACTCAGTAAACACTATTTAAGTGAAAACTAAAAGAAAAAGGGCTTCCCTGGTGGCACAGTGGTTGAGAGTCTGCCTGCTAATGCAGGGGACACGGGTTCGAGCCCTGGACTGGGAAGATCCCACATGCCGTGGAGCAACTGGGCCCGTGAGCCACAACTACTGAGCCTGCGCGTCTGGAGCCTGTGCTCCGCAACAATAGAGGCCATGATAGTGAGAGGCCCGCGCACTGCGATGAAGAGTGGCCCCCGCTTGCCATAACTAGAGAAAGCCCTCGCACAGAAACGAAGACCCAACACAGCAAAATAAATAAATTAATTAATTAATAAAACTCCTACCCCCAACATCTTCTTTAAAAAAAAAAAAAAACTAAAAGAAAAAGCAGATGATTGATCTTTCTTGTATTTTCATAACCCTTAAATAACTCTCTTTATAGAAACAAGCAGATATTCTTGGTAGGAAAACCAGTGATAGCAGTATGGACAAGGATGACCGGTTCCTCTACTTTTTTGCCCTCTTTACATTTTCTGAGTGAGCTTTGACACATCAAAGCTTAACGACCGGGATTCCCTGGTGGCACAGTGGTTGAGAGTCTGCCTGCCGATGAAGGGGACGTGGGTTCGTGCCCCGGTCCGGGAAGATCCCACATGCCGCGGAGCGGCTGGGCCCATGAGCCATGGCCGCTGAGCCTGTGCATCCGGAGCCTGTGCTCCGCAACGGGAGAGGCCACAACAGTGAGAGGCCCGCGTACAGCAAAAAAAAAAAAAAAAGCTTAATGACCCCTCTCTCCCATTTACAACTTGCAGTCATCCCTTCCCTTATTTTCTCAAGGTGAAGTCATGACAAAGATTGTGAAAAAAGTTCATGGACAGATTTAGAAATGGCTGACTCACAGCTTCTAGTCAATTGTCTGGAGGCACTGCACTTGTACTAAGTATCTGTCAAATTAAAAGTGAACTTCAAACGTATAAGCATTTTATCTGTATGATTATCTGACTCACCAAGTGCAATGACAACTTCCCTGTGATGGGAATTAGCGATGCAGATAAATGAAGGGCTAAGAAACGGACTGAACAGACAATGGGTGAGAAGGTGGGACATGCTGAGGGTGAGGCTGCAAAGGGCAGGTGGACAGAAGAACAGGTTCATGGACGATGCAATGTCTGCAGAAGCACAGCTATCGATAAGTGAATGAACAAGACCCTGAGATCATTATCAGAATAATAATGGGTTCACTGAACATTCAGAAGACGCTACAAATGCTTGTTTTGAAGAAAATCATGGAAACTTCTGGGGCTATTTAATAGATAAGGAGGAGATTCGGAAGCACAGAGGAATTGTTATAAAAAGCACATCTCAAAGTTACAGCAGGACGGGATCTCGTTAATTCTTTTGAAAGACTCTATTATTACTCACTTGCTGATGAAGTCATTGAATTCTGCTGACCATATCTCAGGCTGCCTCAGTTTGGGGGGTGGATTCCTAGAAAAACAAGATACAAGGTTGGATTGTGCACACTGGTCAGTAACGATAAAAATTAAGAGGCAGAGCCAGCCAGACTAATGTCATTGCTGCATTAAGATTCTGCCAGGTATAATGAAGCATTACCATCATTTTCCAATTTAAAGACAGATAATTAGTTTTTAATCATTCTCTATATGGAGTGACAGTTTCCTTGTTTCTCTGAAAGCACTTAATATATGACACATTTTTTTCTAGCTAATAATTTTTCTTCTTTGAACGAAGCTTCTTGCTTTGAACTGAGAGCCCTAGAGGAAAACATAAATACTTAGCCGAATAGAAACAATGACTACTCGGGAGAAGATTTTTTCTTTTGAGTCCAGAAGAAATCTCTGAGGAATATTCAGGATACACAGAGGTGACCTGAAAGAAGTGTTCGAAATATGGAGGAAACTGCAGTATAGAGGGGCCTTTATAGTAGAATGCCTTTACGACTTGTTCTGTTGTTACTGGGTAGAGGGCCAGAAACAAGGTTACACAAGTAAGGAACCGGAAAATATGATTAGCAGTAAAGCTCTGAATGCCACTTAGAAGATTCTGTTATTAATTCCTTTCATTTTAAGCTAAACGAATCTTTTCTTTTTTTGGTATATTCATGAATACAAAGGAACATCATCTGAAAATGAGGCTGATCTAACTGTAATCAAGCAACACTGATCAACTACGACAGTTGAATTTGCTGAAGTGCTGCTTTATGTTAATTCCAACAGCTCCTTGTTTTCATTAGTGGGATGGAAATACTTTGTCTTCAGCTCTGCATTAGTCCTTAAATAGCTTATAACAAAATTAATGTACGGTCTGTACAGGCTCATTAAAGAAAAGTACAGCTACTCATCCACCCTAGATCACGCCTCAAGCTCATTTTACAATCCTAGGACTATCTGAAGATTGCTGATTTGCACATTAAAAGAAGTAATTCTTCTCTGCAACAATCTTGCTTTGCTTCTTGTTCTCCTGAAATTTTCCTTTCTAAGAGATTTATCGGTTTCTTGGAGTATAACAAGGTTTTGATGATTTTAGGACACTCAGAACCGGGTAGCTTTTCAGATCCCCCTTTTTTTTCTCATTTCTACAGTCAGTATTCTCAGAATTCCATTTCAGAGAAATACTGGTGGTAGACGTAATAAGAAATAACTAAGATGGTGCAGCTTCCAGAAGCACCTTGCCCATAGGTACAATATGTATCAACAGTAGCATCCTTCCTCCATGTGGTACCATCACCAAGAGCAGTGACACTAGGCTAACTATGGTCATTTAGACCATAATTTAAATGGCTCAGGAAGAATAGTGCTTCATCTTACATATTGAATGACAGTAGGAATTAGGATATACAGATTTTTTTTGTTTGTTTTCCTCAAATTTAATGAAACGTCTGACTTGGTAAAGAGCAGGTTTTCTGCCTTTTTTTTTTTGGCTGCACAGCGCCGCGTGCGGGTTCCTAGTTCCCCAACCAAGGATCGAACCTGCGACCCCTGCAGTGGAAGCACAGAGTGAGTCTTAACCACTGGGCCGCCAGGGAAGTCCCTCTGCTCTTTTTTGTAATCTTGCTTCCCCACTTACCAAGTAAGCAATATATTTTACAAACAGTAAGACCTGAGAGATACATTGAAATTGTTATGTAAAGGATGATCTATCTCTAAGGTATTATAATTCAGAACATACAGACAGGACAGAAAATTCCAAGGTAAAGTTAAAAACAAATTCAAATGCTTTGGTCCTATACTAATTTAACTACATGTGAAATATTCCAAACAGATCTATTTGGAAATGAATAGGTCATATTGGCATTATTTCTTTAGGACCGGAACCACGCCCCACCAGGGCTTTGTACATATTATTCAGTGTTCTATAGGCATTAGGACCACACAATTTATTTAATGCAGAATGTGGTAACAAACTGTAACATACACTACCTTCTCTGCCCTGGACCCCTGTCACCACAGGCCCTCTCTGTGTGCATTTCATTAAAATTAAGGTACCAAGCAAAATCCTTAAGAAAGTCTTCAAAAGACAACACATTCATAATAAAAAGAGGCAGTTTTTTTCACATCAGTTTTCTGAAATATCTAGGAACTACCCAAAGCATATATAAAACAGTGTTTAATTAGTGATAAGATCAGCAGGGGAAAGTCTGTCAATACACACATTGAAGGGGAGGGGTCTCCATAGAAAAGCATCTTCCTGGCTCCAAAGAGATTATTCTTCTTAGTGTCTCATATTAATATATTCAAAACACTAACAAATTTGAAATCATTACTTTATCAATAAATTTTATTTCTAACTTTCTTAATACTATTATCTTAAAGTTCTAAACAAAGGGAAGTATTAGCAAGTAGTAAAAAAATTACTAGATTGATAGAGTGAAATGAAGCACATCACTGTTACACTGGCTGTGGACCAGGGAGCCTCCCTGATGAATCTGGGAATGGATCAACCGTGGCAGGAACTGCTGTTTTCTGAGTGCAAATCCTTGCCAAAGAAAAAAAGACACACTTAGTACCAAGAGAAAGCTCTTTGACTTAGACCAGGGAAATGAAACTATGGAACAAAAAGAGTGTCTCGGAAGCAGCAGCATGATATTCCAGGCCACTCTGCTCCCAACCTGCTGAAATATATCTGGGTATTTCCACGAGGAGCTTGACGAGCACTCAGTGGCTAGAGGAAGACAGACAGACCCAGTGTGAGAGCCCCCTGACCTTGGTATTTTGAAGAGTGCTCTCATGGGATGGAGGTCGGCCAGTGGAGGATCTCCATCCCCAAGCTCGATGGCCGTGATCCCCAGGGACCACGTGTCACATCTGGCATCGTAAGTTGTATCCAACTGCTGTTCACATGCAATCACCTAGTAGAAAATGAAAGAAAAATGAAGTTTGTGACTTTAACAAGCACATAGCAAAATGCTTAGAACAATGTGTAAGTGTTCAAACTGATGAGGTTTGAGAGCTCCGAGCAAAGGCAGTAACACAGGGGAGTAAAAGTTCAAATTATAATTAGTAGCAGTAGTTTTCTTCTGAGAACAGGGAATATCTTCGCAGGATTGCAAGTATGAGGAGAAACCTATGAAAAAAACTTTTTGAAAATGCAAAACAGAAAGGGGACTGAAACAGTGTCCCCCATGGGAAGGGATGTAATCAAATACACAGCTAACACCTGTGCAATGATAGTCACTTGATAAACATTTGATGAGTGAACAGAGTCATTCATCTCAGCAAAGATAAAGATTACATCTTTAACAAATAAAAAGCGAAGGAAGGGGGCTTCCCTGGTGGCGCAGTGGTTGAGAGTCCACCTGCCAATGCAGGGGACGCAGGTTCGTGCCCCGGTCCAGGAAGATCCCACATGCCACGGAGCGGCTGGGCCCGTGAGCCATGGCCGCTGAGCCTGCGCGTCCGGAGCCTGTGCTCTGCAACGTGAGAGGCCCGCGACAATAAGCTTGACAGCAGTCTAGTCAAATGGTCTCAATCTTTTCTGACAACTAGAAGGCAGGAATGAGACAAGTGTGGAGAAATGCAAAAAGGCTTATGCCATTAATAAGAGGAAAATAAACTGGATAAAAATAAACATTGGTAAGGCTTTATCAGCAGTTATCTGGGAGCACACTAAATAGTAAAGCTACAACCAGCTTTTTAAAAATGCCACTAATCAAAGGATGTCACTAAGAGACAAGAATAAAAAGGGGGGAATCTTTTTTGCAGTATCATGAAATAGTGTTAACATAGAAGAATTATTACACAGTTACTTCACAATTTATTTCTAAATGTGTAAGTATAAATACAGACAGGCTGCAAATAATAATTGTAACATCAGTGATAACAAAAAGAAAATTCAACTTTAAATTTTTAAAACTATTTTTTATATTTTAAAAAGTTTTACATTTTGTGAATGCCAACTCACAAGACAAAAAATGATTTGGGGATGATGGCAGGTTAGAGTTTTATCATTTAACTACAGTACTATGAAACGATATGCAAAATGAAAGGAATCTAAGGTCCTGTCTGGAATGTAGTTCATCTTTCTGACTCTACTTAACATCAAGCTTAACACATTAAAAAAAACCCTGTGTTGGCACAGAGGATGAATTTATGCCCCAATTTGCCCATGATGTTCTAGGTTTATGCTCGCTTCCCTAGAGTCATTATAAATACCATCCCCTTTCAGTCTCCAAAGTGTCCTGGCTTGGACAGTAAGTTACATGGTCACCCAGCACAGCTACTGTCTCTCCTGTCCCCTTCACTGTGAAACACACATACTCTAGTTTGGGAAGGATGGCTTTACGTAACCAACAAATGCTACCTTTGATCTAGAATTTAACTGAAAAAATGTCAAATCAAGAATTTCACTTTTCAACTGCTAATCAATTTGAACAATTTTGTTTACCTTATTATTTTCTAATTCATAGCAATTTGACATTCTTCAACAATTCTAGGTAAGTGGAAATTTATTGAAATATTGCCAATCATTCAAAAGTTGGAAAATGCTTATTACAGGGAGATGCAGATAATATGCACAAAATCTTGAACATATATTTATATGACAGTTTGAAAAGACCACAGTGAACCTTTCTCTTTTAGATAATATCCAGTGGTTTGCCGAGCAGGAAACAACTTTCAAACCCTATTTGTGCTACAGTAGGCTTATTAATAATAAACAATGACTTATCAGTAAAATGCCTGTCTAGTAATTGCATAGTAAGAAGTATAAATTTTAATTATTAAGTTATTTATTATTCTGGTAATTCAATTTTAGATAGATCAAAATATTTCCTTTTCCTCATATACTGGTTCCAAGATCTACTAATCAAAATTATCTTTAATAAATGGCATACTTAAAATATAATACTGGCTTTGTTGCTATAAATTAACATATGAAAAATATAAAGCTAGATGATTAATTATTTAATATTAAACATTTAGTTTTATATATTATAGTATTTTTATAGTAATTAATCATATATGTGGGTAAGATGCAAAGCTTGGTATTATAGCTAAATTTTATTAATTTTTCACTTTGAAAATTTTTCATAAGCTTTTAAAACAACAGTGATATATCAGAACAAACTGAAGAAACTCTCACTTGAGATTCTCTTACTCAATTTTTTTTAGCATTTTTATTTGAGATACTCTTATTCAATTTTGTTTTTGCTTATATAACTATACTTTCTACTTTTATTCTAAGATGTTCTCCCTGTTCAAAAAATTTTTGAATCCATTGGAATTTTTTAAAGTTTCTTAAGCTAACTTATCCTTTCTCCATATTTTACATTACGCTTACATTTTAACTTTTTTTTTGCGAGTAGTAATTGAATTAGTATTAAAGTAGGAACAGTACACCACGATTTAATCCTCAAGCAAATTTAATTCTACGATTTTGCAATATTAATGTAGTATTTGAATTACTTCTCCTCCCTTCACTCGCTAGAGTTGTAGGTAAATAGCAGAGCTTTTCCCAAAGGTTGCACAGAAAGCTTTCAAACATATGTTCTCTACTGATGAACATAATTAAAAGGATTAAAGGCATTAACAGTGACTGTGGAGAAAAGATGTGACTCTAGAAAACATTTTTCCTCCACTATTTTAGCAGTTTCTCTACAACTTCCCAAAGATGATGGTGAAAAGAATCTCCTGAAGTGCAATGTGGCCCTAAGCAGAGTGACTCAACATGGGAAGCTACTATCAACACAGGCTAATAGGCCTGACTCTGATCTTAAACAAAGACAGGCATTTTTATATTTCTATCCAAGTTAAAAACAAAATCTAAACATCATTAAGAAAGATGCATGCTAAGCAATTAAAAGTATATTTAATGAAAAATTAAGGCTGCAAGTACAGCTGACCCTTGAGCAATACAGGGTTAGGGGTTCCAACCCCTCCCCTCCCCCCAAGCAGTCGAAAATCCATGTACTGTTATCTCTGCCTCAAAAACAGAGGAACTGATAAATGACTCACCCAAGGTCAGGAAGCTGACACAGTTTGGATAGACTCAGGACTCAAACCCTAGTTCTTTTGATTCCACATATTGTGAGCTCTGATCAAACACAAACTTTTCCCCACACTTAGTTAATTTAAAGATCTGTAAAATGGGATTGAGATTAGCAGATACCAACTACTATATAAAAACAGATAAACAACAAGGTCCTACTGTATAGCACAGGGCACTATATTTAATATCTTGTAATAACCTAAAATGAAAAAGAATAGGAAAAAGAACATATACATGTATAACTAAATCACTTTGCTGTACAGCAGAAACTAACACAACGCTGTAAATCAACTATACTTCAATAAAAAAGGAAAACAATCTGTAAAATGAAAATACAGCTACTATATTTATTGAAAAATTTGCATATAAGCAAACCCGCAGTTCAAACCTGTGTTGTTCAACTGTAGTTTCTCTTTACCTCTTGTGACTCATTCATTCAATCCCTCATTTATTCACATATTTGCTCACAGGCCATCTATTATCTCCCATGTCCCTCGTCACACATGAAACTATGTCACATAAAAACAACACAACTGACATTTTCTTCTAGTATATTCCAAAAACACATATGGAGCTAGAGTATGCATAGAAAGGAAACTCAGAAAGGATCAAATGTTACATTTGCATCCCTCAAAACTCTAACCGACCTCAGGAGCCATCCAAAAGGGCGTTCCTACGGATGTATTCCGACGGTGCCAGGTGCTGGTGAGCTGTGCAGACACGCCTGGAAGGAAGAGACGAGACTTACTTCTTGCATTCATTACTCAGGTAAGGAGATTCCAACTGCAACAAATTTGCTTACAAACTAATACTAAAATTCTGTTCCCTTACAGTTTGGATAGAATCAGGACTCAAACCCTAGTTCTTTGGATTCCACATATTGTGAGCTCTGATCAAACACAAACTTTACCCCACTCTTAGTTAATTTAAAGATCTGTAAAATGGGATTGGGATTAGCAGATACCAACTACTATATATAAAACAGACTGAAGTTCAAGCCATTGGACTTGAACTTCACCTTAAAGTATCCTAAGTCAGGGTGTCTACATAGCCAAGATACACAATGGTCCTCCTATTTTCTACTTCTCATATCCAGACATACCCAGGCTAAAGCCCCATTCCCAGTTCTAGCGCCCCCTTGCTGACTTAATCTGCTCCTCGTCATACTAACCTCTGTATCTTTTGACCTTCTAGATATTTATTTATTTATTTATTTATTTTGTGGTACACGGACCTCTCACTGCTGGGGCCTCTCCCGTTGCGGAGCACAGGCTCTGGACGCGCAGGCTCAGCGGCCACGACTCACGGGCCCAGCCGCTCTGCGGCATGTGGGATCTTCCCGGACCGGGGCACGAACCCACGTCCCCTGCATTGGCAGGCGGACTCTCAACCACTGCGCCACCAGGGAAGCCCGACCTTCTAGATTTTAAACTACTTGCCTGTATTGCATATTTTGGCACGTAGTGATGATTTGAATGGTAGGCTCTCTCCACTCCCACCTCCCTCTCTGCACTACTAAATTCTGGTGAATTTGAGAATGTTTTATATCGTGGTATGCACATAGTAGGTGACTTGTGAATGTGAATAAAATTATTTTCCATCCGTCAACTTGGGACAAATCACACCTGCCCGGAAATTTCAAATTAACTACATCTATGTAAACCAACAGCACCAACAGAATCAGTTCTTTTCCTTTAGAGAGTTATACACAGAAGGATTACAATGAAAAGGCATAACCAAATATTTCAATCATGCCATCTCATTAATTCCACCTGGTCAGATACAATCATAAGGGACTCAGGACAATCCAGAGCACAGTCTCCCTCCTCCCATTTCCTACTCTGCTCCTCTGGCTGCACGGTGCTGCTTCCCTTGACCTGCTCTGGACTTGATGGGTTATCCCCAAGTCGTGGACTTGAACTCCCTGATGTCCCTGTTTTGAAGAGCACCTCCCGGCGTCACATGTGTTTTAGGCTCTAGCTGTTTACCTTATCGGCCAAGTAGAACAAAGGCACTAATTGAGGTTTAAAATTGGATATATTTGATTCCCTCAAGATGATTCCTCCAAGATGATACTTTGTCATGAAATTCAAAGGCCATATTCAGCCAAAAGGGCATCTCACTGGTGGAAACATACTTGAGCAGAGGGCTAGGCAGTATGTTTTGGTTCCATATTAATTTCGTCCCTCAAGGAGCTCCTCCACTAATGTATTAATCTTGTCCTAAGTGGAATCTTCATCTACGGGCTTCACATTTTGCCTTTAAAAAAGCTTATCATTTGACAGAAAAAAATATCCTCATGAAATCAGTTTTGAAATTCAAAGGAAATTATCTAATCTGTGACGGAAGGTTCTCCCTTGAATATTTTCTAACACATGATCTGAAGAAAGGGAGTAAACATTCAATGCACATTTCTCCCAAACGCATCCTCTACCTCTATCTCTACTCCAGGTATTTTACCTTTCAGAAAAATTAAGTATAAATCTAAACATTTTATCTTGTCTTTTCCTATGAATTAAAGGGAGGAATGATTAAGCTTGACTTTTATAGTATCAGAGTACAGTAATTTATTTATATAAGTAGGAAAAGTAAATAGATTTTAAAACACATTTAACTTAAAATTGATTATAAATCTACTAAAATTTATTCTAAGGGCTTATAATTATTTATGAAAAAATTGAAAATTATATTTGACCCTCGGTGAACATTTTGGTTTCAATTTCATAAAGGTAGTTTAAGAATTCAAACATCATTTAAGCAAAATGTAAAGGGGGTAGAAAAAGCCACAACTGAGTAAAATATCGAAAGTTTTTGGTAAGAAAGTGACACTTTAGACTATCACTTGATACATTTTTCTTCTTTCTGAAGATAAAGAAAATATGATATCGCTAGAATTGGCATTTTTCAGCAAGCAGTCATGCCCTGGCGTCTGAAATTATAGATATGGATGTCAGGAAAGGACCATCCCTCCATACTCCACAGGAAATATATCGGGAGGAGGATAAGAAGAGTGCCTTAGGGTGTGGCACAGGACCCAAGATAGACCATTCAGACTTCTTGGAAATGTGAATCTTGAGCTGGAGACACTAGGGTGACTAGACTACAGTGACTAGGGTGAGTCATCCAGTGTTGAGGATCTAAGGATTAGCCCAGGTGATGCTGCTCTGGAGGTCCAGGGATGCCAGAGCCCCTTCCTAGGAGGCTGGATTGCCCAGCTTCTCCCTTGGCTTTGTAGGCCACTCAGTGCCATTTTCCACAGCATTGCCTAAGTTGGTCAGAGTTAAGTTTCTGTTGCTTACAATCAAGGAACTCTGACTGATACAAGAACCTAATGATTTTACATATAAAGGAGCAAACTAACAAGGGTAATGGTCAATAATAATGATTTTACAAAGTCTAAGAGTTATTAGGTTTTATATTAATATGAATTAAGAATTTTTTAAAGCAAAAGTTTGGCCTCCAAACTTCTTGATCACACATTCCAAACAATAAGAAACTTCTAAGCAAGCATACTCGATACAGATACAGACTATTTTCTACATATTTCCTAGTATAGTAATATACACATTATGAAACGTATAAAGATAATTTTCAAGGGTGATACTAAGATAATAACTATTATGAATATTTCATAATAAGTTATGGATATTTCTGCACATCAATGATAGCTGGGATAATGAATTACGATGCTAATGGAGTCTCATATACTTAGAGTCCTTTGGGATCCTGCAGAAAGACTGTTTCACACCTGGCTCCTGTAAACTGAATGGAAACAAGAAAAATTCAGCCCAGAATGTGAAGAAGGAAAAACAAAAAGTCTCAAAATAAGTGAAAAAGGAAAAATGCAAGTAGGTAGAATAAGAAACCCTTGAGTCTGAGAATATTGGATAATTATCACATTAAAAACAGGACACACACATATGAAAGAGTAACAGAGGAAGGTCTTGACCGAATGTTTGTTGAATGCTTCTGCAATGACTGTTAACTCTGAAGATCATTTTCCCAACACAACCAACTACTTCAGAACTAGAAGGCAACTTAATGGTCCTAACATCTAACGGGCTCATTTTCAGGTTAGTAAACTTTAGCTGGAGAGAAAAATGAGTTTCCTGAGGACAAATGGCATTTTTACTTAACATAAATTCCCACAAGAAAATTAGCTAAGAAGGTAGAAAAATGCAAAATTCTCTCAAGAATGACTGACTTAAATTACTTTAAAAGGCAACAGGACGGGCTTCCCTGGTGGTGCAGTGGTTAAGAATCTGCCTGCCAATACAGGGGACACGGGTTCGAGCTCCAGTCCAGGAAGATACCACATGCCGCAGAGCAACTAAGCACATGCGCCGCAACTACTGAGCCTGCGCTCTAGAGCCCGCGAGCCACAACTACTGAGCCCGCATGCCGCAACTACTGAAGCACGCGCGCCTGAAGCCCGTGCTCTGCAACAAGAGAAGCCACCACAATGAGAAACCTGCGCACCGCAACAAAGAGTAGCCCCCGCTCGCCACAACTACAGAAAGCCCGTGTGCAGCAACGAAGACCCAACAGAGCCTAAAATAAACAAATAAAATAAGTTTTTTAAATAAAATAAAATAAAATTTTAAAAATAAAGAAATATCTGTTAAAAAAAGAGTCATCAATTGTCCCAAATATACTTAACAATGAAAGGATCCAATCCAGGATCACGTGGTGTGTTTAGTTGTCATGTCTCTTTGGTCTCCTTCAATCTGGAGGAGTTCCTTAATATTTCCTTGAACTTCATGACCTTGATATTTTTTTTAGAGTTTCAGGCTAGTTATTTTGTAGCATGTTCCCGAACTTGGATTTGTCAGATATTCCCTCAAGATTATATTTTTGGCAGGAATATCATGGAAGGGAAGTCTTCTCCTTGTATCCTATCAGGTGGTATGTGATTTCCATTTGTCACATCAGTAGTTGTATTCACTTTGCTTACTTAAGTCTGTGTCTGCCAGGCTTCTCGCCTATAAAGTTTCTCCTTCTCTTTTGTAATTAAGTATTTTATGCAGAGCTTTTTGAGACTATCTAAATATCCTATTTTTAATCAAAACTTAACCCACTAGTTCAGCATCCATTGAAGTTTTTGGATGAATTAATTATTACTATGATGGTTGCCAAAAGATAATTTTTAAACTTTCATTATTCCTTCTATATTCATTAGCTGGCATTCTTCTATAAAGAAAAGCTTTAGCTTTTTTCCCATTCATCTATTTGTGTGTGTAAGTACGAACGTATGAATTAATGGATTTCTACTTTATTCAATGGACATCATTGTTACCATCATTATTATCATTATTTTGATGCTCAAACTGTCCCAGATTTGGTCAGTGAGAATCACTTCAGTTTGGCTTCTGTGTCCTTTTGACATTGTCTCCATCATTCTTTGGGCAGTTCCTCACTTTTTGGCACATTAAGTTCCAGGCTTATCTTGTATAGCCTTAAAAATCAGCTTTTCTCCAAGAATGCCTGCTTACTATTAGTGGAGAATTATATTTAAAAACTGAGAGCTAGGTGTTTGATGTGCTTGCTCTTGGGGCATCAAGCTTGCAAGTTCTCTTAGTGGACATAGCCAGACAACCTGTATACACACACACACACACACACACACACACGTATCACATTACATTTCTTTTCATATGCCTCTCTCTACATATTGAAAACCATGAGTTCACACTGACACCTCCAATTCCACTCCAACATCATGGGGTTCAGTTTTCTCCCTTCCACATTTGTAATTCTCATCTCTAACAGTAAGAAACCTGGCTCCCATTGTCCTCAGGATATTTCCAGATGGTATCAAGCCCCCTTTATGTAACCAACCCCTTGTCTCCATCTTGACCCCTATGCAGACGCACTTATCCAGCTCAGGCTCTGACAACCTGACTGGGGTCACCACCATCCCCCTAGACAAATGCTCTCTTTGTCCCCTCCTCGGGGACTCAACGCCCCAAGCCGAGCCACCACTGCCCCTCCCCTCCCAGCGTGGACACCTTCCTCACCCCTTTCAGGTCCAAACCATTTGCTGAGCTGCACCCCGATTCCCATGCTTTCTCGGGCCCACCAAATGCCTTTTGTTCTGAATTATTCTGGAAGAAAGGAAGGAATGAAGGGAACTTCATAGTTTTTAAATTCAGGTGTGCCTGCCTCACTGGATGCTACAAAAGTGGGTTATTAATAAATAAGTCACAACTTCTCTTTGACCTACATTATTCATTGGGGATTTGGTCTAAAATCGAGCATGTGGGTAATAAGAGACTGAAAGCCATAAAATAGTCTGTCATAAGAACGATGTCTAAATAAGTCACAAGAAGTACATTCTGTACTTTGGTATTGAAATGTTAACTATTCTATTAGAAATGAAGATCCCCAGAGAGAAATCTGTAGAAATGAGAACGGAGTACTGCCCTTTAAATTTAGTCTCTCTTTCATTTTCTATTCCAAATGCGGACTGCTTTTTCAGACGTTAGTTGACTTGCCTAAAGGGGTTTATCTCCTGGGAGGCTGTGTTATTTATTGATTGATCATACACCAGTGACTGCTAATGTATTTCATTTATAATATCTGCAAGCTCACTTGTCTTTTTATTCTCTGAGGTGGCCGGTGGTTTTCTGTAAAAGCCTAGCCCACTTAACAAGAAAACAAAAGGTTTTCTTAAAGGCTCTACTCATAACTAGCATTAGCAAACTGAATCTTACTTTTAGTGTAATTAAATAGCTTGATATTTAAAGTTAATATCCAGTTGACTCTAGCAAAGGGCTATTATTTTTTTAAACAGAAAGAAGCACCTATTTGGGGAACTCAGATTTTCAATATTTAGCAACTATCAATATTTAAATGAAGTATTTATTTACTATTTATCAAGTACCTACTATGCATACAACACTGAGCTGGGGCGAGGTGACAGTATCACTTCATGATAATAGCTCAGATTTTTTAAATTATAAAGTGTCAATAATTATACTACGTAGCTCACCTGTATCATCCCATTTACTCTCCACAGTGATCAACCGTATGAGGTAGAGACTGTTTTTCATACTTGATGTCCCTGGAGATTTTAAGTGACCTTCTCAAGGTCACACAATTACATGGAAAATCCTGCCTCCCGTTCACTCACTCATTCGAGAGTATTTATTGAGCACTTCCGATGTGCCAGTGCCATGCTTGGTTCCAGGCACAGAGTGACAGGCCAGACAGAGACTGAGCCATCACAAAGCTCACAGCTTAGCAGCGAAGGTAGTCAGATTAAACACATGATTACAACCAAGTGTGATAACTGTTTGGCTAAAGAAAAGACAGAGTGCATATATACAATGGAATATTACTCAGCCATTAAAAAGAATGAAATAATGTCATTTGCAGCAACATGGATGGACCTGGAGATGATCATACTAAGTGAAGTAAGTCAGACAGAGAAAGACAAATATCATATGATGTCGTTTATATGCGGAATCTAAAAAAACATGATACAAATGAACTTGTTTACAAAACAGAAACAGACTCACAGACTTAGAGAACAAACTTACGGTTACCAGGGGGAAGGGTAGGGGGAGGATAGTTAGGGAGTTTGGAACTGACATGCACACACTGCCATATTTAAAATAAATAATCAACAATGACCTACTGTATAGTATAAGGAACTCTGCTCAATATTCTGTAATAACCTAAATGGGAAAAGAATCTGAAAAAGAATAGATGTATGTATATGTATAACTGAATCACTTTGCTGTACACCTGAAACTAACATAACATTGTTAATCAACTGTACTCCAATATAAAATACAAATTTTTTAAAAAAGAAAGGATAGGGTGCTGGGGAAGTTCTCAGCCAGGTAGACAGAAGTTAGCTGGGTGCAGGGGTGAGGGGAGGTTTCCATGCAGGGAAAGCATCATGTTTGTAACCGGTCACAAAATTCAATGACATAAATCTTAGATACATAAAGAGAACTGTCATTGTGATTTCTTCATTTTGCCTCCAACTATCATGGGCTCTCCTATGTCCCTACCCACTGGCTGGGAGAAGTAAAGCTTAGTCAGATCGAAACCGTAAGTCCTTTTAGAAAGAGTTCAGTCTCTCTTGAATGAAAGTGCTTGCTCCATCTCTCAGATGGAGCCCCTCCTTCTTCTCTCCTGAAGATGGTACTGTCTGTACAGGATGAGGGATGGCTTATAAGACCTTGTGGTGGGGAGAAGAGGGAGGGTCCTCGGGTGTGGTCGGTCTCTGGTCTCTGGGGCCACGTTCCTTTGTCTGCCTGCCTGCTAGGGGCCCCCTGACCCTCCTGATGGGGTCTGCATCCAGTGAGCCTGTGGCCTCTTCTCATGCAGGCAGGGCTACCTGTGTAGGGCCTCCTGGCAGACGAAGGCTCAGGGTGGCTTCAGCTGGGGCTGACAATGCTCTGAGGTCTGGCTGTGACTCCTATTCAGACCTGGCTCAGGTGATCTGGGCTCTGCCCCTCACCGCCCATCCTGAGCAGCCCCCTCTAGAAACTCCCCAGACAGATTTTCAGTTATTGGGGGGTTAACGGGAGCAGAGGGTAAGGGGTCTGGAGAAGCTTAGCTTGAGTGCTTCCTGTACCTAATCACTCTACACCTCTGCGTCAGGACGATGTGATCACACCAGTCTGCACTGGCGCAGACTCTGCAGGGACTTTGTCTGGGACTCAGAATGATGGTGGTGGGAAGTGTGAGGGTAAGAGGTCCTTTCCACCCTCGTTGTCACCTTCACTTTTTAAAAGCTCATCTCACTGTCCCGCCTCTTTCTCTGTTTCACCTTTCCACAATTACCCGAGAACTAGAAAGGGTTTCCCTCTTCTTTCTGTTCTCTCTTATGCAAAACCCTACGATGGATCCCTGGAATTTCCCTCTCCATAAACTAAAGAGAAGATAAAGCAATTTAGACAGATCTTTCTCAAGAGATAACCCGGGTCTTGCTACACATTCCTATTTTTTAATATTACCTCAGTCATTTTCTTGCATTCCTTCTGTAACAAATCTTAACCTCCCCCCCACCGCCCCAAACAGAGAGATGCTTCTGGCAGACCGGGGTGAAGGTCACATTCTTGGATAAGCAAGAGAAGAGCATGTTAACCAATTTCGAAGAACTTCCTCCGACACATGTGTTAAGAGCCCTGATTGAGAAAGATGGTGGTACATTTAAGAGGCTGAAAGAAGTTGACCTGGCTCACAGGTAATAGGAAGAGGCGGTCCCTGCTGTGCGCCAAGGGGCAAAAAAAAGGTGTTAATCATTCAGTGCTTTACTCTGGGCCAGCAGACAGGATCACAAGGCGCACAGCCCTCCCCAAGGAGGGCTGACAAACGACGGACAAGATATTGAGCGAGAGGGTGGCAGGGTCAGCTGAGCCAGAGCTGCGGTGTGGGGAACGGTCTGGAAGGAGAGGAATGAGACCGGCTGCAGCGGGGTTAGTAAAGTGTGGCCGCAGGAGCCCAGGTCAGAGATGATGGTGAGGACCGGGGCAGAGAGATAAAGATGGAGGCTGGGAATTTATAACAGAGACACAGCCTTGTGACGCATGGTAGATGTGGGCGGTGAAGACAGAGGAAAGCTCAAGGATAAGCTAAGATTTCTAGCTTGAGCCACAAAACAGATACCGAGGACTTTTTTCTAAGGCAAGAAACTCTCGATATGAAGCAGATCCCCGGGAATGGGTGAGATGGTGGGGTTCCATCTGAGCATTTAGAGGACTGGCAGCCATCCGAGTACAGATCTCCAGTACCCAATAATGAGCCCACTGCACATTTTATGAGGAGAGAAATCCAAGTAAAAATATATTCTAAACCCCTTTACTCCCAGCTGTGGCATTCTCTGAAAATCTGATTTAAACATAAACTGAGGACCCTGATCTTCAGTTTGGCTCTGCAGCTGGCGGCTCAGTACACTGTATTCCTTATGCCCTTGAGAAGCCTCACTACGTATGAAGCCCCATCCTCGGGTTTTAATTCATATGAAAACCTTAAACCATCCTAGGTGAATCGAATCCATGTCCTCTTACCATGGAGAACAGAAATATAAGCATCCTTTCATATGCAAATAATAGCATTTTAGTATCAGACACCAGGGACACATTTAATAGGCAACTGACCCTCTTCTCTAATTGCTGCTGACAGTAAAGTCTTTAAGTTAATTAATATAAAACCAAAGCTCCTGTTTTGTCGGCTTTCTACATCATGACTACTTTCTAAAGATATCATAATAAAGGCCACTTTATTTATTATCTAGGTGTATATTTTTACTCTGGATTACTTTGGAGGGTGTCCCGGGAAGTTGCCTTTCTCAGAGCTACTGGTTTATCAAGTTCTTTTTTGTGTGTGACTGAAGAAGACGTTTACCTACATTTGTTTTAACAATTTTCATCTGGGCTGTATATATTGTAGCCACTTTTTAGAGCAAGAGAATTATGAGATCTCAAGTTAAATATTAAGTTCTCCATTTGGGTCTGTCAAGACCGGAGCCAAAATTATTGTCTGAAGAGAGTCATGGCTCTGTCCATGGAGCAGTGAAGAGTGTTTGTTGTTTTTTAGAATTTCAGGCCCAAGTTCTCATTAGCATCCTAACCCGGGCAGATTGTTCAAATACACAGCTCTGAACTCAACTAGTAACACACACTAGCTGCATCCCAGTTATTAACCAGGAATTCATTGCCAAGCTCACTGCTGCTCCGTAGTTTTCAAATGCTCAGCTGAGGGAAAAAAACACGTGGTCGTTCGAAAGATACGCTATTCAACTGTTCCCGTCTAGATGCTCTGAAGTTCATTCCTGGGTGAAGACAGATCACTAAAGAGCTACATACTGGGATTAAAACAATGAATTTCTAAAGTGAGTCGATTACTTTCCCTAAGCTTCATTTTCCAAAATGCAAAATGAAGGAAGAGTCACTCATTCATTCAACTATTACTCACTAAGCTACTATTCCCAAAGTATTAGGTCTACAAAATAGAAGATGACATAGTCCCACCTCTTAATGACCCTGTCTATCTGTGAGCCTAAGTATCTTTATCTACATAGGAAGACCAAATAGACCATCATAATCTTATGTGATAAACACAGAAATGGAGAAATATACAGGGTACAGAAGCACAAGGAGAGACACCTTACCCAGCCTGAGTGCGGGAAGGGGAGAACAACAAGGATACTGAGATGTCCTAGAATAATGCTACCCGCTCTCACGGGTGTCGTGTGTTAGTGGGGATCCAGTGAGACGGGGGAGATATCACTGTCACAACTGGAAAAGGAGGAGCCGAGGTATCAGCTACAGTGCCTCTGGCTCTGACACAGACACTCCGAATTGGCTCAGTCAATATGGAAATGTATTATCTCACATGACAGAAGGTCCAGAGATAGGGGAGGTTTCAAAGTCAGTTGATGTAGTGGCTGGACTATGTCACCAAGGACCCTCCTTCTTCCCGTCTCGCAGGGCTGCCTTTCCACTTGGGATGGAATACCTCAGGATAGAACAAGGTGGCTGCGGGCAACACAATAAGACATGGAAGGTCCCAAGTAAGAGAGAGACCATCTTTACTTGTGCTGCCCTCTTAGGAGGGAAAACATTTTCCCAGAGACATCTGAAGGTTTCCCCTCATGTCTCAAAATCCTGGGTTTGGGCACCTGCCCATCGGGAAAGCCATCAGTAGTAAGGGCCGTGGGCTTGACCATTTAGACTCAGTGTGATTATGTGGAGCCCGTCTATTTCAGAGGATCAACCACACATACTGCTGCAGGAGCGTTACAGGCACACGATGGCTGACTTGAAAGAAGTCACTCTTTCTTCTGGGAATCTCTCATTTGCCAAATTTTTTAAAATCTCTGCAACTTTCCTACCTCAATGAGATACTGGTTTTTTCTCTTTCGATGCCTACAAAGCAAGGCTGACGGAAAATGATCAAATCACATCATACGAGTCATTCTGCGGCCCAAATCCATGCATTTCAAACAAAACTTACCAAAATCTACGAGTTTAACTCCGCCTTCGATGGTTAATAGGATGTTATTTCCTTTTATATCACGGTGGATAGTCTTGTTGTTATGTAAATGCTGAAGTCCCTAGAAGTGGGAAATAAATACATAGTGACTTTTAGAGAAAGCAGCAAAAACACATTTTTCAGATGGATGCATTTATACAAAATCAATAGGAAACACACCACACGTTAAAATTAACAAAGGTTCTTAAATGCTTCACATTGAGTTAGTCAAATCAAAGTATATCATTTCCACTTTGGACTATATAAAAATTCAAAAAAACCAGTGCATACTCCTCAGCCCTTAGCAAATAGTTTATTTAAAATGTGCTGATCTCAACATAAGAAAACATTCTATACACTCATTTGAAATAATGGCTCTTAAAGGAATAAATAAATAAACAATGGCCAATAAAAACCTAACTATTAGTAAAAATACACATTATCTACCTTTACCATAATCTCAGAAATATACCTAGGAGATCAAAACTCAGGTTTCTGTTGACACAAGGAGGGTAGATCTCTAATGGAAAAAAGGAATTAGTTATGCTAAACATTTCACATTTTGCATCTTACTCTTGCATCGATAAATACTAATGTAGTGATGCTTTGCTAAAAATAGGATCCTCACTTTTTATTTAACTGGAACTGCCTCCTAATTAATGCACAAACAATTTAAACCACCTTACCAACAGCGCTTCACGTAAAATATAGGCAATTATGGGCTCACTCATTCTTTTGCCCTTCTTCAGAAATCCTTTCACAAGATCTGTCACTGATCCTCCGTTGCACAGCTATAAAAGAATATTTCAAGATAGATAATAAAATGATATGCCATTTTAAGTACTTGCTATAAAAGGTTTTCTCAAAACGTTTTACAAAACTGTTCTAATTTTTTGTTTCGAACAATTATTCCCATCATCTTTATGGTTTCATAAATGAAATGAAGATATAAACTTGTACTAGTGTACAATTAATTACTGGAACACAGCTTCCATTTGAATTAATTTTTAGAAGAGAATCTGGAGAAGCACTGGGCTTGGCTTATAAATTTAAGGAAAAGAATTATGATTCTATAAATCAGTCTCAAATTTTAAGATCTAGGGCTTAAAGGCATTCTTGATTCCTGATAGTTTAATTAATAGTGCAATGTGACCTCAATCCATGGCTATATACTGTTTCATATGCGCATTAATTTAAAGACATACCTCCCTTCTGGTAAAACTTCAGAGTGTGCTGAAGTAAGGGTTACAAATACTATTTTCGAAAACTGTTTTAAGTGTCATGTTCCCTAGCTCTTCCTCCCTCCACACCTCCCAAGAGTAGAGACAAACAAGAGGGAGGGGCATGGTAGGGGAATTTTTCACATCCAGGTTTCTCTGAAGTTAGGTAACATGAAGTCCCACAGTAAACTTTCAAACAGGCTGTTCATTCTCGGAAGAGACAAACACTGACATTAGCAGTGGAACATGAGAGGGGAGATAACTAGGTAAATGGTCCCAACAAAGCTTTGACCCCGTGATCCCCTAATGTCTGATCCATTAGCCTTTGCTGTCAGCTCTGTCTCTTCCCCCAGGGCTCTGGTCCATGGTCTCCTTGCCCTTACCCTGAACTATGGGGCCTCCTCTGACACCTCAGTGCCTGCAAACTAAGAGCCTGGCATTTCCCTGACTCTACTGACCTAAATGGAGGTAGAAAACAAAGGTGAGAGGAAGTGTATTCCTGACACCCTCATCTAAAATACTGAACACATTTTCTCTCAAACTTTTTTCTAACACAGTGATTAGATTTTATTGGATGCCTTAACACTTCTGATACATTATAGATTCGATAATAACAGCTGTGTTGGGCACATTTTTTAAGCTAGCACATTTCTAATCCATTTACATGCATTATCTGTGTATCTCACCACTCTGTGAAATAGGAATTAGTAGCATCTCCATACTAAGGATTGGGAAAGTGAGGCACAAAATTGCTAAAAGGTAACTTGGAAAAGATCACACAGTAGTGACAGAGCTAAGACCTCAACTTGGACAGCCTGACTTTAGAGTCCAGTCTTACATTTAATCATGACATGTCATGATCCCCCAAAAGGAGGTCTGGGCTGGCTGGTCGATCTAGCCATCATGTGTAATATTGTTTTTGTAAGTGTGTTTAAAATCTAAGCACGAAGTCACAAATGAACACTTAGATGCAACTCCTTTTATAACTGGTGTCTTTCTACATTCAAAGAAAACTTTCATCTTCTACAGGAATCTGTGCAGCCCTAGCACTCCCAAACCAGCATTTTCTTCTGCAGAAAAGGGAACACCTTTTAACTGGATAAGAAGCAGAGTGTGCTGTCCTGACAGCAGAATACAGGGTCACATTGCCTCCTCTGTGGCCCAGCAAGATTAGTTCACAAAATTATTCAAAATTGACTGAAAAGAGGGTTTCCCTGGTGGCGCAGTGGTTAAGAATCTGCCTGCCAATGCAGGGGACACGGGTTCGAGCCCTGGTCTGGGAAGATCCCACATGCCACGGGGCAACTAAGCCCGTGAGCCACAACTACTGAGCCTGCGCGTCTGGAGCCTGTGCTCCACAACGGGAGAGGCCGCGACAGTGAGAGGCCCACGCACCACGATGAAGAGGGGCCCCCGCTTGCCGCAACTGGAGAAAGCCCTCACACAGAAACGAAGACCCAACACAGCCAAAAAAATTAATTAATTAATTAATTTTTTAAAAATTGACTGAAAAGAAATTGAGTTCTTTAAATTGCAGAGCACTTATTTAAAAGAACCAAGTTTTAGGACCAGTTTTTAAATTTCCAAAATTCATTGCAGGGTGACTGAATGGCTTTTCCTATGTCTCCAAAGTGTGGCCTCTTTGCTGCATCTTCTGTGATTGACTATTATGTTAATTCAAGAGTAAACAGCTAGGATCTTACAGGGAGAATAAAGGAGCCATAAAGAAATGTGCAGGACGAGGTTTCCCTGGTGGCGCAGTGGTTGAGAGTCCACCTGTCAATGCCAGAGGACATGGGTTCGAGCCGTGGTCCGGGAAGATCCCACATGCTGCAGAGCAACTGGACCTGTGCGCCACAACT
This sequence comes from Globicephala melas, assembly GCF_963455315.2. Lineage (NCBI taxonomy): Eukaryota > Metazoa > Chordata > Mammalia > Artiodactyla > Delphinidae > Globicephala > Globicephala melas. The sequence continues at coordinate 10,110,330 of NC_083315.2, forward strand.
ACTGAGCCTGCACTCTAGAGCCCGCGAGCCACAACTACTGAGCCTTCGTGCCTAGAGCCTGTGCTCTGCAACAAGAGAAGGCACTGCAATGAGAAGCCCGCGCACTGCAACGAAGAGTAGCCCCTGCTCACCGCAACGAAGAGCAGCCCTTGCTCACCGCAACTAGAGAAAGCCCACGTACAGCAACGAAGACCCAACACAGCCATAAATAAATAAATAAATAAAATAAAAAATAAATAAATTTATTTTAAAAAAAAGAAATGTGCAGGAAATAAAATAAAAATTGAAAAAAGAACTAATGCGATCATAGAGCTTGCACTAAGAAGTTCAAATACCACTTTCTGGTATCAATATTTCTTTGACATAGTTATTTTCCCTAACTAGTAAAGTTGAGAATACAGGATTCTTTGTGATATACACTTTAGTTTTTTTTTTAAGTAAGGTATGTTGAGGCATAATTTACATACAATAAAATTCACCCAATTTAGCATACAATTCTGAGTATTGACAAACATATCAGTCATGTAACCACAACCACAGTCAAGATATAGAACAACTCCATCACACAAAAATCTACCCTCCTGTCTCTTTGTAGTCAAACCTCTTCCCCAGTCCCTGGCAAGCTAATCTCTTCTCTGCCCCTATGATTTTGTCTTCGCAGGAATGTCATGCGGGTTGAGTCATAAGGTGTGTAGCCCATTAAGTCTAGCTCCTTTGATTTGGCACAATGAATCTGAGATTCATCTTTGTTGCTATACATTCCTTCTTTAATGCTATTTTAATGTTAGTCATTCCTTCTTTAATGCTGAGTATTCCACTGAATAGATAAACCACTGTTTGTTTATCCATTCATTAATTGAAAGACTTTTGAGTTGTTTGCAGTTTTTGGCAATTATGAGGAAAACCACTGTAAACATTTGCATAATAGGCTTTTCCATGAATATGGTTTTCATTGCTGTTGGGAATTGTTGGGTCCTATCAGTCACATGTATGACCTTCTAGGTATTTGCTAAACTATTTCCCGAAGTGGCTGTACCATTCTGCATTCCCACTAGCAGTGAACGAGAGTTCCAGTTGCTCCACATCCTCGTCAGCAGTTCACACTGTGACTTTTTAAAAAGCCATTCTAAATGGATCTCATGTGATTTTGATTTGAGTTTGTCTAATGACTAATTTCATTGACCATCTTTTCATGTATGTATTTGCTATCCATTTACTTTCTTTGGTGAAGTGTTCAAATTTTTGGTTCACTTTTAATTTTTTTTTATTATTGAGTTTTGAGAGTTCTTTATGTATGTTGGATACAAGTCCTTTCTCCCAGTTTGTGGCTTGACCTTTTATTTTAAGTGTCTTTTGAAAAGCAGAAGTTCTAAATTTATCATGTTAAAAATTTTACGGAAAGTGTTTTTTATGTCATATCAAGAAAATGTTTGCCTAACCCAAGGTCAAAAAATTTTTCTTCTATAATTCCTTCAGGAAGTTTTATAGTTTTAGGTTCCACATACAGGTAGGTCTATAATCCATTTTCAGTTAATTTTTGTACATGTGTTAGGTATGGATTATATATGGATGCCCAATTATTACAGAACACTTTTCTATTATTCAAAGGTACCCAGAAAACAGAAATATGACTCTGAATTGGGTTTAAAACCTAGTTACCAACACAAGGAATAGGGTAATCTTAAATGTATACTGTTAAGTGAAAGAAGGCAATTTGAAAATACTACATACTGTATGATTCCAACCATATGACATTCTGGAAAAGGCAAGACAATGGATCCTGTAAAAAGATCAATGATTAACAGGGTTCAGGGAAGAGAAAGGGAAGAATGACCAGATGGAGCACAGAGGAATTTTTAGGGCAGTGAAACAAGTCCATATGATATTGTAATGGTGGATACAGGTAATTATTTATTTGTCAAAATCCATAAAAAGTATACCACCAAGAGTGAACCCTAATGTAAACTGTGGACCTTGGATGGTGCTGATGTGTCAATGTAGGTTCACCAATTGTAACAAATGCACCACTCTGGTAAGAAATGTAGATAATGGGGGAGTCTATGCATGTGTGAGGGCAGAGGACATATGAGAAATCTCTGTACCTCCCTCTCAATTTTTCTGTGACTCTAAAACTATGCTAAAAAATAAAGTCTTTAAAATATCTGTAAAATGTACAACACAGAGAATTAACCCTAATGTAAACTATGGACTTTAGTTAACAATAATGTATCATTATTGTCTCATCACCTGTAACAAATGTACCATACCAATGCAAGATGTTAATAACAGGGAAAACTTGGTGAGGGGCATTTATGGAAACTCTCTGAACTTTCCACTCATTTTTTCCATAAACCTAAACCTGTTCAAAAAAATAAAATCTATTCATTTTTTAAAATCTAGCTGCTAACGTCAAGAATATTTGAAAAGGTCCTAAACTAATAATGAAGGAGCAAAGAAAATTACTCCAAGTTATGTCAGACCCCTTACAGGGTCTTCTTAGAAACTAATTATTCTACTATTTGGCTGCTGCCTAAGCAGGAATAGTGGTTTAATTTTCAGAATGGAAAGGGGTCTTTTGAATGAAACTTCAAGAAGAGGTAGATTAAAACGAAAAAGAAATTATTAAACAGACCATAGGGACCAAATGTCAATAAACCACAAGTTAACTTGTGGTTGACCTCTTCCTAAAGATGCCCAAGATGAGATATCACCATGAATATTCTAAATCCTCGTTTAGAATTAGCAACATTTCAAATATGCTCTAGGATGAAATTTACTTTTGTTCAATTAGCATAAAATGCCTTTCATACATGAATAAAGTGAAAAACAATTAACTTTAGTACGTTTGTTTTTAAATGAATGTGAAGGATTAAAATATATTAAAGGAAATGCAAATGTTGAATTAAGCAACAGATCATAAAAAATGAAAATGACCATTATGTTTCCATTTAAAAAGAACTGCACCCAGAGGAATGAATTGCATCATATTAACCCTATGCAATTCTTAAATCACCAAGATAGGTTAAAAGGGGGATTTGTAATAGGGGACCAGAAAACCCTTAAGTGTAGCTTCGCAGCACAATGCTACAACAGGGCCTTAACGTTCTTTCACTGAACAAAATTGAAGCATAATTTTCTTAAGCCAGAGCTACACTAATGAAAGGACAGAGCAACAGTGAGAATGAATCCTCTCCCTAGGCTGCAGTCAAACATGAAAAAAAACCCAATAACCTAAATCAAAAGGGATGATATTCTCTGAACAGATCATTACAACTCACTTCCAAAGACAGCTTTTATAAGTTTTCAAAATGTATTCTGTCTTCACTGTGTTAGGAGAGATACGAGATTTTTACTCGAATTTCTGGAAAAGGACTACTGACTTCTGCAGTTGGCATTTCTGACTTCTGCTGTTTTTCATTGTTTTTTGTTTATTCTAAGAATGCTCTAAGACGCTTCGCTTAGTCTGACCATATCCCATGTGAGGCCACAAAAGCAGAAACTCTCATTTTCTAACACTCATTCTAGTTTTTACTTTGCTCATTTTATAAAAGCGTTTGAGTCGTTTTATAGAAACCAATTTTTAGCAAACACCTACACGTGAAGTTTTTGGTAACTGTGGGTGTAACGTTATAAGACACGGCTGTATTGCTTGCAGAGTAACTGCACCATTTCACACTGCCGAAGTAATGTGTAAAAGTTCAATTTGCTCCACAACCTCACCAATACTGGGTATTATGAGTCTTTTAAATTTTAGTCATGTTAGTGGGTGTGTACTATAGCTTCATTGTGGTTTTAATTTGAATTTGCGCCCAAAAGAAAGATATTAAACATATTATATATATGCTTTTGCAAGGAGTCCAAACTTTTTTTGCACACTTCATAAGAAATTGGGTAGATGCACCTTGTTAGGTGAAATTTCCATCTATTCCTAGAGTGCTGAGATTATCACAAATGGGTGTTGAATTTTGACACGTTTTTATTGATTTTTTTCTCTTTGATTCCATTAATACAGTGAATTATGATGCAATAAATTTTAATGTTTAACAAACTTATTTTAATGTTTTAATAAAACTGCATTCCTGGGATCAATCCCATTCAGTCATAACATATTAACATTTTTATATATTACTGGATTCAATTTGTTAATATTCTGAGAAAGATTTTTTCCAAATGTGTTCATGTGAAATGTCAGAATATATTTTCTTTTCTTGTAATATCTTTGTCTTCTTTCGTCAGTATAATGTTGCCCTCATAAATGAGTCAACAAGACTGATTATTTCTTTCTTAAACGTTTCATAGGATTCATTTTTTTCCCCAGAATGACACTGTGAAGAACTCTGTGGACTCATTCCCCAGTATAACTGGTGAAAATTATAAAAATAAACAATGAGTTAAAGTCTTTGGAAATTGTAAGGGTGTACAGCAAATGAAGTAACATTTAAGAACACAGCTAATATTTGTAGTATTTAATTTTGTCCTCTATAGGCTTATTAACTGTACTTTTTCATTTTATTTTTAGTGATTGCTTTAGCGTTTACAATATGCATCTTTAACTTAACACAGTATGCCTTAAAATAATATTATGCCACTTCCTAAGTAATGTAAGACCCTTAAGACTGTACATTTCCATTTCTCCTCTCCTGTCCCTTTGCTACTGTTGTTATGCATTTTAATTCTGCATGTAATGACCCCACAAACCATAATTATAATTATGGTTTCAAACAGTGGTTTTTTTCTTTTAAAGATACTAAAAAATATAACATACAAAGTTTCTTATTTATCTTTATATTTACCATGGATAATATTCTTCATTTCTTTTTGCAGGTCTGAGTTTTTATATGAAGTCGTTTTCCTTCAGCCTGAAAACTTTATTCCACATTTTTATGGTGCAGGTCTCTGACGGTAAATTCTTTTCCTTTGATGAAAACATCTGTCTTTATTTTGCCTTCATTAATGAATAACATTTTCCCTGTATACAGATTTCTAAGTTGAAAGGCTTTCAATGTTTTAAATATACCATTCCACTGCACTGGAGGACAGATCAGTGACCACGCTTCTCTCTGACCCCTACATGTCCTCTTGGTGCTTTTGTAATGGTCTCTTCATTATTAGTGTTCAGCACCTTGTTTGTGACATATCTTAGTGTGGTTTTCTTTGTTTATCCTACAAGAGGGATTTTGAGCTTCTTAGATCTGTGACTTTTTAGTGTTTACCAAATTCAGAAAAATTGCAGCCATCATTTATTCAAATACTGTATCTCTGCCCCCCCACCCCGTCCCTGTACTGCTCTTGGACTGAAATTACACACAGTTTAGAATACTAGATAATGTCCCATAAGTCGCAGGGGTTTTTCTCCCTTTTTTGTCTGTCTGTGCTCAGTTTAGACAGCTTCTATTTTCCGGTCTTCAAATTCACTGATCTTTTCTTCCACATGTCTAAGCTGCTGTTAAACTCAATACTATATATTTTTCACTACAGATATTGTATTTTTCTATTCTAGAAGCTCCATTCAACTCTTTTCTATAGTTTTCATTTCTTTCAACATTATGTTCATGTTTTCCTTTTGAAATCCTTGAAGGCTGTGATAATAGCTGTTTTACAGTCTTTATCTGCTAATTCCATTATCCTGGTTATTCCTGGGTCTGATTCTTTTGACTGATTTTTATTCTGATAATGGGTCACCTTTTCCTGCTTCTTTACATATCTAATAATTTTTTATTAAATGATGGACATGACTAATTTTACATTTGAATGTTCAGATCTTGTTGTCTTCCCTTAATGGATGTTGAATTTTGTTCTGTCAGGCAGTTAATCTACTTGTGGACCAACCTGAACATTTCAAGCCCTGTTTTTGAACTTCTTATGGGAGGCCAAGGGAAGTTCTTATTCTAGGGTGAGTCTAGCCCTTCCTTTAACGCATAACCCTTCTGGAGGGTCTCTACTAAGTGCCTCAGGGGTTCAACAAAGATTCCCCAATTTGGCTGATCAGAACTCAAGCATCTCTCAACCCTGCACAAACTCCAGCAGTTGTTCAGATTACTGCTTTTCAGTAATTCTTTCCCTAATAATTGTTCTTTGCCCAACTGCCTGAAATCTTGCCCTATACATTTCCAGCTTGGTTTTCAGTAAAAGACTCAAGGGAACCCCTATGCAGATTTCTGGAGCGTTTTTCCTGCTTAACTCTCCCTTCTTTGAAAATTCCAGCCACTTCTGCCTTCCCAATCTTTTCAGTTCAGTAAGATAGCTGTGATCTCCTTGGGAATGTCCTCCTTATGCCCGTGGTCTGGAAACTGCCTCCAAGATTAAAGATGGGATAATTGTAGTGTTCCTCTTGTTTATTTCCTTTTCTCAATGTCACAGTCTTAAGCTGTCTCTTTCCCAGTGTTTGAAAATTGTTGTGTTTTTAAAAATATATTTTATGCCATTTTCTAGTTATTTATGGTACAGCCACGCAATGATGCAAGTTACTGTCATGGCCAGAGCAGAAGTCCCAGATTACTTCTATGCACGCTGAAATCTGAGAAGCTCTGGCAGTGTTTTCCAAACTTTCCTTTGATAAGAATCACCTTAGTACTTGTTTAAAAAACTAGTTTCCTAAAACTCATTCTTGGAGTTTCTGCTTCAGTGGGTTTGAGATGTGGATGATCCTTATCAGAGTATCTGGAATATATATTAAAGAACAAAGGTACCACAAGTGTCCTGCTTTTTTTTTTTTCAGGTGGAGGCTTAAAATGTTACCTACTCAGCTAGGCCTTCTTTCACCTCTCTTTTCGTAAAGGGTCTTCTTTTTCATTCTTTATTAGCACCCCATTTATATTCTTCATAGTATCAATAACAATGTGTAATTATTTAATTTGTCTATTTAGTTTTAAATCGTCTTTCTGCACCATTAGACTCTAAGCCCCAGGATGACAGTTTGTCTTGTTCTCCACTGAATGCCCAGAACCTATCAAAATGCCTGGCCCAAAGTAATAGATAATATTTATGGAATTAATAAATGACTGGATGAATAAACTTTAGTCCTAGACACTTATGCATGCACGCACGCGCACACACACACACACACACACACACACACAATGACAGAGGCCATCTTTTCACAGCCACTATGGCTGAGGACATACTAGACAAATAGACTCTGAGACAGAAGACTGTATTCCTCAAGTACTTAAGGTGCTGCTGTCCGGCCAACCAAGAAAGGGTAAATTACAATTTTGCCCTTCGAGCTCATCAGTAGAAAATGCTTAATGCCAGACTGATTTAACTCAATTTTGACTCTGTTTTTTAGTCTCCCAATTTAGTGATAATCAGATGCAGAAACCTAGCGACCTCCCCCGAGCCCCGCCTACATCCAGCCCGTGATCCTCCACAGGAGATGCTAGGAATTAACGGAAACACTAAGCAAAAGAGGTATGTACATTTTACAAAGCAGGTCAGTCAAGAGATATGATAGCAATAAGCAAAAATTAATATAAGTCTGGTATTTCAAAACGAAGCATAAGTAAAAAAAAAAAAAAAAATACATCAGTTCTCCCTTTATGCTGACATCATTAGGAAAACCTAGAATACTAAGTAACAATAAAAATTCCCAGAGACATTTTGCAAAAAAATCAGTTCCCACAAAAGAAAACTTTCTACCCCTTCTCTTCTTAGGTAGTTTCATTACAAATGTGTAACTGGAATTTCAGAGAGCTAGCAACTAGTGCTCTTCTCTATGTCCTAAAAATGAATATACAGAGAATTTAGAAGGAAATAGTTCCTAAACAGAGGCCTGTATATCATTAATGCTCAAAAATGTATAGTGTAACAAAATGAAAGAAAAAAAACAGGAAGAAGAAAAATTGTATCAAACTGAAAGCAGTAATTCAAAAATCACAACTAAATAACAGAAAAAACAGACTATCCGGTAAAATCTGAGCAAGTAATCCCCTTCTTAGAATTTCAATTCTGGATCGAAATATAAATAAAATGATTTTTCAAGATGAGAAACCTCTGCACAGGAGTTTGTCTAAGCTGGTACGGCGCCCCCGGCACATGCCAGGATGATAACGAGGGATATTACTGATGGCTCAGCCCCTCCAGGACACACCTTCTTTATGTAGATTCACATCAGAAGTCTAGCACTGTTAGCATGACTCTCTGGGTAACACCACAGCCCCTCTTTGGCCATCCTTACCCTCATGCAGAATAATTTATTGGGGCTTTATTATGATAAGAGGTATAATTAGTAGTCATTTTGTAGAATAAAGTATTTATGCCACAAGCCAATTTTCTGAAAGTGCCTCTAAAGCAGCACCTGCACCATTCATGTTTATAAATCAGGTAATTGTACATCTAGCCACTTATGTGTATATATAATTAGTCTAATTTGCATATGTGCAAATCAATTACCTTACATACAGTTTGCCAACTTCTTGCTTTCTCTGTGTTTTTCCCCCACTTTGTGAGTGCAAATAGGTCAGATTCCTGAAATACTATTTTAATAAATTACCATTTACTCTTTTTTCTCAAGCCTTTTAGGGATATTTCCAATACCTCCATCTGATAATAAAATATAAGGACAAAGTTCAAAGAAGCTGTTAAGTCTCTGCTGATTCATTATATCAGGAAGCCACTTTGCTTGTACCTGATGTTCCAAAAGTATTTTAATCAATCTTTTCTGCTCTCTCAAAAGAACATTTAACTATGACCTGGAGTCTCCAACTCACACCTAACTCCAAATGATTATACTGAGAAATGACAATATAATTAGAATAGGAATTTGTTAGGCATAAAAGACAGTGAATGATCTCATTCAATATTTTTAAACTCTGGGCAAAGTTCTGTACCTTGTGTCCTTGCGCATTTAGGCCTACATTAGGCAGAACACCTGTATCTTCAAATGCTAATTTTCCAATGATTCAACAAGGAAAAAAATTAAAGACGCATTACTGAAAATGTTCTGAAGGATATAAATACACAAAATTTTATTCAAGACTGCATTAAGGATTTGCAGAGCGTCGCATCTCAAATACACAAACACAAATATGAAGTAAATTCTTTACAATTCATTAATTTGAGGCAAAATGGTTTAAGTTCATAATTTATATTCTATTACTTAGGTAATTATGTTGATATGAGTAAAAGTTTTGCTTTGTTTTAATGCATGATTTAACTAAAACTATAAAGCTATCTTGAACTAAACTGAGAAATACAAAATAATTCTGAAATCATAATAAATTGCCTACCTTTGAAGAACACAACTGGTTATTTAAAAATTTTTTTAAACTTCTATAAAATAATGCACAGTTTCAGATTCTGAGAAGGTTCTTGAAAATTCTATTTTACAATTTTGAAAGACTCTGGTTCAATTAAAGGTGGCAAATTAAACATATACATTTATTTCCTCTCACATGTGAATCTCCATTAAAATGCTAGTAAAGGAATAAAAAAAGTATAAAACCACAAGAGAAAAAAGAACAAAAAGGGAGAGAAGTGGAGAAGAGATCACAACAAAATTTTTCAACATGGCATGCAGATGACTGAATGGTAACTGAGCAATACAGAGGAAGCCACAAACTGAAGTGCTAGCTGGGGGCTATTTTGAGGTCACCTGAGCAGAGTAACCCGGACAGGGCAAGGTAAGAGTGAAAGTGGAGGAGATGGGAGGGGAGGGGCAGAAGAAAGGGATCCCTTGGAGGTCTCTCATCAAGACTTGACACCCTCTTACCCAACATACAAAATATCAACATCCAGGAGCCTGCCTGAGCACCACACACACACACACACACACACACACACACACACACACAGATGGGGGTTTTGTTCCTTAGAAAAACTGAACTGAATGGACTCAAGATCTGGTGACATCAGTAGCATGGATAACGGGAGCAAGGCACATAACTACATGATGTGCGAAACAGAGAAGTAACCTGGGAAAGAGGAGGCCAAGGGATCCAGAAACGGTGGATTCCACCCAGGTGAGCAGCAGAGAGATATCAGAGGTCAGATACCTGGCAGACCTCCAGAATGGAGCAGGAGGGCATAGGGTTCCAGAGGTGCAATTAATAATCGTGCCAAAATTCAGAATACGGATTAGGAAATGAAAGAGTAGAGAACTTCGGCCATCTATTCCAGGTACAGCGATCAACACAGCAAAAGCACAGGCCTACCTGCTCAGGACAGGGTGGTACCACTAACCTGGATCTACACTAATATTGTTCTGTATTATAAGCCCTCTGGTTCTACTTGCTTTTTATTAATCAAGTGAATGTATTTATTTTTAAAAAGATAAAAATGATTACGTCTATCTGAAATTATATGAACCGGAAAAATACGCTAATTTCATAAATAATATTGTCAATCATTTTAAACATACAAAAAAAAAGATGAAGGAAATATGTTCAGAGGTAAGAGTGGTTCTTTTTATAGTTTCAAGTATTTTCTACAATGATCACTACTTGTAGATTTGTTTAAAAACCATAATAGAAAAAATATAAAGTATGGAGACAATATAATTTATAAATGATTACTGTGCAGCAAAATCAATGGCACATTCTAAAAAAGAAACAGAATAATCAAATGTTAATGAAATAATGTGAATACAAGACACAGAGAACAAACCTGTGGTTGTCAAGGGGAAGCGGGGTGCAGGGGAGAGATGGATTGGGAGTTTGGGATTAGCAGATGCAAACTATTATATATATAATGGATAAACAACAAGGTCCAACTGCACAGCACAGTAAACTATGTTCAATATCCTGCGATAAACCACATGGAAAAGAATATGAGAAAGAGTGTATCTATCTATCTATAAATAGATAGATAGATAGATATAATTCAATCACTTTGCTTTACTCCATAAACTAACATTCTAAATCAACTATACTTCAATTAAAAAAATAAAATAATGTGAATACAATAAATAGATGCTGTTAAGGTGAACAAATAAAGGTTTTACTAGCCCTGAGTTTGACAAGAGCAGCTTTTAAAAATTTTTATAAATTTTATTGGAATTAGTGATTACTTCACCTTGAATAAAAATACTCAATGCAAATCAGAAGAAACACATTCTTACATTCTTCTACGACTGGCAGTTACCTTAGTGGGGCACCTTCCAGTACTCCTGCATTAGAGAGAATTGTCCCAACCTATTCTCAGAAATTGAAAAGGCAGACTCCATAATTTCCCTTTGGCAACTTATTCAATATTCAACACCATTTCTAGTAAGGTTTTTCCCTATAAATGTAAATACAGTTGACCCTCCGTATCCACGGATCACGCTGTTTGAATCCAACTACGTGGAACCCACAGATATGGAGGACCCACCGTACCTGGTTCTGTAGTTTATGTCATTAGTGTTCAGTGAAGCCAGAAGAAGAAATTACCAGCTCGCCATTTTTGTCTAATGAAGCCTCAGGTACATTAATTTTCTCTCATATCATAGCACCTGGCACTGCGCCTCTGTCACGTGTTATGTTATGTTATGGATGAATAAATAAAAATTATAGTGAAGTCCCTTTATAACATGTTCTTCTGAAAGAAAAATAATCCTGGTTTCTTTAGTCTTTTATTGTGGAAACATTTTCTTTTATTTTTTTTTTTATTTTTTTTTTTGTCTACACAGCGTGTGGGATCTTAGTTCCCCCACTAGGTATCTGACCCGTGCCCCCTACAGTGGAAGGGCGGAGTCTTAACCACTGGACTGCCAGGGAAGTCGTGAAACATTTTCTTTTAATCTTTAATTAATTTTCTTTCATTTCCCCATGTTTCTAAAGGTGGCAAGACCAGAACTGGGCATAACATTCTACAAAGGATGTGATCAGCCAGGAACATATTAGAACTGCTTTACGGGGTCAATGTTACATAAACATTAAGTCATTCCAAGACCACACTGCAGGGGTTTCCCTGGTGGTGCAGTGGTTAACAATCCGCCTGCCAATGCAGGGGACACGGGTTCGAGCCCTGGTCCGGGAAGATCCCACATACCATGGAGCAGCTAAGCCTGTGCGCCACAACTACTGAGCCTGCACTCTAGAGCCTGCGAGCCACAATTACTGAGCCTGCGCGCCTAGAGCCTGCGGGAATAGAGCCCGTGCTCCACAACAAGAGAAGCCACCAGAATGAGAAGTCCACGCGCCGCAACAAAGAGTAGCCCCCGCTCGCTGCAACTAGAGAAAGCCTGCGTGCAGCAACCAAGACCCAACGCAGCCAAAACGAAATAAATAAATAAATTAAATAAATTTATTTAAAAAAAAAGACCACACTGCAAATTTCCACATGTAAAATAATGTTGAAACACTCACCTCAAGAACCAGCCACAGCTTATCTCCATTTATTTTATCCTTCTTAAAGTACATGCCATAGAATCTGACCACATTAGGATGGTCAGAAAGTGCTTTTAAGATGTTGTACTCTGCTTCAATCTCTTCATCAATATCCTAGTTTCAAAAAGTCATGGGGAGAGAACGGTGAGGAAAACATGAATGAAGTCAAAGAAACAATTTAGACTACCAAATGTAGAATTTTATTTTGTCAAAGCAAGGTCAGAATAGTTTTTACTGCACTCAGTACTATGTATTGAAACTTCTCATTACACTGCTTAAGGGGAGAGATTGTGATTTCCTGCTAATCATATATATCTCTAATTACATTTATTTCATTGAAAAGGAATAAATAAAAGGCTATTTCTGTGTGCAATGAGAAAGAAACGCATATGGAGAACCACCTAAGATGATGTTCCTTTCTTTGTAGTGTTAACTTTATTTCGATGGCAAAGCCATTCATTTGAAATGAAAACTTTTAGCTGGTTCATTTTGTTTCTTTGAAGTACAGGATATTCGAAGGCTATCAAAAACTAGTCATACATGCAATGAACTCCTACCTTTCCAAAAAAGTGAAAGAGTTAAGTTACATAAATTGGCATACAGCCTTTAGTTAGCTAAAGGCCCATTCCCCAGAAGTAGAATAGGTTGTTATCCCATCAGTAAAAGTGCAAACATGACTAGGTACTTAGTCATGTATCTAGGAAAATCACATATACATGAAACAACTCACAGAGTCATAAATAAGAAAAAGACTTCTAATATTTTACGGTAACATTTAATGTCCACACTGTTTTAAGACAGAATCATGGAATCAGAGAGCTGGAAAGAATTTCAGACCAGAGCTCTAATTTGAGAGGAAGAAACTAAAGCTCAGGGCAGTCAGGGTCACAGGGGCTGGTCTGTGTGAGATCCAGGACTAGCCTACTGCCTTCTAGTATTGCTCATTTCCTCCCTACCTTGGAGAGAAGATTATTAGTTCCAAATCCATAACAGTGAGACCCTTTTAATAAAAAGTTTTTAAAAAGCCACTCTGCAAAATGCCTGGGTGCATCTAAATTTATTTTATTAAGATTATAATCTTCTGGTTATAAATCTTTTTTATTTGACTTGTGGCATGATGAATGAGAGTAAATAAAGAATTCTTAGGGAAATACACAGGTACTGTGACAAGAATAACAGCAGCAAAAGAACATATTTCATACTGTAGTTATGAATCTACATGTTTCATTTAAGCAATAGAACAAGACATGATGTATAAGGTTAGCAGTCTACCAAACACGAGTAGATTATGAAAGAATAACGGCTACATGTATTCACAAGCCACTTGTTCTTGTCCACAAAGAAGTAGAGGAATGGGAGAGAGACACTGATTATGGGGCGATACACTGGGATCAGTCTGGAGCCCTTTCTCTCGCCACCATGGACCTCAACCCTTAACAGTGAAGACCAAAGGACAGACCCATAATTGCAAAGACCAGAGGCACAGTTACTTTGGTACAGCCTAATTTGTGTCTCTCTTCCCTCAGTTTGAATGGTAAGAACTTTCCAACAGGGGAACATGAACACATGCAGCATCAGTGAAGCCTGGTCACAGTGCTATTTATTTTTTTCCCTCCAGTGTATCTAATTTACTACTTGAAAAGAAACCCCACCTTCCCTCTCCTCTGCTCAAAGATATATGAAACTATGTAGTTATCATGGATTTAGCAGAAATAAACTATCAAAAAAGAAAGAGCAACACCAAGGTGAACAGAGGCCCAGGGGCAGACCTTTTGCAGAGTCCTACAGTTTATGAGCGTAGCAGCGGTGACAAGGACTCTGATGCCCTCCCCACACACATCACGTCATTTCCATCACACGGCACTCCCATCACGTGTGCAAGAGCTGAGTAATTGGAGAAGCTGCTCTCAGTAGAGGTTTGGGGATTATGGGATCACTGAGCTTATTCTAGCTCCCCCCAGGTGCTAGGGGAGAGCTACGTATGTCCCAGTAGCTGAAAATACTCCCCAATGTCCAGCTCTCACTCCCAGAAAGAAGAATCTCATCCATCTCCTCATGCTCTTAAAGGCAAAGAAAGACGAGTTTCTCTCATCACAACTGGATTTCCCCAAAAAAGCAAAGGAGGAGCCCATTGGGGCACTGCTGAAAAAGAGGCCATGTGGACTGACCAGGACATTCAAATTTTCACAAGGAACCTCACCCTGGTTATAAAGGAACATCATTTCTGCTCTGGAAACACTTAAGTAAACCTGAAAATTAACTTCCCTTTTCTGAATGAAATTTAATTTAAAAAATATTTCTGGTTTGGAATAAGAGGAATTCTGCCTGAAGCCTAAATGAACACAGGAAGAAAAGGAGATCTGGTACAGACGATATTTTAGGATTACTTCTAGACCCATAAATCTGTATTCTGACAACACTTTGAAATCTCAAATAATATTAAATCAACTGTTGAGCTGTTGAGAGTTGTATTATTTATATACTTATTTGCATTACATATTTATTCTTATATCAAGTATTTATTGTACCTTATTATATATGTTAAGCATATAAACAAGGAACCTCTAATAAGTAGACTTTTTTTTTAAAACATTTTCTTCAAATTGTAACTGACATTGTGATAAATAAATCAAGATAAGATACCTAGAGACTTTTTAACTGTTTAATACAGATTTTTTTTTAAAGTTACTCAGCAGGAAAAAAAAAAAACCAATGTGACTTACATGAATCGGATCCAGAATTTTGACTGCTGCTTTTTGGCCATTTTTCTTATTCAACACTTTAAAAACTTTTCCATAAGTTCCTTTGCCGATTGTTTCAGTGATTTCCCATGTATCAGAAGGATCGGGAAAGTTATCAAAGATGATCGTTTTTCCAATTAATGGAAGCATCTTAAAAGTTTAAATCACTGGAGAGAAAAAGCACAGAGTTTCATCTACATTTGATTGGTGATATTAAATGGCACACATAAACTCACGGGAAATTATCTAATATTTTCACTGATATGGAAAATACACAGCAGTAACCAAATGTACTGAGAGTCATGGAAAAATTTTAATTTCAATTCTTTTTTGCAAACAAATGAACATGAGTTTAATAATGCTTTGTAAGCAGGGCTTTCCATGTTTAACACAGTTCCACTTTAATTGCTACTAATTATTTTCAGATTAAAATAAGAGGCACATATTTAAATCATTTTGATTTACTGCTTTATATGAACCTTAGAGATGATAAAATTCAACCTCTCCATCAAAGCAAGTCCCACACTTTAAAATGATTGTGTTTTGTATCACTGGTCTATGTAAATAAAACCCAATGATCGGTCCCCCACTGCTTTTAGGATGAAATTTCTTTCATATAAACTACCAGGTCCTTTAAAATATGGCCCTTGCTTAATTTCCTATGTCTCAACACCTCTTCCCTCAGACACTACAAACCAGCCACTTGGGATCCCTCAGCTCATTTCTTTCTTGCTTGAGGATCTTCATATACACTATTCCCTCCCACTTCTGTGGTTTCTTTGCTACTACTTATCTTTTCAGATGTTAGCTTAGATGTCATTCCCTCCAAAGGTGACCACTCTCCATCCCATTTGGGTTGCGTGCCCACCTCTGCACTCCAAGATCACTCTGAACCCACCTTGACCTGATATGACTGTATGCCCAGCACCTGGCACAATGCTGAAATAATTAGGAGAATATGGCCAATAAGGTCAAGTGATTTTTGAAGAGATTTTATACATAACCTAAGATAAGATCTCCCAAGTAAAGCTTTTAGCCTTTCATGTTCCCCTTATACTACATTCAACCATTTCTATAAAATTACAAAGGAAAAAAAAAAGGAACAGAAAGAGAAACCAGAACTTGTAGCGGTCCTCAGAATTTTTCAATTACCTGTGCAAAACCTCCCTCTTTTCGATGTTAAAACGTTGATGCCAAAAAAAAAAAAAAGTTGATGCAGTTGTGCTTGTATGTGTATGCATACACATAGAAACACATCTATTAATAAATGTGTTAATATTACATACTAATATTAGCCCATGAAATTCACTTGTCTGACCACAACTTTCAACTTCATTTAATCCACCAATCCACTGAGTCCTCGCTTTCTTTATATCCATCAGATCTCTTCAGTCTTCATTCCCTCTTCATTTTCTCCTTCCCCAGCATAAATTCTACAGCTTGAATTATTATAACTTCCTTGCAAATGCCCTCAGCACTCTTGTTCTTCTCTTTCTCCACCACCAGTCTCCTGGGGTTGAGAAACCAACTCTGGTTAAACTCTGCATCTTCTTCACACCTATGCCTGTAGCTAGAGAAAACCACACAACTAGGCTGTATCGTTTCACTTTAAACTCAGGATAAGAAACTTGCAAGTAGACCCTCAATGCTGCCCAGCAATTCTACTGCACTTCCCTGGTTTGTATATTCTCTTCTCTCTGGGGTGATCAACTATTTCACAGTGATCTGTGTCCTCATATTTCTCTCTCCTCAAATTGTTCCCTCTTTGCTGTCCATCGCCTCCCACAAAATTTCCCAACTGACGCCCTCATTTAATAATTAAGTGACAGGGCTTCCCTGGTGGCACAGTGGTTGAGAGTCCGCCTGCCGATGCAGGGGACATGGGTTCGTGCCCTGGTCCGGGAAGATCCCACATGCCGTGAAGCAGCTGGGCCTGTGAGCCATGGCCACTGAGCCTGTGCGTCTGGAGCCTGTGCTCCGCAACGGGAGAGGCCACAACAGTGAGGGGCCCGCGTGTCGCAAAAAAATAATAATAATAATTAAGTGACAAAATGGAAGCATTACTAAACTTAATCTTATCTCAGAAACTACAAACCAACATGCATCAAACACGAGGAGTTCATTCTATTTATCATCAGTAATTGCTGTTCGGCCTCAGTCTTTTTCTTCTGTTCCATCTCATCCATCATATCTCAGCTCAAATATAACATTTTTAGAAATGTCTTCCCTGTATATTTTATTCCTCCATCAAAATGTACGCTACAGAGGGTACAGACTTTGTTATTTTTACCGCTGTATCCACAGTTCCCAGAATGATGCCTAACACATTGCAGACAATGAGTAAATGCTTGCTAAATGGGCAAATGTTTATTTGTTTACCTGTTAATTCTGAGAACTGAGATCTTATCTCTCTTGTGCACTTACAAATCTTACAATGCCTCACTCTGTGCCTGGCATATAGTAGATGTTAAATACATAGCTGTAGAATAAGTGAATCAATATGGTTCTTCCAAAAAAGTTTTTAAATGGGAGAGAGAAATAAGGATTAGGAGGAGCTGAAAAGAATTTGAAAATCTAAACAAAATAAGGATCATATTCTGATTCATTATATTTAAGGGGACGTCATCCAGTAAATGGCTATGAATGCCTGCTGAAAATTACACCACTACATAAAAACACACTTATGAACAGTGCTTACATCACTACATAAAAACACACTTATGAATAGTTCTTACAACACTTAATCCTTAAGAAATTTGTGCTTTTGATCCGAAATGCAAAGAAACAAGTAGGAGGTAATCAGTAATAATCATCCACTTTAGTGATTTCATAATCAGTCGCAAGATAACTACTTTTTACATCTAGCTACCTGAGTCATGCAAATAAGCATTTATGCCATCCACATAAGGTAAAATTTGGACCAAAAGACCAAATTAAGTCTTATTAAATGCCTGAAGTAGGAGTTTTCAACCAGGAAAACCATTCATTTTATGGAATATTGCCTTTTCAGTGGCAATGTTATTGAACACTAGTTTAATTTCTGCTGTTTTAATATTAGGGATTAACTGTTGGTCTTTAAATATACAGGCATATGAATTCAGTTAAAATCGACTGAACACCAAATGTGTGCAAAGTATTTTAGAGTTTTGGGGATACAAAGATAGGTAACTTGTGGATAGATAAATAAATATGTAACTATATTATGAAAAGTGATAGGTAACAGAAATAGGCATGAAGTGCTATGGTCGCCCAGGTGAAGAAGCAATTAATTCTGAAGTATCATGAAAAGATACATAAATTAGCAGTACTAGAGCTGGACATTAAACAAGAACAGGAATTTATCTAAAATAGAATTTCCTCTTTAACAGTTCATAATAAGACAAATATTTAAAGCAGTGCACTGCTACATTATAAAACAATAATCACAAAATGACAAATGCACAGCCATTTTGGAAACTGAATGCACTTAGTTAAGTCCCACTTAAAACAAACAAAACTTTTAGGCAAAAGAACACTAAAAAGACTTCCCCAGAATTAAACAGTAAAGAATTTCAAGAATTAGAATAGAAACAAGCCTTATGACTCCTAAACTACACTTCTCAAATACACAGTTGTTTATTCTTTAAGAATAAAATAAAATGTCACAGTTAGTAAACAACTATTTAATGATTACAGTAAATTGCATTCAACATAGCAATGTTTATATTTTTTCTAGTCTTCAGCACCCAAAGAACAAAAAAAAATAATTCTCTACCTCATAAAACTAAAACATATAATTGTTCTTAATTATATGATCATGTAATCTAAAGAATTACTTTTGACATATATATATATATATATATATATACTGTATTTTGATCTATGTATTTACCATAACTCTGAAAAGGTACTTACAAAGCTACATTTTAAAAGGAAAAATCACCTTTTTTAGTTGATTTATTATATATTGAGCTACTGAGGTTTTTCTCATGACAGAAAAAAAGACCATAATACAATAAAAATGTGTCTTACTTCAGGATCTTAACACTCATCTCAACAATTATTCTCACTGCTTTTGTAAACCTGCACTTAATTCTTCTTTACTAAAATAATCAGACTGCCTGCAGGCTCATTCTAATACACAGCATACACAGGATGATCTCGCATTGGGCTGTCTCTTCCCTCTGTCTAGAATGCTCATTCTCCAGAAAGCCACATGGCTTACTTCCTCCAAGTCTTACATCAGCCATCACCTTTCAATAAGACCTACCCTAAAATCTCAAGCTGCTGTCCTCCACTCCATCCTGCCTCCTAACTCTTGGTCCCCCTTACCCTGCTCTATTTTCGTAACACTCATTACCTCTTTGCACATTATACTATTTCTTGTTTATTATGTTTTATTTATTATTTTTTCTATGCTATAGAATGTAAGCCCCACGAGGGCTAAAATTTTATCCAGGTTGTTCATTGATGTATCCCAAAGACTCTAAAACCATGACTGGCACACAGGAGATACTCTGTAAGTATCATCCAGGCAAGGATGCCTACTTTTGCCATTTCTATCCAACACAGTACTGGAAGTCCTGGCCACAGCAAGCAATCAAGAAAAAGAAATATGGGACTTCCCTGGTGGTGCAGTGGTTAAGAATCTGCCTGCCAACGCAGGGGACACAGGTTCGAGCCCTGGTCCGGGATGATCCCACATGCTGCGGAGCAACTAAGCCCGTGCACCACAACTACTGAGCCTGTGCTCTAGAGCCCATGAGCCACAACTACTGAGCCCACGTGCCACAACTACTGAAGCCTGCGCGTGCCTAGAGCCCGTGCACCACAACTACTGATCCTGTGCTCTAGAGCCCACGTGCCACAACTACTGAAGCCCGCGCGCCTAGAGCCCGTGCTCTGCAACAAGAGAAGCCACCGCAACAAGAAGCCCGCGCACCGCAGCAAAGAGTAGCCCCCACTCGCCACAACTAGAGAAAGCCCACACACAGCAACAAAGACCCAACACAGCCAAAAATAAAATATATTTATTAAAAAGAAATAAAAGGCATCTAACTTGGAAAGGAAGAATAAAATTATCTCTATTCACAGGTGACTTGATCTTATATGTAGAAAACCCTAAAGAATCCACAAAGGCTGTTAGAACTAATACATGAATCCAGGAAAGTTATGGGATGCAAAATCAACATGCAAAGAAAGATCAGTTGAATTTCTATACACTTAACAATGAACCCAAAAGAGAAATTAAGAAAGTGATTCTATTTATAATAACACCAAAAAAATACTTAGGAATAAATTTAACCAAGAAGGGTGAGAGACTTGTAGAGTGAAAACTACAAAACAATGCTGAAAGAAATTAAAGAAGACACAAAGAAATGGAAAGACATGCCGTGTTCACGTATTGGAAGATGATACTGTTAAGATGTCTATGTGTACTGCCCAAAGCAATCTGTAGATTCAATGCACTCCCTATCAAGATCCCAATGAGATTTTTCTGCATAAATAGAAAAAAAATCCATCCCCAAATCGGATGGAATCTCAAAGGACTTCCAATAACCCAAACAATACTGAAAAAGAAGAATAAAGTTAAAGGTCTCTCACACTTCCTGCTTTCAAAACTTATTACAAAGCTATGGTAATCAACTCAGTGCTTTACTGCCACAAGGACAAACACATAGACCAAGGGAATCAAACAGAGAGCCCAGAAATAAAACCTTACATATATGGTCAAGTAATTTTCAACAAGACTGTCAAGGCCATTCAATGAGGAAATAACAGTCTTTTTAACAATTTGTGTTGAGAAAATTGGAAATCCACAAGCAAAAGAATGAATTTGAATCCTCATGTTACACCACATGCAAAAACTGACACGAAATAGGTCAAAGACCTAAATATAAGAGCTAAAACCATAAAAATTAGAAGAAAATATATGGGAAAAGCTACATGACACTGAATTTGGCAGTGATTTCTTGAATCTGACACCAAAGCACAGGTAAGAGGAAAAAATAGATAAATTAGACTTCATAAAAATTAAAAACTCTTGTACCTCAAAGGACACCATCAACAGAGCGAACAGACAACCCACAAGATAGAAGAAAATATTTGTAAGTCATATACCTGATAAAGGGTTAATATCCAGAACATGAAGAATGCCTACAATACAACAACAAAATAACCTACTTTTAAAAATGGGCAAAGGACTTGAACAGACATTTGTCCAAAGAAGATATATACAAATGGCCAATAAGTATATGGAATCACTAATCCTTAGGAAAATGCAAATCAAAACCATGAAGAGATACTACTTCACAACCATTAAAATGGCTATTAACAAACAACAAAAAACAAGTGTTGTTCAGGGTGTGGAGAAATTGAAACTCTTGTGATTGCTGGTGGGAACGTAAAATAGTGCAACTGCTGTGGAAAATGACATGGTGCTTCCTCAGAAAAACACTGAATTACCACATGATCCAGCAATTCTACTTCTGGGTATATATCCAAAATAATTGAAAGGAGGGTCTCAAAGAGCTATCTGTACATCCAGCTAAAAGGTGGAAGCAGCCTGCATGTCCATCAGTGGATGAATGGATAAATACAATGTTTTATTACATATAATAGAATGTGATTCAGCCTTAAAAGGGAAGAAAATTCTGACACGTGCTACAACATGGAAAAGCCTAGAAGGCCTTATGTGTTGTGAAAAGAAAAGCCTGTCACAAAAGGTCAAATACTGTATGATTCCACTTACACATAGTACCCAGAATAGTCGAATTCACAGACAGAAAGTACAATTGTGGTTGCTAGGAGATCAGGGAAGGGAAATGGGAATTATTACTTAACAGGTAGAGTCTCAGTTTGGGAAGATAAAAGAAGTTGTGGAGGTGGATGGTGGTGATCGTTGTACAACAACATGAATGTACTTACAGCCACAGAACTGCACATTTTAAAATGGTTAAAAGGGTAAACTGTATGTAATGTACATTTCACCACAATAAAAATATTACTCCGTATGTAGTACAGGGAAACAAAGTAAAGAAAAACAGGAGAGCCAAATTGAAAGATATGGAAGGGAGAGCAGAATGGTCTGCTTGCTCTCAGATCCATGCATGACCTTCCGTGTCCTGAATCTTGGGGGCTGACATCTCAAAACTGTATTTCCCAAACTCCTTGTCCCACTGGCTTCCTCCCCTGCTAGATGCTGTCAGTGAGAGTGCCAGGCAGGAGGCTGGATGGTAGGAGGATATTTCTCCTCTGCTTCCTCTGGGTTTTGTGGTGTCTCCATCAGTGGCTGTATCTCCCCAGCGGTCTCTGTTCCTGTAGAGCAGACTTGCCATGGTTCTAGATGGCCTCAGCTTCTGAATTCTGGTAAGACTATCTCCTTGCTGTAACTCTAGAGCCTGAGGTGTGACAACAGTTTTTTGCTACTGCTAACTTTTAGTTTGCCTCATGGTCCCATTTGGCTTTCAGATACCCTAAAACAGCGGTCCCCAACCTTTTTGGCACCAGGGACCGGTTTCATGGAAGACAATTTTTCCACGGGGCTGGGGATGGCTCAGGCGGTAACGCGAGTGATGGGGAGCAATGGGGAGCGGCAGATAAAGCTTCGCTCACTAGCCTGTCGCTCCCCGCCCACTGTGCAGCCTGGGGGTTGGGGACCCCTGTCCTAAAACATTTGTAACTAATCCTCCATATGTCTTAGTCTGTTCAGGCTGCTCTAGCAAAAACAATATAAACTGGGTGGATTATAAACAACAAACATTTATTTCTCACAGTTCTAGAGGCTAGGAAGTCCAAGATCATGGTGCTGGTAGATGTGGTGTTGGGTATGCGTTCACCTTCTTTCTAGACAGCTGTCTTTTTGCTGTAACCCCACATGGTGGAAGGGAGGAGCTCACTCTCTGGGGTCTCTTTTATACAATGCTAATCCCATCCATGAGGCTCTGCCCTTGTGACCTAATCACTTCCCAAAGGCCTCATACCCAACACCATTACCCTGGCGGTTAGGATTTAAAAATATGAATCTGGGGAGGATACAAACATTCAGACCATAGCACCATATTAAATTCCCTCTGTCGAATTACTTGGTATTAATTCTGTTTTCCTGACTGATTCAGTCTAACAGGCATCTAATCAGTTTGAGAAGGAGAAAATCGAGAAAAAGCAATAGACAGTGGCTGGAAGTTTTCCCAAACAGGTGAAAGGTATAAACACTCAAATTTAGGAAGCTCAGTAAATTTTTTTGAAAATCCACAGTCAGATACACTGCAATGAAACTACGGAAAACCAAAGACAATGAGAAGCTCTTAAAACCAACTGAATAGAAAAGATATATTACACATAGAAGGAAACAATTAGAGTGCTGATATTTCAATAGAAAACAGTAGTATAATATTCAAAATGCTGAAATAAAATAACTGTTAATCTAGAACAAACAAAAGTATCCTTCAAGATCAAAGGCAGACTAAAGATACTTTTCACCAAAAAAAAAAATTGAGTTTAATGACAGTGACCCCTAAGAAAGAGAACTTCTAAAGAATGTCTCTGAAGAATGATAATGGTCTCACAAGGAAGGCCTCAACTGCCAAAAACAGTATATAAATTGTTACACATGTGTGTAAATCTAAACTAACACTGACCGTAAGAAACAATAATAGACAAAAATGAACAATAACAATCAAAAGCAGAGTGACAGAATTTAAAATGTTCTTAAGTTCCTCATATAGTTAAAGAGGCAATTAGAAATAATAACTTTAGACTTTAAGATATACATGTCAAATACTTAAACACTAGACCCTCAAAATACTATGCATAATATTAAAAGAGAAAAAGTGATAGTAACAAACTCATTCAATCAAAAAACTCAGGAAAAAAGAATAAAGGAAGCATTAAAAAAGCAGAAGAAATAGAAGTCATAAGATAGCCCTGTGGAATTATAAATATGTCAGTAATCACAAGAATTGTAAATGGACCAAACTCACCAGTCAAAAGACAGAAACCGTTAGCTTCTGGCTGTTTGCACGAGATTCACATAAACTACAGACAGAGATAGACTGGAAATAAAATAATGGTACCATGTAAATATTCAACAAAAGAAAGTGATGTGGCTAGATTAACATCAGACAAAATGTACTCTAAGGAAAAATATTTATTAGAGGTAAAGAGGATCACTACATAATAATCAAAGACTTAATTCACCAAGAAAATATAAAAGCTCAAAACAGAGGCCCAAAATACGTAAAATAAGAACTGAAAGATATACAAAGAAAAATGGAGAAAGTCACAATTTTAGTGGGAGATTTTAACACACCTTGCCAGTGATTTCTGGATCAAGTGGAGAAAAAGGTTCTTAAGAATAAATAAAATTTAAACAATTAACAAGGAAAATTGAATGGCTATCCTGAATACACATGAAATCCTGTGTCTAATAATGAATACGCTTCCTGAGCACATATGACTGCAATGTAATTAAGTAAGAAGTCAACAACTATTAGATAAATTTTTAAAAACCTATACCCTTGGATACTTTAAAAGGAGCAATTTAAGAGCCAAAGAGGAGATGTAATGACCATTTTAAAATAGACTTAGAACTGAATAATAATAAAAATACTACTCATGAGAATGTATGGGATACAACTGAAACAGTACACAGAGGAAAACAGCCTCAAATTTTCTATTACAAAGGAAGAAAAGCTAAAAATTACATAATTACAAAATAAAAGCAAAAAGTGTAGAGAAAAGGAAGATAAGAGTTGAAATTAAAGAAAGACATTACAGAAAAAGAATAAGACAGATTAGAGGATTGATAAATATAATAGTTCTTCAAAGAGAATTTTTTAAAAATAGACAAGCCTCTATCAAGACTGATCAAGAAAAAACCAAACAAGAGAGAAGGCACAGACGGACAGTACTAAGGATGAAAGACTAACAAATTACAGCAGAGACTAAAAACATCATAAAAGGATATAATTTTATATCAAGAAACTTAAAAACAGATTAAATGGACAATTTCCTAGAAATAAGAGAAGGAAAGAATAGAAAAATAAGTTATTTTTCTTGGAATGTTTGCATTAATGGGCCTTCATACTCTAACTCTTAACGCTCAATTCCTAACTCATATAATCACTAAGGAGAGTACGTTAAGTTCTTAAACACCAGAAAATCACTCTAAGTATCTTTTAATACTTTAGAGGTAATGATCAAATTTATCAGTAGAATGGGCTAGAAACCCAATTTAGGAATAACTGCTTCATAAGTGAACATGAGCACATTTTCTCTTCTCATATAACACAAACTTTAATCAGCTTAATTGCTAACTTTTCCAAAATATAGACAGAGAACGCCATTTCTCAATGAAAATGCAATTCACCCATGAGAGAAAACACACTAAGTAGCAAGTGGCTTTATTCAAAACTAAGCAACATTTTAACACTGCGATTCTCACTTTTTTCTGTAGAATATTACTGGAAGATCCTTCCCGTTATGCATGCACTTCTGCCAAGCTGTTTAAACTGCATCACATATGGTTTAAGTTAGAGTCAAAAGCAGCCCCTGTCTGTGATGAAAGAGAAATCCTGGAACATCAACAGGGCAGCTGCAGAACTTGTCTCTCTCCACAGACAGCAGCCAGAAGGATCTCAACACAGAAGCTGGACGACATTATCTTCCCGCTAAAAATCCTTCAAAATCCACATTCTTACCATGTCCTTCGGATCCTTTCTGACCTCCCTAAACTCAACCTATGTTCTTCACCACTCACAGTGACTGCAGCCTCAGCTGCCTTCTGACAAGTCTTAGAACATTGTAGACTCTTTGCTGCTGCAGGACCTTCTGTAGTCTTTGCCGAGATGCTTCCCCAACCACGTGCATGGCTGGCTGAACTTCTCTCAGCCATGGTCACATACCATCAGTTATTATGCCCACAAATGAACTGTGCATGATTTTAATTTATTGTGTAGATTATTCTCCTGGTATGATTATGAAAGCAATAAAGCCTTGCTGGTTAAAAGCAGCCTAGAGAAAAGTGAGTTTGCCATGTAAACTCACCTTCCAGAGACACCAGGCTGAATCACCAAGCAAGTTTCAAGTATTTCCTTTTTCACAGAACTTTAAAACACAGGCTCACAGAAATCTCTGGGCTCGCTGAACTACAGACCAGATAAATCGGTCACACATCCCTTCCAGCTTTCCAATAACACAGGCAATAAAGTTTGGTTTAAAACAAACCTTGTCCAGTTATATGTATGGTCTGCTTTGAATGAGCCATAACCCATGTTTTATTCCCTTCAATTTGCTTAAAAGCATTTTGTAGAGAAGGGAAACAAGGTCTACTTATGTACTTCTAGCCATGTATCCTGCTTTCCACCACTCATTTTCTCATTCTGCAATTACTGGGATAAAAGTACGTGCTTAAACACTAGAACCAAAAGAAAGGCTATCAATTCCTAGAAAATTTCCCCCTACTTAAAAAGTGGCATTAGTGAGAACCCCAAAAACTTTAAGTCATCAAAACACGATTTTAAGTTTTGGTACAAACCTATAAACTTCAGTGTCCACAGCTGTAAACTGGAATAATAATGCATGTTTGAACTAATTCTCAGAGCTGACCTAAGTATCAAATGAGTTTTATGAGGAAATGATGCTTCGTAAATTGTAATACAGGATGACTCGCCTCCTTTTTCAAGGATGCAAGCTGGGTTATAGTTTTGGCCACACAATTACCTGTTCAAATTAGTAAGGGATACCTTCTGAGTCAGCAATCACAAACTGAGATGTCTGCAGGGACAAAGGAGGTAAAATGTATGAGTGAAGCACGCCTGGATGAAATAAAAGCAAGGAGTAGAGGCATCGTGGCAAAGTGGAAAGTGTGTGCCCCATCCAAAGTGGGCGGCCACATCCTGGCTGCAGCGCTGCCAGCTGCAAGCCCCACCCTGCCTGGTCCTCTTGTTTTTCAGGAGAAGTGAGGACTCTGGGAATTTACGTAAATTTTACAAACCATTGGTAAATAGTCGTAAAGTAGTCAGTTCTTTTAAAGTACCAAGCTGACCCAGATAAATATAGCAAATTCAGCCAAATTCAGCCTTTATGCCTATATCAGCCTGTGACTTCTACATGAGGTTTGTTTTGTGTTCTTTGTTAAAAATGGCCAATGTACAAGAACCTATCCACGTGATGCAATCACCCTGGGACATCAGGAAAAACAGATAACAACGTCTAGCATTTTTCTGTTTATCAGATGCCAGGTACCTACAGGGCTTATAGTTTTACATGCATTATGTCATTTAACTTTTAACACTTATAAGAAACCCTTTCAGAAAGGCATTACTATAACCCCCATTTTCAGAAAAGACGACTAAAGATTAGAGAGTTTTTAAGGTCATAATGCTGGTAAATGCAAGAGTCAAGAAACAAACCAGGTCAAAGTCCACAGTAGAAATTTGAGGACTTCCCTGGTGGCTCAGTGGTTAAGAATCTGCCTGCCAATGCAAGGGACACGGGTTCGAGCCCTGGTCCGGGAAGATCCCACATGCCGCGGAGCAACTAAGCCTGTGCGCCACAACTACTGACCCCACGTGCCTAGAGCCCATGCTCCACAGCAAGAGAAGCCACCGCAATGAGAAGCCCGCATGCCGCAACTAGAGAAAGCCCGCATGCAGCAATAAAAACCCAACGCAGCCAAAAATAAAATAAATTAATTTATTTTAAAAAAAAAAAAGAAATTCGCTGTTCAGTGATAGATGATTTCAGTTCTAAAGAGTAATGCTTCCCAACTTGAGGTTCCTGACTCCCTGTGTGTCCTTAAAGTGGTAAGGGGTCTTCCGTGAATTAGTTTGAAAGTCTAATGGAAATCTGTTTACCCTCTAAGGATAACTGAGTTTGTTTCCTATGCAAAGGAAAGGGAGTTTGTTACATACAATCTTTCAAATTATCAATCCAGGGAAAAAACTGATGAAGAGACCCTCATTTGTTGGGTTAAAAAAAAAAATGATCAAACATTCTTACATCAAAACTGTACATACTTTACGTCTATATAGTCTAAAGTATATCTGCACTTTCAAATATCTGTTTGTTTATCACACTATTAGTAGCAACTAATGGATTTTCAAATAGTTTGGACTTGACAGATAAAAGTTACTTTTCAAAGAATATTTGCACAAAAAAAAATAAGCTGTAAAGACACAGTTGAAAAAGGAAGTGCAGAACAATGTTACTCCTTATGTGACTGACCAAAATCTCTCCAAATAGATATAGTCTGGTATTAAAGATCACCACATTGAATCTTTTACTTTGTGCTTTTTTGGTTCCCAACAATAATAATAAAAAAGGACTAAGACAAATGAGAGTAATTTTTCACATGCCTAGACATCACATCAATATACTCATAAAGAACAAGTTATCTTTGAAATCTTATACATTTCTAAATTTCCCCATTTGAAAACAATTATCTTTTATAATATAATAAAAATCAGTACGGCATGAATAACACGCACCGTCATTTATCTGTCAAAACTTGGCACTTAGGCTCCAGCAAATCCAGAAAACTTGTCGACTTTATCACCTACCTTTAGCAAAGCTTGAAAACAATGCATAATAATGTTCGGATATCATGACACAGAGTAAGTATCCAGACTGCAGCTGTGATCCTGGGCCTGTAACACACAACAAACAAGTCAAGGTGTTACAGGATAAGCATCAAGGATCCGTGGAAAGTATTTAGAAGTTGAACCTAGAAACGTTTAGGTAGTATGGCTCAACGATAATTTATTCCTCAGGTTTCGCATTATTTGCACAAGTAACACGGAACACCTCACATTCTGCACAGGCAAAAAATAACTCTAAAGTTATGGACCAATGAGAATTAAAAAAAAAAAAAATTAAGAGGCTTTAAGGGCACCAAGAAAACTCCAGACACAACAAAACCCATAAGGATTCTTTGGGTTTTCAAATTTTCTCAAAAATCTTTTTTTTTTTATTTTAGGACCATTACAATGTCTATTTAAAGGCTTATAGCCAACAATCATCCCAATAATAAAATATTATTTAATTTTTAATTTCTCGTAGGAAAATTCTAGCAAGGTGCAAATAGAAACTACTACGAACAGGGCTGTTGGCGAGCAAGTCGAGATGACATCGTTTCTGGGAGGATTTCTCTACTTCTCAATCTCACAATGCTCTTTCCTGTCTGCACGTTCTCCTTAAAAAAGAAACTTTAGAGATGAGTCTGGAGCGGCAGGGACCCCAGCTCCACCGACCTGCTGCCAGAGAAATCAGCCCTGAACAGACGTTCCCTCGGGTTGAGCCGGCGCGGCGCGGGCCACAGGTTCCCGAGACTCGGTCGGGACGAGGCGCGCGGTCCCCACGGGCCCCCCTCCCGTTCCCGGTCCGGTTTTCCGGGGTGGACGCGGGGTTCTCGAAGCCCCGCGTTCGCCCCACCCGCCCCCAGTGGCCGGGGAAACGACACCGCCAGGCCCGGGGCTCCCCGCCGCTGAGGCCCAGACCCCTACCTGCGCCGGAAGCCGGCGTCTCCATCCACCCCTCGGGCGTGCAGGGCGGGACGGCCGGGGGCGGGGCGCTCGAGGGGGCGGCCCCTCGCCAGGCTCTGGAAGAGCGTGTTTCCTCCCGCCCGCGGGTGCCGCTTTTCCGCGGGACCGCCGGGAGTAGAGGCCGCGCTGTCGGCCTCGCGCTCCTCGCAGTGCCTGGGACTGGCGGCCGAGGCTGCGAGGGGCTTCATGGCGCTCGGCCGCGCCTCCCTGGCCTGGACCCCAAACTCCGTGGGGCTCGTGCCACGAGGATGTCATCTCGAGGCCAGCGGGCTCAGACCCTGAAATTGAGAGGGAGAATGACTAATGAGGTCTCCCCCGCAGATACCAGGTCACTTTAGCGGCCTGCGAAGGAACTTCTGCCTTAGGGAGGAGGCCTGTTAAATCACCAACCCTCTGGCTGGTCCTCTCTGTCTGAGCTTGAGCTCACCGGACGGGTCTGTGCTGGCCAGGTTCCCTGAACGGCCTAAGGGACGTTTGGGGCATGCTTATGCCTTCCTCCCCTTCAAAAGGTGAGAACGACAAAAATGGCGTTTGATTCTGTTAATAATCTAAATGGGTCTGTCATTCGCGATGCCCCAAAATTCGAAGAATTCTAGAAGACCGAACAGGCGTCATCTAGTCTTAATGCATCTGTCTTGAGGAAAAAACACGATCATTTGAGTAGATGCCAAAAGGGCATTCAGCATATTTATGATATTTTCCTCATAAAATACCTTTGAAATCTAGAACTTGAACAGTGGGTTTTTCTCAGAATATCGTGTATTTCATCTAATATGTGATGATATCTCAGAGTATTGAGAATATCGTATCAATACTAACATTATATAAACATTCAAATTTTCTAGTTCTTTCTTTAAAAACTAGATCATACCAAATATATGATTTAACATAAGAATTAATAAAGAGTAAGCAAATGGCCACATACAAAATTGTAAGAGGCCAACCATGACCAATTAAAATACAGTGGGAAAAATGGATCCCGTTCACAATAGCAACAAAGAATACAAAATAACTAGGAATGATAAAAAATGAGAAAGGTGGGAGATCTGAAATCGAGAAATCATCTGTAAAGTATTTTATAATTGGAGAGTCATAGGATATCCTTCAGTGAGAAGACAAGATTTTAAATACATAATTACTGCCTCCCAAATTAAGAGGCAAAACATTCTAAACTTCATCTGAGAAACTACAAGCTAGAATAGCTAAGACCAGTGGTCCTCAGACTATGGTCTGGGGGTATCTAGGGTCCTAGAAACTCTTTCAAGGGGTTCACAGGATCAAAATTGCTTTCATAACAATATTAAGACTTTCTTCACTTTTTTCACTCCCATTCTTTCACAAATATACAGTGAAGTTTCCCAGTGGTTGCATAGTATGTGATATCACAACAGATTGAATGCAGAAGCAGAAATGTCTTCTGTTATGCCAAACATTAAAGGAATTAACATGAATTTAAAACTGCCATTTCTCCTACTAAATTTCCTTTGTTTTGGAAAATATAATTATTTTTCATAAAAAAATGTTATTGATATTTATGTTAACACGTAATGAGTTTCCTAGTTTTTAAAATTAATATAGAAACAAATATTTTTTATTTTCTTAGTTTTAATTTTCTGATATGGTATATATTGATGAATATAACACAAACAAAAGCTCTTTGGAATTCTCAATGATTTTTAAGAGTGTAAAGAGGGTTTGAAAAACCCCAAAAGTTTGAGAACCTTCTGATAACAATGAAAAAAACCCATATTATTAAACTATAATAATTAAGGGCACTAACTCAAGAAGAGAACAGTGTGTCTAATGCAGTCAGCAGCCTAAGACCATCAAGGACAAAACCTGTAGCCCCACGACTGATTCATTGTAACAGTGGAGACCGGGCACCAACAGTGGAGACCGGGCACCAGAGAAACCATGAGATGAAGTTTTGATCGGCTCAAAGCAGAGAAGGGTTGGGAGTAGAGGGGCCAGCCTGAGGTCTGGACTGCAAAATGAGCTCAGGGTCCTGTTTCCGTGGATAAATGTAGAATGTCGCATTCAGAAACACCTTACCTGAAGCTCTGCACCTGCATTGTAATCAAGTCTGCTTCTCTGTGTCAGAGTGAGTTAGAACTTCCATGCAAGATTGGGATGTTTCATTCTTACTGTTACAATCTCAAAAATCGAATTTTCTGATAGTCTCTGGCTTCAGAGAACAAGATTTTCCAAAGAGTAAGAAAACAGTAGGCACTCAGAGGAGATGGTTTTTGTGACCCTTTACAGCTGCACGTGCCCTTGGGAAGGAATATGGTTTCCTGTTCATCTTATATGAATGAATGAATTAATTAAGATGAATGAATGAATATGGTTTCCTATTCATCCTGAATAGCCAGGCAGATTCTGTACTCTCACTCTGAGCTTTTTTTTTCGGTCTCAAAAAAAAAAACCCCACAACTGATTAACTAGTCCAAAAGCACTTGCTAACAGATATGAGAACTTTACATATGATACAAAGCCATAAAAAGCAATATAGGAGAAAAACTTTGTTCAGTAAATGATTTTAGGACAGTTGGTTAGCTTTTAGGCAAATACGTAATTAGATCTTGTGTCATATCATGCACAAGGTAAATACTATAAGGATTAAAAGGTTACATGTAGGAGACTTCCCTGGTGGCACAGTGGTTAAGAATCTGCCTGCCAATGCAGGGGGCATGGGTTCGATCCCTGGTCCGGGAAGATCCCACATGCCGCGGAGCAACTACGCCCGTGAGCCACAACTACTGAAGCCTGCGCACCTAGAGCCCGTGTTTCGCAACAAGAGAAGCCGCCGCAATGAGAAGCCCGCGCACCGCAACGAAGAGTATCCCACGCTCGCTGCAACTAGAGAAAGCCCACGTGCAGCAACAAAGACCCAACACAGACAAAAATAAATATTTTTTTAAGTTAAAGTTAGAAAATCAAAAGCCTAGTTAAAGTTAAATGTAATATCTATCAAATATTTGGATGGGAAAACATTTTATGTTTAAAAACAATTGTATGAGAAAAGTATTGGTAACTTTAACTGAGAAATCTGGTATGTCCCTTAAAACCATCAACCAAAACAAAAAAAAAAACAACAAACCTGCAAAGGGAAACTATACTCTGGAAAAAATAGGTGCCACAGATCAAACAGCGTTCATATCTTTAATCTATAAAAGAAAAGTGCATTGAAACCAGGACTTTAATGGTTAAAGAAGACCATATATAGGTAAGTGCTACAATAGAGGGATAGGTAGGAGGCTATGGAAGCACAAAGGAGAAAGCTGGTAATTCTATGTGGGTCTGGGTTGAGGGGTTGAATAAGGGCAAGGGGAAGGGAGGGTAGTCAGGGAAGTCTTCTCAGAGGAGTTATTGGGTTTGAGGCGTACGGCTGCATAGGAGCTCATCACTAGGTAGACAGAGGAAAGGAGGTCTTAGCAGACAGACAGAGGAGTATGTGCAGCAATAAAAAGTCCTGGGGGAAACAAAATGCCTATGGCTGGAGAGGCATGGCAGATAAAGCTGCAACGTGGAGGAGTTTGTGTATCGGAGCAGGACCCCATGGGGCTTTTCGGGGGTGGGGGGGAACAGGAGGCAGGCCTTCGCCCGCATCCTCTGCTGGAGCGCCTCGCTGAAGTACCTAGATGGTAGTGTGAGATGCACATTTCCTGAGTGGTTTTGCAGATGTGAACCACGCCCCCCCGGCCCCACCCCCCACCCTACCCCCCCTACCCCCCCACCCCCCACCCCCCACCTCCAACAAGTGGAAGATGTTAATTACTTGACCAGAGCACACAGCCCCCAGGCCTCCTGGAGCCTAAGGACTGATGATGTTAACCCCTGAGACACCGCCCCGCTACCGCACCGTCAGCCAATCAGAGTGGTGCACAAGCTGATCTCGCACACACACCGGACCCTTCACCTGGCTTTTAAGAGTGCTTTGCCGAAACCGTTCACTGAGTTCGGGGCTTTTAGGGCATGAGCCACCTGTCTCCTTGCATGGCCCTGTAGTGAACCTTTCTCTGCCCCAAACTCCGATGTTTCAATTTGTTTGGCCTCAGTGTGTGTCGGGCACACGAAGTTGCGTTAACATTTGGTCCAAAAGCCCCGTATGCTACACCAAAGAGCACAGATGTATTTGATCATGGGAATTAATTAAAGACATTTCCATCGTGAATACCACAATCTGATAGGTGAGACAGAGAAGAAGAGGTGACTTTGAGGGCTACTAAGGATTTTTGATGGCCAGATTTTGTAACTGAATGTGGCAGAAAGACAAAAGAGTTGGAATGACTGAGGTTTTTGCCTTGGGTCTGATGACACAAAAGGGAATCTTCTTTTTGTTAGCAGTCCACACCTTCCCCTTTGCTCCCTGAGAGATCTATTTTTGACGAAAGAATGCCTTGATAAGCGTAGGACACACATACTACCCACCACTGCTACCCCCCCCCCCCATGAGTGTGCTTGAGTGATAAGAAATGGTTGCATAACTGTTTTCTAGGAAAGTTGATTTCGGTCAGTTGAGGGCTTTGTTTTGCGGAGTAGAATGAAATGTTTGGGGAAAGACTGGGGAAAGAACTAAGAAGCTCAGGAGCCATTTGACTACATTTTGCCAAAGGGTGAAAGAATAGAACCCTCTTCTCTATGAAGCCTTCAGTAAAACCACAGGAGGGATGGTGTGGGCTGGAGATAAGATGAAGTACTAAGTCTAGCCTCAAGGTGACTCACATAGACCCAGTGCTATCCCTCAACTAGTTAGAGAGCTGTGGTCCCAGAAACCGAAGTACAGAAGGAGATGTGGGTTTGGGATTCTAAATTCCACATGGTGTGTCTGACATGTAAGTAATTATTAGGCATAAGATACAGCTTTTTTAGAATGTTCAAAGTCTCTCCCTTTTAGAATAGGTTCATATCTCTTTTACCTCCAGAAAGGGCAGGGTTTACTTTTCCTTTGTCTCCTATGTTACTTTGTTCTGCTCGTAAGCTCTTTTTACTGGACTGGTTTTCTGCCATCTCATGATATGTTCTCTACTGTTATTTTTCCCTGTATTTCCCCCCTCTTATGCAGGAGATGCTCAGACTCTGCCAGAGATTTA
This sequence comes from Globicephala melas, assembly GCF_963455315.2. Taxonomy (NCBI): domain Eukaryota; kingdom Metazoa; phylum Chordata; class Mammalia; order Artiodactyla; family Delphinidae; genus Globicephala; species Globicephala melas. The sequence continues at coordinate 10,144,991 of NC_083315.2, forward strand.
GGGACTTTTATTTCCAACCAATTAGAAACAAGACATAAAGAGCTATGGCTCAGGGTAGAAGGTCATCTTTATTACTCTCAAAAGGAAATTAAAGAATGAGCCCCACCTCTTCTCTCTCATTCCAGTTTTAACCCACCTGTCCAGTGCCGGGCGAAGGGGCTCAGAGGAAGCAGGAACTGAATGGACGTGACAGAGGCAGACCCCTCCTTGTAAGCGAACCCAGCACAACTGGTGCAGAGATTCAGGAGAGCAGGTAAGGGAAGGAAGAGGGCTCCTGCCAGCATTCAGAGCCTCAGAAACACCTCCTTGAAACATCTGTGCAAGAACTGCAGCCCAGTGAAATTAGTTCTCAAACGTAGCCTTACCTCGATCACACTGGTACTGACTTCATTTAGATTTTCACCACCCTAGGGTATTCCGGCGTTTTCCTGACTCTTGCCTCTGCTTTGCCACCCCAACTTTACAATAAGTTAAACTATGGGCTGTATTACTCAAGCCCTTCGGAGGAAGCCTCCTTACATTGATAGCACACCCATGTGGTGACCCTCTCAGGAAAGAACACATAGCACAAGGTCCATAGATCTCTCCAACAGCTCTCTTCTTTAAATGGCATGGAAGGATTACGTAAGTATCATTTAATGACCGTGAAATAGAGGTTTTAGGCAAACATGGTTCAGGGTGAGCTTTTCCTGATTAGTGATATAATAACCCTTCCCCGTGATTATAACAGTTAATGAACGGGCCAGGAGTTCAGAATGCACACATCTATGGAAGAAGTTTGTTCCCATTGATGTAAGCAACCCCAATAAAAATCCCAATGTACATTCTTTTTTGAGAGTTCCTGAAGCTGAAATGTAGACACAGCCTTGTCTTCTGCATTACAAACTAATTTCTGATTTCAGAACATTGCAAAATTCTTTGTCATGTAATTAATTCAAGGCAGAGAAGCCTCAAGTGGTGAGGTGAAGCAGGTTGTCTTGGTGGTGTTAAATTATACATTTGGCTAAAGCTGAGGTAAAGTAACCCCACAGAGCTTGTTAAAATATTCACACTACGAATTAGTGTAATGGGGGCAGTAGATTCTGTGCAAGATAGCTTTGGAAAGCAGGAAAACCAGCAGAGTAAATGTCAAACAAACAAACAACAAAAACAAAGAACAAAATCTACCTTTGGAAATATGTTTAAAAATGTTTCCAGGTCCTCCCACGTATTTTTCCCTTCAAGTCCACCAAATATGTGGTTTTTCACTCCCTTTCATAGATATCTGTCTTTCTGATCTTTTTAAATTGTGACCCTCAGGGTATAATTAATTCTCATTTCAATGAGTTTATCTATAAAAGGAAACAAACATAGGAAGCACTCCCTGTGCCATATGCCTACCAGGCCCTTTCCATTCATCATTTAATTGAATCCTCCTCACAAGAACCCAACTGTAAAGAAATGAGCATTTCCATTTTGCAAAAGAGGAAACTAAGGCAAAGGGAGGTTAAGTAACTAACCCAAGGTTGTACTGTTTATAAGTCGTGGACCCAGGTAGTGAGAAGCAATGTATATGTAGCTGAGCAGGTATAGAGCATGAGATGTGTAGCTGACTTGCCTTGTTTTAAAAGTTGCCTAGGGCTTCCCTGGTGGCGCAGTGGTTGAGAGTCCACCTGCCGATGCAGGGTCCGGTTCGTGCCCTGGTCCGGGAAGATCCCACATGCCGCGGAGCGGCTGGGCCCGTGAGCCGTGGCCGCTGAGCCTGCGCGTCTGAAGCCTGTGCTCCGCAACGGGAGAGGCCACAGCAGTGAGAGGCCCGCGTACCGCAAAAAAAAAAAAAAAAAAAAAAAAGTTGCCTAAAATAATAAATTCTCATGGCATTTCTTTGTTTTTAGACACTTTGTTTATAATCAGTTGCTTAGATAAGAAATGGGGGACTTTGACATGCCAGATTCGTTGATTGTCCTTTTTTTAAAAAATCGTAGTGAAATACACATAACATAAAAATTCCCATCTTAACTATTTTTAAGTGAACAGTTCAGTGGCATTAAGTACATTCACATTGTTGTGCTACCATCACCACCATCTATCCACAGAACTCTTGTCATCTTGTAAAACTGAAACTCTGTGCCCATTAGACAGTAACTACCATTCGCATTTCCCCAGCCCCTGGCAATCACTGTTCTACTGTCTGTCTCTATGAATTGGCTACTCTAGTTACTTCAGATAAGTGGAATCATATGGCCCTTGTCCTTTCCTGGCTGGCTTATTTTACTTAGCATTATGTCCTCAAGGTTCATCCATGTTGTAGCATGTCATAATTTCCTTCCATTTTAAGACTGAATAATATTCCATTGTACGCGTATACCACATTTTGTTTATTCATCCATTGATGGACACTTCCACCTTTTGGCTGCTGTGAATAATGCTGCTCTGAACATGGATGTACATCTGCTTTTAATTCTTTTGGGTATATATCCAAGAGAGGAATTGCTAGAGCAAATGGTAATTCTATTATTAATTTTTTGAGACACAACAATACTGTTTTCCACAGAGACTGTACCATTTTACATTCCCACCAACGGTACACAAGGGTTCCAGTTTCTTCACATCCTCTCCAAAATTTGTTAAGTGCTGGGTTTTCTGAGTAGCCATCCCCACGGACGGGAGGTGAGGTTGATTGCCTTTTAATGCATAGGCTTGCTTTTGCATAGAAAGGGAGGAAACTTCCAAGATACCCCCAAATATCTTCCCACTGACTTATAAATGCATCCGAAATTCTTTGCAATGTGTGAGTCATTCCAGGCTCTCAATAGAATGCATATTAGCTGTTAACGGTAAAGAGCAGTTATGTAATTCATTTCACATATCCTTACAACCTTTCCGTGAGGTCAACATTATTATCCCCATGTTACACGTGAGGAAACTGAGGTCTGGATTATTCAAGAGTCAGGAGATTCAAACTCAGATCCTCTGGCTCCGAATCCTGGATAGTTCCACACTGCTAGAAACTGGAGGCTGTTGGGAAGTGTGTTAAAGAGGAAGTTATTATCACTGATTAAAACTTATTGGATTGATTAGCAGAGAACAGGACCTGAGAGGGTGTGGGACACAGCACTGCTCAGTTTTCATGGTGGGGTTGGGAGCGGAAAAGGGTTGAAAAACGTGGATGCTTGTAGTGAGCCTAAATTCAAGCAAACGACTCTAGCCTCTGGAAGTTGCGGAGCCTTCCAAAGAGAAGGATGTTGAGGTAGAAATTGAGGAAAACTAAATACAACCATAACCTGTTTCACTACTTTGCAGAGGATGGGGTTTGTTGCTGACAAACCTAGAAACACTGGGCAAAATTGTCTCTCCTTCTCAATTTTCCACCTGAAAAATGGAGATCACTATCTTTCTTATAGGAAAAAGCAAGTATTTGACTCTATAATGTTCCAAGCTCCTCAGAGAACAAACGTTTACTATGTTTTCTTTCCTTGATTTAACTCTGAAAATGACAAGATAATCAAACTTTCTTTCACTGTTCAACATAGAACTTGAATATTTAAAACAAAACACTGTATATGAAAGTGTTAAACTCTTTCAGAATTTGCTATATTACAGCTCTAGAATGACTATGGACCCCATTCACTTAAAAAATAAACCTGTAATAATGTTTGACATTCTAATAATGCAATTTGAAAAATTGCTTCAAGACCAGTGTTTTGAGATAAATGGGAGACTAAGGAATGAACAGATCAGGCATTACGACCCTTTCATTTGTTCACATCTGATCATTTAACAATAAGAACTTTAAAATGTGAATGATCTTTTAGTGATCCACCAACTTCATTCATTCAATAATTTTGAAGAATGTAACAGTAATATGTTGAATTCAGAAATGAGGCAAAATTAGAAATATGAATAAACAGAAAAAAATGTAGAAAAGGTGTGGAAATAAGCTTGAGAATAGTCTAATACAACCAGGTGTCCCTAATAAAAATCATGTCCTAATAGTGCTTTACCCATTTCAAAGTATTTCTTAGTTTACATGGAAGTGTGCCAGTGGTGACTGTAATTCACACATCCAACGTGACCTCTAAGTATAAGTTTAAAACTACTAGGGTCCTGCTCTGTCTGCAGGGATAGCACATCACCAATGAAATGATACACGTTTGTTCCAGAAAGGATTGTGAATGGAGCCTAACTTAAAAGTCTTTAAAGTAAAAAAAGAGACAGCATATCTTTTGGTGAGTGTGATATGAAAGATTATTTCCATGGCCAATTATACTCATCTGGACAAGTGCCACAGCAAATGTTACTTGACTCTCTGGCTCCTGGAAAGAGATCCAATTCTAGACCTGTCCTGGAAATTAAGATATAAACTTTGATTGTCTCCAAGGGACTGACTCTGGTAATGGCAAGGCCGGGGAGTTTGACATCTTTAAAAGTATACTTGATCAAGAAGGTCCTAAAGGAACATGGTTTGATTAAAGTACTTCGGCAAAGCAGGTCAGGAAAGTCCTCGGGAATGCTTTGCCACTGCCCTCACTAAACATCTCTAAAATTACTTACACATATACACAATGGTAGGTATTCCAAAAGATTTTGTTTCTTTAATGAATTTCGCAGTGTGTGTGTATATGTAAACAAATGCGCATATGCTGGGATGATTCCTATCTCACTCAAGGTCACAGATATTTTTAGAATAAATGGATAGTGAAGAAGAAAAATTAGCCAGTAGAGGCTCCTATAAGAAGTCAGATGAGAAAAAAAAAAGGAAGAGAGGCAGCAGTGTAGGAAAGGCGTTTTTTAAGCTAGTGGAGAGTTAAAGCAAGAGAAAGAAGCCAATAGAAGAGGAAATACTGAAGATCACGTGCCAATCTACCTTAGAAAAAAAATACATAGCAGATGTTAAGCGCATACGTCTTGCCCTGTGCAAGTGGCTTTCCATAAGTTTTCTCTGAACACCCCTGAAGCATGAACCTTATTTTCTACCGTAGAGTACCTTTAAAACAGCTCTGAGCCCATTGCATTAGGATTTTTGTTTGTGTGTCTTCTCAAAGTCAGAAATCACCACTTATTCATTTTTGTGTCCTCGATGCCTCAGCACAGGGTGGCAGTTCTGTTGGCAACTAAATGACTGGATGAAAAGACAGGGAGAAGAGGAGGAAGAATGATCTGGGACCCCCAGGCTTCCTTTTGTGTGAATTAGGAGAAGCCTACAGTGAGGACATTTCTGGCTTCCACTTTGGGTGAATTAAACAGAAAAACATAGCAAACAAAGTTCACAAAAGACTGCTCAGCTAAATCTATTATTGTTCCCACTAGGGAATGTCAACTGACCATTTACCTTGTCGACACAACCAGAGAGGTCACTACAGGGCATGATGGTCCAACATAGAGCCTCACGTAAGTGAACATTAATAGTTATATATGCTTATCCGGGTGACATGTTGCTTCTTCCTCTGTGATTGTGAACCATCTTCCTGATTCTTAAACACATTGAGCATTTAGTATCTGATCATCTGAGTCTTTTTGAAAGTAAATATAAGAAAAAACTATACTTGACGCTTTGATCCAGGTTACCACAGCCCACTTTTTTCAAAATCATTTTTATGCCAGCTGCTGCCCAGGTCTGAGATGATTGATATCATTACTGGTAGTGAACGAGCATCTGAGAAAGGCAAAGTGAAGCTGATCAGAGGTCATTTTCCATCGGCAATCCATCCTGCATAACCCTCAGTGTCCCATTTGTTTTTCCCTCTTCTTTAAACTTTATCCATTTTTTTTCTCTTTAAAATGTTTTGTCATCTTATTAATACTGTGATTGTTCTCAATGAGGAATTATTTATTTATGCCCTATTAATATTGCCCATATGGGTTTAACACTGTGTTAGGTTCCCTGATGAACAGAAAAGAAGCAAACGGAATGGCTCCTGTCTTCAAGTGGTTAATATTAATCTGTCACATTGAACAGCAGATAGAAAAACTTAATAGCTGTCGTTTATGGTGATTTACAGTTAAGTGCTTTCTCACATAATCTCTTATTTCTTTCCTTCTAACAATTCTGTGGGGAGCTCTTGATGGAACCAGGATTCAAATGCAGTTGTTTAATCCTGTCTGTCTGCATGTATGCATGTGTATATATGTTATATATGAGTATATATAATTTTTATGTATAAATATATATTTTATTTTGCATAAATATATTTATATTGCATACATACATATAGGTATGTATATATACATATATGTATATGTGTACACACGTATATATACATACATACACACGTATATATTTTTTTTAGTTGATGCAATTTCAAGACTCTGGTTCTACTCTGGATTCATAACTTACTGGCTGTTAAACATGGGCACACAGACCCAGTTTCTTTATCTGTAAAATGAAAATGGTAAGCCCAGTCATAACATATTTTTGCAGGAAATTTGTGAAGACCCAATAAAATAGCATTTATGAAACCATTCTCAAAGTCACAATAAAAAATGTGAAACATTATTATATACTGTGGTTGCCCTGAAGAGAAAACTTCAGAGGAAACTGAAGATTTCTTAAGAACCAAGAAATTAAATGGAAACTTGACAAATAGTCTCCCCAGGAGACCATCTTGTTGGTCTTCAATCCTGAAATAGGAAGGGACCAAATTTTCTTCTCTGAGACTTGTATTTATACCAGAAATAGGAGGTTTGCATGGCCATGCTTCCTGCTAAAATGCCATGGACACAAAACACATTACATAATATGTACATACATATCCCTGGCATACAGAGTCAAGGAATATTCAGAAAGAAAGGTATATTTAAGTTTTACATCCTAATTATTGAATTAAAAGTAGACCTTTAGCTCAATTCTAAATTTCCTCTAGTGACAGATTTGTAAGTCACAAGCTTACCAAACTGAAAGAGAGAGGGAGGTTTTAAAACTATAGCAGTAAGATGTTCTGGAGTAGCTGAAGGACTCTATAATCGTGCGAAATATTTCCATTTATTTCCTTATTTATTTTACTTACCTATTTATTTATATTGAAGTATAGCTGATGTACAATATTATATGCATTTCAGGTGTGCAACATAGTGATTCATAATTTTTAAAGGTTATACTCCATTTATAGTTATTATAAAATATTGACCATATTCTCTGTGCTATATAATATATCCTTGTAGCTTATTTATTTTATACATAGTAGTTTGTACCTCTTAATCCCCTATATCTATTTTTGCCCTTCCCCCTTTCCCTCTCCCCACTGGTAACCACTAGTTTGTTCTCTATATCTGTGAGTTCGTTTCTTTTTTGCTATACTCACTAGTGTGTATTTTTTAGATTCCACATGTAAGTGATATCATACAACATTTGTCTTTCTCTCTCTGACTTATTTCACTTAGCATACCTCCAAGTCTACGCATGTTTTTGCAAATGGCAAAATTTCATTCTTTCTATGGTTGAGTAATATTCCATTGTATATATGTACCACATCTTTTTTCTTTCGTCTGTTGATGGACACTTGGGTTGCTTCTATATCTTGGGTATTGTAAGTAATGCTGCTATGAACATTGGGGTGCATGTATCTTTTACAATTAGTGTTTTGGGGTTTTTTCTAGATATATACCCAGGAGTGGAATTTTTAGTTCATACGGTATTCCTTTCTACTTTAGTTTTTTGAGAAGCCTCCATACTGTCTTCCACAGTGGCTGCACCAATTTACATTCCCACCAACAGTGCACAAGGGTTCCTTTTTCTCCACATCCTCTCCAACATTTGCCATTTGTGGTCTTTTTGATGATAGCTATTCGTACAGGTGTGAGGTGATATCTCATTGTGGTTTTGATTTGCATTCTCTGCTGATTAATGATGTTGAGCATCTTTTCATGCAACTGATGGCCATTTGTATGTCTTCTTTGGAAAAATGTCTGTTCCATTTTTTAATAGACATCTGCCTATTTTTTAATCAGGTTGTTTGTTTTTTTGCTGTTGAGTTGTATGAGCTGTTTATATACTTGGATATTAACCCCTTATTGCTTATATCATTTGCAAATATTTTCTCCCATTCAGTAGGTTGGGTTTTTGTTTTGTTGATGGTTTCCTTGGCTGTGTTAAAGCTTTTAAGTTTAATTAGTTCCCATTTATTTATTTTTGCTTTTGTTTGCTTTAGGAGACAGATCAAAAAAATATTGGGGGCTTCCCTGGTGGCACAGTGCTTGAGAGTCCACCTGCCGATGCAGGGGACACGGGTTCGTGCCTCGGTCTGGGAAGATCCCACAGGCTGCGGAGCGACTGGGCCCGTGAGCCATGGCCGCTGAGCCTGCGCGTCCGGAGCCTGTGCTCCACAACGGGAGAGGCCACAACAGTGAGAGGCCCGCGAACCGCAAAAAAAAAAAAAAAATATATATATATATATATATATATATATATATATATAGGAAGTGCTCTTGGGGTCAGCACCTGTGGAGAAGTAAAGAAAGTGGGATTGGGCGGATTATTCTCTCTCTAGTCCAAAATGTAATGCCATCTTCTGTATCATATTTTGATTCATTTGATTGCCATGTCAAATCAGACATGAGGTTTTTAAACTAAAACATTCTAGAGTGTTCACTTTTTATTTGAGCTCTAAGCAGAAGGAAACTATTGTCACCGAAAAAGTTCTCAAACTCCCTGCATGATTAAGGAGCACCGAGGGAGTTCAGGAACCAAGCAGGACAGAACAGTGCTGATTCTTCAAGGAAGACTCAGCTGACAGGCAATGTAGAGGCACAGGGCACTTAGGTGGCAGAACTAGGATGTGACACAGCCATTCTCACAGGTAGAAGCAATAGAATCATCTGTGAGGATAATAACATGAAAGATGGATGTCCCTCTCCAACGGGACAACAGAGACAAAAGTAACAGAATATTCAGAGGAGGAAAGAGCCCATGTTTCAGCTCTCCCTAAAGGAGCAACTGTGTTTTCTTTACTTTTCGTCTGTAGCTCTTTCTCTGTAGACATATGTGAAGGGGGCTATGGGTAGAGGGGGGCTGTTCCTTCTGGAGACAAGAAGCCCCTGGCGGATCCTAGAGCTAGCATTCAGCTCTCTCAGGCATGCTTGGAGAGCTAGCAGGGCTGCCTGTCAGAAGTCGACTTGCACAAGGGACGGAAGAGTGAACTAGGAGAGCGCTTCCCATTAAGAGAGGAAGGAGTCGTGACAAGCCTGACCCAGAAACACAGCCTTAGTCATCAGAGGGGAGCACAGAGCCGAAGCTGTCACTCAGCTACATGCCTGGACCTTGCCTGAGTCCAAGGGCACGAATGGAAGCTATAAGGGAAGCAAGTAAATAGCTGTTACACCAGAAGCTGAGAGTTTCCATGTGGGCAACATGGATCAATGTGCATCATTTGTGCAAATAGACTGAGGCGCCCGTTCTGCCATGGACCACAGAGTCCAGGCCCCTCGGGGACTCCTAGGCATGGTGGTGGTTCGGGTGTGGGACAACAGAAGCATGATGGTGCCAGGAGGGAGGTCATCATCTGAGATGATTTGATCATCAGAGTGCCTGGAGAAGACTAGATGGAAGCTCTAAAGTGTCACATATGGGGCTCTCTGGGACAGTGGGAATTGTCACAATGATGTTCTTTTCTGGGACATACATTTGGTAATTTTTTCCTCCCTTAATGAAATATTTTTAATACATTATTGTCAAATACCTTATATCTAGGAAACACTAGGCTCTCCATAAGATCTAATTCCTAAATTTCTGCATGGGGACTCAGGATGAAATCAGTGTGAATAATCCCCAGTTAGTAACTCAGGCCCTCTGAGCTCTGTGTAACTCTGGTCATATCCAGCCCACTCTTCTTTCCGGAAAGGCTGGATTAGTGGAAACCTAGGCAAGATAGCTTCCTGGGACCTCGGGTTAGGGGTACAGAATAAGGAATCAGCCAAACAGTAGCATCAAAACAAACAAAAAAGGTGCATATACAGGAGTGAAAGGGTGGGGAGATACTCTCAAACCTCCTGGTCAGTTGGAGGTGCTCACATCAGGTAGAAATAAAGATACAGAGACAAAAATGGGACAGAGAAACCAGGCCAAGGGATGAGGAGTCCACACAGCCTAGAGACATTCTGGAGCCCAACTGTAGACGCCCCGCTCTGCACAGGACAGTTATTATTTTTAATTGAAGTACAGTTGATTTATAATATTGAGTTAGTTTCAGGTGTACCACAAAGAGATTCAGTTTATATAAATACACACACACACACACACACACACACACACACACACACACACATTCTTTTTCAGATTCTTTTCCCATATAAGTTATTACAAAATATTGAATATAGTTCCCAGTGTACTTAAAGGCCATAAAACAAAATCCACAGATTTTATAATTATATAGTATATTAGTGTGCTAAGGTTGCCACACCAAAGCACCACAGGCTGGGTGGGTTAGCAACAGAATTTTATTTTCTCATGGTGTTGGAGGTTAGAAGTGTGAAATGAAGGGGTCAGCAGGGTTGCTTTGTTCTGAGGCCTCTCCCCTTGGCTTGCAGACAGCCGTCTTCTCCCTGAATCTTCACAAGGTCTTCCTGCTGTACATGTCTGTCTCCCAGTTTCCTCTTCTTCTGAGGACATCGTCATCTTGGACTAGGGTCCACCTGAATGACCTCATTTACTTAATCGTCTCTTTAAAGACCCGATCTCCACTCAATATCATGTAACAACCTAAATGGGAAAAGAATTTGAAAAAAGAATAGATACATGTATATGTATAACTGAATCACTTTGCTGAATCACACAACACTGTTAATCAACCACACTCCAGTATAAAATAAAAAGTTAAAAAAAAAGACCCTATCTCTGAAACGGTCACATTCTGAGGTACTGGGAGTTAGGACATCAACAAATGAATGTTACAGGGCTGGGGGCAGGGGAGGACAATTCAGCCCATAACACTTTTTTAAAATCATTCTATCAGCGCACATACTTAGGGTTAGTTTAATTAATTAATTAGTAAGGAAGTGGTCCCTGTTATATTTTTCTCTGCACTTGGAAGACACTGTGGAGTAGGGAAATGAGGTAGTTGGATGTTTAGGCAGGAGACTGTGTCATCATTTCCAATCCTGTCATCATATACTACCTACTGTTGGGAGAGAGCTGGGTAGCAAATTCTACCTGTCCACGTTCTCCGGAGGGGAGTCCTTCCAAGCCAAGGAAAAGGGGAATGGTGGGAAAGAGTGGCAGCAAATGAGCTTGGCCAGTGTCTTAAGAAGGCGGTGCCATCTCCGTCTTGAGAGGGAGACTTGGGTGCAGACGTTTATTGGGAGTGCTCTCAGAATCAGCACCTGTGGAGAAGTAAAGAGAGTGGAATTGTGCAGAGGCAGGAGCTGGGCTCGGTGCAGTCTGTGTGATCGCACCAAATCAGATTAGAGCAGCTCCTCCCCAGAGCCCTGGAGCTGGGATGGCCCTCCAAGTTGTGCCCTTAGTAGGCAAGAGGGCTGGATATCCCCAACTACACACACACACACACACACACACACACACACACACACACACGCCAGTTGTTAGATGAGGACCATCCCCTAGGATGGGGTGTGACCTTACACAAGGCAGCTCTCTTCAACTACATCCCAGCAGCTGGAGGATGAGGGTCTCAGTCCCAAAGGGGGGATCCAGTGGACACTATAGCATCCACTACAGTCAACTTTGTATATGTTGACTAACTTATTCAGAAACAGTCAGTCAGGGGCCCATGAGAAGATGACAAATGCCCGCTTGAAAAGAAATTAGTGTTTGATCTTCCCTGATTGAAAGGGGTAAATCCTATGAAACATGTGGTTGTAATGGTGGTTTCAAACCAAAGTAGTCTCTAAAATCGGAGAGACGTTTTTAAATGAACTCATGTGATTCACTGGCCCTGAAAATGTCAATTAAGTAACATTACAGCAAAATTCCTGAATTTACTTTTGCCTCTTTAACATGACCTCCTTCTAGGCAACAGAGACTTCTTAAACAATTGCTTTATATAGAGTGAGCTATTTCCAACCTTTTTAGGATACATACAGACATATAAAAATGTGTTATCTCCCCTCCCCTCCCCCCCGACCTTTCCATAAAGAGTGAAAATAGGTTATTATACATCTAAGATATTTTAATCATGGAAATTTACAAGATTGAATTATTCAATTCCCCATGTTTTTCAACAAATATTTGCTGAACATCTTCTCTATGCCCAGAACAGTGTGTAAGGTGAGCACTGAGGGTACTTTAAAAATGAAAAAGACAGAAGTGATCCCAGCCTTCAATTTATTTACAGTCTTTGGAAGACACAGACAAGAAAAAAGTAAAAAAATAAAACAAAACAAACAAACAAAAAAACTAAATAAAATAATTACAAATTGTTTTATGTGCTATTAAGAAGACAGCGTGCCAACCTGGAGAATAACTGAGGGGAAGAGTTCAGCTGCTTTGGGAGTATTGGGAGGGTCCCTCTGAGGAGGTGATCTTGAAGCTCTGGGTTGAAGGTCAGGTAGGGACCAGACAATTGTGCAAAAAAGGAAGTGTCCCCGGCAGAGAGAACAACATGCAGAGGTAGTGAGGTGGGGAGTAGGAAGGAGCTTGTCCTGTCAAGGGCCTGAAGAGGGAAGGTTGGGGGAGTGTTAGGATGCAGATCAGGCAGGAACTTGGAGGTGTCTAGATTTTATTCGAAGAACACTGAAGGATTTCCATTTGGGAAGAGAGATGTCTGACTTATATTTTAATAAGATGGCGCTGGTTTTTCGTGGAGAATGGGCCAGAGGAGCCTCCCAGAAAAAGCAGGGAGAAGAGTTAGGAAGCTGTTACCAAAAACTAGAGAGGGATGATGGTGGGATTAGAATAATTGGAATTGCATGCAGGGTGGGTGGGGTCAACCTGGAAGGGAAAGGGGCTCGTCAGAGTGACTGTGAAATACTTAACTCAGGCAGCTGGGTGGATGGTAGTTCCATGTCCTGAGATCTGGGTGTTAGGGGTCGGGGAGTGAATTCTTATTTATCTTCTGCTTTTTTCTCTCACCTTCTCTACCTGCATGCCTACATATGCCTTTACAGCGCATGGATAGTAACTGTAGGTACTACAACAAATTCATTAATAATATAAAAATAATAATGATGATAATACCTGTTATCCTGTTTTCCATAGAGACCAGGGACTATGCTAGGTACTGTATATATCCCATTATCTCATTAATCCGCACTGTAATCCCAGGAGGCTGTCCCCATATATCGCACGAGGAAACCAAAGTCTACAGAGTTTGTTACCTGCTCTAAGTCACATTACATACCTATCTGGTTATTATTGACCTATTGGGATTCGAACAGAAGAAGCCAGACTTCAAAACTGACATGGATTTTCTACGTCCTGAATTTAAGTTCTTTGAGATGTTGATTTTTGGACAGTTTTTATGACACATTCAAAGATTTCTCTGCAAAGAAACTTATTTCCTTCATGTTGTCGTGCAGTAGTTTCAGCTAATAGTTCTTCACCATCTGTCATATGATCAGACTAGCATCAGAAGATCCAAGTCTGCAAATGTTTTGTATCAACAGAAGCCTCCTAGCTGATTTCAAATATGCTGAAAGCGAGCCTAGAATAAAGAGCATGATGAATTGTAAAATCCATAACGTCTGATATTTCTTTAGAGGATTTCTGCAGGGAGTTTCTATTAATGTTAAAGGCAGTTAAATGCATTCATTTTCTCTGATGGTGAACAAGTCCATTTGATTTGAGAATAAGAAAGATTCTATGCCTGCCAGGAGACTGAATATTCGGATTTTTGGATTACTGACAATATCTATTGCCCCTTCCTTATTACAGGCTAAGCCCTGCCATGCACCCCTGGCCATCTGGGGTGGGTAGGAAAGGGGTCTCTTGTGTGCATGAGTGCAGGTGGTTGGTGACAAGCTTCTAGGAGAGCTTCTCTGAGTATCTGTGGCTGCCTGGGTTTCCCTGTACCAACAGAGGAGTGACCCTGGCAGAGCGTGGGTCAGGAGCCCCTGTGACCCTGTGCCAGTCATTTTGCTGGGGGCTTTGTATACACTGTTTCCAACCTCCTCCATACCAAACCACAGAGAAAGAAACCCAGGCCAGCAACCAGTATCTGCCCTGGCAGCCCTCATCATTCTTCTGGCACTCACCTGTAGGACACTCAAGGATTAAAGCTGTGTTTTAGCAAGCCACAGAGATAGGAAGCAGGTATTTTTACCTGTTTTCTCTAGGTATTTTTTGATTTCCTCTTTGATTTCTTCAGTGATATCTTGGTTATTTAGTAACATATTGTTTAGCCTCCATGTGTTTGTGTTTTTTACGTTTTATTCCCTGTAATTGATTTCTAATCTCATAGCGTTGTGATTGGAAAAGATGCTTGATATGATTTCAATTTTCTTAAATTTACTGAGGCTTGATTTGTGACCCAGGATATGATCTATCCTGGAGAACATTCCGTGCGCACTTGAGAAGAAAGTGTAATCTGCTGCTTTTGGTTGGAATGTCCGATAAATATCAACTAAATCTATCTGGTCTATTGTGTCATTTAAAGCTTCTGTTTCCTTATTAATTTTCTGTCTGGATGATCTGTCCATTTGGTAAGTGAGTTGTTAAGGTCCCCCACTATTATTGTGTTACTGTCGATTTCCTCTTTTATAGCTGTTGGCATTTGCCTTATGTATTGAGGTGCTCCTGTGTTGGGTGCATATATATTTATAATTGTTATGTCTTCTTCTTGGATTGATCCCTTGATCGTTATGTAGTGTCCTTCCTTGTCTCTTGTAACATTCTTTATTTTAAAGTCTATTTTATCTGATATGAGTATTGCTACTCCAGCTTTCTTTTGATTTCCATTTGCATGGAATATCTTTTTCCATCCTCTCACTTTCATTCTGTATGTGTCCCTAGGTCTGAAGTGGGTCTCTTGTAGACAGCATATATATGGGTCTTGTTTTTGTATCCATTCAGCGAGCCTGTGTCTTTTGGTTGGAGCTTTTAATCCATTCACCTTTAAGGTAATTATCGGTATGTACGTTCCTATTACCATTTTCTTAATTGTTTTGGGTTTGTTTTTGTAGGTCCTTTTCTTGTCTTGTATTTTCCACTTAAGGAAGTTCCTTTGGCATTTGTTGTAGAGCTGGTTTGGTGGTGCTGAATTCTCTTAGCTTTTGCTTGTCTGTAAAGCTTTTGATTTCTCTGTTGAATCTGAATGAGATCCTTGCTGGATAGAGTAATCTTGGTCGTATGTTCTTCCTTTCCATCACTTTAAATATATCGTGCCACTCCCTTCTGGCTTGTAGAGTTTCTGCTGAGAAATCAGCTGTTAACCTTATGGGAGTTCCCTTGTATGTTATTTGTCATTTTTCCCTTGTTGCTTTCAATAATTTTTCTTTGTCTTTAACTATTGTCAGTTTGATTACTATGTGTCTCGGCGTGTTTCTCCTTGGTTTTATCCTGCCTGGGACTCTCTGCGCTTCCTGGACTTGGGTGGCTATTTCCTTTCCCATATTAGGGAAGTTTTCAACTATAATCTCTTCAAATATTTTCTCGGGTCCTTTCTCTCTCTCTTCTCCTTCTGGGACCCCTATAATGCAAATGTTGTTGTGTTTAATGTTGTCCCAGAGGTCTCTTAGGCTGTCTTCATTTCTTTTCGTTCTTTTCTCTTTATTCTGTTCCATGGCAGTGAATTTCACCATTCTGTCTTTCAGGTCACTTATCCGTTCTTCTGCCCCAGTTATTCTGCTATTGATTCCTTATAGTGTATTTTTCATTTCAGTTATTGTATTGTTCATCTCTATTTTTTTCTTTAATCCTTCTAGGTGTTTGTTCTTTAATTCTTCTAGGTCTTTGTTAAACATTTCTTGCATCTTCTCAATCTTTGCCTCCATTCTTTTTCCGAGGTCCTGGATCATCTTCACTATCATTATTCTGAATTCTTTTTCTGGAAGGTTGCCTATCTCCATTTCATTTAGTTGTTTTTCTGGAATTTTATCTTGTTCCTTCATCTGGTACATAGTCCTCTGCCTTTTCATTTTGTCTATCTTTCTGTGACTGTGGTTTTCCTTACACAGGCTGCAGAATTGTAGTTCTTCTTGCTTCTGCTCAAGCCATTTTTTTAAATTAATTTTTTATGGGAGTATAGTTGATTTACAATGCTGTGTTAGTTTCTGCTGTACAGCAGAGTGAATCAGCCATACATATACATATACCCACTCTCTTCTAGACTCCATTCCCATGTAGGTCATTACAGAGCACCGAATAGAGTTCCCTATGCTCTACAGTAGGTTCTTATTAGTTATCTATTTTATATATAGTAGTGTGTATATGTCATTCCCAATCTCCCAGTTTTTCCCCCGAGCAACCATAAGTTTGTTTTCTACCTCTGTGATTCAATTTCTGTTTTGTAAATAGGTTCGTTTGTACCATTTTTTAAGATTCTGCATATAAGTTATATTATATTTGTCTTTCTCTCTCTGACTTATTTCACTCAGTATGAGAATCTCCAAATGTCCATCCATGTTGTTGCAAATGGCATTATTTCATTCTTTTTTATGGCTTAGTAACATTCCGTTGTATATATGTACCACATCGTCTTTATCCATTTCTCCTTTGATGGACATTTAGGTTGCTTCCATGTCCTGGCTATTGTAAACAGTGCTGCAATGAACATTGGGGTGCATGTATCCTTTCGAATTATGGTTTTCTCTGGATATATGCCCAGGAGTGGGATTGCTAGATCATATGGTAGCTCTATTTTTAGTTTTTTAAGGAACCTCCATACCATTCTCTATAATGGCTGTATCAATTTACATTCTCACCAACAGTATAGGAGGGTTCCCTTTTCTCAACACCCTCTCCAGCATTTATTGTTTGCAGATTTTTTGATGATGGCTATTCTGACCGGTGTGAGGTGATACCTCATTGTAGTTTTGATTTGCATTTCTCTAATAATTAGTGATGTTGAACATCTTTTCAACATCAAATGGCCTCTTGGCTATTTGTATGTCTTCTTCAGAGAAATGTCTATTTAGATCTTCTGCCCATTTTTTGATTGGGTTTTTTTTTGATATTGAGCTGCATGAGCTGTTTGTATATTTTGGAGATTAATCCCTTGTCGGTCACTTAGTTTGCAAATATTTTCTCCCATTCTGTGGGGTTTCCATCAAGCTATTATTCATTTGCATCTTCTTCTGGCTTCCTAATGGGTTTCTTTATTATGTTTAGTTCCTCAACTGGAATTTATTTGGAGTGTGGGATAAGCTGAAACTCTTGCTCATTCTTTGTTTCAAGTAGTTAATCAATCTCCAGTCTAATTTATGGAATAATACCTCCCTTCCTCATTTATTATATTCTGTTTTCAAATATAAATTTTCACATATTGTATATTAGGGTTTCAGGGATTTACATTCTGTTCTCTTGGTTCCTTTGCCTCAGCCATTCAATTTTCACTCTGGTATCATTATATTCTATTTTAACATCTGTTAGTGTAACTTCTCTACACCAGAAATCTTGCATGCCAATGGACTAATATATTGTGTCTTCCAGAACATTTGGAAGCACTGTGAAATGACTGAAGGAACTATCTGGAGTTTGAGGACTCCATCATTTCTCAAATTTTGTTAAATATGTAGCTATTTCCTTTGCTTGAGCTAGATTCTTGAGAGGAAAGCATAGATGCCATCTGTAACATATTGGCAGAATACAAGCATACTGGTAGCTCCTTCCTAACTGGACAATTCACCAGAGCATCTGCAGGAATGTGAATAACTAATAGGGAAGGTGGATTTTGATCCTTCCATCCAAAGAGAAAAACTAAGCTCACTCAGTTATAGTATTATCCATCAATGTTCTACCCCCCACTTTGTTTCCTATTTATTAGGTATCATTCACACAGAACAATTTGCACTTCAAAGCAAACCTAGGGAACAATCATGGATAGCATGGAAGTCAAAATCTATGTTAGTGTAAGAAATAAAAAGATGAAAACAAAGCATGAATAACAGATCTTCATTTTCATATTATAAAATCCAGGAAATTTATCTCATCATCTCCTAGTCTGATTATTACTGTATCTTGTTTATTCCTCCTGATGATTAAGGTAATTATGTTTTTTGTTTTTTGAGGAGGAATGTATTAGTCCGATGTACAGCAGGCCGTAGTAGAAAGGCAGCTAAGCCATCCGGTACCTTTATTGTTATTGGTATTCCACAGGCAGGCCTGCCAGTGTATCTTTAATTTCTTGCTCCACTGATTTACAAATGGTAACTATATAGCTGGGAATCAACACAGTGGTAGATGAAGAAAAAAAAAAGTCCTTAATCTCTTAAATGGCTATCAGGCAAGTGTCCAGAAAGCATTGTTATCTGAAACAGCAGAGTGACAGTGGAAACATTGATGTTGGAAGATAACAAGTCACAAACCTAGATGAGAATACTAGGTCATTGGTGCTTAAATGTTTCATATTGTTTGCAAAGGTGCAACTTTTATTATTCAGTTCTGAAAAGGTGCAATTTTTATCATTTGGTTGCCCAAAAAATACTTAGTGGCTTTTAGATAACGTTATGTAAAGCATGGCAATTAAGAAGAGGCTTAAAGGGAAACCGTAATATCAATATTTAGTTTGCAATGGGTCTTCATAGGTGCCTATGTATTCACAGTACACTACTGATTCAATTTTCTTTTTTCTGCATCCGAAGAGTCACAATTATATAGTACTTGGGCTGATAAAACACTTTCATATACATTACCTCACTTTTTTTAAAAAAGGCAAACATTTATTGAGGCCTTGTTCAACATCATATACTGTGCAGAGAGCATATAAGTGTTATGAAATCCTCACAAGGGCAAAATAGAGTGACTTTCAGATTAGCTCTAATAAACAGATGATGGAACAGAGGTTAAAGAGGTTAGGGGATTTTCCCATGGTTATGCTCCATTTTTAGCAAGCGCTAAGGAAAAGAGACAATTCCTTCTGTATTTGGTTATCCTGGCTCAGCTTCCCATAGACTTCAGAGGCTCTTTGGAAGTTTCTTGATAAGCCAATTTTTCCAGTATTAGATATCCTCTCATGTCTCCTTTGGTATCCTAACCTCTTTCCTACCCATATTCAAAGCTTTTACGGGGGCTTCCCTGGTGGCGCAGTGGTTGAGAGTCCATCTGCCGATGCAGGGGACACGGGTTCGTTCCCCGGTCCGGGAGGCTCCCACATGCCGCAGAGCGCCTGGGCCCGTGAGCCATGGTCGCTGGGCCTGCGCATCCGGAGCCTGTGCTCCGCAACGGGAGAGGCCACAACAGTGAGAGGACCGCGTCCCGCAAAAAAAAAAAGAAAGCTTTTACGGGAGTGGTCATAAAGAGGAGGTTACTATGAACTCATGGACGGAGCACTTGTTATCTTGATCAGTTGAAAGGATCAGCTATGACAAAATGAGGCAAAATGCAGAGCTGATGAAATAGACTTAAAATACTTAGGACCCAGAAATGTGGACTAATATCAGTTCCTCTCTAACAGCACTGGGTGTAAAATTATGCATTTTGTCTTTGCAAGAGGAAATAAGGAACTTTATTCTCTCCTCTTTACACCAGGACTTGAAGGAAGAAAAAGTTCTTTTGTTCCTTCTCCCCTGGGTCTGTAGTTGTGGTTGAAAGCCCACCTTGAGTTTGAATCTAGGATGCGGCCTTCAGAGTGATGGATCTCAGGGCAGTTACCCTCCCTGGGCCTCAATTTTCTTGGTGTTTACAGGGGTTTAATAAAAGTGCTTTCTTCCTGGTGCTGTTAGGAAGACTGAATTAGGGGGCACCCAGGAAGTGGTGTTAGCTATTATTACTTAAAAGAGGGACTGTGGCTTTTTAAAGAGATCCTTGCAAAGTTCAGAAACCTGCTGCTACCAGCTTTGTTCACCCTCCTGAGCGCTCCTTCCCCTCTTCCACAAGGGCAGGTCTAGATGTGGATACGGAGTGAAGATCACGCCCCAGAGAGCCCTGAGCCCCCTCCTTCATCGTGTCCAGCATGGCTGTGTACAGTGTTTCACCGGGGCTCGTGACAAGGTCTCTTGCCCTTGCTCTGGCACCTGACCTTATCTCCGGTTGTTTAGTGGACAGTTCCTGGGTGTCCGAAGCTCACTACACCCGTCATGTTGTAAACCCATCTCAGGGCATTCTTCTCACCGACTGAACTTCTCTTCTTCCTGATTTTCCTATCTCCATTCTCCCTCACCTTCAGAATCATCTTTTATTCCCTCCTTTTGCTTAAATACTAGTTACCAAAACAGGACTGTCAGTTCTGTCGATAGTAGCCACCACCTGGTATCTCTATTTTCAACCCTTTATAAAGTCGATACTTACTTACAGTTATTCATCACTGTTGGTTGAATGTCTCTTCCCTGCTAGGCTATCAGCCCCATGAAGTCTGAGTCACGTCTGGTTTCTCATGACAGTGTTCCTGGTACCATCTCTGCTAATGATTGGCATACCACAGATAGAGCCTGACTCTTGATCTGTTCTCTCTGATGTTTATTTTTTGCCCCTGTAGGGGAGCAAAATTTGCCACCCCAAAATGTGTCTTTTTGGCATAAACATTAATTTAGGTTGATTATTTTTAAGAAACAGAAGACACAGGAAGTCTCTCTTTTTACCTCCCCCTTAGCTGCCTAAAGAATTTAAATAGAAGACCCATACCAGGCTGGGAGCTATAACCATAGGTCATTATAGTATGAACTAGGTGTGTAGACGGGGAGGAACATAACAAAGTCTGTTTGTTAAAATTCCTTTTTGTGTCCCATTGTCTCTGCTTGGCCCAGCAAACACTTATTTACCAAACATTTGCTTTTCCACCTCTGTGTCAATTGCTTTCCTCCCCTTTGAAGAACCAAGCCACTACACCCAACATCCTCTTTTTTTTTTTAACATCTTTATTGGAGTATAATTGCTTTACAGTGGTGTGTTAGTTTCTGCTTTATAACAAAGTGAATCAGTTATACATATACATACGTTCCCATATCTCTTCCCTCTTGCGTCTCCCTCCCTCCCACCCTCCCTATCCCACACCTCTAGGTGGTTACAAAGCACTGAGCTGACCTCCCTGTGCTATGCGGCTGCTTCCCACTAGCTATCTATTTTACATTTGGTAGTGTATATATGTCCATGCCACTCTCTCACTTTGTCACAGCTTACCCTTCCCCCTCCCCATATCCTCAAGTCCATTCTCTAGTAGGTCTGTGTCTTTATTCCTGTCTTACAACATCCTCTTTTGTCTTTAGCTGAAGATGGTAATTAAGTTGAGAGTTTCAGCCACTTTGGTGTGTTACTTAGTTTTTCTGGGTCTCTCTTGTGTGTACGTACTATTAAACTTTCGTTTGATTTTCTCCTGTTAATCTGTCTCATGTCAATTTAATTCTTAGACCAGCCAGAAGAGCCCAAAGGGTAGAGAAAAACTTCTTCCACCTCGATACCCAATTCCTGTCCCGCATTCCCAATCCTTCACTGGTGAAACCATCAAAGCCTCTCACCTGGACATTTGAAAGACCCTCTTGTAAGACTGTTTGGGTCACCAGACATAGATGAGCTTGAATCCCCGTTTTGCAATTTACTAGCTATGTGATCGTGGGAAAATTTTTGAGGCTTGGTTCCTGTTTTTAAAACGGAAATGATAAAACATACACACACAGTCAGAAAATTAAATGAAATAATGTATATATAAAACGGGCTTTAGAAGTGCCTGGTACATAGTGAATTCTCAATGCATGTTGCCTAGGGGGAGATCTGGAATGAGGGGCATTAAAGATAAGTTTCCCACTAATTTGCAGTGTGTGTAAGATTACCTGCTATGGAACTCTATTTCCTTCAAATATCCTTTAAATCTATTGTCTGAATTTCATTCTCTCAGGACCTTACTCTCGCTGTTTGAAACTAACAGTTAATCTGAAAAACTAATATATGCTATGGACTAGTCTCTTAGGGGTTTAAAGTATTACCTCTCTGGTAATATTTTTTATTCTAACAGATCCTCTAAAGGCTGCCCGTCCCAAAAGAAAAAAGTGTCTAAAGATGAGACATTTAAGCACATGGCAGGCAGGCTGATGGTTTCTGTTCCTGCCAGTGTTCCCACCTGAGCCTGCCCCCCATGGCTCTGCCTCTTGACTCCCTCCTGTGGGCTCAGCCTAATGAAAAGCTGCAAAGATACCGATACATGAGACTGAATGGTTTGCAGAGCTCTTGCCTGAAACTCTGAGACTCTGAATGGGTCCCTTTGTGGCCAGTCCAACTCAGACCTTAGTTTTCTGCCTTGCCCCTAGTACCATGGTCCTTCCAGAAACAAGGCCTGCATTTCTCTTTCTAGTCTTGCTCCAAGAGACTAGCCTGCCCCCCAAATCCTTGATACTCTGCTGGGTTCCCGTTACACTCTGATAGATTTCCCTCAATACTGATCCTTTCTGCTTGCCTGATTCTCAGGGCCATCTGCTTTAGAATTATCTGAACTTCTTTACTTCTTGCCTGTGTAGAATCCCCCTCCTGGCCACCACGTCAACTGCACAGAGTACATACCTGTTCCCTTAGGCTCTGGAAGGAGAACTCTTTCGACTTGGTGACCTCCCTTCTTCTTCTAGAGACTGTTTTTTTAGGGCTTGGCCAATCCAAGAAATCATGTCTAGAAACAGCACCTTCCAGTGGAGTTATCTGGATTTTTCTTGGCTGTCATCCCAAGATAAGAGAAGTGGAGGAGAGGGGACTTCCCTGGCGGTCCAGTGATTAAGACTTCACCTTCCAATGCGGGGGGTATGGGTTCAATCCCTGGTTGGTGAGCTAAGATCCCACATGCCTGGTGGCCAAAAAACCAAACCGTAAAACAGAAGCAATATTGTAACAAATCCAATAAAGACCTTAAAAATGGTCCACATCGAAAAAATATTAAAAAAAAAAAAAGTGAAGTGGAGGAGAGACGAACAAGCTCGCCCTTTTTGCTACCTGTCTAATCATTCTGCACAGAGTTGTTTCTGCTTCATGAGAGCTACATAACATCTTCAATTCCTTGAGTTAGGCATAACCAGAGAGCTGTTTTAAAAGCACTTTGAATAGTAACCAAAACAAAACACAAATAAAAACAAAACCCAACAGAAAGTCCACATTAAATTCCCATAATTTTATACCTTATTATATTAATATATTATATCTTCAATATAATTATAAAGGGTTCTGCAGTTTATCTGGCATGAAATAAGTTTACTTAAGACAAGATTTGTGAATAGCATTGGATGCTATCCATCTTAAGGCCTATAGTAAAATTATCTGTAAAGCTCTCAAAAATGGTAACCTAAACTTTCCTTAATGTTGAAAACTAATTTGCAAGAGTACATATATCATGAGCCATGACAGATTTATATAATCATAACTTCAAAGTAATAATTATCATTTCCAAAGTATTTGGAACGATTGGGCTCTGCTTTTAGAAGCATGGCCTCTGTTGTACCAGAGGAGTAATGGCATGTAGATCATCTGTCACTTTGGGGAGTTATTTGGAATTCTTCAGGCATTTTCCTACCAACTCACTGTTACAAATTGCGGTTAAAATCCTAGGCCATGGAACCCACATCTTTGGCAAATTTGCAAATATGTAATGAGCTTTCTACGAGAAAGGTATTTTATTTTCCCAGCAACTGATTAATAAAGGAGGAGTTCTGTATGACTCACAGTGTCATATAGCGTGACCTACACAATGGAAAGGATCATCAGAGAGGACTTCTGCTTCCTCCACGATGGAGTAAATGGTACTCAACTTGCCCTCCAACTGACAGCAACTGGGAGACTGGACAAAGTATTTTTAGATATTGGTTGACAGACAGCACAGGGCTGTGATATCTGACAAGGGAAAGAAGTTATATGAGCCCACAGTTGCCCCAGATTTCTGTCAGGAAATACTTCAGAACTGTGTCATAAGGGGGAGGAACCCAAGCAGAATGTGGGCATTCCCCTGAGCTGAGCTGACAGGGACTGGAGTGCATGGAAGCTGCAGCAGCTAAACTTTTCCGGTAAGAGCACAGAGAGGAGGGAGCTACACAGAAAGAACTACTCCATGAAGCAGAGCAAAGAACTGCCTGGGAGCTGTAAACAGAACCTTTCCAAACAGCGGAGTCCTGATAGCCAGAGTAGGAAAGCTCACTGAACACCCAGGTATGCAGAGGACAAAGCTTAGTCGTAGGTAGGGCTAAGCTATCCTGGAGCAAAGGCGGTTCTAGACCTGCTTCAACATCGCTTCTTCACTATTAGAATCCCAGTTTTGATCAGGGTAGGAATGTGCCCAGTCGAAAACCTATGTTTTTCTTTTCTTAATCAGCCTTCCTTGCAGCTAGCTTTGGTCACGTGATAGGTCTAGGTAATTATAATGTAGCTGGAAATCACTGCGAGAGGTTTCTGAAAAAAGGGCCAACTCATCCAATCGTGTCTCTTGCTCTCTTGCTCATCCCCTGTCTTGCTCACTGAAATCCAAAAGTGATGTGGGGTGGGGAGCAGCCCTCCTGGAACCACGATTAAAGTATCCCTGGGGATGGCGAAGAGGAAGCTGACAGGGAGGCTGTTTTCTCTTGGAGGTGTTGTGGAGCCACTATACTAGTTATCAACTGCCTACCTCCAGGTTTCTCACTAAAAGAAAATTGTTGAGGAAAATAAAACCCGTAATTTTAAAAACTGTTTAAACTAGCTTCCTGGGTTTTTTAATACTTAAATATCTGGTAAGTTGCTATTCTTCTTTTGGGAGACTTTTTCATAGCTATTTTCAGGTGCTTATTCCTTCAGATGAAATCTAAAATTTTTTTTAATTCTGGAGAAATAATCTTATTTGGATTTTGATTGGAATCTCCATAATTTAGAAAGCAGAAGTCAGTCTGACTTAGGCTGTGGAACCAGACTGCCTGGATTTGAATCCTGATTGGGCCACTTAGTAGCTGTATAACCTGGGGCAAGTTATTAGTCTATGTGGGTATCAGTTTCTCACTGGTAAAATAGAGGATAGTGTAGCATTGACTCCTTAGGGTGGCTGTGAGGATGAAATAAATTAATATGTCTAAATCATTTAGATCAGAATCAGGCACATAGGAACTGCTTAGTAAGTGTTAGCTATTATTATTTTAAATAGATATTGATTCTGTGATGTTGAGTCTTGTTATCCAGAAACAACCATGCTCTTTATTATATCCAACTTTCCTTTTACAAGACTATAAGAATTTTAAACATTTTATTAAGGACTTAAGCTTTTCATTTTTAGACAATCTCTAATTTAGATGCAAACAATGATATTTCAACGAAAACACATTTGTTCTTTCCATCCTAAAATCCAATAATTTCTGTATATGAAAAGGTAACAGTATGCTGACAACTTGAATAATTATCCCGTTTCAATAAAAATTCAAGATGTAATTATATTTTGAGGAAAAAGAACATTACGAAATAATCAATAATCAATTTTTCAGTTTTGTTAGTTTGAGATTTTTTAGCAATCTCAGTGATTTACATTCTACAGTGGTTTTCTTACACAGCACTCTTTTACAGCACAAAGTATTGTTTTCTGGAAAGAAATGTAATGAAGAGACAAAAATGCATCTCATTAAAATTGGTTACATTGGCTGCTTTCATTTCCAATAAACAAATATAATTCCAAGTTGAAACATATGTGTACACCAAGGGAAAATATTATTAATGAAGAGTGTATCCAAATGTCAAAACCATGCAGAATTTGTAGTTTTGGAAATACATTCAAAAATCCAAATGTCATAAACACTCAAGTGACCTTTGTGTTTCAAACAGAGGCCAAATGGCCAAATCTGGCTTATGTTGCCATGGAGACACACTTTGATGGAAGGACATCTGATGAGGTTGAACAGCATGAATGATTAAGGGGAGTGTTGTGATAAATGATTACACGTGTCAGTGTGGTACCCTCTGCAAGAGATTAAGGGTGTGTGTGCTGAGCAGATAGCATTGTTTAAGAAAATATCATATCAGCTAATGCCTATAAGTGATGAGCAAATTGGAAATATTTTTAATATTCTCTTGGGGGTTCTTAATGTAAAAATGTGGGGTGTGAGAAAGACAGCAATTCAATTTTGAGGACAAACGTTAACCACAAGCATAATTTATTTTATTGTGCTTCTCAACAAATACCATTTTACGTTCAAAGAAACTTTATAAAATAAAGTAATTTTAAAAACCCAGTTATTAAAACTGTCATCCCAAGCACAGCATAAAGATGAATTTTCCCTTATTGGTGGGAACCGGCCACAAATTCAAATTCATTTAATTTCAGTCACAGGTGTTTGTCCCTACTATGTGGAAGGCACTGTCATGTGTAATGGGAATACAAAGATAAGAAAGGCAGCGTGTGTGGTTGTGAAGGAGTAATAAGTCCACAGATCATATACTCTACTTTATGTTATAACTTAGTCATAACAGTGGTTCAAATTAAAGACCATAAGAGTTCACTGGGGGAGAATATTGAATTTGGACTTGAGGACCAAATGTTCAAAGAACAGAGTCCTCAAGGAGAGCAAAGAAATATGTAGCAAGAGACTCACTAGAATAGGAAGGGCTCGAAGGAAGAAAAGCAAAAAATATGTACCCATAGGGTTATTAGATGAGTGTGGCAGGTACACAGAGTATGAAAGGGGACACAGAGAGAAATGATAGTGGCTCAAAATGGCAGGCTGAGGACATATGCAGTCCCTCAGTCCCAACCATTATCCTATGAAAACATTATGTTAAAAAGAAAAAAATCCATACTAGCACGGGAAAACAAGAAGAGTCTAGTCAATGCGAGAGAAAATTTGAAGAATCTTTGCTATACAGCAGTCAGGATCTGATCTATGGTACAGTGTAATTGGAGGAGATCTTAGCGCATCAAAGATGTTGGCCGGGTAGCTTAGACCCAGAGGAACTCCAACCCTAGAGGCAAAAAGCCAAAGAGCAGTGAAGGGCTTTAGGGCAGTCTTCAGGGTAATTATTGGAGGACTGCATCTTGAGCTCTAAGACAGAGGAATCGTCCCTCCTTCTACAAAACCGCAGACAGCAGAGCCATTTGTCTACAGCCTAAAGCATCAGGGTGGGTGCTCAGCTTGAGGTACAGGCAGGACCTCAGAAGGACACTGATGTATGGGTGTGACGCATCTCTTGCTCAGAGAACAAGCTACCCTTTCAGAGGGAAGTAAGTGTGCAAACATTCCTGCCTTATAGAATATTCTCAGCAATAATATTCTAAATTTAGATTTGAGACCACCCCTCCTCCTTCCAGCAGCAGTTTGGCCCTGACCACTATGAGATGAAAGATTTTGGAGCATGCCCAGACCCAGAGCTTTGGGTGGATTTCAACGAGGTGCTGAATCAGGGCAAGTTTGCAAGTGGATTAATCTAATCAAGAAGTTTAAATTGAAGAGCTGGCAAATGGGCTTTCACCACCAAGTTAAAATAGCGTAAAGCTATAATTGATCATGAAAGGATACAGTATAAAGCCACTAGGTAAGCCTCTTCTCCATCCTTAGTAACTTCGCTGCAGAATCGCAACGACAGAGAATGCCCTTACGGTAGAGGAGTGAATTGAGATGATGTGGTGTTTGGGGCTGGGCAAATGTTTGCGTGGCCTCCTTACATGAGCTGCTTTGATGTGAATTGTGAATTAATAAGAAATAAAGTGATCTCTTCCCCCCAAGTTAAACAAACAAAATACATACTCCATGAAATAGACTAGTATCAAAACTACGTTGTATGCAATCAATTAGAATAACATCTCTTATCCCAGGTGAGTGTCCAGATACTGTGCTATTTGAAGTAAAAAAAAAAAAAAAAAAGCAGAAACTTCCATAGAAGCAGCAAGGCCATCTAGGCAGGGATATTTTATCAATAGTGCTTACCCCTGTTA
Source organism: Globicephala melas (assembly GCF_963455315.2). Classification (NCBI taxonomy): domain Eukaryota; kingdom Metazoa; phylum Chordata; class Mammalia; order Artiodactyla; family Delphinidae; genus Globicephala; species Globicephala melas. Next base: position 10,172,857 of record NC_083315.2, read on the forward strand.
CCCCTGCAGTTCTGGGCTTCTCTTCCAGAGTCTTCTTTAATACTGTTTTGGTTTGCAGTGTATCAACATCAACTAATATGGTTTAATGTGCACTTGTAAGAAAACAACTCAATAGTCAGTGAAATTAGATACTTAAGATAAAAAATTTAAATTATTTCATTGAGCATGATTTACTGAGCTCTCTATTGGATGCTATGAGGAATTAAAAAGAGTTACTCTTGGGACTTCCTTGGTGGTGCAGTGGTTATGAATCTGCCTGCCAAGGCAGGGGACATGGGTTCAAGCCCTGGTCCAGGAAGATCCCACATGCCTCAGAACAACTAAGCCTGTGTGCCACAACTACTGAGCCTGCGCTCTAGAGCACCGAGCCACAACTACTGAAGCTTGCACTCCTAGAGCCTGTGTTCCGCAACAAGAGAAGCTACGGCAATGAGAAGCCCGCGCACCAGAATGAAGAGTAGCCCCTGCTCGCCGCAACTAGAGAAAGCCTGTGCGCAGCAACGAAGACCCAACGCAGCCGAATATAAATAAATAAATAAATAAATAAATAAATTTAACAACAACCAAAAAAGAGCTACTCTCCACACTCTTCAGAATTGTACACACGGCAAGGGATACGAGAGGCACACTTGCACATTAATTCACTGATGCCTTTCCTCATACATGTAGCAAGTCATTCAACAAATACATAATTAGAAAAATTCTCCTTGGTGTTGGAGAGCTAGTGGTCAATACAACATAGCTCCATCCTTGAAGAATTTACAGTTTAGGGCAAGAAGCAAACATCTACACAATTATGTGATGTAGAGTCATGCCCTAAGTGTTAATAACAAGCCAAAGCAATACCAAGTGTGAACTTTCTATTTTAACAGCATGCTGAGCAATTACTGATTGGAATCTCAGCTCTGCACTTTCAACTGGATGATCTTGAATTAGACACTTGACTTGCCATAGCCCAGCTTCCTCGTCGGTAATTTGAGGATGATAATTCCTCCCTCACGGGTCTGTTATGAAGATTAAATGAGCTAAGCCATCTGTGGCCCAGACATCCCAGGCCTGTGACTACAGAATAAGGTCACATTCACTTTAATATTTCCATCACGTGACTCTGAATCTCCCTAAGGTCTCCCCAGACAGCAAGTCTCACCTCTCAGGACCTAACCTGAGAGACGTTTACTCTGGACACTTTATTCTAGAATGTCCAGGAATTCCAGGCTGCCTTCATAGCCGTAAAGATTAGCCTTGGAACTCTCACCTCTACAGTGAGTCAGAAGAAAGTCTGTGGGCAGGGTAGAGGCCTAAGGATATCTCTTCAGTGTCCTAGAAAGAAAGCCAGAGCTGGTACCTTTTCTTTTTCATTATTGTAAATAGGAAGACCGAGGTCCAGGCAGGTTGGGCTACTTGCTCAAGATCATATACCTAGTGGATAACCCTGTATCCACTAAAATCCCAAGCTCGGGATGCTTTCCATCATAATGAAATAAGGCAAAACCGGGTAACTGAGAAAGAAGAGGTTTTGAGGGTTTGGGATAGGGTGATAGTGGTGAGTAATTTTTTCCTAAATCAATATGCACCAGATAAATTTAATGGTCTCTCTGTAATCCAGGAATATAAAATGAGAATAGAATGTGAATTGGTTGAAACTGTATATTCAAACTCAGTGCTGCCACTGCTGGTGGAAAATGAAAAGTGAATGTAGCAAATATGCATTTTCTGGAAGTATGTATCATCTCAGTATCACATTTCTTTTTGGTATGATTTTGGTAAATATTTATATAGTGTTTTACTTATTTCTCTATGAACTAGATTATATGATATAGATATGTATTATGCAGAGTGAAATAATCAAAAAAATCCAAAAAACAAAAAAACTGCAATAGACTCATTCGGTTGTAATTTGAACTCCATTCGTCTTTCCTGAAAACGTGTCAGTGCTTGTTTTTCTTCTTCTCTCTTCTTTCTTTTTGTAATTATTTGTTTATTGGTTTTATTTCCTAATACAACTCACAATTATTTAGGAGTGATTGTGGAAAATGGGGGGGTTAAGCCTAATACTTATGTAGGCTTAGTGATCTTCTCTCTTCTAAACCTATACTGTCATTATAGTCCCTGGAGTGTCTCAGCCTAGTTAAATTGCTGAATAGAGAGAGAATGTTTTTTTTTTTCTGTCTCGATGCTAGTGATCCATAGGGCCAGTATAAACTAAAGGTTTTATATTTAGACTAAAATTTAAAATATATTTCTATTTTAATTGATGAACAATATTAATGATTATAAATTATCATTAGTCTACTCAAGCCCCCTCTTCCCTCTTCCCTCTCCCTTTATTCCCCTTATTCTTATAGATGACCTTGCTTTCAGTTTTATGGGGAAAAAAGATATAGATGCCATCAGTGGGGATTTTCTCCCTCCCCTGACCTCTCTACAACTTTCTCCTCTCCTTCACTTTACTGTTTTCACTTTTGTGGGTCTATATACCCATCATTCCAGCCAATCCTTGAGTCACATCAATTAGCAGTTGACACTCTCCATCCTCTCCTTCCTCTGATCTCTTCCTCGAAGGCAGAATAGTAAATTCCTTGTTCAAAGAGCCCTGATTCCACCTACTAAAATATATCCAAATGAGCTTTGATAGTGAGAAGACTAAATGAGGGGCCACCTATAGCCCTGTGAACCTTAGCATCTTGAGGGATTCCAAGTATTTCAGAACCAGTCTCATCAGCATTACTGATCTTATTCTTGTCTTTCATGACAACAAAACCAACTGCTACCCCAAGAATACCGACCTGGGCAGCAGCAACTCTTTCCGTTTGTTCAGCCCCAGTCTTAACCACACTGTGTCCTGTTCTCAGTTCTGTGCCTGGTGAATGTCCTTTCAGTCCTAACTGAAGCTTGCTTTTCACCTTCTAGTTCCCCAGTGCACTTACTTCTACTTGATTGCTGACCTGGTCCTACTTCTGGTCTGCACTGCTCTTCTGTCCTGTTCTCTCATCATTACAACTGCATCCCTTTCTCCAGGGTTCCCCTTCTTGTTCTTTGTATGCTACAGCTTATTTATTTCCTTTGCTCAAAATAATGAAGGTTTTCATGCAATTTCTGCTAGTCTTCCAGGGTTAAAAGGACAAAGGAACAAAATACCCAGGAGGTGTGGGCGAGAGGAGGTGGGAAGGAGAAAGAGAATGCAGAGACAACTCAGAACAAGGTCCAAGAAGTTTGTCCTTAGGGTAGAGGTGATTCATTTAGTCTTCTGGTTCCTCAGTGAAATTGAGAGGATTGGCAAACTAGAAAAATAGAATGGATTCCCCTCTGAAATAGCTTTCTTAAACTTTAATAATATATGCATGATTCAAAATGATACACGTTAGCAAAAAAAAAAAAGGCTCAGAAAATTTAGCTTTAAAAACTTAATTAACTAAATTTGAAATGCACAAAATTATATTTTACAGTGAAACCCAAGAGAGATTTAATTAATTGTATTTTAATCAGTTTTGACCACTATGCCTTGTTCAAACAGGATGTTATAATAAGATGGTCATGGAAATTAATACTTTGACCAGAGTTGCTTGTCCCTCTAAAGAAAGGGTGATGAAACTGATTCTTCTTCCCTCAGGATGATTTTGATACACAGGACAGAAACTACAGAGAGAATGTATCATCCAATCCAATCAGTGCAGACTCCAGGAAATGAATGAAAACATGAAAGATCTGTAGCAAAGAGTGTCAAGGACCATCCATGACTCAATAGAAATTAGGTGTAGATAATCAGGGATTTCATGGAATTATTTATTTCCCTTTGTATTCACTCTGCCGATAAAAGTGGTTTAGATTGTTATTAGAATTGCTGATGTTCAGTAATCATTTTCTAGAATAATAACTTTTCCTACAAGGCACATTCTAACAGACACTTATAATAGAAACTTTTCTTCCTATATATATTGCTTTTTAATTGATTCTGGGAACATATTCTAATTGATTAAAAAATAATGTGTTACTTTTAGTTATTTTGAAAATGACAGCTTATAATAATTGAATGTCATCAGGTATATAATAATTCCGGCAGAAATTAAAGTAATATATGACCTGAGAATTGTCCTTAGAACTGAATATTTCTTTAGTTTGTTATTCTGTTGAAAAGACTAATTTAAAAAAAGAACTTTAGATCATGTCCAAGCTACACAAGGATCTTAACTATATTGTCTTTTCCAGTCTAGATTTTCATTTCCTTTTTATGTGGAATCATGTGGGTAATAAGAGAACTAAGATAGGGATGAAGGTTTACGTGAGAGGCTGGAGGCTGCCAACTAAAGTGTCCCACTGAGGACCAGAATCCTTGGAACTTACATGGTGGACAGATGTCACAATGTTGATTGCTCACTGGTTTGCTAAAACGAAACCCAAATCTGCTCTGACAACCTTGGTCATTTCACTATCAGTACTCTCCATCAGCTGCTTCACTTGACCAGTATTAACAAGAAATGCCATTTCAATTCTATATATTAGAAATGCAATTTAAATAAATTAATTTTGTTCATAATTATTACATCTGACAAAAGATTTGATGAAAAAGATCAAGTTAACATTATCTTAAGATATTCCAGGTACTCTTCATATGACATAAAGCTTCCCCCAAATCCTTAAGATGTATATTAATTTACATCCTCATTTTACAGTTGTGGAATTGAAAACTCAGGATAATGCCTGAGTCTAAATCTAGATTTATTTGACTTCCAAAATCTGTATTCTTTCATTTATCCTAAACTTTTCCCGAAAGAGAGAAGGTTGAAGCTGTTGACTGAAGAATGTTTGGAGATTATCAAATGCATTTCAACCCTGTATCCAATTCCCATCACTATTACCAAGATTTAAACAACCACAGAAATAGTGTGTAACATGTCAAAACTCCAAATGCATTATCTTCAAACTGGGGATCTGAATAACAAAATTCTTCTATAAAATATTTAACCGTATTCAACTTGCTAATATGAGTAGTAATTCCACTGAGAGCAGAACTGTTGTCTTGGGTGATGGATGAATTGCTATGAATTTAGGCTCATGGGTACATATGGGAAGTTCAAATGGTACTCAAGCTTGGAAGGCCCTCTACCCTAAAGCAACTTCCACACTTACCTCTGTAGTCCCCTTTTGATTAAACAAATACTTTTTTTAAAATAAAAGCATAATTGTATCTGGGCAGAAAGGTATGGTTAGTAATAAGGTATTGTCAGCCATCAACACTTTATCTCAAATTAAATTGGCAGGATAACAAACCCTCCACTTACCAGGCCTCTCCCAGGAGGTGGAAGCCAGACTTGTTAGTTTTGAGGGAAGAGGTAAAAAAAAAAATTCTGCATTGCAAGAAAATTCCTGTGTGAACAGAGACTCCATAAACCCCATTTACCATGCCCTGCAAGTCTGAATTTTATAGTAAAATAATATTACAGACAGGCAAGCTTCAATTCGTTTTATCATTTTGCCTAGAACCGACTTTGCATAAAAAGAACTTACACGGTGCATAAGTTTGCATAAAAGAAGGTCAATTAATACAGATTTCTGAAATTTAAAATATGGAAAAATAGACAAAAACTCCTACCCAAATCCTTGGACAATATCCCTTCTTAGTGCACCCGTACCGGCCAACGGTGTCATGCCGTGCTCCAACGCCACACGCCCTCTAGTGTCTCCCTCTGGAAATACAGCTGCTAGTCCTGTGCTTATGTAAGTATTTTCTCTTGGAAGAAGAGAATTTCCAGAGCAGCCCGTGTTTAAAAATTCTCAGTTTATCCTGTATAGCCAACTCATACCGATATGCTTCTCAGCCAACTCATACTTATGTGTTTCTCGTGCAAATCCATTATTTTGCTTTATTTATTCACCACCTATTCTCAAAATAGCTTAAAAGGATGCATAAACTGTGACAAGATTGGATACATTAAACTGTGTTGAATAATAAAAGAAAAACAAGTTTGAGGCAAAATGATAAAGATATTAGATTAAAATACATAAAATAACAACTGACCATCCATTCATTGATGGGCTGTGTAGATAGCTGTACATATTTATATTAATCAGGATAGACTGTGTTTTACTATGGTAAAAACAACGTCAAAATCTCAGGAGCTTGTAACCACTATGCTGTAATTTCTCTTTCAGGTTACAGGTCCACTGCAGGTGACCTGGAGGCCTGCTCCCCACCCCACTCCCCCTTTAGTTTCTTTGCCACTGAGCAGTCACTGTCTGTCATGCTGCCGGTCACTGTGCAAAGGGAAAAAGAGCTTTGAAGGATCTTGCACTAGCAATTAAATGCTTTGGTCATGTTGCTTCGACTCACTCTCTTGGGCCAGAACTAGTCTCATGACTCCATGCACGAGAGAGCTGGAGAGTCTAGACTTCCCTGTAGAAGGAGATGAGCTGGATGTCGGTGTGCAGCTGAAAGCAGTCAGGGTGAAAAAGGAAATCAGGACAGACCTGATCCATCGTGTCTATGAGATAAACAAACACAACAGCTCAGGAAAATTACAACTATTTTTGATTCTAGGGTCAGATAGGAATTTCTCCAGGATTCCTCATCAAAAGCACAATGGAGAACATGTTACATCAACTTTACAGTGCATTTGAGGCCTTTTCTTATAAAGGCTTATGACATCACAACCATCCGCAGTTTGTTTAAAGAAACTCCGGAGGGGTCAAGTTATTGTGGCTTAGGAATCGACCTCTCTGCCAAGCTCTTGTTTCAGGGATGTATTAAAGCATTCCACCTCGAAGACTGTGTTTAATCGATTGACGGGCAGTGAGCACTGGATTGGCTTCTCTAGGAAGCTTCTGGAAAAGAGCTATTCTTTGCTTCCCCGGGACAGCAAACCCACCTTCCTTAACCACTCTTAACCATGGGTCGGTTAATATCCCAATATGGAAACCAAGGATCCAGCAAGGCTCTTGCTTGGCCAGAGTCCAGACTACTGTTCTGAGGTGAGCTGAGGGAGAACCCAATATCTGGACCAACAACCTCCTCAGACAGTTCTGAATTTTCCCTATGGTGCAGATGGATGGTTAATTAATAGATCTCCCAAAGTTCTGTTTCATTATCAGGGGCAAAATAGTTTGAGCCTGAAATTTGTAAGGCTAGTGGAACCAGACCTTCACCTCAGCCTCATTAAAATAAACTGCCCTCAGAATGCCCAGGTTTGAGCAACTCTACTTCTAGAAGAATTCTAATTCTAGAAGAATCTTTTAAGGTAAACCAAATGAATAAGACATCCTTCAATCCTGAAATTCTATAATAAAACAATGCTATAGACATGCACACTTAAAATTTTTAAAAAATAATTTTGCCTAGGAATTGTATTTATAAATAAAATCTAGAGAAGTGTCTTTGAAAATAATAAACAGTGTTAACTGTAATTAAATGCTTGCTATAGGCCAAGCAGTGTGGTAAGTAAGCACTTCAGTGCATTATCCTATTTAATTTTCACGACAATCCTATAAGACAAAATCTGTTATGACTCCTTACCTACAGTTGAGGTACAGTGAGGTCATAGAATTTGTCCAAGGTCAAAGATGCCATCTAGGAGTAGAACCTGGAGATTAGACCAGGCCATCTAAATCTAGAACGTACTCCCTTCGCAACTATACGTTCACCTCTCATGAATAACATCTTTATTTTTAGAAAAAAAATAGCTATGGCTCCTATGTCTACAAGCAATATATGAGCAGGATTGGTAACCTGTTGGGTTTTAGATTATAAAAGCAGCAACTGCACGTATAGGAAAATTTATCTCTCAGCTCTTGGTGCATGAAGCATCTCCAAAATTGGCAGGTGACTGATCACTAGAAAATGAGTTTTAAAAAAGGAGGGCACAGTACAGTACAAACATGTCTCCCTTTGCAGGAGACTTCGAATTTTCAATGGCTAGTGGAGGGCCATTCCTACCTGCCTCTTGTTGAGTTAATACTGATATAGTCTAGTTCTCTGTGAGCATCGAAACCCAGGGATCTATATTGTGCTCCTATGGTTTAGTCCCAAACCAACTTCCATCATGGCATTAAAGGCTATAAAGAAAGCCAACTGAATGTCGTGGACTTTTGGACCCAGAGCCTGATGGTTTAAACAGCTTTACATTGCAATTATTGATTCGTATAGTGATTATGCATTACATTTATCCACATCTCTTTTCTGGTAATCTTTTTTCCACATTCTATTTCTATTTTTCCACCTAAGATTATTTTTCTTCTGCATGAATAAATCTATTTTTACTTCTAATGCAACTTACTAATGACAAATTCTTTCAGCTCTTCTTTGTCTAAAATGTCTTTATTTCAATTTTGAAGGGTACTTTTGCTGAGTATAAAATTCTAGGCTGATAGTTATTTTCTTTCAGTAAGTTAAAGACATTCCATTAGCTCTTGTTTCTCTCATTTCTTTTGAGAAGTCAACTAAGTACTATTGTTGCTCTTTGAAGATAATACATCTTTTTTAAAAAATCAGCTTTAAGTGTATTATTTAATGAGATTTTTCAAATGTACACAGTCATGACCACCACTTCAAAAAGTTCTCTCATGATCCTTAGCAATTAACCCCCTCTCTCCAACCTTGGCCCCTGTCAACCACTGATCTAATTGATGTCACTCTTGTTTTGCCTTTTCTAGCTTTTCATATAAATGGAATCATAAAGTACATATGATTTTATGGCTGACTTCTCCCACTGAGCCTAATACTTTAAGATCCATCCATGTTTATGCATGTTTCAATAGTTTATTTTTATTGCCAAGTAGTATTTCATTATATGGATTTACCACAGTTTAGTTAGCTATTCACTAATTGATAGACATTTAATTTATTTCTGGTGTTAGGCTATTATGAATAAAGCTTCTCTGAATGTTCATCTACAAATGTTTGTGTGGACATATAGTTTTACTTAGCTTTGGTCGTATGGTAAGTGTATGCTTAACTTTTTGATTAACCATCCTCTAAAAGGGCTGTAACAATTTGCATTGTTACTAGCTACATATGAGAGTTTCAATTGTTCCACATACTTACCAGCATGTACTGTTGTCATTTGTTTTAATTTTAACAATTTTTAATTCTGGTTTTAATTTGCATTTTCCTAATGATTAACGATACTGAATAATTTTTATGTGCTTACATGACATGTGTATATCTGTTTTTGAAAAATGTCTGTTCATATATTTTGCCTCTTCCTTTGTAAAGTTTGGTTGTTTGTTTTATTATTTGAATTGTAAGAGTTCTTTATATATTATAGTTATAGAATTTTTTTCTGGATTCTTTTAAGATTTTCTCTTTTCTTTAGCTTTTGACAGTTTGACCTGATGTTATTTAGGTACGATTTTCTTTTGCGTGTGTGTTTATCCTATTTCAGCTTCTCTGAGCTCCTTTAGTCTGTGGGTTGGTGTTTCTTTAAAATCAGTTTTGGAAAATGGCCATTTTCTCTCAGAATATTTTTTCTTTTCTATTTTCTATCTACTCTCTTTCTGGGACTCCAGTTTTAAAGTTTAAACGTGTCCCACATATTTTGAATGTTCTTTATCAGTGCTCCATTTTGGTTGTTTTCAATTGACCTGTCTTCCTGTTCACAAATTCTGTTTTCTGCTGTGTCCAAGTTGCTTTGTTTTTCTGAACTGCTTTATCTATTCAACTTTTTTTTTTTTTTAATGAATCAGATATTCTGGTGAAATTCTCCATTCTCTCCTATATACCTACATATTCTCTTGAACTTACTAATCATAGACTTTTAAAACTAAACTTTTAAATTTTAGAATAGTTTCAGATTTACAAAATAGTTGGAAAGATAGAGAGTTCCTGTATACTCCACACTTAGTTTCCCCTGTTAACATCCTACATTACTATGATACTTTGATTGACAGTTCCTACCTGGCCCGTCCTTTTTTCACTGCCCTGTTATCACGATTTCCACCCATCTCTGATTCCACTCTTACCAAGATAGTGGCCCCTCATGGGTTCCTTAGAATACATTATGAATGCCTCTGCTGAAATTCTACCTCTCCCATATATTAACATGAAAATGGACAAAACCCAATAAGCAATTATTACCAACTCAATACTCATTTTACTAAACAACAAAATAAAGATTCCCAGTTCAACATAACCTGCTGCTAAAACTAAAATATAACTGGAAAGAACACAAAATTCCTGCTTGATTCCACCCACGAATTCTCTTACCTGACACTTCTGTTATCATAATTATTACCCACGTAAGTCAAAGATCCATCTAAGTACTTCGTTTCTTAGATCCTGGAGGAGGGAGATTAGTTTGAAAACCTTCTATTAAAAATCTGCAAAAATTAGCCATTGTTCAGAAAATAGAAGAGGAGAGCAAAGGTATAAATACATTGTGGAAAAATATACATGTACACGTATATAATTTCAACCATGATTTTCAAATGTTGTTACCATGATCCTTACCACTTAGACTCCAATATTGTATTTATTTATTTATTTTGGCTGTGTTGGGTCTTCGTTGCTGCATGTGGGCTTTCTCTAGTTGTGGCAAGCGGGGGCTACTCTTCATTGTAGTGTGCGGGCTTCTCACTGCGGTGGCTTCTCTTGTTGCGGAGCATGGGCTCTAGGCGCGCAGGCTTCTAGACTCCAATATTTTATATGATACATAACAAAGCAAAATGAGACACGACAAAACACAGTACATGTAAAATACCACAACTGATAAAAAGTGTCACCACTCCAATTCAGAGGATTACAAAAAACTTGTTTAAAAATGAATATAGTTGGAGCAATAAAAATTTGGACCTAGGATAAGCGTCTAGGGAAAAAAATGAAATTATTTTATTTAGAAAAGAAAAAGATGAAGTTAAATATAAATGAGTTTATATATCAGATTAATATATCAACAATAATCTCCTGTTCATTTTAGTGTAAACTGCCTCAAATCCTCTGTGGACTGAAGCAGGGTATAAAGGGTTTAAAGATACTAAAGATAAAAAAGAGGTAAAGTTTCAACTGTGTCATCTATACTAGTACTTCTGAAATCTTTTCCATTTTTCTCCTCTTCTCGATAGTTGCAGTGTTACTAAATGCTTACTGACATTTTCTCCTTGGATTATCAAAGCTAAATTCACCATCACCTTCCACCCACCAATCCACCCACTTGTTCATTTCCCAGTCTCTGTCAGTGTCACCATCATTTCCTGCATAACTAAAACTTATTTTTTTCAGTCATCATTGACTCATTCTTCTTATCTTCTGATTTTAGTCACCATGAAGTCCTATATAATTGTTTGCAAAGTCCCTCTGGATTCCATTCATTTTCTCCTGTTTTCATAACCTCATCATCTTGTCCTCATGTAGCTCAAATACTCTCTGTGCACTTGGGTTCCTGTGCTATGTCAATTTAGAGGAACAGCGGTCTGACTAAAAAGTAAAATTGATGACGATTCAGGTCTTTGTGTCTCAAGAAATACACAGTGAAATAGTTAAGAGTGAGGGTCTGAAGCCAGAATGTCTGGGTTAAAAACTGTCTCTGTCAATTCCTAGCAGTTATTTCATCTGCCTCAGTTACTTCATCTGTAAAATGGGAATAATAATGGCACACACATCATAAGATTATTGTGAGAGTAAAAGGACTTAACACAGGGAAGTCATGTAAAGCATTTACAATAATGTCTGAAACATGGTACGTTATTATTATTATTTATTACTGATTTTGTTGTTACTGAAAATCCTTACTAGTCTCTGTCACTATCAAAGAAGATAGCAGTATTTTCCCTAAATTATCCTTTACTTCCACTCTCAACTTTCTACCCAAATCCTCTCTCAGAAACCAGCCCACCCTGCTCTTAATATCTCTGGTCATTTTTTTTTCAACTTGCTGGATACTTTAATTGTCTTATTCCAAAATGTAAAATCTTCTAGCTCATCTCTGATCCTTTTAGATTTTTCAAACTTTCTACCAGAGAAAGGATGGTGAAAGCAGTTTACCAGGTGCAGCCACTGCAGAGAACTTAAAATCAATAACCAAACTGATGAAAAGTCAGTTTGATTTTTATTTCTGCTGTGTGCTGGCAGCTCTTAAAATATCGGTGATAGAGGACTTCCTCCTCCCTTTTATCAATCTAGTTGCTGTGGTTACTGTTGAGTTTTAGTAACATATACATACATAAATATAAAAAGGAATATACACACGTAATACGTATTTGTATATATATGTATGTATGCATAAGCTTTATATTATTGTGCTTTTATTACATATCCATTAGTCAACATTGGATTCTACCTACAAATTAATTCTGACAACTCTCAGTTACACAACTGACCCCCAGCACACGTGGACTAAAATACATGTGGTTTTTTTGAGAATAAGTTCATGAGAGTTCGGAGTCATTCCACCTGCTTTTGGCACAAGTTTTGTCTCCAGCTCCTGTGGTATTGCATATTCCTGCATTTAAATCATAGACTCAAAATAAACAATGACAGGGCTTCCCTGGTTGCACAGTGGTTAAGAATCCACTTGCCAATGCAGGGGATACGGGTTCGAGCCCTGGTCCGGGAAGATCCCACATGCCGCAGAGCAACTAAGCCCGTGCGCCACAACTACTGAGCCTACGGTCTAGAGCCTGCGAGCCACAACTGCTGAGCCCACATGCCACAACTACTGAGTCCACGCACCTAGAGCCTGTGCTCTGCAACAAGAGAAGCCACTGCAATGAGAAGCCCGCGCACCGCAACGAAGAGTAGCCCCTGCTCACCGCAACTAGAGAAAGCCCGTGCACAGCAATGAAGAACCCAAAAATAAATTAAATAAATAAATGAATAAACAATGACAGCACAGTGACTGTTAAGATAAAGAAACTGGACTCGAGTTAGTTCAATTCTGGCATTCTATGTGACCGTAGAACCGTTTGAAAGAAGGCATATAAATTGCAGACTTCATGACACTTCTAAATACTTCAGCATGTATTTCCCAGAGCAAAGTCATTCTCTAATATAATAACAATACTGTTAGTATTCTAAAAAATTGAGTCACATTGATTTGATAATATTATCTGATATAAAGTCCTTACTCAAATTGATCCAATTTTCCCAATAATATAATTTATAGCTATTTTTTCAATCCACGATCTAATCAAGGATCAGGCATTGCATTTAGTTGTCATTTTTCTTTAGTCTCTTTTGATCTAGGACAGTTACCCTGGTTTTAAATTTCAAATCTAGATACCAGTGCAGCTATAGATAAGATTATTTTTTAGGTTTATCTAAAACTTAAATTTCTCTGATTTGTAAGAGCAATAAAATGATTTATGTTTGAATCTATTATGTTCCAATAAAAAATTAATTATTGCTTTTTAAATCTGCAAAGTATCTCTTAATGGCTAATACTATGTCTTACTTTATTCCATAACATAAGTTGGACAAATTACACTCATTATAAACATTTATAGCTTACAAATTGTTACTCAAATTAGAAATGCTGTAATTCGTAAGGCTCATTTCACCCATCACTAAGATGCATAAATATAATGTCTTTTAATCACCAACATATTCCGTCCTTCTGTCCATATTTGACATTCATTTTATTACTTTTTCTAATTATACCGCCTAATTATACCACCTCTCTCCTCATCATTTTCAGTATCTGTTACTTCCCCCCTCCCTTTGTGCCCTCTATTCTTTATTCCCCCCTTCCGTACTATTTTCCATAGCAGCAGTCCCTGTTAAGGCATTTTTGTGGTGTGGAATAAATATACAAATATTGAGTTAAAAGAACTGAGATTAATTCTTGGTTCTGGTAAATATTGGGTGACTTTTTTAAGGTTAATCTCATTTAGCTTAAGTGTAAAAAGAAATTACGTAATGGGATAAAAGCAACCTAAGAAAGTGAACACTCTCTGAGGCACAGAGAAGTCGAGCATCTTGCCCAAGTTCACGCAGCCAGTAAGTGGTGAAAGTGGTGTGTAAACCCGAGTGACTGAATCCAGAGTCCCTGCTCCTATGTGCTCTACTTTATTGCCTCTCCAAGGTCAGATACCAAAGGGCATTTGAATTTGTGCCGCTAACTTGTGTCTCTCAGGACTCCCACTCAGCCTATTTCTCTCCCTTTTGGCAGAGAGCTTTCCAGTAGCTTTCCTTAGATCCTCTCTCTGATGCCTTCTTGGGTCCTTGCACTTCCTGTCTGTTTCCCGGGACTCGCCTCCTATCGGCTGCAGCTTACGTTGTGGCCATTTAGTTCCATTCAGTCCACCTTCTACTGGGGGCCAGGGGAAGGGAGGTTTCTATCCTCACAGACTGAAGATGGTGGAGGACAATTAGTCCCTCGTGCAGAAATGTCCCTCTGCCTTGCCATGATGAACTTGTTTTCCCTTTAACCACTTATTGAGTATCTTACACCGTATTATAGTCACACATACACTCATAATTCTGTTTAAATAATTAGAGGTGGCAAGACTTGAAGTACAAGTAACTAGTGGGTCCAGCAAGTTCTGCCATTACCTAGTGGGGCATCTCACTTAAACTTAGACAAGTTTAAACAAGACAACTTAAACAAGACCTTAGACTTGCCAAGTCCATGGTAAAATCAATGCATGTGGAACGGTGTGTCATAATTTATTTTTTTCTTGCTGTTCACAGTTACATGGAGGATGGGTTGTAAACATCAGTGCTTGTACTGGTAGACCTAAAACTTAAACCAATTCTGGCAGATTTTTTGTATGGCCATGATTAGGATAACATTGTCATGTTGATTTTGTTATACTGATATTTCATATCAGTAGTGTTTTTAAAAATGAGGTATAGGGGCTTCCCTGGTGGCACAGTGGTTGGGAGTCCCTCCTGCCGATGCAGGGGACGCGGGTTCATGCCCCGGTCTGAGAAGATCCCACATGCCGCAGAGTGGCTGGGCCCGTGAGCCATGGCCGCTGGGCCTGCGCATCCGGAGCCTGTGCTCCGCAACGGGAGAGGCCACAACAGTGAGAAGCCCGTGTACCACAAAAAAATAAATAAATAAATTATGAAAATTAAAAAAAAAAGAAAATAGTAGCTATTCTTATTTTTTGTGATGAAGAATTTTATGTGAATTGAAGCAATTTTCTCTGAGGCTCTGCTGAGTTATTAGTGTTCCTGGGATCCTAAAATTCATTTATCTCACTGAGATCTGAGAAATGTCCAAGAATATCAAAAATAATCCTGAATATATGCATATTATCCCTTTGATATGTTTTGCTGTGTTTTGTTATGCTGGCTTTGCAGAGGTAATTGTATACAACTGTATGGTATATTATCATGATTTTATTTAAATATAATCACATCATTTCTCATATAATTACATGAGATCAATAGCAGCAGCAGTGCTGCGTTAGTCCTGATTTAGGGGAGTGAATGTATTTTTCATAATTTTGTAAGAAATAGGCATCACAGGTGTGCATTACCTACATGTTGAGGCTTCCATTTTGGTCTCTATAGAGTCATTACAAATGTGACTAACTTGGACAATTGGAAAAGCAAAAAGAATTAACCTTAAACCAAGGTCAATTGCATTTTGTCAGTACTGTTGTCATTTGAGGCCAGATAATTCTTTGTTGGGAGGACAGTCTTGTGGTTTGTAGGATGTTTATCAGATGCTAGTAGCATCCTCTTGCTTGTGACAACCAGACATGTCCCCAGACGTTGCCAGATGTCCCCTGGGGGAGTGGTGGTAATGGTGGCACAAAATCACCCTTGCTGGGAATCACAGTCCTAAACTCACACTATATTTAACTTACCCGAAGCAGGTCATTAAAGAATTGAAAAAACAGTTCCCAGTAGGAAAAAAGGTAAAAAGAAGAAAGAGGCTTGGAATGATCCCTTCCTATTGATTTTGCATTCAGGACATTCCTTTGGTCAAGATATTTTCCTAAAAGTGGGAAGAATCCACCCACCATTCTCACAGAAGCACTTACAGCACCTTTCTGCTTGACAGATCATTCCAGACTTCACAGACAGCTCCTGACAGCTGCAATTTATTTCAGAATCCAGTACACCAATTTCCTCCTCACATCTCGAGCTATTGTTCGCATCTCAGTATCACATAGCAGCATCCAGCCCCCACCACATCACGGAGACGATCGTCTTCCAGACACTCTACAGTTAAGGACTCAGGATTATACAATTAAAGCGTCCAGTTTAAGACTTTGCAAAGCTCCACAGGTTCATTTAAATAGTGACTCATCACATTATCTTTTTCAGAAGCAAAACCCACTTTCCATTCCCCCATTTATTGCTTCCCTACACAGCGTGCTTGAGGTTTCAAATCTTTGGAGCCTGATTTAAAAAAAACTCAACACATTTTTCTAAGTTATACCCTGAAGTTCAGGGGGCCATGAAGATACCGGGGACTTATACCAGCTCCGTGATCTTTGAGGGTGAACATATTGACTTATTTTGTTTTCCAAAGAAATCTTGCATTTCCTCTTTTTATTATGCCCAGTAACCCTATGCACTATGCATCAAATTGCCCCCCCATTTGGAAGAAAGTCCCTGTTAACTAGTGAGTGACTAAAACAAAATTTTTCATGTTATAAGTACACGATAGACTTGACCTCACAAGATACTGGTTGGGATATTGGGATGCATTGGTCTATTTCTCTTCTGTGACTCTTCCTGTCCCAGCCTTAGATGTCTGTTCTCGAACCAAAACCAAGAGGTTGGTGAGGTTTGGGGTTTATTTGCTGTGAAGGGGTAAAGTGTTGACGAGGGCTGTTCTCATATTCAAGAGTGTGATGACTGTTTCTGGCTCTGCTGGGGAGCAGAGAAACTCAGGCAAGCAGGAGTTTTGAGGCAGTTTCCATGACTCCCTGCCTGTCCCATGGGAGAAAGATGAGGTCCGTCTCTCTGACAACCTGACTGCCTCTGAAAGGGCCAAGATGCAATGTCTGAGCTACACACTCTCACCTTTCCAGGTCTTGCCCAAAGGTCCCTTTTTCAGGCAGCTTCCCATGTTCCACCATTTAAAGTAATCAAACACGGTGCTCGGCCCCTTCTGTGGGCATCTCTCTTCGGGTTCTTACCCTTTTACAACTGTGTTGTGGTTACTTAGACCTCGTATTAGACTGAGATTCTTGAGAACAGGCTCTGTGTGTGTGTCTGGCTTCAGGCATCCCACTAAGAGCCACAGCCTTTGTTCTCCCTGAACAAAGCATAGAGGAGACCTATGCCCGACCACTCAGCACGGCTTTCACTTCAGAGCATCCATCAAGTTTAAATCCTCCCAACTCCAGCACTAAACTGACACAATGTGGTCCAGCACTTTGGCTTTTCTTTGTAAACAATACATCAGTAAACGTTATTCAAGCAGCAGTAGAAATTACACTTATCAACCCAGGAAATTCGAATCTACCAATAGATTTCTCCCTTCCTTTGATCCTTCGTTCCTTCGTTCCTTCCTTCCTTCCTTGCTTCCTCCTATCATTAAATATTTTAATGTCTACTGTGTACCAGGTACTCTTCCAGGCACTAGGATTCAGTGGTGCAAGTTGTATTCCTCATTAATCTTACAGCCTAGTGTAAATCTCAGACTTATCTTGAATCTCACAAGTGATTTGACCACATTCCTCCTGACAAATGGGGAGCAGAGCCAGTTATCAAAATCCCTTGGAGTGTCCAGTGCACTGGGGTTCCTTTGACACTGCACTCAAACCTTCTGCTGGGCCATATCCCTTGTTCCTCATGAAATCTGGAGCTGGGGACAAGGGAACAGCTTCTCACAGAAAGTTGGAGCCACCTGGAAGAGCTTGCTTTGTTTTACAATGCAATTTCTTGCATTTCGTCTTTTCATTAGCCCAATAACCCTTAGAACTACATGTCAAATGACCACTCCTATTGGGATAAAGTCCTTGTTGACCTGATGAGTGACTAAAACACAGAATATTTTCAGATCATAAGGAAACAATAGACTTGATCCCACAAGAGACCAGTTCATTTGTCTCTGATATATCCCTTTACCGTTATTATGAAAAGTATTCCCTTTAAGAAAAATGTCTAGGGAAGTTATATCCAATATAGTAATGAGGGCCTGTAGATCCCTGCAGAATGAGTGACATTGTTTTGAAAAAAAAGTATTTCCTAATATAAATTTCTAGTCTATCAATAGAAATGTAAATTGTTGCATATGTAATGTCTCATATTAGGACTTTGCACCAGGAGTGAAATTATTTCTATTTTTGTGAGTTGCAGAAACAGTAGACATTTAAAAACTGGCATCTTGGAAACCTGTGGAAGAGAAACTTGGCAAAATAAAGGCAGAATGATTACATGTCATTAGAACGAAAGAAAATGAGTTCTGTAAAGGCACATTTGATTTTCTGTTTGAGAAACAAATTCTCCCTCATAAGAGGATGTTTTTTGAGATATTCAGAAATGTGTTTCAATGGGACACATTTTTCCCTCCTGGTGACAACATGTGCCTTATAATAATGTTATATGATAAGGCTCTGGTGAAGAAATTGGTTTTCTGTGCCCCATTTGAACTATTTGATCAGGCATTTGTAAGGAACCAGGATTATAAATCAAGGTGATAAACTCAATCATGTCACTCATTATATTTTCTTTATGTTTTTTCATGCTATTATCCCTACTTCCTTTGTGGAGAAATTATTTACTTTCTGTTTGTATATGTTTCTTTTTGGTTTTGGTCCCAGCAGAGCATTTCTCAGTTCACCACACTAGGAGAAACTCACTCCAATGAACCAAATGAAGTCACTTTTCAAATCTGCTGGTTTTGTTGTGCTATCAAATCAGAGCATTTAACCCTTCAGTTTCCACAAACTTTATCTGTTGGATGGTAGGGGCAACCCGGGCCCCAAGCATCCCTTTCCTCGGCATCAGTGTGATACCAGGTGAGAAGAGACATCAGGCCACATCCTCAATTGGGGAGACTAAATTAGATGTTTTACAAAATTGGAGTCAACAAGACAATAATTTATTCCGAATTTGTCCCTAATTTAAATAATTGGTATGGTGGGTTTTGTCCCCAGTACCAAGTAAATGAAGTCAGTAACATCTCTCATGCTGGAGTATTTACAAGTGAGAAACACCCCTTCCAGATAATGCCATGCCCGGCAGGCCAGGTCACTCAGCATTCTCAAAGGCACATTGCTAATTCTCCTTTCCTCTTCTACCAGAAGTTCTTTGTAGATTATCGGCCTCATTTTCTCCAGACAAGCTTGTGGCACCAAAGGGTAGGGCTCTGTGTGCGTGTTTCCTCGCGCCACGCAAGCTGCACTCCTGCATGAAATCAAATAGCACGTTCCTTCGGGGATCCAGCCTTTGATCATCTAGTCTTGTCCACAACAACGAGAAGACCTCATGTGGGTGCAGGCTCCATGGATACGAGTGGTGAGAGCCCTGCAGTGAGGCAGTGAGGCACCCGGGAACAGGAAGGGTGCGGGAGCCGGACGGCCCTGCATCCAGTGCTGAGTCACCCTCCTGCTGTTCCAGGTCGTCAGTCAGATCGCTTAGTTTCTTCAACTCATCTTCCTCAACTGTAAGAAAAAGAAGGTGTCATACCTTTCGGGTGACTGCGAAAACTAGAAAAATAATCTATAACATTCCTATTGTTTTTTCACCCTCATCTCATGACGCTCCATCACTGGCCTCTAGTAACACAGCCTCCTTCAGCTGGACCATCAGCTTCTTTCCCTCAGAGTCTTCGTACCTGCTGTTCCCTCCTCCAGGGACACCCTTCCTTTCAACCTTTAGAACCTTGGTGGCTTGTTATTCTTCAGGCTTCTGCAGCGAGAACTTCCCTGCAGGTCTGTGTCTGGCCCCCTCAACTTGCCTTCCTCACCCCCACCCATCCAGGTTAGTTATCCCCTCCAGCATCCTGTTTACTCCCTTCGTCGCATTTGCCATATACGCAATGATGTTATTGCTGGTTTACTTGTTTATTCTTGTTACTATTCCACTGGACGGCCAGCCGCCAACCGTGTCTGCTTTGTTGACCTGTGACTACTCTGCGTGAGGCACGGTGTTTAGTACACATAGATGCTTCATAAGTATTACTGCGCGAGTGAAGGAGTTACGACCACCCCGCAAATTAAAATCAACAGGCACATCTATCCCCATTTTAAGGGGAAGAAACAAAGGTTTAGATAGTTGAAGGGACTTGTCCAATTTGACTGTTATAAGAAAGGGATCTAGGGCTGGAGCCCGAGGCTGCCTGCCTCAAGGTTTCCTGCACTTTCCTTCCCACCAGCCGCTCCCGGCGGGGCAGAGAGATGGCACCCAAACCACAGGGGCCACATTACCCTGTACAGTTTGAAAAAGCATGGTGGTGCAATTTTATATTTGGAAAATGGAAGAATATTGTTTTCTTTATGTGCCTTGCAGAATGTAAAGCGCTACCTTGTCTTGGCTGGTGGACATAGGTGAACACCATCGTTTACAAAAACCACAATGCACTACTGTTGAGTGTGTCTCAGCCACGTATCCAGTGCTCACAGAGGAACTTGGAAGTCACCCTTGACTCCTTCCTGTCCTCTGTCAGTCACCAGGTCCTGTCCATTTACCTCCTAAATAGGTCTCCGCACCCACTGTTATTACTCTGCTGTAGGTGACCATCGTGCTTTGCTGAATTTTTCCTTCTCACCCATTCAGGTTCTGCCTGAACTATGTTTATGTTTGCCAGACAGTCAGGACCACCTTCAGTTCCCCAGACAAGCCACTTTCTCTGTTGACGCCACACTTCCGAAAGCCGCTCTGTGAATACGAGTGGCCACGTATCCAAAGTATAGGAAAGGGCAGGATGTACATTTGCCAACACGGAGTATTGTCGTTCTGTATCAAATGTGCTGATTCGCTGGCCACACTGGGGCACTGCCTATGGCCCAATACTGAGAGTACTGTGTCTCTCCAACCATCTGAAGGATCATTAAAAGAACAAAATTCCAATCCATCGCAAGCTAATACCTTTATAAAAGAGAAGAAATCATGAATTATTAGAAAGGAGAATATTAAAAATAAAAGGCATATACAACATCAAAACAATTTTTTTGTTATTAGATTCTATAGAGATAAAATTGCTTTAAAGCTTCTAAATGCTTACATTCAATTTCTAATCTTGCCTCATAGGGAGCTGTACCCAGAATGGCACTGTATCAGCAAGCACCCGACTACAGGTAAGGTCAGACCAACACAGGTCAACAAGAGGAGATGTAGTAAGCCTTGTGTGCTCAGCCCTACTTGACTGAAAGAAGTACTATGAATGGAACCACAGTCATGGGATCTGCCCTAGGGTAGCTGATAAGGAAGCAAGTTCACCATGGAACAGTTAAGGAGCCTGTAAGTTGACCATTCAGCTGTTGCTTTGGTATTTACATCATGTTTTAATTTTGCTACTTACTTATACTTCTCTTTAGCACAGTGGGATGGATCTGAAATCAAACCATTAGGTTGGTCCATTGGAGAGATGCCCTAGGTTTCTGGATAGAAACCAGAACTGCTACATTGCATCACTCTTCAAATATCACTCAAGCTCTCAGGCCACTAGCATCCCTGACGGAAAGTGTTCCGAAGAAAAAATACATGCATGCGATATGCCTTAGTTGCATGCTACAAATAGCAGTGATTCTCTGACCAAAGTGAATTTCTTTGGTCAGACGTTGTATTAGGTCCTGACTACATTCCCAGGAGAGCTGAGATGAGCAACAGTTGCTAAGCTGAGATTTGGCCAGTAAAACCGTAAGCCGGAATGGGGGTGAAGTGGGGTGAAGAGTACTTGTTAGAAAGAGAGCAGAAAGCACATTTAGGGGTAAACAAAAAGGCAGCTGGGAAGATGAAGAAGATTTATAGACGGTCAGGAGATGAACGGCCAATAACTCTTCCCTGAATAAGCCTGTGTTACTCAAGGCTATGTGCATTATAAAGTATGAGGAACCAAAAAATAAGAAAAGCCAAAGGCAAGCTCATATGGGTCATTAATCATTGATAGAGAAGAAAGGCAAGACCTATTTGAAGGCTTGGAATAATGAGCCTGGGGATTTTTATCACAAAAGCCTGGGTAGATTGTAAATATGAGGCAGAATAAGAGCCTGAGAGTCACCACGATCTGTTGATCCAAGGAACATGGACTGGGGACCCGGGAAGAGAAACACAGCTTGTTTCTATGCCAAGTTCAGAATGACTTGATTTAATGCAGAAGATCAGAGTTCTGAGGTTTCAACAAACCATAATTATAGATTTTTGAAACAGCTTGGTGAGTGGAAAAGCCACTGGCTTTGGTTTTAGGAGACACAGTTGTAGGCTCAAGTCCTGCAGTAACTGCCTGCATGACCTCCAGCAAGTCAGCAAACCTCTTCTTATGTCAATCTCGTTACCTGAAATAGGGGGAGCCAAGTAGCCCCTGCAGTGCGGCTCACCAAGTTGTTGTAAGAATGAAGTGGGATCATATCTGAGAGATGAGAAAGGATAGAATGAGACGTGCAAAATCTGAGAAATGCAATGATGCCCCTAACTAGAGCTTAACTTGGTCTTGATTCATTAGAGATGAAGGAGCAAATCAATTTAAAGCATTTATTTATATCTTAACTGATTCCAGATCATTTCTAAGGTAACTGGGAGGGCTCTATTGGTTCAGTTCCTGTTAATGACTTATGGGATAGAATTTTCCTTCTCACAGGGGAAAATTGAAGGACCAAAAACTAAAATATGGCAGATTTTCATTGTTATTGTTGTTTTTGCTGTTGAGGCCGTTTTATTATCCTTATCCTCCTCCTCATCAGCTATTTCTTAATGGAAGTGGTTAAATCAAGCAACCAGTCTGGACGTGAATTCTTTCTCTATCATTTTTTTTTTAACATCTTTATTGGAGTATAATTGCTTTACAATGGTGTGTTAGTTTCTGCTTTATAACAAAGTGAATCAGTTATACATATACATATGTTCCCATATCTCTTCCCTCTTGCGTCTTTCTCCCTCCCACCCTCCCTATCCCACCCCTCTAGATGGGCACAAAGCACTGATCTGATCTCCCTGTGCTATGCGGCCACTTCCCACTAGCTATCTGTTTTACGGTTGGTAGTGTATATATGTCCATGCCACTCTCTCACTTCGTCCCAGCTTCCCCTTCCCCCTCCCCATATCCTCAAGTCCATTCTCTAGTAGGTCTGTGTCTTTATTCCTGTCTTACCCCTAGGTTCTTCAGGACCTTTTTTTTTTTCTTTAGATTCCATATATATGTGTTAGCATACAGTATTTGTTTTTCTCTTTCTGACTTACTTCACTCTGTATGACAGACTCTAGGTCCATCCACCTCACTAAAAATAACTCGATTTCGTTTCTTTGTATGGCTGAGTAATATTCCATTGTATATATGTGCCACACCTTCTTTATCCATTCATCTGTTGATGGACACTTAGGTTGCTTCCATGTCCTGGCTATTGTAAATAGAGCTGCAATGAACATTTTGGTACTTGACTCTTTTTGAATTATAGTTTTCTCAGGGTATATGCCTAGCAGTGGGATCATTAGAGAAATGCAAATCAAAACTACAATGAGGTATCATCTCACACCGGTCAGATGGCCATCATCAAAAAATCTACAAACAATAAATGCTGGAGAGGGTGTGGAGAAAAGGGAACCCTCTTGCACTGTTGGTGGCAATGTAAATTGATACAGCCACTATGGAGAACAGTATGGAGGTTCCTTAAAAAACTAAAAATAGAACTGCCATACGACCCAGCAATCCCTCTATCATTTATTGCGTGGTGTTCTGAAATCAGCCCTTGTGGCTCAGGGCAGAAAACTGATCCATTCCCCGGATGTCTCTACTGCTTCGGGTGTACCTGGAGCTTCTGATGGGAGAGAGAGAGAGGGTTGGCATCGGACTGTGGGGTCTGGAACTCCAGTTTTATTCCTTGCAGAACTCTTCCAACCGAGGGACGCTCAAGGGAGCAGTTAAGTCCAGACTCTTGGGGTCCATGCGCCTGGGTCCAGCCTGCTGGCTAGTAGCCAGTCTCATTTCTCCAAGGCCTGCCTTATATGTAAATATCCACAGCCGGCTACACAGGAGCAGCTGCTAACCTCAAAGTGCCCTAATTATCGGAGCCCTATTTCCATTGATATAATTTCCTTTGTCCCTATCACTTCATTAACGGCATACAAATTAGCACAGTTTATTACACGGCAAATCCTGTCATGGTGTCCAGTGCATTTTAGCACTGAGGATCTCCCATGATAGCGCTATCCACTTTCTAGAAAGAGGGAATAGCCTCTAGGGAGGGTTTCTCATTTCGCAAAGAAACATTTGATCTGATTTAAAATGGATTGATATTGCTTTTCAATATTTAAAAGGAGGTGGGGGGGGAGGTAAAATGTAAGTATCTGAATTCCAAGCAGTTTCTGGTAAAAAGGCTGAAGTCTAAACTTTAATGTAAATCTCTACATTATTATAGAAGGAGATCAGCTTAATTGATACTTAAAGGTATCAGTTGAACTCAGTCTCTGGACTCCGAAGATACATTGCCAAGAAGAGCTAAAGCCTGTTGACAGTCCATCCATGAAGCCCCTCAGCTTCATGTGCTGCAGGGGAGGTGTGAGGGTCCTTAAGATATGAGAGGAAATTGAAACAAAATATATTGCACACAACGGTTCCTCTGTTCATAAAAGGCATGGATAGCTAGTCATCCGCTTAAATTTTTGAAAAAGCAGAGGTAATACCTATAGCTCATTGTTTTTGTTTTAAGGTCAGTATGTCCATCGTTTAATTGCTTTTACTGTCAGATATGAAACTCAATACGAGACTAAATGCTGAGCTGGTAAGTATATAATAACAGATAATTTCAGAAATCTGACTGTTGGAAGAGATTTGCATACAGCACATAAACATTAAAGTGTAGTAATTCAATGACAAGTACCAAAGAGATGCAGGATGTTATGATTAAAGATAAATTGAGTTGGAATATTAATAGTAAAGAGAATATAGAAAACAAACTTCAGGAAATAATTTAGTACCATAGGTTGATAACTTTGAGAGACAGCATTATACTCTGCCCCTTCCAAACTGTGTGACCCTGTGTAACATATGTTACTTAAGCTCTTTGTGCCTCAGTAAAATGGTGATAATTATAGTACACATTTCACAGCGTTGCTGTGAGGATCAGATGAGGTAACATATTGTTTTCAGCAGTGCCTGCCCAGAGTAAGCACCCAGTGGAAGCGTAACATTACCACTGCTGCTGCTACTATTACTACCACTCTTACTACTTTTATTACTAATAATCCTTTTACTAGTTTTCATATGTCCTCCCCTCACCCAATTATACATATATTCCAAACTCCTAGGTCTTCACTTAGAGAATTGTTATTGAGAATCTCTGAAGATGAAATTTCCAGTTATAGGGCCATGCTTTTAATAGTGGACTGTTCACAAAAGATGTGAAACTTGGGAAAAGTTGGAAGCACTGCTGATATTCTTCACTCCTCCTGTGGATTAGCTTTTGAAGAAGTATTTAAAATTAAGGGGTAACAAAATTCAATCCCGACTTGGAGTGAGAGTGGGAGCAATACACGATGGCCAAAAAAAATGGTGGGCAGTATCCACATGATATTTTTGTTGTTGTTTCATTGGTTTTTTTTAAGAAGACGTTGGGGGTAGGAGTTTATTAATTTTATTTATTTATTTTTTCTGTGTTGGGTCTTCGTTTCTGTGCGAGGGCTCTCTCTAGTTGCGGCGAGTGGGGGCCACTCTTCATCGCGGTGCGCGGGCCTTTCACTATCGCGGCGTCTCTTGTTGCAGAGCACAGGCTCCAGACGTGCAGGCTCAGTAGTCGTGGCTCACGGGCCTAGTTGCTCCGCGCCATGTGGGATCCATCCAGACCAGGGCTCGAACCCGTGTCCCCTGCATTAGCAGGCAGATTCTCAACCACTGCACCACCAGGGAAGCCCCCCACATGATTTTTAACGGGCTGCAAAGTTTGCCCCGACCTATCTTAGAAGGAAGAGCTTTCCTAAGCAAATTTTTACCCGGTTTCTTGTTACTGCTATTTGAAAGAATCCGTTTCTTCAATTTCCTTCATATTCTTCTTTCCTCATATATTGGATTTAAGAGCCTTAACTAAAAATGTGTTTAGCTCAAAAGTTATTACATATGGCCAACATCACAGCATCTTTCCTGAGCTAAGTGCACAAGCAGGGCTCATCATTTAATTTGGATAGCTTATCAGATCGACTTAGAGTGAATGGAAAGTAACTATTGCCCAGTGTTACAACATTTATTTCTTTTACTACTTTTATATTTTCTTGTGAGAAGCAGGCCCATGAGGAAGATTACAGACAATTTAAAGGATTCTAGTATACATTTCATGGACAATTAATAAGATGAAAACGGCATAATCATGGATAAATTTATAATCGAATAAACTGAATTGTCCAGCTCATAATTTACACACATTAAGCTCTTTGATTTCAGAACATGTATATACATAAAGATCCTCAAAGTTAATTGCCAACTTACCACTCTTGGTGATGGTAGAAACATACTATACCATCTTTTGGAGGGGAGGGCCGCACTGCGCAGCATGCGGGATCTTAGTTCCACAACCAGGCATCGAACCCATGCCCCCTACGTGGAAGCGTGGAGTCTTAACCCCTCGACCGCCTGCGAAGTCCACTATCTTTAAAAATGCCTCTTACACCTCCCAGTATGGAAACAGCCAAGTTCATCCCCGCACCCATGGGGGCAGGTAACGGTCAGCAGAGCAACTGGGGTGTAGCCTCAAGCTTGAGCAGCTTCACAGTTTGGCCATTCTTCTGGTGCCTAGCTGTGACAAGGGAAGCAAGAGAAGCCTCATCGTGACGTTTCATTTAAATTGCAATCCATTAAGCCCCCACACTAGCCCAGTCTAAGAATGAGGGGTGAACCTGAGGTTTTAGAACACCTGATCTCCCTCTTCACTCTTCAAAATTCAGGACATTTGTAAAAGGATGAAACATGTGAGTCTAGAAACTAAAATCATGAATGTGAATAGTGATTTAGTAGCCCAGGCTTTTGCTCCCCATTTACACCATTGTGTCCTATATTATCAATGATAACGTATAAGTGAACAGAAGTTCTGAATTACAACGGCTCAATAGAAACTATTGTCCCAACAACTTACTGCATTTGACCAAATCTCATCTTGAAATTGGAAGATTTTTATGATATTGACATTAAACTTTTTCTCATTTATCAATAAATATTTGTAAGTCCTCATGTCCCAGATTCTGGGCTGAGCTCTGTGGAGATAAATTTAGTCAGATATAATCCTTGGTCTCTAGTAATGAGTAGTTGGTAACTGACACAGCCATATAAAACACATCAGAATACAGTTTTTCATGCAAAGACAGAATAAAGTCCGCCTTTATGATTATATGATTCCAGGCATTGTGTATAACAAATCAGTAGGATTTGATCATTTGAACCACTTCCTTCTTCACTCATTGGAATCTTACTTTCAGCCTTTCCCATATTTGCTCTATGTACAGTTAAAGTAGCTGTTTTCCAAGACAAAGCCCAGAAACAGATGAAGATAAGTAGAGACTTTCAACCCCAAATTTGTTCATCAAATTCTTAGTGTGATGTATACCAGCATAATCAGAGACTATATAAATTAATGTTCAAAATTCAGCGCAAATGGCTCTCTTCTTGGAGTTACGATAACTGGTGCCTCCCCTACTCCTGCACCTCCTGCTCTGGGTAGAGACGGCTGACATCTGGGGGAAGCAGTTTCTCTCTTTTTCTCATCCATCGTGCAATCAAATCGTTAAACCATCACCTTCCTTCCCAACTTTGCTATAATCAGCCACTGTTTAAAAGTCCTTCTTTCCCCATAGTTTCAGATATTTTACTTGGGGTGGGAGGAATTAAACTATTTAAGAGTCAGAGCACAAATATCACGCCTTCTACCAAACTTGGTCCTACTTGATCCTTGTCCTGTTTGTCCTGTTCATGCTCTATCCCTGGCCACCCGTTACATCAGCTATTTATTACACTTCCTTCTGCCACCCTCAGTGAGTCCCCAGGTCCTTCAGACTCTGTCTCCAGGATGTTTCTTGTCCTTTGTCTCCTCTCCATTCCTGCTGATTTAACCCTTGTGCAAACGTTTATTGCATAGATAATTTCCTTTTCCGGATCGTGGGGTCTCTGGAAGCACGGATAATATTTTGTGCCTTTTGACATCTCCTAGCCTATACAGTGGTATCCACTCCTGGAAGACCTGCAAAACGTTTGTTAGAGGGTTTTGATTTTGCATCATCAAACTGCTGCACAAAAATGGCTTGACTCTCCCTCAAATTCAAATGTCCTTCTATGTCTCTTAAACTACCCATTAAAAAGTTACTGAATTTGCTAGAAGATAGATACATGCATATTACAAACAGCTGGTTTATGAATTATTTGGTTATAAATTGATTGGTAACTGATATTGAGATGCACATCCTAGAATACTGAGACAACCACATTTTAGAAAAACAGGAGCTGTCGTTTTAAACCAGTGAAACCGAGTGGCCCATTTTGGTCTTGGTTAATAATGTTCCCAAATTTATTCCTCAGCTGTTCATATGACACAATCTAGCACCAGTCAAGCATAACACTGCCAGATGTATGGACTCTTCAATCTGAAATGTGGGCCTAAGTGACTCGTGTAAGCCCTTTGGCTGGTTGACGTGGCATATCTGTGGGGAAGGCAGCGTCCCAGATTCGTGCCTGAGCCAGCTCCTTTTGTGTGTTTCTGGGGAAGTCACAGCTGACCAGCTATCACGAAGGACAACTGCTCACATAAATCAAATCTAAGTCTGCCCTGGTATGGACATTTTGGATGTTTGTCAGCCAGAAAAGCTTTGCCAGGAATAGGGAAACAGATTGTAAATAATAGAAATAGCTGAAATTGAAAATTAGGGGAAATAAAATAAAACAAAGTGATCTCTAATCTCTCTTCTTCTATGAGTCTTGACATTAGTTTATAGATGCTAATATGATTCTTTTTCATACATGTATAAAATTTCCATCTAAGATAGACATCACACACACACACACACACACACACACACACACAGACGCTCCACAAGCCTTCAGGCCCAGCTTTTAATGAAATAACCAGAAGCTATTGAAAGAGGTCCAAAGTTAAATAGCCGTATAATGATCTCTGCTGCACGGTAAATGGTATTATACAGGGGACAGGAGAATGAGTGTTGGATAATGTTCACAAACATGGTAATATCTAAATGTTTTCTAAGGCACTGGCTGAAATTAAGTATACAAAGTACAGTAAATCTGGAGAAGAAAATCCCTCTCCTATTTCATTACATTTCTCTTCTAGGAAGAGTAGTTAAGTTTAGCAAATCCGAATAAAATTCAACCTAAAAAAATAAAATTAATCCCAATAAAATTAAACCTAAAATCCTAACCTAATAAAATTAAAATGATTTTATTCATATCATTCATGAAATTTGGTTTATAATTTTGTTTAGTCATTGCTTTCAGTTCATGTTTTACATAAACCTGCCGTTGAATTTTTTTGTAATCATTCCAGGACCTTTATCTTTATAGCTGGAGATTCTTGCGTCTGTGGGTAGGTGTGGCTGTGATCTGATAACCAGCAATTCAGCAACCCCTTTGGGGAATGTTTATTCTTTATTCTCCCTACTTTGTAGATCATCACTTTTCTTGAGCTAACATGCACACACAAACTCCTAGGGCATGTGTGAGAGTTAAGTGCACTGGTTACCAAGGCGAATTATATCCAACAAATGAGATGTAAATACCATTAGGATCTACCACACTATCAGACAGTCCTGATAAAATCGAAGCTAACAGTTCTGAGAGCACTATTTAAGCAGTGAGATGTGATATTTGTGGTTCTTCAAGGCTGAAGATTATTAGTTTGAAGCTTAATGCCAGAAGGGTACAACACAGTCAAGCTAAATTGTTTGGTGTGATTTAATATTCTGTTGTTAACCTGAATATTTTTGTGATGAAAATTTGGTAAGCTATAATGATGTGGATCTTACTGAATTTCTCAGAGTAGCTGTAATTGCATAGTATCTGCTGAAGGACTTAAATCTATTGACGTCATGGAATACATGTCCCTTAGTTCAAAAAATTGAAAATAGGAAATAGTTTGTAAACACAAAAGGATATATGGACCTTTCATTTAAGTTATAAAGATTAAAAATAGATGAATAACCATACAGCCTCCACCTGGCTGAAGAAATAGAACAATACCTTTGAAACCCTTTTCAGCTCTTCCTCCGTTTCTTTTTTCTTCCCTCCTCTAGAATCTTTCTGAATTTTGTCTCAACGACTCCCTTTTGATTCACTATAGTTTTACCAGATATGTTTAAATCCTGAGGTATATTTTGTTTTGAATATTTTGAATTTAAAATAGTGAATACATTCTTCTGCCACTTTTTGGCTCAAAATTGTTGTGTTTCTGAGGCTCATACACGTTGGTGTAATAACTGTACATCATTCCTTTCCACGCTGTGTACTATTCATGAATTATTATTTTCATCTTCCTATCAATGAGCATTTTGATTGTTGCCAGTTGTGCACTAGCTACTGTAAACAATAACCTTACAGATAACACATGTGTAAGAGTTTCTCTTTGGTACATACTAGATAATGCCCGGTGGTTTTGCAAAATACTTGTACTAATTTACTCTCCCCCTAGGAGTAACATTCTTTGTTGTACATCCTCTCTGATATTTTTATTGTCTGATTTTTATTCCTAGTAATGAGTTTTTCATTGTGGTTTTACTTTGCATTGTCCTGAGTTGATAATTTGGGAATTTTTTAATCTGTCGATTGGTTGGCCTTATTTTGTCTTTGGGAATTGTCTTTTATCCAATTTTTTTCTATTTTTCGTTGTTGTTATTGAACCGTAGGAGGTTTTTCAATATTCTAAATATGAGTTCCTTATGAGACATATGTGTTTAACCTTCTCCCAGCTTGTGGTTTATCTTTTCACATTCTTAAGGTTTCATTTGATGAGCAGAAGTTTTTAATATAAACATATTTATCATGTTTTCGTTTGTGGTATGTGCTTTTCTGTTTCATTTAAGAAATCATTCCCTACCCAAATTTTTTACATGACCCCTCAAATTCCCATAGTGATTTCCACAAGGCTCTTCCTCACACAAGCATCCTTTAATAGGTCAATTTTCCATTGCCTTTCTGCCTAACCATATGGACAGGCCACTGGCCACTGCCCACAAGTTGGTAAAATCCCGAACACAGGGGAAAACGTCATACAACTCAGTCCTTTGAGCTAATTTATTTTTATCTTCATTGATGAGAGTGGCAGCCTTCCAAACAGGATGCTGTCTGATCACCTTGGAACTGCCATCCATAAACGAAGCAGCTCTCTGTTTGGTCAATCAAGGGCTGTTTATGGGTCACTGTGCAAGTGGTAATAAAATCCAGCACGGTCAGTCCTAGGGGAAAAGATTCCACCTGCTTGTAACGTCAAATAAGAATAAAATATTACTCTCTGCACAAATCATTTCTATTCTATTATAGCGCTGTTCTTGGCACTGCCCTCACCACTAGAGCATTCTCTGACATCACCCAAGACATGAGTATTTCATGTTTTAAGACTATTTTATGTCTTTCAGTCAGATGGCTGCTTCCAGCTATTGTCTGATAGCAACCGAGTAATCGCCATCCTCCTCCACACACAAACCTCCCGTCCCTTCTCTTTATTTTTCACTTCCCAGCTCTCATTACTGTCTAGTATAATATATATTTCACTTACTCATCCTGTATTTGTTAATCTCCCCCCAACCCGTGCCAGAATGTAAGCTCCATAAGGGGAGGGATTTTTGTGTTATTACTGCTTTATCTCAATTGCCTAAGATGATGCCTGGCACATAGCAGACCCTCAGAAACATCTGTTAAATGAATGAATTTAGAAGGGGACAGATTAACATAACATAGTACTTAGCCCAGAAAGAAATCTCAGGATATAAATAATAGTATGTGATAAAGATGGTTTCATAAATCAATGAAGAAAGAAAGGAAATAGTCAAAAAATGCTGTTGAGAAAATTAATAAGCTATTTAGTCAATTGATTAGATTAGATACTCTCTTTTCATCTTATAGTAAAAAAGTCCAGATACATTCAGGAGAAAAATATAAAATGAAATAATATAATACTCAAGCTCTGTTAGATATTAACATGTGAAAGAACTTTCTAAGCATAAAAGCGATTAGAGGACTCACAAAGGACAGAATTTTTAAAACCAGTGATCTAAAATATATAATCATTTACATCAATATTCTTAAAAACTAAAAGATTAATGTCAAATAAGAATAAAATAGTTGTGATAACTATGACAGACTAAAGAGTATCCTTATAGTTCATTGTATATACACAGTCATATATGTAGTTCATTGTATTTCTGTGTGTATTTGGATATATGTATGTGTGTGAGTGTATAAAATTTTAAGAAAACACACCATATGTTAACAGTAGTAATTATTAAATAGTGTGATTATACGTAACTTTTAATGCTCATTTAAAACTTTTCTATATATTCTAAGTAGTCTATAACAATTAGGTATTGTTTTTATAAGCGGACCAAAAAGTAAATATCATGAGAATTGTCTCACAGATATTGCAAAAATATCCCAAGCAGAAGTGTGAGCAATGTCAGAGAAAAAGTTCCTTGAGTGTGTGGCGTTGTTGAGGTGTATGCATTTAAAAGGAGCACATGCCACCTGACTTCTATCCAGAAAAAACCTTAAATTTGTATTTCACAAGTGACTTGAACTTATGGTGCATGCTGTGTGTTCTCTCCAAAAGTGCTAAAAAGAGTGCAGACCACAACATGAACAGACTGCATGTGCTACAAAAGAACTCTACACCCTCAGGGGACATCTCAATGGGGAGAGCTGCGTGACTTTAGTGGTCAGAGGAGGTCAGCCACCGTGAATAAAAGCTCACTTCTGCAAAGCCTGATGGGTTCTCAGCCTACCTGAGGAGCCAATCCCATTTTCTCATATAAATCAGGGATACATACCATAGTGCCAAACCCCAAATAACAGTGATGTAGGTTTATGGAGGTGATGGTAACACCTAAAGCCAAGGGCAGCCTCTAATCTGAACAGATTAATATACTTCCCTGAAGTAATAAAATTTTCCATTATCTGTATTTTGTTTTTATTTTCAAATAAGAGAAATTAAGGGAAAAGTGGTATTCACGCTAAATCCACGTTGTCTTTTGAAACCATTAAGTCCACTGTTTCTCTTGTATATCTGACGATGCATGTTAAGGCTCTGAATTTCTTTTCATGGTCAAGGAATGCAGTCCTTTTGTAGAGAGCTGTGTCTATCTGAAAACGAACCTGTTTTCAAACACGAACTACAATCATACAGCTTGAATAAAACACATCCTTTCAAATCTGAACATTTGGGAGTGACATGACTTGTTTATATGAGACCATAGAACTCTGACCTTGACTGTTTGTTACAACATTCAAACAGGAAATTGACTGAACTTTACGTTTACAATAAGAAAACTTTTCCATATCAATCAAAGACTCATATTTTATGTATGCAAAAGCAAAGTGCCTCAAAACAGGAGCCTTGCCTTCCTCTTGGTAAATCCCACCAACCATTCTCTTTGACGATGCAACCAGAAGTCTTGAACTACTTCTGCGAAGACCCCTGTCCCCTGTGACTTTCATGTGCTGTTCCCACTGTCTGTATGAAGATGGCCAAAGTTTGCATCTTGTTGGTCCTCTTGCTAATGTCTGTCCCCAAATTTAAATTTATGAAACACACCAGCAAGTGAATGAGTGTAACATATTTAGATTATACCCAATCAACTCTTGGGACTAGAAAGGAAAGTGGGTGACAATTGAATATTCAGCTTTCTGAATGATCTCTTAAGCCTCTTTTATGGTTTTACTTGTGATGATTCTATTTCTCTGCTTCTTTTAGTAGGATTCTTTCCCATATTTTATCTGTGTTTGACCCTATATGAAGTAGTGGCTTTTTCTTTTAATAATATTCTGTAAACAAACTGTAAAAACCCGAAGCAGTGATTGACTTTAGAGAGAGCAATAATAAGCCCAAACCATGGCTTCTCAATGTCCAGACGCCTTGCAGAGGTAGTAAGAAAATTCCAAGATTCTTTGTGGGTAGGGATTATTTCTTCTTCACATCCTCCTGGATGAACATCTTAATAAAAAATTATTCTAGGAAGATCATTTGGGAGAATAGCTTTTCTGGTGCTTCTCAAAAGGCTAGCCTGAATTGGAAAATGGCTTCAATTTTCTCCCAACTTTCGTTTTCTGCTCTTCATTTGGAATAAGAACATGTCTTTCTTTTGTAGTAAAAAAAAAATAACTGTCAGCAATGACATTGTGCAAGAAACTCCAGGCTTTTCTTTTTCCTTGTGTTCTCTGAAGAGAAAATAATTACGCTGTGGCTTGCCGTTGATTAGCTAAAATCATCCAACTATATATACAGAGAGTGTAGCACAGAAACCATAGCAACCTCTATGAAAATGATTTCCATAATGACACACTTTCAGAGTGTCCAGGCTTCCAGGTGGTAATTGCTCATCCTTTTTGCCTGTGTTGCCGGGTCATCCACAGTGGTGTTGGTTGGGATTCACTTGTGAGGGCTATTCTGATGATGAAGGGGGAGCTCATGCTGGTTCCTGAGATGTGGCAACAGAAAAGCTAGCTTTTGATGTAGAGTTTGATATATTGATCAAGGAGGAATTATCTAGCCTCACGTTAGTGCATTAGGAATCTATATGTATCTTGTCTTAGTCTGCTTAGGCTACTGTAACAAAATACCTTAGAATGGGTGACTTAACAAACATTTATTTCTCACAGTTCTGGAGGATGGAAAGTCCAAGATCAAGGCACTGGAAGATTTGGTGTCTGGTGAGGACCTCCTTCTTGCTGTGTCCTTACATGGAAGAAGGGGTGAGGGAGCTCTTTGGGGTCTCTTTTATAAGGGCACTAATCCCATTCATGAGGGCTCCACCCTCATGACCTAATCACCTCCAAAAGTCAGCACCTCCAGATACCATCACACTGGGGATCAGGTTTCAACATAAGAATTTGGGAGTAAACAAACATTCAGTATGCGGCATATCTGCAACCATTAATTGATCTTTTAATTTCGCTTAATCAACTAGAAGTTACTCTCATTTCAGACCCTGAAGAGTTGCTTCCATTTTGTGGACCACAGATAGCTCACTCATCAGAGATACTCTTCAAGAGTAGTCAAGAGCAAGAATATTGAAATTTGCCAGTGGTATTTCAACAATTTGTTTTATAAAGTTATCTATTTCACTGCCAACCATAAACTCCAAAGATGAGAGATTGCAACTCTAGAAATGAAAACTTCAGTAGCAGTGATATCACCTGGAAGCCAGGAGGCAAGGCCAGAAATAATAACCTTTCTATACTTAAATCAGGGGTTTTGTTTTCACCATTTGGAATAATCCTCCTTACCACATTTTCAAATGAGATTAATCCCTATATTTATACACACAAAGCCAAAAGATACACAGCCTTTCAACATCGTTGCTTTGGTATTTAAATTTATTAAATGCAGGCTTTTGTTTATTTAGGAGAATCAAAAGACATCTTATCCAGACTTTTACTGTGCTACTTAATCTTGCATTTTTAACATTGCTCTAAAGAAAACACTGATTTATTCACTCTTTTTTTTTAATCAAGCAAGCAGATAATATTGTATGTCTAGCATGTGCTAAATACTTTGGTAGGCAGGGTGACAGCCAAGGCAAAAATTACCTTTGTTCAAGAAGTCTACAGTCTAGAAATCCTCAAGTTCCTCCTGGTTAAGAAATCAATGGATATCTAAAGAGTATAGGATATTTGCAGAAGGAAGTTGGCTACCAACTGAAATGGCTCCAGACATATTCCTTGTTTTCTCTGAAGCTCTTCTTTTCTATAGGCTGCTTAAGGCTTGTGTGCTAATCTTTTATTAAAGCTACTCTCAAAACAAGGGAAAACAATAATCTCCCATTTGGTAAAGAAAAACATGCCTCAATCTAAGCTTTCTGTAGGCTGTGGTTAAATTGGACTGAGCTAAGCTTTGGGCCATGATTAAATGAGGAGACAGAGGCAAGAAGTAACAGAGAGATTGTAAAGGCATGTCATAACTTCTAGAAACCATGAATTTTGAGTCATTTCTATATAATTTTTTTTTCATCTATGACTGTTTCCGTATGTCTAAGTCTTCTTCCTCAGGAAGACTTTACTTTCTGGGTAGACAAACTGTATCTTATATTCTTTTTCTAAATCCATAGTAGATAAGGGAGCTTAATAAATATTTATTGACTTGACTCCCATAATTTAAATTATGACTGAAATGAATGGAACAATCAGAAACATATTGAGTGCAACCTATGACTTCAGAAGATTGTCACAACTCATTCTTTAGAGATTTTGTATCAGCTTCAAACTTGAAGTTGGGTTTTAGTCATCATTTAAATCCACTTTGGGGTTATGTAAGGCTATTTCTTGAAGCTAAATATAATGAACACATCAATTTGCATTTCACATTCTCCTTTTAAAGAAATAATTTAGCTTATCTCTCAGAAACAGGTTTGATTAATTTAAAATATGCCCTTGGATATTGACTTTTCAGAATGAAAGTCTGCTGTAGCTCATAAGCTGTGTACTGATCGGGGAAAATCAGAAACAAACCGTGGAGTCAGCAGAATCCCTGCCACTTTCCAAGGGCTTGACCTCTAATGTCCTATAGTTAATGTGTAATTCTTTATCATCATTAATTATTGTCTTTAACATGATCAGTAAAATATGAAGGATGGTCAAGTGGAGATATAAGTTGTTATGTGAAAGGTTTTTCTGCAAAACGAATATATCATGAGGCAAGAATTCACATAGGGAGTCTCATAGCTAATCTCTTCCTTTGAGGTAAGCAGTATTTCTGGGGGATGGAGGGATAAAGTGTTTAGTTAATACTCACTGGCTGACAGATTATAACATTTGAAGTCATAATAGAGATGATTTTGCTTATATAAGTAAAAGCTGTATTATCTGTACTATTAGAGGCAAAGAGGCATGAAAAATGAAAAAACTTACTGTCAACCTTATATTGAAATGCAACTAGATAGACAGAGAGAGGATTTTGAAAGAGATGAGTCAGAAATTTTTTTAAAGTCCTTTTGCATGAATCCACTTTCATGATGATGAAAAAATTTTTTTTCTGTACCTACCCTGTCAAAGAACGGATTTGGTAGTTATTCTTTCTTGGACTTCGTGGGTGTTATACAAGTCTGAATAGCAATTCCAAATTATCTAGCTCACGTACCTACCATTCATGTTTATTCGACTAGACATTTCGTCAACTGGATGTTGCTCTGCAGAGAGCAAGCATGGGAGTGTGAATCTGTCCCAGCATACTGGTTTAAAGCATAGCGAGAGTCAGCCCAATCTGGTTTTTAATCATGGCTCT
Organism: Globicephala melas; assembly: GCF_963455315.2. Taxonomy (NCBI): domain Eukaryota; kingdom Metazoa; phylum Chordata; class Mammalia; order Artiodactyla; family Delphinidae; genus Globicephala; species Globicephala melas. Next base: position 10,210,318 of record NC_083315.2, read on the forward strand.
GCCACCTACTTGCATTCTGTCATTGTACAAGTTACTTAACCTCTACAAAGTCAAAAGTAAGCACTTAGTAAATGGCAGTCATTGCACGATTTTGTTAACGTGGTGGAATGTTGAAGTTTTAGAATGATCTGGAGGTGGTGAGAGATGGAGTGGTGGAGAGGGAAAAAGAAAAGAGTTTAACCTGTTGTTCTACTCTAGGTAAGAGGAATTGCAATTTAGTGTAATGGTTCTTAAATAGCAGTCCCTGGTTCCATTACATCAGAGACACTTGGAGATTATTTTTCATGTAGATTTCCTGTGCCTTCACTCTGTCTGCAGAACTACTTTCTCCACTCCCCAGCTTACAAATGGACAATACAATACCCCAGCTTCAACCCTATGTCAGTTTTCAGTTATAGTTTTCACTATCGTTTAACCACTTGGGATAAAACAAAACAAACTCCTTGCCTACATAACTCCAATGTCAAAACAGATCTAGACCTAATTGTGGGGTATTAATAAAATGACAAGCATATTACAGATCAAGCCCATACCATGAGGCTAAAGCTGTACTCAGAGACACACTAAGCGCTAAGTCATTTACACTATTAAATAAGGAATAATTTTTTAAATGAGACATTTAAATGAAAAAGCTAGAAAAATTATACCAACAAAAATAAAACCTGGAAAAAATGAGATAAAAGTGAAAATTATTAAACAAGAAAACAAACAAAAAATAAAGAGTTTTTGGTTTTAGTTGGGGTGTAGGTGATAGACATATCTGTCCCATTAAAGAATGGGAGAACACAAATACAGTGAATGTGGAACCAAAGTAATGTAACATCAGATGGAATGGTAATTATGATTATAAGAAAATATTATATTGAAAGTTATTCTGTATAATAAATTGAAAACATCAGTGTTGAAAATTGCCTTTAAAAAATATAGAGTACCAGCATTACCTCAAGAAATACCTATCCTTAATAGACCAATGGTAGTGAAGGGAATTCAAAATATTATCCAAAAATTTATCTCCCAAAATTTTACCAGTGTATTCTTAAGATGTTTTCAAGAATAAATATTTTGTTATACAAAATGATCAAGAGTATGGAGAGAGAGAGGGATCATTAAAAAATTCATTCATGGGGCTTCCCTGGTGGCGCAGTGGTTGAGAGTCCGCCTGCTGATGCAGGGGACACGGGTTCGTGCCCCGGTCCGGGAAGATCCCACATACCGCGGAGCGGTTAGGCCTGTGAGCCATGGCCGCTGAGCCTGCGCGTCCGGAGCCTGTGCTCCGCAACGGGAGAGGCCACAGCAGTGAGAGGCCCGAGTACCGCAAAAAAAAAAAAAAAAAATTCATTCATGACTCTCTCATAACAGTGAATTATAAATCTGAAATAGCCAGCACAAACATATTGAAAGCACAATCATACATAATGTCATAAATGTAAAAATTTCTAAGTTAAAATTAATACATCTCCTTCATCAGTATAATAAAATAATAGGATGTCATAATCTGTTCTCAAAATGCCAGGATCATTTAATGTAAGGGAATGTATTACATTTCATAAATACATAAAATGAAAAGTCATTTGGAAACTTAACCTCTGTACTTAATTTTTGAATTGTCTCATTAAGTTTTGAAGAATACTTATATCACGTATATACCTCAATGCAAACTTAATATCTTCAATAGTGACACAATACAGGCACATAATCACTAAATTCAGGGGAAAAATGTCTGGTAGTATTACCATTATTTGACATTGTTCTGTAAGTTCCAGCATTGGCTAGTAAAGAATGAGCATAGTATATAAGCTAGAATTCAGACACCAAATTTTCATTATTTGCAGTTGATATGATTATCTAGAAAGCTCAAGAAATAAAATAAAGGGGGAAAATACGTGAGAAATAAGAAAGGAGAGAATCATATATTTAAAGTATAAATATATAACATTGATTAACAACTTCCCTATATGTGGGCAACAACCAGTTAGAGCACACAGTGGGGGAAAGGGCCGATTCCCTATGGCGAACAAACAAACAATAAATCAATTTAACAATAAATAGTAGAGTCATTATAAGAAAATTTAAAATATACTGAGATAATTCAAAAAATGTTTTGAGCAGTTGGAAAGTACATCATTTTCCTGGAATATAATAAAGTATCAAATATCAGCAAAATAATTTTAAGATTAAAGGAGTTCTATTAAAACCCAATGGGTATTTGCTATTATTTTATTTAAACTTTTTGCCTTGATATTCGTAAGTGAAATTGATTTGTAGTTTTCCTTTTTGTACTATCAGGACAGATAGTAAGGGCAAATGACCAAAACAATTTAGAACAAATAAGGTAGTAGGAAAGAAACAATTATACAAATTATTAAAGCCTATTTTAAAAATATAAACAATATGCCACTGGATCAAGATAGATGTTCAAATAAACATGACAGAATAGAAAGTCCAGGAATACACCCTGATATTTAGAATCTGGCAAAGCCCATTATTTCAAATAGGTCAGAAAATTAACTATTATTTAATAAATTGTGCTGGAACGAGGGGTCGTTTTCTTTGAGAAAGAAGTTTGATCCTTGCCTTATACTTTGTATTCCTGGAAAAATAGTAACAGAAATAAAAGCAAACTTGCTGAATGCCAGGCCCAATTCTAAACACTTCATATGTAGTAACTAATTTAATCCACACAACAACCCATTAGGTAGGTGCTATAATTATCCCCATTCTACAAATAAGAAACTAGAGGCACAGAAAGGTTTAGTAACTTGCCCAAGATCCTACAGCTATTGAATGGCAGAGGAGCATTCACACTTGGATAATCTGGCTCTACGCTGACCTCTGTCTCTACTCTGAACTGTCTCTACGCTGACCTCTGTTTGTCTTACTGTACTATTCTTTTAGTTTACTGATAGAGTCTATTTAATATTATTGTATTTAAACTTTTCCCATTTATATTTACTCATAGGTGAAAATTGTTTTCAGTTCCCCTTTTTGCACTACCTTTGTATGGTTTGGGTACGGTTGCTATTCTGGCTTCATAAAAAGACATAGGAGGGCTTCCCTGGTGGCGCAGTGGTTGAGAGTCCGCCTGCCGATGCAGGGGACACGGGTTCGTGCCCCGGTCTGGGAAGATCCCACATGCCGCGGAGAGGCTGGGCCCGTGAGCCATGGCTGCTGAGCCTGCGCATCCGGAGCCTGTGCTCCGCAACAGGAGAGGCCACAACAGTGAGAGGCCCGCGTACCTCAAAAAAAAAAAAAAAAATTCCTGACGAGGGATTGAACCTGGGCCATGGCAGTGAAAGCCTGGAATCCTAACCACTAGACCACCAGGGAACTCCCCATAGATTTTTAAGAAAGTGAGAAATGTCTTCCCAAGTGATCGTATCATTTTGTGTTACCATTAGCAATGAATAAGAGTATCAGAGTTCCTGTTGCTCTGCATTATCTCTAGCAGTTGGTGTTGTTAATGTTTTACAATTTAGCCATTATAATATGTGCATAGTGGTAGCCCATTATTGTTTTAATTTGCAATTATTGACATATTAACACTACTATATATAAAATAGATAACTAATGAGAACCTGCTGTATAGCACAGGGAACTCTACTCAGTGCTCTGTGGTGACCTAAATGGGAAGGAAATCTAAAAGAGAGGGGATATATGTATAGGTATAGCTGGTTCACTTTGCTGGACAGCAGAAACTAACACAACATTGTAAAGCAACTATACTCCAATAAAAATTAATAAAATAAAAAATAGACTTTGGAAGCTTTCCATCATTCCATTCTAGAGTCAGAAAAGCATCATTTTGTTGAATAAATGGAAGGTATCGCAGAGTCATTCCTCACATTAATATCCTAAGAGGTGTTTCCATGAACATGATTCATGTTCCAAAGTGGAAGGGCGGGTGCACTGGCATGATCACGCAGCATCCCCTTTCCTGGAGCCATGCTGTTGGAACGTGAAATTGAACAGACCATCTGACAGGAGGGCAGAGGACTGAAAATCAGAGAGGCGTATTCACTGCGCTATCTCCTGACACTGGGTATAGTCTATGATCGACCACGCTGCCCCTGGGGCACATCTCCTGCTGAAGTCGCTTCTCTGGATTCCAGGGGAGGGGCTCCTGTCAGAGCACAGCACGATCAGACCCATATTTAGAAGGAGGTGCCGCTGACTCAACCGCTGTTCGTGACTCCCGGGTTCTGCTAATCAGAGGTCTATTGTGAGGTGCTGTGGCTGAGCCATCACTCCAGCAACTCTGGCTTATGTGCAAAATCATACCCGTCCCAGGAAGGTTCCTTCTGAGAAATGATCCGTAGATTGTGCAAAAAAGCTTCTCCAACGGGCCAAAACATTGTCCCCAAAACTGGTTCCTTGGACACATTTCTCACTGAGTGATGGAAAGAGGCATAGAAGGGTAGAACCAGTCATATCATTTTAACCCCAGAGGACTTATTACTCATCCGTCCATTTTACAGATGAGGAAACTGAGGTCCAGAAAGTTGAAATCACTTTCTTAAGTTTTCTCAGTTATTAGTGACTCAATGAAGTTTCAAAACCAGGTTTCCTGGTTTTCAGCCTTCCCTCTTCACTATTCTCTTGGTCCACCAGTGAGTAGAGTTGAATATTCTAGACAAGGACCCTTGTATTTGGCTGTACAATGGCAGGGGGTAGCCTTCATATAGACTAATATACAGAGAATGGATACTGCTGCTTCCTACTCATGGCCCTTGACTTGCACGAGGCCAGTTGACACCCTCGGTGAAAGTGGGGAAATACCTGTTCCCTGATTTTTGCTCTTATGTGAATTCTTTTCTATTGTTAAATTTTTTAAACATCTTTATTGGAGTATAACTGCCTTACAGTGTTGTGTTAGTTTCTGCTGTATAACAAAAGCAATCAGCTACATGCGTACGTCTATCCCCCTTCCCTCCCTACAGTTACTCAAGAGGGATTGAATTGAAAGATGTTTACTGACAGAAAATTCACCCTTTTCCTTAGAACATGATACATTCTTCTTAAAATTATTATTGAAGGGTAGTTGATTTACAGTATTGTGTTAGTTTCAGGTGTACAGCATAGTAATTCAGTTATTTTTTTCTGATTATATTCCATGATAGGTTATTACAAGATTTTGAAGATAATTCCCTGTGCTCTACAGTAAATAGAACGTAATACATTCTTACTAGTCCTATTATGGGCCCTAATTCATGCCTCCTTAGGTGAGTTATTTTGCAAAATCCTTGCTTCTTTGGCAGGTTCATGCTATTAGGCCATCAGACAGTCAGGTATGCCTGTATCTCAGCAGTGAATATAACTCAGGCTCAAGCTGAGAGCACCCTCAGCGTGATAGCAAAGCTGATTCTCTAAAAGGACAGCACCTGCTAAAAGAGGCTTCTTATGAATCAGTGGGGAAAAGGTAGAGCAAAGGGTTCAGGGACTCTGGGTTCTTACCTGACTCTAGCACATGTAACCTGGGTGGTTGGGAAAGTTATTTCATCTCTCCAGACCTCACTTCCTCAATTCTGGAGCAATAAAATCAGATTCGCTGTTCACTGTTACCTTCCCGCAATAAGTCTATGACTCACACGTCATTTTTTTCTGTGGCATCTCATTCTCCAGAGACATTCCCGTCAACCAGAGGTGAGACCACCCAGACACCTAACTTTCCTATCATTCTGAATTAACAGCTTTTGCAATGGGCGTGTCAGCTGTTGTCCCTCGAATTGGTGAAGTGTCAGTGCCCAGGGTCATGTGATCGGATCAGATAAGTCACCGGCACAGCTTTGAAGGAAACGGTGGAAACTCACCTGAAGGTCTGTTTATGACCCCAGTTGTAGGACACGGGGGTGATGGCCCCCTGCAGTGACTGAGGAGACACAGTAAAACCTCTTCACCTGTAACATACTTCCCTCCATCCTGTAGTGATACCAGGAGAGACTGGACCTTGAAAACAGATTCAGTCAGCAAGCATGCCCTGAAGAGGGATGGGGTGAGGCAGCATGTGAAACCTTTAGGACGCATGTGTTACACTGAGTCCAGTTCCAACGCCATTACCGTCCCACCCTGGCATAAGCAGAGCCAACACTAAAGGGACTGGGGCTCCTGAAACAAGAAAGCTCCAAACCCCAGCCTCACCCCCATTTCACAGTCCCCCTCCCCAGAACTGGGAAGGCTTTCAGATGCCAAGGATTGGACAGGCAGAGCTGGCCCAATTGTCTCCTCTCATAGAAGAAGCTCCCCTGCCATCTGCACATATTAATTTACAAATTTCAGGTTCACTTGGCAATCTGAATAGCTGGGTGCCTCCTCCCCGCACCCGCCAGGCAACAGCTGAAGGCACTTAAGGCTCAGCTCTGTGCCAGAGTCTGAGCGGCGCAGGAGGGTGACTTCTGTTTCTGTGTTTTCTTCCCACTCGGCTGCTCTGAGCTCATCAGGAACCAGAACCTTCCAGAGGCTATTGTACCGATAATGCCAGCTCATCCTTATTTTTCAGTTTCAATTTTCATTGACTTAATACCAAGAGTGCTTTCTTCTTCTTCCTCTTCCCCATCAGGCCTTGAATGGCCACTTCCAACAAATTAGGTGAAGGATGAAAGCTAAGAAAAATATGGGCAAACGCAGCTATAGGAAAGGGGAGAAGAAAATCCATGGACTCAGATATCAGTGCTTTGTGGCTACACATAATTTTCTTGTCTCACCAGCCATCCACAGAGAAGTAAGAGAGGGCAATGTGAAAGCTTTAAAATTTCACTGAAAGGTTATTCTACAATGTGTCAAACCCGGGAGAGCAAAAGGAATGTGTGTACTCAAAAGCCGTTTCCCTTTGACTGCGCTTTTCCCCACTATTACTCATATTGCTAAAGATGAGTTTATATGACAGCTTTTTCCTGCTAAAACCACATACTGAAATTGGAAAACCCTGGTAAGATCCAATTAGAGTTTTTGACATTGTCGTATTCTCTGAAGATAAGCCCTCACGTGGATGACGGGAAAAGGACAAAATAAACAAAGCAAACCCTTCAACTCAGACTTTGTTTTTGTGTTCCTGAGATTGTGCTGCTTTGAACCAGGGGTTTCTGTGGAATAAATTCTCGAGATGAATGTGAGTCGGAAGCAGGCGGTGAGGCAAGAGCTATTAATTCAAAGGGATGGGAAATTAGGATTGGTGCTTGCATTTAGTTATCTCCACGACATTTTCCACTAGTGTTGAAATCAGGCTAAGTAATGAACCTTTTGATGGGAATTTTGCCCATTAAATAATGTTGAATTAAGAGCTGTCAAGGATAAGCACAGGCAATATTCAGTCATTAGTTCTCTACTCCCCCTTTTAAGACTTAAAAGATTTCTTTTTTAAAAAAAGTAATTTATTTACCTATTTATTTTTGGCTGTGTTGGGTCTTCATTGCTGCACGTGGGCTTTCTTTAACTGTGGTGTGCGGGCTTCTCATTGCGGTGGCTTCTCTTGTTGCGGAGCATGGGCTCTAGGCACGCGGGCTTCAGTAGTTGTGGTGCGTGAGCTCAGTAGTTGTGGCTCGTGGGCTCTAGAGCGTAGGTTCAGTAGCTGTGGTGCACAGGCTTAGTTGCTTGGCGGCATGTGGGATCTTCCTCACGAGGGCTCGAACCCGTGTCCCCTGCATTGACAGGTGGATTCTTAACCACTGCACCACAAGGGAAGTCCCTAAAAAATTCCTGTTTGAGGAAAGTTTCTCTCTCCTTCAAAGAGTAAGATCCAAAATATAAAACAGACTATAATCAAGCCACTGGGATTTCATGGAATATCTTCAAAAACTGGAGCATGAATATTTTCCTTTTTCTGGGGTAGTTGGATTTAGTTTTCTGTATCTCCCCATTGGCAGTGGAATACGAGAAAAAGGGTTAAAGTGACTGTGGGCCAGGATCTGTCCTCCATTAGGTAGTAGCAAGTGCTAAGCTGCAAGTCTCAAGTCTGGAGCCCTGAAATATTACAAGGCTGCCTGCAGATCCTGTCCAGGGAATCGAGTAGGCATTTCATTCATTCATTTAAAAACTGATGCACTGAATAGCTGCTACGTACCAGGTACCTTTCCAGACAGTTGAGACCCATCAGTGGAATAAAGATTCTTGTCTTCGTGGAACATACATTCTAGTGGTGGGAGGAGACAATATACAACAAAAGATAGAAGCCTGATGGTATTTGGAGATATATGGGGTCTTTAACAGGTAATTAAGGTTGAAGGAGGGTCATAAGGGTTGGCCCTAATCCAATTGGACTGATGGCCCCTTAGGAAGAGGAACGGAGAGAGATCTTCCCACACTGGTACACATAGGAAAGGCCATTTGAGGAACAAATGAGAAGGTGGTCCTCTACAAGCCCTGAAGAGAGCTCTCGCCAGAAACCAAAGGAGCTAGAACCTTGGACTCCTTAGTCTCCAGAACTGTAGGAAAATAGCTTTCTGTTGTTTAATCTACTCTATCTCTGGTGTTTTGCTGTGGCAGCCCTAACAGACTAATGCAGTGACTGAGCTTGCATACGCTGTGCACAGGTCAGGCCTAAATACACAGTTAGCCCCTCGCGGGCCCCTCCCCTCAGCAGCAGGCCCACGGCCCAGGCTTCAGCAGTGAGGCAGCCCCTCATCTTGGCAAGCATTTCAATTAATTAGCCACGTTAAGATGAAAGCAAAACACCCGTGTGCAAGGACAAAGTGAAAAGCAAAATAGTTGATAAAGAGCATGGGAGCCAGTCATTGGAATTTCCATGTGGCTCTTTGCCTCCCTGTCTATTAGGACAGGTAAGTGGGATGGGAGAACTGCATGTTATCCCCGACACTGCATCACAGTAAAAGCACTTTTGGTTATTTTAAGGTGGGTTTGGCATTTTAAAAATCATCATCAACATCATCATAGCTATATGTTCTTTATCTTATGTCATTCTCATACCAGTTCTAAAAACAAGATGCTATTTTCACCCCTTTTTACATAGGAGGAAACCAAATTTTAGAAAATCTGAGAAACTTTCCAATTGGTGCCACTAGCGCGTAGCAGTATCTGACTTCGAGCTCTGCACTCAGCTTCCCTCTCCTGTCCCACTTCATTCCACTACAGATAAAAGCTGGGTTCCACGCCCAATACAGTTCCTGTAAACTCTTAATAAATAGAATATATGCTGTGGTCGGTTTTGCTTAGTATTTTCTTAAGATAAAGTAGTCTCGGAATTTACATGTCTATTATTCACTGTGAAAACGGACATAGTCCCTCCTATTTTCCTCTTAGCACTAAATGACATAGGTGGCATCAGAGACTGCCCTGTGACATCAAAGATAAAATGAAATATTTTGCGACCAACACTAGGTAAATTTCATCTTGTCCCTTCTGCCTTTTCATTTTGCGTTGATATGATCATTGCCCTCAGAATACAGCAGCCAAAATCTTGCAGCATTCGGGTGGGGAAAAGTCCATTCTGGAGAAGCCGGATTACCCAGATGGAGCAGAGAAATCTGTTACCGGCCTCCAAATATCAACAGCGCATAATTAGCAGCTGCTAAAATAATAGAAGTCAATTGAACAAAAATATGGTACGTTCAGCATCGATTTATTAAATACCTTATGTTTCCAAACACTCTTTCCACAGTGGCTAAAAGGCCTTTGCAGGCCATTACAGCATGTATCCCTGGGCACCAAACACAGAGAACGGACAGAGAGGTTTTTCAGATTTTCTTGGGTTTTTTTTTTAAAACAAACTTCTAAAATGAGCTATTACTACGTCCCACAGACAGGCACAGACATGACTGTTTTACATCTGCCTGATGAAAAAACACATTTGTCAAAAGCAACTTTAAGAGGACTGCCGTTCTCAAAGGCATCAGCGGCCCGTCTCCCTGGCAGACAGCAAAACCCCACATTTATCTAAATTATCCCAGTAATATGACAGAGTGATTGCTCACTAATGGTCAGTAACAGTTTTCTTTGTCATTTTCCTAGTCATTACCTCCTCAGAATGAACTCCAGAATAAACTGCTTGCCATCCGTGACCTGAATGCTAATTTCCTCCTTACATTCGTGGCTGGTTCTCTGAAACACCTCTACTCGGCTTTGACATTTCTGACATTTTCCATTTTGTGAAAAAAGAATACCTGCCTCAAGCTTGATGAACGCAGAGGTACTTTCCATGCAAACAAAAAACTGCTGTTTGCATGTTCCCAGGTTGTGAATTCTGTCTTTCATCTGATAAAGTCTGCAGGCCCTGCGTGTTCAGAGAGGGCTGCCAGAGGTATTTGCAGGGGTGCGCTTCACGCCTGTGGCTTTATCAAGCTATACCTCAGATTTCCATATTTCAAGCCATCCTCCTTTGAAGATATCGATGCTACAGTAAAACCAAATGCCCTTGAGAGCAGATTCCATGGGTATCTGGCTGCAGCCTCGCCAGCACCCAAAGCCCTGGTCCTTTCTGGGGTGCGGGGTGACCACCTCTTCGTTGTATGTGTTTTTCTATCCATCAAAAGCCAGATCAGACTTCAAAAAGGCCAAGCCAAAGGGAGAATGGTAAGAAAGCAGAACTTTTTTTCTTCCAGTAAATGGAACTGAGGACTTTTTCAATAAAGATTTTTAAATGTCAAACAACTGGCCGTACTAGGGAAGGTTGGTCACTGTAGTTCAAATGGCCCCTACACTGGGTGATTCAGTAATAGGAGCCAAAACAATTAGCCAGGACTCAGAACAGGAGCTGCAGTAGCCTCTACAGGCGGGACGGGCGGTGTCTGCTGTGCCCCCGTCCTGGGCAGAACTGCCCGCTCATGAAAGATGAAATGACGTGAAGGAAGACGCTGCAGAAATAAATAACTGGGGATATTACCACCAGTGCATTTATGTGCAAAGGAAGTGGTGAGCAATTCAACAGACTCCTTTGCAACCCAGCCCCACTGCTTCTCTGGTTGTTTTCACCACTTGTTTATTCACTTAGAAAGCAACCAAATGACCAATATTTTCTGGGACAGTCTTGACTTGAAAAGATTTGTCTCGTAATACTTGGTTATACTGGGACATGCTTGTCAGAAAAAAGCATCCCACTTTGGGCCGGGGAAACTATGGTTACTAAACTTGCACTAGACTAGTCTGTGTTCAAACACAGGCTCACTCCCTGTCACCTCGTTGTTACCTCTCCCTGTGCCACCTGGTCAACGTGACCAGACATTTAACCTCACTCCCCGGAACATGCATGTTTCCAACCACCAGAACAATAAACTCAACTTGTGTTATGGTCTGTTGAGTCTCACAAATGAGCAAACAAGCTATTCTATCCTAGAATCCGTTTTCTCCTTCCCTTCCAATCTGACCCCAGCCAATTCTGCTTTACTCTCTGGAACACATTCTCATCTCTGCCTGGCTGGTACCACTGCACATCAGGCCTTCTCTGTCCCTCGTGTGAGCTATTCCAGCAAACTCTCAGCTGGTCTCTCTATTTCCAGTTTCTTCAATTCCTGACTCTTTTCAACACTGCTTTCACTTCTTTTTAAGTTAAAAAACTAAAACTTACCTTGTCATTCTCCTAATTTAAAATACATAATGCCCTCCCCGCAATTTTCCAAATGACCTCCCATGGCATTTGATGTAAGCCCAGCTCAGTCTCTGCCATTCAGTCTCCAAACCCCACTCCAAAAACCTTATGCCCTCATCACACTTGTGGTGTAGATTTCACTTGTTTTGCTTCTGTTGTCGCTTTTGTCAAAATTGTCCTTCCCTCTGTCCTCCACCATCATGCATCTTTTAAGAACAACCTTAAATCCCATCTTCTTTGCTAAGTTCCATTGCATCCCTTAAGTAAGTTAACCTTACTTAACACTTTCTCCATTGGATTTTTTTCTCTTCTCCATGCTTTCCTAGCTCAATTTGCATGCCTGTTATAGCACTTAACACACTGAATTGTAGTTGTAGGCTTATGTGTTTGTTTCCCTTTTAGTCTGTCAGCCCTTCAAGGGCAGAAACTATTTTAACTTATCTGTGTATCTCAGTACCTGGCATATCACAGACCCACAATGTATGTTAAATTGAATGAGTACAGATGGTCACATTTGATATTCTAACTTGAGCTTATATTTTTCTCTTAAAACAAGACATAAACCCTTTTTTTAAAAAAAAAAAAGACACTACTTTTCTCATATGATAGTATTTCAACTTCGAAGGTTTGTTCTATCTTAATGATAATAACCCAGCTTTTGCTTAGTGGTCAGATGTCAGGTAGTTCAATCACTCAGCAAGAATCCCAAGTAAGCGTGTCTCCGAATAGCAGAATCAAGAATAAGGAAAGGGGGCTTCCCTGGTGGCGCAGTGGTTGAGAGTCCGCCTGCCAATGAAGGGGACACGGGTTCGCGCCCCGGTCCGGGAGGATCCCACATGCCGCGGAGCGGCTGGGCCCGTGTGCCATGGCCGCTGAGCCTGCGCGTCCGGAGCCTGCGCTCTGCAACGGGAGAGGCCACAGCAGTGAGAGGCCCGCGTACCGCAAAAAAAAAAAAAAAGAAACTGAGTAGACAGGAAGATTAAAAAAAGAGGTAAGAGAGAGAAAGATAGTCCTATTTTCAGGCCGTCTATGGGGGAATTTATAAAATTGGTTCCTCTCATTAGTAAGAGGTCACACTAGATTACATTTAATGTCCTTTCCAGCTCCTGATTCCATGATGCCATGTCTGGATGCTTATTTGACTCAGAAGGGAATGAGTGATTGGCAGAAACAATGACTCAGCTCCAAATGGAATCTTAACAGCTACTTTTTGTTGTCATAGCTATTCAACCTCCAGCTTCTTAAAAAAATCCAGTGGAAGCACCCAGACAATAAGTCTCCTTGGGTGTCCTTCCATCAGACAGCAGCAGTGTCCTGTGGTACACCACAGGAACAAGTGTGATAGTTTTCCTCAGCAGTCACTGCAGAGTATGCTGGCCAGCTGCTCTACACACTCACACAAACTCATTTCAACACAAGTGACACAATCTGAGTCCTGCAAACAGCCTGGAGTCACATCACCTCTGTGCCGCCTGCCTGTGCTTCCAGATCGCACCGCACTGTTGTCTGCATCCGTTATTAGGCAAGCAGCTTGGTTTAAATACCTGTTTATTGTGCAGAGAGACATTCTCTAGGATTTGAACTGAGGCTGATTTCACCAGCTTGGAGAATGAGAGTGCCGTACAAATGATGGATTGCTCCATGGCTTGGAGGTTAGTAACCTAATCAGTTTGGTATGAGCCAGGAATCTTCCTCGTGAAATAATCCTACAGTCCCAGGGGCATCCAGCCTCCATACGAAATGACAGCAGTGCATTTCCATATGGAGGCACTGGGCATATTGGGGGATATATCCATACAGCATGTGCTCTAACCACAATCTACCCGCAGACTGCTTGTTCCTAGCCCATCGGCTTCTATGAAACATTGACATTCTTTTCCTCTTTGTTTAAAGATTCGGAGGTCAGAAGACAGTAGCTGGTAAAATAAAGCCCGTCAATCTAGACATTCAGAGACTATTTACTGCTATTCGGAGCAGAACAGGCAGTTTGTAAGAAGATTGCAACTCCAATATCATAGAATGGCCTGCAGTTGACATGGGATGTAGAAGTCAACAACACATTGGCACCCCCAGATCTATCAGAGCCAACAGGCCTGCCTGCCATTCTCCAATGAACCAAATCTTTGTCGTTCTAAAATAGGCCTGAGTCACCACTTTAATCAGCCATCAGCCACAGTAGATTGTCTCCCCAGGGTCATTTTTCTCTAAGGGTATATGTGCTTATGGGCAAGGCAGGACTCCCTCCTCAGCTGAGGGCCCAGTGGAGTGCCACGTGCATGTAATAGACACGTACTGTATACGAATACTGTTAGATAACAAGAGTTGGATGCCTTTATCACACAGCCGTGACTGTTTTGATGACATAGAACAGCAGTACTCTTCTTATGGATATTTCATTTGGATTATATTCAACTTTGAACAAGGTTGGGTTTTTCCTGAACAAGGTCCTTGCTGGAGAAGGTCAGGGCCATGTTCCAGGCAGACAGAGATTCTCTCTGATTTCCAGGGCAGTTATTTTTTTTTTTAATCATATAAGGTTGTGCCTGCAAGTGCTGTTTTAGCCTTTCCTTCTCCACGTCAGCTAAGACCAGCAGCTGCCAGGCTACCTGCTGCACAGAGTCGCTTTCCTCCCCTGCGTCGTAGATAGATTCTTCATAAACTGTAGTTACAGCAGACACGGATGCAGCACGTACTTTGTGCTAGGCATTGTTCTGTGTGCTTCCCAAGCATTAATTCACTTAATATTCACAAAGTAATGAATACTGTGGAGTATACTACATTAACCCCCATTTTAGTGAAATAAGAGACACTGAGATTTAGTGATTTACCCCCAAAATCACACAGCTGGTAAGTGGCAGAGCCAGGATTCAAACCCAGACAAGCAAGCTCTAGAGTCTTAGTTCCTTCATTACTATATGATATTGTCTCTCACCGATTTTCTGGTGACAGAATATCTCCTTGATCAAACTCTAGCCTGGCCCCTCTGAGCACTCTCTTCAACTATCCCTCATCCTTGGCCTATAAAGGCTTGAACCAACATTAACTACTAGCAGTGCAAAACTGCACCCCTAGGATGACCTAGCCCTCCTTAAAAGTACCTGCCTGAGATAACTCAGGGTTGCCCAACCAATTGACTGTTTGTTCTAGCAACTCTTGAAGACAAGGCCCCATCTCCCTGTCTCTGTGGAAGAGTAGGAACCTAACTTTTTTTTGTTTTTTTGCGGTACGCGGGCCTCTCACTGCCATGGCCTCTCCCGTTGCGGAGCACAGGCTCCGGACGCGCAGGCTCAGCGGCCATGGCTCACGGGCCCAGCCGCTCCGCGGCATGTGGGATCTTCCCGGACCGGGGCACGAACCTGTGTCCCCTGCATCGGCAGGCGGACACCCAACCACTGCACCACCAGGGAAGCCCTGAAGTCATCTTTTAACGTCAAATGGAAGAAACCAAAGAAAATAATTACATTCTTAAAATGCCTTTTTTCAACCTAAGTATGCTTATTTGTCATTAGACATGATCTAAACTACGGAAGAAAGACACTTTCTGGAAACCAGGCCTGGACCCCAGGCTGACCCTTCATGAACTAAACATGTAGATGCAGGCAAGTCAGTTAAACATACTTCTTCACTTTTCTCATCTCAGTTTGGGAGAAATAATATCTATTGTGCACACCTCACAGAGGGTCCTTGTTAGAGGGTAAAATTGTAGATATTCTGTATATGCAACGATATGAGATTTGTTATTACTTCTCAAAAGATTTCCAAGCAAAGCAGTTTGGGATTGGAGGGAAATTCCGACTATGCCCTGTCCCATCCCACTCCCATTATATTGCTTTTAAAACACAGTTGGAGACTACTGTCTGGTTTTGTTTTTCAGTTACCTCTTTTTAAAGCTTGTAATATCCAACGTAGTGAAATCAACTAGTTGATTTCTTTTAATTTCTGAAGAAGAAAAAAGTGCAAGGATTACTTAAATAGATATACAATTAGCCCAATTTTCCAGTTTTTCCAAAAGTGTGTAGATTAATACAAACTTCCAGTAATCTCAAGTATCCATCCAGCACTTCTGCACGGCTACATGGAGACCTTTTCCAAATCACAGAAGCACACAGCTCATTCTCTGAGAAAACTCCATTCTTTTCAAGGCCAGACAAAAGAAAATGAATTTCAGTTGAGGCCAAAGACATTTTAAGTGAGACCTCAGAGAAACTCTCTAAAAGTACTAATTTCTGTCTAATGCTAGAGTTCCTTAGAAACCACATACTGAGGGACAGAGCAGTTCCATGGATTAGTCTAATTCTTGCTTTTAATAGGGCATATCAGTATGTCTGTCTCCCTGTTCTGGTCCTGTCTGTCCGGAATAGTCCCTGCTCAATCTCTCTGCCCCTCTGCCCCTCTGCCTTCACTGCCTTGGGACCAGATGCCCCATCCTGTCAGGATCTGCCCCCTGCTTTTAAAGCAACCCAGACATCATTCCCTTCAGCAGCCTAGTAGACCTTTCATTCAGAGTCTTGGGTAGACCTGGGGAATTAGTCTTCTCTAAAAGCTTGCCAGGTGCTTTTAGAAAGTGTCACCAGTGTTACACAGGAATCACAAGGAGGAAACAGGGAGAAGAGTCCTCAGAGCCCACACGCTGTTGGGTACAAGCTCAGACTCCCCTCCCAGGAGAGGGGTCAGGGTAGCATTTACTTTGCTGGGTTGTTTCGGTCAACTTTGCAAGTAGCCACTTCTCCTTGGCCAGAATGAGAGAACTGGTTAATGTCAGGGAAGTGGTGAGGAGGCCAAGTCCATGGTCTACAATCTCCCAGGGATAAGGTGGTCATTAATGAGGAGGAAAAATTGGGCTGGAAAGAATGGCTTTGTAAAGCAATGGAAGTGAACCACATGAGTCTATGTCTCCCTTATTACTGTTATTACTGTTGCTTTGAGTCTACGAGGCCTCTGTCTTGGTACAATTGAGGAGGTACTTTTATCTTCTTAAAATGTAAAGTACATTTCTAGGATGTCACACATAGAACTTTCAGCTTTATTGGTGTTTCTCAGAGGCAGCACAGGGACTGCCTGCATCAGTGCCCAGGTACTTCATGAAATTCAGTTTCTGGACCCCATCCCAGGTAAATGAACAAGAATCGCTGGGATGGCATTGGAGAATCTTCATTTAAATTAGATTTTATTTGTTCACGTGTCCTCAGGGTGTTTTTCAAAGACAACTCCCTCTCAATAAATTGTATTTGCTTTTTTTTTTTGTTTAACAAAGCTGGAGGCAAGAGAAGATGGTCTGTCTTCTTTAAAGTACTAAGAAAAGTACATGCAAATGGCATAGTTCCTGGTTTGTTGAGGAATGTGAGGGCCTAGATAGCGGACCCATGGTGATACTGGAAATGAGGCTCCTTCTGCTGCCATAATTTGCCATATTAATAGGCACCAGTCTCCCGTTCCAGAGTGTTACTCTTTCACAGAGGAGCGAGAGTCTGTGTTACATGACTTAGCACCACTTTGGAGCAAATGATTTTGTTTGACGATTTTGTTTGACTGCAGGTGTTCCCCAGGAAGGCTTCAGAAATCAGTTTACCCAAAAGGCAAGAGGAGGTAATGTCACTTTAAGAAGGCCAACCTGATGGAGAGGGTGTAGACCCCAGCCCAGTGAAATAATTCAGGGCCACAAAGTTAGTCCCTCTCACCAGGCAGAGGTCACACCCTCCACTGCAGAGATTCTCCCTTCACTAGGGAAAACCCCCAGTGGCTCAGAGCTGGCCCTGCTCTCAAGAAGCACTGAAACAGCAGAAGCAACAACAGGGGCTGGAATCCACTGCCAGCCACTCCCTAGTAGAGCTCCAAGGAGGAAAGGAACCAGGCTTGTCTATAAAAAAGTGAAACCACAAACCACAAACCTACAAACCACACGTGAGTTCACGTGGTTCGGGTTTATAGGATTTTAGAGTTGAATCCACAGATTGGAGAATAAAGCTCATCCGCGGGCTTCCCTGGTGGCGCAGTGGTTGAGAGTCCGCCTGCTGATGCAGGGGACACGGGTTCGTGCCCCGGTCCGGGAGGATCCCACATGCCGCGAAGCGGCTGGGCCCGTGAGCCATGGCCGCTGAGCCTGCGTGTCCGGAGCCTGTGCTCCACAACGGGATAGGCCACAACAGTGAGAGGTCCGCGTATCGCAAAAAAATAAATAAAGAGGCACTTCTTCTAATACATTTATCTATGGGAAATAAAGGAATTATTTGGGGTGACTTAAGAGTGTTTAGTTGTTTTAAAAAAAAAAAAAAAGAAAAGAAAAAGCTCATCCGCAAGGGCTCACTTACAATGAGCCTGAGCACGGGGGAAAAAGAACAGTACCTGCTCTGCCCCTGGCCACCGGAGGCCACCTCCAGAGGCCGGAGTGACAGGCAGCGTGGCAACTCCACCAGCCATGAACATGGCACAGGGCCCTAGGCCAAATGTAAGCACAAGGACCACCTTTTAAATGTTCCATTTGCAAGCTTTGAGTAGGCGCTTACTGAATACTCGCGGGTGTGATGGATGTAGCAGTTGGCAATGAGACAGAACTCCCGTCCCAGCCAAGTAGCTGCTGTCTATTTTTCACGGCCTGTCTGTCAGTATCTGTTCTGCGATAGACAGAGCCTCACAATAGCTAGTACCGAGCCTTGATTTGAAACCAAATGGAAAAGAACCGAACATGTGGGAAATATCCAGGTGTTTCTGGAGTTACACTGATACCGCCCTTGTCATCATCAGAGAGAAGGAAACTTGAGATTAAACAGTAAGTTGCTCACAAAAAGGTCAGAGGCTGGAACAGAAAGCAGAAGGAGCAGCTTGTTAAAATTAATCCAATGCGAGTAACTTAAATAGACTTTAAAAAGCATCCACACGGGGCTTCCCTGGTGGTGCAGTGGTTGGGAGTCCGCCTGCCGATGCAGGGGACGCGGGTTCGTGCCCCGGTCCGGGAGGATCCCGCGTGCCCGCGGAGCGGCTGGGCTCGTGGGCTCAGTGGGCCGTGGCCGCTGAGCCTACGCGTCCGGAGCCTGTGCTCCGCGGCGGGAGGGACCACAGCGGTGAGAGGCCCGCGTACCGAAAAAAAAAAAAAAAAAGCACACACAGGAGCTTTACAGAGCACGTGGGGATATACCAATGTAACTTTTATGGGTGGTTTAAATTGTTTAATTAGTATAAATCTTCCTTTAAGATGAAATGCATCAAAGGATAAACAGATGGCTGTCGACTAAGCATTCAATAAACTGGCTTACTACTCTTTAACGTTAGCCATGCAAGCAGAATGCCTGCTTGATTCATTAATCCAATTGTTTTTATCCATTGTGTAATAAATGAGAGTGGTTCTGAAAAGATCCCATTCATACACTGCTGCCGGCCTTTCATGGCATTGATGTTTATTGTTAATCCATATTTTCTTACAGGCAAATGTAATTATCCTTTATTATGCAGCTATTAAGTGCACAGACCCACAGAATCAGAAATGGCTTCCTTCAAAATACAGTATTAAGAATGCATACACACAAGCTCGAATCGAACATTAAAAAACAACTATTCTGTCATGAGACAAATTTTATATGAGCAGTTAACTAAAATGAAATGGCAAAACCATCATAAGCTCTGAGGTTTCTGGATCCTCTTGCATCAGGCCAGTCACCCGATCTCCAGTTCACGCCTCCTTTTCTTGTCTAAGAGTTGCCAGTGAAAGCAGCATGTCTTGAGAACATCAGAGAGAAGGACGCACACTTAGAGAGCAAAGGGAGCAGGTGACCTGCACAGAGAATGGGGATGCCCAAAATTGGAAAGGAAGAGACTTCTGATCATACTAATAATCAAGATGGATCATGGAACTTGGAAATGATGACATATAGCGCAACAAAGATATATAGGCTACCGAGTAAGGGGATATTTTCTTATGAAATTAATTTTCCAGATATGCAGAATATGAATTACTCTTTAAAAGAGGGAAGAGTAGGGAATGCTAGATGAGACCCAGACTTAGAGGGTATTTTCGTCTTGTAAGGAAGGATGTAGACTAGTGGATAATGATGTCTTCCCTGGTTTTGACCGTAGCCTAGTCTAAACAAGTAATAATAAAATAAGGCATAAAAGTAGAACGAAATAAAACATCTTGATAAGCATAATAAATAACTAAAAAGAAAGAAAGTAGAAGATGATTTAAGAGAAATGGCGATACTGATTTCATATAAGTGAGGATTATGTCTAGGAAGATGAACATAGCGTCTAGGTACGCGATCCTCTTCGGGAGTAGCAGAAAAATGTCCTGGGAGCTTTTCCCCCCTGGAGCTCACAGAAAGTAATTCTCTACGTGAGGCAGGGGTACAGTGCCAGCAAGAACAGCCAGTGCTTTGGCAACCTGTGTTGAATTGGTTGAGAAGTTTGCTTTTTGGTTCCTTGAAACTCTATCAAATGTCAATGTCATTTAGAGATGTAAATAAATAAATAATGAATGAATGAATGTTTATCACAGAATGATAAGGCTCCACCACATCTGAAAAAGTGAAGCCTGTGGCACCAGAACATTAGACTCCTCTCTTCTGTATGATCTACTTGGTGCAGAACCAGGAGATAGGCTTTAAATTCATCAATTTGAATTAAGTAATGCAAAAAATAAGGTTCACTCATCTTCTACTTGTTTATTCTATATAGCTCATCAGAGCTTGAATTCATGAAGCTGGTCAGAGAAGGCACCACAGAGTGTTTTTCTTATATCAGATAAGTCAACTAGCGAAAGAAGGAGAGAGAGAGAAAAATAAACCCTGAGCACATCATCAGATAATCAAAGACCAGGTTGTCCTGCCTTCCCGGTTTCATTTAATCTCGATATCTCTAAGGCTGATGATGCTGAGTGCGTATAAACTATAGACTCAGAGAACAAGAACGACTTCACAGACTGTCTCACCCAGTCTTCATCTTTCACAGATGAAGAAACAGGTCCCCGAAAAGGTGAAGAGCCTTGTACAAGATCACACAACAATTTAACAGCAATCAACACGAGAATTGTGGTCTTCTGACTGCCAGGCCACCCTCATTCCACTGCAACACACTGTTTTTCAGTGAGAAATGTCTCGTTTGATCTGTTTCATTTATGTATCTGGTCATGGAATGCCCACACTGACCATAGCAAATGAGGCTGGGTGGCAGTTATAATAAATAGCACATTCTCTAAGCATGTCACCTTTCTGTGCAAGTCACGTTTATCCCCTCTGATAAGTCATCTTCACCTTGTGCATTATAAAACATCTCTTAGAATTAATTTTAAAAAAAACTTAAAAGTCACCATTTTCCAGCATGACCTGTGTCACCAAAATCCTGCTCTCTATATTTAAAGTAATATTTTATAGAAGAGTAGTGACTTTTTCCAGCTAAAAACCACAGGCTTTTCATAGATATCAAATGTTGGTTAAATGGGATTTTTACAGCCTGGCCTGAGAGATCAGACACATCTAGATTGTAAAAGTTAAGACACAGCCAGGTAGTAAATCAACCGTATCTCAAAAAAATCTGGAAATGTTTTTAAGGCAAATATAAGAATAAAATATATATAAGAATAGCTAGTGTTTACTGAGCTTACACCCTTCACGAAATGGATCACAGACCTAAATGTAAAATACAAAATATACAATTCATAAAAGATATCATAGGAGAAAACCTAGATGGCCTTGGGTATGACAATGACCTTTAGCTCTAACACCAAAGGTACAATCCATGAAAGAAATCATTGATAAGCTGGACTTCATTAACATTAAAAACTCCTGCTCCGCAAAAGGTAACGTCAAGAGAATAAGAAGACAAGCCACAGACTGGCTTGCAAAAAATACATCTGATAAAGTACTGTTAACCAAAATATACAAAGAACTCTTAAAACAACAAGAAGAAAACAACCCAATTAAAAAATGGACTAAAAATCCTTCACAGACATCTCACCAAAGAAGACACACAGATGGCAAATGAACATATGAAAAGATGCTCCACGTTACATGCCATCAGGGAAATGCAAGTGAAAACAACAATGAGAGACCAAAATACACTTTTAGAATGGCCAAAATCCAAAACACTGGCAACGTCAAATGCTGGCGAGGGTGTGGAACAACAACTCTCACTCATCGCTGGTGGGAATGCAAAATGGTGCAGCCACTTTGGAAGACAGTTTTGTGTTTTCTTACAAAACTAAACATTCTCTTATAGAATCCAGTCATCATGGTTCTTGGTGTTTACCCTCTGGAGTTGAAAACTTATGCCCACACAAAATCCTGAAGACGGATGTTTATAGCAACCTTATACAAAACTTGGACGCAGTCAAGATGTTCTTCAGTAGGCAAATGGATGAAAAAAAAAACTGTGGTCCGTCCAGACAATGGAATATTATTCAGTGCTAAAAAGAAATGAGCTCTCAAGCCATGAAAGGACATAGAGGAACCTATGTTCATTTTACTAAGCGAAAGAAGCCAATCTGAAATGGTTACATACTGCATGATTCCAACTATATGACATTCTGGAAAGGGCAAAACTATGGAAACAATAAAAAGATCAGTGGTTGCAGGGGTGATATGGGGGTGACGGATGAATAGGTGGAGGACAGAGGATTTTTAGGACAGTGAAAATACCCTGTATGATACTATAATGATGGATACATATCATTATACGTTTATCCAAAGTCAAAGGAAAGTACGACACCAAGAGTGAACCCTAATATAAACTGTGGACTTTGAGTGGTTATGATGTGTCAGTGTAGGTTCATCAGATGTAACAAATGTACCACTCCAGTGGGGGACATTGATAATGGGGATTATGCATGTGGTGGGCAGGTGGTATATAGGGAATCTCTGCATCTTAATTTTGCTGTGAACCTAAAACTGCTCTTAAAAATTATCTTAAAAAAAAAAAACAGGTTAATGATGATACTTTGCCATGTTGTTTTGAGGATTAGATATATTAGATTTGGTCAAGTGACAAAGTACACTCAATAAGCACTCAATAAATAAATAAATAATTTTATCATTACTTTTATTTATGCAACTGTTTTTATTCCAACTGATAGATTTTAAGTTCCTTGATGAAAGGCACTATATTTTACTTCCAGCATGTGCTGGAAGTTGACACGTGATAAATGATAAAAATTTGCTGGAATAATTCATTCTTAATCAAACTAAATTGCCCCTAAGTGTCTATTTGCAGAAAAAAAACCCTGGTTGCTTCAATTCAGATGCAGAATATACACTGCTTAGCTGTGCCCAGATCAAAGATATGTCTGTTTTAAAACTAAAGCATTGACAAATGAGAACCGTATCTAATTCTCCGATTAAGTCAAGGTACCCTCCACTTCTACTACATCCTAATTACTGAGACTGTTGATGCTTCTTCTCAGTGATCCTGGTAATAATGATCTGTTCTTTCACAGGAGAAATTTCCAAAGAAGAGGCTGTGTTGGGTAATGTGGCATATAATTCTCTTAGGGATTCCTTTTTTCTCCATGTCCCTTATTTCCTTCTTCCAGATATTTTGTCTAAGCCATTTCTAAATACTGCCGGAAATTGATTTACAGAGTCATACAATTCAAGAGCTGCATGGGATCTTAGCAATTATGCTTCATTTTGCAAGTCACTGAGATCAAAAAAGATGAAGGACTAAAGGTCACACAGTGAGGAACGAGTTTTGCAATGGAATCAAAACTACTTTTTTTGTCGTTAAAAACAAGACAACAGGCCCCAAAGGAAGTCACTGGTGCTAAGCCCCAAGTCACCAAACTGAGACTTACTACCTTAGCTTCAGCCTTTCCCAGGAATGGAATCTTAAACCTGGAAGGACCCGGTGAGCAGTGAGGAGTTCATATGTCTGATAGGTCCCTGCTGTTCCCTAAAGGAAGGTGACCTTGACACAAACCGCTCTTTGCTGGTGTAACTTCCTTGCCCTCTTTGATCCTCCACACCTTCTGCCTATAAAAGTCTTCCATTTTGTACAGCACCTTGGCTTGCCTTTCTAGCTGCTAGCTGGGATACTGCTGGATTCGTGAATCACATCTTTGAATAAAGCCAATAATATCTTTAAAATTTACTGAGTTGAATTTTGTTTTTTAAACACTATGTAAAAAATTCTTAGGGAAACAAGAAAATATAAGTTATAAAAATAGTCCCAAGGGGCTTCCCTGGTGGTGCAGTGCTTGAGAGTCCGCCTGCCGATGCAGGGGACACGGGTTCGTGCCCCCGTCCGGGAAGATCCCACATGCCGCGGAGTGGCTGGGCCCATGAGCCATGGCCACTGAGCCTGCGCGTCCGGAGCCTGTGCTCCGCAAAGGGAGAGGCCACAACAGTGAGAGGCCCGCGTACCGCAAAAAAAAAAAAAAAAAAAATTGTCCCATGAAGCCATTACAGAAAACAAAGCAAAACAAAAACCTCTCTCTGCTGATTTGGAAATCGTAGAAGCAGCAAAATATGAAAAAACAAATGAAAAATAAGGACAATGAATAAGATTAAATGTAATTCCACTAGCAAAATAGAAACATACAAGAGGAAAAGTTTCGTGTTTTTTTTTTTTTTTTCCTTCAGAATGCGTGTGAATGACCCAAGTGAAGCAATGGGCATCCTGTTCTCTTTTAAGTCGTCTTTTTCCTTCCCATGTTTCAGTTCTAATCCTGCATCTTTCTTGTATTTGAAAACCAAGTCAGGCGCCGAACACGTCACACACTTGGGTCTGCTGCCATGGATCAGGGTACCTCACACAGCGCGGCTTCCTCTTTCCCTTGCTTAACCTTTTCTTTCTTAATCCTTTCCGATCTGAGTCCACCCATTTTTTTATTTCTAAGCAATTAATTTCTTGGCTGGGGCGCCATCCACAGGTGTGGATGGCTGGCAGCGCGCTGATGGGCTCCATCTGTTGGCTCCTGATAACGGCCTCCTGGGGGCTCCCGGGTGCTGTCTCCACACTCAGAAAAGCCAGCAGCATCCCCGTCTATCTGCAGGCAGGCGACAAAAGCCCTGCAGCTCACGCAGTTATTCAACAGGAACAACTGGTTACAGACAGCACGTTTAGGGAGACAGTTGGGAGTCTCTGGAAGGGGGGGACAATGGTCCCACACTGAGTGATGCTTCCTACCAAGTCCACGGTACATTTTTCCCTCTTTGGGAAAAAAAAAAGACTGGATGGGGAAACGGGAAATTTGTGATCATTCTAGGGGGAAAAGTTGTAATTCCTGACTCTCCTTGGCTTCACACTTTAAAAAAGAAAGATGAGGGAAGGGGGAATTATAATAATTATAATTGAGTTGTGATGTAAATAAATGAATACAGAAATGGTAGGGCTGGCGTCAGAGCCTCTGGAAAGATTTGGTTGGAATGGTGGGTTTTTCTTGGAAAAAGCATGGGATGTTGTCTGAGGGGCACCAAAATGCAGGTGACACTCCACTTCTACAAGAAGGTGAGTTAGGTGTGCGTTCAGGGTGGGTGGGTGGAGATAAAATGAAAATCACTTTAACTGTAAAACAGATATTCCATAGGCTATGGAGGATCGAGCCAAAGATTTTCAAATCAGATAGATTTTTAACTTGTTCTTAAATTATTTATAATTAGCAAATATTTCAAATTGAGGCAAATGGCTGAAGTATAATATTTGGAGGGAGTACCTGAAGCCTTAAAAAGCAAAAGATTTGTGCCTTTCTTGTCTCATTATTTTGTTCCCTTAGACACCATGTAGGGACAATTTAGCCTCATCTGAATGTACCATCCCACCCTTGCCAAAAAAAGCAATGATATTGAAGCAGTCAGTTCTTCTGCTTTGATGTATGAAGCTGATGTTTTAAAAAGAAGCAGTCTTCAATGTATTCAGTTGGATCTTTCCCCTTTCCTTATATACATTCCATCTCCGTCTCTCTCTCTCTCTCTCTCTCTCTCTCTCTCTCTCCCCCCTCCCTCTTTTCTCTTTGGAACTCAGTAAATGTTAAGTCTTCTTCTAAGAGACAAGCACATCCGAGACCTTTTCGAATCCAAGCTTCTGATAACAGCCTGTCC
The DNA here is from genome assembly GCF_963455315.2 of Globicephala melas. NCBI lineage: Eukaryota > Metazoa > Chordata > Mammalia > Artiodactyla > Delphinidae > Globicephala > Globicephala melas. The sequence continues at coordinate 10,235,866 of NC_083315.2, forward strand.
TCATGGACACTTCAGACCCTCTGTTGCACCCTCTGACATGTATCCAAACTCCTCCCTTAGTGCTTTCATCTACTTCAGAAGACAATCTATATGGAGATTTGAGAATCCCTAATGGGTAAGGAATTTAAATGCATATTGGCTAATAATCATATAAAATGACTTCTTAACCCCTTTCACAGCTGATGGTTAGAAGATGAATATATTTCAATAAGCCTTTCTTTTCTACTCTTAGACTTAGGACTAACGCCATCTACTGGAAAGAATCTGAGGTGAAACAAACAGAACAGACAATTAAATTCGTCTAAACAGCACCAACCCTTCTGGACTTTAAGTATAAAAACAAATTCAAGATGCAATCACCCACATCCACACTAGGGAGTAGGGTGGTGCGGGGCAGGTATTTTGGGTGACATGGCACTAAATAACTAATTTACGTTTACAATTGATTATTTGCATGAGAGACATACATTTTCATGGTCGTGATAATTGACAAGATTCAGGTGTCTGTAAATACTGCTTTCTTTTTTTAATCTCTATGATTCAATTTGATTTTTGCTTCTTGGTGTCCAATTCTGTTCTTGGCAGAAAGTATAATCTGGTCGCTTCTGAGTTGTTCTTCTATCCAATTTCTGTCAATCCATCTCTATACCTTATTTTGTTTTCTATTCTACATTCCAATCCGAGGTCTGATTTCCACAACTCTCAAAGGCAGTCAGGTGAAAGTTCTGCCTTTTTCCTACCTCTTCCTAGAGGGTGAAGAGAGGGAAGTATCAAAGTTCAGGGGAAATGAATGTATCAGTGCATAGGGTTCGTCCATAGTCACATGTCTCTCACTATAGATGGTAATTGCTTTGGCTGAGACTCTGCCCCAACCTCAGCTCTGAGAACATGGGAAACTCAGGGTTACCAAGGGGTACAACACTGCCCTCTAAGCCCCTCACCATCATCTCTGTGAGATACCAACTACCAGAGAAGGAACTGAACAGACGCTAGTGTTCTAGTTTTCTCAAGGTGTGGAGCACTTTCCCATCATCCCCTGTACCCACGAGAATTTGAGGGGGTTGAGTGGAAGAGAGAAATTTTCTTCTGCCATAAAATCTCCCTCCCTTGTTTCAGGCCTTATTGTCTCATGCCCAAAGCATCTCCTTACAAAGCTAAAGAGTATGGAACAGTCTCTATAGTATCATGGGTGTTCTTGGTTTAGCTGCCAGTTGGGTTTGCGGGGGGCGCCCACATATTCCAGACAGGCAGAAAAAAGCACACTTCCCCATGTTACATCAGAAGCGTTGTTAATATACGCTGCTAAGGATGAAAAGTCTGAGGTCCCACATTAGAATAAAATATATTACTATGTATTTGAGACAGTATGTGTACTTTATAATCTAAATTCCAAAAGTAGAATAAAAAATTCAAGGACAGTGAAGAAACCAGGCAGATCTGCTTAGAGATGTAATTTAAAGGTAGATTTTTATAAACGTATAACGGAAAGTAAACATATGAGTCGTTATGTAGCTTTGAACACTTTGCACTTTTGGTTTGCTCATATTTGGGAGAAAATCGGCCTGTTTAGGAGTACTACCATACATGACATAGGGGACATTCAAAGACTCCCACGTTAAATAAAGCAACACTGTACTGAAAGGTCAGGCCTGAGGTGGTCCCCAGGTAGAGGACACTGTAAAAAGAACTTCCCTAAAGCAGGTGGAAACCTGGGAGGACTCAGGAAAGGAAATAAATGAAGGTTTTTTTTCTGGTCTTGAATCAACATCTAAGTCTAAGCTTGATGTTTGAGAACTTCTGGGGACTGTGGTTTCCCAGCTGACTCAGGTTGAGCTGATGGTGGCAATAAAGCCTGACACTAAAGAATTTCCCCTAAGAAAAGGCAGCAGCTTCTTCTCCTGAGTTTTGGATTGCAGCCACTAGCTCAGAGAGAGGCTTATATCTCTCCCTCACTCTTCCTACAGCCCCCGGAGTCAGGGAGTAGAATGGGGCATTGATATTTGCATAATGTTCTACAGAATGAATATCTTAATGTAAATTCTTTTCCTTTCTACATTACTTGAGATCCCTTCCTAAATATGTCAATTTGTAGGAACAAAGAAAAAGATTCTCAGTAAATACCCATTGTATTAGTAAGCTGGGGCTAATAAATTACCATAGACTGGATGCCTTAAACAACAGACATTTATTTCTCACTGTTCTGGAGGCTGAGAAATCAGTGATGAAGATGCTGGCAGATTGCATTCCATTGAGAACCTGCTTTCTGGTTGGCCATCTTCTTGCTGTGTCCTTACATAGCAGAGGAAGAGAGACAGAGAGAGAGAGGGAGGGAGAGAAAGTGAGAGGGAGGGAGGGAGGAAGAGAGAGAGAAAGAGAGAGAAAGCTCTCTGGTCTCTTCTTATAAGGTCACTAATCCCATTCACAGGGGCTCCACCCTCATGACCTCATCACCTCCCAAAGATTCCACCTCCTAGCACCATGACATTGGAAGTTAGAATTTCAACATATGACTCTTAGGAGGACACAAACACCCACTGACTGACTGACTGAGCAAATGCTTGAATAAAGTTGCTGCTCAAGCCAGTCTCTGCTGTCAAATTGTTCTCCTTGTCCTTGCACTGTCCTCTTTGGCTCCTGAATTCTAACATTTAAGCCTGGTTTGATTAGCTAAGCTGGGAGGGATCTGTTGGTTTTTACAATCAAGCCTCCACTTATCATTTTAGCCAGAAGTTTCTCAACTATGTTCACAAAGAGGATCACTGGTGAGTGTGTATTTTATCAGATGAGTGTAATTGGTTGCCCCCTTTCTCTTATATCTTTATTAATTCAATAAGTTAATTTAATAATTTTTTTTCCTATCTTCCTACCAAGTTCAAATTGTGTCTTAAAATTAGGCCTGTTGTTGGTTGTACTTAACCAAACCCACAAGCCAAACCCAGTACTCTCTCTGCACCAATACCTCCATCGCTTGAAACTGACCATCGTGAAGGTGTTTACACCATGGAAACTGTCAAATGCCACTCATCAGGATTCTGTCCTCTCCTAGACCTTATTGTCAGACGTTTCCCTTGGATGTGCAGAAGTACAAATTAACCAACAGGCTTCTTTTGCAATATGGCCTCAAACGATAAATCCCAAGGATGCGGGTCCAGGGAGATGTTGTTGGTTGGAAATAGGTTGGGAAATCATGAAATGTGACACAAGATGGAATTCAGATGCTCTAGTATCTGAATGCCCACTGGCATCTCCTCAATTTCCAACTCAAGGCTTGGAAAACTGAATGTTTATGAAGAGAAAGTGGTTGCTTTGATCAACTGCTAACAGTCTCAGAGACTAAGCAAGATAAAAGTTACCTGGTTTATGAGAGACATCATAATGCTGAGAGTTGTAGCTGGACAAATGACAGCATGAGAGCTATTAAAGTAAAATGAATACACAAATGCTCATTCACAACTTACACTAGGGACTTAGAATATACAAATTATACTACGTTAGACATTACTATATGTTAATAATGTATATAATGATATGCATTATCCAAATATTACATAATAATACACTACTATATTTATCTTGAATATACTACAATATAGAGATAGAAATATCTTTAATAGAAATAACTTTAATAAAATATCTGTAATAAAATATCTCTACTAAAGATATTAAGGTAAAATCAATAAGCAAATGCCCATTGATGATTTATACAAGGGATAAGAAATAGAAACTGTAATGCCTCTTCTCAAGGGTGATGCTACTATATGTGGTGGAAACACATCAGGTTCTTCCTGTGGCTTTGCGCCCACTGGCTGTGACCTTGGTCATATCTTTTAACATCTCTGGATTTCACTTTTCTCATCTGTTAAGTGAGATCCATGCTCTCTGAGATTATACTCTGAGGAATAATTTTGTTTAGCTATAAAAAGAATCATAGATTCCAAGCCTAAAAGAAATCAGTATGATTGCAATTATTTACAGGTGTGTTTGTGTGTGTGTGTGTGTGTGTGTGTGTGTTCATTTCTCCCTAAAGTTTGAACTTCTTTAAAATACAGATAATGTGTCTTTCATCCATATAGTCCCAGTACTGGACTCGTTGGATGTTCAGTGAATGTTGAATGAATGAATGAAGAAAAAATGCCTCCATAATAAATCAGGGAACAGGTATAACAGAAATGAAGTTGTGGACCTATGGAGAAACTGGGCAATCCTCTTGCACTTTTCCATTTAGTTTTCATGGAGACCCTATTGGTATGAAAAATGTATGCTGTTTCCTCAGATTCTGGGGAAAGTTGCTGAGCAAAGGTATTTTTCTATGAGCTTTCTTTGTACCTTTTGTCAAATATTTTTAAAAGAAATTCTGCAGTGAAGTGCCTGAGTTTACTTTGATTTTTGCAAACAATTAGCCCATTAGCTTTGACCTTGCAATACCCAGGGGTAAACATTCTGAACATCAATAGAAGATCTACGCAGACAGCTCCGTGAGAAAGTGGGTAGAATCTGCCCTGGGTGTAGAGCATTTTCGGAAGTTCCTTGGCCGACTGAACCTCTGCTATTAACTTTGTCACAACCTTACCTTTCTTCTCTTTAGTGTGGCAGGACCAAGATCTGGCTAATCGAGCATTTTATTTCAGTGTTTTGTCAAACTGATTTAATTGATTCCAATTACACAGGTCATATTCAACCCGAGCCGTAAATGTGCCTTTTCACATCAACGCCTGCTGAATTTGTCTTCCTTTGTGATGTGGCTCACACATTTGCTCCATTCTGCTGGGTGAGCAAACAGTTAAGTGTCTTGCAGTTTGCTTTGACACCCGGGGTTAGAAAGGAAACAAGTCATTTATCCTCAAAAGCCCCCGTGAGACATGAAAGAGGGTGTGCTGCTTTTAAATAGATTTCCGTAGCAAAGTGCGCAGTCATTTTAAAGCTAGTGACAGTGACGTACTTTGAGAATTATTCATTTCTTATCTGTCAGCCTCTACCTTTCGATTTCTTTCATCTTTCCTTCTAGTTCCCAACAGTGAAGGCCAAGTTGACTCAATGCTGCCCCCAAGTGTGATTTCAGAACATGGGCCCAGAAAGAAAAAAGCAAAACAAAGAGCATAAAAAAAGAAACTCATTGTCAGAATTCATGGTATATCTTGAATTGTTCTTCATTGCTATTTAAAGAGAATACGGGTGGGAGGGAGGGAGATGCAAGAGGGAAGACATATGGGAACATATGTATATGTATAACTGATTCACTTTGTTATAAAGCAGAAACTAACACACCATTGTAAAGCAATTATACCCCAATAAAGATGTTAAAAAAAATAAATAAAAATAAAGAGAATACGTTATGCAATGAAATAGACAACAAATATCTTTGGAGAAGCTTCTCTCTGCAAAGCCCTGGGCTATGTATAGTGGATACAAAGAAATAAAAGATGATCCAAGCTTTTAAAGGCTTTTAAACAAATTAAACAGACAAGAATGGATTAAAGGTTAAATAAAAACGACTAACAGATGTCACCAGATCTATTAGATGAACTGTTAAAATAATGGCAGAGCAATCTAACCAGTGTAGCTGATTTTTAAAAATACAATATACGATACTATTTTCCTAGGCACTATGCTAAGTCCTTTGCATTCATTATCTCCTTGAATCCACACAATAACCCCGTGGAGAAGGTAATAGCGTACCTTCTAATTTTTTCCTTGAATTAAACTGAGGCTTTTAGCTGAGAGCAAGGTCACCTAGCAAAGGCGTGGGAGAGCTGGGACTCGCCTCAGGTCTCACTGGCCCTTTGCTCTTCCCTGAGATGCTTTAGGGCCTCAGATGCTAGGGAAGGGCGCCATCACCCAAGCAGAGCTGGCCCAATGGGGTTTTCCATGGATGTGGGGTTTCCGTGGCTGTTTAAGCTCCCATAAAACTCGGAAAGCTTTGAAAAAATGAAGTGAGGAATCAGGGAGGCCCCAGCTTTTAAAACAAAGCCAGCAGCACTGTTTGGTTGTTCAAAGGAACAAGAGGTGTTGTTTTTGTTTTTTTAAGATTGATTGATTGATTGATTAATTGACTGATTTATCGCTGCATTGGGTCTTCGTTGCTGCACGCGGGCTTTCTCTAGTTGCAGCCAGCGGGGGCCACTCTTCGTTGCAGTCCGCGGGCTTCTCATTGCAGTGATTTCTCTTGTTGCAGAGCACAGGCTCTAGGTGCTTGGGCTTCAGTAGTTGTGGCTCACGGGCTCAGTAGTTGTGGTTCACGGGCTTTAGAGTGCAGGCTCGGTAGTTGTGGCGCACAGGCTTAGTTGCTCCACAGCATGTGGGATCTTCCCGGACCAGGGCTCGAACCCGTGTCCCTTGCATTGGCAGGCGAGCAAGATGTTTTTAATCAGGCAGACCTATGAGCCTGGGTTTGAATCCCAGCTCAGCCACTTACTTAACTTGTGACTTGGGCAAAGTTCTTGAACCCAGCTTCCTCTCCTGAGGAGTGAGGATATAATCATCCCTGTCCCTACTAGGCATCAAATGTGTATGAGATGCATCTGGTCCCAAGACCATGAGGGCCAAAGATGTGATTTCAGAACATGGAATCTCTCTAGGGGAATATTTATAACACATTCAGGCTACTGGAGATGTCACAATTTTATAGATTATGCTACTACAGATTTATACTTTCAAACCACAGCCTAGGATGTATTAGTTTCTTTCCATATATGTATCTGATCTAATCCCTACACAACTGGGAATGTAGCTGAGGAAAACACACAAGACGACTATAAAAGATAAAAAGAAAAATCACCAAGGTCTTTATAGATGAGATTTATAGCTTATATTTATGAGTGTCTCTAAGCCATTCATTGCCATATGTAAAGTTAAGTCATGTCCAGGGAAACACAGATTATTACATTGTTCTGCTTTGCTCAAATATTTTCTAAGATGTTATTGCCTTAACACGGTGCTGTGGGCCCCTGGGTCCTATTCTGTATTGTGGCAAAGTGCTTCTCTTGGAAAGCATATTGTCAGTGCTATACAACTTCAGCACTTTTAAAATTGCTTTTGCTAGATGTGCGATTTCCCTGCTGACTTGAAATAGTTAACTTGCTTTCTGAAGTACCCAGTTTGGGCCTGCGCCGTGACTCAGGCTGTGCCTGCATGCGGAGATGGAAATGATCTAAGCAGTTTGGTCAACTGCTCTTGACATCACGGGGCTCTTTCTGCCTGGGTGAAACTTCCCTTTTGCTGAAAATTGCAGAAACCAATAGGCCCCAAATCATCCCAGTGAGATTTGCTTGAATTTATAGTTCCCCTTTTAAAATAATTTTTTATTTTGAAAATAACCCAATAAACAGTTTTACAAAGTCTAGCGGAGAGAGTCGGTATTTATGTCTGTTTACCCGGGGCGTTCAATTCATAGATTCATGTTTTTCATCAGTGAAGAGTCTATTTAGTTTACATGAACTTTCTAGAAGAAGGAGAAGAGGGCGGGGGGGGGGGTGGGGAAGGGAGGAAGAATTCCCTGACATTGTACTTTCATTCCAAAGGAAGGTGGAATTTTGGTCCCTACTGCACTAGAATTTCCTGTGTAATAATCTGTGAAATTCCCATAGATTTCTAACTCACTCACCTTATTCTTCCACAGTTTTTGTCTCCCTTCAGGGCTCACTTCTCTTCTTCCTCAGATTAGATTCCATGGCCCATCTTGCACGCATTACAAAATCTCTTGCTCCTTTTTCCCTTCAACCATACTTGCCTGGCCAAACCTCTATGTGGATTCAACCCACTTCTCTGCCTATTTCACTCTTGTATCCAAGGGGCTGAGTACGGCTGAAGAAAAACACAACAACGCTGGCTGCATGGCTGTGAATTTATGAACCCAAACTTCCAGGGGCCTCAGCATTGCCCATCCATCCTGCATCCTGGATTCCCTCACCTATACTCACGCCTTCTCTCTAACAAAACTTCCTTCTCACTCTCAGCTGATTATTTGCCTGATGACGGAAATGATCAGAAAAGACCTTTCACTTCTTCCTGTCTTTAACTTTACTAATCCACCTGCATCTTTGCCCATAATCCTCTCTTCCCTCCCCTGACGATGGATGAACTGCCTGTAGCTTTGTCTGAGGTCAGCCCCTCCTCTCATGCACTGCCTTCCATCCCCTCCCTCCTCCTCAAGGTTGATGCTCCTACAAAGAAATTAGTTTCCTTTCTTCTTACCTCCTCTTCAAGCTACTTTTCCATTTCTTTGTTTCTTTTATGGAGAAATTCCCTAAAACATTTGTCTTTGCCTGCTCTGAATACTTCCTCACTTCCCATGCTCTCTTAAATACATTCCAACACTTTTCACCCGCATCTTGCCGAGAAATCACTCTCATCCGGGTCTCAAGGACTCCTGCGGTACAGAGCCAACACTGGGTTCTTGGCCCTGCCCTGCCTTGGCATCTCAGGCCCATCCGACACAACGCACAGACATGGAGACTCCACAGATCTTCATGAATGAATGACTGGACGAGCGTTGGGAATGTGTTCTTTCTCTCTATCAATATAAAGCTCCTCTACTGTGACGTGTTCTATAAACATTCAATCCATAGTAATTATTACGATCTATAGCCTCTTTTGATGGTTTTGAAGATGGTCTTTGTCTATTGACCCCGTACATCTAACTCTCGTTTAGAGAGCTTGATCTTACCAGCTCAAGATTTGGGTTTAAGAGTATTCTAATCAGGGACTTCCCTGGAGGTCCAGAAGTTAAGACTCCAAGCTTCCACTGCAGGGGGCACGGGTTCCATCCCCGGTCGGGGAACTAAGATCCTGCCTGCATGCCTTAAGGCGGGGCTCCCTCCCCCCAAAAAAGAATATTCTAATCAGTGTTATTTACTAACATAATTAGTGTCAAAAGTTCAGAAATAGCAGAAGTAAAACTAATGAATCACTAAAGTAGTAGTAGGAAGAGGTCATTGTGCAGACACCAAACACCCAGTCTGCAAACCAGGACTACTCAGCCGAAACATGGAATTTGTTACAAAGTAGCTTACGCAGCAGGAAGGCAGTAACTGTTCATTCTTCACAGTGATTGGTCATAACATTAGAGTTTTCTTCAAAGATAGGGAATCGATTAGTGGTTATCTCCTATCGATTTGGGGAAGTAGTTTGTTTTGCTTATGATTTCCAGAGGCAGAAGCAAGAGATGACCCAGGTCAAATCAGTCTTGCAAAATAAGCGACGTCAAGCTTTGCTTGTCTGACAAAGCTGGTCTTGTCTGCTCAGGGACTTTTCAAGGCTGGCCTCTGTTTTTTTATTTTAGCATTAGTAGTTGAATTTCATGCAATTGCTCATCTTGCTATGGGAAACACCTAGAGTTTAGCTCACTCCAGAAAACCTGACTATTCTGTTATACACGTTTATTTTTTCACTTTAAGAAATGTTAATTTTAATAAACTGTTTTGTGGATTGCTACCTTCATTGCTATTAACTGTGATTTTATTTAACTAACTAAAAAAGAATAATTTTAAACAGGGAAATTGAAATATCAAGATCTCTAATGTCCCTAGAGTGACAACTGAAATAAAAAGTCAGTAAGAATAAACCATTTGTGAACTGCTCCCAATTACAGAAACATCCAATTCTGAGAGGTGAGAAGCAACCTCCCCCTTGATTTGCTAGTATTTCCCTCTGAAACCTGAGAACAGCTTCTCATTGTCCCGGCCTACCCTTTTGTCCTTCTCCAGATTCAGGTTCAAGAAAGACAGAGATGGGTTCTTGTGACTTGAGTCATTCTGTCATTTCTAATCACAGAATGCCAGCTCAGAAAGTGGCTGGGATGCAGAGGAGCTGACCTGCTTTGGCTCTGAGTCACTAAGAGAAAAATCCACATAAAAACAGGAGAAACAATTATTTGCGAAGGTGTTCCCTGCGGAGAGATACGTTTATGCAACCCAACCCTCACCTTGCTCATGAAATGTGTGCCTAGGGTCACATATAAATTGATTTCTTGGAATTCAAACACTTTTCCCCAAAAAAAGTGCTGTTATTTATGGTCCTAGGTGAGGGAAAATCCATTTATCTCAGCCATAACAATATTGGTTGAGTTGATATCAAAGAACAAATGCTGAAGTGAAGAGAGAGAGAGAAGAGGGAATTTCAAACTTTCTTGAGTCCAGGGCCAGCCTAAATTAAAAAATACTTAGCATTTGGCATTGGTTTTCCCCACCTCCTTTTTTGAACCCTTCTCCCTGCTGTCCTGAGCACTGCATTGTTGCTCTTACCCTTTCTTCCAAAGGGACTCAGACTCCAAAATTATTTCCTATGCTCCCCCTTACCCAAATGATCATTCCCTGGGCACTTTTGGTCCCCATTAAGGCATCAGGAGCCATGCAGATTGATTCAACTAATTAACTTTACAGTAATAGCTCTTTCAACATCCCAGAAATAGACCCATTTTTTCTTTAAATGCATTTCTAAATGTCTGGAACATCCGAGTTTCTCAAAGCAAAGTGAGAAAGGAAGTTTTGCAGGTCTATTTCGCTTATGCTATTTCTGTCCATTTTAGTTCTGTTCTTCCCTTTCCTTCTGAAATATGTAAACATGTAGGTCATCTTCACAACTTGGCAGCAGTACTAGGTGGTGAAGCGGGGGTGAGAGGTGGGGGTGTGAGGACATAGCAGCATCTTCTCTGAAGGACTGAGTTGTTTCTAAGTTAGATACCGCTTCAGTCCCTTCGGCTCTGAAAGTCTCCCTGTATTGATACAACTTTCCAGCCTAAGGCTAAGCCTTTAGGTTTCTCTTCAAATCCTTTCTACAGCTTCATTAGATAACTACTGTCAGAGGAGTGAAGTGAACACACGGAAAAAAACGAGCTTCCTTAGTGATTAATTGAGATTGGTCCATATTTAATCCCAGCTCTCAACTCAGACTTTATAATTTAAACATCACTAATACTCTTGATTTGTCAACCACTTCTACAGGCTTTGAACTAAGAGCCTAGGTTAGCTTTCGAATTAAGCAGGCAGCCTTAGCCTCAGATCTTCAATTTGGTGTGAGTGACTCGGTGGCTAAATCAAACAATGTGTCAAGAAGCAAATTGGCTTCCCTGGACCTCAGTCACTGATAATAAACCAGACAATTTTTCTTTAACTTCTTTGGGCTAATTCCCCAGTACCCTGACATGCTAATTTCCATAAATATATTTCGGGTCTCAAGTACACAAGTCACTTTCGGTATTACTACAGAAGAATGTGTGTGACATCCCGTAACACTTTTTGAAAATAAGTATGTAACCAAAAGGTGATAATTTAGATGGCCTTCCTCACATCACATATTTTTGGTGACTCTGGTACCACCTGTGCACTAGGAGAACACATCATACTTATTTGTGATCTTCAGCAGAGTGGGAGTGGCAATTTTATATTAAGAGGACAATTTCCCCAACTACATTTTCATCTTGAAGACCTGCCTTAAACTCTTTGTCTGTGAATAAGGTTACTCAGCTAAAAAGCAGTTGTATTTGCTTAAATATTACAGGGAGGCAAGTCATCAAATTCTGATAGACTCCTTAGAGAAACGTAAGTAGCATTTACTTATTCAGATAGTTAAATCAAATTTAGATGGAAAGAATGTACTTGTAGTTCTGAAATAGTATTTTAGCACCATAATATCTTTTTGAAAACTCCTAATGCTAATGTTCATAAAATATAAATCCAATATGATCTGAAGTAGCAAGAATGATTTGAAATTAAGTCACTTCTCATAATTCAATATCATACTCATCCATATAAATGAGAACATTTGAATTTTCATGACTTCTTTGTCAATCTGAATTTAACATCGTCATCTCAGTTCTGTGTCAGAGTTAACTGAAAAACAAAAACTCTAGGCTGAATGCTATTCTATAAAATACTAAAATGTCAATTCATTGTACTTGAGGGATGGGAGGAAGAAAATTAGACGTCTGTGGCTAATCAGGTGCCCTGCGTAATGGATAAACTTTGAATAATTATTCGTCACGATGATGAAGAATAATTAAATCAGCTATCACGCCATTTTCAGCAGTGCAAAATTATTAAAATATAAGGAGAAGAATTTAAGTTTTTCCCAAGGAAAAATGTCAGGAAGAAAGTATCACCTGGGATTTGGCTTGGAAATTAAACCCTGGCAAATAACTTGTGGAATGAGTGGAATTCACAGGACACACAAACTAAACAAACCGGTGGCTTTGTATAGACATGTTTATTGAAAATGTCTCACCTTTGAAATTTTTTCTCTTGCCTTTGATGTTCTCCTGGCAGAACAATAAAATTCTTTCTGTACGTGCTTAACAGAATAGCAAAGTTTTCACTCTAGAAGTTTATGGAAATCACTGTTGGGGAGAGTAGAGGGAACATTGCCTATGACCTTGTTTTTACAGGTTTGTTCTTCTTGAAAACAAGTTTCATGATCCATCACCAATTGTCCAGGTATTTTTCTAGAGTGAAACTTTTAAGATGATTCCTTCTTATCACTCTCCAACCTGCAATTTTTATATGTTACATTCATTTTCACCTCATGATAACAACTGCATCTCAGTTCCTATGAAGAGTTAGCTCCATATTGTAAATCTGCCTTTTAGAGCTCCACAAAGCCATGAAGTCATCAGTTTCCCCAAGTTCACATTTCAGTCAAATCAATTGTGTGGAAAATCAAGCAGTCTGGCAACATTGCTAAAGGGTATGGTCCAAGTTCCATGTGCTTTTTTTTTTTTAATAAACTTTTAATTTTAGAATGGTTTTAGGTTTATAGAAAAACTCTAAAGATAGTACAGAGTTCCCATATACCCCACACTGTTTCCTCTATTATTAACATCTTATATCGCTACAGTACATTTATCAGAATTAATGATCCAATATTGACATATCATTATTATCTAAATTCCATACTTTATTCAGATTTCTGTAGTGTCTACCTAATGTCCTTCTCTGTTTTAGGATTCCATCCAGGATACCACGTTACATTTAGTTCTCTGTTTCCTTAGACTCCTCTGGACTGTGACAGTTTTTTTAGATTTCCCTTATTTTTGATTGATGTTAGCAGTTTTGAGGAATACTTAATGGCTGGGTGTTTGTAAACTGTCCTTCAATCTGAGTTTGTCTGATGTGATTATCGTGATTAAATGTGTCATGGGTTTTTGGGAGGAAGAATTTGGAGATAAAGTGCCATTCTATCTTGATTACTGTAGCTTTGTAGTATAGTCTGAAGTCAGGGAGCCTGATTCCTCCAGCTCCATTTTTCATTCTCAAGATTGCTTTGGCTATTCGGGGTCTTTTGTGTTTCCATACACATTGTGAAATTTTTTGTTCTAGTTCGGTGAAAAATGCCAGTGGTAGTTTGATAGGGATTGCATTGAATCTGTAGATTGCTTTGGGTAGTAGAGTCATTTTCACAATGTTGATTCTTCCAATCCAAGAACATGGTATATCTCTCCATCTATTTGTATCATCTTTAATTTCTTTCATCAGTATCTTATAGTTTTCTGCATACAGGTCTTTTGTCTCCTTAGGTAGGTTTATTCCTAGATATTTTATTCTTTTTGTTGCAATGGTAAATGGGAGTGTTTTCTTGGGGAGATCAGCTCGGTGCTTTGTGACAACCTAGTGGGGTGGGATAGGGAGGGAGGGAGACACGAGGGGGAAGGGATATGGGAACATATGTGTGTGTGTGTGACTGATTCACTTTGTTATGAAGCAGAAACTAGCACACCATTGTAAAGCAATTATACCCCAATAAAGATGTAAAAAAAAAAAAGTGCCATTCTATCAACATGACTTATCCCTGATGTTCACCTTGACCACGTGCCTGAATATGTCAGGTTTCTCCACTATAAAGAGGCTCTTAATATGTGTGCAGCCCACACATAAGGAGTAGAGAGTCATCCTCCACTTCCTTGAGAATTAAACTTTTTTACATTTAAAACAATTCTATTTAAGATAGCATCCAAATAAAATACCTGAAGCTGTAACACTATTAGGAAAATAAAATACCTGAAGCTGTAACACTATTAGGAAAAAAATAAGAGAAAAGCTTCGTGACGTTAAATTTGGCAGTGATTTCTTAAATATGGCATCAAAAGCGTAGAGGCAACAACAGAAAAAAGATAAAATGGACACCATCAAAATTAAAATTTTGTGCATCAAAGGACACTATTAAGAGAGTGAAAAGACAACCAATAGAATGGGAGAGGATGTTTTAAAATCATATATTTGATCAGGGATTAGTGTTTACTGTACATGAAGAAGTCCTACAACTCAACAACAACAAAAACCAAACAGCCCAATCAAAAATGGGCAAAGGACCTGAATAGACATTCCTCCAAAAAAAGATCTATGAATGTCCAATACGCACATGAAGAGGTGTTCGACAACACTAATCATTAGGAAAATGCAAGTGCAAATCAAGACCACCATGACATACCACTTCACTGTTAGTATGCTTATTATATATATAATCAGGAGAAATTGCAACCCTTGTGTATTGCTGGTGAAAGTGTAAAGGGGTGCAGCCACTGTGGAAAATAATTCAACAGCTCCTCAAAAAGCCAAATGTATAATTAACATATGATCCCACAATTTTACTCCTACTTATGTATCCAAAAGAACTGAAAGCAGGATTCAAACAGATATTGTTCACCAATGTTTATAGCAGCATCCTTTACAATAGCCCAAAGGTGGAAACGCCTCAAATATCCATCAACTGATGAATGGAGAAACAAAATGTGCTATATACATACAGTGGAATATTATTTTAAGAAATGAAATTCTGGTACATGCTACAACAGGGACGAACCTTGAAAACATTGTGCTAAGTGAAATAAGCCAGACACAAAAGGACATATATTCTATGAGTCCACCTATATGAGGTACCTAGAATAGACAAATTCATAGAGACAGAAAGTAGAATAGAGGCTACCAGGGTCTGGGAGGAGGGGAATTATTGTTTAATGGGTGTAAGATGCTTAAGATGATGACAAAATTCTAGAAATGGGTAGAATTCTAGAAATGGTTGTAACAATGTTATGAATGTAATTAACATCCCTGAACTGTATGCTCAAATACAGTTTAAAGGGTAAATTTTCTACTCTGTGTATTTTGCCACAATAAAAAAAATCTGTTGACTATATTTGTGTGGGTTTATTTTTGGAATCTCTATTCTGTTCCACTGATCTATTTGTCTGTTTTTTTTTTTTTTTAATTTTGTTTATTTATTTTTGGCTGTGTTGGGTCTTCGTCACTGCATGTGGGCTTTCTCTAGTTGTGGCGAGCGGGGCCTACTCTTCGTTGTGGTGCGCGGGCTTCTCATTGCAGTGGCTTCTCTTGTTGCAGAGCACGGGCTCTAGAGCACAGGCTCAGTAGTTGTGGCTCGTGGGCTCTAGAGCACAGG
This sequence comes from Globicephala melas, assembly GCF_963455315.2. Classification (NCBI taxonomy): domain Eukaryota; kingdom Metazoa; phylum Chordata; class Mammalia; order Artiodactyla; family Delphinidae; genus Globicephala; species Globicephala melas. Next base: position 10,251,247 of record NC_083315.2, read on the forward strand.
CTCAGTAGTTGTGGCGCTCGGGCTTAGCTGCTCCGCGGCATGGGGGATCTTCCCGGACCAGGGCTTGACCCGTGTCCCCTGCACTGGCAGGCAGATTCTTAACCACTGAGCCACCAGGGAAGCCCCTGTGTGTCTGTTCTTTCATAAATATCACTCTGTCTTGATTACTGTAGCTTTAAAGTAAATCTTGAAATCAGGAAGGGTGTGTCCTGCACCTTCAATATTGTGCCCCAAGTTCTTTTCAGTCATTAATTTCATTTTGCTCTGATAGGATGACAGGAACAGAGCATTTTATTACCTGCAGGCCACCAGCCACCCTGCAAATGAAATGTACAAACTCTATGATTCTGTTTGTATGAAACAGAATTGGTTTCATACAAACAAACAGGCAAAACCAATCTAGGGGAGAAAGAGATCAGAACAGTGATTGCCTCCGATGGTAGGGCTGGGAATGACGGCAGGTTGTGTGGTGGAAGTGAAGAGTCTGTGACAGAATCCTTCCTTTCCCCAAATTCTATAACCTGACTGAGAGAGAGGAGTCATATAGGAGATGGAAGCAGTGCCAGAAAAGTAGCAAGACTGTGGCTTCATAAAAGTCAAGACGAGAAGTTGCTTTGAAAGGGAGTGGCCCATAAGCTTCAGACCTGTTTTGTTAGTTCAGGACTGAACGTTCTCCACGCTCCATGAGGTTTAACAATAAGAAGGTCATTGCAAACCTTGTAAAAACAGTTTAAAGGCCCTCGAGGTTCAGGAACAAAGCAGGGTGTCTTATGCAAATGTAAACCTGTGATTTCTGAAAATCTGACAAGGAAGCCTGAAGCAATGAAAGTAATTATCAGAAATAATACAGTGTGACTGTCGAGAATAGTAGTTTTGATTTCTGAACATGGCTCCTTCTGTTGAAAACAACCCAAGCTTGTCTCCTGTTCTATGAGATATTTCCACAACATACCAGAAAATCTCTCATAAGAATAGAGGATGTCCGAGAAGCCTTATGTATAATCACAGTTAATGACAAAGTATGGCATCATGTCCTTAAAATATATTAAGTTTACCTTCCTTCTTATTCTGGAAATGGAAACATAAGGCCAGTTCCAGGACAAGGCTATGATCTCTACATTTTCTGTAACTCCCCCTGCAGAAAAGAACAGCCATTTCTCCTCACATGTGAAAGATGTTATTCTAGGACCCCAAAAAAACTCTTCAAATTTTAAGACAATTACATACCATCTGGAAGCAGGGTAGCAGGGTCCTTACTGTGGCATACACGCTATCACCCTGTACTTTGGCCTGGTAAGCAGGCCTTTTTAACCAAGGAAAAGACCCTAGTCCTCAGTCCAAAGAGATTTTTAAGACAAAGCCTGAGGAGAAAGAACTATAAGTCATCTCATCTGCTACTTGTTAGTCTTGATTTTCTTTTAACTTTACGTCAGCCTGTGTTAATAAAAGTAGTCATTAGGATTATCGTTGCTAACATTTATTGACCATCTACTATGTCTCAGGTGTGGTTCTAAGTACTTTACTCATTATCTATTCACAAAAATCAGATGAAGTAGGTAAAATGATTATCTTCCCTTTACAGATAAAGAAACTGTGACACAGAGAGGTTAGGTAACTTGCTTGTGGGCACACAGCCAGGGGGTGATCCTGAGAAGGATGTGATTGGAGCACTCATCTAGATTTCCCTCTGCCTGAGCCACGCCCAGCCCCCGACTTCCTCGTGTGTAAGTGACTCAGGAGCAGTTGTTTCAGCTGCTGGACAACATCAAGGAACCTGTGGTTCAGGTAAAAGAACAGCCTTCCAGTTCCGCAGGCGCTGTAAGACTCAGCCTGAGGAGAAGGTTGCTAGTGTGGCCAGAACAGAAACTGCATGTCAGTGCCGTTTGCCCCAGGGTGCAGGCCTCTAATTTCTTTTACTTGCTACACTCTGGAGCCAGAACCCCACGGCACCAAGGAAATGAAGAAACAAGTATGAAGTGCTGAAAAAAAGAAAGGAAAAAAAGGAAGAAAGAGAGAGCCAGAGGGAGAGGGAGAGAGACAGAAAGGGAGAGAGATAGACAGAGACAGAAAGAAATAGGAAGGGAGGGAGGGAGGGAGGGAGGGAGGGAGGAAGGGAGGGAGGAACAAAGGAACGAAGGATGCACCTTTCAGTGAACTGCCTGACCCAGTAGAATATTCCTGCTGTAACAAATGTTCCCTTAGTTTAAAATAATACATGTTTTGTCCAAGTATTTATGTACTCAGCGTTACTACTTTTGTTCTTTGCAAACCCATAAAGAGGAAAACTCAACACACATATGTTGGAAGGGAGAGAACAGGTCAAATACTAACGTGACTGCTTAGCATTGTGGAAGGAAGAACCTGCAAAGCCCGTGTTTTCTAGTAGAGAGCCACCTAGTGGCCTAGAATGGATGCACTTATATATTTATCAAAAGCAATCGCCTCAGAGTTAAGGGTAGAAATTGGCCAGACAAGAACAGAGAGGCCTTGGCAATTTCCATCACAGTTCCCTCTTGGTCAATCTTCAGGGACATATTTTTACAACTGTAGCTGTACAATTTATCATTCAAAATGTTTTTTTCGAAAGGGCCAAATTTAGAAATTAATTTAATGGCATTATCTTGTCTCAGATCACATGTATAATGGTAAAGGTGGTAACAAATAATTTTAAAAAATAGGTAGACTCTCGCAGATGATGAAACTGGGAAAGGAATCATCAGTCAGTCGGAGATTTCCACAAATTTCCGCAAGACGGCAAACAAATGAAGATACAGTAACTGCTCCATCCAAGGAACATTACCGTCATGCCCACAGAAAGCCCGCTGTTTTTTCTATTTGTTTCCTTTTATTCCCATTCCCCACTCCCTTTCTTCCTTACCCACATGGGTGTAAGAGCTTCACTCTCAAAAAGAACAAGCAACCAAACATCCCATTTGAGGAAATCATTCAACCTTGTGGCCAAGACTGTTCCTTGCTTCTCAATATTAAGTCTCCCCCCATTTTATGGATATGTTCTTGCAAAATATGTTTTGTTGTTTTGCGTGAAAGTTTTTTTCTTTTTTCTTCATTTTAAAGTGAAGTAAATTTTGCATACAGAAAATGCACAGATCTTAAATATACAGTCAGAGTTTTTACAAATCTCTTGCAAGCAGCATACATGTTTGTTGTTTAAATGATGTTATCAGCTCTATCAAGGTCTAATTTATGTACAATAACCTGCCTCCATTTCAAGTGTATAGTTCAGTACAGTTCAGGGATTTGACAGATGGATACACCCATGAAAACACAACCATAATCAAGACTCAGATTCCCCTTGTCCCCAGACCTGCTTCATGCCACGTGCAGTTCATCTCTCCCCTACTCCCAGCCCCGAACAACCACTGATTTCCTTTTCATCACTCCAGGTTAGTTTGTGTTTAATAGAATTTTGCATAAAAGGAATCCTATAGTATGTACTCTTCTGTGCTAAACTATTTCACTCAGAATAATGATTTTGATATTCATCCCTGTGATCTGTGAATCGGTAGTTTGTTCTTTTTGCTGCTGAGTCGTATACTTTTACACGGATGCACCACAGATTGTTAACACATACGTATGTCTAGGTTGTTTCCAGTCAGGGCTATGATGAAAAAAATTTGCTATGAACATTCATAGATAAGTCTTTGTGTAAAAACATTTTTGTATGGACTTGGGGTTAATTCCTAGGAATGGGATGGCCGGATCCTATGATGGGAGCATGTTTAACTTTCTAACAGACTGTCAGTGGCAGTTCCACATTACATTCCTGTCAACCAGTTATGAGGGTTACCACTGCTCATCTTTACCTACATCCCACCTACATCTTCACCTAAAATTAAGACTTTTTAATTTTAGCCCTACTAACAGGCTATCTCATCATTGTGTTGGGCATCTCTTTGTGGTTTTCATTTTTTGCCCTAGTCAACAATAATACTGAACCTCTTTTCATGTATTTATTTGTGGGTGTGTAGACAAAAAGGAAAATAAACTAAAACCATTCACGAAAGCCCCCATCTCCCATCCCTGGCATCAGGGTGACAGACATTCATGGATGGGGGTATTTTTCCTCTTAGAATAGATATTTTGATTCCTGAGGCAAATGGTCGCACTGTCTGAAACTTAAACAATAGCAGGGCCCTGGCATTTATATTTTCTATAAAATAATAAATAGGGTAATAAAGTCATCTGAATACTCCCAACTTATCTTTGTTTTATCTCAAATATAATGAGATAATTACAGACTGAACTGTTAAAAAAAATCCTAATTCTAAAGAAGTAACCTGACAATTTTCAGGAAAACATGAAAAATGGCAGCATGGTTGGTAGCCACAAAAACTGCAAACAAGACTGAAAGTTCAAAGTGTCCAATAAATGACAATTGATTTTATAAATTATGATGCCTCTATAGCATGGAAAACTGTGCAACCCGTGAGAATAGTGCAGTGCAACATTTAATCACGTGGAAAGTTTTTCATAACGTATTCAGCCATTAAAGCTAAGTTTTAGAACTATATTTCAATATACTTTATTATGTATTTGTGTATATGTTCATTTGTGCATAGGCTAATGTATTTGCTTGTGTGTGCATTTGTTTTGCATTTATTCAGTCACGTTTGTTGCAGGATCAACCCTTTTGACTGAACACTCCATGGTAGTATAACTGGGTCCAGGTGCTCCAATCCCATGGTCAGACCTCAAACTCTTCATTTCCTGCCTTGGTTTCCTCTGGGCTCCTTCACTCCCAGGCATGCTCTCCCAACATCAGGGCGGCCAGTTATCAGAAGATCCAGGTTGACAAGCAACCAGCAGATCTTCCCTCTAGATCAAACAAAAGTTTGGAAGTGAACTCCCTTGATTTTGACCTTGTTTGGATCCTGTGCTCCTGATAGGATATGAGGAATGGAGGGGCCTGGAGCCAGAAGGGTTGACCAGCAGTCCTAGCCCAACATATAGACAATGAGTGAGGGTGGGATGACCCCAAAGTAAAACTGAGCTGAGGGATTGAAAAACCACAGACGCCTATTATATCTGTACTTATAATTTCTTACAAGATGACCTGGATTTCTTGTGTGCAAGTAAATAAAACAAGGCCTGGCCATATTAAAATGTTCAATCTCTTTCTATTCTGATAGATTTTTCAAAACACGATTTATGTTTCATTCATCTTTTTACCCCCTGCATAGAAAACAATTACTAACACACTGTAACCATTCACTATATTTGAATCAAAGTATCTTATTAAAAATAAAAAATCCTTAATAAAATTGGCCACAAGATGTCCCTACTGTTCCAGAAGATACGTTCTATGTGCACCTCCCCCCCCCACCCCCAAGACAGATTTTTCATTTCAATTGATTTACTTTGAGGATGTTAGCCAGGTGCTACTGGCTAACATTTAAATTAAATAGCTACTGGCTATTTAATGAGATTTTTGTTCTAAATCTGGTTTTAAAATGCTATGCCTCTAAGAAATCAGGTACTAAATGTTCAGAGTAGTAGACATCTTTAAACCAGGGTTAGAGGAATACTCCCAAACGGCAGTCGTACACTTGTCTTTAAAAATCCACATTAAACTGTGGTTTTTTTCTTAAATTGTGGAAGTCCTTTGCGGCCACTTTGAGTTCTTAAGTTATCAGAAAATATTACTACTGTAATATGGAATTTACAGCAATATTATTCTCTGTAAAAGCTAATAAAAAGTGAAGATTTAAAGTATTGTGTTGGCCAAAAAGTTTGTTTGGGTTTTTCCGTAAGATGGTATGGAAAAAGCCAGACGAACTTTTTGGCCAACCCAGCGTGTCCTATTAACGTGTTCTTGTAAGATACAGGAGGAATACAAATGTTGCATTTGTTTTATTTATAAGTATGTGCTCTGAGGAATGCTGAGTGAGTCTAGACTGGAAGGAGGGAGACTCCACTTAGTTTTACCAACCGAGTCTATATCGTGGTTACTCCTAGTCACCAGCGAGAGTCAATTCTCTTCCTCACAGATGCCTTACAAACCACTGAATCACAACAGGTGGTCTAAAAGAAATACTTCGTTGCATCAAGAATTCCTCAATGGAGTGTTCTGAAAATAACTTCTACATCTAATGCATACATGAGTTGGAAGAGAAACACAGATATACCCGAAGGACCAGGAAAATTCTAGAGGCAAACAGATTTTCTGCACCCCTGAAGCAGGATCCAATTTATAAACAAGACTCTTTTTTTTAGTTGACTTAAGAGTTTTCTTTTAATCGCTTTTGAGTTAATTATTGATTAAAAGTATCATTACAGAAATATAGGTGAATGTTGATTAAGCCTGAGTCTCTCTTTTGAAAGGGAAGAGGTGGAAGAGTTAAAGGTCTCATTATTTTTTAACCCACTGATGGGCAGGGTTATGGGTTGAATTATGTCTCCCCTAAAATTCATATGTTGAAGTCCTAACCCCAGTACCCCAGAAGGTGACCTTCTTTGGAAATAGGCTGGTTATAGATGTGATGAGTGAAAATGAGGTTATACTGGAGTAGGGTGGGTCCCTGGTGTTCTTTTTTTTAATATGTCTATAAATTTATTTATTTATTTATTTTTGGCTGCGTTGCATCTTCGTTGCTGCGCGTGGGCTCTCTCTAGTTGTGGCGAGCGGGGTCTACTCTTCACTGCGGTGCGAGGGCTTCTCACTGCGGTGGCTTCTCTTGTTGCGGAGCACGGGCTCTAGGTGTGTGGGCTTCAGTAGTTGTGGCTCACGGGCTCAGTAGTTGTGGCTCATGGGCTCTAGAGTGCAGGCTCTGTAGTTGTGGCGCACGGGCTTAGTTGCTCTGTGGCATGTGGGATCTTCCCGGACCAGGGCTCGAACCCGTGTCCCCTGCATTGACAGGCGGATTCTTAACCACTGTGCCACCAGGGAAGTCCAATAATGCAATTTTAGAATCATCATATCTTGTCTTATTACAGATGAGGAAATTAGGTAGAAAGGTTTACTGACAAAGCTATAATATGGCAGACTTTTCCGTCCCCAAAGAGGTAAAGTGGGGGAACTTGCAGATCTCTTCCATTTTGACTGATTGCCTCATGACAGAAGGTTAAAGATAGCATTTTCTAGTCATGGAGGGAAACAGGTATTCTAGGTACTCTTGAGATGTGGGTGTGCTGTAAGTGCTACAACAAGCAGAACATAGATCAAAGAAGACCTGAAAACCTTGAAACTAAACTTTTATTAGTGAATCATCCAGAGGCATCTGGAAGCTCCTTACTATCTTTTTTTTCTCTTCTTTCCTTTTTCTGGCTGCACAGCACGTGGGATCTTAGCTCCCCACCCAGGGATCGAACCCGCGCCCCCTGCAGTGGAAGCGTGAAGTCTTAACTGCTGGATGCCAGGGAAGGCCTGCCCCTTACTATCTTGTCTCCCTGTAGCTGGTGTCTCTCCCTCGAATCAAAGGCAAGTTAAACTCTCTTTCACCCAAGTTACAGCTCATCTCTTGAGCCTTCCCTTCCAAATACATGCATTCGCCCCTCCTGCGCCTCCGTTTCTCTTCCTCTTTGCTTGACGAAGTCCTACATTTCTGTTACGGGCTGAACTGTGTGTCTCCAAAATTTCCACGTTGAAGTCCTAACCCCTAGGAGCTCAGAATGTGACAGTATTTGGAGGCAAGGTCTTTAAAGAAGTTAATTAAATGAGGTCATTAGGGTGGGCCCTGAGCCAATAAGGCTGGTGTCCCTATAACAAGAGGCGATTAGGACACAGGCACGCTCAGAAGAAGACCACGTGAAGACACAGGGAGAAGGTGGTCACCTAGGAGCCAAGGACAGAGCCCTCAGACTACACCTTGCTCTTAGACTTCTAGCCTCCCGAACTGTGAGGAAATACATTTCTGTTATTTAAACGCCCCAGTCTGTGATCCTTTGTTATGACAGCCCCAGCGAATTAATACAACTTCCTTGACGACCCAGCCAGCTTTTAACTACCACATTATTCCCTACTCACTTAGGACAGGCCATGTATTAAACTACTTTTACGCTTAGCTTTATATAGACTTTCTCCCCACTTCCAAGCCAAGGAACTACTAAGTGCCCTGTTGTCACTAGAGGTAAATCATGAGAAAAATACAAGATTACATGTAAGCATACATGTAAGGACTTCAACATAGCTGAGTCTGTTATTGGACGCTGTCTCCAGCTTACATATTTCATGCAGAGGTAATTGATGTAAGTTTTTTTTTTTTTTTTTGTCTTTTCTGAAGTCTGGAGCTGGGCTTAGAAAATCCCAAGTTCTGAGTATTATTATGTGAATTCCTTCCAACGTGTATTAATTGTAGCACCTCTTAATCACAGGGAGTTTGATAAACCAACACCTCACCTTTGATGATAGGTGATGGACGTTATAGAAGCATGCTATTTACCTCTCACGTTATATATTTCTATGGTAGTGGGAGTTTTCTGGAAGCCACGCCTTAATGCAGAGGAATTACCTTAAGAACTTCAGCATCTGTGGCAGAATCAGGGGTGTATGGTTTTATCCCATAAGGCCCTTCAGTATCTCTAACCGTGGAGGTGCCATCCTGACTTCCAAATATCTGGCAATGGCCTTACTTGTTTTGGGAGGCACAATGATGTCCCCCCAAAGATCCCAATCCTGGAACCTATGAATACATTCTGTCACGTGGCAAAAGGGACGTGGCCGAGGGGATTAAGTTAAGGCTATCGAGATAGAGAGATTATCCTGGATTATCTAGGTGGGCCCCATGTAATCACAAGGGTCTTTATAAGTGAAAGAGGGAGGCAGGAGGGTCATGTGACTGATGACATCAGAGTGATGAGGTCATGAGCCAAAGAGAGCAGGTGGCCCCTGGGGGCTGGGAAAGATGAGGATGAATTCTCCCTCCGGCCTCCAGAGGGCGCACAGTCCTGCCGACTCCTTGATTTTATCCCCATAAGACCCATTCCAGACTCTGACCTCCAGAATTGCAAGATCATAAATTTGTGTTGTTTTAGGCTACTAAGGTTGTGATAATTTTTTACAGCAGCAGCAGGAAACTCATACAGCTGCCCAGTAACCTGGTTACTCAGCTTGGTGTCTGAAATTGCAGGGCTCCTAAAAGCTGAGCTGGGACATCTCCCAGGATCCCAGAAGTCCTCCGCACCAGCCCAACCCCCAAACACACGCTGTGGGCAGGGCCTGGGGTGCTTCTGAAAAGCATTTGAGTGACCTGATCTAATCAGCTGATATTTCTAGTCACCTAATTTAATCAGGCCAGATCCAACCGGCTTGTTATCTACTTGATCTGAATTTTCAGCTAAATTGACTGATTAATTTAGTAAATTAATTCATAAAGACACATTAATGTCTGTCGATGCCTAAATGAATTACTTCATTTAGAAAGTTTTTTTCAGGTTTTTTTTTTTTCCCCAAAAAAACCTTTAAGATAAAGGGTCAGGCACCACAGGGGACTTTGTGGTTGTCTGATTCTTGGTTGTCTGGGAGGGTGAGGGTTTGGGGAGAGCCATTCATAAGTCGCAGCAGCCTCTGCTGGAGACAGGATCAATGTGGGGAAAGGTTAGAGGAAGACCAAGCCCTGGACTCATTAAAAGGCCTCAATAGAAGGCCAGTTTGGGGGAAGGAAATTCTGAGACCCGAAGTGATGAGCCCTAAGATCCTGAATTTCCTCTGCTTCAGTGAAGTTTTAAAACTCCTGTTCGGAGTCCACTCTTGGGCAGAGATGCTTTTGAACTATGTATACACGGTAGATGTACTGTAGACATCAAGTGAGCCCTCTATCTGTGTGCCCCAATATAGGAGCAAAGTGTGAGCGCACGCGTGTGTATGTGTGTGAGTGTGTGTGTGAGTGATGAAGAGGAGAGGAAGCCTGGCTTTAACTACCAGTGGTACCTGACACCAGCAGGACAGACAGTGAGTTTTGGGATGTGTGCCTTTCAATGCCCGTGGGGCCTGGCAGGTACCTGAACCCTGAGCTAGGAGCAGACAACTATGAGCTGGTCCCTGCCCGCCCGGGGAAGCGCATCCAGCCCCCAGCCTCCAGTCTGTGACCTCTGAGCCTGTGTTTAGACAAGACACATGCAAATCTCATAATGCAGTGCCAGGCCCCTAGGAGGCAGTCAGTAAACGGCTGTGATGCAGGTGATGGTGGCAATCGTTGATGGCGATGGTGCTAGCGAGGTGAAGTGCTTGCCCTCCCATTAGTTTTTTCTTTTTTTTCTCCCTCTCCTTTTGTCCATCCTTTCATCACTTTCTTGTTTCCTTTCAAGCAACCCAGTGCCTTTCAAAGTATTTCAGGTTTAAAAGTCTCTGGCGCACCCATGACCTTCAGGAGAAAATCCAAAGTGAAAAGTCTTTCAACTCCCACTCGTTTTCAGTTCTCATCCACCCAAGACATATCGATTAGCTTATTCTCAAAAGTTATGGACTGTTCAGAAAATCTCTACCTGATATTCACATGTCCTCCTGGCCATCTAGCTTCTGCCCTTCTCTGGACATAGGCAGTGATGCTTAGATCTTCTATATGAGGCTTTAGGACAGAATTCACAGAGTTTTCAGAGGTACAGGGATCACAACACCTTTGCAAGCCACAGTTACAAGTGCAGTTTCATAATAGGTCTATGATGCTCTGAAATTGCTAGTTTTTTAAGTTACATTTTGGGGGAAATCAGCACTGAAGACAAACTATAGATTAAAATTTAGAAAAAATTAGTTATATAGAAATGTCAGTAATGATAATAATTTATTAACATTTCTATGAGCTGGGTATGTTCTAAGCCCTTTACAGATATTAAGCCATTTTGCGGATAAGGAAACGGAGGCCCAGAGAGGTCAGGTAGCCTGCCCAAGATTATCCAGCTACAAGTGGTGACGCTTGGGATAAAATTCTAAAAGCATATACTTTTGACCCTTATAAGTGGAATGTTTTCCACTAAAGACATACTACAGTACTACACGATCCCCGGCTGGTTGAATCCGTGGCTGCAGAACCGTAGATACAGAGAGCTGCCCGTAAAATTATACGCTGCTTTTCGACTCCCCGGAGGGTCAGCGTCCCTAACCCCTGAGTTGTTGAAAAGTCAACTGTATCACAATCCCAGTCCCAACCATGGAAGCAAGAGAGCAAATGAGTGGCTGTATTTGTTATCGATTGCGGTGTAACCAAATCCCCCCAAACTTAGCTGCCAGGAACCACAAACATTCATCATCTCACAGTTTCTGTGGGGCAGGACTCCGGTTGCAGAGGTTGCAGTGAAGCTGAGGCTGCTGCCACCTCAAGGCTCCACCAGGTCTAGAATATCCACTGTCATGGCTGCTGGCGGACCTCAGTTCCTTGCCATGTGGCATCTCCATACGCTGCCCGTGTGTCCTAATGACAAGGCAGTTAGTGAGCCCAGCCCACAGAGAGCACCCGAGGCAGAACCCACAGTCTCTTTATCCTCACTTCAGAAGTGACAGGCCATCATGTTTACCGCATTCCAATCATCAGAAGCAGATCAGTAAGTCTGGCCACACTGAAGGGAAGGGATGGCCAGAGTACCAGGAGCCAGGGCTGCCAGGGATACCTGCCACAAGAGCCTCTGGAAACTGAATGCATCAGTATGAGCAGAAGAGGTAAACTTAAATCTCAATGGCCAGGGATGCTTTCCCCATATTTTCCATTACAATTTCCAGTACAGGGGAATACACCTTGCTTTGTTTTGTTTTCCTCTTTGGGGAAGTAAGATCATTTTAAGTTCATACTTTCCTTAAAGCATGGAAAAAGAATTCCATATTTATGCCTTTCCTGAAACGTCCCCACTGTTTGGGAGACATGTGCTCTAATTTTTGTGTTGAGCTCTGTCTCCTTGGAAGATGAGGCAATAACGCGGGATGAGATCTTTGCCTCCGTAGCCTTCCGCATCTTTCTGGTACCTGCTATCTTTTCCTTTTCAGTAACACCTCACGTCCCTGCCATTTCATTGTGTAGCATTAAAACTAGGTCAACCTGTTCTTTCATTAAATTTCCCTCAAACATAGCACTGTCAATTTCAGAATGGTTTTTCCAGGCGTGGTCAGTCAATGAGAAAGCCTGAGGAGCCTTGGGGGTTGCCATGGCAACCGCCGGAGAGATGAGGACACACAGGTTAAATTAGCTGTCTCCTGTCACCCGGTGCTGCCTGGGGCAGGGCCTCTTTCTGGAGCCTGGAGCCGGACTGGGATGCTGGATGCATACAGAGCAGCAGGGAAGGACCAGCAAAGCAGCCACAGATGGGAGCTGGTCAGAGGGAACCCTCCTCACGGGGCAGAGCCCAGCCCTTCCTGGGGCTGAGAATCGGGGGCAACCTTCCGTGCCACCCGTACCTTCATCTCCCTTTCTCAGAAACCCCCAGTCTGTATGTGCTGTGAAGGTAACATCTCCTGTAAACAACTTCTCCTGAGCAATGACTAAGAGGCGTGAGCTAGAAAGAGAGGCAGGGGCTGCAGGAAACAAGGGACTTGGGGCTGGGACCCCGAGCAGGTCCTATAATGAGTGCGCTTCCGCGTCCTGCAAGGTAGACGGGATTTGGTCTCCGTCTGCTACTGCTTCTGCATATGTCCTGTTTTCTTTCTCTCCCTTCTCTTTATTTTTAACTCAACCTAAATAATTTCTTTTTTTCCTCGCAAGATGTTCATTGCCATCTGCTGACCAGACTCAGTCACTGCAAATAAAACTGCAAACCTGATACCCAGGCAGGAGGTGACTGCGTGTCACTGTGTCCTGGTGCTTCCGAATTAATTAAGCTAAGACTGAGGTCCCTATTTAAACAGGATCGTGGTGGTTTTAGGACCAGGAAGCAACAAGAGTCCAGGGTGGCTGGATAGGAGATTGGAAAAATAGGAAAGAACACAGATGCCAAATCAGTGAGTTAATGACAAAAGGACATCACCATTTTGCCTCTTCAGATATGTAAACAAAGGGCAAGTATCACAAATCCCAATATTTCATTATAAAAAGTTAGTTGAGAATATCACCATTTAATGCTTTAAGGAGGAAACGATAAGTGTAGACATGATGATACAGAATAAAGGGGAAATGAATAAACCCGTGAGTCGTTAGGACTGATCATCGCGGGGACTAGACTGGGGGAAGGTCAGTGACAGAGGACAGAGGCGGAGACGAGGTCAGGCTGCCCCCCCACATGTACAGATGGAGGTCCACATGTGTCCAATATTTAAAATAATAATCCCAGCTAGACACTGCTATAGAAGACATATCTCATCTTCCTCCCTTGACGAATACAGCATGTCAGGATGACGTGAAATGTCAGGCTGGAATTCAGCCCTCAGATTCTTCAGTTTTAAGTGCCAGAATGCCGACCTGCAAAGACGCCCAGCCTCTGTGCCCCTGGCTTTGAACCTGGTGCCTTCTCTCCTCACCTCCGGCTCCCTCCTGCGGGATGAGCTGGCTTCAATGTGTGGTTATCCCAGCTTCACCTCCAAGTCTGTCCAGCCTCAGGTACGCACGTAGAAACCCACTCAGCCCTCTAGAGGATGGCTGGGGCCGGGGGCGGGGGTGGGTGCAGAGATAAGCGGAGATGCTGGTGCCGGCTTGAGGCTGCAGGGTAGATGGTTCCAGGGTCCCAGGTCCCCGACTGTGTGGTCCACAAGGGGAACATGGCCCCCGGCCCCTTGGGCTCTTAGCTGGTGGCAAGGAGCTTGGCTGCAGGGAGGCAGAGCAGTCCTTCTAAAGTATGGGGCTGAGGCTGGGGGCCCTCTTGCCCCCATTTCTGGGCACTGCTGATGTGAGAGGAGGTGAAGGGTTGGAAGGCATGGCAGGCAGCTGGGGCTGGGAATGTCCACTCTGCTCCCCCTACACTCCCAGCATGGATCCCTTTCCCGATCCTCCTCAAATTACACTTTTTAAAATTAATTAATTAATTAGTTTATTTATTTATTTAGGGCTGCATCGGTCATTGCTGCTGCTGCGCATGGGCTCAGTAGTTGTGGCACATGGGCTCAGTAGTTGTGGCACATGGGCTCAGTAGTTGTGGCAGGCGGGCTCAGTAGTTGTGGCTCGTGGGCTCAGTAGTTGTGGCTTGCGGGCTCAATAGTTGTGGCGCACGGGCTCAGTTGCTCTGTGGCACGTGGGATCTTCACGGACCAGGGCTCGAACCCGTGTCCCCTGCATTGGCAGGTGGATTCTTAACCACTGTACCACCAGGGAAGTCCCAAATTACACTTACTGTTGAAAGTTATTCGTGCCAAAACCCTTTCACAGTCTCCTGGTATGATATCATCAGACTTCTCTGCCTAGCTGCGCCCCTCTTTGTTTTTTTTTTTTTGTAGTTTATTTTTTTAATTGGAGTCTAGTTGCTTTACAATGTTGTGTTAGTTTCTGTTGTACAGCAAAGTGAATCAGATATCAGATTCAGATATCAGATTCAGATATCAGATATCCCCTCTTTTTTGGATTTCCTTCCCATTTAGGTCACCACAGAGCACTGAGTAGATTTCCCTGTGTTATACAGTAGGTTCTCATTAGTTATCTGTTTTATACATAGTATCAATAGTGTATATATGTCAATCCTCATCTCCCAATTTGTCCCACTCCTCCCTTTCCCCCTTGTTAACCATAAGTTTGTTCTCTACATCTGTGACTCTATTTCTGCTTTGCCAGTGAGTTCATCTGTACCATTTTTCCAGATTCCACATATAGGCGATATTATATGATATTTGCTTTTCTCTTTCTGTCCCACTTTCTGGAGAGTTTTTATCATAAATGGGTGTTGAATTTTGTCGAAAGCTTTTTCTGCATCTATTGAGATGATCATATGGTGTTTATTCTTCAGTTTGTTAACTGGTGTATCACATTGATTTGCATGTATTAAGGAACCCTTGCATCCCTGGGATAAATTCCACTTGATCATGGTGCATGATCATTTTAATGTGTTGTTGGATTCTGTTTCTGGTTCATTTTCTTAGGTTTAAAAATATTAAACCTACAAGAATTAACATAAAAGAATTTGACTGTTGGCTGCTTTTAATTCTTATTAAATCCTAAAATTACTTAAACCTTATAAAGTTAATAAATATTTTGCTTCCCCAAATTATTCCATTATCTTTGGAGGCAATTATGTTGAATTTAGACAAGATCAGGCACATGCAGGGTGGTATGGCCATAGTATTATGTCAAATTTAGATTAGAATCTTCAAATTAATTTTTATTACAGTTCCATATAGATATACAGAACTGGAGCAAGTAACATGGACTCCTGTTATTTCAAATATAGAGAAATGGTATTATGTATATCTTAAATGTGATTTTAAAATTTGCCATTAGAGTTTAAGATCTATCCTTGTCAATATATATACATATGTATATATATACATATATACATATATAGATATATACATATATACATATATATGTATAGATATATACATATATATACATATATACATATATAGATATCTATCCTTGTCAATATATATACATATGTACATATATATTTATATTTATCTATCAACTGTCTATCATCTATCAATCATTCATCTATCTACCTATCTCTAGAAAACATATTCACTCTTTTTACTTCAGAATCTTAGTCCAACACATAAATATATCACAATTAGTTATTTACCCCTTTGTTGATGGGTTTTTTCCAGTGAACATCATTTTACGTGTTTCCTTATGTACATACATAAAACTTTTCTCTGGGTCTATTCTTGGAAGTGTATTTGTTAGGTCATTTTGAGGCTTAAGAAAACGGAATTTTGTGTAAAGATACATGGGGGAGGGGGCTGAAGCTGGAACAGAAAGGGGGGATGACAGGTCCCACCCCCTCCACGTGTCTCCGCAGGCTCTGGGTCTCTCCTGTGGCATCCCCGCTGCTGTCTGCACAGCTGCTCCATCCCCTGCTACCTGCCGCTCCCTCTGCCTCACCGCAGCTCTCACAGGGCTGGGCTGTCATTGCCCAGCCTCAGTCTCTTGCTACCTTTAGAGCTCCTGACCCCTCGGCTCACCCCATCTCTCTGTGTTTATCAGTCCAGCTCTTGAGAACCACTGTCTGGTTGGCCTTTCTGAACCAGGCTCTGTGGAAGGATGCTGACTTCCTAGGGCTGATTTGGACTGGGGAGGGACTGGGGCAGGGTGGGGACTGTGACAGTGATCTTTGCAGCAACAGGGCCATGGATGGGGCGCAGTTTCCCTGAGTGAGGGGTGAGTCCTGGCAAGCATTGGAGGCTTGCTCCGTGAATTACACATCTATTTCCCCCCCACACTCCGCTAAATCCTCTCTTCCAGCAGCCCTCCCTGACCTTCCTGTCAGATTTAGATGACCTTCTCTCTCCTTTCATGACCCCAACACGAAACTCTACGGTACCATTGATGACTTTGACCTGCTATTTCTGCTAGATGTTTAGTCACCCTGATGGCAGGAACCACATCGCATTTTGCTTCGTCCGGTGCCCAGCATAGCACCTGACATGCGTCAGATAATTCATAAATGCATGAGGCTGAGTGCATTAAAAACGCCCAGGAGACTGGCAGAGTCTGCAAATGCCTCATGCATGAATTACAGCTTGAGCTGGGCCTACATTTAATCGGGTTGCGTTGGACATTTTTTCTCCCTTGATTTCAGGCAAGCAGATCCTGACCTCATGGCGAGGTGAGCACACCTTCCCCGACCCCTTCCTTAAGCTCTTTGCTGCATCTCCACCATCTCCAACCACCACTCTGCCCCGACACCAGTCCCACATCTACACTCCCAAACTTCGCCCCAGCTTGGGACCTATCCAAATTCTATCCAGGAGTCTAGGGCCCTTGAAGCCAAGAGGAAAACAAAATGTCAACAGAGCGTCAAAGAATTCTTGAAGGCAGTATAGTAAACCGAGTCAGAAAGGAGGTGGAGGTGGTCTAAATGTAGAACGTTTGCCACTGAGGTGGTGACAGGCGGCCCAGCAGCACGATTCAGTGCCAGGCGTGATGGGGAGAGGGGAAGTCGGGCACCGATTGCTGGGGGAGGGGAGGGGATGGAGGGGGAGACGTGGCATCTGTGGACCTCAGCAAGAATTCTGATGAGCACAGTGCGGAAGAAAGCGCCGGGGGAAGGCGATCCCCTCCTGGGGAAGTGACAGGGTTGGCGACTCTGTTATCCGTAAAGGGCAGCAGCAAGAAGGGATAGGGGGTCGGAGGACCCGCGAATTTTACGGGGAAAAGGGCGGGCGGTCTGGAGTTGCCCTGAGGGCAGTAGAGGGCGCTACCCCACCTCCAGGGCCAGGGTGGAGGGTAAGCAGCTGCCCCTTGAAGGGAATATAAAGGCAGCGGCCTCAGCAGCAAAACCGTCAAGGGACCTTCCAGAGAGGCGACTGAAGATACAGGGATCTGGCCCAAGGCTGGCCGCGATCCCAAAGGGTGCAGGGGAAGGACAGCAAAGCTGGAATTGATGGAAGGCGGCGTCAGGTGGCAGCGAGCCAAGGCCCACGGGGAGGCCGGGTGACAGGGGTCCAGGCCTTCCTGTGCAGACGACTCCGACAGGGGAAAGGGCGCCACGAGATGCCACCGACGGCCGCAACACAGACTGCGGCCGTGAGGATGGCGGGCTGTGGGCAGGGACGGAGCTCTTCCCAGGGACGCGCAGAGTTTCGGGGGCCCCTGTTCCCTTCCGCCAATGGCTGGCTGGGGAAGTCTCAAGGCCCTGGGAACTCGTCGCCAGGCTGAGAGCAGTGGCCCCGAGACCCAGGAGGCGCCAGCCCCGTGATGATTAACCAACCCCGGGGGCTGGCTCTGGCCTTCTCTCCAGCCTGGAGGCTCCCACGCACCTCCTGATGTCGCCTGCGGACCTGAAGGCGCAGAGACCCCAGAGCCACAGGACAGGTCGGCAGGGGGCTGCTTCCCTCCCCTCCAGCTTCGCCCCTGCTCTTCTCGGGCTCCAGGGTCCCTCACCCAGCTCCCCCCTCCGCTTGGTTTTATTTTGTTTCCACTGGTGTCAAGACAGCATACGCGTGTTTCCTAATTTCACAGAGAAGGGCCCACCACTTCCCTCTCCTCCCAGAAGATAAAGCCTCTCTTTATAACCACTTAAAAATGAAAAACAAAATTATCAGGGACAAGTTAATTTTACTATAATTAACCTATTTACCACAATTAGGATTTAAATTTCCTACGCAGGACTTTCCCAACTGTAACGTGGGGAAGTTTCCATTTGATGAGGCCGCAAACTCTAATAGCCAAACAGCCAGAGGTAGGACCCCCTTTCTCTTTTTCACAGGTCATGCGTTAGATTTGTAGCTCATGAAACCTTAAGTGTCTGGCATATTTTCTACCACCTGTGGCTCGTTCGTCTAATGGGTCCAGCCATGCCTCACTCACGGGCAGGGCCACATCGCCCCCAAAAGCCGAGCTGTGCTCCCTGTACGCATTCCACACCCCCCAGCCCCTGGGAACTATCTGGAAGCTTTTGCTGCGATCCATACAGAGCCACGTGGTCCTGGAAATCCACCAGGGATCTAGTCCAGGCTTATGGTGGAGACACAGGAGGTCAGATTTGGAGGAAGAAGGGCTCCTGGGAGGTCAGGTTCTCCAGGTGGGCATCGGGGGTCACAAGTCCCAAAGCTTTCTCCCCTGAAATACACATGGGTCCCTGAAGAACCAAGGCTGCTTGGGCTCTTGCCTCAGGAGACGAACCAGCATCAGGCAAGGTGTGAGGGCACATATGTACACGCATAGCTGATTCACTTCGCTGTACGGCAGAAACTAACACAGCAGTGTAAAACAACTATACTCCGAGAAGAATTTAAAAGAAAGATGTGGCCCTGTTTTCAGTTCCTGCGGAGAGCGCTGGCCCTGCCCTCCCCAGACTCAGGCCTGAGGGGCTGGGGGGCTGCTGGTGGGAGGGGCTGCTGTGGAGACCCAGGGACCTTCTGGGCAGCACAGACGGGCCTAGTTCTTCCCTGACCTCTTGCCATTTGTGTGACAGCCTGTTATTTCAAAAGACTCTTTTTGACGTCGTCCATACTCTCCCTATTGGTCATCCTCGCTGCTTTGAGAGAGGCGTTGGAGTAGCTTTTTTTTTTTTTAACTTTCTCTCTCTGTCTCTCTTTTTTGTACTTTTAAGCATTGCTGAGATTCTTTAAAAGGAGCATGTCCCGTTTTTTTTCAAAACAATAAGGGAGTTTCTGAGAAGAAGGAAAAAGAAAGAGGATTGAGGCAAAAGAAGAGGAGATGCATATCGAAGACGTTAGGACCCATTTCTGTTCAGATTTCACGGCCCATTGGGCACTGATGGGCCAAACAAATCCGGCCTCAGCTAGAAGGGCCGCCTAGAGGCTGTCTCTCTGTCCATTCATGTTGCTTGTCTGTAGCTGCCGTACAATGAACTCAGAATCTGCCCCCCTCAAGGGGAAGCCTGGCGTGGAGTGGAGGGGTTTCAATGTTATTTTTTGGCTTAAAAAATCTGCTGTGATTTTTTTTAATTGCTTTGGTCTTATGAATCCGCCCTCAGTAACCTTTGATGTGCATTTCTGGACTCTTGGTTTCCCCTTACATTGCATTTTCCTTCCTTGACTTACTTCTATTAAGGAGATCAGAGTGCTTTGTGGCTTTTGCGTGGCTTTTCTGAGCAGTGAGGACTTGCCATCAGCTTCTCGGCATTCATTCACACTCTCCTCCCAGCAGCCTTAGCGATCCTTTTAGACAAGCACATCTATCACATCTCTCTCCTGCTCACATCCTCCTGTGGCTTTCCGTCTTGCTGAGAAGAAACCCCAAGTCCTTCCGGTTGTCTCCGAGGCCCGTCACGAGCCGTTCCAGGCGTGCCGCACGCCCCTCCGAGTCTATGGGCATTGCTTTCCTGCCTGGTTTACGCTGCTCCAGCCCCACCAGCCCCCTTGACGTTGCTTCATCCCTTGAAGAACATGCCCACTTCTAGGCCACGACACTTACGCCCTCGTTCTTTCTGATCTCTCCTCAAATGCCCACTTTCAGAAAGATCTTCCAATTGCCCTACATAAACTTCCCAACTGTCATGCTCTATCTCCTGTAACTTACTTTATGTTTCTTTAGAGAACTTATCTTCGACTGTCATCTGTCTTTCCATCTATCTATCAATCATCTATCTATCTATCTATCTTTATTTTTTATTGTCTCTATCCTCTAGACTTTAAGCTCCACGAGATCAGAAACTTTCTTTTTTTTAACTGCTGTATCTGCTATATCTTTACTACGCAGCATAAGTGCTCAACAAATATTTGGTGAATGAATTAATACATGGACGGCAATGAAACAATGATATTCCAGTTAAAAGTAGCCTATCTATTCCTATGTGTCTATAGAAAACAGTGTTTCTAAACTTGAGGACCAGAGGATGGCTGCTTTAGAGTGACTGTTTATAACGCATATTTCTGGGCAGAGCTACTGAGTCTGAAAGCTTGGGGTGGGCTCTGACATCTGCATTTTGAGCAAATTTCTCAAGCGATCCTCACACCCAAGCTTGAAACCTGTGGGTCTGTCACATCCTGTCAAAGAATGAGTACGAGAGAGAATGGGGACAATGCAGACGATTGAGTTCCTTCTCAGTCAAAGGCAGTTGACTGCCTTTTTTGGAAGGAGAGAAAGAATAATGTAAAAAAAAAAAAAAAGTAGAAGCAAACAGTATCATGCAAACCGAACGCATCAGTGGTGACTGATACTGCGATTACGGTCAGCCCTTCTTTAAAAAACATTCAAGAGGTTCTAAGTCTCCTGGGTCTACGTAACCCCAGTCATAATTGAGTAATAAATAAGGCTCTTTGTCATTTCCCTGACTCTCAAATTTAGATAATTTAAGAAATATCCATGGCAGCAGAAACCACTATTATTCTGAGCCAACAGTGATACAACTAATGGCAACTTCTCTCCCTTCTGAGAAGAATTTAATATCTTTAGGTCTCTCCTGTTTAACTTTATCTGGCATCTTATCTAACAGGCATGCAAAACTTTGGAGGTCATTACACAACCTAACAAGCCACGATCCAGTCTCTCCAGAGGGGCCCAGTGATGATGGAATAGTTCTCAGAGGGACCTGGCACTTAGGACTAACCGTGTTTTCAAGTCACCCGTGATTCTGGGTAATTAGTAATTACTTTTGCTATTTATTCATTCCAAAATATTTATTGAGGCTGTATCAGGGTAGGAGGATAACAGTGAACATTATCATCATAATTGCTAACTTTTGTGAACATTTATTATGTGTCCGGTTCTGTTCTAGGACCTCATGTACATTAATTCATTTAATCATCATGGCAACCCATGAGGCAGATACTGTTGTTATTTTTCCCAATTTTAGATGAAGAAAATAAAGCACAGGACGGTACTCATAGATGCTGAGGTAATAAGTATTAGTAATAAAATTAAGTCAAGGCACTTACATAACAGAAAATAACAAATTCTGTAGATGATCATTTCAAGCTATTACAGGACCAAGGATGAAAAGGTCTGTGACAGGGGCTTCCCTGGTGGCGCAGCGGTTGAGAGTCCGCCTGCCGATGCAGGGGACACGGGTTCGTGCCCCGGTCCGGGAGGATCCCACATGCCGCAGAGCGGCTGGGCCTGTGAGCCATGGCTGCTGAGCCTGCACGTCCGGAGCCTGTGCTCCGCAATGGGAGAGGCCACGGCAGTGAGAGGCCCGCGTACCGCAAAAAAAAAAGAAAAAAAAAGGCCTGTGACAAGGGAAAGCGGAGGAGGATGAAGTAGTCACTCCATTTCAGTCATGCCAAAATTGCCATAGAGGCCCCTGTGTTGGAAGTGCCCATGCCCACCAAGGTTCAGTGTTTCTAGGGATGTAACATCTTGCTGGACTTGAGGCCTCACCTTGAACTCTGAATGGGTCTCTTCACCAGTCAGTTCAGCTGGCTGACTGCATTTCCCAAATTGCCAGGGAATGGACCATGAAGTATGGGAATGAGATCTTTGTAAAAGGTTGTATTTTTTTTAGGCATACAACAAATTATGGAAACCAAGTCCTATCTTGACTACGGAGCACTTTCATTGTCTGGTCCTGGATATCACCAGGGAAATCTCTAACAGCTTCTCCAGTAACTTTCCTCGGGCCCAAGGTCATCACAGTAAGGGATGCAAGCTCACCCCACATTTGTGCAATGTTTGCTCACAGGTGCCTGCCTTCCCTCTGATTAACCCAGGAGTGGGATCCGTGCGTCGGCTTGGGCTCCTGACCCAGGACTTGCTGCATGTCGTGGGCAAGGCCTCCGAGCTCTCTTTTATTCAGAAACCTCGCTACAGCTTAGCAGGGCTGCATCCTGAAATGCCGTCCTCCTTTGGCAGTACTTCCATGATCCATCCTCAAGAGTAAGAACTTTCTCTTGCCCACCGTGCTGTATCTTTTCTTTCTTCATTTCGTCTTCCATCTGAAGCAGAGCCCAGTGGATCTTACCATAAGCAGTTCAAGTTGCTGCTCTGTCCTCTGTGTCCAGGAGCTGGATACAAATTCACCGATGGCTGATTTCAATAATCTTCCACGTTAGACCCGCATGGGAGAGTACGAGAAATATCTGGGTTGAGAAAGATTTTTGTCCTTTTATCAGAAAGAACAGCTTGTTCACTTTAAACTTGTTAGGGAAAAAAAATTCCCTGGAACTAAAATAGTAATAGAATTCGACATCAAAAGAGGGGTAGAGAGTGAGGCAGAGATAGAGTGCAGGTTGGTTTACGGGATAGAAAAATCTGTGCGTTAGGAAAGGAAAAAACTGGATAAAATGTTATGTATAAAGTTGGGCTCCCTTTCCGGGGCTGAGGGAAGAAGAATTTGACAAGTCTGAGTCCGTTTGTATAGGGGTCTGAGACCCTGGACACACGGGCAAAGGGTCTTTGTGGGGTGTTTTCCACTGCATTAACCCTGTCTAGGCATGGCTATTCGACTGGGGATAATTTTCCCTCCCAGTATATCAAAGCCAAAGTGGAAATATTTAGAGTCTAGCTGTCTTTTCAGAGAAAAGTTGGATACAGTAAACACTCGAGCTTCTATACTTAAATGACTTTCACCCCGTAGGCCCACGGAGGGCAGGGTTGTGAGGATTGACCAACCATGCAGTGTATGTAGTTCCCAATCCTCTTCTTTGCCCCTCTAGGCGGTACAGGCTGTGTGGACCTGGAGTGATAAGAAGGTTTTTCTTTGGGAACGTTATAAGGTGTGTGGCCATGCAAAACAAGCTCAAGGGAGGGAGGCTCCAGAGGGAGGGGATATGGGGATACATGTGTACATGTAGCTGATTCACTCTGTTGTACAGCAGAAAATAACACAACATGGTAAAGCAGTTATACTCCAATAAAGATTTAAAAAGGAAAAACAAATCAAGCTAAACCATATGTAGAAGAAGTCACCCCGTTACACGTGATAAAAGGGTGGACGTAGGTTATGGACACCCAAATCGAGCGACCAGGAGATGGTTAAGGAAAGGACTGGCCTCTAGGGGGCGCGCAAACCTGAAGGCTGGTGGCGAGTAAGCCTGTGACGGGGTCCAGAGCGGTCCTGAGGAGGGTGCACGGACCTTCCAGAGATGCTGCCCGCCATGCCCGAGCCCCGCACTTGGTCCTCTGACGTGTTTTCCTTTCCAACAGCCGGCACCTGCATCTCTTCGCCTAACTGCTGACCCTAGGCCAGTACTGACCTTGAATTTCCGGTGCCAGAGCCTGCTTTGCCTGCACACGTGGGTGGCTCTTACCCAATGACTCTGGGTGTGGAAGTACAAGTACTCCAGCGGCCTCACCCCTGATTGGGACAGTTTGACGTGGGGACGACACCGTCCCTAGAGCACTCCTGTGGGATTGCACCCAACCTGCCTGATAACCCATCTTCGCTTACCTTGCTGCCCATTCCTCATCCACTGCCCCCCTTACCTGCCAGTTTTTCCCGGAAACACCTCCTAAAAAAATCGCTTTTGCATGAATTCTGTCTCAGGGTCTGTCTGCTTCTGGGAAGACCAACCTAAGACAACAGGCCACTCAGGGTGTTCGCAGGCACACGCCAGTCCAGACGGGGACCCAGGCTCTCACAGCTCGGTGATCTTAGCCTTTGAGATCCGTCCATTTCTTCCCACCCCCCTTGCTTTGATTCCACGATCACCAAACCACCTTCCAGTTATCATTTATCTTCCCACTGGGCTTTTCTCTAAGTAGAGAAGATGTTTATCAGCATTTCAAGTTCATTTTGGCAGTTTTATTTCTCACCGTCCATTTAGAGTTCTGGTGTCAGGAATGCAACTCTGTCGCCAAGAGTCAGACCATCCCTCAGAAACTGACAAACTGTATTTCAAAACCTGCAACTCAGACATCTTGGAAACACACCAGGTGCCACCTTGAGAGGGCGTGTTTTGAAAGACACCAGCCTCTCCTGGCACCTTCTTTACTGGGCTACTCTTTAACCAGCAGAAGCTTCAATGCGTTGGTCTCCTGACCCGGCAGAGCTGAGAACATGGATTGTAAATGTTTCCTTCACCTCCTTGAGAACGATCCCTTCCTTCTCTTATTCCTCTGAGAGGCAGACCAATTCTTTGGCTAGAATCTTTAGAGAGAGATCCAGATTTGGGGTCAAATCCCATGACTTGTGCAATTTATAAAATCCACTACTTACATCCTGGGAGGTTTATCATTTGGATATTAAGGGGAGAAATAAAACTTTTTTCTTGTGGATGCATCAAAGGTGTGGAATAGAACTAGAAACGTGGCTAATTTGGAGCATGGTTTATCTCTAGCTCTTCCACAACAGGCAGAATCACAATCTACTCTTTTGCTTCTGTGATTTCATATTTATTCATCTATAGAAAGGTTTTGTTTTGTTTTTTTTCAAAAAAAGAAGAAAGCTTGAGTTTTGATGAATGAGTAGAGTGACCGATGATAATGATTAATAAGGTAGGGTCACACACAATGAGCACAAAAGAATCACGTTAATATATTTTCCCAAATAAACTTTGCTTCATAAGACTCTTACTTGCGTGGAGGGTAATACACTTTTCATTGAGTTTTTCTTTTTCTGGACGGAAGTTCCAAATTCATGTGCAGCATGTAATTCCCTCGTCTTCCTCCTATGCACCTGGCACAAACCTGAAGGTCGGGTGGGGTCACTCCCATTGGATAATAAACTATAAAAAGTGGGTCGAGAGAGAAGCACAGAAGGCAGAAGCTACTCTGAGCTCCCCTGATGAGAGTGTCTTAACATTTTTGCCGCAGGTTTGAAATGTGGCCTCCGGGGACCGCTGTTTCCTCTTCTGAGTCATTGGCAGGCAGCCCTCTTCCCCCTGCAGTTCTGAGCTCCACCACTAAGAGCCGCTGCTGCATCGAATTCCACCTCGGAGAAACCAAACTGAAAGTTGGGGGGAAAATGACGATGAGATCACTTCCTCCGTGTGTCTTTCCACTTCGGGGAATGTCTTTCAATTAAAACGCCAGACACAGACAATCTCATCATTCATGGCCTGCCTCCTTCAGAGCTCGGTTGGAGGCCAGGGCCGGCAGGAGCAAGGCTCTTTATTTGAAGGAGCTGTCTGTGCCGTGGAAAGAGAAGCCAGAAATAGACCTGGGGAAAAATAAGAGAATGGGGACGTAGCAGATGCTCAGAGCCGTTTCTCTTTATAAATATTTCTGTCCACTTCCCATCCTCTTCCATGTCACGGCAGGCCATTAGCACTCTATTTCTGCTCCCGTGGGGTCTCTGGGCTGGGCCCACGCTGCTTCCCCTCATGAGGGCAGCTCTCCTTGGCCGAGGGTTTGACATCATGAGTTATTTTTATCCCAGTAGATTGCAGTATCATAACAGCATATATCTTGTGCCAAAGAATGGCCCCAAAGCTGATAAAGATAAGAAATTATCTCAAAGGTAAACTCCCGGATCTCAAAATGCTTCTCCAGATGGTCTATTTAAAGCCACTGCAAAACGAGTGACAAAAATATACACATCTTGACTGTGACCTGGAAAACAGTGTAGTATCTCCTCCAGTTTCATAATCACCCCCAAGAAGGCCTGTCCGACGTCTGGAGGAGATAAGTGCCCCCTGGCTGTGACTACAATTGGGGTCCAAGAAAGGGGCCCCCATCAATCACCCTAGATGTATCCAAAGGTATCCTTTCTACTTTCTTACTCTAATTAAAATTCCCCCACTGTGAATCCCTTTGGGTTAAGTTGTGATCTGGGGGTGGAAGCTGAAGAGTGCCTGAAGCTGCAGCCTACCTCAGTGTGGTCCCTAAGTGGAGAACCGTGGATCTGGATGTAGGGAAAGGAAACCGAGCTCAAGGGCAATGCAAACTAGAGGCTCCAGGGAAAGGCCACTCAGCCACCTGGCACGTGGAGATGGTTGGTGTCAGAGGGGGATGCAGGGAGCCCTGAGGGGCCTGAAAACACCCCTCAGGCAGCAGAACTCAGCATGACGTTGGACCACGTGAAATGGCTTCTTCTTGGCCAGGATCAGTTGGCTCTGGAGCCAGGCGATCCTGAATACACCACCCCTCCCAGGCGCCCTCACCTCACTGCACTTTCTCTAAACTCAGTGGGTTTTGGTGTCAATTATCCTGAAACTTTCTTCTGTGACACATCCAACAGATAACATCTCCATGGAAGACACCCCATCGGGTCGGCGTGGCCACAGTGCTGCTTGTTATACAATTAAACAAGGGGATAGTTGAGGCACATTTCCTGCCCTACTAGCTCTTGTTCCGCCCTTCTTGTTTCCAATAGTCAGATGACCCTGTGGCCTGGAGAGAGGCCATTGAAGAACCTCTGGTCTATAAGATCAGGAATGCAGGAGAATCTGTAGGAACAAGGTTTTCTCAGGAGCATTTATCAGCCTATCTACTGCAGATCATTAAAACTGCCATATAAAATCTAGTTGGATTGGGCTTCATTTGGGGTCTCTGGAAGATGGAATCCTGATATTGTCATCTGCATGGAGATGGGCTAAAATAAGTGGCTGTAGATAAGGAACACTCCAGAAAAGAGGCAGCTCCTGTGCAGAACACTGGACCCCTGGACCAAATGCCAGCTTCATGGGAGGCGTCCAGGTGCCATGACAACCAGAGCTGGGTGGACGGGAGGCTGTGCATTGGCTGACACACAGGCTGAACTGGGTGCTGCAACTTCCAGAAGGGAAGGAAAATAAAGAAGGGTCCACCTTCTAGTTCTCAACTCTATCTCCCGTTTGACCGAAAGCCGAGTGGAGTATGTGGACACGCTGCTTGGTAGGTCCTGAGGAGGGACACCTCTGAGCGTCCCCAGGCAGGAAAAAACCCACAAACCTAAAAGGCTCCTATAAGTCTGATCTGACAGATTCAAAGGCACTTTTTCTTTTTTTTTTCTGGTACGCGGGCCTCTCACTGTTGTGGCCTCTCCCGTTGCGGAGCACAGGCTCCAGACGCGCAGGCCCAGTGGCCATGGCTCACAGGCCCAGCCACTCCGTGGCATGTGGGATCTTCCCAGACCAGGGCACGAACCCGTGTCCCCTGCATCGGCAGGCGGACTCTCAACCACTGCACCACCAGGGAAGCCCTCAAAGGCACTTTTATCCTTCCAGATTCAAATTTTAGAGAATTTCCCTACAGTCATAGAGGAAAATTTAAGAATTTCTTGGAAAATAGTACAGAATAGACACCAAATACCGAAATCCAATCACATTCACGATGATTTTTTTCCTGCTTATCTTCTCTCCATTCACTAGTGAATATTAATAGCCACGATTGTCCTGCTCAACTCATCTGTAAACACTCCCAGGATCCAGCCCTGAGTTGTTTAGCTCCAGAAAGCCTTCCTTTAAACTATGCTAAGTGGTCACACCTCTCGCTGGATTCATCACTATTAAAATATTCTGAGCCTGTGGTGTATATTGTGCTGGCCTCCATTCAAATACCCCAAGGTAAACTGATTTATGAAACGTGAATGTAAGATGAAGAGGATGCTTTTTTTTTTTTTTTTTTTTTTGCGGTACGTGGGCCTCTCACTGCTGTGGCCTCTCCTGTTGCGGAGCACAGGCTCCGGACGCGCAGGCTCAGCGGCCATGGCACGGGCCCAGCCGCTCCGCGGCATGTGGGATCTTCCCGGACCGGGACACGAACCTGCGTCCCCTGCATCGGCAGGTGGACTTTCAACCACCGCACCAGCAGGGAAGCCCGAGGATGCATTTTATAAACACCTTCTCAGGGTAGTATACCAACAGCGGTACCAACTATATTTTAAACAATAACCTTATCTTGGGAATGATTGTATAGGCTCCCACAGAGACTATGTTGAAGAAAAAATACATTTGTTTGGTCAAGCTGTGTGCTCTGTGCATTGACATGTCAATTTCATTTCCCAAAATTCACAGATTTCTGGACCTTGATAGGCACAGATCACTTTTGGAAAGTGACTATATTCCATTTGAAAGGCTTCAAAAGTTAGCATTCAACTTCTCTTTGCAGAGATTTCTCGAGTAACTAAGTTCAGCCCAGGAGGTTTCTACCCAGGGTTTTAGAGAGATGACATTTAAGAGGGTGATAAATGCAGGTACGACATTCAAGAGTTTCGAGGCGGACTTTGGGGCCAGGCGGCCTGGGCTTGGAGCAGAGCTCACTCACCGACGCTGGCAGGTCCCGCCTGAATTCAGGAGTCCTTGGCTCCGGAGCTGATTTTTGACCGTTTCTGATTTCCAGAAACGGCAGCTTCATTGGCTTCAACTCAACTTTAAGCTCTGCTGCCTTAGGCTCATGCCTAAAATTATAAGCACAAACCAATATTTAATTTTCATGGGCGGGTTACCGTAGTTACGGTAGTACTATAGAACAGAAGATAGGTAACCATTTATAAGTTTAGGAGTACAGCCTATGCTTTAGAGTTCTAAGTAAATGTCATAAAATACAAATACCGAAGTTTGGATCTAAAGTAGCCTACGTGCCCCCAGGGGGTCCAAGCATAGTGGGTACCTGATACTTTCTCTACCATAAAAAGCCTAAGAAGAGTTATTTTCTCCAACTCCTCGGCCAGCGCAGTGTTAGACTCAGGGCTGATGTTGATTTGACAACGAGCTTGCATTAGGTACAAAGCAAAAGGACGACCCTGTGATATAATTACAGAGAGTTACACGCAGCATGCTAAATGCCATTCGAAACCATATAGTCTGCAAAAATTCTATTCGGCCTACAGTGAGGCATCAATCACACCAATATTTCTCTGTCATCTATTTAGCTCTTCTGTACCCCACACAATTTCTTTTGTCACGGCATCTCCCAGAGCTAAAAGGAAACGAACTTCTGCCCACGGAAAACATATTCAGATCGTTCATTAAGCAGCTTTATTTAAAAAAGCGTTATAAGGACAAACCAGAGCAGGAAGCCAGTTGCCACTGGACTCAGACTGAGTAATTGGAGTTTTCATCTTATGTTATGCTCCAAGGAGACAACTGAATCTAAAAAATGTGGACCCTTTTAGACTGCACGCTACACTCCCGCACTTTACTTCTAGTGAGATGATCCATTTTTCCACAACTTAAAAAGACAGCTGACACTTTTGTTGTTTAACTCCATACATGTGAATTTACTAGATGCCAACAAAAATCTTAAATTTTAAAATTTATTCTAATGATCTCCAAACTTTTAAAATGCACTGGTAACATTCTCTAATAAATCAAGGCCTAATACATACTTGGGGTGACATAATCAGCAATGAGGGCAGAAGTAACTCCTATCTCAAGCAGTCATTTTGATAAAGGCACTTTCGGGGCCTCTTTGTGTGAGATGGATCGTATGCAGATTGCTTTTTTATTGGAGGTGTGGTTGGCAGAGGGATTGGGTAAAAATCAAAGCAAACAGTGACTCTGCCATTTTCTTGTTGTTTACCTTTGCTGAACGGTTAGCATTATCACTGGTGTAGAATTTCGTAGAAAAAACCTTCTCAAGTCAGTTGCTCATTTTATAAGGATACATCTATTTGTATGTATGTATGTATGTATGTATGTATGTATGTATGTATGTATGTATTCTTTGGCCACGCGGCAGGCACGTGGCATCTTAGTTTCCCGACCAGGGACTGAACAAGCACCCCCTGCAGGGGAAGCACAGAGTCTTAACCACTGGACTGCCAGGGAAGTCCCAGAATACATCTATTTTAAAACTAAGAAATGTAATCTACGAAGTCACTTCATCCAGTGTGAACCAAAATTGCAACGCATCACAATGCACTGAAAGTAAACCATCACTGAGGACACACCACCAGCCCTTATCTTGTGGGATTCCCATTCCTTCGGACAAGGGACTCCTCCAGCCCACAGTGTGGCATCCAAACCATGTGAGACCAATGAGGGCCTTGGTCTCAACTAGTATTTTAAATAGTGCTAAAAGAATTTCTTACCTTTAGATAAAGAAGGCAAATGGAAATAGAATACAAACACTTCCTCCTAAACCCCAGTGAATAATCTTATGTACTTGCTTGCCCACCCATCTTAAGACCACTGGTTTAAGATCACTGTCTCTTAAACTGCTCCATAAGTCACTGGCATCAGAATTGTGAGATATAATTATTTAAAATATAGATTTCCAGGGTCTATTTTGGATGAAACTTTTTCAAGTCTTTGAAAGTACAGTCCAGTAATCTTTACTGAATAATAATAAATATTGAACGTGTGTTGTTAGACAGATTTTTTGCAAAACTTTACATGTATATTAAACTATTTAATCCTTAGACCAACACTGTGGGTTACATACTCTTCTTATGCCCATTTTACAAACGGAGAAATTGAGGCACAGAGAGGTTAAATAACTTGCCCAAGGCTACATGCTAATAACTGGCAAAATCTGGATTCAAAACCAGAACTGGAATTAAAAACACTCTTAGACACTGTGAAACTAGTTCTTTAGATGATTCTTGTACACATTAGGTTTAGAATCACTGATTTACATGATTTTCTGAACATCTTGAAATTGAATGTATATGAAGATCATGCTTAGCTTGTTTCTGTGTCAAGTTATTTGTAAGATCAAAAAGGAATTTTTATTAAAAATCATTAACCTCTGACTGCAGATTACCAAATGTTATTCCCAGGAAATAGAAAATCAAATACGCCAGAATATACACAGTATTTGGTAATTTCCTTAATTAATTTACAAATAACGTCAATAGGTGTGACTAAAATTGCAGGGGTTTTTATTTCTCTCACATAGTCTTTTAACAAAAAAAGAGGTCACACTGCTGTCTGAACCCACGTATCACTTCGCAGAGAGCGTAATTGAGAACAAATGTTTCTAGAGCAGTGTCCCTGGCATCAGAAAAAGAGAAGCGGCTCCATTTGGATGTCCAGTGCAGGTGGGGTCTATTTTTGGTCTCTCCAGCTATATTGTGGGGTGGGAGGATACAAGACAATCAAATCCCTTACCGGTGCTCAAACACCCCATTAAAACGGGGTAGCAAAGGAGGCACAGAGCTGTTGCCCTTAGGATCCCAGTGCAGACAGGATGTCTGGGTAGGTCTCACTTTAAGGTGTATGAGAGGTGGGTGTATGAGTGATATATAGTCAAGGACGTAGTCACTCTTCTGTAGCCCAAAGTCCAGGTCAGTAGCCCTAAGGTGCTGCAGTATCACTAAGGGATCATGTTAAAAATACAAACCCTTGGGACTTACGTTCAGAGATTCTGTCCAACGGGGTCAAGGATCCAGCATTTTATGAAGGATTCCAGGTGAGTTCAATGCAGGTGGTATAATTACCACACTCTGAGAAAAAAATGGTGGAGAAAAGAGTTATCACTAGGATGAATATAACTGGAACAGAAGATAACACTTTGAAAAATGAAAAATATCAATCACTCAGAGCAGCACAGAGATGGACCTCAAAATTGGAGGGAAAGAGGAGAAAACAAAAACTGAGGAAAATGATGAATGCAGAAGCAGGGAAAGGGATGAAGCTAATTCACAAAGGTCCTTCCTCTGCTGCCTCCTTCTTCAGCTGAGAAGAACAAAAGAGCCATTGGATATCACCCCTGGTCTGCATGACTTCTGATGGCCAAAAAAGGTGACCAGGGTATCATTTGGGGGCCATCGTTTGATCACCATGCAGGGCCACACAGAGGTCGTACTGGGAACCGAAGTGAACAACCAGGAGCCAAGGGAGGTCTACTCTGGTGCCCTCTGGTTCCTGCAGGAGGATGTGATTGGATTGTTTGACTAATATCACTGTCTGCAGAAAACTAAAACCCGCTACTCAGAGACTCGCCTGGTCCTCTTGATGAGGAGGGCTGTTTGGCAGTGGGTCTTATCCACAGGAGCAACACAGGGAAAGGAACTTGCCGTTAGGCCATCTGAGACTCTGCCAGCTTCAGAGGTGAAGGTAGCTCGTAATATCTGTGATATTGTGATTATAATAAGAAATGTAGGTTTGGCCTTATCCTGTTCCTGGCACAGAGCCACTAAAATCCTTGGAATTTCCTAAGTATTGAGAGCAATAAAAGATGTCTTTTGTTATGTTAATGAAGCGACTTTTGGACAGCCTCTCCATCACTAAGGATGGAGGCTTGGGTTGCCACGGGAACCAACCACATGATTAAAGGTGGGAACTTTCAGTCCCAACCCTAGACCTCCAGGGAGAGGAGAGGGGCTGGAGATTGAGTTCAATCAATGGCCAATTATTTAATCAAACATGCCTGTGTATGAAACCTCTATAAAAATGCTAAGGGACTGGGTTTGGAGCACTTCCAGGTGGGTGAACACATGGAGATGCAGGGAGACTGGTGAGCTCAGAGAGCATGGAAGCTCTACATGCCTTCCCACATCCCTTGCCTACGCATCTCTTCTATCCGGATGTCCCTGAGCTATATCCTTTTATGATAAATTGGTAAATCTATTGATAGTGAGTTTCTCTAAGTTTGTGAGCTACTCGAGAAAATTAACCAAACCCAAACAGAGGGGCTTGTGGCAACCTCCAATCTGTAGCCTGTGGATCAGAAGCCCAGGTGACCGCCTGGATTGACGTCTAAAGAGGAGGGGGCAGCCTTGTGGGACTGAGCCCTTAACAGTGGAATGTGATACTGTCTCCAGGTAGATAGTGTCAGAGTTGAGTTGGATAGTAGGACCCCCAGCTGTGTCAGAGAGTTGCTTGGTGGTGTGAAAAACAAACACACGCACACACTGGAATCACTGTCAGAACATAGTATTAACTTTATGCCTTTCACCACAGGTCTGTTGTCCACTTGCTTGTGTTCTAAGAGCAGGATTTGGTAGAGAGGTGTGATGCCACACAGTTGAGAGTCCTGCTTAGATGCCTCAGTTTTGTGGGTTTTTTTATAAATTTATTTATTTATTTGTTTTGGCTGCATTGGGTCTTTGTTGCTGCATGCGGGCTTTCTCTAGTTGTGGTGAGCGGGGGCTACTCTTTGTTGCAGTGCGTGGGCTTCTCATTGCGGTGGCTTCTCTTATTGTGGAGCATGGGCTGTAGGCGCGCAGGCTTCAGTAGTTGTGGCACACGGGCTCTAGAGCACAGGCTCAGTAGTTGTGGCTCATGGGCTTAGTTGCTCCGTGGCATGTGGGATCTTCCCAGACCACGGCTCAAACCTGTGTCCTCTGCATTGGCAGGCGGATTCTTCACCACTGCTCCACCAGGGAAGTCCCAGGTGCCTCAGTTTTTTAACATGTCTTATTAACAGATGGCCTCACCTTCAAATGCTGTGCTGTCACACACACCTACCCATACCTGCACTCCAGAGGAGAGTAACCTTGACCTATCAGCAGCTCAGCTTCTTATCAAAAGTCTCCAAAGAAGGATCCAATATTTATGTGCAAATAAAAAATATGATTCAGCTAGAAAAACTATAATGTGTCCCTAGATAAAGCTGGAATTAAGAGATTTGCAGACTGAAACTACATTGTTTTAACATCCTGCAAACTTTTAGTTTGGCAATGGGCCTCTAGCTATCAGAAGAAAGCCGTACATACTTTCCTGCTCATATATGGAAGGAAATGCTTAAGAATATCATCCACTTTTCACTCAGTGCTTCTCCATTTTAAGTTTCACGTGGGTTAAGAGTCCGCACTCCCAGTGCAGGGGTCCGGATTCAATCCCTGGTGAGGGAACTAGATCCCGCATGCCACAACTAAGAGTCTGAATGCTGCAACTAAAAGATCTCACATGCTGCAACTAAAGATCCAAAGTGACACAACTAAGACCCGGTGCGACCAAAATAAATAATAAATAAATAAATAAATATTTTTTTAAAAAAGAAATTTATTGCAAGCTTAAGTGTAAGGAAAAGTTTTCCTTTTGCTGATAAACCAGCATAACTTTTCTATATTCTCTAAGATATCCAGATATCTGTTCTGACCTTTAATCCGAATATTTCTCTTTTATCCATAGTTCCTCTAATTCTGAGTGGCTTGTATTTTCCTGTTTGTGAATGTTACTTACATCGTTTCAAGTTGCTTCAAATGTTTGGTGAAATTACGTATGTAGGTAGGTATGTGGATAGATGATGGATGATAGGTAGATAGACAGATAGACAGATGATGGATGGAAGATAATTTTCCAAGTTAGGGAAGGTAGGCTTCTCTCTCTTATCATTTGCTCCCTTCCTGAAAGCTTCAGGCTGTGAAGGAAGTCCAGGTCGTGCTGCTTTCGCTACCTGTGGTGCTGCACTGCTTATATTTGCTCTGTTTCCCTACCTGTTGACTTCTTTTACTCACGTGCAGTTTTTACTGCTCAGTGTTGAAGGAGACAGATGAGGGCCAAGAAAAGAATGGATGCAAGAAAGAACAAACGTAAGGGGTTCCACACTAGGAGCCTGGGGAGGTAATGAATGGATGCATTCTATTAGGGGAAATTCCCCAATCATGAGCCTTCCATGGAATTCTTCCTTGCCTTCAGCTGTCCCGACTCCTGAGTGTAAGAGAAAGGGAACACCTTTTTGAGTATGTTATTTTAGATCTTGTATATCTTCACATGTGCTAAAAGGCACAGTTGAGCTGCCAATGTATTTGCCTTATTCAAAAAAAAAACAGCTTTCATTGTGGTGTTTTCCAGGCAACTGTCTTCTGCTTTGATCTTTCCTTGACCCAAATTCATGAAGTCACTGAATTTTAGAGCTTTATCTAACTTGAAAGATAAGCTAGTCTAACCAATCCATTTGGTGAAGAGCAAAGATTTTTCGAGTAAAGCAGATTTGTATAAAACCACTGCTCCGGGGCTTCCCTGGTGGTGCAGTGGTTGAGAATCTGCCTGCCAATGCAGGGGACATGGGTTCGAGCCCTGGTCTGGGAAGATCCCACATGCCACGGAGCAACTGGGCCCGTGAGCCACAACTACTGAGCCTGCGCGTCTGGAGCCTGTGCTCCGCAACAAGAGAGGCCGCGATAGTGAGAGGCCCGCACACTGCGATGAAGAGTGGCCCCCGCTCGCTGCAACTAGAGAAAGCCCTCGCACAGAAACGAAGACCCAACACAGCCAAAAATAAATAAATAAATTTATTAAAAGAAACAAAAAAAAAACCACTGCTCCGTTGCTGAGAAACCTTAGACAATTAAGATCGTTTAGACCTGATTTCAAAACTAAAATAAATTTATATCAGAATGAATGTATAGTGCTTGGTACAGTAATTTCTCATCAGTAACTGTTATGATTATTATTTTTGTCAGGCCCAGGCAGACGAAGTGACTTGTTCAAGGCCACACAGCAAGTTGTGGAAGAATTCAGAGTAGTAAGGCAATTCCCAGACAGGTGCTCTTACCAGTATATAATACTAGTTTGTGGATCCCTCCCAAACAATATTTCATTTCTCAAAAAGAAAGAATCTTTTAAAAAAAATTTATTTATTTATTTTTGGCTGCATTGGGTCTTCGTTGTTGCGCACGGGCTCTCTCTAGTTGCGGCGAGCGGGGGCTACTCTTCATTGCAGTGCGCAGGCTTCTCATTGCAGTGCCTTCTCTTTGTTGTGGAGTGCGGGCTCTAGGCGCACGGGCTTCAGTAGTTGCGGCATGCGGGCTCAGTAGTTGTGGCTCATGGGCTTAGTTGCTCTGCGGCATGTGCGATCTTCCCAGACCAGGGCTCAAACCCATGTCCCCTGCATTGACAGGTGGATTCTTAACCACTGTACCACCAGGGAAGTCACCCCCCCAAAAAGAAAAGAATCTTACCAAAAAGTGTAATTTATTGCACTCCAGCTGTGTGCTCAAGTACTCTGTTAGGTGTTTGCAAATGTTATTTCATCTTTACCATAATCTGAAATATAGATATTGTTACACTTATTAAAAAACTGAGGCTCAGAGAAGTAACTCACCCAAAGTCACAAAACCTGGAAATGACAAAGCCAAGATTTGAACCTGGTCTCTCTGTCCCCCAAACCTATCAATGCATGAGCTACGTCGCATATCTGTGTTGTCTAAATGGAAACTGGGCTCAGGAAGTCTCCTAGTAGACCCAAGGAACATGTGACTTCACATAAAGGAGTGATGAAAACCACCAAGCAAGAGTCAGAATTACCAATCTTTATTTGGCTAAAAAGTTTGTTCAACAGACCCTCCCACTTTGAACATCTGCCCTGACTCATCTGATTCACAGAGATGCTGCTCTGCTAGGTCTGAAATGAGTAATTAAATGAGAAGACTGCTAACTGTCCACCAAAACACACTCTCCCCTTCTTATATGTTAGTATATCTTGGCCATGGCTCTCGGGCTAGATTGCCTGTTTTTTAGCCTGTGGTTATAGGTGGTTAGGTGTGGCCATAGGACTAGGTTCTCACCAATGAAGTGTGAGTTTTGGATGTAAGCCATATGGATGTGCTCTCTTCCACTGTATGCTCTCCCCTACAACTGGCTGTTCTGGAACAGAAAGTGGCAGAAGTCCAGCTTTGACCATTGAGGGGATGCCTCTAAGGGTGATAGCACCATGATTGGAGAGGAACCTTGGAAGGAACTGCCTTGCTTACCCTGAAACTCTCAACTGAGAGAGAAACTTCCATATCCTTCAAGGCACTGTGTTTCATGGTCTCTTTTCAGGCAGTTGTTTAGCTTTATCATAACTTAAACAGGGATGAAATAATTGGGTAAGACTCCATGGAGAAATGGACTTGAGTTGTACCTCAAAATATTTATTAAAGATTAATCAAATGCAAAGGAAAAAGGCAAAGACAAAGAAAAACTGTCCTTTATCATTGTCTGTTAGTGATCAGACACTCCCTGTCCATTAAAATAGAACAATAAATTCTATCCTTAGTGAGAGTGTCACATTTTGAGAGAACAGAATTGCTTAATAATGTAAAAAAATACTCTAAATGCAAATGTCCAATAGGGTAAAAGTATCTTTAATTTTCATTTAAGTGTCTAGGCCTGGTTTCTCTATCCACAATTCGGGGAACTTTTAATGGAAAAAGAGGACTTACTGTGGTTCTATCTGTGGTTACGTAAAATTGTAGGATAAAACCAACTCTAATTCTATGGTGCAACTGGAAAAGGCACAAGCAATTACAATTTGAATATATCTGCTGTATCCTTAGTTATGTAACTCTACCTTTTATCTTTTTAAAAGGGACTTTTCACTCAAGACATGATGAAAATAACGGGTACCAGATTGCTGTCCTGCCATAAACAACTGAAAACTGCTATGAGTCACTGGATGAAAATCAATATAGGACTAGTGAAAAGAAAAACAAAGAAAGTGAGCCCTACCATCCTTCCGACTTTCTACCTGGTGGCATTTTCGGGGCAGCATTCAGGCAGGAGAAACTTGAGAAGATCATGGTCTCAGTGAGTTGAGGAAGCAGAGATCAGAGTCTGCAGGGGTTGAGGTGTGACTGGGGTTTGCATTGTGAAGGGCCAGAGGGGAGAAGGGTACGCAGGAAAAGAGTCCCAGAGATATGCTTGAGGTCCCTTAGTCTTGTGGAATACTAAATGGGTCATGCAAAAGGGTAAAAAGTCTATGAGGCTGAGAAAAGAATGACATGGGATTTGTATGCTAAAAATCCCCACAGTTCACCCAGGGCTGGGAGATGTCCAACTTTCAACCAGCCAGAGTGAATTGAACAACTGGAACATTCAGGAGAGTCCCCTGAAAGCTCACAGTTTAGCAGTGGAGTGAAACCACCCCTGAAGTAAAGGTAGTGCCAGATTTGCCCTAACACAGCTTTAAAACAAGCTTCAAGAGTTTGAAAAAGAATGGATATATGTATATGTATAACTGAATCATTTGCTGTACATCTAAAACTAACACAATATTGTAAATCAACTATACTCCAATATAAAATAAAAATTTAGATTAGAAAAAGAATTACTCTAAAAAAAACAAACTTCAAAAAAATCAAGCTGAGTCTCAAGTCATTTTAGTAGAAAACAAAGTCCAATACTCTATAAAGACATCAAAATCTAGCACTCAACATCACACTAATCACAAAGTCTAGCTTCCAATAAAAAATTTATTAGACACACGAAGAAGCATTAAAATGTCATTTGTAATTTGCATAAAAATGCATCAAAGATCCAGGAAAGACAGACATAGTACAATTAGCAGACAAGGACTTTAAAATATGTTTTCTAAATACACTACAGGATTTAAAGGAAAATAGGAGATCATGAGGAGAGATACGCAAAATGTATTTTAAAAGAACCTAATGAAACTTACAGAGTTAAAAATGCAATGTTTAAAATGAAATTTTTACTGAAAGCAATAAAAAGCAGATTAAGAACTACAAAAGAAAATAACAATGAATTTGCATACATATAATCAGAAAGGTAGTACAGAGAGAATAAAAAGAAAAAGTTGAGTCTCAGTGACCTGTGAGAGAATATCAAGGAGGCAAACGTGCAGTTTCATTCCCATAAAAATGAAGACTAGAAAAAGTATTTTTAAAGATTATAGCTGAAAAATATCCAAATTTTATTAAAACAACAAAACCACAGGTCCAAGAAGCTCAACAAACTACAAGCAGACTAAACACCTGTAGGAAACTACACCATGGCAGGCTACAATCAAATTGTTAAAAGATGGTGAGTGAGAGACATCTGGAGAGCAACCAGTTGCAGGGGAACAGGCATTGTATATAGGGGACAAAAATAAGAAAGAGCATGGATATCTCCATGGGAGCCAGAAGACAGTGGAGAAACATCTATAAGTATTGGGAAAAAAACCCAAACACTGTCAACCAAGAATTTCATATCCAGCAAAAATTTCCTTCAAAAATGAAGGCAAAATAAAGAATTTTCAGGCAAAGAGGAAGCCCAGATGATTCACTGCTAGCAATTCTGCCCTTCAAGAGGGTCTTCAGGCAGAAGAAAATGATGCCAGATGGAAAATGATCTGTACAAAGTAATTAAGATAGTCAGAAACCATAAATATGCAGTAACTTAAAAATTCTTTTTCAATATTCTTTAAAATACAATTGACTATAACTCAAAACAAAAAAGTGAACAACCTGATTTACAAAATGGCCAGAGGAACTGAATTGGTATTTTTCAAAGAAGATACACAAATGGGCACCAGGTACATGAAAAGATGCTCAGCATCACTAATCATCTGGAAAATGCAAATAAAATCTCAGTGAGATATCACCTCACACCTGTTAAGAATGGCTGTCATCAAAAAGATGAGAGGCAACAAGTGTTGTTGAAGATGTGGAGAAAAGAGAACCCTGTGCACTGTTGGTGGGAATGTAAACTGGTGCAGCCACTGTGCAAAACAGTATGGAGGCTCCTCAAAAAATTAAAACTAGAATCCACCTGCCAGTGCAGGCGACACGGGTTCAAGCCCTGCTCTGGGAGGATCCCACATGCCACGGAGCAACTGGTCCCGTGAGCCACAACTACTGAGCCTGCGTGTCTGGAGCCTGTGCTCCGCAACAAGAGAGGCCGCGATAGTGAGAGGCCCGCGCACCGTGATGAAGAGTGGCCCCCACATGCCACAATTAGAGAAAGCCCTCGCACAGAAACGAAGACCCAACACAGCAAAAATAAATAAATATATAAATTAATAAACTCCTACCCCCAACATCTAAAAAAAAAAAAAAAGGGTATCTGCACTGCCATGTTTATTGCAGCAACAGCTAAAATATAGAAACAATCTAAGCGTCCACCAATGGATGAATGGATAAAGAAGATATATACCACACCTATCACACCTTCTTTATATTTGTGTCAAGAATAAAGAATTCTCACAAATCAATAATAATAATAATAGCACAAATAACCCTATTTTTTAAATGGGCAAAACATTTTAATAAATGTTAACTAAAGAACTTAATGGCCAATAAACACATGAAAAAATATTCAACATTACTAGTCATAAGGAAAGTGTAATTAAAACCATAATGAGATATAATTTTACATGCATTCCAGTGGCTCTGAACAAATGGAAATCTTACACATTACTGATGGAAATGTGAAGTGGTCAACCAGCTTGGAAAGCAGTTGGCAGTTTTTTATAAAATTAAAAGTACACTTACTATAAAAACCATATGATCATCTCAATAGATGCAGAAAAAGATTTTGACAAAATTCAACACCGGGTTATGATAAAAACTCTCCAGAAAGTGGGCATAGAGGGAACCTACCTCAACATAATAAAGGCGATATACAAAAAGTCCACAGCCAACATCTTCTCAATGGTGAAAAACTGAAAGAATTCCCTCTAAGATCAGGAACAAGACAAGGATGTCCACTCTCGCCACTATTACTCAACATAGTTTTGGAAGTCCTAGCCACGGCAATCAGAGAAGAAAAAGAAATAAAAGGAATACAAATTGGAAAAGGAGAAGCAAAACTGTCACTGTTTGCAGATGACATGATACCATACATAGATAATCCTAAAGATGTCACCAGAAAACTACTAGAGCTAATCAATGAATTTGGTAAAGTTGCAGGATAGAAAATTAATGCACAGAAATCTCTTGCATTCCTATACACTAACAACAAAAGGTCAGAAAGAGAAATTAAGGAAACACTCCCATTTACCATTGCAACAAAAAGAATAAAACCCCTAGGTATAAACCTACCTAAGGAGGTAAAAGACCTGTACTCAGAAAACTATAAGACACTGATGAAAGAAACCAAAGATGACATAAACAGATGGAGAGATATACCATGCTCTTGGATTGAAAGGATCAATATTGTATAAATGACTATATTACCCAAAGCAATCTACAGATTCAATGCAATCCCTATCAAACTACCAATGGCATTTTTTACAGAACTAGAACAAAAAAATCTTAAAATTTGTATGGAGACATAAAAGACTCCGAATAGCCAAAGCAGTCTTGAGGGAAAAAAACAACAGAGCTGGAGGAATCAGGCTCCCTGACTTCAGACTATACTACAAAGCTACAGTAATCAAGACAATATGGTACTGACACAAAAACAGAAATATAGATCAATGGAACAGGATAGAAAGCCTAGAGGTAAACCCACACACCTATGGGCAACTAATCTATGACAAAGGAGGCAAGGATATACAATGGAGAAAAGACAGTCTCTTCAATAAGTGGTGCTGGGAAAACTGGACAGCTACATGTAAAAGAATGAAATTAGAACACTCCCTAACACCATACACAAAAATAAAGTCAAAATGGATTAAAGACCTAAATGTAAGGCCAGACACTATAAAACTCTTAGAGGAAAACATAGGCAGAACACTCTATGACATAAATCACAGCAAGATTCTTTTTGACCCACCTCCTAGAGAAATGGAAATAAAAATAAACAAATGGGACCTAATGAAACTTAAAAGCTTTTGCACAACAAAGGAAACCATAAACAAGATGAAAAGACAACCCTCAGAATGGGAGAAAATATCTGCAAATGAAGCAACTGACAAAGGATTAATCTCCAAAATATAAACAGCTAATGAAGCTCAATATCAAAAAAACAAAAAACCCAATAAAAAACTGGGCAGAAGACCTACATAGACATTTCTCCAAAGAAGACATACGGATGGCCAAGAGGCACATGAAAAGCTGCTCAACATCACTAATTATTAGAGAAATGCAAATCAAAACTACAATGAGGTATCACCTCACACCGGTTAGAATGGGCATCATCAGAAGATCTACAAACAACAAATGCTGCAGAGGGTGTGGAGAAAATGGAACCCTCTTGCACCGTTGGTGGGAATGTAATTGATACAGCCACTATGGAGAACAGTATGGAGGTTCCTTAAAAAACTAAAAATAGAATTACCATATGACCTAGCAATCCCACTACTGGGCATATACCCTGAGAAAACCATAATTCAAAAAGACACATGCACCCCAATGTTCATTGCAGCACTATTTACAATAGCCAGGTCATGGAAGCAACCTAAATGCCCATCGACAGACAAATGGATAAAGAAGATGTGGTACATATATACAATGAAATATTACTCAGCCATGAAAAGGAACGAAATTGGGTCATTTGTAAAGATGTGGATGGACC
The DNA here is from genome assembly GCF_963455315.2 of Globicephala melas. Lineage (NCBI taxonomy): Eukaryota > Metazoa > Chordata > Mammalia > Artiodactyla > Delphinidae > Globicephala > Globicephala melas. The sequence continues at coordinate 10,293,584 of NC_083315.2, forward strand.
TAGAGACTGTCATACAGAGTGAAGTAAGTCAGAAAGAGAAAAACAAGTATCGTTTACTAATGCATATATGTGGACTCTAGAAAAATGCTTCAGATGAACTGGTTTGCAAGGCAGAAATAAAGACACAGATGTAGAGAACAAACGTATGGACACCAAGGGGGGAAGGTGGGGGGAGGGGTGGTGGTGGGGTGATGAATTGGGAGATTGGGATTGACATGTATACAGTGATGTGTACAAAATAGATAACTAATAAGAACCTGCTGTATAAAAATAAAATAAAATGTTTAAAAAATGTACACTTACTTTGTGACACAGCAATTCCATCTCTAGGTATTTATCCAAGAGAAATGAGAACATATGTCCACAAAAATAGTTGGATGGTAATATTCATAGTTGTTTCATTCAAAGTAGCCTAAAACATAAAATAACCCAAATGTCCATGGATAAACACATTGTGGTATATTCATGTAATAGAATAGTATGCAGCAATTTAAAAAAATGAGCTACATTCTATATTCATTCAACAACATGGACCGAGTCTCAAAAACACTGAGTTTTTAAAAAGCCATGATACTACTTCATTTATATGAAATTCTAGAAAAGGCAACACTAATGTATAGTGCCAGAAAGCAAGTCAGTGGAGTTCATGACCAGGATTTGGGGAAGGGATTACTGCAAAGGGAAACAATGGAATTTTTTGTTTCAAATGCTCCATATCTTAATGTGGATGTTGTTACATGGGAGTATGCGTTTGTCAAATTCATTATACTGTAAAACAAAGAAAGTTGATTTTTTTAAAGGCGTATGTTTCTCTTTTCTCTGACTTTTTTTTTTTCCTCCTTTCTTTTCAGAATAAGATGTACCCGGCAGAGTTGCCTGGTTACTTTAAATCAGAAACTCCTTGAAAATCTGTTGATGAAGGGAGAATCACAGTGAGGTGATTAGAGCAGCTTGATTTGACATCTAAATGTAGAAGTTCTTAAGGGCAAAAAATCACCATTCGACTTGTTACCATGTAAAGAACGGCCTGAGGAGGAGGCCAAGTGGCATTACTACGGTAGGGGCCCCAGACTGTGAACTCACCGTTAACAAGGATTCCGAAACTTCATCTTTTCATTAGTAAGTCGATGTTTGCGTGGCAGATGAATTGCTAGTCTGATTGGAAATTCTTTCCTGCACTGAAGAAATGGCACCAATTAACAATATTCATCTGTCGGGCTCCCCTGGTGGCGCAGTGGTTAAGAATCCGCCTGCCAATGCAGGGGACACGGGTTCGAGCCCTGGTCCGGGAAGATCCCGCATGCCATGGAGCAACTAAGCCCGTGTGCCACAACTGCTGAGCCTGCGTTCTAGAGCCCATGAGCCACAGCGACTGAGCCAGCGTGCCACAACTACTGAAGCCCGTGCACCGCAACAAGGGGTGGCCGCTGCTCGCCACAACCAGAGAAAAGCCTGCGTGCAGCAGCGGAGACCCAACGCAGCCAAATTAGATAAATAAAATAAAAATAAATAAATTAAAAAAAATATTCGTCTGTCAGTTCAGCTCTGCAGGTTCAGGCTCATTTAACTTGATAAAAATAGCTCCTTTTTTTCTGAGTAGGGAGAGTTTTTCTCTGCCTCCATCTCTGGTTATGGGCAGAAGTGGTGAAGAGGCTTGTTACAGTGGTCACCTCCCTGTCTTGAATGCTCTCTTCCCAGCTGCAGTGTCACACGCCGCCCCATTTGTGGATGCCCATTTCAAGACTACCCACTGAAAAGCATGCACAACATAAGAGCAGTGAGCTTCAGTTTTGCTGGGGGGCCTTACTGGGGACTCTAGCCCAGGAGATGATAGCTCTGAGGAACTGATGAAATTTTTTGGCTGGGATGTAGTTAAGTATGCATCTTGGTGAAAGAGGACTGCTAATCACAGAAAACATCTATCTCAAGATATTAATTTTAGTGCTTCTCATGTATGGGAAGATGCAAGAATCTGAGGACCTCAAAACACTTCCTCAGATATGCAGCTTAACTATCTAGGGGCCAGTATATCCAAAACACAAAATGCTTCCTTTTTTTTTTCTATCCTGAATGACCCACAGGGCACACCGTCAGTGCATGACTTCAGTGGTTCATGACTGGATCCTTGTAGAACTGGAATGGTGGGCAACATCTGCTTGTTTGTTTACAAACAAGCTTCTTTGGTTTCTTTACTACAAAAGTCACTCTAAGCATATCTTTTTTTTTTTTTTTTTTGCGGTACGCGGGCCTCTCACTGTTGTGGCCTCTCCCGTTGTGGAGCACAGGCTCCGGACGCGCAGGCTCAGCGGAGGCTCCGGACGCGCAGGCTCAGTGGCCATGGCTCACGGGCCCAGCCGCTCCGTGGCATGTGGGATCTTCCCAGACCAGGGCACAAACCCGCGTCCCCTGCATCGGCAGGCGGACTCTCAACCACTGCGCCACCAGGGAAGCCCTCTAAGCATATCTTTTACCCCAAAACCTTAATGCCGTGTTTTCTGTTTGTCTTTTTTCCTATTATTTTTTTGGCCACGCAGCATGTGGGATCTTAGTTCCCCGACCAGGGATTGAACCCACACCCCCTGCCACTGAAGCGTGCAGTCTTAACCACTGGACTGCCAGGGAAGCCCCTCCTCTCTGTTATTCTTAATATCATCTTTGTCTCCTTCCCTCCCTCCCCCCACTTCATCCTTCCTTTTTTTCTCTTTTGTTTAGACCTTCACCAGTGCCTAGCATCTTTTAAAGTTTATGCCCCTTTTATGGTGAGATTATGGACTGGCTCCCGCCTAGCACTTCAGGCTTTGGGTATTTTTTCCCTACGCAGTTCCCTCAAACTGAGGGGGTACCATCTCCCCACAGCTGCTCACATCCTTTCCATTTTGAATGTTTTACTCCCATGCTGAGAGATAAGAGATGACTGGCTAGTTCTCCCAGTCATCTTAGCCCACCTTAAATACATAGAGACTAATTCACTTGAGGAGTCTGTTTTCTGCCCAAGAGGAAATCCCTTTTACGATACCTATAAAAGTGACAGAATCATCAATCCATATTTAAAAGGTAAATGATAACTATCCATCCAGTCTCAATGAACGTGGTGCTAAAAAGTAAATCATTTGCTATAGCGTGGAAACAGGCAGATAAAAAACAAGGATAATGACAGATACAGTGTGAAAAAGGTGAGCCAAACTTTTAAGGATGATAAAAAGGCTCATTAACTGGACTGTAGTGATGGTTTCATGGGAGTTTATTATGTCAAAACTCATCAGATAATACACTTTAAATAGGGACAATTTATTTACATCAATTGTACCTCAAAAAAGTTGTAAAGCAAAGCAAACCAACAGTTTTATATATATATATATATATATATATATATATACACACACACACATATATATGACTTAGGTGTAACTAGCCAAGCTATCCTCACACGCAGACTAGTGTACATGGAACTGTAGCCTTGTTATTAACCGGGTGCAACTTTATTATATTAAAATTTCATTTTACCTTTAAAAAATTAGGGTGTGAGTACACACCTAATGAATGTTAAGCGGTTCTTGGTCAGCCTAAAAGGTGCATAATATCTCCTGATCAGACTCACTTCTGTAATTAAGATTGTTTTAACTCACTGTTCCTGTGTTTTGAAGGGCGCTGACTTCTGTGGAAATATATGAAGCAGAGGTACTATCCACCCCGAACCCCAGTGACTTTATTTCTATCCCCATGTTATCATGGATCATCCATATTCTAAAAGCGGGACTCAGTACTCTTTTAATGGTCCGTGGTTATGTTTTGTTCTGATTATGGCATATTACGGATTTCTGTTCAGCAAACCTATTGTTCGATACTACTAGGAAATGGCTAAAATGTAGATATGCTTATTTGTTTTTTTAAATGGCTTTGTTGAGGTATACTTTGTATACAAAGAACTGCATGCATTTAATGTGTGCAGTTTGATGAGTTTGGATATAGATAAGCACCTGTGATACCAACACCACAATCAAGGTAATAGACATATCTACACCTCCCAGGGTTTCCTCGTGTTCCTTTGTGCTTTTTGTTTGCTTCTTTTTTTTTTATTGGAGTAAAATTGCTTTACAGTGTTGTGTTAGCTTCTGCTGTACAATGAAGTGAATCAGCTATATGTATACCTATATCCCCTCCCTCTTGGACCTCCCTCCCATGCCCTCCCATCCCACCCATCTAGGTTGTCACAGAGCACCGAGCTGAGCTCCCTGTGCTATACAGCAGGTTCCCATTAGCTATCTATTTTAGCTAGTGTACATGGTACACTATGTACATGGTAGTGTATTTATGTCAAACCTAATCTCTCAATTCGTCCCACCCTCCTCTTCCCCCTCTGTGGCCACATGTCCATTCTCTATGTCTACGTCTCTAGTCCTGCCCTGCAAATAGGTTCATCTCTACCATCTTTCTAGATTCCACATATATGCGTTAATATACAGTATTTGTTTTTCTCTTTCTGGCTTACTTCACTCTGTATGACAGCCTCTAAGTCCATCCACATCTCTACAAATGACCCAATTTCATTCCTTTTTATGGCTGAGTAATATTCCATTGTATATATGTACCACATCTTCTCTATCCTTTCAACTATAGTTGGACATTTAGATTGTTTCCGTGTCTTGGCTATTGTAAATAGTGCTGCAATGAACACTGGGGTACATGTGTCCTTTTGAATTATTGTTTTCTCAGGGTATATGCCCAGTAGTGGGATTGCTGGGTCATATGGTAGTTCTATTTTCAGTTTTTTAAGGAAACTCTGTACTGTTCTCCATAGTGGCTGTATCAATTTACATTCCCACCAACAGTGCAGGAGGGCTCCCTTTTCTCCACACCCTCTCCAGCATTTATTGTTTGTAGATTTTTTTTTTTTAGAGTTTTTGTTTTAACATCTTTATTGGAGTATAATTGTTTTACAATGGTGTGTTAATTTCTGCTGTATAACAAAGTGAATCAGCTATATATATATATATATATATATATATATATATATATATATATATCTCCATATCTCCTCCCCCTTTTGTCTCCCTCCCTGATGGCCATTCTGACTGGTGTGAGGTGATGCCTCATTGTAGCTTTGATTTGCATTTCTCTAATAATTAGTGATGTTGAGCATCTTTTCATGTGCCTCTTGGCCATCTGTATGTCTTCTTTGGTGAAATGTTTATTTAGGTCTTCCACCCTTTTTTTTTTTTTTTTTTTGCGGTACGTGGGCCTCTCACTGCTGTGGCCTCTCCCGTTGCAGAGCACAGGCTCCGGACGCGCAGGCTCAGCGGCCATGGCTCACGGGCCCAGCCACTCCGCGGCATGTGGGATCTTCCTGGACCAGGGCACAAACCTGTGTCCCCTGCATCGGCAGGCGGACTCTCAACCACTGTGCCACCAGGGAAGCCCTCTACCCATTTTTTAATTGGGTTGTTTGTTTTCTTGGTATTGAGCTTCATGAGCTATTTATATATCTTGGAGATTAATCCTTGGTCCATTGCTTCATTTGCAAATATTTTCTCCCATTCTGAGGGTTGTCTTTTCGTCTTGTTTATGGTTTCCTTGTTTTCTTTGTAGCTTTTCTTAAGAACACTTAACATGAGATTTTAAAACATCCCCTGAGCAACTATAAAAAATAAATGTTAGTGATAATAACCACTTCTCCATTTTTGCCCTGTAAGCTGGGGGGCTATGAGTCAAATGTACAGCTCAGTTTCTTAGGATGTTAGAAATACACTGTGGTTTCTCTCCTTACCCTCACAGCAACTTACTTTTCCCCCATTGTTTTCTCTTTATCCTGATGTGTTTCTTTCTTTCTTTAACTCTGTTGTATTATAACAAGCTTCCACCAGTCCTCTTCCCAATAGCTATTCCCACTTTATTCCCACTAGGAATAAAGGAATAACAAACTTCCTTTAGATGTGAGAAATGTGAATCTTTTAAAGTGTTATTTTCCAGGGCCTCAAAGCAACACCCAGATTACAAGATAACATGAAAACTGTAGAGCTATATTGTGAGTCTAGGTGAGCCCCAGGGTAGCTTTTACTCACAAATCATGCTTATTTCTCAGAGCGCTGGACAGACATAAGCCCAGGATTCAGAGACAAAGAGGTTTGGGGTCAAAGCTTCCCTCTCCCACAATGGCATATTTGCAGCAGAATATTCTATTAAGAGTCTTGGAGGACAAGGATATACTGGTGAGGGTAGTGGAAGGGAAGGAAATCCATCTCAGAGGGAAATAATTACAAGATTACCTTCACTTTCAAGGTGTAGCAATAGGTCATTATTATTAACTGGTGAACTTGGCAGAGAAAAAAAATCAGTCATATGCAAACATGTATTATGTCCAGAAAGGACTGATGATTGGCATTTTTCTAGTGGACGTGAAGGCATTATAGACACATAGTCTTGGTTTTCTTGGTTTCTGTTTCTATGGGTTTGCACACAGTTGTACATTAGAGGCATGGATGCTGTACTAGGAACCAGCCTTGATGGACAGTGCTTAGCCTTGGCTGTCTTCACAATGCGTCACCCCTTTATCAGCGGGCCCCAAACACAGATGGAGCCTGCAAGAACACACAAAGCAGCTCTCTGACAAGGGTCACGTTTCAGTTCTACTGTATAACATTCACAGAAGGCACAGAAGGTGGCGGTTGGAGAGTGGCTGCTTTACTCCATTCAGTTGATTCCCAAGTTCCTTGATGGACAGGAAGAGTTTTCAAAGCTGCTAATCTCCCAATTTTTAATGCGACTTTTCTTGTTTTGTCCCCCATGGCCCCTCAATCTCTTTAATTCCTTTAGTCTTCCCAGGTTTACCCTGGCCCTGACCCTTTGGTCTCTGGAGCAGGCTGTCAGTCATTCAGTTCCATGGGTTCTGTTGCCAGTATGGGGTATCTACCAAACAACTGGACATATCCCAGTGCCATGACTGATCTGCTTTGATCATTACAACTCTTTAGTGCAAGTGACAGAAAGGCCATTCCAGGGGACTTGAGTCCTCAGGTGTTTGTTTATCCTTTCAGGTTCTAGTTTACCCTTATTCTCATCTACTCAATGTTCTCCCACCATTGCTGGCTGTTCTGTAGATACAGAGTTACGAAGCCCTGCAGAGCCTCCTCCACCAGCAGTCAAAATTCCATAAAATGCAACCCCATAATAAACCCCTTATTGTATCAATCCTAGTGCTTCTGCTTCCCATACTGAATCCTGACCGATAAATGCCTTTAAGTAAGACACCAAGATCTTGGAGAAGCCAAAGTCTCTGCAGATATAATTTATCTAATACTATCTCTTTGATTAAAAATGCTAAATCCGGGCTTCCCTGGTGGCGCAGTGGTTGAGAGCCCACCTGCCGATGCAGGGGACACGGGTTCGTGCCCCTGTCCGGGAAGATCCCACATGCCGCGGAGCGGCTAGGCCCATAAGCCATGGCCGCTGAGCCAGCAGGTCCGGAGCCTGTGCTCTGCAACGAGAGAGGCCACGACAGTGAGAGGCCACATAATGCAAAAAAAAAAAAAAAAAAAAAAAAAAGCTAAATCCAGTTTAGATAGTTGTCCTTACCAATATAGGCATTTCCTTTTTATATTTTACTGAAGTCAAGTAATATAAAGCTTGATTCACTATTTAATATCATATCATAAGCATTATTCATACTGTTTTGTAGTCTTTATAAGCCTAATTTTAGAACGATTTCATATTAGATTGAGTGGATGCTCCATAATTTAATCATTTCCCTGTTGTTAGATATATAGGTTTCTTCTAATTTTTTACTATTATGAATGATCTGAAATACTTCTTTACGCATGTGATTTTCCCCCATATTTTGGAATATTTTATTAGGCTATAATTTCATTAGTTGAGGATAAAAGTATGTAAAAGGTATAAATTTTTTATTGCTTTTGATTCATATTGCTTAATTGCTTTCAAAAAGGACTAGAATAATTAGTAATGCTATTAGCAATTGACAGTATTCTTACTATGAGCAATATCATTTAAAACAGTCTTTCTTTATTTAACCGAAAAAAAGGTACCAATGCAATTTCAAAGGGACTCCACATTGCCCACTTTATATTGGTATCTATTTCCTGCTTTGCAATATCTAGAAAGCAAACACTGATCCCAAGTGGATTGGAAATATTCTAAAGACACTTTCCCTGAAACACAGCTGTTAATTTCTGACTTCTGAATGCGGCCTGCCCAAAATATAAGGATTCAACCATATACTTTCTCGTTAAACCGAGATTCTTTCACTTTGTGACTGGAGCAATTAAGAGACTCATCAGTGGAGACAGTGTGGAGGCAATGGAATCACGTGCAATTAATGTTCTTATCTTTTTAATTTTAGGTAACAGCACTTCTTCAGAATAACATCTTCAGGGAAAACATATTGAATTCAATCTGTTGGGTGAATATTTTCAGTTAGAGAAGGTACAGTATGTATGTATAAATGAACGTACAGACTGCTGGTGGTTTATTTTGGTCCTATAGCAGTCTTGGAAATGGAACTGAGTTTTATATAGCATCCTCCGGAATCAGGGGAGCCCTAAGCTCTTTATGGAGCAGTGATTTTGGCTATGTCTAAATAAACCTCATCCTTATAGTCAAAGACCAAAAATTCGGATGACAAACTGCTTCATCTTTCCATACAATATCATGCAGATGGCTTGACTGGGGCTTCCATAACTGCACGGCTACTTCGGCCTTATGGATGCATCTTTTTGCAACTCCCAGTGCCCTGCAGAAGGAGAAAGGCTGTCAAGGATGTCCCAGATGACTCCCTGGGTAGGAGTGGGAATGCTCCTCTTGGAAACAAGTCATGGCACCAGTCATGGGAGCAGCATGGTACTGGCAATTTCAAGATGCTGCCCAGATATACAAGGGCATTTCTGTCTCAAAAGCAGCCATCCTAGCCCTTCCATGGGGGGCGGGGAATGGGGAGTGACAGTGGGTGGTAGTTGGAACAGTAATTATTGTGGATGATTTTTGTCCTGTCTACTGAATCGCCTGGTGGGTAAATGTATATATGGGACCCTTTCCTCCTTATGTTCAGGAATAAATTTAGCAGGCATGTTTACCAATAGTAGCATTTTATAGCCTGAACCACACACGTTGGTCTGTGTTGTTATAGTAATAGCCATGTCTTGCATTTGTACAGATATTCAGAGTTTTTTAAACCCACTTATACTTCACTGGATTATCTATACAATAACATCTCAGCTCTTTGCTGCAAGTCTTGTCAGTTGTACCTCTTAACTATATCTCAATTGCCCACTACCCCCTTCTGCCCTTCTAGCTGAAATCATATCATGCTTGTTCCCACATCGTGAGCTGCTACCAAGCTGGTCTTCCTACTTATTACCCTCCTGAGGCTGTTGGCAACCTATTTTCCCTAGAACAGCTTGAGGAATCTTCAGGACATGTCTCTGCTTAAACTCCTTTATTGTTTTCGGAGTGCTGATAAAGACCTGAAATGCCCGACTGTGGCACAAAGGCCCCTCCAACCTCTGCAGCCCGCTCTGCTCTCCCCTCTCTCACGGCCCCCCCAGCTCCTGTAAGCTCAAGTACAAACCCAAGCTGCCTTCCCCGAGGACACTGGCACCTGCTGATGCACCTGCTGATGCGCCTGCCGGAAAACCTCTTCCTGGGGCTGAATTCTCATCTTCTGGGCTTTAGTTCAAATATCCCATCTCTAAGAATCCTTCCCCCCAAAGTGGGGATTCATGGAGAATGTGAGACTCAGATGAGGACCCAAAGCGATGGAAGCATGAAAACTGGAAGAAACCTCGTGCTCCTGGCCCCTCGTTCATCACTCCTGCCGGAACTGAAGCCAGCCTGTGACCTACATCCATTTCTCAGCCAGTCACAGGAAGATCATGGATTTTAGGGACACTTTCTAGTTTTGTTTTGTTTGCATTCTTTTGACTACAGTGTTTAGGAAAATGGGGAAGATATTGCTGACGTTAAGTAATTCCCGCGTGGTTGAAACTGATTCGGGCAGGATGGACTTTGTTTGAGAACTGACACCAGCCCCCATGGAGCCAGGCACCCTTGGGTTCCCTTTCAAAAGGGAGAGAGCTCCTCTTGCTCCATAGTTGTTTGAAAGCACCCTGGAGACTTCCATTTGAAAGATGATCAGAAAACATCATCATGATTTAAAATGGAATTTAAAATAGGACCAATTTCTACCCTTAAGTACAATGATATTTCCTCTAAACTAGGATGTATACACAGATCACTTTTCCTCTGGGATATTTTTTCTCATCCAAACATTGTCCTGCAAATACAATTTTTTACATGAATCTGTGACTCACTCTCACCTTTTTAACCTAGAAGTCTCCCTGGTGTCGGCTGGCCTCCTCTGAGTTATTCATCTGGGTCTGAATCATATTGAACACATATGGCATGTGTCACCCTGGACAGGCAAAACCAAGAAAAGTCATGAAAAAAACCCAAACATTACTTTTCCTAACCACTAATACGTGCCACTCATTTGCATTTCAGATAGTTTCATGCCTCTTTATTTTAGAACAACTGAATCACAAAATAGAATTTTTAAAGACTATTTTAGCCTCATAGCCTCATAGATGCATTAGATGCCCTGGGCTGTGTCTCCACCAAGCTTCATCCAGCCTCTATTTAACCACCTTCAGCAGGGAGCACTGACTTTCTTCTGGGGCTGCACCATCTTTGCATGGAATTAATTGGTAGGAAGTTAAGTTGAGCCTAAATTTTTGGCTACTAACTTGATCAACAAAGAATGTATGCTTTCATCCAGGACATCAATTAAACACTAAAGAGTCAAGACTAGAGCAGTGGTCAGCTTCTAGAGAACTCTAGAACCATTAATCAACACAGGCTTTGTCCTAAAATATGGTCGCAGTGATTGATGAGGAGACCATGGAAGTCTCGGGCAATCAAGGTGCACTATGTATTCTATTAAGATTCCTGGGTTACCCTCCCTAATCTAGAAAACTTTGGTCACCTCAGGTTGCCCTCTGACATCCTGGTGGTGGGCAATGTTATTAAATAAGCTCAGCCTAAGGCAGGGGTTTGACAAAGATTTATATAGATTAAAACCCCTTCTCCCTTCACACAGATTTTCCAAACTCCTCTCCAAGTTCATCTATATCGCATCTCCATAATAATACATACCATGATTAACCGTGGGACAGCCTGACATTTGATTTCGTTACAAATTGAGAGATGTGCATCTCTGCACGTATCACTTGGTAATGGTATCTTCCTTCCTTTCCTGGGGCTCTTGGCATTTAAGGATGCATGGTATTTTCCAAATAGCACTAGAAAAATCGAGTGAATCTAATGTTCCCATTGTCTTCCTCCACTCAGTATATTATATTTATGTGCCTTCTCCCCAGTATTTAGTTTCACAAGCAAAACAAATTCTGCAAATATATAAGTCCCATATCTTTGATTTGGAAAAGGTTAAAGGATTCCAGCTGCACAAAGTTTCTACAAGAAAGGATGTAGATTCTCACTGGCTCCAGTCTTAGGTGGGGAAATGGAGGATTCTAGAGTTCTGAAAACAGCATGGGCCAGGGAAACAAGGAGAGGAAAAGTATAGACCAAGATAGGTTAGCTATGACCTTAAGCTGGGTAGATGGAGCTCACCTCAATTCTGTTGGAGTATCCCCCCGTTTTCACATCCTACAATAATGTGTACACTTGTTTGTAACCACGTCAAAAAGGAAACGAGTTTAGCCTGGCATGACTTACTTATTCTCACTGAACCCATGCTGCCTGCTAATGATTGCTTTCCTTTTTAAATGCTCCCAAGCCATCTGTTTAATAATCTATTCTAGAATTTTGCCTGAGAAGAATCTCAATGCTAATGAAGTGGAAAGATCCCCAGGCAAAGATCAGGAGACCCAGGTTCTAGCCCGGGTTCTGTCATCAACTGACTGAATGTCGCTGGGCCAGCACCATACCCTGTCTTGTCCTGTTTCATCTCTGAACTGAGAGGGTCAGAATCGATGATCTCTATGCTGCTTCCAGCTATGAATCTAGGATTCCTTCATTACCTTAGTCTGTAGTTCTTGGAACCTTCTCTTCCCCCTGTTGAAAATCAGGAACTTAACCATATAGTCTTTGAGTATTTCTGTTCTGTGTGGTCTAGATGCTGTTACTTACTTATTAGTTGACTGGGGAAAGTTGTTACAATTCTATGGGTATAATTTCCTTCACTTTATTTTTTACATATTTTTAAAGATTTTTTTTGATGTGGACCATTTTTTAAGTCTTTATTGGATTTGTTACCATATTGCTTCTGTTTTTTTGTTTTGGCTTTTTGGCCACGAGGCATGTGGGATCTTAGCTCCCCAACCAGGGGTCGAACCTGCACCCCCTGCATTGGAAGGTGAAGTCTTAACCACTGGACCGCTAGAGAAGTCCCATCAGTTACTTCACTTTAAAAATGAAGGGGTTTAAATCAGACGACATCTACATTTCTGAGTCCAAGTCCATAATACCTAGACGATATCGAATATTGTTTTTGTGTTCACATTCCATACATTCTTGAAGTAACCCAGTACTGTGTGTTTGGCCCTGGAAGATGAAAACAGACCCATCAATTCAGGTTGGGCAGAAAGCTTAGACATGATCAGTCAAGCAACTGACTGAATAATATTTAGAGTGGCTGGTGCTTTCTTCCTTGCCTTGGATTTAAATACTCTTTAATTTCTAGTCTGTACTGACTTTTTAAGTGCCGCCCTCCCCCGCTTTTCCCATTGAACAGCCAGCTCTGCTGCTGGGTTCATTTACACTGACTAAGGGCACCATGCTCATCTCAGTGAGTGCTCCCAACGTCTAAGGGTATGGAGAGAGGAATCTCAAAATCTGCTTCTGTTTCTTTATTTCAGGTAATGAACGCTTGGGTTATAGAGCTATTTTATTCCGGCCTGATGATGTCGCATGAGTCAGTGTAGATGATTCCCACAGGAAGGTCTGATTTTTATTCTTTGACTCAAACCTAAAAATAGAGCCTTCAGCTCGTCCTGTACTCTCAGCTGTCATCTGCCATCGAAACCTGGGCGCTTGGCATGTTTGCCTGTGGCTTTGAAAGAATCACTGCCTTCTTTGGGTTAAAATAAGGAGCAAACAAATATACGTGTGCGGACCTGGACTGTTGTTTCACTGCCTATTGTCTTTATTCTGGGTGAATTATGCAGCTGAAGGTGGTTTTTCTTTCAGATGTGTTTAAATGCAATTCTTTTCAAAGGTGAGCATGAGAGGTTATGGCCCAGAAAAGAGATATTCTGACTCATCACGTCTTTTTAAATATACCTTCTGAATAATCATAAACGCTGATGGAACTTGACTGTTTACAGAGTCTCATTTTGGGAGGACAAATCATCTGTCATCATTCTCCCTTTGGGAATCAAGCAGGCTGAGGCTAAATGAGCACTTTGCCTCAAGTCACAGAACTAATGAGTCGAGGAAGCAGAACTGGACCCCAGGATTTGTATTATCACCCACTTCAAGTCGTTCTTCTACTGGAACCCTCCACTCTACTCCACCACCAAAGAAAATACACCAAAACGTCAGACAAAATCTGGGCTGGTTTCTTCATGAGTCCTGCCCAGGGACAGTCACATACACTGGTTGTCCTTGTGCCTGAATATTTCTTGTCTTTATTGTTTGTGACACACAGTTGAGGCCCCTTCCTTAGTTCTTCGTAGCCTTCTCATAGTTTTATGTCCTGGCTAGACAGTTTCCCTCAACACCGGCACAGAGCTGGGTCCACCGGCTAATTAGCTTAATTCAGGAAAAATAAGCCTCCAGGCCAGAAAAGAAGACTCTCCCAGAACCGGAGTTAACAGATGGCATGTCTCCAGGGCGTGAGCCCACTTTAAGGCTTGTTCTGGCCATGCGGGTGGGTTGCTGTGTGCAACTCCAATTATTCATAGACTCTCCACATTTCAGCAGCAGAAAGAGAAAAAGTAGTTATTATACCTAAATTAAGTCCTTTGAGGCTGGGGTTGATAAAATTCTCTTAAACATTTCGCTGGGAAAGATTTACCAGTGTCCCTCAATGAACCTGTTACGTGACCATATGGTTAAGAAGTCCAATCAAATTGTGGTAGGAACTGGTCTGACTCTGAGTTGGTGAATTCCATCAAACAATTCATAGTAGGGGTTAATTAAATTTCAAAATATTCAAATTGGGTTTATATGCTCCTGTAGCTAATGCTGACTCCAAATCTCCCTTTGTTTAGTTCCAGCTTATGCTCTGGGAAGTTACTAGTAATGACACAAAGCCCCTAACACAGAGCATGCCGTAGACGTCTCATTAGGACCCAAGCCAGCCTGCCCAGACAAACAGGGAGCTGGTGTATTTCATTTCTTTTAAGCACTGGATCGGGGAGGGCAGCTTTAGAGAATGTGCAGTTACATGTTCAGGAGCAGATTAACTCAAGAGCTGTTATGTCCACAATATTCTGCTAGTCTCAATACTCCCTCATCAGAGGTCATGAGCATGACATTGACAATGACCTTGATGGACTCAGGACTTTTCTCCCAACCTGTGCCTTGGTTTTACCTACTTTGCACCTCTGCTGGTTATCACTGTCTCAGCTCCAAACCCTTCTTCTTTGCCCTGCTTTGTGCTCCTGGAGATGGACCCGGAACACTTCTCCTTTGTCAGCTGGTGCAACGTTAGTCCTTGACATTAGAGCACGAGGGAGAGACATTGGAAGAGAAAGAGGCCTCTCTTTTTCTTTCTGGGCCTGTATTTTTCTTGCTCTCATGGCATGGCCCCTTTTCCTGCAAGGGGGCACGGGAGAGCTGGAGGTGCACAGTCTCCAGTGATTTCTATTGCTACCCAATGAGTTCCACGGGGAGGTTCTTGGCGGCCAGTCCTACCCTGTGGGATCTCAGGAAACTTCTCCTCCATCCAGTGGGCTACAGATGCACAGACACATCCTCTCCAACAGGGGGTCTCAGCCACGGACGGGGGCTGCTTCCATGCTTGTTCCTTCCTTGGGCACCCTCTCTCAGCCCTAGAGGCAGAGGCTGCACTCTGCATCTGCTATTTCTGTTATTACGAAGACTTCTCGTTCCCCCTCTTGGAAGTCAATCGCTTGTTACTGGTTAATAATTTTATGTTAAATTTTCCCAGTCCAACTAACCAGTGTGGTTTCTGTTTTCTGACAGGACCCTGACTGATACAGAACCCCTTCAAGAACAGATCAGCCTTTAGCCTCGGATCCATGTGGTTTCAGCTGCGGATTCCCTCTGCTGCTTGGCCGTGTTTAGGATTGGTCTTTGGACCTTGCTCGTTGGTACTGACACAAAGACCTCATATTACATTGTGCCTTCATTTTCCTCCAGGTGCCGTGAATCAAGTTGAGTGGTTCTCTCCCACCCTCCGCATCTCTCACCTCTGCTTGTCCAGGAAGAGTGATGAGTCATGTTCGAGAAGCCCGAATAATATGATCTGCCTATAAGGTTGTGTGACCCGCAGAAGCAGAAAATATCGATTGATTCTTCACTGCTGTTTGAAGAGAAGAAATTGAAACAGTTCTTGGAATCACCCTGTTGCTGCCTTAACAAATACAAGCTAAATGCAGCTAAAGAACTCCTAGAAGATGTGTATGAGATAACAGTAATTGTCACCACTGCTATCATCATTGCTTGAAGGCTTACTGTGTGCCAGGAACATATTAAGTTACTAACACATTATTTTATTTAATTCTTATAGCAAGTCAACAATGTAAGAGCTATTAGTTCCTCATTTGTATCAGTCTGGGCTCTCTAGAAAAACAGAACTAATAATATATATATACATATATATATGCATATATATACATATAGAGAGAGAGAGAGGGAGAGAGAGAGGACGCTTTATTTTAAGGAATTGGCTCACGTAATTGTGGAGGCTGGCAAGTCTGAAATGTAGGGTAGGCCAGTATGCTGGAAACTCAGGCAATATCTATGCTACTGTCTTGAGAGTGGGAAACCTTAGTTTTTGCTCTTAAGGCCTTCAACTGATTGGATAAGTCCAAGCCATATTAATGAGAATAATCTCCTTTACTTAAAGTCAACTGACTGTAAATGTTAATCACATCTACAAACTACCTTCAACAGCAACACCTAGATTAGTGTTTGATCAAATAATTTGTCACCATCGCCAGTGTAATCAACGTGCCACCAGGTAGCTGACTGATCGCTCTGGGGAATGATGGAATATTGAAGACTCGCTGTTGGCCTCAAAGTGGGCACGCAGCAGTGGCTATAGCCACCCTGGCCTTGGAGAGAAGTCCATGTTGTTGAGCCCAGGCCTGACCTCCATCCCTGCCACCACAGCCAGTGTGTTCATAAACCCAGTGGGCAATAACAGGGGTGAATGGGAAAGAGACTGAGGTATCCAGAGCAGATCATCTTATCCACTTGCTTACTAAAATCCTTCTCTGCTGAGGTCACCCTTTGGTAAGCACTGGGACACACACAGGTTCATTTTTCTTTGTCCATTCAGGGAGGTCTCTCCCCATACCTCTTCCCCAGACTCTGTTGTCACCAGTATTCCAATCATGTTACTTCCAAGCCCTTGACCATCCACCTAAACACCCAGTTCATGATGGGCTGCTTAGGTCATATGGTAGCTTGGTGGACCACGGTTGAGTATTCAGTCTCTACTAAGGCCCAGCAGCAAGCCAGAAGCTCTTTCTCAGAAGGAAAGTAGTTGTCTGCAGAGGATGGCAGGCTTTGCTCCGAAATCCCAAGGGTCTGAGCTGCGACCGATCTGTTGGGCCTGTCTGCTCCCAACGGTATCTCTATCTGTCACTGACAATTCAAGCACCACTGGATCTGCTGGACCTATTGGTTCAAGGGGCAGAGCAGCTGGCAAGCAGGATAGACCTGTTAGAGAACCTTCTTGTTCTGGGCTCCACTCAGCGCTAGCAGCTTTCCTAGTCACTTGATGCATGGATCAGAGGAGTGCACTCAGATGAGTAATATGTTGCTCCCAAATCCAGAGACCCACTAGGCACTGTGCTTGTTTTATGGTTACAGGAGGGACCAGATGTAACAACTTGTACTTCGCCTGAGAAGGGATATCTCAACATGCTTCACACCAGCGGACCCCCAGAAACTTCACGAAGGTGGAAGACCCCTGAATTTTTGTTCAGATTTATTTCCCACCCTGTGGCATGTCATCATCTGTTGCCAATGGTCCAGAGTAGTTGCTACTTCTTGCTCAGTCATTCCAATCAGCATATAATCAAGGTGAAGGATCAGTGTGATGTCTTGTGGAAAAGAGGTCTCGTGTAATCAAGGTTCTTGCAGACTAAATTATGACATCGGGCTGGAGAATTGATGTACCCCTGAAGTAGGATAGTGATGGTGTATTTCTAGCCTCTCCAGCTAAAAGCAAACTGCTTCCAGTGGTCTTTACTAATAAGTATGGAGAAAAAAACCTTTTTCTGGATCAATAGCTCAGCTACACACCAGGTACCAGGGGATATGTTAATTTACTCAAGCAAGAAAACCACATTTGGAACAGCAGATGTGATTGGAGTCACCATCTGGTTACGTCTATGATAATCCACTGCCATTCTCCAAGAACTCTCTCTCTTCTCCAGAAGCCAAATAAGTGTGTTGAATGGGGATGTGGTGGAAACCAACCCTCCTGCATCCTTCAAGTCCTTGATTATGCTGCTAATCTCTGTGATACTTCCAGAAATTCACACTGATTTTGGTTTACTTTACTCCTATGTAGAGGCAGTTCTAGTGGCTTCCACTTGGCCTTTCATACCATGCTCCACAGTTCAGGGAAACAATTTGGAGTTTCTGCTGGTTGCTGAGTATTTCTATTCTAATTATGCATTTTGCAACTGGGCAATTAACCACAGGATGGGTTTGGCAACTCAGTGTGAGATAAACTTGAGCTGAGATTCCATTGGTCACCTGACCTCCATAAGCCCCTACTCTGTTGACCCACAGTGTCAGTTCAGAACTAGGGTTCAATCATCCCTGAGAACTCTGATTTTCTCCTTTTCCCCAGTGCAGAGTCACCCTTGTAAAAGGCAGTAGTTATGTTTGGAGAAGGCTGGGAGAAAGATTAATAGTATAAATTTTTGGCAGTGTGATGAGGTCCTTCTCCAGGGGACACAGTCTCCTCTCTATTCAAGGGGTTCTGGGTCTGGAAACCAGCTCAGGGCTGGGAATTGACTCAAGGGCCATGACTCTTCAGTTGTGGTGATTCAAGTTAGACTTCTGTCATCTGACTTAGAGCTTTTCCACATATGCAAATCAAGCCAGAATTTCGGGGACTGCCCATCTATTTCTCTTTTAGGGAAACTGTTCAACTGGCCAATGACACAGGTCTCTGCGAATCAGGCTATTTTGACTGCTGCCTTGACTCTGCTATCCATTATGGTAACAACTCTTGCCTTGTATTGGTGATTAAGTGCCACCAGCGGCCCTTGCCACCCTGGGATCCAATTATCCCCACGACATTTAAGGATCCCAGTCAGTGGTAGCCATTCTCCCTATGATTTCTGACCTACAGAGAAGAGCGACCACAGAGCTCTTCAAGGATGCTGAGGCTCCCTTCACAAATTTGTTTTTTATAGTCATAGTGTGGCCTCTGGTCCCTTGGTCATGGGGGCGAGCAGATCTTATATGACAAGTTAACTTTAACATCCCAATCTCCCTAAGCCTTTGGATATATTCTTCTACAGTATACCAAAGAAGTTCTGGCATTTCAACTTCATTTAGCGTAGGAGACATTTCAGTCTATGTTTCAGCCAACACCACCCCTGCCCCAGCCGCCCCGCGAAAAAAAAGAGCTTTTCCTAACTCTTTAAGTTACAATATTGAACCCAGAATTTTTGTTTAGTGGGCTCCATAAATTCAGCCTGATCCAACTTTACATTCCATTATCACACACAACTTCAACTCCCATAAATATTCCCCATATTCCTGCCTGGATACATTGGAAAAATTATGGGGTCTTTTGTGGTGTGACACATCTTGTGGGTCACTCTTTGCACCTCATCTGGGGCTCGCTGGAACTTGAGTCTAGCTATGGGTCTAGAAGCAAAGAGGAGTGCTGGGGGCATGTCCTAGGAGAATCAGCCATGTTTTTCAAGGCAGCTCCTTCAGGGGAGGCCATTACAATTTCATCAGGCAAAGCAGGGTTAATCTCCTCAGGTGGGAGTGGCTTAAGGGCTGTTTGTACCTGTGAAGAAGACTCACTGTCCCCAGCTTCATCAGGATCTAGCCGTATGCCCCATTCCAGTTTTCAGGACTCCATTCCTTCCCGATCAATGCCTTTACTGCAACACCTTGTAAAGCTGAAAATTTAATTTGCATTGTAATTCAGCTGCTAACTGCAGAGATTCTGTGTCTGGTTTTTATAAAGCTCAGCTCCAGGGCTACAGGAGGTAAGGATTTCTTTCAAGACAGACATAGAAACTTTCAGATGATTCATGTGGTGGTAGAAGTGGGAATCTGAATCCCGGAACTAATACTTTTCTTTCCCCACACTGCCCATAGCAGTTAGGAGCCAGAAGCCAATCTCCTTATACTTGCTGGTTTGACAAAACATTCTAAGGTACCAAACAGATGGTCGCCCAGAACCTTGCCTCCTGTAGGTACTGGATTAGGAAGATTCAGTGGTGAGATTTTGTACATTTCTATTGCCACATTACACCATGGATTATCAGTACCCTCTCTCCCACCAGAAAGAGTCAGTAGTGCATTTAAATCTAATCAAATTAGGGAACCAATTCCAGGAACCTCAGAACCAATTCAGAAAATTCACTCTTAAGATTCTGTTCCTCTAGAACTACTCTCAATACCAAAATCAGTAACAGTCAGAGTACTCCAGAGAAACAGAATCAACAGGATGGGTGGATGGATGCATGGATAGAGAGGGAGAGAGATTTATTTTGTGGATAGAGAGGGAGAGAGATTTATTTTGAGGAACTGGCTCACACAACTGTGGAGGCTGGCAAGTCTGAAATCTATAGGGCTGGCTGGAAGGCTGGAAACTCAAGCAGGATTTTTATGCCATAGTATTGAAACAGAATTCTTTCTCAGTTTTTGTTCTCAAGACCTTAAACTGGGGACTTCCCTGGTGGCGCAGTGGTTAAGAATCCGCCTACCAATGCAGGGGACACGGGTTCGAGCCCTGGTCTGGGAAGATCCCACATGCCGCGGAGCAACTAAGCCCACGAGCCACAACTACAGAGCCCGTGTGCCACAACTACTGAAGCCCGTGCACCTAGAGCCGGTGCTCCACAACAAGAGAAGCCACTGCAATGAGAAGCCTGCGTGCAGCAACGAAGATCCAATGCAGCCAAACATAAATAAATTTTTTAAAAAAGACCTTAAACTGATTGAATGAGGCCCACCCACATCATCAAGGGTGATCTCCATTATTTAAAGTCAACAGACTGTAGAGATTGATGGCGTCTACAAAGTGTTTGTTGAGGACACTTGGTACTACAGTCAGACGGTTTGCATTTTCCTGACCCTGTAACTATTCCCCTCTGCTGTGATTTGCCCCATCCACAGTTTTGGCTGTTTCTATTAATTGTTTTCATTTCTTCCTGGATGCCTCCTATTTCCCCCTTTTTTGCCCCTTTTCTGATACTTCTCAGCTTAATGCTACTGGCACTGGTTTTCAACACCCTCTTCTAGGTACATCAAGCCTCTTCCTTCACACTGGGTCTCCTGTACTTTTAGTGTCTTCAGCATTTCTTGGCCATTTTGGCCACTGTCAAGCACTGATTCACTTCCAGGGTTGGGGCTGCTCCTGAGGAAAAAATGTAGCTGCTAAATGGTAACAGATATGGAATAATTTACTTCTATTTAATTTATTTTTGGGATACAAATGAAACAACTGGATTGTTAGAATTGTATTATGTTAAGTGAATCTGGAAACAAGCATATACTCTCTTAATAAACTAAAAAAATGGGAATAAACAAGATTAGGTCTTAGAAGGGGATGTGCCTTTAGGAGGACACAATGATGAGTAAGACGCCAGTGAGAATTCCCATAACAATGAGCTCTTTGAGCTGAGGAGAGAGGTGCTATGTAAATGTCAGGTTATATCATTGATACTTAAGATGCTCCCAAAAAGTCAAGCATTAGCCAAAGGGAACAGAATGTTTTCAGCTTTTAATGGACCAGACCCATTCATTTGGAGGAAGTTTAAAAGGAGTCTCACACACAAGGTGGATAAACAAGGCTGCAAATTTCTACCAAAATATTAACAACTTGAGTAGGTTTTAACACTTACAAATTCATCTCAAGAGGGTTTAAATCAATCCACAAACTTTTATACTGCTGTTCACATATGGAAACTTTATAGTTATATGCATGCATATCATGACTTCTACATAACATGAAATACATGGATAAGAAATTCTAAAGCCAGTAAAACATTCAGTTTGTTCAAACGCCCTCATTTCGCAGAAACATCTGAAAGTCTAGCATCAGTATTTATTCTTATGTGGATATTTTATATAGACCCCACCAAGCTTTATTTTCCAAAGAGTTCGAATAACTAAAAGTAAGTTCCTACAGTCAAATTAAACATTTCTTACTTTTTATGACATATGGAAATATTTTTTAGAGCTCTAACAAACTGGGCCATGTCCCAAACCTTCAGCTTCTCCCTCCTTAGGGTGACAAATCAATTCTTACCTTGTAATGCTGGACAGTTACTGCGGTTCAGTCATAATCTGAAGCTTCCAGACACTGCCAGGATGTGGATGGAAGACCAGTTCGTACTGAACATTTCAGAAATTCTGCAGCAAGTCGTCATCCAACTCCTGAGTTTCTCTTCCTCTTCAAGCGTATTTTAGACAATGATTAGTAATCAAACATTTCAATTCGGCAAATATTTATTGAACTCAGAGCAAAGCACACGGCTAGAAATTGGGGATATAGAGGGGAACAAAATAAAATTTCTTGCCCCCAGGAGCTCTTATTTTAGCAGATGATACAGAGGACTATGTAACTAACTAAACTGTGGGTCACCGCAGTCATAGACTTAAGCAAATTCCTTAAGGCAAGCACAGAGGAAGGAGAAAGTCATTCTGATTTGTGGCATCAGGAAATGCTTCATGGAAGGGGCAGGGCATTTGTGCCGCTCCTTGAATAGGCTAAACAAACAAACGTCTCAGGTTGCTTGGGATAGTCCCAGTTTACACTGTTTTCCAAGCATAATTATTCATTATTAGCACTGCACTTTCACTCTCAAAGGTTTTCTTTGGACAATAAATTATATGATCATACTAGTATTGGAGCACACATAAGATGCTGACACAGAGAAGAAGGAGGGTGAGATTTTCAGATGGACCAAACAGCAAGACAAAAGGCACGGAGGAATAAAATCCCATGGTATGCTAGGGGAAAAACTGGGCTTAAAATCTTGAAGAGGGAATTTGCCGTCTTTTCTGTTGCTGTTTGAACTGAAGTGGAAGTATGTTCTATAAGAATTGTCATGACCTGCTATTTGCATACTTATTTTTCTTTCTAGGAATGTGACTGTTGTGCAACAAAGACTTTTCCCATATTTATCTCTCATTTCCCATTTTCATTTGATCAGACAGTTTTATTTCTGGCAAAGTATTATATTCACATCGCAGAGAAAGGGAAATTAAAAACCAATTCAGACTTTCCATTGTCTGTCTTCTGGTCTGACCAGTTAACACTGAATTAAAGCATACAATGTGCTCCGAGTTTGCCCTTGTACTTTCCAAGAAACAAATATTTCAAGAGAAAATAACCAAAGTTAGAAAGACATTACTTCTGTCCTCATAACTATTCAGGGGGAAAAGGACAGAATATGCTGAAATAATAATGAAAATCTTAACTAACTTGCATTGCTTTAGAACAAGAGATTGACATGATTACTTTTTGGAGTGATAAAGTCAATCTCTGATAGGAATAGTCCTCTTAGGTATTTTTTTTTTAACAAAAAGGTTCTAAATGTAGAACAAAGAAACAAAACTGTTACTGTGCATAAATATATGAAAAATAATACAGCCATTACCCAAGCAATTCCAACAAACACTGAACAGCCTCTATCTTCCTATCACATAAGTAGACTTGATTTCCATGGCTTGTTAATCCCCAAAGGCTTTTGTCTCAGCTCTTTAGGATCATTCAAAGACCTGAAACCACTGATTCTCCGTGTAAGTACTAAGAGAATACAGAATATGCAAATATGCAATAACAATGGTGTGAAGGGTTGGGAAAGGGCCATCGCAGGAACCACTTAAAGGAAAGGTGATGCAGGGAGAGGGTGGATCCCTCTGACCTCCTGCCACACCTGCTTCTTTCTGGAGCTGCTTCAGAGCTGCCACTTCCAGGCAGGAATTTAGGTCTGCATCTAGGCAAGCCCTTTGCTCCTTTCCCAGCCCAGTTCAGTATCAAGGTTTCCCATAGCATGAACCTGGCATCCAGCTTTTTCTCATAAGTAGAGGATACTGAGGTCCAGTGACCTTCAGAGAGGGCTTTGAAAACTTTTGAAATTATCCAAAATGTTAACAAACTTAGAAGGAACATTTATATTTGACACAGTTACCTAATTACTCTGATTTTTCTGGCTTCCTAGGAGTATAACGTAACAGGAAACACATTGGAAGATGCTATTTTAATAAAAAATAACCAACATTTTTTTCCTCTCCTCCTTAGGCCCTCACTTTCCCTTACCCCGACTCTCTTCTAGCTGATGTAGCTGCCTCTAGTCTCCTCCCACTTCAGGCCACTTCTGGGCTGCTTCCCATAATTCGGGGGACAAATCCTTTCCTTCTAAAATGTGACTTGATTATGCCCTATTTAAAGCTTTTTGATAGCTCCCAGTACTAAAGGATACACTGTAGTTACCTGAAGCAAGACGTGCAATGCTGTGCACAATTACCTTTCCGGCCCTACATTCTTTCCCTTTCATACCTGATGGCTTTGCAGAATTTCAGCCTGGTGAATGTGCCCTTCCTATGAAGACAGCCCTGGCTCCGAGACTTGGTCACGCTATCCTGTGTAATACCATAGCAGGGCCCGGATACTCTTATGGGTCTGAGTGCTACTGGAGCACCTTGTTCATCTGAAGATCATCATCGTTGCTTAGCAGATGGCCTGGTATGTTTGTTGAGTAAATTTAAAACGGTAGCTGAACAGGGAACTATATTCCAGATCCTTTAATAAACGACAATGGAAAAGAATATATATATATATATATATATATATGAATCACTTTGCTGTACACCAGAAACTAACACAACATTGTAAATCAACTTACCTTCAGTTTTTAAAAAGGTAGCTGAGGAATTCCCTGCCGGTCCAGTGGTTAGGACTCTGTGCTCTCACTGCAGGGGGCACTTGTACAATCCCTGGTTGGGGAACTAAGAACCCACAAGCCGCGGCCAATAAATAAGTAAATAAGTAAGTAAATAAGTAAGTAAATAAATAAGTAAATAAGTAAATAAATAAATAAAAAATTTAAAAGGTAGCTGAATTAGTTCCCATTTGGCTGGAGCATCCTTAAATCAAAACCACTAGTCCTAACAGGTTTTATTGGCTCCAAATGATTACCTGCATGTTTGAGGCCACATTTGACTAATCACACATTCCTATATATAGGCAGTGTGGGGATGTGTGCGCATAAGTGTACCAAAGCCAAAGATATATGGGATTCCTCCTAAAGTTGGTTAGGTGAAATGAATTCAACTTTTGATAGATGAACACACAAATTGCCACAAACTGCTTTCATATAAATATGTTTTATTGCAGAGAAGTTATAAGTATTTACATGCTGCAACACGTCACGACATAAATTTACCAAATATTTTGTGGTGGGATGCTGTAGGTTTCAGATAATAGTTTCAGAAGAACCATAGATTAAGTGAAAAGACTGACAGCTTTATTGACTCTACATCTCTCGGTTGCTAAATGCTAGAAGTCAAAAGGCAGTGTTTTTTTTCAGTCCTACCTGTGTCATCACTTGCATGCAGAGACCTAGGAAGCAAATACAAGAGAACTGTCGAGTTTCAAATCCATATGGCCACCAACGTTTACGATGGGTTGGGTTATAATTCATGTCGTAAAGCGTTTAACTCTTGCATAAAATATACAGTTCTATTAAGATTGGTATAAATCTACTTATTTATAAACCCTGGCTTAAAAACAAGGACAGGATGCAGCCTGCACATGCACTGAGAAGGACAACCTAGCAAATGTTTGTGAACTTAATAGTGTTTCTTCACTTGCTTATTGTTATCAATCTGGGAAAACAACCTCAGGGATTGAAGATTTAAACTTCTCTTGGTGATAAATAATGGCAATGAAAGTCTAGGAAAGACCCCAGGCGCTCTTGCTGATTTATGCTGGTGGAAGAGACTCTATGGACTGTACTAAGGTAGAAACTGGCAAGTCTTCTTTAGGCCACATCTCTAGCAGGGTCATCCTGAAGTGCAGTAAAAAGTCACTGATGCCTGACCGCTTATTTCTGAAAAAGTCAGTAAAGTACTAACAGATCTCAGATGTAAAGGAAACAAATAGGTGGGTCTGGACACTCCAAACCAAGTTCACAACTTTATACCTTAAAGTTGTAGTCCAAGGTGACTGAGTAGATAGATAGGCTTTGACTGAAAAGGAAGCGGAGAAGGAAGTAAATGAAGAAAGCAAAAACAAATAGAATTTCGACATCTCTTCAAACCTACCCCACCATCCTGAGTAATGCACGAAGCAAGCAAATGGGTGAGGAGATTTACGCACAGCTTTGCAAAATGGTGAAATGCACGTTACTCCTGAATACAAATCACTGGGACAATTCTGATGCTGAATAGGAGGATTCCCAGTTTTTATCTTCCACTGAGAGTAATAATCCTAAGAACAGCCCCGTATCCACCTTCTGATGCCCTTTTCTCAACTTCTACCCTCCTAGCATGTTCTCCTTGCTGCTCAGAAAATGAAAAACAGTTATTTAGGCTATAAATGTCCTGGCCGAACAAGCCGTGATACTTCAGCATTTAGCGTGAGAGAAAGGAAGTCTGGGTTCTATTTTTAAGTGATTCACCTTAAAATAAAATGAGACTGAGTTTTGCGATGGAATCTCTTTGCATGATCACATCAGTAGGGCTAAATCAGTAGCTTCGGATGGCTGTGCCAGGTGATCAGTGTGGAATGCGATACGTTTTATGAAACATGCTTTGGGAGCTGCTGTGCCTTGCAAGTAACCCCTACATTTGGAATTTTGAGCCTGGTAGCTCACCTAGGCCATTTGCAGGACTTGGAAGTTTTCCAGGGCTTGGAAGAATGAAGAGCCCACACTGCCTCATAGGCTTTGAGTAACTCTGGTTATAAACCTCTTTGGGATTCAAGCCCAGCAAGTTCTACCCCTGCCTGAAGCAATGAATAAGAGTTTATGAGAATAAGTAGTTTAAGGTAATGTAAAATATTATATATTTAGTATACATAATAAAAATATATCCATATAATGATCTTGATGCTATAATAATTTTTCTCTTTAAAAATATAATCCCTTGAAAGTGCTCTTGGAGCTCCCTTTCTGTCTTTGTTTTAAAGGCAAATCCCCCGGCTCTGCAGTACTCTAATTCTCTTGTCATTCCCAGAGTCTTCCCTTGCCAATGGTAGTAATAATGCACAGTATATTTTTCTCACTCTTAGCTTCTTCCTTCCTTACGAAATGCTGCTAAGTATGAAATCCTGAAAGAGTTAAAAGGGACAATTAATTGGAATGAAGGCATTATCTTTCCCTGACTTTGAACAAACAATAGATAAGTTGTCCTTAACTTAATGAGATGTATGACTAAGTAGGACCACTTGATCTCCAATATTAATAAAGCTTCTGAGTCCTAACAGGAAGTGCAAAACAAGAAACTCAACTTGTATAAAAAACCCTTATTAAGACAGTATAACAAACCATGATGTGAAATAATAGAGTCAAATCCAAATTCACAATATATAAACCACAGCCAAAACTAAAAGGTTTTATCATAACAGTTATGGCTTCCCAAGCCAGAGAAAGCGTACTGTACTTCAAGAATCAACTAAAGTTGATAGATAGCAGGTATTCTGGAAGTTGCAATAACAATTGAGTAGCTGCAGATTGCATAAATGTGTTGTGTCACATAATATCAAAGTTATTTGCAAAAATTATACAATCTGGAATGCTGGAATGAGACACAACAATGTACTGAAACAGACATTTATAAGAAAATGAAAGCAATCATTAATATAAAAGGTATTTTTGGATGCATTAAGTTAGCAGTGCTATCAAGGTTAAATAGGTAAAGTAAGTTCTTTTTAGTCAGCTACTTAGAATTTCGGTCATATACGTCAATACCTTCCTGTCCTTTGCAAAATCTCGTCCCTCTTCTGTGTTTTCTGGTTTGCCTTGCTTGGGATCTTCCAAGTCCCAAGGGTAACTATTGATCAGGGGCAGACATTGAGGGCTACTTCCCCCAAACATATGCTGAAGTGTAAGGATCTTCCCAGTGTTCCCTGGGGCAAGACTTTCCTGGCCAGTCTAACTTCTCCATTACGACGTTGCCCTGGCCTCCTACGTGTTCTTCCACCCCTCCCTTTCACATTTCCCTCGACTGACCAATACTCCTTGGGAATTTGTGATCCTGTATCTTCTGTCTTATAGCGAATTCAGCGTTTCTTCCTTCTCCTTTTCTTTCTGGGGATGCTACACTTTAAAATGATCCCAGACCTCTTATTTCCGAGGCCCTGCTACCTTATTTGCACTTGAAGCAGAAGAGGCAGGGAAAGCTACACTTCTTTCAGCATTCGGTTGATCTGGGGTCTCAAACTCCCAGGGACATACCTCAGCTCGTGATGCTAAGGGTTGCTGAAAGTTATTACTTGAGTTATATGAGTCAGGCACATTTTGCTCAGAGGAAGATGTCTTTTTCTCCTGGTCTCCTAGTTGGTTGAGGTTTTCATTCTCCACTTCTGATGCTACGGCTTTGGGAGGCAGTTCTTCACACTGCCCAGCACACACACTGGCTGCAGGGTGCTGGCCGCCATTCTCCCCTTGAGCTCTTCCTGGGGGAACCTGAGTCTTGGAAATCACACACTTCTCATCTTCAAAGAGGGGCTGAACTTGGCTCTCCCAAGGGCACACCTCAGCTTTGTCTATGCTCTTCGGATTGGACTGCTGACACAGTTCAGCTGCCTTAGGCTTGGGATGAGATTTCCCCTTTAAGGAAAAAATTGGGGTTTTCTCCATTTCAGAAGCCGCAATCGATACGTGCTTTTGAACTTTTGATTCTGAAGGCACAGGACCGGGGGTCAGGTCGTAGATCTCCCAGGGGCACACCTCCCCTATGTCAAAGCTGTCCTTCATCTGGGGGGCGCCTGGACTCAGGTCGGAACTGGCAGTGGGGGGGTTGGCCCTTTGCTGCCTCATGATCCCAGATTTCGGAGGTTTTCTTGGCTCCTCTGAATGATTGGAGTTTGGGGGGGCAGAGTCTTGAGTCTCTGCGTTATCTGAATTCGAGTATTTTCTGTTTGTCTCTTTCTCTCTCGGCAGAGCTTTCTGGGCTTTGGCCCGTTCCTCCACGCCGGACGCCTGGGTTTTCCCGGCCAATCCGAGCGTCTTCTCTTTGGCACTGGCGATGACGCTGAGGGACTTCTGTAACACGGATGTGCGGGGCGGCCCGGGCTTCTTCTCCGAGCTGAGGTTGTGGGCGCTGGCCGACTTACACACCAGAGGCACGGACTCGGTGGACACGGCCTGGCTGTCGTCTTGCAGGGCTCGCGGTCGGTTCGTTCCCGCCGGGGACCCCAGCGCAGAGTCGTCCGTGGCCGCCGCCTCCTCTTCCCGGCTCGGGGCGGGCGGGCTGCCTGGGCTGCCCGGCTGCTCCCGCACGTGCTCGTACGTGCTGTGCGATTTCTTGAGCGAGAAGACTCGGTTCCGCAGGGACTCCTCCTTGGGCTTCCCGGCGCCGCCCGCAGCCTCCTGTGGGTTCTTCCTGCCCGGGACGGCGCCCTTGGCCGCGCCGTGGTCCAACGCGTCCTTGTCCTCCTTGGAGCACTGACGGCTGACCGTCTCCGGGATCTCGGTGATCCGCCTCATGATGGAACGGCCTAAGCCCTTCTTCGAGCACCGCTTTTTCTGGAGGTGGGGATTATTTGTGATCATCTTCTTCCTCTTATAGATTTCCAACTGGGCGTAGAGTTTCTTCAGCTCGTCCTGCCATACATAACAAGAGCAGATTCAAAGAGGTGCGGAATTCAGCGTTTGGGCCGGCTCATATCACTAACTGTAATGTGAAGTCAATGAACGGAGCTCTTCCTAACATCTCTGCTCATCAACTTTCCCCTCACTCTCACTTTCTGATTCCTCTGTATCTCGTTTCACAGCGTTTGAACTTTAAGACGTGAACTCCTGCCTTCTGCACTTGCTTCATGCAACAGGCACTTTGAACTTGTGAATTGCGTGGACCAGGCTGAGCCTGGACCATGACAAGACACAGCCTGTTGTCTACTGAGAAACCATATCCCTGAACAATATGGGAAGCGTCATGTAGCCACTGATAAAATTACACCTAATGTTAAATTAGTGTACAACAGACCATCAAATACAAAAGCATCTTCTTCCTCCAAATGCTGATATATTGTCACAGATTATTTTAAATAATTCACACTCTCTGCTCACAGATCTATCCTAGTTTCCCATCAGCAAGATCTCATAAACCGTCATCATGGGACATGTACAACCAGTTCGTCATCATGGTGTCCAATAAGTCAGTTAAGACTATCAAGACTGGCCTGTGTGGCCTAACTTATACTGGGATTCTATGTTTTAGAACTGGGTTAACTGCATGTGATGCCTTCAGTTCTTACACAAACACACAGGCTCTCTAACACAAAGAAGCACACATGCACATCGACCCACACGTGCGAGCCTCTATGAATGGGTCTAATCTAAAACAGAAAAGAAGAAATACTGGTATTACCCGAATGTCTTCTGGATCCAAGCTGTGCTCACTCCAGGCTGAATTGATACTGCTGTTCAGGTAGGATCCAGATCGGCCCATGTCTAACTCATCTTCGTACGCTTCTGTAGCAATGTCGTCTCGTGGGTTATTGCTTGAATGTGAAAACTGCAATAGAAATTCAATATGAGCTGTAGACATTAGTCCACTGTAGGACACAACATAATAATTTTCTGAAGGTTCTAGTGTTACATCATTTCTTCAGCTTAGATGAATTCATTCACTGAACTCTTTACAAAATATTTGCTGCCATATGTGTGTTTTGTTTCCCACCTTACATGCTAGAGCACTCAGTGAGGCAACATTAACACTTGGTTCCCTCTTTGACTCCTATTTTCATTCTTGTCTTTTTTCCAGGTTCCAAGGGTTAACTCACATTATTCCTCTTCAACGATATTTGCATTTTGAAAATGAAAATAAGTAGAAGAATCCAAAGGAATGTTCTCTTAGGGTACTCTTAGTACACTGTACTCTAAGAGTAGCAATTTGGACCCACTGGCAGCTGAATGGGAATATTTTTTTGACAGGTGGTGTGTATCATGTCATTTCACTTTACACAGAGGAGGCTGTATTTCATCTATGGGCACAACTGGACTGATCACAGGAATATGACTTTCAGTCTGTCACACAGAGCTTCAAAAACACGACTTTCAAAACTCAGGGCACAGGAGGTCTGAATTCCAGCCTCGACTCTGTTGTCTGGGATCTTAACCAGGCCATGGAACCTCTCGGGAGCACAGTGTCCTCTTAGCCTAAAGGGCTTGCGCTGGATGGTATCTGAGTTTAAAATTCAAAGATTCACTGAAATTACAGATTTTTTTTCTTAAGCTCATCATTATTCTCAAGTTCCTCCTTCATTGCATTTTGATATATTTTCATTATCTTCATGTAGTCTTTTGCTATTTTTCAGTTTCATGTACTCTTGCTATCTCTACTCTTCTTCAAGTGGAAAAGTGAGGAAGAATGAATTGGGTAAATGATGGAGAGCAGGAAAAATCAAAAGCATCCACCCACATTTTACACAACATATAAACCAGGTGATTGTCCTATGAAAACTGAGAGGACTTGGGTTCTCTTCTCCTAGCTTGTCATCAGGTAAAATATTTCTTTAAATAATGAACAGGTTTTAAAAAACTAAAAATAGCAGTCCCACTCCTGGGCATATATCCGGAGAAAAACATGTTCAAAAGGATACATACACCCCCAATGTTCATTGCAGCACTGTTTACGATCGCCAAGACATGGAAACAACCTAAATGTCCATCAACAGATGAGTGGATAAAGAAGATGTAGTACATGTATACAATGGAATATTACTCAGCCATTAAAGAGAATGAAATAATGCCATTTGCAGCAACATGGATGGACCTAGAGATTATCACACTAAGTGAAGCAAGTCAGACAGAAAAAGACCAATACCATATGATGTCGCTTATATGTGGAATTAAAAAAAAATGACACAAATGAACTTATTTACAAAACGGAAACAGACTCACAGACTTAGAGATTGAACTTATGGTTACCGAGGGGAAGGGTGGGAGGGAGGGATAGACTGGGAGTTTGGGATTCACAGGTACACACTGCTATATTTAAAATAGATAACCAACAAGGACCTAGTGTTAAAAAAAAAGTAGCTAATCTCATGATAAGAAATGTAGCAGTAATCCAAATGTAATAGATTAGACTTCCAAAATATACATGTGACAGGGGTCCTTCCACTTAATTTGTGTGATTCTTGACAAATCTTTTACCCTCTATACTATTAGGCATTGTCTGTAAAGACATTTGATACTTAAAAAAACAAAATATAATAAAAGAAAAAAACAGAACAGGTTGCCCTTTGATACAGAGACACAGAGATATTTTAATGTCAACTATTGTTAAAATATTCAGCTAGGCAGGTGAACACAAATTGGAGATAACATGTGAGATGGTAGTTCTCTATTTAAGTAATAATGAATCTTTTGTATTTGGGACCGGCTGAGAAACCACAGGAACTGATGAACTTTCCCCTCACTCTTCTATTTATGTTTGTGGGAGCCACATGTGCCATAAACTTAAGGCCATAAGGGTGACGAAAATAGAGTCCTGGTCCTCCAAAATCTCACATGCTACTGGAGGTTATTTATAAGAATGAAATTATTTTTTTCTTTCTTTTTTTTTTTTTTTTTTGCGGTACGCGGGCCTCTCACTGTTGTGGCCTCTCCCATTGCGGAGCACAGGCTCCGGACTCGCAGGCTCAGCGGCCATGGCTCACGGGCCCGGCCGCTCCACGGCATGCGGGATCTTCCCGGACTGGGGCACGAATCCATGTCCCCTGCATCGGCAGGCGGACTCTCAACCACTGCGCCACCAGGGAAGCCCATAAGAATGAAATTATTTTTCTTGAGCAAAGTCTTAGAGATTATCGTGAGTTTAAGAGACAGTTATTTGTCAGATATTGTCCATTTCCTGCTTTATGATTTTTCCTTAATGCTTATCCCTATCTGAAATACTATTTTAAATATTTATTTTGTTTATCTTCTGTTTCCTCCTCTCTTCCACCAGAATATAAGCACCATGAGAGCACGGATTTATATCTGTTCACTACTCTTATTCTAGGATATAGAACAGTGCTTAGTAAAGCTCCTCAATAATGTTTTAATTTATTGGAATATAATTCACATACCATAAAATTCTCAATTTTTAACTATACAAATCAGTGTTTTTTAGTATATTCATGAGGTTGCACAATCATCACCACCATCTAATTCCAGAATATTTTCGTCATCCCCAAAAGAAACCTTGCACCCAGGAAGCAGTCACTTCCATACCCCTTTTCCCCCAGCCCACAGCACCACTAACCCACTTTCTGTCTCTTTAGAGCTGTCTATTCCAGACATTTCACATAAATGGAATCATATAATATGTGGCCTTTTTAATCTGGCTTCCTTGGCATAAGGTTTTCAAGGTGTGTACAAGTTGTAGCATGTATCAACGCTTTATTCCTTTTTATTGATGAATAGCATTTCAGTTTGTGGGTATACCACATTTTGTTTATACATTACCAATTGATGGACATTTGGGTTGTTTCCATTTTTTGGCTATTATGGATAATGCTGCTATGAACATTCATGTACAAATTAAAAAAAAATTTAAGCCAGCTCTGTTGAGGTATAATTGACATGCAGAGAACTGCACATATTAAATGTGTACAGTTTGGTGAGTTTGGACATATGCAAACACCCGTGATGCCATCACTACCAGGGTGATAGACATCAAGAACAAATTTTTGTGTAAACATATGTTTTCAATTGTCTCTGGAGCTCAATAACAATTTTTTGAATGAATGAATAGTCTGAGTATACACCCATCTAATAAAAATGTAGTCATATTACGTACAGTATAAGGATGGTTAAGATAGATTGCAGGAACAGACACATCCATGAAAATTATGGCTATCTGGTGTAATTCAAGTAAGGAAGAAAATAGGCATTTTGCTGTGTTTACAATTGTTTGACCTTTTCAATCAGGCTGAAGTTCAATGTTTTGGTTAACTGTGAGAGGTGAGGTAAAGGAAGCCTAGAGTGAAATCACAATTCTGGTTTCAGCTGTGCTAACGTTACATTGTACGACACTGATAAAGATGTATTTTGTTTTCCTACATGTAAAAGGGGAAAAAACAATGATAATTTTTGTTTTTCTACACATAATATTTTGTTCCAATATTTTGTTTTTCTACATGTAAAAGAGGAAAATAATGATAATTTGTATAGTATCTTTTTTCCAAAACTCGGATATCATTTTGTTTTATTCCAAGCAGCCTCACTGCTATCATGTCATAGATGAGGAAACAGACTCAGAGAGATGAAAAGTCTTGCCTAACGTTACATTACACAGCTAACTTGGGGTGGGGTATGAGTTCAGAATCCCTGTATTCTGAGTCCTGGCCCGTTTCCCTCCACGTCAAAATGCTGTGTAGGTAAGTCTTTGTCAGAATCCATCATTGTTAAGCAAGACTCTTTTTATACAACATTATAATTATTTCTATTTACACAAAAATTCTCTGAATGTTTAAAACACAGTACTTCCCTGAATATGAATCCAAACAAGAGGATTCTTAGACTAGGATAATTCTCTTTAAAAATGAGCCTGAGGTTACAGCTACAATGAAAGGCCACCTTGAACCCCTAATAATTAAAACATGAATAGATATCAAAGTATTTGGAAAAGGACTAAAACGGATGATGGGTTTTGTACAAACTAAGGCAGTTAAAAATTGTGTGAGATGTTTAATAAATGCCCAAAGAAAAGAGACACCTAGATTCCTGAGGAGGGAGTTTTAAAAACATTGTAGCGTGTCAAGCAACTCTTCACACCTCCCTTTGCCTATATTGCCAGATATTTTTTAAAGGAGAAACAATTCCACGCTCATTTAAAACAACTATCTTGCAAGAGAAAAGTAATGTTGGAGGAATACCTTTGGAATCAAAAGCAACCCAATGGTCACTGTCACAGTCAAATGAGTATGTGCAAAATACAGCATCAACATCCAATCAGACTGAAGTCTTGAGGCAAGAACAAATCTGAAATGAGAATTCACCACATTAGCAACCCAACAAGATCTCTACTTAAAACACTAGGATACTTGGAAACTCTTTTCCTCAATGTATTAGTAAAAGCAAGCAAGCAAGAAAGAAGTCATACTGTTATTTCTATGACATATATTTTCATCACAGAAGAATAAGGGTCTAAGTAACCCTAATTAGATGCATAAGATATGAACCCTTTAGTTCTTAAAATTATCAATAGTAAGAAAGATAACACATACATATATAATGTGCTAAACACTTCCTTGGATTATTATTTTGTAGGTAAGTTGAATGTGCAAAGCAAAAGCAGTGAACACATGTGAATTCAAAAGAAGAGTAGGCTAAAAAATGATTGTTTCAGGCAAATTTAGGTTATAAGACACATCCAAATAACTCTTGATCATAATATTCTTCACTTAAAAATATTAATTAGAACTAAGGAAAAAAATGGGTAAATATCTGTTTTAGTGAATGATCCCAGAAGTTTAAATGATAAGCAATGTAATGGATAAAATGTATGTACTAATGGTTTGTAACGTGCATCTTTTTAAAATTGTTTTTAAAAATTGAAATATAGTTGACATACAAAGTGCATCTTTTAAAATACAAACCTTAGTTTTTATAGAGCATCAAATTATTTTAAAATAATTTAAAATATAATATTTAAAATCTTATCTTATTGAGGAATTTATAAACTTGTGTTCCAGGACGGCCCTTCAAGTAACATGTATAGGAAAAATTCATTATTAATATCTGATCTGGTAATTTGGGAATGTTTTCACAAATCAGTAGGTACATGTACAAACTAAAACTCATGTGTTAAGGACTCATCTATATGCAGAAACCAGATATTGCTTTTATTAAGGTCATTTTGCACTCATATTCTTCTTCTAATGTTTTCCCATCTATTGTTTATCCATAAAAGCTAAATATGAGATTTTAGTGCTTTTGGAATTAGAGAATTAGCATTTTGTTTCAATGATATACATCATCAAATTTGAAAAGCTCATATCCTAAGAAAATGCTTATGATATAATCGTGAAATAAATATATATGAATCTAAAAAGAGAAGAGACTAATTTTATTTCTGCATTATACCATATTCATGACAAATTTACTAAGTATATTAATATTATTAATATTTAAAACAAAATTTCCATCAAGGATATTTCTTCCAAATTTTCACTTCCATCCCTCCCCCCCCAAAAAAAATCAAGCTAAAATGGAAGCTCAGGAGTCATCAAAATGGAGATAGAGTTTTTTCTCCTGTGTCTGGAGATATAAAAAACATAGACTTATACACAGAAGTGCAGAATGGCCATGATACTTCACAGTCAACTAAAAGGGATTTTCTGAATTAACATCTTTTCTAGCTCCTTTGTGAGAAAAGTGTCTTCATACCTGCTTTGAATGTGACTGAATATTCACTTTGTTCAGGGACGGGATACTTTTGACTATACAGTCTGTGCTGGGTCAAGTAAGATTTTTTTTTAAGCATTAAAATAGGATCATCTTACTCAATAAAAAGTTATAGTCTCTGAGACAGAATATTGAGGCACAGAAGCAGTAGAAAATGTACCCCTGAAAATAATACAATCCCAATCTGCTGGGGCCCCTGCCAGTACTGGAGCAGACAGTTACAACAAAGGAGAAGGATTTACAGTCAAAAAGCAGCCTTATGTACTGAGAATTCCCATCTCAAATGCCAACACAGGTAAACTTGAAACTAGCCTGACAATATCTGGAAAAAAGAATGGGTACATATATTTTGAATTAAAACAGTGAATCTTCCAAAAAATAATTTTGAGATATGCTAACATCGATTGTCCTTAATCAGCTTTTAATTACTGCCAGATTTTTTTAGGTTGCAGTTTTGATTAGAAATACCTTAAGAACAACTGGGTTTTGAAATAGTATTAAAGCTTCATTTTAAAAAATAGTATTTCAACTTAAAAAATCGGTCCAAAAATCAGGCGCATCGAAATATTTGAAAATTGAGGCTAAGAATAAAGGCAAACTTTTTAAAAGCCTTGCACTTTCCCAAAGGTTTGCTTTATGCTTAGTACTAAAAATAAGTAAAGGGTTAGAACAGGCTGAGAGAAATGCCTTCTCATCATTTATCCTTCTAGACTTAACCCTTTTAGGTTATTTTTGTTCAGTCTGACAATTTGGTAAGAAAGAAGGTAAATCTGTACATAATATGTAGTCATAGTTTTTAATTTATATATGTGTATGTATAAATATGAATACATACATATATGTATACATGATTTTATATTTTAAGCAGACAAGAAGAACATATATATCCTATTGATAGAGAATATCTTTGCTGATGTTGGATGCCTTATTTAATATTATTTCATTCTAGGAAAAAATTGCCAAGATGGATCCAGCTGATTTAAATTTTTATGTTATTGCTTTTTATCCTTGAACTTTATTAATGCTGGAACCACAGCATATATGAACTCAGTCCACATGTAAATAAGAAGTTGTGCATACTTGATTTCTTTAATTATCACTGCGTTTTACTTGCTCCTGGCTCATCCCCCTAAAATCAGTGTTCTGTAGATTTAATGTGTTAAACTATAATTCCATCACTGGTCCCTTATGGCCATACAAATTAAACATTCAAGAGAGTAGCTACGATTCTTTGGAGCCCATGTGCCACCATCTTATCGAGTCTGGTCTATGTAGAAAGGTAAGTCAAATTTGGAACTTGAAATGCAGAGCTTCCCGTTCAGGTTTGCTTAGCCTTGCCTAAGAAGATACCAAAAGATACCAAGGCTGGTCCCTCTGCTACCATTTGAAGTCCTCCCTGTTCAAAACTGATAGGGGATTAAAGAGTTGTCTGGAAGAAGAGTATGCTATGTCTGCTCAATACCAAACCTACTAGGTTCTCCATGAACCATTCAATCAGCTTGTGTCTACGTGAACCCAGTCATGGGTTATATGATTCTTCTGGCTGGGTTGTTTGGGACTCTATAGGAAAGACCTAAGCAAAGTAAGAAAGCTATTTTCAACAAGTATTTAACATATTTCCTATCACCCTCGTTCAGTGATAAAACAGTGTTTTCTGAAGCGTGGCTGCTGTTATCAGATGTAAGGGTTGGGGGGATTCAATGGTCCATTACATTTGGAAAATGCTGGTTAAACAAAGTTAAACAGTTTATCTGTACAGCAGGACTTCTCGGTATGCTAGCGTCACTGTGACATTCCTACAAGGGAGCTATCAAATGTGATGTGTCATAAATACACATGCATATAAAAACATCTAACAGTGATTTACTAATATGTTAATAGTGCTTGTCTTTGGGTGGTTGGATTAGGGAGTTTATTTTCTCTTTATCATTTTATGATTTTTTTTGAAATAACCATCTATTGCCTTACTATTAAGAATTTTTTTAAAGTTCATTTAAAAATCATTTACCTTGCCTACTTCTGAAAGGACTTGGGCCAGCTGAGAGTTGAAAATCTATTGAAAAAACACATTAAATGATGGAAATTGAACAGAGTAAAATTGAACAGGTTGAAAAGATATAGATCAATTTTGGCAACTGTGTTGAACAGATTTAATTTCTTGGGCAATTAATTTGGTTCTAAGAAACATAACAGTTAATTTTAGGGCACAAGTGGGAAACTCTGCATGACAGTTACATTCTGACAGTAGAAGACATTTAAACTCGTCTGTGATAAGCCTCTTTTTTTCAATTATTATTTTTTACTGAATATGGCTGATTTACATAGCCACTGTTTTATTTATTTATTTATTGGCTGCACTGTGCAGCATGTGGGATCTTAGTTCCTTGACCAGGGGTCGAATCCCGGGCCCCCTGCATTGGGAGCGTGGAGTCTTAACCACTGGACAACCAGGGAAGTCCATGTGATAAGCCTTCTTACATGCTTATAACTCTCTAGTTGGTTTGTTAATATAACATTTAACTTATCAATGGTTCTAGATAAGCATGTTTGTTAGATCTTGAAACATATATGTTTGATATTCTGAAAACAAACAACAAAAATGATGCAGCTTTTTTGGGGAGAGGGGTTGGAAGAAATGTGAAGGCTCTGGAGCTCTGGCACCATGACAAAGTGCCCTCTGGTGCTCACGGCATTTTAGACCAGGGCATCCTCACTCATATCCTTGAGCTCTAGTCTGAGTGGAACTAGAGAAAGCATCCTTTTCTTTGCTTCTTTATGATTTCATATTCTGCGTCTCATCTGTCCTCCCTCTTCTACTCTTTCTCTCTTTTCTCTCTCTTGAGAGAGGGCAAGACAAAGCAAGGGGGCAAATTCCCTTGATTCCTGGCCGTCTCTGATGGAATTTCCAGGGTTGTCAGATCATAAATACCTCTTTCTCTTACTTTAAGAGTTTAAAAAGTGTAGATTATGCCTGAGCCCCAAATGTTCTTTGGCATCATCTATTCCTAGAAGTGCAAGATGTCATTTTATGATTATTGACTAAAGTGAGAGGTGATAAACATCCTGCAAAACTTCCGCAGATCCACACCTTTTCACCCTATTATTAATCTCTATCTTTCCACTGCGGGCCAAGACTAATATTCAAAATTTCTAATTACATTCTTAAGTGTGTCCTAACTTTTAATATATGTCGAACAATTAAATGGCATCTTTTTGTTGCTTTTCAGGCTATAGGATTCCTTTTTGGTTGCTGTTGTTTGGTTGTTGTTCTTGTTGAGGTAAGTCATACATATTTCATTTTGTTCACTTATCATAAGCCCCTTTCTTCCTCCTTTGTACTCATTGGTTATGGAGATACATGGAATAATAAGAAACGGAGGGCCAGGCCATATTTTCTTACCACAGAAAGTCATCACTACAGTGTAATGATGAAAGAACCCCACTGCACACAAAAATCCAGTCATCAACTTGGAGTGGTTTTTTGGTTCTGAATTCAACAGATTTCACATACGTAAGTTATCTGAGTGTTAAAATTTTGAAAGTATAAACCAGCATAATAAACATGAATGAAAACATAGACAATTTACCTGTATCTATTTTATAATGTATGCATGTATTGCTTTATATTTTCAGAACAAACAGTATTATGTATCATAAACAATATACCTAATGACATCCCCATAAGTGGTTTAACACAATACAATAACACTGAGTTACCCTTCCAAATAAATGAAGGCAATAAACAACTCATCAGAAGGAACTAAGAACAGCAGAGTTTAAAAAAAAAACAAAACGATTCATTTGCCATTTCTGTGACAAAGAAATTAGTCAAGTTATAAAACACTATCCGTCCTACATCTTTCTGTTATGCATCTTATCCAATTTTGCTATTAAGTTAAACTGCAACACATCAGAAAAATAAAACAGTTGTTGAGTGGCTCTGCAGATCACTTGCCTAATTGTATGGAATATAGCGGAGATAATGAGCTCATTGTGAACTGCAACAGCCATATAGCGCGGCTCGTGAAAAGCTGATGGGACCGTTCGCACCGCGTAGCAGAGATAAACACCCCATAGGAGGAATAAAAATTCAGCTGTGAGAAGAACAAACAAACAATTCTCTGTTAGTTTTACAGGTGAAGAAGGAAGTAAACTTTAAGCTCTTTAGCATGCATTGTGTGTCTAGGATAGAAACACATAGAAATAGATGCATACAAAATGTTCATATATAAATACCTATGCCATATATTTATTTAAAATTTTTATTCAGTGTATAGAGGATTTTTTCACAGGTACACTTTGTGTTTTAATTGAAAAAAATTTAAACAGTGTTTGGCATCTCAGATTGTGGTGTGTGTGTGTGTGTGTGTGTGTGTGTGCGCGCTAATACCTGGCTTTTTCCTAAAACAATTGCAATTGTAAAATAATTTTCCACATTCCCAACCTAAGTTTAAGCTGTTCATAGAGCATCTGGGTCACAATAAAGCCCTGAAGGCAACAAAAGTTTATAATGTGTTTATATGCAGCTCCTAGAAATTTAAATTCTTACTGCATTGAGTCTGGTTCAATACATGAAGACCTCCATTGCCAGAAATGTGAGAAAATAGGCTGCTAAACATTCAGTGGCATAGTTTATAATTGAATCATTATTTCTTCACACATGACAGACACCACATCTTTGGAGGGTATATGCTAAAGGCTTAGTGAAATTCACAATTACCTCGTTTGCTTGCTCAAGCCAGAAGAGACAAGCATAGTGTAGCAGTTAAGGATAGGGCTTCAGAGTCACACTAGACCTGATGGGGAATTCTAGCTGGATCCCTAATTAACTTTGCATAATCTGAGGCAATTTAACCTCTCTGGTCACAGTTTCCTTACCTGGAAAATGAGGATAATAAAAGTACGTATTTCATGGGATTATTTGCTAATGAAATCGAATCATGGCTATAAAGCACTTAAGAGTTTCTGACAGAGTAGATGTCAGATAAATAAATAAATAAAAACAGACGTTAAATAATTGGTTCTTACTGTTAAACATCTCCTTAGACCTTTTTTTTTTCAAACTGAATGTTGTTATTTTAATTCATTCTCAGCAGTAACTGTTACCATCCATTTTATCTGTCTTAGTGACATGACCTCATGGGAAGATGATATCTAATTAACAAAAAGAAAACTCTAATTTGGAGAAAACATTTCACCAAATGCATTACCTAGGGGTAACCTACTTATATACTGAAACACTGATTTCCAGTCCCATACGCCCAGGTGTTTTACCTGCCAAAGTTTCAGCATATTTCTACCATATTTAAACAATAAGCAGTGCCCTACTCATTGAAAATCCCTTAAGTAAACGTATCTGTCAAGAGTTACTCTAAAACCCTGATGTGGTCAGAAGTTAAAGGGAAAATAAACCTCACTCAAAGGTCTCCATGAGATTAGAGTGGAGGTCCCAATTATTCTGTATGCTGGCCACTGGCCATGTCTGTGAATGTTTTTTCCAGCCGAGCTCTACTGGGTCAGGAAATACTGACGTGTTCGTGTATAACTTTCTTTCCTAAGGCTTGTACTTCTGGTCCATGCTACTACTATTGCCTCTTCACTCAGGTTTGAAATCTCAGTGCCACCTTTCACTGACACATTTCTACCCTGAGTTACTTTTCATGGGTATCACTTCTCTCAATGTCCACAATTATAATCCTTGCCTAAGCTCCTACCAGTTTACTCCTTATTTGTTACAATTATTTACCAACTATCCCATCTAAACCTGGATTCACCCTTTATTAATTCATTCTTCATAACAGTGACAAGTTCATTTTTCTGAAGCTCCACTTTGATCATATCAGGATTTGTCCAAATCTCTGCCACTCCATTTGGGTTAACTGATTCGTATTTCCATTAGAAGATTCACTCACACCCACTTAGGACCCTGGAATAATTCCTGCTCCCAAAGGAAGACTACAGGGGTTCCTGCTAGGACAGACATATCTCAAGTTTCAAGACTTTGATGACTTTCTTGCAAGAAAGTTTCAAGACTTTCTTGCCACCCAGGCTTCCTGTTAGCTGTCCCATTGCTTGGCCTTATTCTTTTGTGCTTGTGTATTTCTTAGACTCTGACTTCTTGCCTAGTCCCTGGCCCTCACGTTAGCCTTTTGTGAGGAGCTGCATGCATCTTCATTTAGAAATCTTTAGTAGCTCACTACTGTTTTACTCCTTGCCCTCTATGACCTCATGCTATGCATCCAACACAGTCTCCCAAAGCTCCCCATCACGAACTATGAGCTGACCCAGGAAGACTCACCATCCTCTGAACACTCCAAAGATTCTTCTTGCTTCTGAGTCTTTGTTCATGCTATTGCTCACATACGAAATCTCCTCTCACCCGCATTTCTAAACATTAACCAATTTTTCAATGTCTGATTCAGGTCCCACCTCCATCACAAGGCCACCTGAAATGATTCTAACTTACACTGAAGTTTCCTTCCTCTAATCTCTTACAATTTTTAACTATGTATACTACACAATGCAGAGACTAATAATGACACACAATATATAATTGGGAGAAAATTGTTCATGGAGTCTTGAGCCCCGACTGTGATGACCTTCTTCAGGGCAAGAATTGAGTCTTTCATCTATTTTTTCTGTCTTTGCCCACATAGATGATAGCAACAGTACTGATCACACACGG
This sequence comes from Globicephala melas, assembly GCF_963455315.2. Lineage (NCBI taxonomy): Eukaryota > Metazoa > Chordata > Mammalia > Artiodactyla > Delphinidae > Globicephala > Globicephala melas. The sequence goes on from NC_083315.2 coordinate 10,336,268, forward strand.
ATAAGATTTAATAAATATTTGTTGAATTGAATGAATATAAATGATATCAGTTTCACGTCATTAGAGATGTAGGCTTTCTGTTACCCTACCACTCCATCTAACACTGATGGATGTCTAGATCAATCTAACATCTCTATACATGATACATCTATATACATGATCTAAAGATCATACTGGCATTATTCTTAATAGTGGCAATTGCTACTTACTGATAGACTGCTAGGTGTGTGGTACTGTGCTTGGCACACAAGAATGATGAATGCAAAAATATTATTTTTTTAACATCTTTATTGGAGTATAATTGCTCTACAATGGTGTGTTAGTTTCTGCTTTATAACAAAGTGAATCAGCTACATATACATATATCCCTATATCTCCTCCCTCTTGCGTCTCCCTCCCACCCCTCTAGGTGGTCACAAAGCACCGAGCTGATCTCCCTATGCTATGCGGCTGCTTCCCACTAGCTATCTGTTTTACATTTGGTAGTGTATATATGTCCATGCCACTCTCTCACTTTGTCCCAGCTTACCCTTCCCCCTCCCCATGTCCTCAAGTCCATTCTCTACATCTGCGTCTTTATTCCTGCCCTGCCCCTAGGTTCTTCAGAACCAAAAATTTATTATTAAACAATGCTAGTACAAAAATATACTGTAACTGAAGGATTCACATGTAGCGGAATTATGAAAACACTATCCCCTGCCACCTACTGCAGTGTTTTCATATAACGTTATACTGAAGATTTTTTTTTAAAGAAAAGGAGTTATCAGGTGAATTAGTGTGCTACAATGGAGAACTGCATCTAAAAATATAAGACAAAATAAGATTCCTCCTAACAGCTAAGCTGAACATTAAAATCATTTCATAAGCAATATCAAACAATATGCTCTGGCTGAAAAAAATATAATTAACTTCAGACTAACACTGCAATTAGTAAAGAAAATATGCAGATGTTACCAAATCTTGCAGTGTTATTACATGGGAGTTGAACTATGTGCTGTGCTTCTGCTTTAAAAAATAATTTCTGGTGGTAAATGATTTTGATGGGAGGCATGGGTATAGTTAAAAAGGAAATTGCATTCATATTTAAAGATTCAAATAGGGCTTTCAGAAAACTGAGGTATTCTATTTTTAATCTATAAGGAATGACAGTCAAAAGTTAACTACCATAGCTTTTAAAAAATTAATATGCCATAATGAAAGTAATTTCAAGTTATCTTTCCAAAGGCCTGGGTCAAGCAAAGAAGTGAGAATTAATATCAGTTCTTTGCCACTGAAGATGTCCCAGATCTGTTATCTTAGAAAACCCACAGGGGCTGAGAGAAAGACAACATCAAAGTACAAATGTCTCTCAAGCTGCGGTCCCCTGCTTTGCCATGTTGCAAAGGCATTTTGTATTTAATAACATTTTATGCCTCTTAGCCTGTTTAAAAATTAGTTTACATGGCACAAATAAATACATACAAGAAGCATTTAGGTTTCATTTTCCAAACGCGTCTTGTAATTTTGTCTTCTGTTTTTCTCTAAATCCTATCCACTTAGAAAATTTATGGTCAAAGTAAACTTACTCTGTTTTTATTCTAATAGTATAGTGGGCTGCATAGAAGTTATGGTTAAGTACTAAGTCAAAGAACTTCAATAATGCTTGAGAACAGCGCAAATTCTATCATTCCAGGGTTTGACTTCAAACAGAAGCCTTGATACTCTACAGGCTTTCTGCCTTTTCTTTGGTTAAAATAAAGACAGTTATGAGACGTACAATGATGAAAACCATGAGAATGCTACTCCTGGTAGAATCTTAAAGGGTGAAGTGACTTTGTGAGACCACGTGGTCTGTGGGTACATTTTTCAATGTGTGGATGTGGCCGTGAAAGTGCTGCTTGGTGAGCTGCAGTTATCCTGGCTGTGGTGAAGTCAGTTTGTTCACCTGAGAAGCATGGAGAAGATGGATGTTGCAATGTATTTCACAACTAGGACACCGGGGACCAGAATGTCTGTTCCCTTCTCAGCTCCTGGGAGCAGCACATCACAGGGATGGGCAGAGCTGGGCCGTAGGATACGCCCATGGAGAAGCTAGCTCCCTCCCTGCTGACTCATAGTGAAGACAGCAGAACAGGGACTGGATCCCAGGTCTCCTGGTTCCTGACCAGGGTTCCCTAAATTACATCCTTCGACTGAGACTTTCTTTTGCTTTATTACTAACAGAGGTGGACAAAATCCTTGGAAGTATTTTTAACCTACTGAAGAAAATAAACATTTTTCCAAGCATCAATTGTTTGTGTTTTAAACAACTAATATACTAATTAGAATTAGCCAGTGGTAGTTAAAAGAATTCTACTCAAAAGTACTTTTTGTCCCTTATTTCGTCTGACTTCATAGCTAACATCTGTTGAATGTGCCAGGTGCTCTGCTTAATGCATTTTGTACATTATCTACATTTGGTTCCTTTAAAAATGACTGGGGATGAATTCGGGGGAAGATGGCGGAAGAGTAAGACACGGAGATCACCTTCCTCCCCACAGATACATCAGAAATACATCTACACGTGGAACAATTCCTACAGAACACCTACTGAACGCTAGCAGAAGACCTCAGACCTCCCAAAAGGCAAGAAAGTCCCCACGTACCTGGGTAAGGCAAAAGAAAAAAGAATAAACAGAGACAAAAGGATAGGGACGGGACCTGCACCAGTGGGAGGTGTGAGGGGTGAAGGAGGAGAAGTGTCCACACACTAGGAAGCCCCTTCGTGGGCGGAGACTGCGGGTGGCGGAGGCGGGCAGCTTCGGAGCTGCGGAGGAGAGCATCCCAAAGTTAGCAGAAGGAAAGAAATCATAAGGAACAGATCAGAAATAAATGAAAAAGAAATGAAGGAAATGATAGCAAAGATCAATAAAACTAAAAGCTGGTTCTTTGAAAAGATAAACAAAATTGATAAACCATTAGCCAGACTCATCAAGAAAAAATGGGAGAAGACTCAAATCAATAGAATTAGAAATGAAAAAGGAGAAGTAACAACTGACACTGCAGAAATACAAAAGATCATGAGAGATTACAAGCAACTCTATGCCAATAAAATGGACAACCTGGAAGAAATGGACAACTTCTTAGAAATGCACAACCTGCCAAGACTGAATCAGGAAGAAATAGAAAATATGAACAGACCAATCACAAGCACTGAAATTGAAACTGTGATTAAAAATCTTCCAACAAACAAAAGCCAGGACCAGATGGCTTCACAGGCGAATTCTATCAAACATTTAGAGAAGAGCTAACACCTATCCTTCCCAAACTCTTCCAAAATATAGCAGAGGGAGGAACACTCCCAAACTCATTCTACGAGGCCACCATCACCCTGATACCAAAACCAGACAAGGATGTCACAAAGAAAGAAAACTACAGGCCCATATCACTGATGAACATAGATGCAAAAATCCTCAACAAAATACTAGCAAACAGAATCCAACAGCACATTAAGAGGATCATACACCATGATCAAGTGGGGTTTATGCCAGGAGTGCAAGGATTCTTCAATATACGCAAATCAATCAATGTGATACACCATATTAACAAATTGAAGGAGAAAAACCATATGATCATCTCAATAGATGCAGAGAAAGCTTTCAACAAAATTCAACACCCATGTATGATAAAAGCCCTCCAGAAAGTAGGCAGAGAGGGAACTGACCTCAACATAATAAAGGCCATATACAACAAACCCACAGCCAACATTGTCCTCAATGGTGAAAAACTGAAAGCATTTCCACTAAGATCAGGAACAAGACAAGGTTGCCCACTCTCACCACTCTTATTCAACATAGTTTTGGAAGTTTTAGCCACAGCAATCAGAGAAGAAAAGGAAATAAAAGGAATCCACATCAGAAAAGAAGAAGTAAAGCTGTCACTGTTTTGCAGATGACATGATACTATACATAGAGAATCCTAAAGATGCTACCAGAAAACTACTAGAGCTAATCAATGAATTTGGTAAAGTAGCAGGATACAAAATTAATGCACAGAAATCTCTGGCATTCCTATACACTAATGATGAAAAATCTGAAAGTGAAATCAAGAAAACACTCCCATTTACCACTGCAACAAAAAGAATAAAATATCTAGGAATAAACCTACCTAAGGAGCCAAAGACCTGTATGCAGAAAACTATAAGACACTGATGAAAGAAATTAAAAATGATACAAATAGATGGAGAGATATACCATGTTCTTGGATTGGAAGAATCAACATTGTGAAAATGACTCTACTACCCAAAGCAATCTACAGATTCAATGCAATCCCTATCAAACTACCTCTGGCATTTTTCACCGAACTAGAACAAAAAATTTCACAATGTGTATGGAAACACAAAAGACCCCAAATAGGCAAAGTAATCTTGAGAACAAAAAATGGAGCTGGAGGAATCAGGCTCCCTGACTTCAGACTATACTACAAAGCTACAGTAATCAAGACAGTATGGTACTGGCACAAAAACAGAAAGATAGATCAATGGAACAGGATAGAAAGCCCAGAGATAAACCCACGCACATATGGTCACCTTATCTTTGATAAAGGAGGCAGGAACGTACAGTGGAGAAAGGACAGCCTCTTCGATAAGTGGTGCTGGGAAAACTGGACAGGTACATGAAAAGTATGAGATTAGAACACTCCCTAACACCATATACAAAAATAAGCTCAAAATAGATTAAAGACCTAAATGTAAGGCCAGAAACTATCAAACTCTTAGAGGAAAACATAGGCAGAACACTCTATGACATAAATCACAGCAAGATCCTTTTTGACTCACCTCCTAGAGAAATGGAAATAAAAACAAAAATAAACAAATGGGACCTAATGAAACTTCAAAGTTTTTACAAAGCAAAGGAAACCATAAACAAGACCAAAAGACAACCCTCAGAATGGGAGAAAATATTTGCAAATGAAGCAACTAACAAAGGATTAATCTCCAAAATTTACAAGCAGCTCATGCAGCTCAATAACAAAAAAACAAACAACCCAATCCAAAAATGGGCAGAAGACCTAAACAGACATTTCTCCACAGAAGATACACAGAGTGCCAACAAACACATGAAAGAATGCTCAACATCATTAGTCATTAGAGGAATGCAAGTCAAAACTACAATGAGATAGCATCTGACACCAGTCAGGATGGCCATCATCAAAAAATCTAGAAACAGTAAATGCTGGAGAGGGTGTGGAGAAAAGGGAACCCTCTTGCACTCCTGGTAGGAATGTGAATTGGTACAGCCACTATGGAGAACAGTATGGAGGTTCCTTAAAAAACTACAAGTAGAACTACCATATGACCCAGCAATCCCACTACTGGGCATATACCCTGAGAAAACCATAATTCAAAAAGAGTCATGTACCAAAATGTTCACTGAAGCTCTATTTACAATAGCCCGGAGATGGAAACAACCTAAGTGTCCATCATCAGATGAATGGATAAAGAAGATGTGGCACATATATACAATGGAATATTACTCAGCCATAAAAAGAAACGAAACTGAGTTATTTGTAGTGAGGTGGATGGACCTAGAGTCTGTCATACAGAGTGAAGTAAGTCAGAAAGAGAAAGACAAATACCGTATGCTAACACATATATATGGAATCTAAGAAAAAAAAATGTCATGAAGAACCTAGGGGTAAGACAGGAATAAAGACACAGACCTATTAGAGAATGGACTTGAGGATACGGGGAGGGGGAAGGGTAAGCTGTGACAAAGTGAGAGAGTGGCATGGACATATATACAGTACCAAACATAAAATAGATAGCTAGTGGGAAGCAGCCGCATAGCACAGCGAGATCAACTCGGTACTTTGTGACCACCTAGAGGGGTGGGATAGGGAGGGTGGGAGGGAGACACAAGAGGGAGGTGATATGGGTATATATGTATATGTATAACTGATTCACTGTGTTATAAAGCAGAAACTAACACACCATTGTAAAGCAATTCTACTCAAATAAAGATGTAAAAAAAATTAAAAAATGGGGCAGAATTCTGAATGCTAAAATTTCAAGTTTGGGTCAGAGACACTGTGTGGCGATACTAAGGAACACTGTTGTTAATCAAACAAACTTTAAAGTTCATACAGCAACCCAACTGTCCTATCCTCTTCCCCACTCACTGCCGGGAGCTCTAGGCAGAACTGCCCTGAGTACATTTGCAGGTTGGGTTTTCTTTACTGCTCCCTTTCACAGAGCTCTAGACGTGGGGTCAAGTATTTCACAAGCTCCACTGGACTGAGGAAGGGACAGGAAGTGTACTTTCCCTTCTCTCTGGCATATGTGTTTAAGATCTTTAAAGTTTGAGGTGGACAAGATCTTTAAAGTTTGAGGTGGACAGAAATGTAGTGAACCCAAGGTTCTTCCAAGCTTATGGACACACATTAAAGGTCATGAATGCAAGAAGAGACAGAAGAGAGAGACAGGATGAGATCAGGGCCCCTGAGGGCACGGGTCAAGGTCAGGGCAGCAGACTGAGTCTCGCAGGAATATCCCTTCCATTTCTCTCTCCCTGCCACTTGCCTGTGTGTTGTTTGAGGTGGGAGTTGGAATTGGGGTTATTTGTTACCACTTTAAATATGTATTTTAGGGCTTCCCTGTTGGCGCAGTGGTTGAGGGTCCACCTGCCGATGCAGGGGACGCGAGTTCGTGTCCCGGTCCGGGAGGATCCCACATGCTGCGGAGCGGCTGGGCCCGTGAGCCATGGCCGCTGGGCCTGCACGTCCGGAGGCTGTGCTCCGCAACAGGAGAGGCCACAACAGTGAGAGGCCCGTGTACAACAACAACAACAAAAAAAATGTATTTTAAAATTTTAATCCTTTATGGAAGACTGACGGCATTGAGAATTGCCTTTGCTTGGGCGACATCACTAGAAACTCACTGTACTTTTGAAGGGCTAGCTTGAGTGGTTTTAGAATGACTGTAGTGGGGGTTACTGTCCCAAGACAGTCCTTACCCCATCACAAAATTCCTTTCACTTTCAGAAAGAAAAATGGCACTGTAAGGATAAAATTAAGGAACAAAAATTAATTAATTTATCCTTTCTCTCAGACCTTTAGCATCAAATAAATACTCCTCAGAGAAGTAAAATATTTTTCAGAAGATGTAGTATATAGATAAAGAGGAAAATAACCTCCACTTGACTCATTCTAAAAACATTCAAGCAAGACCTTCAGAAAGTGTGTGTGAGTTTCTCATGATATAGCCCAAGCCTGTCAATGCGGTCAAGCTTTTATCCTTTGATTGAAAATTAAAAATACATTTTTAAAATGGTAACCAATGATGTAGCGCGGATTAAGGCACATGGTACATCAGAATAAAAAAAGATGTATGTAAATGATCCTAAATCATGAACATTAATCTAAGTCAGATGGAGAAGAAGTCTAATCTATTTTCCCCAATACTCATTAAAGGGTGCTTATATCACATTTCACCTGTTACAACACAGCCTCATCTTCTGGGGTGATTAAGTATCTTAATCCTTAGAAACAATTGCTATTTTAGAATTTCCCTATATAACTCAGTAAGAGTTAGTGTATTCTCAATTCCTTCTAAACACTGGTGTACAACTAATTAAATTACTGAACACATTGTCTGTTTTTTGTGTTTAAAATATTATACCAGGAAAGAGGAGAACAAAGAATAGCATGTTAATGAAGAAGAGAAAAGATTATATTTTCTGTGGTGAAAAGATTCCATGTGAAATTTCATGGAAATAAATGAGTACTTTTGAACAGTAAGGAAATCAATGTTGGAATTCTCTGAAAGCAACCAAATCTTTTAAAATTCCCAAATGGAGTATGTGAACCCAAGCTTATCACACCTGTTTAATAACTGCTTAGATTTCTCTCTATGTCTTTTTGTAAACTTGGTGAATAAAACATAAAGCAAGGGATGTCAAGCTCTAAGGGGTTTTCAGAACCATGAGATACCTCATATACTGGTGGACTTTTCACAACCAGGAAGAGATGGGGGAAGATCCTAATTTAGAAAACAGTCCTTGTCGGGGGATAGTTATTAGATCATGTAAATGCAGTTGAGAAGAGTTAGGCCATATCAGAGATACAGAAAGATACAGATAATAATAGAAGATAAAGAGAAGCCTGGATCGAGCTTTTTGTGTATCTTCTTGTGCTGGTTAAGGAAGGCAGCAAAACAGCTTTATTCTCAATTATGTCCACTTTTAATCACATTAGATTATCGCCACGTAACTTCTGGAAGAAATCAAGAAAACATTTCAGTGCTTGCCTAGATCTGAACTAAAGTTTGACCCAGAGATTTAGCCATGGAACAGAAATTCTAAATGTCCTTGAGGTTGCCATCCCTCAGCAGTCAACTTTTTGCAGCACTGTTGCTTTTTCTCGTAGGCAAGGTAAGAATCTGTCCACTTACTCTAACTTACCTTGGTCACCGGTGCTGGTTCAGTATGTTGTCTGTGTTCTGAACATGTAGTCAGAAATTGACAGCTAACCAAGTATACGGAAGAATGAACTCCACTGTGTTACCACCTCTGCTATCGTCTTTATGTATTCCACACTTGGAAGCTATATATTGGAGGACCTTGGCCGCAAGCTCTAAATCGAGGTGTAAAGATGTGGTCTTGTGACATTAGGAAGGTAATTCAGACATGAGAGGTCAGTTCCGATCATTTGTCAGTTTGTACCAACCAACTAGGAAACTCACAGGGTAATGAAGTTTTAACTTTTTAACCATGATAAATTTGATTGCTATTGTGAAAAATCCTGAACATGAATAACTGACTACCAATTGACTAACTGGCATACACAGATTCAGAAAAAAAATCTCATAATCCTACTACCAACTTTTTCAAAATGAGTATGATTTGGGATAGTTATTTGCTTTCTCCATTAATTTAGGGGAATGTTTGCCCATCCCAACTCCTTTATTCTTTACACAGCTCTAGGAGAATGGTGAAATAATAAAAATTTTTATCAAAAGCAAATCAGTTTTATTCTACTTCAATATTTGTAAATGCACTATGCAGTATTTTAAAAACTATAATTCTGATTTGTCATGCCAAATTTGTACCAAGCTCTTATTTTGACCGGATAGTTTGGATAAGTCAGAGGTCAAATTTCATAAAAGGGCTGGGGACTGTCATTTTAGTTTACATAATTTGCTCAAAAACACCTTCCCCAATCTGAACATACACTTTACCGTTAAAATTGATTTGGGTACAATTGTGTAACTCCTGGATTTTTAGCTTTAATGTGTCTCCTCACACTGGTCTAACCCTGACCATAGAAAATAATACACAATAAAGGAACTGAGTTCCTTCTCTGTTCATTCAGCAAATATTTCTCGAGAGCCTACAACTGACAGATACTTTGTTAGGTGCTAGGGATATAGGGTGACCATCCAGGCGATGTTGTGAAGAACAGATAGCTAGCTACTAGGTTGGGAGAGGAAAGAGAGTGAACAGATGTGAGAATCCTTCCTTTCGCCTTCAGTGAGCTACAGATAAGATACTGAAACACGCTTAGAGAAGTGCTGAGTCATATAAAGGTGACTAGGGTAAGTACTGCGGTATTATCTTTATTACAGATGTAGATGGTTTTCAAAGAAGTATGGCAGCTTAAGTTTTTCCAGGAATTCTAATCTGATCTAGAAATATTCTGGAACATCCAAATTTTGAGGTTCTCTTTCCAAGAGATAAAATAAAATCTTTTTTTAAAAAAACAGATTACTGGGCCTGTAAAGTGTTTCTCACCCTGGTCAATGTTCACCTGTCTTTCCCAGTCGCAATGTTTAGAAATACTTTATTTGCTTTCCATTAAAGTTTACTTCACATTTTTTTATATAGGACAAACAATGATTACTGAGAATTATAAACAGACATAAATGATAATGGGATTCTGAAAGTCATTTTTCTTCCATTTCTATGTTTTGAAATATTTCCTATGTTTTCAGATATTTCCTCGAAGAAACTGAGGCTCATAGAGCTTGAGAGATTTTCCCAAGTAGTTTTCTATACCTGATTCCTCCTTCTGAAACACCTGTGGTAGGAAAAGCACCTACCTGGGCAGGTCTGAGCAGACCCGTGCAGTAAGCAAAAATAGAAAGGGCCCATTCTTTAAATTTATGACCCATATTTCTAACTGGAGTTCTACTTCAGTGGGAAAACTAGTATCACACTCTTTCAAATGGTTCTTTATTTTGCATTAAAAAAAAATAGATTGTTTCTGACAGGTAAAGGTGATCCAGAACACGTTTATCAATAAATTAACCATCACTTTTCCTTTTTTTTCTAAATTGACTTCTGACACTAAGCTTCTTGACAAAGATTTTTCACAACAACTTTAAGGTAAAACCTATCTCCAGCCTCTCTACGTCCTTCCCCCTGCATAGAAACATTTCTGTTTAGGAAACGGGGAATAATTTAGCTTTCAGTACATGTTTCTTTCTGGCTGACTGAAGATACATGAATTTTTTCTTGAATAACAGCCTGGATATAAAAATATCTAATGGTAAACATGGTACTTATAGAAATATATAAAGAGGACTGAAAAGAGGCATATGTTACACATTAGCAAACATTAAATTAAGAGGTTAAATATGGAATATCTAATACCACATGCAGAAAGAGAAATAAATGAAATCGCTGTAGCGCAGTGTGAAAAAAGTTTATAGCAACCACATGTCTCTGAGTTTTCAAGATGGTCCTAATTTCAAATATTTGTTCCTGTTGTTAAATCACGTGTCTTGACTTTTCTTTACAGAATTGTGTTACTGCAAGAAAAGTGTAATTTTTGAAACTAAGGTGTTGCTGTAGTTTATAGGACAAAAACAATGACTGGAAGATAGCAAAAACACCACCACCAAACATTGAACTTCTTACCTCTTGATCTCTGCACCCTATCATTAGTCCTTTATTTTCCAGTATTTTACACTCTAAAAAAGGTCACATCTGTGATTTCTATATAGAAATAAGTAGGAACACATAACTGACAGTAACCTGCAATTTATTTTACATAAGCTTTCTTTATATATAAGTAAGAATTTTATATGATAAACAAGATCCACTGAATACCTATAATGTCTCTAGTAAGGTGTTGAACACTTTACGGGAGATATAAAATATATAAAGGCCTTATTCCTCTCATCAGGTAGTTTACTATTGGTTTACGTAGATAAGTGAGAATTGTTAAAAATTATTGAAAAGCAAAATTAGGTGATAAAAACTCTTGGTACAATGGTAGTTCAATAAAGGAAGACAACGACTCAGACCTGAACCCAGGAATCTTTATAAAAGAGAAGTTCTTTGAGGCATGGTAAAGTTTAGAATATTGTAAAGAGGTATAGAGAACACTTCCTTTGATAGGAACAGTGGTGGAGGTGGGTGAGAATTGTGTGAAGCATGAAGGAAATGCCTAACTGGGAAAGAGGGTAATGCTGAAATACATTGTAAATAATGCTGGATGGTTACATTTATTGTGAGTCTTTGCTTTTTTTTTTAAAGTTAGGGCATTTTGGGGGAGATGGGAGTCTTAAAAACCTGTTAAAGGAATCTGGAGAACCAGAAAGTGATGTGATAAATCAATAAATTCAATCTATTAATAGATTACTTTTAGGAGATACACACACACACACACACACACATACCCACACCCCGCCCCCCCCCCCCCCCGCCCCGCAATTCAGGGATTGTGGAGTTGGAATCATTAGAATGGAGAAAGACTTAGAGCAGTGCTTCTCAAAGTGCGGTTTCAGGACTGGGAGCAAAAGCGTTGCCTTGGAACCTGTTACAAGTGCAAATTCTTGGGCTCATTTCCGCTTGCTCATTGCCTACCCAATGATGCCTCACTATGAATTTGAGTATTATAGTCTTTGTAAAACATAAAAGAAATATAATGGGCTTTTCTTCATAGTAATATTGGGAAATGATTTTCCCTAGTTCAGTTAACTTGGATTGAAGAACGTAAAATAATGTTATAGGTTTCTATTAAGTAGAAATTTTATATCTGTACAATTTGTTTAATTTTCATATCCAGACTAAAGTCAGAATTGGAATTGCTTCTTACCTTAGTTCTATGCTTTATCTTCTGATACTGATATCTCCTGATACGAAACTACTGATATCTTCTTTGATATTGATCAAAGTAATGATGATTGACTTTATATATTATCATTGTAACAATTCCCTTTATGTACCCACATTGCTTTATTATTACAGATATCAGGCCTGTAAGATTCCTAAAATATCTTGTCCAGAAAAATATTATTCCATTTAAATTGTAAACTAAATACACATTAGCTTCTAGCAAAATAGTAAATGTGAACATTCAATGAACAATTGCCAAATATGGGGGAGACAGAAAATGGGAATTAAATTCATGGGTTTATTTTTGCCAAATAAAATTAAGATTTGTCCCTGGTTGACTGAGGGGAATGACAACAAAATAATAAAGGGTTTTTGTATTTTGGGAGGCTTAGTTTTAAATAGCCCAATATTAACAACAGAAAAATTCCTATGGATTTTTCTCTTCCTCATTTTTCAAAAAACTGAGCTACCAGAAAAATAATCTGTTTTTGGCCCAACTCATCATGGGATTCTTCCAAGTTCTCCAGCTTCTCAGTCACATAATTTACTATCTCCAAGGAGCATGGCTTTGTGTTTGTATAATACTGGACCTCCAGAGAATTCCCAATAAATTATCTTTAGAGGAAAGATAAATTAGAAATTTTGCCCAGAGTGCTCTAGATACCAAGTCTGATATATCATAGGACCAAAACTATATAAAAAAATACCAGTATGTTTCCTTTTTCCTCCCAGCTAAAGAAATAAGTCAAGAGAACAGCTTCTGTTAGCCAAATAGGGACACACTGATAGGACGGAAAGCAGAAAGTCTCTCTGTACAAAGAAGTTGCCTTTACTGACTGTATTTCTCCTTCTTGATTACATTTTCTGAACAAAGCTACACACCTTTGAAAAAGATGGAAACTCTCAGAAAAAGTTTGCACTCCGCATGTCATTATTATCTTTTCATAATATTGTTTCACCAAAACCGTATTAGGTGAAATTCCTTTAGGGTTTGTGAAAGGGCTTGGCAAGGCTTCTAACGAAGTCCATTTTAATGCTAGTGGGCAAAGGATAAAATTGCACAAAGCAAGTGATCACATACCAACTGCTGTCATGTAATCCCAGCGCTCAACGAGGCACATCTTGAAGATGAGGTGATCTGATGTTTGCCCTTGGCCAATGAGTGAAATCTGCCTTTCCAAATTCTGGCAAACAGATGAAGTCCAGCCAATGAGAAACCAAAACACTACCAGGAGTATTACTGCCAGCATCCTCATGACCCGTCCACCGGTCATGTATGGAATCCGTTGGGCTGTTCGTGAAAGAAACACCTTCAAAACCCTGCAAAAGCAAGACATCAAAATTTGAAGGCAAACCTAACAACCAGAAAGTAAAATTCTAAAATATCTCATTTTTCTAGGTGAAATTTAAACCCACCCAAACCTACTTGGGCAGAGTTTTAACACAAAAATCAAACAACAGTGTTGCCTATACTTTGACTGAATTTCATTCTAGTTTACCTTCCAATAGCAGAACAAATACCCTGCATTAGGGGTCAGTGAGTCAACAGATTTGTGTAGGATGGAATTCTTTTGAGCATGTTTTAATATTTCAAGGAAAATTCCCAGGACCTTAGAAAGATCCACAGGCAAACACTGCTCAAACAGGGTTTCTGAGGGATCAAAAAATAGTCGTAAAAGTGAGTAGTTGGGTTTTACAATATTATACTAAGTCAAAGACTTCCTTAAACCAGTTGTTTTTTTTTTTACAGTAGAATGTTATAAAAGGTATTTTCTGAAAATCATTTTATATAACCTCCCTTTATAGTCATTTTGTCACATTACCAAAAATAAGTACGAAAACAATAAGAAGGGTATTTAAATACCCCTGAATAAGATTATTGTATTAAGGAAGAGGATATGACCTATATGAAATACAGCAATTTTTAAAATTTGGGCTTTTTTTCCCCTGTATATATGACTCAAATGCACAGCCAGAGTTGAGACCTACTGGATTACATGATATCTAAGAACTGCTCCATCTCTAAAAATGGTGTGAAGATAAAATCCAACCTTACTATAGGGATCTTTCCAGCCATCCTTTCTTTAATTTCATCTCCAAAATATTCTTAGCTGATTTTAACTCCGCATTCTCATTCCGATATTTTAGGTCACAATATTGTGGCTTGACATAAACTACCATGAGTGGTTTATGATACTATAAGGGTATCCATAATCAATTCCCCAAAGGCAAAAATGAATTCATCTTCCCAAGTTTTCTATTTCCTGCTCTGATTCTTTCAACATTTTAAATGAAATATTCATATGCACTCTTCATAAAAGTCATTATAAATATGGAAATGAAACATACATACCTGAAATAACCTAGACGTATTTTACTATTTTTTCTCTCAATGCTGGGCTTTGATAGCTCTTTCAAATTAACATAACACATCCAGTAAAGAAAGTTATTTTCTAGCAGATTCTTATTTATCCTTCCCCCCTGCATATCTTTAACCCCACTGTCCTTCACCTAACACACAGCATGTAGTTATTTAATTCTGAATAAAATACGTATCCTCAATTTTTATGTGGAACAATGTCAGAAAGTTATTAGTATAAAATAAGAGTACAAAAGAAGATCACTTTACTCACCATTTAACTACAGATAGTCCCCAACTTAAGATGGTTCGACTTACGATTTTATGATGGCATAAAGTGATAAGCATTCAGTAGAAACTGTACTTCGAGTCTGAATTTTGATCTTTTACGGGGCTAGTGATATGTGGTACGATATTCTCTCCTGATGCTGCAGCTCCCAGGCAGCCACACGGTCACAAGGGTAAACAACTGACCCACTTACGACCATGCTGTACTCATTCGACCATTCTGTTTTTCACTTTCAGTACAGTATTCAATAAATTACATGAGATATTCAACACTTTATTACTAAATAGACTTTGTGTTAGATGATTTTGCCCAAGTGGAGGCCAATGTAAGTGTTCTGAGCACGGATAAGGTAGGCTGGCCTAAGCTATGATGTTAGATGTACTGAATGCATCCTCGACTTCAAAATATTCTCAATCTACAATGGGTTTACCTGGACATAACTCCACTGAAAGTCAAGGAAGATCTGTAGTTCACCAGATTAGCAGTTACTTTCCATTCCCTGGGTGAAACATACTGAGTATGGCCCGTGTCATGCTGAATGCTAGTACTGGCAGCGAACACAATGCCTCTCTCCAGTATGCCTCACTTTTGCTCCAACTAGTTGAATTGCTACTTGTTAAGAATCAGTTGTACTTGTCCCCAGATTATGCCCACTGTTATCATCTTTTTTTCTTGATAGTTGATTTGTAATATTATATTAGTTTCAGGCATACAACATAGTGATTCAATATTTTATAGATCATACTCCATTTAAAGTTATTATAAAGTAATGGTTATATTTCCCTGTGCTGCACAATATATCCTTGTTGCTTTCTATTTTATACATAGTAGTCTGTATCACTTATCCCATGCCCCTAACTTACCCCTCCCCCCTTCCTGTTCCCCACTGGTAACCACTAGTTTGTTCTCTGTATCTGTGAGTCTGTTTCTGTTTTGTTATATACATTCATTTGTTTTATTTTTTAGATTCCACATATAAGTGATAAAAGAGTATTTGTTATCATTTTATATAAGTTAACTAAATTGACTGTGTAAGCAAAGGAGACATTTGTACAAAATTCTATTTTGAATGCTTTGGAAGGACTCTATAAAGGTGAGTCACTAAAAGAACTGTTAACTTAGGGGAAAGTAAGGAAAATTTTAATATATTGTGGTGGTCAACAAACCAAAATCCAGAAGGAGTCTACACTCAGATTACCTCAAAATAACAACCAAAAACTCTTCAGATTCTCACTCCTACTTAAAGAACCAAAACTATGAACAATAGATAATACATTGCAGTGATTTATGCTACAAAGAGAACGATTAGATCCACAGTCAAAGAAGAGGACTTACTTCAAAAATATTGGTGAGTGATTATTTGTATCTTAAATTACAGTATCTATACACTTCTTTAACCCCTTTCTACTTTAAAAAACTTTATTCATTAATTGACCAATCACTAATCCATTAAGAAGGCTTCTACTAAACTCAGCAGATCAAGATTCAAAAACTCTATCCTAGGAATGAGAGAAATTTCTTGGAAAACTAATATTTTTGCCAGTGCCAATCTTATTTTTTGTAGGAGAAACCTGTAGCCACTATGTGCACGTAATTGTTTCTGGTTGTACCTGGATGAATTCTACATTTTGAATGATTAGGATCTCAAAAGAGGGAACCTGAACCATTTTTCTGGTCTTCTATATTTTGGCTAGGGCCAAAAGAAAAAGAGAGAATTGTTCCAAATTCTACCTTGACTATATTTGAATATCTGAAATGTAATTATAATGAACAAAGGTTTATGTAGTGACAACCATATGCGAGGTATCATACTAGGCAACATGGAAGGCATAATATATGATTCCTGTCTTCCAGAAGCTTACAATGTAAGCTATGTAAATAGCTACCATATAAAACGGCATATATTATATGTTGTTGTGTGTAGTTAGTAAGTCCAGGAACCTAATAGAATAGGTGCTATTTGGTCTGGGTCTTGATGGATATCAGTAGGTAGAAATGGAGGAAAGTGGAGAAGATATAAGGAGACATTCTAGCTGAAGGGAATCACATAACAAAGTACAAAGCAGGGAAATGTACGTTGTCTTTGAGGGACAGTGGGTGGAAACGTTTGGCAAGAAGGGAAGTTTTTTTTCAACCCACAGGGACTCCTAGGGATTTTTCAAGTTACTGCGAAGGGTTTCACTGGGTTGAGAACCATTGCTTCAGAGAAAAATAGTTATGATTTATATTTTCTTTCCATGGCCAATATGTGGGAAATCATTTATTTTTCTGATACTTGAAGATTTTCACATAGAAACTCTAAACCTCAATGAGAGGAAATATTGAATTTTTAAAATGACTATCTTTAAAATACTTCTTAACCAGATGAGTTTGTCATTTGCAGAGGAAATCTATATGATCCCAGTATGGTAGTCTTTTAATCAAGAAATCCAACTTCTAAATTATCAGAGATTTTCATGCTTTCCAGATGACCCCATGGGTATTTATTGTAAAGTCTGAGAACTCAAGATTGTCACAGATCCCCAAATCTCATTTCCAGAGAGGAAAAGCCAAAGCAGAGCCCTCATGAGTCTCCTGTTACTGCTTTTACTGGCTTTCAAACACTAGAAAATACAATAACACAACTCTGCACAGCAATCTAAGCATTTCAGGATATTGGTTTTTGTAAAATGGAATAAGATGCATTTTTCTAGGATTGTCTTAAAATAAAATGAGAAAATTCTGCTATATCTTTAAAAAATGAGCTCTTGTTAGTCTAGGGTTCACTGCCTAGAAACCAAGTTCTAAAAATGAAATCCTTAGACATGCTTTTATATGAAATACAGCTGTAGAAAAAATGCAATCTTATATCGATTACTTTTCTTACTACTTTTTTCACAGATAAAATTTTAAGCTACCATCTGTTCAGAAGGTTTCACTATTCTAAAGGAAAGCAGTAATGTATACAAGAGGACTGCAAAAAATTTCCAGAATTTAATATAAAAAGGTATATTTAAAGTATATATTCAGTTCTCATTATTAATAGTAGAGAAATTCATAGAAATCATGTTGAAATGATAAAAAAAGAAATTGGCTGTCACTATATGTCTGCCTCTACTTTTTCACATTCCACATTTCTAGTTTGAGCTCATAAAACTCCACTGTAAGGACTTGTACTTAGGTTATCGATTATCTGCTTCAAATATCTAATTGATGTTGTTACTCCTTATTTAACTTGATCTCTCTCCAGCTTTTGGCGTGGCGGAGGCACTTGGCTTCCGTTATGTCACATTCTCTTGACTCTCTGCCTACTCCTCTGTCAGCAGCTTTTTAGTCTCTGTCAGAGTCCTCTGCCTCAGTCTTCCCCTTAAATAATAGTGTTCCTCAAGGATCTCCTAAACTTAGTCACCTTCTATTCTTGCTCTACGGATTATACCTGGGAAATTCCATCCACAATTCTGCTTCAATCATGTACATGCTGGTGAGTCCCAGATCTGTAACTTCGGTTTAGATCACTGTCCTGAGCTCAAGATCTGTATACTCAGTGACCTACGGGACATCAACAGGTTCCCCAAATAAAATCGTCACTCTCTCCACTCCTCTCTCCTCTAACCCACTGTGTTACCTGTCTCAATGACCAGTACCAGTTAATTGCTCAAAGCAGAAACCTAGGAATGAACTTTGATACTTCTCCCTCATTTACATTCCAGACACCAAATGCATGATTAAGAACTTAATTTCTACCTCTTAAATATCTTTCAAATCCTTCTATTTTTCTCCATTTTCACTGCCACTATATAGCTCCTGGTCATCAACCTCTGTCCTCAGTAATTTCCTAACCAGTCTCCTTATTGGTCTTGCCCACGTTCAGTCCACACTCTATGCTAAAGCCACAATGATCTTCTTAAACTGCACTCTGATCATGTTTCTCTCCTGTTTACAGTCCTTCTGTGGCTCTCCACCCAAATCCTAGCTACCTTACGATGTAAAACGCCTTTAAAAATTGGTTCCTCCTTGCTTCAGCATGCTCATGTCTCACTGTTCTTCCCTTCCTAGGGTCCTGTGGGTCCCTGTGGACTACATGCAGGTGTCCTCTATCTGAACCTTTGCCCTCAGCTTCCTGTACTGCCCCTCCCTCCATCAATACAAACACCTAATTTAGCTAATTCCTGCATATTTCTTCATGGCTCATTTGAGATGCCACTTGCTCTGGGCTAGTGGTTCCCAAACCACTATCATCAACACCATCTGGAAACTTGTTAGAAATGCAAATTGTTGGGTCCCATCCATACCTACTACTATGTCAGAAATTCTGGGGATTAGGGCTCAGAAATTTGTATTTTAACAAATCCGTTAGGTAAATTCGGACGAAGGCTATAGTTTGAGAGCTTTTTTTCCCCAAAAGGCTTAAGACTGGTGCAGGTGTCTTTCTAATGGGCTGACTGCTCTAAACTGTCAGATAAATTTTTGAGTTTTTGTTATGCTGACACCAAAATTTAAAGCCTCTAGTAACAGAAAGTTTTCCATTTTCAGAACATCTGCATCTGTTTGTGATTTAGCTGCATCTTTTTTGTGTACTAAACGGGAATAAACATATACATCCTCGAGCCATCTAGTCTTCTGTTCTATTAATTTAATCGGAATAATCCTAAAGTCTTGAAGTTCTCCATTAGACTTGAATTTCTATACATTTTACTACTTTCTTAGAAACTCCAGAGAATAAATGCTTCTGATGAAAAGTAGGAGGTGATTATTTTCTTCTATAAATATAAAGCCACTCAATTCTTGACAAAAGAGCCTTAAGAGTGAACAACACGAAAAGGGCTGAAGTTACTCCCTCCCAGTTTGCTTTAAATGGTCACAAGCCCTCATGTTTATTAAGCTTTTCAACAATTTCTCAAAATTTCATTTTCAGAAGTAACCTAAAGCTGCTTCTTGGTCACTGGGTAGATGTTAGGTATATATTAAAAAGGACTGGCATCACCTAGGCAGAAACAGATTGTTAACATTTATCAGACATGAAGTTCAGTAAAACTGTTGTGACTATTTTAAGTTATTGCTATTCATAAGAAGGAAAACTCACAACTCAGCTTCCCAAATATGGGTACTTTTGTCCATTTCAGTGACCTGCTTGTGCTCTCATATCTCATACTAAGCTTCCTTTCTTTTGACCTGATTGTAAGTAGACAGAATAAGGCAGAATGATGAAAAAATAAAGGAAGAAGGAAGGGTTACAGGACTGTTGCAAGTCAAATATAGAGCTAGAAGGAACTTGCGGATTATCTCTTCTGATATCAGAAATAAGGAAAGAATGTCTGCTCTCACCACTTCTATCCATCATTGTACCAAAAGTTCTAGCCAGAGCAATCGGTCAAGAAAAAGAAATAAAATGCATCCATATTGGAATGGGAGAAGTAAAACTGTCTCTGTTAGTAGATGACATGATCTTATATATGGAAAACCCTAAAGAACACACACACACACACACACACACACAATCTGAGCTAAAAACCACATTCAGTGAAGTTGTAAGATACAAGTTCAACATTAAAAAATCAGTTTTATTTTTATATACTAGCGATGAGCTATCTGAAAATGGAATCGACAAAACAGCTCCATTTACTATAGCATCAAAAAAATACCTAGGGGTAAATTTAACCAAGGAGGTAAAAGATGTGTATGCTGAAATCTATACAACATCACTGAAAGAAATTTTTAAAGATCTAAAGAAATGGAAAGACATTCTGTGTTCATGGATTGAAAGACTTAATATTGCTAAGATGGCATTATTCCCTAAATTGACCTACAGGTTCAAGTCAATTTAACAAAACAGTGTGGTACTAGCATAATGGTAGACACATAGAACAACGGAATAAGACTGATCACCCAGAAATAAACCTCTCCATCTCCAGTCAACTGACTTTTGACAACACTGTCAAGATCATTAAATAAAGAAAAAATTATCTTAAAAAAAAATCTATTCAATAAAAAAGGGCGTTCCCTGGCAGTCCAGTGGTTAGGACTCGGTGCTTTCACTGCCGTGGCCCCGGGTTCAATCCCTGGTCGGGGAACTAAGATCCCACAAGTCGCATGGTGCAGCCAAAAAAAAAATCTTTTAAACAAATGGTCCTAAGGACGAGTGTATATCCAAATGCAGAAGAATGAATGTAGACCTCTACCTCACATAATATACAAAAATTGATTCCAAATGAATCAAAAACCCAAATGTAAGAACTAAAACTATAAAATGCTTAGAACAAAACAGAGGTACAAATCTTCCTGATCTGAAATTAGGCAATGGTTTCTTAAATATCATACCAAGGCATATGTAACAAGAGAAAAAACAGATAAACTGAACTGCATAAAAATAAAAAATTTGTGCATCAAAGCACACTATCAATAAAGTAAAAAAGAAAACCCACAGAATCGGAGAAAATATTTTCAAATAATTTATTAGATAAGGGTCTCAGATCCAAAATATATAAGAACTCATACAATGCAACACAAAAAGACAAAACACCCAATTAAAAAATGGCCAAAGGGGGCTTCCCTGGTGGCGCAGTGGTTGAGAATCTGCCTGCAAATGCAGGGACACGGGTTCGGGCCCTGGTCTGGGAAGATCCCACATGCCGCGGAGCAACCAAGCCCGTGAGCCACAACTACTCAGCCTGCGCGTCTGGAGCTTGTGCTCCGCAACAAGAGAGGTCCTGACAGTGAGAGGCCCGTGCACCGCGATGAAGAGTGGCCCCCGCTCGCCGCAACTAGAGAAAGCCCTCGCGCAGAAACGAAGACCCAACACAGCCAAAAATAAAATAAATAAATTTTTTAAAATTTATTTAAAAAAAAAATGGCCAAAGGACCTGAATAGACATTTCTCTAAAGTGATGTAGAAATGACCAATAAACAGCTGAAAATAATCTCAACATCATTAGTCATTGGGAAAATGGATAAAAAGATTTTCTTCCTTTTGCCCTTTAAAAAATTTAAAGTATCTTACTGTATTTTATATATCTTTAAAAGAATACATAAAATAAATAAATATAAATATCTTCCAGTCACTTTCAAAATTTACTAGGGGGAGGGGTGGAGTGGGAGGCAGGGGTCAGCAGATGTAAGCTATTATATACAGAATGGATAAACAGCAAGGTCCTACTGTATAGCATAGGGAATTATATTCAATATCCTGTGATAAACCATAATGGGAAAGAGTATAAAAAAGAATGTGTATATGTATAACTGAATCACTTTGCTGTACAGCAGAAATTAATACAACACTGTAAATCAACCATACTTCAATAAAAAAATTTACTAGGAAACAAAACTATCTATCTATCTATCCATTCCCACAAAGTGTAAATATTTGGTGCTAATGAGTGCAGCAGAGAAAACTGCTACAAATTGCGCTGTATCCAAAGCGAGCGGTACTGAATAATGCATGAAATGAAAATCCCTAGGCCAGAGCCAGAAGAAGGTTTTTTTGCAGCCTGCTTAAATATGTTTTAAATATAGTACAGAAAAGTCTTTTGTTTTTTCTTGATTAGCCTTAGAAAAAGGAAAAGTCAATTTGTTTTCAGAAATCATATTACAGGGAATAGGAAAATGTTCTTTTAGCATTAAGTTTCTTAATCTCTCTCTACCCCCTTTCATTTAAAACAGTTCCTCATTTTTCCTCCTGATAATATACTCAGATTTTCTGAGCCTAGAGATATTGCCTTTCCAGGTTTCTTAAAACCAACCAACCGACCAACCAACCAACGTATAGCAAGTATTCTGTGAACCCACACATGCATGGACGTGCCAGATGTTCTTTTAGATCTGTCCTACATCATTAATGTACTAAGTCAAACATATCTATGGTTACTGAAGGAAACTCTTTTTATAAATGAACCTTCTTCATTTTTGCCTATTTCAGCTCTATTTTTCCTTATGATCCATATTGAGCCAGCTAAAACCTGCCCCATTCTCCCTTCTTTCTTTCTCCAAAGAGAAACAAACGGTTTTAGGTTCAAATAAATTGCATTGCATGAATGGCCCGCCAGTGAGGTTGGGCGGCGGGACTTGTCTGCCCTGGGTGCAAGTAATAGTGTCCGTAGAGAATTTAAGGCAATAAAAATGACAACTCAAAGCTGTTCTGCTTTGTATCATCACCATGTGCTGGTGATTCTAAACAATGTCAGTGATAAAATACTCCTCCCTGAAGGACTGGACCACTTTTACCACCTTCCCCTAACTTGTTACACCTCTGTATTGCACTGTTAATAAACAAAAGACTTGCAATTTTCCTTTGGCTTGGTATGGTAGTCTTTGGCTGTATGACTCTCAAATGTGGGGAGCGACCACTAAAGAAAAAGGTGGGAGATTTGATAAAAGTGAATGAAACCCTCAAATTCCCGTCCTAGGCTAACAGTATCATTTCTAGTGACAGACTGAGATCCTATTCCTTTTTCATATTTTCTTCAAGTTTTCAAAGTTACTGGAATTCTGTAAACACTAAAATTGATCAGTGAGAGATCAGGAAAGGGAAAAAGAAATGTTAAACAATTTTACTAAGCCTTGAGGGAAATGGCTGAAATAAAACAAGAACTCAGGTGTTTCCTGCCTATCCTATTCTCAAGGGACTAGAACAGTCACTTTATCAGCACTGATAACTGCCTTAGAATTTTCTGCCTAGAGAGGTATTACTTTTTAAAAAAAATTTTAAATAAAAAATTAAGTTCTTATAAAAATGAGAAAATAGCATTCAAGGGACTTTATCCCTTAGCTCAGGCTACCTTGATCCCTGAAGCTACCTTGCGTCAGGTCCGACAAAGCCTGGTTCTTTAGCTTTCTCTTCAAGTCTGTGACCTTCTCCATATCCTTTCAATGAATTCCTTTTTTGCTTAATTTAGCCATCCTCAGTGTCTGTGGTTTGCAACCAAAACCCCCTGGTTGACATATTTTACAAATATTTCAATCATGTTTAAGATTTACAGCAACTCTACAGGTGAAGTGAGAAGTGATTCTCAGAAGCTAAAATAATTTCTTCTTGGTTGTATAAGTTATTAGTGGCGGAACTGAAATTCAAATTTGGATTTGTAAAGATTTATGTCTTTCCTCTCTATCATGTTACTACAAAATCTTCAGAGTCCTTTCTTGAGGACAACACGTTGCTTGACTATAAGAGAGATCAACCAAAGACATCCCTGCAGCTCCATTCACTATAACCATCCACCCATTCATTCACTTAACAAATAACTGAATACATTAAATGGGCAAGATGCAGCACTAAGGATGGGGAATACAAAGCTGGTTCAGCCAGTCACTTCCATCGGGTTGCTCACATTCCTCTGAGATGTTGATTCTTCAGTTTATAGACTTAAACAATATTGGAATCAGTTAAATTTAAACAATATGGAAAAACAATACAATATACAGCCATATGGTTCAGACAGGATACGAATAATTCAGCGTATTAAATTAGAAATAGTTTCCACTCGATTTAAGCCTTCAGTAGGTAATTCTTCACTGCAATGACTTCTAGAGACACACAGTCGGAGAGAAAATCGTTTTAATTACAGTCTTTAAAATAAAGAAAAGAATGATGAAGTAATCTAGTTTCCCAAATCCCAATCATTTGTATGCCACCCTCAAGATTTCTGCCTGTATCTGTGTACCAACTAATACTTTCTTTAAAACAACTTCTATTTATTGCTTTAAAATATTTTAAAGGGACTTCCCTGGCGGTCCAGTGGTTGGGACTTCGCCTTCCAATGCAGGGGGGGCAGGTTCGATCCCTGGCCAGGGAGCTAAAATCCCACATGCCTTGCAGCCAAAAAACCAAAACGTAGAGCAGAAGCAGTGGTGCAACAGATTTGACAAAACTTTAAAAATGGTCCACATCAAAAAAAATCTTTAAAATATTTTAAAGAAAACTTTATATTGCTACTTTCAATGAAAAACCGGTAGGTAATCCATAAATAGAATGTAACTATGAAAATAAATACAGTGAAATAAAGATAATAAATTTCATCTAGAGAGTATTGCAGTGGGAAGCTCTGAGCCTGAAGCTTGATCAACAACTCTTTGTTGTAAAGGAAAATTAGCAACTGTTCGGCAGGTGTTAAAGACCTACTATTTCCAAACTATTTTTTCTCCTGGAAATAATCAGAGGGATGGAAAGAGAACCTGAATGGAAGGAATTTTCTTACTCTGTGATTCAGTGTTATTTAATACTGTGTTTTTGTCCCACAAACAGCCTCTCACAGATGGCAATGTCATGTGTTTCAGGCACTTGAGAGCACACAGTGAGTCAGGGAAATAGGAACGCTTTATGTGTGGAGGGAACTGTGGGAAGCAGCTTCCAAGTCTGCATCTGACATTCATTCATTCATTCACTTATCAACTGTTATGCATCAAGCACCTGCCATGTGTCATTCATTGTGCTAAGAGCTGGGGATTCACTTGTGAATGACCTCATTTCAAGGAGAAGGTAAATTAGGTAAAAATGAAGAAGATAATTACATAAGCAAACTGTATCATATAATAGAGGACCCAACAGATGCTAAGGGCTAGACTCATAGGGAGAGAGGTCATTCTCAAGTCTCAAGAGGCCACCCATTCTTCTGGGAATTCCAGAAGTCTCATTGTCCATTATAGGCTGTCAATGATTTCTCATTTCCTTTAGCGAGCACCAGCTGAAAAATAGTTATCATATAAGCAATGGAAACCGGAAAGTACTTAAAGAACAGGACACAAGACCAAAGTGTGCTATGATGTGGAAAGAATAAAGTGAGCATCAGAAAGACCATGAGAGATTAGTCTAATCATTTCTTTCTGTAGTAAATAGAGGGCTATGATTTCCTAGGCTGAACTGAGATTTAAACTGGACCTCCTGAAGTCCAGCCCAATAAACTTTGTACTATATGACATATATAAGAAAGGATCTTGAGAGTTAAAGACATTTACATTTGTTCCAAAAAGATAATCTGGAGCATTCCCAGTTATTAAAAGCACAAAAAAATAGTAAAAGAAATGGAGATGCTTGTGTAATGGAGAGTATAATGATCACATTTCAAGAAAGGGTGAAGGGGTGGCATTTAAAGACAAATATAACACATATTATGGCATCTAAGAGAAACTGTTTTATGAGCCATATCAAGATACATTTATTGAGAAATACGGTCAAATTAGCATGAAAATATGAATGGCTTACTGTGACTATTAAATCAGCTTTAAAGCTGATCAGCGTAAAAGGTTTCTCTATAGAACTAGAGTGTTATCCTGCAGGAGAGATTTATACGTTAACTCCTATGCTCTTTGGCACCACTACGTTGAGAAAACTTGGAAAGAGGAGGCAAGGGAAAGCCCTGGAATCATTTCCAGCTATTCCCAGCCTTTCTGGATAGGTAATTTATTTTATTGTCTCTTTCCTGCTAGTACTTATCATGTACTTTTTAGAAGTAGGTGATTTTGAAACTGAAGTATAAGGGAATTTACAGTGTTCTCCAATTTATACGGCTGATAATCACTGGAGCCTACTGGTGAAGAAGGGAAACCAAGAATACTATTTTTTTGGAAATTCATCCAAAGAATATCAGTGGGATTACCCTGGGGCATGGAACTCAGGAATGGAGGACAATAGCTTTTGTTAGCTAAGCGTATTGCTGAATTCTACTATACAGGATTCTTTGGTAGCTCTGGACTTGGATGATTATTGCAGCTGTATTGTCTTGTATTTCTTCCTGTTCTTAGCTAGTAAATACTGCTTCACATTCATTCTAAATTTATTTTTTATTCAGAATTAACCTTGCCATAACCAATGGCACATTCATTAAAGCATGTTGTTCAAATTCAATTGTATTAAAGACTTTCCTAGAGAATCCTAAAGACAGTGTCTTGAAAATAAAAAATATATATCATCTTCCTATCTAAATTTCTGAAATTTAACCATTTAAGTGGCTGACTGAGCTTGCAATTACATGCTAAGCCAAACGCTTTGATCCTCCCATGGGAACGAAAACTAATAAAACATAATATACCTGTGAAGCTTGAGAGTGACAGTTCCATAAACAGTAGCAAAACCGAGAAGACGGACCCATCTTAGGAGAATACAGCGAAATGTGCTTGGCTCAAAGTACAAAATAACAACCTGTAGGATGAGAAGAGAAAGAAAGAGACCTTCAGGATCAGCTGATGACCCACAGATTAAAATCAGTATTTCACAGTCTGATGTTTAATACTATGAATTTTGACATGAGAACATATTTATTTGAATAAAACTCTAAAACATTATTTTGATCATTCTTTGTCCAAAACAAAGAACTATAAAGTCTCCTTATTGCTTTCATGTCAGATCTAAAGCCTTTAATTCTAGCTTTCAGGAGTTTCTAGCAATTGCCTCTAAATTTTTGGTATGTCCAAGCTTCACTCTCCTTTACTTCCCCAGGTGGGCCAGCCAGGCGAGCTTCCACTGCCTTTCTCAGCTGGAGCCGTGCCTATCCCTGCTCCACACTTCCGGCCATACCTTTCCCCTGTCTGAAATATCCTAAGAGGATTATCCTGTACTGCACCCCATCCCCCCATCATCTATCACTCCATGTTTATTACCTCACTTCGTACTTGGCTCCATCACTTCACTAACTCCTCACTTCTCACTCCAGAGTTTTCACTCAACAACTATTAATTAAGCATTTATCATGAGCCAGGCAATATACTAGATGCTATGGGTACAAAGGCCAATAAGAAAGGGAAGAGAGCCATATAAAGAAGAAATTGGAGGCTTCCCTGGTGGCGCAGTGGTTAAGAATCCACCTGCCAATGTAGGGGACACGGGTTCAAGCCCTGGTCCGGGAATATCCCACGTGCCACAGAGCAACTAAGCCTGTGCACCACAGCAACTGAGCCTGCACTCTAGAGCCCGCGAACCACAACCACTGAAGCCCGTGTGCTACAACTACTGAAGCCCGTGCACCTAGAACTCGTGGCTCCACAAGAGAAGCCACCGCAATAAGAAGCCCGCACACTGCAACAAAGAGCAGCCCCCACTCACTGCAACTAGAGAAAGCCCGCACGCAGCAGCGAAGACCCAACACAGCTAAAAATAAAATAAACAGATAAAAAATTTAAATGTATATAAATAAGTAAAGAAAGAAGAAACTGCATCAAAGCAGTATAGGTGCTGTGATAAACATCTGTGCAGGCTCCATGGGACACAAAGGAACAAGTGGCCAACTCTGGGGGATGGTCAAAAGTCCTGTGAAAGCACGGTATGCACAACCTCTCATCTGCTACTGCGTGGCTTTGAGCAAAGCCCTCATTGAATAGGAAACGGTTTGGACCCGCTAAAGGATTAATGCCGTTGAAAAACGTGGCCTTGCACTCTTCTGCTGGAGCAGCTGGCCTGAGCTGATTCTGCTGAGCATAAGGTCATTGTAACAGAAAAGTATGCCCACTCCTAAAATCTCCAGTGTTATTTTGGTTTTTCCTCCCGAAGACGTGAATACTGGGAAACAGAAAGCATAGCGGGGGGAGATGGGGCAGGTGCTGACATTTTCTTTCTTTTCTTTCTTTTTTCTTTCTTTTTTTTTGCGGTACGTGGGCCTCTCACTGCTGTGGCCTCTCCCGTTGCGGAGCACAGGCTCCAGACCCGCAGGCTCAGCGGCCATGGCTCACGGGCCTAGTTGCTCCACGGCATGTGGGATCTTCCCGGACCGGGGCACGAACCCGTGTCCCCTGCATCGGCAGGTGGACTCTCAACCACTGCGCCACCAGGGAAGCCCGCTGACGTTTTCTTGCTGATATCGGACAAATGGAGCCCCACTCTCCAGCAGTACCAAGCATGACATTACCTATAACTCTATGCTGGCATCTCTCTAATATTTCTACTATATCAAAGTATTAAATTAAGCATTGACAAGACCATTATGATTAAATTCTCAAGGACTAGGGAAAAGACTGGACAAAAGTGTCAAGAAATGAGAAGAAGGTAAAAAATAGATGTGGACAGGAGAGAATGTTCCTTTGTGTGTATATAGTACTTGTCCTTAATTTTCTAATTCACTAAGTCTATGCTGAAGACAGAGATAAAGATTTGATTTCAGAATTTAATCTGCCAGGAAACTGCATCCAAAACTTGATATAAAACCTTTCTTTTATTTTCTATTTTCACAAAACAAGTTAAAATTCTGTAACTTTGTATTCTAAGTTTTAGTTCATATGTTTTAGACATAGTTCCTATGCACAAGGGCCCAGTGGTAATTATGAGTTCTGCAAAGTAAGCTGTACTGTTTACTAAGGAATTGGAGCTCAAGGAAGAAGGGAAAACTTATGGGAAAGAAAAAGAGAAAACTTGATATAAGATTAAGGAATTAGGGAAGCATAAGTGCTCCTTCTCATGGCAGAGAAAAATGATAGATTAGAAACTAGAGAGATAGGAACCTAAAGTCTAGAATATATAAAATCTCAAATATTTCCACTAGAAATGGCTTTAGAGATTATCCCAGCACAGTGGATTCCTGGGGGCTGCAAAAGCCTGAGACTTATTGCAAACTTTTCTATTTCACAACAAGCAACAACTAAGAGAATGAATAAGCAAAAGTGAACAACTATACTATAGACGTCTGCATGATTGTTTTATTTTGAACGAAAGAATTGCTCTTGAACTGTTTGGGAACTATTGATACAGGTTCAAAATTTTATTTCACAGATAAAGAATCTGAGGACTTGTTACTGTAAGTGAAAGATTGAGTCGGTCAGAAATAAATGAAAGAATAACAGATATAAGTTTAAAAAGTAATAGAAAATGAAATTCCAGTGAACTTAATAAAACATATTAGAAACAGTTCAGCAAATAGTGAAGCAGAGCTCTCAATTTTGCAGTGTGGTGGTGGAGAATACAGGCTCTGCATCCAGTCTCCCTGGGTCCAGTCCTGGCTCTATTCTTTATTAGTTGTATGACTTTGACAGACACTGCTTTGCTATGCCTCAGTCTTCCCATTTGTAAAATGAACACAGCAATAATACTTGCAGATGGGACTGTTTTGAAGTTTCAGTGCGATACACATAGTGTCTGCTACAGTGAGTATTCAGTAAGTATTGGCTAATATTATTATGAGAGTTGATTTATGAATGCTTTATTCTAAAAGTTACCCCTGCAATGCAGTATAATTGCATCTCATGAATTCAATGAATTCTTTACTAATGCTTCTAGCCACTCCTTTTGAATTCCTATAATCACTTTTATTGTATATTTTTTCTACCTTATATTATAGTTATCTGTAGGGGTCTCTCCCTGAATCAAATGTAAAATCCTGTGTGCTTTACATTTATATGTAAAATATTTGCTCAATGATCTGTTTTAGTTAATTTAATAAATACAATATTCTCTTCAAAATAAACTATTTGAAAAGTCCCATTAGGGTTCACTGGTCTTTGTGACTCTAACTTACACGTTCACTAGTTATTTACTCTGCGTGAGGCAGTAAGGGATTTAGAAGCCATAAAAGTAAATCCGATGCAGATTAGGTCCTCAAGTTATCATTTAGAAGAGTGGATGTTACATGTAAATGATAAAAATACTGGCATGATCTTACCACATATTTATCCAGCATTATTGCTAGATACTAAATTATACATTTTTGCATTATTTGCACATTTAATCCTCACAATACCTTATGGAGTAGGGACTTTTATTTTATAGAAGAGAAATGAGGCACAGAGAATTTAAGTGATATGCTCAGGGCCACACAGCTAGGAAGTGTCAGAGCCAGGATCTGAATCCGGGTGGTTTGGTTCCAGAGTTCATGCTCCTAAGAGCTGCACTGGCTTGCCTCTCCAAATAGTTACACCACGTGGGGAGATGACAAACACCATAATACCATGGACTGCATCATATTGAGGATTCAGAGAAAAGGGAAATTTCTCTCAGTGGAAACAAGCAAAGCTATCCCGGGAGGCTGGACATCTGAGAGCGCATGAAGGAGGAGCGCGTTTAAGTATGGAAGCAAAGAGGAAAGAGGACGGGGGCCTGAGACAGAGCCATGGTTGTGGGGATGCTTCAGAGTGTAGAGTATACAGACAGACACAGTGGGAAGACATCCACGGGAGTGTAGAATATCAAGCTTCAAAGCAGAGACGCGGCCAGTTCACTGTAAACTGTGAATAACAGGGTGAGGAATTCAGATTTTGTTCCAAGAGCAGACATGCCATTAAACTCTGAGTTGAGATCAGAAGTGTGTTCCAGAAAGTTACTCTGGTAGCAGCATGCAAGAAGACTGGTTGCCCATGGAACGAGAAGAGAGTGAAGGTGAAAAGACCAGTTGGAAAAAAGAAAAACAATCCCAATCCATCATCTTTCCCACCAGCCTTTTCCCTCTCCTTATATCTTATTCCACCATTCCTCTTTCCTCCAGCTCCCAAACGGCAGCTAGGGTGATGTTTCTGACACCTCACTCTCCTGCCTAGAACCTTTCACTGGCTCCCATGAAAAAGTCAAAATTATTCGAGCTGGTTGTCCGCAGCTTGCCTTTATTACATCATTGCTTTTCCTCCACCCAAGCCCTCGAATCCTTGCATATGCTGTCCCTTCTCACTGGACGTTCCTTACACAGCCCCACAGTCTCACCTGTACCTGGCTTACTCCTGTTCACCTGCAGGCCTCAGCCTGAATATCCCTTCCTCTAGGAGGACGAAGCTTTGCCCGTGGTTTAGGACACTGTCCCTGCTTTATGGCAGCATTGGACCCATGGCATCATGTTGGATTGTAGGCGCTGTGACAGCCATGCTTATCACGTTCACTTCTGTAACACTGGCGCCAGCAGAGTCCTGGCACACAGGAAATGTTCAGAAATATTTGTTGAATGAAAGAAAAAATAAAGCGATAGGAAAAAGGTAAAGAAAAATGTAACAAATACAGTGAGAGTGGGAATTTAGTCACGCATGGGAATAGAGGAAAAGATGGTGCTAAATCAAGAAAACTGAGCAACTGATTATTTGTTGAGGCAAAAGAGAATAAAGTGTCAAAGATAATGTAAAGATTTTAAGCCTGGATGACTGGGAGGATGATTGTGTTTGAAAAGAAACAGATAAAAGAAAAAGAGGCATAAGTCAAAAAAATTATGTTACCTTTGCTTAAAACTCTCCCCATTCCCACCTTGTCCTTCACGTCTCAGGTCAGGGTTGGCATCCACGATGCTCCCCAGCACCTCCAGACCAAGTCAGGTTTCCATCTCGCTTGCACGGCATTTACTTGTATTGGATTCTGAGCTTTCTTTCATCACACTCATCAAATCTATTTTGATATAATTAGTTCTGTAATTCTTTTGTTGAATGTGTCTTACTAGCATGTAAGACATGAGGGCAGAGATTGTAACTGCCTTATTCATGATTGCATGCCTATTCTCTAGTGCTGTATGTTGTAATAGGAGGTAACCCAATGTGGAAGGAATGAGATTAAAAAAGAAGGGAGGGAGAGAGGAGGGAGGAAGTGAAGAAGGAGAAAAGATAGTAAGTTCATTTTTGGATATATTGAGTGTAAGTTTCCTGTTAAGACATCCCATTCAGATCTAGCTTTGTATTAGTTAATATAATCTGTAATGAGAAAAAAAAAAACAAGGCTAAGATGCTTCAATGTTTTTCACATCCCTATATTTAACCTTTTCTTGTTAAATATCATGTATATAAATGTATAACAAATTATTGTAAAATAAATACCTCCTGCCAAATCCCAAGTTAATAACAAATTTCATAACAGACCTTGGTAGGAGAAGAAATGAAGAAAAACTAAGCCACTGAGCAGAAGATTTATGAATGATGCAGCTAATACTAATAGCTGTCATTTTTCTGTACAAATGACAACAATAGCTGCTCATGCCCACCCACTGATCATTGTGCTAGACACGTTACTTACATTTAAGGTCCAATATATACTTTATTAACCCATTTTAAAGACAGAGACTTAATTTTAATGGGGTTCACTGACTTGCCTATTATCAAAATAGGAAACCATTGCCATTATCAAAATAGGAAACCCATAAAAAAAAATTCCTTTACTGGAAGAATTGCCTAAGGTGTATTTTCAAAGTACATATTTCAAGGGAAAACTTTTCCCGTTTTCTTTCCAATACTAGAGGCTAATGATAGATATAAAGATATTTTATTTAATGTGTGAGAAGCAGGATATAAGTGAACCATCTAAGGACCAAAGAACATGCACAACTGCTGGGCGAATAAGCACAGTGTATAAACTGTTAGGGTTAGGAGGGTGGGGTGAGAGAAAAAGAGACATTCGGGGCCAGCAAGAGAAAACGTGTCACAGCAAAACCACCGGTTTTCTTTTACCTTTAATATTGCCTCTTGGGAACTCACTATACTCTGCCTAGAGGTTTGTTTCCCCCAATCTTGTTGAGAGGAAGCCTTCAGTGTGAAGGTCTAAGGTGGATGTGCCCCTATGGGCATTTTAGCAACTTGGCTCTACAACACTGGAAGTTTCTTCAGTTGCTTACAAAATTCAATCAGCTGATCTTAGTGGTGGCATGCTCTAGGCACTGTGATTTTTAAAAGTATTGCTGTTTTGGAAATACCCTTCCGAGCATTCCCCTCATTCCAAACAAGAGTGCACAGATTATCCACCCATTTCATCAAATGTGACTTTTTAAGCTAGTTTTGAAGTCAGCTTGATTGCTTATACCTTTTGAATACTGAACACAATGAATGAGGAAGAAAAGAGAATCATAGACAAAAGGCAATTAGTCTTTTCAAATATGTACAAAACAGAAGAAAATTTTAAAATAATTTTCCTCTGCAAATATAGACACAACACCAGAGGTAGAAAATTGACCTCTGCTATGTTTGCTCAGAAGGTACAAGGCCTGGTGCTTCTGGAAGAATAATGCTTAGAAGGTGGAACCGTCAGCAGTCAGCACAGTCTGGTACTTTACCCGAAGCTCTGACACTGAACGATGTGAAGCTCCTGTTTTAGGCCTGATATTTTAAGGATCTGAGCAAGTTTCCTAATAGTGTTGGACACAGCAGTTCTACTTTCCTAATTCACTCGTCAAGTGTTATTTGCTTCAGTTCAGTGAAACTGGCTGTGAATTAAACCATTTTTATAGGTGAAGAAGGTGTTACATGCGTTGGGGTTTCTGTTGGTGTGTGTGAACAGTTTTATTTATAAAAAAAGATTCCTGGGTAACGGAAGCACGGGGACAGATGCCGGTGGTGAGACGTTTGTTGATGAAGCTGCCCTTTGATAAGGATTTGAGGGACTCCTGGGGCTTTAAGGACTTTCTCTACCGCATCTACAATTTCCTTCTGCTCCATACAAGGAAAAGTTCTGCTAGTCAAATATTTTCCAGGCCCACTCATCCCTCTCAAGTTTACTGTGCTCCCAACACTCCTTATTGAACAAGGGAGAATGAAGCTTATATCTCATCTTGATGGAGGACAGTCCACAAAAGTAACACTTGGAAATATCTAGTGTTAAAACCTAGTACTTAATCTACCCAGGTTTGCTATCTTTTGAACTAGGAGGCTGGAAATGAATCATTTAGGCAGGACTAAGTATATTAAAGCACTTTTATATGTGATTTGCTTTAAAAATAAGTAGATTCAAAGTCCTTGAATGTATTCTAAATTATTTTTCTATATTTGGCAAGACATATGGTTCCATCCACAGGAAATTTATTTAGGGTGAAAATGCATGTCCTGTAAATGTTTAACTAAATATCTGAAGTTGGATTCAAACTACAAAAAATAGAAAAATACTTAATACAAATTACTATACACATGAAGGGGTCTATGGTTGTGATTAAGACTTTCCACAACCATAGTCTAAAACTTATTACTGGGGCTTCCCTGGTGGCGCAGTGGTTGAGAGTCCGCCTGCCGATGGAGGGGACACAGGTTCGTGCCCCAGTCCAGGAGGATCCCACATGCTGCGGAGCAGCTGGGCCCATGAGCCGTGGCCGCTGAGCCTGCGCGTCCGGAGCCTGTGCTCCGCAACGGGAGGGGCCCCAGCAGTGAGAGGCCCATGTACCGCAAAACAACAACAACAACAACAAAAAACCGCATCTATTATCTCATGGTATGTGTGGGTCAGCAATCTAGGCTTTGCCAGTCTCAGGGTCTCTCCCGAGATTGCAACAAAAGTACTGCTCAGGGCTGGGGTCTCATCTGAAGGTCAGCTGGGAAAGGATACACTTCCAAGCTCATGTGGTTGTTGACAGGATTTGGTTCCTTGAAGGATGAGGAAACTGAGGGCCTGAGTCTTTGTGGGTTGTTGGCTGAAGGCCACTCTCAGTTCCTTGCCATGGGGACCTCTCAACACAACAACTTTCTTCATCAAAGCCCAAAAGACAGTCTGCTAGCAAGATGGAAGTCATAATCTTCTGTAACCTCATTGCGGAAGTGACATGCTCTCAATGTTGATGTGTTTTATTAATTAGAAACAGGGTGGTCAAAGGGAGGGGATTGAACAGGCTGTGAATACCAGGAGGCAGGGATCGTTGGGGCCACCTTAGAAGCTATCTACCACCAAAGGAGACCCTACTTTGAAATCATCAAAAATGCTATTATCTACCTGTGTTCAAATCAAATGATATAAGAAGAGTATAGAACAAAAAGCCATTAAATACCCAGGGCATGCATTTAGAGAAAGAATAATGTGAAAAATAATTTTAAAGAAGACATTTTTAAAAGATGAAAAGAAATCTACTGAGGCTGCCTTCTCCAGTGGAGTCTAACTCATCATCAAGTTCATAATTCTGAGATTACTGCACATGGCTCATGACTAGATGCTACTGAGAAAAGACTTTTTTGGTTGTAATATTTTTAAACAATAAGAAAAACATGATATGGTCACAGTGCACTGGGAGAAATAATCTGGATATTTTCAAGTATTTATATCTATGTTTAAATTGTGACTAACAAAGAATGAAGACTTTCATGTTCAACCTGGCAGATTGAACATGTTTATGTCTGTTACTTCTGGAAACTCTAGTTAATGACTGTAAAACTCTGAAGGCCAAAGAGAGTATGAGTAAAAATGACAACAGATGATAGCTATCAACAAAATTCTGGAAGATGGAAAGCAGATGGCAATGTATAACCAGATGAAGAAGTCAAAGAAAGAGGAAACCTGCACCCGAGAGGGAAGCCACTCAGAGGTCTGTCTGTCATCTTTTAGGAGGGAGCTGGACAATAATAACAGCATCTCATGAGTGCCTGCGATACTCCAGTTACCTTAAAGTGTCTTACACCGAACAACTTACTTGTTCCTTACAACAATGCTTTCAGACAGGCATTAGTATCCCCACTTTATCTGTGGGAAACCTGAGGCACAGAAAAGTTAAGGAATTTGTACAAGGTCACACAGCCAGTAAGTGGCAGAGCTGGGGTTTAAACTGAGCCTGAGTCTGGAGCCCAAGTTACCACTATGTGTTACTGTCTGCCTTTACGTAGAAAAGATAGAGTAATCAGGTAAGGACAGTGATCTTTGATGGAGGCTGAATGTTGTCGAATGCCTGGTGCCCTAGGACTCTGACCAGCTTATTCATGGTAATAAACAAGGAGGGCTTAAATTGAATAATGTTGTTTATAGGGTAAAAATAATCTAATAAAAAGAAATGAAAGTTATAACTAAAGATAAAAGAATGTAGTTAACAAATGGGGAAATGAATGCTAAAAAACTAAACTGGGATAATTCATGAAGAGAAATTGTGAAAGGAAAGAGTGACATCCCAGAGTTTGAAATACTGAGTCAGAGAGAAAGTACAGCCATAATCATGGGAAAAAATGGAAACCAGAAACCAAATCAGCAGTCTTCAACATGAGAATCACCTATGGTGGTGTTAAAACATGTGAAAGCCCAGGTTTCCCTTCTGAAAACTTTGATTCAGTAGTTCCAGGGCACAGCCTGAATAATTTGCTTTTTTAAAATGCTCTGCAGGTGGTTTTAACTTAGCAAGAGTTAAGAGCTGCTGATAACCATTTACAGCCCAGCAGCAAGCCACACACGGACCTGGGAGAACCACAGCTCAGACCAAGACCGGGAAGGGTGAGGAAAGTGTCCAATACCTAATAAAATGCAGTAAGAATTCTATTTCTAGAAAAATGCTCCACATATACATGCATACAAAATATGCAAAGATGTATGTCCAGGAATATTCACTAAAGCATTGTGTGCAACAGAAAAACAACGAAAACATTCTCCACCCAGAGGGAACGGTTTAAGTCTGTAATTCATGTTACATCCCTACAAAAGGCACAACAGTGAACTTTAAAATAATAAATGGATCTGATTCTGTTGCTGTAAAAACATATTTAAGAGAAACTGTAAATGAAAAAAAGTTGCATAAACAGTATTAAAATATGATTCTGTTTGTATATACATGAAAAAGGAACGTCTGGACGCACACTCAGTGGCCTAGTAAGACTATCTACCTTTGGGTAGCCAGTTTGGCGGCTGAGGAGGTCAGGAAGGAGAGGGGGGTTTTTACTTTTTAACTTATATCTTTTGGTACTAGTTGACTTTTTTTTAAATAATGAGGATAGATTACTTTTGTAATAAAGGAATTAAAAAATGCATGGAAGGATTCCTAACTCATTCACTGTAATCACTATAAACGCCTGGCTCTTAATGGGGTCTGGAGGTTTGTTTCTAAGCACTGGGGCTCTGAGAGCAAAATGGAGACGTACCATATGTGACGTCTATGAATTGGCATTACGTGGAGCTGGCAAGATACAGAAAAATGACCTCAGAGAAACCAGAGGATCTTAAGAACCCCAGACCTCAATAAAGAAACAAAATGCAACAGAGTGCACAGAAAAAGAGTTGAAGTACAGTATTATGAGAAGAAAGGCAAAAAAATGGTGAAAAGACACAATATATAATAAGATGATTAAAAACAAAAGCTTTTTTAAAGCCGAGAAGAAAATACACAAAATGCTTGTTTGGTGTGCTATTTCCTGGTCCTAAGGCGGCCCCTAGCCCTTGGCCAAGGCCCATCTGTCTACCTGAGCTTTGTTGGTCATCCTTTCCCTTGAGACTCTTGGATCCACCATTCACTGGAAAAAACTCTCTCTCTGTTCAGAGTCTGAAGTCTTTCCAATTTGTTGAAGAAAGAGTGCAGAACATATAAAACAATAGGTTCTATAAACCACACTTAAAGTCTAAAAAAGTAATTATTCAAGCTACAGTCACAAGCCACGCTTGGAATTGGTCAGTCACATCTCCCTCTGTGGGGAAGTCACCAGTGCCAGTACTAATTCTCAATGCCCTGGGCAGAAAGGAGCATGGATTTCTTGAGAGGCAGAGGAATATAGGGGAAAGATTTTAGCATTTGTAGACACAAAGGGACTGCTCTGCTACTGACTAACTGCATGGCCTCGAGCAGCTCATTCTGACCATCTCCTTCCTCATCTGGAACGCTGAGTTAATAACCCCTTCTCTCCCTCCCAGGATGGGAAAAATGTATGTGAAAGCACTATTTCAACTAGAGTGGTATAATTATTTCTCCTACGCTTACTCCTTCAGGATTGATGCAAAATCCTTTTTCTTTCTGTTTAAAATGAGCATTAGGTGATTACACCTGATCTTTATAAATTCTCTCTCGATGGCAAATTAACATAAACATCAAACTGCTATGATAAGGGAACTGCTTTACCAGCCCGATTCAGTCTGAGTCACCCACTGCTTCACTCCTCTGGGAGAGGAGACATTCATATTACTCAGTTCCAAATAAAGGGCTGAAAATAAAAATCTAAGTTTAACTGTAGGTTACCATAAAAGCTCTTCAAGAATTTGTCAGTAAGCATTAACCAGTGGATTTCTCAATATATTTTTAATCCTCCTCCTATTCACTTTCCTGTTCTGCAGTGCTCTGTTTAACACATAACCATCATCGATAATAAAAAATGAATCTGTACGTGTAACTGTCACTGTTTATTGCATACCTGATTATCTATTTTCCTGAATGGAGATACTTAGAAAGTCCAGTGACTTGGCCAAGATGACATAGTTTAAACACGTCAAAGGTGGAGTTACTCTAAATTGTCAACATTTTCAAAGAATGTCCCCCCTTTTTTTTTAACATCTTTATTGGAGTATAATTGCTTTACATTGTTGTGTTAGTTTCTGCTTTCTACCAAAGTGAATCAGCTATACATATACAATATCCCCATATCTCCTCCCTGTCGCATCTCCCTCCCACCCTCCCTATCCCACCCCTCTAGGTGGTCACAAAGCACCGAGTTGATCTCCCCGTGCTATGTGGCTGCTTCCCACTAGCTATTTTACATTTGGTAGTATATGTAAGTCCATGCCACTCTCTCACTTTGTCACAGCTTACCCTTCCCCCTCCCCGTGTCCTCAAGTCCACTCTCTACGTCTGCGTCTTTATTCCTGTCCTGCCCCTAGGTTCTTCAGAACCATTTTTTTTTTTTTAAGATTCCACATATATGTGTTAGCATATGGTATTTGTTTTTCTCTTTCTGACTTACTTCACTCTGTAGGACAGTCTCTAGGTTCATCCACCTCACTACAAATAACTCAATTTCGTTTCCTTTTATGGCTGAGTAATATTCCATTGTATATTTGTGCCACATCTTCTTTATCCATTCATCTGTCGATGGACACTTAGGTTGCTTTCATGTCCTGGCTGTTGTAAATACTGCTGTGATGAACATTGTGGTACATGACTCTTTTTGAATTATGGTTTTCTCAGGGTATATGCCCAGTAGTGGGATTGCTGGGTCATATGGTAGTTCTATTTGTAGTCTTTGAAGGAACCTCCATACTGTTCTCCATAGTGGCTGTATCAATTTACATTCCCACCAACAGTGCAAGAGGGTTCCCTTTTCTCCACACCCTCTCAGGAATTTATTGTTTGTAGATTTTTTGATGATGGCCATTCTGACCGGTGTGAGGTGATACCTCATTGTAGTTTTGATTTGCATTTCTCTAATGATTAGTGATGTTGAGCATTCTTTCATGTGTTTGTTGGCAGTCTGTATATCTTCTTTGGAGAAATGTCTGTTTAGGTCTTCTGCCCATTTTTGGATTGGGTTGTTTTTTTTTGTTATTGAACTGCATGAGCTGCTTGTAAATTTTGGAGATTAATCCTTTGTCAGTTGCTTCATTTGCAAATATTTTCTCCCATTCCGAGGGTTGTCTTTTCGTCTTGTTTATAGTTTCCTTTGCTGTGCAAAAGCTTTTAAGTTTCATTAGGTCCCATTTGTTTATTTTTGTTTTTATTTCCATTTCTCTAGGAGGTGGGTCAAAAAGGATCTTGCTGTGATTTATGTCATAGAGTGTTCTGCCTATGTTTTCCTCTAAGAGTTTTATAGTGTCTGGTCTTACATTTAGGTCTTTAATCCATTTTGAGTTTATTTTTGTGTGTGGTGTCAGGGAGTGTTCTAATTTCATTCTTTTACATGTAGCTGTCCAGTTTTGCCAGCACCACTTATTGAAGAGGCTGTCTTTGCTCCGTTGTATATTCTTGCCTCCTTTATCAAAAATAAGGTGACCATATGTGTGTGGGTTTATCTCTGGGCTTTCTATTCCCTCTTCTTTTTATTT
This sequence comes from Globicephala melas, assembly GCF_963455315.2. Lineage (NCBI taxonomy): Eukaryota > Metazoa > Chordata > Mammalia > Artiodactyla > Delphinidae > Globicephala > Globicephala melas. Next base: position 10,376,524 of record NC_083315.2, read on the forward strand.
TTTTTTATTTTTTTTTTTATTTTTATTTTTTGCGGTACGCGGGCCTCTCCCTGTTGTGGCCTCTCCCGTTAAGGAGCACAGGCTCCGGACGCACAGGCCCAGCGGCCATGGCTCACGGGCCCAGCCGCTCCGCGGCATGTGGGATCTTCCCGGACTGGGGCGCGAACCCGTGTCCCCTGTATCGGCAGGCGGACTCTCAACCACTGCACCACCAGGGAAGCCCTCCCTCTTCTTTTTAATGAAAAGCTGTCTGGTATCCAAAGTTTGCATTTCCTTATTGGTAAAAGTCAAGTTACTAACTGCCTCACAACCTAAGTAGTTTGAAGTCAGTGTTCTTCGGGTAATTATGCTTCTACATGGAGACACAGGCCTTCTCTCTTTGAAATTCTTGCCGTATTCTGCCCCCTGCTCCACCCTTGTCTCTACAAGAACTGAACTCTAAGGTCTTTCCCATGCACAGAACCTTCTTCCATCCACTCTTGCCATTCACTGTCCTCTGCAGTTCCACGCACCCTAACTTCACAATTCCTCGACTTCCTCTACTTCTTTGCCTTCCTCAGACTAGAGGAAATCTACATGGCCGTGTCCTGGATCACGTGGAAAGTGGGTATCACCTGCAAAAGCTGTCTTTTGAGCCATATGCCACAGGCTCAAGGCCACGGAAATAAAGGTGTTTCGAGGAATACTACTTGCTTGCTACCTTGAGAACATCTTTATCTTGGTGAACAGAAGTTATACTCCATATTCTGCTATAGGTTTTCCATCCAAAATATACATCTGGCAATACCACTCTTGGTTTCCTGTTTTTCATTAAATAAAGATTACATTGCTTACAATGGCATACAAAATCCCTTCTTCTGTGTCCCCACCATCCTTTATTTGTCCTCTCTTCCAATGCCATCTACATCTATCCATATTCTAGCCACATAGATTTTGCAGACCTAAACAAGCACAGACTTTCACAACTCCATGCCTGTATTTGTGCCATTAATCTTAGGATATTCCTTTCCCAGCAACCTCCCTAATTGTTACTCCAGAGAGCAAATATTTACTTCTTTCTGTAGCCTCTTCTGTATTCCATAGGTAGTAGTCCCCTTCTCTGTGCTCACAGAGCCTTTTTCCTTTATTACAGAACATATTAAGTTGTATTGCAATACCATTTGTACACTATATCTCCTCCACTGGGCATTATGTTCCATTTATGCTAATTGAATGAATGAATGAAAGTGGTTTTCATTTAGGAATCATTAGCTACAAATTCAGCTACCTTCTTAAGTTTAACAAACTAAATGCATTAAGATAAACTCAGAAGCATGATAACAAGTCACAAAGAAAAGGAGGAGCTCTTGGAATAACCTTTGATAAGAGTCACTGAATAAGATGTGCCACTAAGTTCTCATAAGGCAAGTATAACTAGGATGTGTCATAGATAGTTTAATTTTAAAGGCACTAATAAAAAGATAATTTAAACACATTTTTCTTACTGGTTGTCACAGTGCCTACAATATCTACCATTAGAATCACTTTTTATATCTTCAAAAAATCCCTAATGAAATTTACCTGAAAGGATTGGAGTGATGACAACTAACTGAAAGCCACTTAGGATAGAATAAGTTCTAGAAAGCATAGGTGCAGGATAGGGAAGTTTTGACGGAAAGTAGAAGGAAAGAAACTCTTCAGGACATGGTCTACTGCTCAGATTGGAAGAGTTCAGTGAGGCAGCCTCCAGGATGCCAGAGAGAGCTGGTGCCTAGGTTGGAAAGGCTTTGGTACTGAGGCTAGAAGAGGTGCTGAAAAGGAGAGGCGCAGACCTTGGGCCTGTTTCCTGATGCTTCTTGTAAAGATGTTTTCTTCTCTCCAAGAGTGATGTCACATCAGAATTCCTTAATTTATGCAAGACCGTCAACAGGCCTTAAGTCTTTATTTTCTCGCATATGTGCTTATTTATCTGGATAACTGAGGAACACTGTTTATTGGGTATATTTTTAACCTTTCCTGCTCGGTGCTGACTCACGAGCAGTAGCAGCTCTCACTGCAGCCTCGTGTCTGCAGAGAGGAGGGGTGAGGGCACGTAGCTGCAAAGGCCTCAAAGGGCTGTCAGATAGGCCTCCCACATGTCCGCAGTGTCTAGACAGGTTCTAAGTTCTGTGGATTCTCATCTGCAACAATATTTCATGACTATGGGTCAGTTTGGGCTGTTCTTGGACTTCACAGAAATGGAATCATTGAGTGTATATTCTTCTGTGAGACTGAATGACTATAACATTCTTGGTACAGTAGCCAGCTTCACGTTGGCATGAGAGTGCTTTTAGCCTCTGACTTAATTTGTGAAAAAAATAAAGGAAAGGCCCTTTCTCTTGTCTGTGTTATGCTTGTTGTTTATGGCTTTTAAAATTTGTCTCAGGCATGCTTCCGCCCTGTTTTGAGCTTACCTTTTGTCTTTTTTGGAAGCCACAATTCAACCCATTACACCTCGGACTCACCATCGGTAACCCCTCCAGCCCCAGGGTGGGGACTGCTGCACTGGAATGAACTGATTTTTTTCCTTAACTTAAGCACCTCTACTTTTATTTATAGTAACTAAAAAATAAAAGGAAAAGAGATATGTTTGCTCTTTGAAAAAATAATAGAGATAGATTAAATTAGAAATATAAAATGTATTTTTATACCAAATATAAAATATAGAAATTGCCCATGTATTGGGAAAGCCTTTTGGATTTTCAAACAATTTTCACATTATCTCATTTTAGAAGCTACACAGTAACAGATCCACTTTGGCTCAGGAGAGGGAAAACCCTTCAGAGGCACGAGGAGAGAATGTGTACCCAGACCTCTAGCTGCCATCCAGTCTCCTGACTCTCCCCCTGCAGCCTAAACATATTAAGGTGTGAGGAGCAAAAGACACTGATCCTGTGTGAGCGGGATGAAACTAGAATTCTTTTGTGGTGTCACACTAAAGCAGTTAGGTAAGAATGGCCAGTAGGGTTTTTTGTTTGTTTAACTCAGACTGGTGGGAAAGTAAGACAAAAAATACATGCCAACTACTGTTGCTCACTTGCCAGTTATTGGAAAGAGAAGAGCGAGGGAAAAAAAACACAACAGGAAGAACAGGGCACATCTGGGATGCAGGACCAAGGTCTCATACAAAACACAGGGAAGTCAAGGAAAGTAAAAGATCAACCTCCCCGCTCCCGGCACCTCCACTGGCAGGAACGCAGGCTGTTTTAACAGTGGCTATTCACTGGAGCAGTCACCAGGCCAACACAGAAGATTCCTGTGCTCCCTTTAACCTTATCTCAACCTTCACAACATAGCTGCTGAGGTGTTCATGTGTTTCACCACAATTTCTTGGCATCGTTTTGTGTTAGTGACCCTTCCTTTACGCTTTTACTTGCTACTTGTGCGAGCTAGTGTAATAACACATTGTAAGGGAAGGCAATGCCTGAGTAGCCATGGCAACCTCCAGGACAGCCGGCCACCCACCCCTCCCTGTAACCCAAGGCTTCCCAAAGACGCCTTTTGATGAGCAAAGGTTTTTACTTTCATGAATTCCAAATTATCCACTTTTTCTTTCATGTTCACTGATTTGTGTGTCCTCCCCTGCCCCTTCCCCACCCTCTCCTGTCATATTTATCCACTTGCTTTAGCAGCATCTGTTGAAAAGACTTTACTTTTCATGTTGAATTACCTCCAAGCCTTTGTAGAACAATCAATTGACCTTCTATGTGTGGATCTATTTCTGGCTACTTTGTCTGATTGATCTATTTATCTATCCTTTGTCCAATTAACACTGTATTGTGTCCTGTAGCTTTAGAGTAACGCTTGACATCTGATAGTATAAGACCTCCAGCTTTGCTCTTCCTACATATTGATTTGGCTAGTCTAGGTCCTTTGCTTACCCATATAAATTTTAGAATAAACTTGTTAATTTCTACAAGAAAAGCCTGTTGGAGTTTTGATTACAATTGCAATGGTTCTACAGACCAAATGGAAGAAAATCGACACCACTTAATTCGCGAACATGGTACATGCCTCCGTTTATTAGGTTTTCTTTATTTTCTTTTAGTGATACTTTGTAGTTTTTCAGTGTAGATGTCTTGCACACTTTTTGACACATTTATTTCTAGGTAATTAGTGCTTTTAGATGCTACAGCAAATATAATTAAAATTTTTTCATTTTTCAATTGTTTCCTACTATCTATAAAACAATTGATTTTTGTATACTGACTTTGTATCCTACAAGTTTGCCAAATTCACTTATTCATTATAGTTTTGTACATTTCTTCAGATTGTCTATTGTAAATAAGTATGTTGTCTATGAATAAAAACCATATTGCTACTTCCTTTTCATTTTGTACCCTTTCCTTTCTTTCTCTTGCCTTGTTACAACTAGCCAGGACTTCCGGTGTGATGTTGAATGGTATTGGCTTGAACGGATATCCATGCCTTGTTCCTGATCTTAAGGAAAAAGTGTATATTTCACTATTAAGTATGGTTTTAGATAGATGCCCTTTATCATACTGAGAAAGAGCTCTTCTATTTTTTTTTTTTTCTGAGAGCTTTTATTATACATAGGTGTTGAATTTTGTCAGATGCTTTTTCTACATCATTTGGGATGGTCATATGAATTTTCTCCTTTTACCCTGTTAATGTGGTGAATTATATTATTTGGTATTTTAAAAACATATTAATCTAATATTGAATTTGTGAGATAAACATCACTTGGCCACAATGTATTATCACTTTTACCTATTTCTAGATCCAATTTGCTAATATTTTGTTAGGGAATTTTGAATATACATTCATGAGGGTTATTTTTTATGTATTTATAATATCCTTGTCAGGTTTTGGTATCAGGGTATGCTAGCCTCATAATATGAGTTGGGAAGTATTCCCTCTTCATTATCTGAAACAGTTGCTTAAGACTGACACTCTTTCCTCCTTAAATGCGTGATAGAAATGGCTAGTAAAGACATTTTGGCCTATCATTTTCTTTCTGAGAGTTTTTTTATTACAAATTTAATATATTTAATATAAATATGCCTATTCAGATTTTCTATTTCATATTCTGTCAATTTCGGTAAGTCATATTTTTCAAAGCATTTCTCTGTTTCATCTAAGTCTTAGAATTAGTTGGCAGAAAGTTTTATTGTATTCTTGTTGTTATCCTTTTAACATCTGCAGAATCTTTAGTGATATATTCTTTTTTATCCCTAAAATCTTAAATTTGTGCATTCTTTTCTTTTCGTTCTTGATTGGTCTTGCTAGGGGCTTGTCAAATTTAGTACTTTTAAAAATAAAATTCTAGCTTTTGTTAGATTTCTCTATTGTTTGTCTGTTTTCTATTTAATAGATTCTTCTTTTTATTATTCCCTTTCTCCTACTTATTTTGGGCTTAATTTATTCTTTCTGTAGATTTGTAAAGTGGAAGCACGAGCCATATTTTTTTCTAACATTAGCATTTAATTATATAATGTCCTTAAAGCACTGCTTTGGCTGTGTCTCAGTAATTTTGATATCTTGTATTTTTATTATCATTCACTTTGAAATATTTTCTCATTTCCATTGTGATTTTCTTATTTTACAAACTAGTTGTTTACATATTGTTTAATTTCCAATTATTTGGGGCCTTTACAGTTAACATATTATTTATTACTAACTTAACTCAATTAAAGTCATAGAATGTACTTCAGATGATCTACATTTAAAAACATGTATTGAGGGCTTCCCTGGTGGCGCAGTGGTTGGGAGTCCGCCTGCTGATGCAGGGGACGTGGGTTCATGCCCTGGTCCGGGAGGATCCCGCGTGCCGCGGAGCGGCTGGGTCCGTGAGCCATGGCCGCTGAGCCTGCGCGTCCGGAGCCTGTGCTCCGCGACGGGAGAGGCCACAGCAGTGAGAGGCCCGCGTACCACAAAAAAAAAAAAAAATGTATTGAGTTTTTTTGGCTATCTTGAGGAACACTGCATATGTACTTTGAAAGAATGTGTATTCTTCCATTGTCGGGTGTACTATATATAAATAGCAATGTCACGTGTTTTCAAACCTTTTACAGTATAACTGATTATTGGTATGGTTGTATAATTTTATCAAGACAGGGTGTAAAAATCTTTGATTTGATTGTGAATTCATTTCACTATCCTTTTAGCTTTCGATTTGTTTGCTTTATTTATTTTGAAGTTGCTATTACATGCATATATATTTAGGATTGTCATGCCTTCCTGATGAATTAACAGCTTTATCATTTTGGTAAAATGCACCACTCCAATTTTCTTCAGCTTAGTATATCCTTTTCAAGCACTTAAGTTTTATCCTATCTACTTAAAGTCCATCTCTTGTAGACAGCATACAGTTGGGCCTTGCTTTTTTATAAGTGCGGCACTTTTTACGCAGGTGCTGCCCCGCCTGTGCATAAGCTGCCACAGCCTTCACTCTCTGCATGCCTCCGCATCAGCCTTACCTCACCTGGGTCCCAGAAAGTAGTTGCTTGTTTTGCTTGGCACCTGTCCAACTCTTCCTGGGTAACCCGGTGAATTTCTCTACCATTCAGTGGGCTGTAGCCACACCTTCTACAATAAGGTCTGAATTCCTGCCTTGGGGACAGAGCCCTTTTCCAAGTTTGTCCTTCCTTGGGTACTTTCCCTCAGCCCTAGGAGGCCACTTAGCGTTCTCTTTATATCTTTATAGCTACTCCACTGTCACGGTTTAATAACTCTTTGTATTGAACTTCCACTGTTCAAATTACTGTATAGGGCTTCCCTGGTGGCGCAGTGGTTGAGAGTCCGCCTGCCGATGCAGGGGACACGGGTTCGTGCCCCGGTCCAGGAGGATCCCACAGGCCGCGGAGCGGCTGGGCCCGTGAGCCATGGCCGCTGCGCCCGCGCGTCTGGAGCCTGAGCTCCGCAACGGGAGGGGCCACAACAGTGAGAGGCCCGCGTACCGCAAAAAAAAAAAAAAAAATTACAGTATAGTTTCTCTCCGTGTTAGACTCAGACTGGGTCATGCCCCTCCTATGGATGCCTCCTTTTCACAATTCATCCCCTCAATTTCCAACTTCTCTAGCAGAATTGAACTCCATCCTCCAACACTTCCAGACACTCAGACTGCAGCTTTTTGCTTGAGCTACAGCTCCACACACTACATAAACTGGAGAACACCCTCAGGGGGAAAGTCAAATAATATGGAAACTATCCAGTGCAGTTCTGTTATCCAAAGGTTAAATTCCTTCTACTTTCTGCCTCCTTTGGGTAATTTTCCATTACCTTCAAACAGTTTTGTTTTTATATGTTGCCCAGAATTTCTAATTATTATCTTTTGGAAGGTTAGTTCAACATAAGCTACTCTGTTATTATTGGAACCAGAATTGCTGTGTAACTTTTGTAAACAACTTTAGTACAATATAATTCACACATCGTAACATACATTCATTTAAAGTGTCCCATTTGATGGTTCTTTACTCTATTCACAGAGTTGTACAACCATTATCACAATCAATTTTTGAACATTTTCACCACCCAAGAAAGAAACCTCATACCAATTAGCAGTCACTCCCCATTCCTCCTCTGTCCCTAGTCGTAGGCAACCACTAATCTATTTTCTGTCTCTATATATTTGCCCATTCTGGAAAATTCATAATGGTATCATGCAACATGTGGTCTTTTTTAACTGCCTTTGATTTAGCACAATGTTTTCAAGGCTCATCCACATTGTAGCATATGTCATATTTCATCCCTTTCTATTGATAATATTCCATTGAATGGATAGACCACATCGTTTATACATTCATCAGCTAATAGACATTTGGGATGTTTCCACTTTTGGGCTGTTTCCACTTTTGGGCTATTATAAATAATGCTGTGAACATTCACAAACAAGTTTTTTGTGAATGGTAAACTTATGTTTAACATTTTGAGGAAATTCCAAACTGTTTTAGAACATGGCTGCATTATTTTAGGTTCCACCAACAATATGTGAAGCTTCCAATTTCTCCATATCCTTGCCAATACTTGTTATTGCCTATCTTTTTTTTTTTTTTGCAGTACGCAGGCCTCTCACTGTTGTGGCCTCTCCCGTTGCGGAGCACAAGCTCTGGACGCACAGGCCCAGCGGCCATGGCTCACGGGCCCAGCCGCTCCGCAGCACGTGGGATCCTCCCGGACTGGGGCACGAACCCGTGTCCCTTGCATCGACAGGCGGACTCTCAACCACTGCGCCACCAGGGAAGCCCTTGCCTATCTTTTTATTATAGTTATCCTAGTGGTTGTGAAGTGGTATTTTATAATTTTTGATTTGCACTTCCCTAATGATTCATGATGTTGAGCCTCTTTTCATGTTCTTATTGGTCATTTGTATATCTTCTCTGGAAGAATGTCTACTCAGATCTTTTGCCCATTTTAAAATTGGGTTATCTGTCTTTTTATCATTGAATTGTAAGAGTTCATTAAATATTCTAGATACAAGTCCCTTATTAGATTTATAATTTGCAAATATTTTCTCCCATGCTGTTTTCTTCTTTTCACTTTCTTGATGGTATCATTTGTAGCACAAAGCTTTTTATTTTGATGAAGTCCAGCTTATCTATTTTATCTTGTGGTTTGGTATCATATACAAGAAACTATTGCCTAACCCAAAGTCATGAAGATTTGTATCTATGTTTCCTTTTAAGAGTTTGTTTTAACTCTTCCATCTAGGTGTTTGATCCATTTTGAGTTAATTTTTGAATATGGAGTGAGATAAGGATCCGACTCCATTACTCTGCATGTGGATATCCAGCTTTTCTAGCAACATTTGTTGAAAAAACTATTCTTTCCCTCACTGAATCTTCATATGCTTATAAAAAAATAAGCTGACCATAAATATAAGGATTTACATTTGGACTTTGAATTCCATTTATGTAGGTCTCTTTAAAATCTCTTTTATAGTTTTCACTGTATATGTCTTGCACTTTTTTTGTTAAATTTATTCATAAATACTTTATTCTTTTTTGATGCTCTTTTAATCGAATTGTTTTATTAATTTCATTTCAGGATTGTTCATTGCTAATAGGGAAATTAAGTTGATTCTATATATTGATTTTTATCCTGCAACTTTCCTGAACTTGTTTATTAGTTCTAATAGTTTTATTGTGGATTGCTTAGGATTTTCTCTATCCAGGATCCTGTCATATGGAAATAGAGATATTTTTACTTATTTCTTTCCAAACTGGATGCCTTTTATTTCATTTTCTTGCCTAACTGCTCTGGCTAGTGCCTCTAATACAATGTTGAATAGAAGTGGTAACAGCAGACATTGTTGTCTTGTTCCTGATCTTAAGGGATTATTCTATAGATGTCTGCTATGTACTGTTGGTTTATACTATTTCCTTATTGATCGTCTGTTTAGGTGTTCTATTGCTTATTGAAAGTAGCATATTGGAGTCACCAAATGTTATTCTTAAATTGTCTATTTCTCACTTGTATGACTTTTTCAAAGTGCGGAAACTTATTAGAAGTTCCTAGACAAAAACCTGTGTGTTTTTAAGGCAACTACAGACAATTATAAGGGCTTCACATGGTGGCCTCACGGGAAAAAGCTCTCCCCACACCAGACCTGATGCACAATTTTGATGTACTACAGTCTCAAGGGATTTACAGGCAAGGGCTGTGGCCCTCTGGCTGGCCATGTTCTTACTCATATATGCACTCTTAGCATAGGAACCTCCATCCTGAGGTCTCCTAATTGGAAGACCCTGAAGTCATTTTTCTCCACTCTGAATCAGTACTGAGTACTTTTCCATTCCTAGCCCTTCTCCCCAGCCTCTGCGTCCACAAAACTGCAGGAGCCTTTTGTACGGGGCTCCTTCAGCAGTGAAAAGATTCCCCACACCTGTGTTGGTCTGTCTGACCCTCACCTGGTGCCATTCCATGGAAGAAAATGGAACAGTGGGGAAGCCAGCAGTTTCTCTGGGTTAGCCTCTTGCTAATACTATTGCAGTTAAGTGATTAAAGTCTTGACTGTTATTTTCATTTTTGGCTTGTTGCTTTAATCAGCTATTCTGACACCTGGCAGCTCAGTTCTCTCCAGCTCAGCTCAGCTCTAGACAGAACTCTTTAATACAAATTTACCTTTTTATTTTATGAACAGTTTTTAAAATACAGAAGTTGACTGAGAATAATATAACCTTGACATCTGCACACCACACAATTTAACAATAAATGTGTACAGTTTTGTTATTAATTGCTTTGGGATTTTAAGTAACTTAAAACTTTACCCATATCAAGTAGAAGCTTCTTAATTTCCCTCCATAGTCCCACTGTCTCCTACCTTCTCCAGAGGCAAGCACTAAAATGAATTTGATGTATATGTACCCAGGACATGTTTTTCTACTTTTATTCCATTTATATGTATCCATAAATAATATATAACCTTATTTTGTGAGTTTTAAAATTTGTATATAAGTGGTAAATTGTATATTAGCCTTTTGAAATTTATAGGGCTGTCTTTATGGTGAATTAAATGATCCAATTTCCATCAAGACAAAGTTAAATCCAGATCTCTTTTCTAATTGTTTATTTTCCCCCAACTCCCATATCTCATTACTAAAGCCAAGGAGAATTAGATGAGAGTTGGCCTTATCCTCACAGGGTTACAGAAATAAGGAGGTTATATCTCTGTTGGGAGATCTCTCTTTATGAGAAAGTAAGCATACAATTTCCTTGAAAACAGGACCCATATAGGTTTTCAGAGCTCTTTAAAAGCAGGGGATCTGTTACATACCCTAACCATGCCAAGCTCTGGCCTCCCAGTTGGGGAGTAACAAGATTAAGAGAAACTAGTTGAAAATGCTCATTTGAGTATTTTTTGGACACTTCCCTAAAACTGACAATGAACTACAGAAGTGAGAAGGGCTTCTGAGATCACTCATGCTGTCTTAACTTACAAAGTATGAAACTGAGACCCAAAAAGATCAAGTGACTTGTGCAAAGTCACAAGTTAGCCAAACCAGGACTATAACTCAGGTCTCCCGATTCCTAGTTCACTGCTCTTTACGCTAATTACTGATTACTAAACTGGGCTCTGTGGAGGCATCCTCAGAGGTAAAGGAGAAGTTCAAGCAAGTTGGTTGCTGGGCCCCATTTCCTTTCACCCAGGGTGCCTCAACTTTCAGTAACTGTTATCTTCTCACAGTTAATAGGCTGCAATGACTCCTTAAATGCATGTTGGCAATCATTTTCATCTGAGCTATGAATGTATGAAGTTTCCTGTCACTGCTTTCACACCATAAGCAAGATGCCATTATTCTTGCTAAATTAATTTGATGGTGTCTCAAAAATTCATCTAAACACTTAGATTTTACTGGGCTGCATTACCAAGTAATATTATCATCACCTTTGTATCATTTACATATCATGCTAAAATAAGTAAAATGGAAGGATTTAAAGCATGGTTATTTTGGTCTAGTTAAAATATAAAGCTTTACATAATATCATCTTTGGAAGTGACTTATTTACTATACATATAGGATATACATTTTTTATTCTCCTTTGGACTGTTTTATCAAATAATGGTATACCAGCAAACACTGTTGGTTGTCTACCCAAACAAAAGTCCCTTCTTCATTACTAACAGAATTCAGATGTTATCCAAGGGCCCATCTCTGTGGCATCCTGTATTTTCCAAAGGTGAGTACATTTATCTCTGTCCCAGCCCACATGCTCTTCTTACAATGTGATGTTTACATGTTTCCTTGAACCTTGTAACTGCTCTGTCCAATAGAGTATGCTGGAAGTGTGTTAAGGGACTTTGGAGGTTAGGTCATAGAAAAGCAATACAGCTTACACCTGGCTCTCTTTTTCTTGGGATGTTTGCCCTTGGAACGCTTTGTAAGGAAGCCAGGCATCCGCAAGGAGAGGCCAGGTGTAAATGTTCCAGCCATACGTCCAGCTGTTAGTCTTCCAGCCAACAGCAAGCATCGGTGCTAGATGGATGAGTGAGAAGCCTTCAAAAATTTCACCCTAAACTTTTAAGTCCTCCAGCTGAGGCTTCAGATATGGTGGGATAGAGAGAAACCATTCCTGCTGTACCCTGTCAGAATCCTTGACCCACAGATTCTATGAGCATAATAAGTGGTTGTTTTTTGCCACTAAGTTTTGAGGTAATTTGTTATGCAGCCATACTAACTGGAACAACACGGCACAATAAAGCCCGATATTCAGGGGACACTAACTCTATATCCACCCCGAGGGGTGGACTCTAACTGAACTAAGCAAGGGGTTCTCAATCAGGGACAACCATGCCTCCACGTGACATTCGGAAATGTCTGGAGACATTTTTGGTCGTCACAACTGGTAAGGCGGGGCTTCTGGCATCCAGTGAGTACGGGCTAGGGATGCTGCCAAACATCAGTCAATGCACAGGACAGGCCTTCCCACCCCAACAAAGAAGCACGTAGCTCAGAATGTCAATATTGCCAACGTTGAGAATCCCTGACTAAGCCAACCAATAGCCTTGTGTGTATCGGACTGATCAGTTAGCAGTTGCTTGTGAAAGAGATTCTTAACAGATAGGTGGAAGAAAAAAGATGCTAAGGCATCCTATCAAAAGGAGATGAAACTCCAAGTTTCTAAATCTAAACATTAATATGAAGCTGGGGACCAAAGGCGTTCACAAAAATACCAACTACTCCCTTGTCTGATATTGGGAGTTCAGGTGAAAATTTATAGCTGGGATCATCCTTTCTGTTTTCTATTCCCTAAAGAAAGAAAGAAAGAAAGGAACAAGAAAACACCTTATAAAGTTTCTGTAATGAAGAATACTAAGTTAAAGAAACTTATACATCAGAAATTATGGCCATATTCTATGGACATAACTTCAGAATTTTGGGGAATTTTTTCTGAGTATTTAAATTGATTACCTGGGTAATAATATTCAGAAGGGAATCCTAGATTTCTGAAAGTACAAATATTTGCATGTTTTTATTAGTCAAAAAAATTGGAATTTCCCTCTTGGGCATAAAGATAAATTAACTGATGACTCTAGTAGCTTCATCTTTAAAAATGTGTCTGAGTGATAATGTCATGTAAGATAATTTTTGCAATGTCATTAAATGGAGTTTTAAAACATCTTCGTGGTAGAATGTATATTTTCCTCATTTGTGATATATAACTTGCCTTGAAGAATGCTATAAAAATATTTTTAAGATAGACAACAAGGATTTACTGTATAGCACAGGGATCTATATTCAATATCTTGTAATAACCTATAATGGAAAAGAATCTGAAATATATACATATATGTACATGTATGTACATATCATATATATATAAATATAACTGAATCACTTTGCTGTACACCTGAAACTAAGGCAATACTGTAAATCAACTATACTTCAACAAAAAATATTCTTATAGTCAGATTGATGGTTTTTTGGGTAGAATCTGTGAAGCATGGCATGAATTTTTTAAACTGTATAAAACGCAACATGAAAATTACTGCTTTGTAGTATATACACTTGGGCTCTCAATCACCTATATTCTCTACATAGTATTAGACGCCACACTGCCTCAGAGAGAAATATTAGCTCTGAGCGTGTACTTCCTGTTTCCTTCTTCATTCTGAAGGGTGGTGACTTTTTAACCGGGTTCCTCAGCTTTGTGCAGTAGTCATTAGTGCTGATCACAGATCTTCCTCTCTCTCCTTCCAGTCTTAAGATTAAGAATGGTATTCGCCTCTGGTCGGGAGTTGTAAGAGCCAGTGTGTGCTTTTGCCACATTCTCTTTTCCATGCGTCCTTATGGCCAGCAATATCCCACATAGTTGCCTGGGTCCCAGAACGAGGACAACAAACAAGCACACAGACCAGAGCCCCCAGCTGATCCATGATAGATGTGCAGCATGAATCAAAACTAGATCTTTTTGTTTTAAATTACTGAGAGTTTGGAGTTGCTCATTAGCACAGCACAGCCTAGTCTCTTACGTGCTACACTTTGATAAAATGAATACTAGGCAAACATCCTGTGTGATAATTAGATCCTCAAAAAATAAAACAAAACACCTGTACTTCGAGGGTCAGAGTATAAACTCTCAAATTCTAGGCTCACCAATATGTAGCAAAAGCTAAGTTGCAAGAAAGGATAATAATAAGAATTACTCTTCCAAATACTCTTAAGTATCTGAATTAAGGCGTATGATCAGAGCCCTACATACTCGTGCTCCACGGGTTGGGGCCTCACAGATTTGCTGAACTGCATTTTAATGTCATGCTATCTGCCTCAATTGATGACTATTCAGAAATACCCCTAAGAAACTCGTAATTGCACTTGTCAGGAGCATAAAAGAACAACAGAGCTGTCTCTTTATGAGAATCTCTGGGACTCGGTATGATAAAATAGGTTTGCTTTCTTATCTCAGGGAAACTCGCAATTGTCTAACTATTGATATGTTTCCCACTTTGTGCTAGCTGTTAGCAAGTTCCAAGTCAAATTTTTAGTCCATTTCTAGTCAAGTTATAAAACCGCAAAACCATATGGGATATATCTAGGGGACTAACAAGTTCTTATCATTTTTTTCCTACCAAACTTTCTTTTCCTCTTGATTTCTGTGCTAAATTGCTGTTTTAACTTGTGAACAATTTTTATTATTTTGTTGTTCTGTAGATATCTCTATAAACTTTTTAAAAATCCTTTTTTTGTGTTTTGTAATTTCTGAATTATTATTTTTGGAAAGCTTTCTGTAAGGTTTTCCAAATCTTTGTTTGGGGTACATCACAGCATAAAAATTAAGTCTATCACTGTAGACTGATACTTGCTATTTGATACACTTATATTTTGAGTCCTATCATATAAACATAGACTGTTAATTTCTTGCTTCAAAAAAGTATTGTTGAATGTTTCAAAAATTACCTTCTTCTTCATTTACATTCTCATGTTTATTTTGTTATCCTGCTGTTAGGTGAAATTAGGAGTAAACCAGTGGATACCCACTCCTTCAACATGAGTTGAGGTCCACTTTCTGGAAGACAGTTTTTAAATGACCTCTATATGCCTATAACTTAATACGGTTTCATAGAATGTACCCTTAAAAGTAATATTTATGGAAGGCATATTTTATTCTCTTAATGTTATCATTGCCTTAAACATTTTCTGCAATTCCTCTTTGATGGTAACTTTTAGGAGTATATAAGCCACAAAACAAAACTTTTCCTGTAACTGCCTGCGGTGGAACTGTAGCATTTAAAGACAAATCACAATTCTGTGACACATACAGAACCTGGCATCAAGTTTTCAAAGAGATACAAAATAGTTCAATCCAACTTTGACTGATTGCTTAAAATGTTTCAGACACTGTGTTTAGAACACAATGAAAACTAAGATCTGCATTTGCCATGGAGGAAAGCAGCGTCTAAAGGAGGGAATAGATTTATGCTCAAATCACATCAGTAGACAAACGGGTTTTGATTGAAGGGCAGGCACTGAGAAGAGAGCCTAATGGTGAGAGAACTTCCTTGATGAGAAAAACTCTGATGAGTCTTAAAGGATAAGCAGGAATTATCCAGGTGAAGAAAAGGAAAGGGGTGTTTGCATGAGGCAGGTACAAAGGCACGAAGGTATGCGGTGGCATTATGATCGTAGGCAAGGACAACACTCTTATTTGCTGATGCACGAAGTCTGAGGTGGACAGTGGTGAGACAGGCTGGATCTGAAGACAGAACCAAGACTTTGAGGGTCTTGTACACCATCCCAAGGAACTGAAATCCTAACTCACGGAGGAGTTTTACACAGTGGAGCACCAGAGTTGAATTTACGTTTTTCAAAATTCATCCTGGCCATTGTGTGGAAGGTGGATGGAACTGAGGTAAAAGGTGCAAAAGAAATCCAGAGATGAGAGAAACCAAAGGGACCTGGAGAATCAGAAGATGGCTCACAGAACGCTGCAAGGCAGAAAGGAGGGCAGAGAACTTCTATTCAGGGAAAACGGTCTTATTTAAAGCATGAGACAAGTGTAAAAACAGCTTGTTTACCTGAAAGAGACTGTTCTGGATTTCTCGTTGGTTCATGTTAAAGAATTATCCTACAATTTAGAATTCTGGGCTTAGAACAGAGCAGAGAAGACTCTTGAATTTTGGCTGGGTCTGGAAAAGACCTTAGAGCTGACCTCATATAGATCCTTTACATTAAAAATGAAAAGCAGAGGGCAGAAAATATACAGATAGGCTTTAGTTGTTATCATCATCATCAAAGCAAGAGCTAATGGTTCTATACTGTCTCTTATGTATGAAACACTGTTCTAACTTTATACATCTTATCTCATTTAATCTGATAATGACCCTGTGAGGTAAGTACCATTACTGTTCACATTTTACAGATGAAGAAACTGTGGCATATAAAGCTGAAAGAATTTTCCTAAGATTGATCAGCTAGTTAAGTGATGGAAGTGGGATTCAATTCCAGGCAGTATTACTTTAGAGCTTGTGCTTTCAATTCTACATTTAACTTCATCTAAGCCACAAAGCTAATGGTATATCCAAAACTAATATTCAGATTTCTAATCCGGTGCACATTACAACATGTGATAGAATGAAAACTTTCCTATTAAAAGATAAAACCATTTTTACATAAATTTAGAATTAGAATATCCAGCCATGATAAAAAGGGGTTGGATCAGTAGAGAAAAGCCATATTTCTGCATGTAGGAGGTGACGCATCATCTAAAGAGCTAGGTCCTCAATAATGTCCATCACTGGGAAGACCACCTCTCCCACACAAAGCAGAACTCAGTAGGAAGGGCCTAGGTAGCCACAGAGTTGAGATCTGCCATTTTTGGTCTTGCCTCTGAAGGTGATAAGGGTTGAAAGGCATCTCCCAGGTGATGGACTGTATAAGGGAGTGGTCACCACATGGAAGCTGGCCAGGGGTTAGGGAGAAAGGAACCAGGCAAGGCTGAGATCGGGGTCTCTTCTTGGGCCACAGGACCAAAGCAGGAAATTTCTTGGATCTAATGAGGATCAAAGAAAGTTAAGTAGGGGGCTCAATATATCAGGCAAGTTGGGCAGCTTCTTTTATGGTGGGTCCTGTTCTCTCAACACTAAAACGGGAACTATGGTTTCCTCAGTCTAAGTCACGGGATATTAGGAGGAACAATGAGGTAGTGCCAGGCACCCTCACCAACCTGATATCCTGCAGGTTCAAGTCTGCTTGAGTGTGGAATTTTTGTGTGCCTCCAGACCAGAGCTGCATCCCCAGGACGAGGGCTACAACCCAGTTCATAGCCATTTTTGGATTGTTTTCCTCCAGGGTCTGTATATTCATTCAACAAACATTTCTTACCTGCCTACAGTCTGCCAGGCAGAGTTAAGTGCTGAATGCACTGCCGGGGATACACTGACAAAGAAAACAGGATGCTGCCCTCCGGCAGGTTAATTTAGTAAGGGAGAGAGACTATAAATACATAAACACATAGATAAACAAATAAATGATTTCAAATTATCATGAAGGAAAACATAACTAGGTTCAGTGATAGAAAGTAACGGAAAGAGAGGTTTTTGGTAAGATGGCCATGGAAGGTCCCTCCGAAGAGTGGCATCTGAGCAGAGACTTGGAGGATGAGCAGGAAGGATGCTATGCCCCCTCGTGGGATTGTGCAGCCACGCAGCCTCGCTGTGAGGAATCCCCTTACTGCCTGGGCCTAACCTCCCCTCTCCCCCCAGCAATCCTCTCCCCAAAGCAGCCCTGACTTTCTCTGTTCTGAGCTGTGACGAGGGGATTTCTCCTGCCCAGTTTGCCCAAGGCAGGTCTGTGTCCCTGCTCTTCCCTCTGCCCCTTTCTGTCTTCAGCTTCCTACCAGAAATGGTTTCCATAAAGCATCCATCTATTTATGTGCATGACTGAAACCCCTGTGTGCTGGATAACTTCAAGTCTTAAAGCACGTTTCCTTCAATGTGAACGTGGCCTCATGCCAGACACAGCTGGAGATCTCCACGCAAACTGTTTTCAGAGGAATAAAATGTCCAAATGATTCCCAAATCAGTTTGCTCTCACACAGCAACCTCGTTTTTTCTTCCATTCTTCTACCTTGCAGCAGTTTAATTTATATGCCAATAAGCTGCCGTGTGCAATAATTTGCAGTTGTAAGCCCTGTTCATTTATCAGTCACTTCACACTGTGTATACCTCTCCAAGATTTAAATGCATGCATCTGCTTCAGTGTGAGCCCAGCCAGTTTTATGTGTCAACAAAGGAAACATCCAGAAAAAATCCCACCAGCATTTATGCTTTAATACCAAACAAACACTTGGTCATTTAGTTAAGTTGGTCATCTCAAATAAATCACTGTGTAAAGGTTATATGTGTTGGGCTTCCCTGGTGGTGCAGTGGTTGAGAGTCCGCCTGCTGATGCAGGGGACACGGGTTCGTGCCCCGGTCCGGGAAGATCCCACATGCCACGGAGCGGCTGGGCCCGTGAGCCATGGCCGCTGAGCCTGCGCGTCCGGAGCCTGTGCTCCGCAACGGGAGAGGCCGCAACAGTGAGAGGCCCGCGTACCGCAAAAAAAAAAAAAAAAAAAAAAGGTTATATGTGTTGCATTCTACAGTAACTTAATAAGGGTGCTGTCTGACTTTCTTTTAGGATTTAAAAGTGATAGGAAGCCAATCTATGCTTTCATTTCTCCCTTTTTTGCCTGCCAAAAGGCATGGAGTGATCCCCAGGTGTTTTGAAAAAGTCAAAGTAGACCATCAAATTAAAAGCAAATATCATCCTAGAATCCAACGAAGGTCTCATACCAGTGCTTCCTTCCATATTTATCTGCAGTACATAGAGAACAGAATTTTATAAAATATAGGTTTTCAAAGAAATCTCTAGCTCTCAGCAAATCACATTCAATTAAAGTAATGATTATCTCAGACCATGAGCTCAGTCATTCCCAAGGTAAAGGGCAAGAATCCAGCCACATGTCTCTCTCATATCTTCTTTTGAGATAAGGGCACTAATACTCCTGGGGTTAACATGGACCTAAAAGAAAAGTCACAAGCGTCTGATCTGAGAAAAATGGATTCATTCTGATTTTAAAAATCTGGGTAATTGTATGCTCAAATCAAATCAAGTGAGGGCAACAAACCTACTGGATTCAAAGACGTCCCGCTGAACTGAGAATACAATCCAACGCCTTCTGCCAGCAAGGCCCTCCGTCACGTAGCCCCGGCTACCTCCTGAGCTCTTCCCCTTACTCACTGTGCTCCAGCCACCCTGGGCTTCTTTTTGATCCTCAAACATGTCAAGTCCATTCCCACCTCCAGCTCCTTTCATTTGCCTGGAGTGCTGCGGCTGTGTGCTCACTGAAAAGGCTCCTTCTCTTCATCCAGGTCTCACCTCACGTGCCACTTCCCAGAGTGGTCTTCTCATGTTCTCTCCTGTTTTGTATTCTCCACAGCACCCACCATTTTCTGAGATCCTTATTTGTTTATCAGCCAACTTTATTTTCTGTCTCCTGTACTAGACTATAAGCTCCTTGAGAGCAGGGGTTCTGTCTCTCATTAACTGCTATATCCTCAAAAAGCATACAGATAACTAGTTCAGACCATAGGAAGTACACAAAGGGAAGAAAAAACAACACGCGATCTTCAGAGAACAGGCAGGAACACCCCAGGCTCCTGAACGGCTGAGGTTTGACCTATCACGTTCTAAAGGGTGGGGTGAAGCATTCATTAAGGAGACTGTGCAAAATGGAGCCTCTGGGTGCAGACCCGCAGACCCACTGTATTCCAGGGAAGGTAAACTGTCCTTTCACTGAATCATAATGAACCTCTTCCAGACTCTTGAAATTGCAAGTTATCATTTGTAAAATAAAATTCTTCCAAAATTTTACTAACATCAAAAAACTTTCAGGAAAAGATGAAGGAAAAGAAATGAAACAGACTCAGTTTTATCAGCTTGCTGCTGAGTCAGTTTTCAGGCTAAAGTGAAAATAATTTCATAGAATTCAGATGCTTCTGCACTTGCCACTGATCCAAATTCCTGAGAGCCCAACTCTGTTCCTCCAAGTCTGAAATGTCTTAGTCACCCCTGAGGGTTCCTTAGGCCCTGAGAAGAAAATCATCTCCAGCCCCCAGGGCCAGCCCCAGGCCCTGTAGGCTTCCAGGGGTCCCTAAAGCTCTCAAGCAAATGATTCACTGCTCTCCAGTCTCAATGCCAGGATGTAATGCCTTTTGACACAAATCCGACAGTTCTGCAATCCGGTGCCTGATGACACTGCAGCATCTTATAAGCAGAGGCTGTTCTAAAGCAAGGCGACCCTATTTAACTCCCACACCGTCCCAAATTCAAAAAGGTTTGTTGCCCAGGTGACAGATCACGGGAGGGTGATTAGTCACATATAATGTCTACTTCTTCTGCTAAACTGCAACCTAAAATCTGGACATAGAAAGCCCAGGTTTACAAATATTAGACCGTTGGGCTTAAAGCTAGCGCCAATATTATGTAAACATCTACGTTTTACTTTCAACACATTACAGTAGTGACTCTAACCTTTGGTGCATAGTAGAATCATCTGGAGAGCTTTTAAAATGCTATTGTCCAGGTCCCACCTTTTGCCGATTACATTAAGTATCTCTTTGGGTGGAATTTAGACGTGAGTAATTTTCGAAGCTCCTAGTTGTTTCCAATGAATGTGTGACCAAGTTTAAGAACCACTGAATTACAGAAAGATCTGTATTTAGAACCAAATGTGCCTTCTTGGTTTCCTTTAAAACTCTCTATGTAATGAATGACTGTATTTATACACAACACACACATGCACGCACGCACGCTCGCACGCACACGTGGGCAAACTGAATCTATGCTGAAAGAAGCTGGGATGGTTGTCACACTGGTGGGCAGGGAAGGCTGCAACTGGAAGGAAACCGAGGGATGTTTTGTGCGGGGGGCTGGTAAAATTTTGTTGTGTTCAGTTTGTGAAAATTAATCAAGGTGCACATTTATAATACGTGTACTTTTCTGCGCATATAAAATGTCAAACAAAAGTAAAAACAAAGCAAATAAAAACTACTTCTCTCTGCTTATACTTTCTTTCCTTTCTCCAAATTGGTATCTTGAAATGTTGTTTCCAAAATGCTAAACTAGTCCAAGATTCAATAAAGCTATACTTCAACACTGAAACCAGCAAAGTTAAATTCTTTTAACAAGGTTTAGTGATATTGCAAATATTAAAATAGATGCTTCCTGACATATTTAAGAGGAAATTAAAAGGTCTCTTTCAGCATTGTTGTTCAACAAAAAGCAGAAGGGTATTCTGTTTCTCTTTTTTAAAAAACGGTGCTCATAAAACATTAAACCTATATTTGTCTCCTTCTTATGGAACCTAAACTCCATGATGGCAGGGACCATTTCTCCCTTCTTTACCATGTTATTTACCTTGCTTAGCACACAGCATAGAGTATTTGCTTAATAAATATTTGCGGAGGAGTGAAAGAATGAAAAAAATTCATGAATACCTGGAACAGAAGCTTGCTCCTTAAGGGCCCTGTATGTTGAATATTTTATGTATAGTTGACCCTTGAACAACATGGGTTTGAACTGCATGGATCCATTTATACTTGGATTTTTTTCAGTAGGAAATACTACAGTACTACAGGATCCGCAATTGGTTGAATCCACAGATATGGAACCATGAATACGGAGGACCCTGGTACAGAGGGGAATCACATGGGGATTTTTCAACTGCACTGACAGTCGGGTGCCCCTAAACTCCGGCATTGTTCAAGGGTCAACTGCGTATTTTTTCTAATCTGTCTACAAGCTGATACTAAAATATCCCTCTGATAATACCACCTCCTGTTGCAAAAACATGGTTAAAACTTCCCTTTCATAAAATTGCAAGTTCTAAGATGTTCTACTGACGGTTAATAGTTTATGTTAGGCTTATGTTAATAAAAACTTCATGTTTTTCTTCCTCATAACCCTCCCCCCATACCTACCTTGTGATCAAATGCATTTGTAAATGCTGGCTTAAGCTCTAAATACCAATATGCATTTTAAGTCATTAGGAGGGCATATACACTTAGCATGCAACACTTCCCAAGTTTATTTAACCATATAACACTTTATTCAAACGGCATTCCCTTTGAATATACAAGTAACTACAAAATCATCCCATATACTTCTTATAAATAAAGAAGAAAGCACTCAAAAGTCATCTATATTATCAACCCTGACTAAACAATCTAAAGCTGCCCAAACTGTCACAAAAAATATGTTTTCACAGCTGTGAGACTCAAATTATTAGTTATGTTATAGACGATTAATTCACTAGTCTAAATAGTTAACGTTGCTTGAATAATTTCCCAATATAGATACTGAAAATCGGTGACAGATGAGGTCCCTAAGAAATCCAGCTGCCTGCATTAGACACTGCAGGAGCATCTATCAGACCTGCTCTTCCACTCTGTGTTTATCCACAACAAGTCTAGTGAGTTTCCTGAGTCAATGATGGGCTACCTGCTGTCTCCAGATGTTCTCCTGAGAGGTTAAAAAAAATAGCCCCCTACCCAAACTACCCTTCAGAGTGCATTCAGTCAGTGAACCCTTTTAATAAAAAAAACAATTCTTTCAGAAAATACCCTAAGACTGTATTCTTGTAGGAGTGACACTTACAAAGAGCAACAAGGGGCTTATCTGAGTGGCAGAGAGATGAACTTGGATAGAATAGAATGGCGCTGGATTATACAAAAGGAAGAGGGACTGAGTGAGTAACACTGAAGTCAGACCAGAGGGGACAAAGGCAGAGCACAGGGCTCTCGCTGCAATTGTATTTAAGTAGGCCCCACTCTAGGGGGCCTCTCAAAGTCCAGCTCTTCAGTGAGGCCTCAGCAAAGGCATCTGTGATTCAACAATGAACACACCCCAAACTTCTCTCTTTGTAAAAGGGCTGCATGTCAATACTTTTTAAAAAATATACTAGGAAATACGGTTTTCTCTTAAGTTGCAATTCTGTACGTGCAGGTTTTTGTACTCACCGTCATTTCACTCTTTGTAAGTGCTAATTTCGCTCAAAATGATAAATCATTTTCAAATGTTAAAAATAAAAACAGAAAGGGAAATCTAGGAAAACAAGTCTTCTAAACACAAATTTACCATATTGGATAATGAGTATTGTTAGTATCAAAATAGAAATAGCTCATTTTTGATTGACTGGACAGGTTGAATTGTCTGTATCACTCATTACAAGGCCAGTAAGAGATGTGCAGTATGATTAACTTCATTTTCACTCTTTCATGTGAAATGTATCAGCTTATTGTTCTCATCTCTTCTTTGCACTGAATGTTCAAAGAGCCTTGGCCACGTGCAGATAAAGCCTAATCCAAAAGTCTGTAATGTTTTGGGTTAGAGCATTAGGAAAGAGCTTAGAGTCCAAATACGAAACCATTTTTCTTTTCAAGGTAATATATATATATATATATTTTTTTTTTGCAGTACGCGGGCCTCTCACTGTTGCGGCCTCTCCCGTTGCGGAGCACAGGCTCCGGACGCGCAGGCTCAGCGGCCATGGCTCATGGGCCCAGCCGCTCCGCGGCATGTGGGATCTTCCCGGACCGGGGCACGAACCCGTGTCCCCTGCATCGGCAGGCGGACTCTCAACCACTGCGCCACCAGGGAAGCCCCCTCAAGGTAATATTTAATCTAAGAGTAAAGGATGAAAAAGGAGAGGACTAGAAAGAATAACTCTTTCATTATCTACAATACACTCACAGGAGATAATGAGCAACACGTTTTAACAGTCATATGTCCTAAACCACATGTGACAGAATAAACAGTGCCACTGAAGAAGCTAGAGGTGGTGGACTTAAGTCTGTAAGCAAGGGACAGTGTTTTACAGAAGAAATTCACCACCATCTCTTCTGTTTGAAGTGTTTTTGATTCAAGGATGTGCTTCATAGCATTAACTGTAATGATAAATACAGGAAACCACATGAATGTCTAAAGTGTGGGGATCTGTTAAATGCATTTTGGTCCATCCACATAATGGTAAGCTAAATAGTTATTAAACAGAATGTTTTTCAGTGATAGGAAGAAAATATATACATTTAGGAAGACAAGATAATAATGAAATTGTCAACACATTAGGCTTGTTGTAGAATTATGCATAATTTTCATCATCTTTATACTTATTTTCAATTCCTAACTTGTCTAAAAATAAACATTTTTACAATAAGAACTTTCAAATTACAATTAAAATTTAGAGAATAAATCTGAGTACTTTTAGGGATGTAAGGAGAATCTAGGTGGGTTATAGTGAGTGATAAATGACAATTTATCTCAACAATTTTGAGAAGTGTATATTTATTTGGAGATAGCTATCAGTCAATGTTCAATGAGGCTAAGCTGCAGAAACAAATTCGGAAATCCCAGTGACTTAAAAAAGGCTATATCTCACTCCTACAAAGTCCAATTTGTCTCAGGCAGCCCTCCTCCATCTTACAGCCACCCCGTGTAGAAAACATGTCCTCAAAAGTGTTACAGCGGAGAGAAAGACAGAGGAGACACACCGGCTCAATCCATTTTACAAATCATTGTGAATTTTACAATTTCACTGTCCAATCTACTCATGTGGCTCTCACACTTACTGTAAAGGAGAATGGGAAACGTAAAGAAATACACGGATATTTGGTGTACGATAAAGTCTCTGCTACAGGGGTTTATAGAGACACTAATTACAAATAATTGAGTCATGATAATTTTTGACACACACACACACACACACACACACACACGGCATACATCATACATATCCATATTGAAAATATACCTTGAATCTCACAAAGCTCAATTCTTCATGCTTTCCTTCGGTTTCCAAAGTTTCTAAAATGAACAGATATCTATTTTCTTTTCCAAATTGGTGAACATTTAGGGCACCCACCACCAACTTTCACTAGGAACATCCTTAAACATGCCTACTTATAAACAAGTATGAGTCTTTATCTAAAGTATATGTTTATAAATAGTATTTGGGGGTTGTACCCCATCTATAATTTTATGTATACATATGCAAAAACGTATATATTTTTAAAATTTGTATAAATGCTGACAATTTGCATTCTAAAGTGCCTGTGCATACAAATACAGCAAGTGAGAATTTTGGTTTTGGTTTCCACTTACCCCACAGCGGATGGATGTGACATTGGTATCTCCATTTCCATTTGCATATCCTTAACTGCCCTTGAGGTTGGGCATTGCTTTACACATATATTGCCTAACTGGGTTCCCTCTTCTATAAATTTTCTTTCGATTTACTTTACCTTGTCTTTATGTATTTCTTCACACAGAAGTTCTGAATTTTGATGATAAAAATCTGCCTTTATGGTTTTTGCTTTTTGTGTAATAGTCAAGAAATCTTTTCAAGGTCACAAAGATAGTCTTTTATATTTTCTCCTAACAGCCTAATTTTTAAAACTTTTTCATATTTGTATCTCCAATTTATCTGGATATTGTGTGTGTGTGTGTGTGTGTGTGTGTCTGTTGTGTGAGGTAAGGATCTGATTTTATTTTCTCCGCATAGAAGTCCCTGTCTCAACAGCATTCACTATAGACTCTTTCCTTTCTCCACTACTTTTAAGTGTTGCCTTCTTTGAATATACAAGTGAGGTGGGGGCAGGTGACGAAAGAAGGTGATTGAAGGGAGCAGTTTAAGGAGGTCTCCCCCTGGGAACATGAAGTTTAAGTTGAGGCCTGAAGGATAATGAAAAGTTATACAGGTGAAGAGGGTAGGGTGCAGGTAGAGGTGAAGAGTAGGGAGTGACCGAAGATGGATCATTATTCAAAGAGGCATTCCAGCCTGAAACCCTTGTATTCTTTGAAAATGCTGTACCTCATCAGTGCCCCATAATATCTATGAATTCACTTTGTAAATGGCTTCTCAAAATATGTCCTCTTAATATTTTTAAAATTCCTACCATCACTCTACACAGTAATGAACCTTATCACTGCTATCTACTTAGTGACTGAAGAAAATTTAGAAGTGTGGAATGTTAACAGAAATACAGGCAAAGGCTAAATATATACTATGATAACTACCAATGGCTAAAAGTTGGTCCCAACCCTAATCCAGATAAAATTTCCAGAGTTTTAAATGAGAAGCTTCCTTAAACAAACTTCTTTAGCAGCTCTTCCAATGTGAGATATCTCTAATTCCGAGATAGGCAGAAATTTCAGTAGGTATTTATCTTGCTTTATTTTAGAAAAATCACTCGGAAGAAAAATTTTGTTTCATTATTTTTCCTTTTAACTAGGATATCAGGCCAACAAAAGTTCCTGTCTTCTTTTCTCCTTTGACTTCAGAGAAACTCTAAGCATTCTGTTATACACTGAAGTTAGCAACTTGTGGCGATATTATCTTTCTTAAAAAAACCCCAAAAAACAAAAAACCTCATAGCAAAGGGAATAAAGCTTAGAGTAAAACTACTGTTTCCCCCCCCAGATTTAGCTCACTATACTTACTG
Source organism: Globicephala melas (assembly GCF_963455315.2). Classification (NCBI taxonomy): domain Eukaryota; kingdom Metazoa; phylum Chordata; class Mammalia; order Artiodactyla; family Delphinidae; genus Globicephala; species Globicephala melas. Next base: position 10,402,982 of record NC_083315.2, read on the forward strand.
TGCCTACACTATAGCTTAAAATAACTTCCAAAGATTTTTAAGGCACTGAAATCAGTGTACCCTAAAAGGAATTGAGCTGTCAAAAGAAAAACCCATATGAGAAAATCCATCTTAGGTGAGTCCCTCTTTAATAGTTATCTAATAGCCCCATAGATTAAATAAGGACTTTCTTTCCTGTCTGAATCACATCTATTATACAATTACTTTCTTTCCAGGCAAGTGAAAGAAACAAGAAGGAAGAGCTATATAAAGATTACAATTAATAATGATAGGCAGTTTTCCACCAGTTTTCCACAAGGCACAATGAAGTCTGCATTGTGAGTTACATAATCAGTACCTCAGCAACCTTAGTTCTCTTGCCAGAAGTCATGGCTAGGCAGAGTCAGAGACAGGACTTCTCTTAATTTTTTTAAATAAAGATAATATATACATATGCATTAAAGAAATGCAGAAAATATAAATCAACAACTAAAAGAAGATAAAAACCACATACACAGTAGAGATGAGATCTCACAATGGGCATAATTTCCTTCTCCCAGTTTTTCAGTCGAGCACATGGCTGCCTCTTTAAAAGACCATTTCCCAGACTTCTTTGAAGCTAAGGGTGACCATGTCATTAAATTCTGACTAATTACATTAAATGGAAGAGAGGTATAGTATTCCCTCTCCAGTCCCCATTCTTCCTGCCTGCTTCCTTGGAAAAGATGTAATGGTTGGAAGGGACAGAGGGAATAAATCACCCAAGATCCCTGTAACTGTGAAATGCAATTTAGCTTTGAACGAGTCACTTCCATACTTCTCTTTATGGCAGAAAGAAACTTTAGCTTTCTAAAGCTTCTATTCTTATGTTCCTTGGTACTTGCAGCTAAACCTGACCCTGACACCTATCAAATCCTAATAGCACTATATTTTTTGCTACCTACCTTTTGAGTTTTTATATATTCACAAGTATGCACTACCTCTTTAAATTTTTATTTTCAATTTGGTTTGTTTATTTCACATTGGGAACTCATGTAGCATATGGGAGGCTTCCAAATTTTAATTAACTGAAATACAGTTTTATTCCTTTGAGTCGGAGTTTTAACTAGGTGTCAGAGGAAGGATGTTTTTCCTTTTTATTGTCAAAACTTTCAGCAAAATCTGAAAGCCAGGCAGAAACTTACTCTGTATGAATAAAACGGGTTGGGTGAGACTGTGAAAAATGAGAAAACATAGGCACTTGCCTAATCAGGATCCACTGCGCAAGTCCAACAGATGGTTGGCACTGAGGGAGTATCGGCCCAGTATTTACAATCAAGGAGGAAAACAGCCTTTTAATATGAACTTCGCTAATTTTCAAATGACGTTGGAAGGGAATTATGGAAAAATAAATTAATCCCTATGCAGGAGAGCAAACTTATGTGAAGGGCAAATTCATAGTAAAGGCACTATAAAACAAATTTATTGTCTGGGACGCTGATTACAATTAAAACCAGGCTTTGGAAAAAATATAAATAATAAATAAAATCAGGCTTTGGATATTAGAGCGTCTCAAAGACTTGGGGTAGCTCTGGTTGGATCGAGTTGGAATTTGGATTTTTGATAATTGTTGTGGTAGGTAGAACAGCACCCAAATATATCTATATCTTAATCCCAGGAATCTGTGAATATGGCATGTCTCTGTCTCCATTTAAAAGAGCATAAAACAAAGGATTGCTAAAATACCAGAAGGTACTAGCCTAACATGAAACATTAATGGCACATCCACTTCATTTGCTACATGAAATTTCTCCCTTTCTGAAGGTAGGTATGAATAAAAAATTCACATTTATCTGAAGACAAATCAACTGGAAAACTAAAAGAATACCTTTTTTTTCATTTTACTTTCCTAGAAATTCATATTTATTATATTTTACCAAAGAATTTGTCTATGACAGATTGGAATAAACAAAACAAAACTAGCAAGTAAAAACCAACAATTCCTTCACCACACACAATTTGAAAAGCACTACTGTAGGCCAAAGGTTTTCAAAGCGTGGTTCAAGGACCAGTACCAGCACAATCAGCATCCCTTTGGAACTGATTTGCAATGCAAATTCTCTGACTCGACCCCAAATTTACTGAATCAGAAACTCAGGGGTGGGGCCCACCAACGGGGATTTAACAGGTCTCAGGTGACTCTTATGCTTGTGAAGTTGGAGAACCACTGCTTTAGGATATGTTACTTTGTTAACTAACACTTACACATTTCATAATATGTGTTAGGCACCATTCTTAGCATTCTGCATGCACAGAATCATCCAAAGATACTTTTATTATCCCTGTTTTACAGATGAGGCAATGGAGGTCCAGAGAGATTGAAGGGCTAACCTAAGGTCACACAGCTAATGTGTCAGTTACAGGGGCTCCTCACTCCATGCTCTTAACCATTACACAGTAAAGCCTAAGACTGATCACATAAGTAAATACTAAGAAATAAGGTGTTCACTAGCTAGTGTATTAAGCTTTTCAGGAAACAACTGCTTTAACACAATTGAATCATGTGTCTCTAGAAAGTTAAGGAACAATTCTAATTTTATTAGCATGTCAACCACGGACACATACTTGGTAATATGGTCTGTCAGGGCCTTTCATAGCATATTATAGGGCAGTAACCTTTTTGTCATGTCAAAGTTCTGCACTGTTGGCTCATTTAATTTCTTGTTTACAGGCAATTAGAAAAATATTTATTGGATTCTTACTATATGCCAGGCACTATGCTACACACTGGGCTAGGGGGACAAAGATGTATTAGACATAAGATAACACACATAAAGCACCTAGGATGTGTAATGTGGTATAGAGGATGGAAAACCACACAATAAATGTCAGCTCTTATTATCATTAAGCTGATCCTTCTGCTGTTGCTTAAAATAGTGAAACACAGGAACTCAACTATAAACCCAAATAGAATACAGTAATATTGTGGCAAAGAAATGAGAGTCATGATACTCTGTTGTTCTGTGATACTCATACTTTTGCGCTAAATGCATTAACAGTATTAATAAGAGAGATAATCTCCTTCCTCCCTTTCCTTTCTCTTTCCTCCTCCTCCCTGAAGTTCAGCACTCTGAATGCAGGACTCCATTTCTTAATGTTTGAGGGATGTCATCCTAAGGCTCCTTCCAGAACTGAATCATGAATTCATTCTTCTCAAATACAAAGGGACGGAAATAAAATATGCTTTCCTAAGGAAGAACTGAAAATACGCCTAGTGATAAATAAATATGCCACTAAGATTTCCAAGATGAAAACAATGCCATTTACACATTACCTAAAAATTGCAGTTTGCCAGTGTTCAGCATCCAACTTTCACCTTCAATGTTCTATTTATCAATAAATAGAGTAGGACAGAGGAAGGTGAAATAAAATGGCAAAAGGTTGACCAAGTGAAGGGAAAAAGATTCCAGCACTACTCAACTCTTTCAAGAGCTGCCGAAAAGCCTGGGTTATTAAGTGTTTAATCCATTTTTGCAGCTTAAATTTTTTAATTAAAATTCTATCTGAGCTCATGTGACAGATAATTCAGTTTTAGCCCTGAAGATCTGTACTATCTGTCCACATAGATTAGAATAACTAGACAATTGTCAAATTTTCAATTTGCTTTATGATAGCAGAAATAGCTTAAGTAACTGAATAGCTGATACAATGACAGCCCTGAAGAGTACACGGATCCAAACACATCTGAATCTGAACTGAATAGGACTTGACAGGCGGTCTATCATCTGGAGTCACTGTTCTATCAGAGACAGTCATTTTGCCATGGAATGTACACTGTCTGGAGGGCAGACATGAAGCCAGATCGCTGTACACTGTGGAATAGTTATCACGAAGTCTGGGAAGTCTCTACCAATTATTTAGAATGTTGTAGTTTACGTCTCAGGACTCCCAACTTCAACTGCACTGAGATACTACCTGACTCTAGTGTGAAGTCCTGAACAAGGAAAATGAGAGAAACAGCCAAAAATGTCACATTCTCAGAGATGTCCCAAGTTCTCATTTTTGCCCTGACCGCTGATTTCCATGTGACATTTATGGAAGAGAAGGCCTGGTACCTCCTTCCTTCCAATCACAACGAATGAAGTGGATTTGTTCTGACCTAAGTTCAACCCCTCCACTTACTCACTGGATCCAATATGCTTTGGTCTATTTAAGGGCTTCCCTAACGACAATATTCACGTCTCTTCTGCACCATTATTTTCCACCTCTATGGGGCCATCCATAGCCATGAAAACATGTTGTACTATTTCTCATTAAAAATAGTCTCAGTTGCTCTACAACTTCCTCTAGTACCCGGACACTCTACTTCCTTACACTGCAAAAACTGCAGAAAAAATAGTTTCTACTTGCTGTCTCTATGTCACCTCATCCCTTCCCTCTTTGGAATCATAGTTAGGCTTTTATCATCCACCACCACACCAAAACTGGTCTTGTCAACACCACCTCAACATCACCAAATTCAGTAGGGATTCTTGTTCCCGATCTTACAAGACCAATCAGCAGCATCTGAAGGAACTGACCACTCTCTCTTCTTTTTCTTGAAATGAAATGTGTACATTCAATTGATCTTTCTCCTACTTCCCTGCTAGGTCATTCCCAGTCTCTCTTGCTCAATCTTCTTCACCGCCAGACCTCTAGCCAACAGAGCATCTCAGGATATATATGTAATTATATATATGATTTTATATATAAACGCAATAAATACCCATACCCATTTACCCACCCACTCAGTTTAACATTACTATTACCTTGAAGTCCCTTTATTCCCCTCTTCCTCTGTGATCTCAACCTCTTCCCTCACCTCTTCCAGGGAACCATCATCCTGGATTTTGCATTTGTCATTCTCCTGCTTTCTTACGGTTTACCTCACATGCTCATGTCACACACACACACATGCACGCACGTGACTTCACTCTATATAAATGGAATAATACTTCTGCAATGTTACAGGATTTTTATTATGTATACTTAAGACAAACATTATGGGACTGACATTATTAATTACAAATATTTTAATAGGTGTAATGTACAAAAGGGTGTAATAAAATCAAGGAAGATGGGGAAACACTCGGTTTTAAATGCATTCTTTTACTGCAGATCTCAAAGCCTGTAATAAATAATGTTCACCATGACTTCTCAGATAGGAGCATTGGCCATGTGTACTTGACCTCTTCTTTTTTAGAGAATCTCTTACTTCAGAACATCTGATGAGATGCTATGATTTACAACAAAAGGTGAAATGGGCAGTTGTTTTGAGAGAATCCCGTATAAGCAGCAAAGCCTCTCATCCCTCCTCACAGAGAACGAGAGCACTTGTATGGGGGCTGCAGTGAGGTCACATCCAGCCCCCAATAGCACAACTGATTGTGTGAAGTGGACAAGACCATGGAGCAGACGATTATTTTTTCCCATTTCTGTAAGCATGATGAAAAGTAGATGGTGGTGGCAGAAATGAATGTGTGAAGAATAAAGAAAGTCAAAGTGGAATTGAAAGTAATGTCTGGATTAGGATGTCATCTGAACATGTCTATACGTGAATTAATCATATTATCTCCAAAGCTTAGAGGAGACATTCAAAATAAATCTCAATTTGGAAAACTCAAGGGTAAACAAATCATGGAGACTACAGACATCTAATCATAAATGACATCTCCCTTAGATAATTTAAATATTTATGAAGGTCCACCAATAGTGATTAAATTTTCAGAAAATATGGTCTATTTTCCTCATATTATAGAAATTATAACATGAAGCAATATTCATATACCATATTCACAGCTTTTAGATAAACATATAATTAAAATAAATGTGTGGGCTTCCCTGGTGGCGCAGTGGTTGAGAGTCCGCCTGCCGATGCAGGGGATACGGGTTCGTGCCCTGGTCCGGGAAGATCCCACATGCCGCGGAGCGGCTGGGCCCGTGAGCCATGGCCGCTGAGCCTGCGCGTCCGGAAATGGGGGAGACCACAACAGTGAGAGGCCCGCGTACCGCAAAAATAAATAAGTAAATGTGTCAGGTGACACACTTGTCTGATATATTCTAGGAAAGTAATCTGCTCTTTCTCCTAAAAGTTCATATTGACCTCATTTAAATGGTCCAAAATTCTGGACCATTAAATGGTCCAATTTTGGACCATTAAATGGTCCAAAATAAAAGTCCAAATTCTTCCTTCAGTCACACTTATACTAGGATCTGTATATTGTGAGATGGGGCTTTTATTACCATGATTCCATGTTAGTATTATTTCTTTATGTTTTCCCTCTTTTGCTATTTTGTTTGAGTGACATATCTACTTTATTGAATTGTGACTCTTTAGTGACACTCTGTAGTCCCTGACATTCAAGGTGTGATTTGCTTTGTCTTCTTGTCATTTTTAAAAGAATACTTAATACCATTTTAAATAGTGTTTTTAAGTCTTCTACAATTTTTTCCCCGGAAACTAACTTGGAAGAGGAAACCATTTTTCAGGACACTTTGCTAATTCTGACTCTAAAAACTTTTATTCTGCTTGTAGCTATTTTCCTAATTATCTCTCAGACCCAAGTGTCTTCATAGCTTCATATGTCAACTGTTCACAACGGAGACCCCAGAGATAAACTTGGACATCACAGTAGTGGCAGTCAGCTAATACAAATGTCTGACAATTCTGAGAATGTTTCCCACAGACTAAAGTTCTCTAAAACCACATGTTCACATATAACACCTAAAACCTAAAGTATAAATTTGTTAGCCATTTATTTACTGAAAATAACTTACCAAACTTCAGAAATAGCTAATTACTTATGTGTCTTGGGCCTGCACGGGAAAATTCAAGTGTATTTCTGTAAGCACGGGAGAAATAGTAACCACTGAAAAAGAGACAGAGTTTCTGCCATGTTTTTCCCATGGGTAAAGACATTAATCCACAAACTCTGGCAAGGGAATTAGAAATGAACTGATACTTCCATAATTTTTTACTAAAGAGCTAAAACAGGCTAGCTATGACATTGCTGCAGAGGTACAATTTCTTATCTTTCAACTGAAACCATCTGACTGTCAAATTCTCTGTCATTGCCAGAGCCGGCACCTCTCATCTGTTCCTTTGAAGGCATTCTCAGGATAATTTATTATGTTCTTAGTCTACTGCCAAATTGTGACATCCCTGCCTCCACATCATCACTGAATCTGTCTCCATTTGGTCCCATTAGAAATTCTCTGCAATTGGGGTGGTTTATTCTCACTTTAATGTCATAATTTTTTATTTAACTTCTTCCTGTTTATTCCAAAATAATGAGTTCCTTAACTTCCTTTCATGGAAGAGCTGACATCTAAGCAAAGGTTTAAAGAAGATGCAGGAGTTCGCCACAGAGATATGTGGGTTAAGAGTGCTCCAGGAAGAGGAGACAGCCAGTGCCAAGGCTGTAGGGTGGGTGCATGCCAGGCCTGCTCATGGAAGAGCAGTGCAGCCAGTATTGTTGCGGCAGAGTGAGAGAGGTGGAGTGCACTACAGTACAAGGTCCAAGAGGTAAAGAGGGGCCGGGTCATGAAAGACTTTGTGAGCAAGAAGTAAAGACTCTTTATTGTTGGTCTACATTCCTTTCTACCTCCCCATAGGGAAATCAGAGATAAAGGCAGTGATCTAGAAGCAGAGAGACACAAAGATAAAGACAGAGGTAAACAGCCATACGTTCATATACATGTATGTGCATATGTGTAATGGCTTTAGTTAGAATTATATTGAAATTCAACACATTTTTAATGTGCTGTGATGGAAATAGATGCAACAGACATGGTCCTGCTCTTGAAAGATTTATAATTAAAAATATGATTATAACTAAAAATGTAAAAAATAACTTTTAAAAGGTATGAAAATCCATCATTAATGATACACGGAAAGAGCTGTACTCCATATGTTAATCAATAAAGAATGTCTGAAAAATATTCATTCATTCAAAAAATATTTGTTGACCACCCACTATGCTCCAGGCATTATTCCAGATGCTGAAATACAAGAGTGGACTTAAATTCTAGTGGAGGGAGACAGAAAATTAAAAAATATATATATATATATATATATATATATATATGTAAGAAATAAAGATAATAGAACTTATATATAAAGTGATAAATTCTACGCAAAAAATATATATATATATGTTACCAGTGTGATCAGAAGTCCTCTGAGGAACAAGGCAGTCTGCAGTTTAAAGTAGGGTCTCAACAGGGTGAACTTCACCGAGAAGATATTTCAGCAAAGTTGTGAAGGAAGTGAGGCAGTTGTCACATAGATAAGACGAAGAAGTGTGTTCCAGGCAAAGGGAGTAGCTGGTGTAGGTCAGTAAGGTGGGAGTGTGCCTGGCCTGTCTGAGAACAAGGAAGAGCCCAGCGCTTACTCTGCTTCCAGAGTAAGAGGAAGAGATAGGTGAGCAGATTACATAGGCTTTTAAGTTTTTAAGTTTCATGCTGAATGAAACAGGGAGCCATTGCGGGGTTTTGAGAAGGAGTAGCTGACTTAGGTTTAAAAAGAAATTTCTGGCTGCTGTGTTGAGAACAGACTACAGGAGGACAAGAGTGGAGAGCTGGGAGGCTAGTTTAGAAAGGTCATTGCAATAATTTAATGCTCAACGATGGTGCCTCAGACCAGGGTGCTAACAGTGGAAGCAGTATGAAATGGCTGGGTCTGGATATGCTTTTAGGATAGAACCAACAGGATTATTTCATGATAAACTTGATACAGGATGCAAGAGATAAAGGGAAGTCAAGGATAAACCCAAGGTTTCTGTCTTGAGCAACTGGAAGGACGGAGCTGCTACCAACTGGAAGGGGCATTATGCTGGTAGAACAGGTCTGGTGGTGGTGATGAAATGAGGAATTAAGTGTTGGATGTATTAAGTCTGTGATGTCTACCAGACATCCAAGTAGAGATGTTGAATAGGTAGGTGCACGTATACGTCTGGAATTCAGGAAAGAGATTTAGGCTGGAGATATAAATTTATTTGGTTTTGGCATGTGGAGAGTATATTAAGCTATGAGGATAGATGAGAATCCCTAAGGGAGAAAAGAGAAGCCCCAAGAGTTAAAGTTGCACCAAAATGAAGAAATACACGTAGAGCTGTTACATTCCTAACCCAGAGTTCAGTCAGGAAGCAATCTGTTCACTGGAGAATGAATCTTAGGGCATAGGGGGCCAAAGGAGAACTGGGGAATCTTCCTGTAGAAACACAGCATCATCCCAGATTGGAGACAGATTTGGAGACAAGCCATCCTCGCTGATGGACCTAAGCAGCACACTAGCCACGGAAAAGAGCCAGAGCCAAAGTGGGGTGAAAGAAGAAGGTGCAGCCCCAAATTATGATACAGACTAACCACGGGGCTTTGTGTGATCTCAAAATGAAGAGGCGGCTTCACTCAACCTATTCCTCCTGCTGCTCTCCACCTAGTTCTTTATAAAACAGCTGGAAAAAAACTGCTTCATTCAAAAATGAAAAGCAGCAAATCAAAACCGCAATGAGCTACCACTTCATACCCATTAAAATGACTATTAAAAATAAACAAGAGAGGGTTTCCCTGGTGGTGCAGTGGTTGAGAGTCCGCCTGCCGATGCAGGGGACGCGGGTTCGTGCCCCAGTCCAGGAGGATCCCACATGCCGCGGAGCGGCTGGGCCTGTGAGCCATGGCCGCTGAGCCTGCGCGTCCAGAGCCTGTTCTCCGCAACGGGAGAGGCCACAGCAGTGAGAGGCCTGTGTACCGCAAAAATAAATAAATGAGAAAATAAAAAGTGTGATGTGGAGAAACTGGAACATTCGTGCATTGCTGGTGGGAATGTAAATTGCTATAGCCACTTTGGAAAATGGTTTGGCAGTTCCTCAAAAGTAAACAGAAAATGAGCACAGGATCCAGCAATTTTGCTCCTATACCCAAAAAACTGAAAGCAGGGACTCAGATACTTGTACACCAATATTCATAGCAGCTTAGGTGTAATGGCAAAACAGCGAAAACAACCCAAATGTCCACCAACTGACAAATGGTAAACAAAATGTGGTATATATATACAGTGGAATATTATTCAGCTATAAAAAGAAATGAAATTATGACACATGCCATAACCTGGATGAACCCTGAACACATTATGCTTAGGGAAATAAGCCAGGCGCAAAAAGACAAATAGTGTTATGATGCTACTCACGTGACGCACCAAGAATAGGCAAATTCATAGAGACAGAAAGTAGAAAAGAGTTTACCAAGGGCTGGGGGTGAAGGAGGAATGAGAAGTTATTATTTAATGGATACAGTTTTAATTTGGGATGATGAAAAAGTTATAGAAATAGTGATGATTGTACAACACTGTGAATGAACTTAATGTTACTGAAATGTACATTTAAAAATTATTAAAATGGTAAGTTTATGTATATTTTACCACAATAAAAAAGAATTATCCCAATGAAAAAGAAATAAAAATCAGAAAGGAAACAGCACAGACTCTGTTTAAATACTGGATGGAAAAGGCAGATGAAGAATGGATAACAGAAGTGACGTTACCCAAGAAAACTGATGAAAGTTCAAATAAATAATTCTCATAGCCTCAAAAAAATTACAGGAAACATTTCCTCTGATAAAGAAGCTCAAAGAAAAAGAGAATAGAGATCAAAGAAGAGAAAAGAAAAACAGAAAGAGATAAAATCAGTCCAAAAAATGCCGGGGGAAGGGGGAAATATGAAAATTAAATTAAATTAAAAACTTAAGAGAGGTTAAAGGAATATTGGAATCAACTCAAGCAGAACAAACACAATTGAGAATAGTGAGAAGATCATGGAATCTTGAGGGAAACACACAAAACAAAATAGAAAAGGACAAAGATACACTAATGACTAGAAACATAGATACAGAAGGAAAAGAAAATCCAATGTATACATAATTCAAGTTCCTGAAGAAGAAACAAAAAATTAAAAATATAATTTAAAACCATTCCAAGAATTAGAGTGGCCTTACATCTATATATTGAAAAGAAATATCATGATCCAAGAAAAAAAAAATAACAGGATGATAAATTTCAAGGTAACTCCTAGTTTGATCATTTAATTGCAAGACTAAAGAATGACTTATTGGCATCAAGGCAGAAATATCAAGTCATCCATTGGAGGGAGAAATCAGGCTATTTCAAGATCTGGAAATAGTCAGACAAAAGACAAAATTCTGAGCAATAGGAAGTGTCTTGAATTTTTTATAACCAGGGAATTTATTCTTCATGTTTAAGGACAATAGGTGGAGATTCTCAAGCATGTAAGAACTCAAGAACTACAGAACTCAATACTCCTGCATGAAAACCAAGGGACAAATCAAAATAAAGAACTGAGGATTGAAGAAGTCAGGTTACAAAGATTAGCAGAAGACATTAAATATAGACCTAAGGTTGAACAACTATGTGAATTATAGTTTCAAAATTGCATACTATAAACATTAACAATTCAAAATTATTAACTAACAAAACTCAGAGTGGGAGAGTGGGAGGATGGGGCGAAAGAAACTGAGTTCAATTTCTTGCCTGTCAGCTGAATTCAAGTGATACTATCTAAAGTTGAAACACACAGCTAAGAAAAAAAAAATTAACCCAATTTAACTTTAGAAAGATCTTTTAGAATTAATAATCCTTGTTGTGAAGATTCATTTATCTAAACATCAGTAGTAACTTGTTTCACCTCAGTTTTTTAAATTAAAATAATAAAGATTACAATTAAAATTTTTGTTAAAAAAACCTCAGAGTAATCTTATCTGTGTCTCAATTTCCACCATCCATCCATTTTCTATTTCAATTTATATATGTGCATATACAGATGTCTAAAATGATCAAATGTATACAATGATTATTTCTGGATAATAACAACTTTTTGTTGATCTTTTCCTTGTATTTTTCCATTTTGTCCTAGTTTGTAAATAACAAATTATTATATTTCACAAAAACAACAAAGTATTTTTAAGAGGCATATAGTCGAATTGGTACTTATTTTAGTAAAGATGAAAACTGCTGTTTTTCACTGACAAACTAAGGGTCCAATTCTCAACTCTTTAAGGCTCGGTTTATTAAAAGTCTTTCAGCTAAAAGAAGATTATTAGTTACTTCCTGACACATCGCTGACCCAAGACTCTTCACCAAATGCGCTAGAATACTCACACTGGATAGCCTCCATGCGTTTGCCTGTAGGCAACCACTGCCCCTACCCATCAAATCAGACTTCTGTCTGGAGGCTGGTAGGGGAGAGGAGCACAGGAAGGAGGGGAGAAGTGGAACTGCACAGAACCCCAGGGCATTTACAGCCATTCCTTCTATTCCTCTAAACTACACTAGAGAAGAGAACAAAGTGACTTGGCACCACATGCTTCCAACTCCCCTGAAGAGGCGGTCTAGTTCTCTGACATCTTTTGATTTCAATATTTTAGCCAATATTCCTGAAATCCTCTAGCTGTTTGTGGATTAAGAGTCTTCTATCCCCACAGGCTTTGAGCTATCTCGGCATGAAACAGCCATCCCCATGCTATTGTTTTCTCTGACAGTGTTGCTGTGCTCATGAGTCGTAACTTTCCTTCCGATTTCCTTTTTCCCTTTGGCTCTGGTACCAAGCCAAATGGATCTAAATGGCACTGAGTAAGATGTAGTCTAGATCAGTTTAAAGGATAGAATCTTAAGTCTTAAGGATAGAATCTTAGAGTTGAGGAGAAATCTCCTTACAAAATCTCCTAGGTAACTGAGGGTCCAGAAACACTGGCCTAGTTGTAACATTGGCCTAGTTGTAAAACTGGGAACTTTCTGCCCTACGTTTGTCACAATGGAAGTGAATCTTTCTCAGAACTGAATTGCTACCATTTCCCCCTAAAAAGCACCAGAGCTCCTTGGAGAAAAGGCTGATTCCAGGGCTGGGGTAGGGAGAGTACTTTCTGTTGAAATAGAAAGGAGGGAAGTGCTCAAAGAATGGCAAAATCATATCCAAAGAAGGCAGGAGCCAGCTTGAAGGGACTCCCACTGGCCAATTCTGGGTTAATTTGAGCATCAAAATAAAAAATAAGACAAACGGATTAAAAACTTGGCTGCTTCAACTATATTCTCAGGGTCTGATTCTCACCCTCCCTCCCCACTTTCAACTCTCTCTCCTTTATTTCCTGCCCTTTAAGCTCTACGCATGGAAGCAACCTGCTCCCGGTTTTTTCTCTGCTTCTGGAGGCTGCACATGCTCTACACTGGAGGAAAAGAGTCCAAGTTTTAGTTTTAGGCTTTGGGGGGACCATAGAGAAAGCAGTCTCTTAACTGAGTGAGGTTCTGTGGCACTGAAACTAACCTGACATGGTCTAATGGGATTGTTTATTAAGTTTGAAAGACAAAATTTCTATCTTTGTAGGTACAACAACTGAATATCAGAAACTTCACATAGCTCAACAGCACGGTCCATCTGAGCTCACAGAAGTTTTACATCAAACTCCTTAGTGCCAAACCTAAAGCTATTTCAAATTGGTTCCCTGTTTTATCCTCTGTGCCTTTTATTTCCTTGGAGGCCTAATGAGGAAAGGTGACTGATGAAGGGGTAGAACACGAGCCTCCCTGATGACGCAGTTTAATGCCATCTGCATCTCACATCCATCCCCTCCATCAGAAGTACTGTCCTAGGGTGAAGAGAGTGCTGGACCAGGAAACCACAGACTAGAATCTAGTCCTGCCTTTCTCATCACCTCGCTGAGGAAAGTTGGAGGAGCTGAAATTTCTCGCAGCCTCTCTTCCTTCATTTGCAAAACAGAGGTTGAATCAAGACTAAGTTATGTCTGATGTCCCTTCCAGTACTAATATTTTGCAGCTCTTTTTTTTATAAGACTTGGGGTGGGCTGGGGCGGGGGGAACAACGTGAAAATAAGTACCATATTTATACATGTACTGGTGTGCTGTATAGAAGGGCACATCCATCAATCAAATAGAGAACGAAGATTAAAGGGAAAAAATTTACTTTATTAGCTGAAACCGGTGGTTTGGTCAAGCTAGAAATAAACGTCTAGATTCCATATTACTTAATATGTTTTATTAATCCATAATATGTCGTTTTATGTGATTTAGCAAGAAAAATATACTTTAGTTGATTTTTTTAAAGCTCTTTTTTTCTTTCTTTTATAAATTGTATGAAAGTTGTTTTAGGTGATTATGAGGACTAATCGTTTGTTCACGAATGTGTGGACTTCAAATCATGAGTCTCTTTTGAGAATCTGTAAGAAAACGTTTTAAAAGCTTCAGCTCTCTGCTACCCAATTATAACAATGCTAAATTTAGTCAGATTTCGGTTTGTCCTTATCTAGACAATGATGATAATCTCTAATTTGGACTTTCCAATATAAGCATTGTTATGAAATCGTCTGTAGTCTAAGATTGCTTAGAAAAGGCAAAAATAACCTTAATTCTTGCAAATCTGTACAACAACATGCGGCATAAAAAGAAGAAAAGGCTCACTGCATAACAACTCAGTAGAACAGTGAATCTCCTCAAAGCGTCCTTCCATGGAGTTACCCAGCCCGAGAAACAACTCTACTTTGTTCAAGAACACTGTTTAAAACAACTGCAACCCCAAGTAAAAATTTTATAAGCAATTCCGGTACAGGCCACACAAGGAACAGAGAAAGTAAGATATTAATATTTAACAGATAAATATAGGTCACATTTACACCATCAAATAATTAGATCATTTGGCTATATTAGGTTTACTTAATCACCTTTATCATTTATTATAGAGGTCCTCCTTATAGCAAAAACTCTAGCCCAAAGTCATAAACTTCACTCTGCAACACCCAAGGAAGCCAATGAGCTCTGGTCTAATGACCAAGTTATTCTTCTTGTCAAGAATGCTCTATGCACATACACCCATGTGCATAAACATTCCCTATGTAGCCAAAGATTTTATTATCAATTTCTGAGACATCATCTTCCATTTTCTCACCTAAAATAAAATTACTTCCCTTTCCATACTCAATCAATAATATATTTTAATGTCTTTTCTCCTCCTGTATCTTATGCTACATCCAAATCTTCATTAAATAATTTGGCCCTTTCTGCCATCAGAGCATGAACACTAACTTATTTAAAAACCAAGGTATGCGGCATGAAGTTGAGAGCTACCCATTAATATTTCAAGCAGTTGCAGAAAGAATTTCTGTTATGAAAGATGAACTAGACAGCTAGTTAAACATGAAGTCAACATGATGAGGCATCCTTATGTTCCTGTTGGACAGAATTGCTTTGGTAAGTCTTCTTTTCTGTTTTTTTCCTCCCAGGCACAATAGAATTGTCAAGCAGAAGTGTTGTCTTTTATTCTTTCTAAATTTCCATTTCTCTCTCCTCTTTTTCTTTGTACTTGATATCATCACAAGTATAGGTCCATTAGGTGACTTTCAAGACTGGATCCCAGTCAATGAAAGGGTCTCTAATAACTGCTTTGAACATTTAGCAGCCTAACATTTACTATTCTTTCAAACGTCCTTCTTTTCTAGAATACTTCTTCTGTTTATGAGGCTTTAAAATTCTATAGCTTTTAGGCCATGCTCCTTATTATGGCCACTTGATTTGAATAAGTAAAAAATAAACCCAAATTTGCTAACACCTAAAAATAACATTAAAAAGTGTTCTAATGCCTAGCTGTACGCACTAAATAAAGTAGTATGAATAGGACTATCATTCTTGGTCTTCCACAATCCAGCAGATTCTTTGGAGGCTATTTCAATAGGACAATAGCCACTAGTTTAGGATACAGTTCTAAATGCATCCAAATATAACCTCATTCATTCATTCACTGCATATTTACTGTGCTTCAACTATGGTGACAGGTACTAGGCTAAGTGCTGCAGGTACAACAGTGAGCCACACAGAAACAGGCCATTGCTCTCCCTGAACTAGAGTCTGTGTGGGAGAGTGACACTAACCAAATAATTGCACTTTTGAATGCATACTTAGAGATAGGTGTGGTTAAGAAAGGGAGTCCATGAGAAGTTATTATAAGGAATTTGACTTAGTTTGCGGTCAAGGAAAGCTTTCCTGAAAAAGTGATATTTAAGTAGAAATCTAAAGGATGACTAGTTGTTAATAGGCAGAAGAATTGGTGAGATGGGAATGGGGGGAAAGAAGAGAGGAGGATTCTTCAAAACTGAAGCAAAGCATGCAAAAAGGTCCTATGAGAAGAGGCACATTAGTTTCCTGTTGCTGCTGTAATATAGCACAAATTTAGTGGCTTAAAATAGCACAGATTTATTATCTTACAGTTCTGGAAGTAAGAAGTCCAAGATGGGTCTTATGGAACTAAAATCAAGGGGAGAGTCTGTTCCTTCGCCATTTCCAGCTCCTAGAGGCACCTGCATTCCTTGGCTTGTGGCCCCTTCCTCCATCTTCAAAGCCAGCAGTAGCCAGTCCAATATTTTTCATGATGCTATCTCTTTGACTCTCTCTTTTCTGTTTCTCTTTTTCACTTAGGAAACTTGGACCATTCAGATAATCCAGAATAATCTCCTTATTTTGAAGTCCTTAATTTAATCACATCTGCCAAGTTCCCTTTTCCATATAAGGTAACGTATTCACAGGTTCCAGGAATTAGGACTGTGGACATCTCTGGGGAGCCATTATTATACCTACCATCAGAGAGATCCTGTTTCATTTAAAAACTGAAAGAAGGTCAGGGTAGGTAGATGCAGAAAGTGAAGAGAAAAGTAGTATTGGATGAGGCTGGGGGGAAAGGGTGCGGTAAGGACCACACTTACATAACATAAACCATGTCAGGGTTTTGATCTTTATTCTAAGAACACTGAGAAGGTATAGAAGTGGTGAGAGGTTATATTTGATATTTTAAAATACCCCTCTGGCTACTGGGTAGAAAATATATTTTAAAATAGCAGAGGTTCACGAAAAAGATGATGGCAGAGCAAGAGAAGATATTCAGATGATTAAGATTATTACTCAGAATACTGAAGTCATTTCAGGCTTTCACGTTGTAACTGGGTGATTCTATGACTTTGGTTAAATACCTGCCTGGTAGTTCAACCAGGAAGATTAAATGTTACAATGTACAACATGCCATTTATACAGGAACAGTACCAGGCATGATAAACAGTCTTTGTATTATTATACTGCTTCTATTATTAATTACTGTGTATAACTCTATGCTAGTAAATTAGAAAACTTAAGTAATATGGATAATTGTATGGAAAAATAAAAATGATTATACCTAAATACATTTCTATCTTAAGGAGAAATATAAAATGTAATTCAAGAAGTAGAAAACCTGGGTAGATTAAGAACGCTTGTGAACAGTGAGTCAGGAAAGATGATCAGAAAATGAAGTAATGCAGGCGCAGGATCCAAATCATGTCGGGCCTTGAAGGCCATCCTAAGGATTCTGGCTTTTACCGTAAGTAAAATGAGAAACGTTTTCAGAGTTTTGAGGAGAGGAATGCCATGGTCTAACTTTGGCATTCAAACCGGTTGATATTTTGAAGATAGATCGTAGGGGGTAAGCATGGAGGAAGAGAATGCAGCAATAACTCAGAAGACAGTGACTGTGGTTTAGGCTAGGGCAGTAACAGTGAACTGGTGGGGAGTGGCTGGATCTTTGCTATGTTTTGAAGGTTTTCTGATGGATGTGAGAGAAAGAGAGTTGTTAAGGATGACTCCCAGGTGTGGGGCCTGAGTAACCAGAAGGCTGCAGTCGCCGTCAATGGAGACAGAGAGACGGGCTGACTTTGGGAGGTCAGTATCTCAGTTAGGAACATGACAGGGAATTCTACTGGACCTTCCAATGGAGTTGTCAGGTAAGCAGTTGAAAATGAGTTTGGAGCTTGGGGGAGAAGTCTAGGCTGGAGATATAAAGTAAGGAGTCATTGTCAATTCAACAACATTTAAAGCTTCTGAGGCTAGACGAGATCCCAAGGGAGAATGTAGACTAAGCAAAGCTACAAGGACTAGTCCTGAGACACTCAAGTAGTAAAAAGTGGGAAAGAAGATTAAGAATCAGCAAAGAAGGCTGAAATGGAGCAGTTAGTGAGGTAAGGGGAAAACCAAAAAGAATGTGGTGCCCTGGAAGGCCTACCTTTTCCTTCTCTAACATCTATTCATCTTTCAGATCTTGGTCAAGTGATATTTTATTCCCCAGACTTGGTTAGGCGTCTCTCCTAAGTGCCTCCACAGCATCCTGCTCTTCTATTCTTCCTAACTTTTGTCACATTATATTATAACTACCTGTACTTCCTCATCTCCTCTTCTAAGCTGTAACCTTCTTGAGAAGAGAAAGCAAGTTTCTCTCACTTACAGAGTACTCCCAGATTAGCAAAGTGCTTAACACACAAGAACTGCTGAATACAAGTGGTTGAACTGAATTAGTAGAATCAGTACTTATCTTCTGGTTACAGATATGTAACTAGTGCGACAGGAAGGTCTGTTATGATTCTCCACACCACTAGTACCACACACACATTTATTCTGCTTATTTGTCTATGTGACCATTTGGAAATTTTCAGCATTAACTACTTGGTGTGTCTCATGGTTCTGATTCAGGTAGAGGGGGAAGAAGAAGGAAACCAGTGTTTATATGTACATACCAAGCATGCCTTTCATATGTGAGCTCACTTAAGCAGTTAACACTTCTCACAAATTTGGGAAGAAAAGAATAATTAGCTCCATTTTACAAGAGGAAACCAACGTTAGTTTAGAAATGCTAATCAGCTTGTCTAAGGTCACCCAATAGGTAAGAGCCAGGATTTAAATATCTGTAAAGCCCTTGTTTATATATCTACCATATATCTACATCTACATTTTATACAATATAGATATAGGTATACAAACTTGCATACAGATATAGAAATATATATAAGCATATATACATATAGTACGTAGTATATATAATATAGTATACGTATATAGCAAAATAGAATGGCTATTTTAAACATGCAATTATAAAAATATGTTACTTACCGGGAAGTAGAGAAGCAGAGACCCAAAAAGGATTGTTTCCAACAGGATAAGGCCCGATGCCCTGATGCTCTAAAAACAACAACAAATATAAAAATGTCAATGTAAATTGACATTTCTAGGCATGGAAGAATTTAAGCTCTTGTGACAATGCCTCAAGCAGAACAACATTCTTTGGTGGGGGGAAATAACCAGAAATTGGCTTATATTTCAGACCGGTGGACTTAACTGAAACATGCAATAAGACTGACTATAAAGGTGGTGGTAGACTTAATGATATTGCCAGTGGCTTCTCAGAATTTTGTTGTCTAAAATTTGAATCACTGAACTGAGAACACTATTTAGAAGATCCTTCCAATCTAAGAAATTCACAGACACAGAAAGTCTTGCCTGTATTGCTGAAACATCAGCCACAAATGCATTTCTTTTTTTTTTCAAAAAGGATATTCTTTTAATTTGATTTTTTAATTGAAGTATAGGTGATTTACAATATTGTTAGTTTCAGGTGTACAGCAAAGTGATTCAGTTACATATATTTTCAGATTTTCCATTACAGGTTATTACAAGATAGTAACTATAGTTCCCTGTGTCACACAGTAAATCCTTGCTGCTTATCTATTTTATGTATAGTAGTATGTACCTGTTAACTCCATACTCCTAATTTATCTCTCCCCCTCCTCCCTTTCACCCTTTGGTAACCATAAGTTTGTTTTCTATCTGTGAGTTTGTTTTGTATATAGATTCATTTGTATTATTTTTTAGATTCCACATATAAGTAATATCATATATTTGTCTTTCTATGACTTATGCCACTTAGTATGATATTCTCTAGGTCCATCCATGTTGCTGCAAATGGCAACATTTCAATCTTTTTTATGGTCGAGTAATATTCCATTGTATATATACTACATCTTCTTAAACCAATTGTCTGTTGATGGGCACTTGGGTTGTTTCCATGTCTTGGCTATTGTAAATAGCGCTCCTATAAACATTGGGGTACATATATCTTTTTGAATTAGTTTCTTTTCTGGATACATGTCCAGAAGTGGGATTGCTGGATCATGTGGTAGCTCTATTTTTAGTTTAAGGAACCTCGATACTGTTTTCCGTAGTGGCTGCATCAATTTATATTCCCACCAACAGTGTAGGAAGATTCCCTTTTCTCCATACCCTCTCCAGCATTTGTTCCTTGTAGACTTTCTGATGATGGCCATTCTGACTAGTGTGAGGTGAGACTTCCACAAATGCATTTCTGAATGCTATCCCTAAGCCATTTCACAAATACCTGAGCAATGGTTTCAGTGGATAAAACAAAAATACGTACAAGGTCTTAGCAAATCAGTGGTACATCTCGTACCATGTCAAAACATCGTTCCCAAAACTCAGTAACAGAGCTTCACTATTTAAATAACATAAATCACATTTAAAAACAGAGGTATCTCACTTTATGAAATGCCTAAATTATTAACTCAAAATTCAAAATAATAAGTTGATTTTCAAATAAGTTTCCTGATTATTTAAAGTTTGCTAAGCATAAATATATTCAATAATCTTAAGATATTTTGTTAGACTCAAAATAGTATTCTCTTCCCAAAGCAAAATGCTTAGAGCTGTGACAAGAAATGAAAGACCAAACTATCAATTTTATTTAGAATAATAAATTTTGCTTTGATGAGTTCAAATATCAATATAGAGTAAACATATCGGTTAAGAATACAAACACAAAAACAGGTCGTTCTAGAACACCTGTGTTTTCACTCAATGCAACGTAAAATGTATACAAAAATTACACCTGATGTAAATATGATATCTTAACAGGGAAATACTTTTAAGTAGTTCAATTAATTTTGCAACCACAAAAAGGCAGTGAAATGCTAAACCACAAGTCCATTACATTAAAAACAAAAAAAGTGTCAGATAACTGGACAGTCAGGGAAAATTCTAATTCCTCTTGAAAACACTGGGAGGACACAGAGGAATACTTTGTGTAATGCCTCAAAACAACTCAGGGTCTTCATTAATCTAAGAATTTGGGAACAGAGAAACAAGTTTAGTCAGTGAACAGACTTGATTATTCGAGTGGCTTCTCCCTTTTGGTCATTATTTTAGCTAGCAGATGCTCTTAGTGAAAAGAAAACTTCTATCAGCAAGACTTTAAATGGGTTTTGGCTGGCAGAATTTCCAACATGGCAAATTACATTCATACCTAATTATGAATACTCCATAGTTTAGTTTTTAAACTTTCTCCAAAATGACACTAATTTAGAGTGGGTCCAAAATATAATGCAAGACTGCTTATAAAAAAAAGTCTATGCAATATTGTTTGAAAACAAGGGATATAAAAAGAAGCTGCAAGGCTTAATGGAAAAGACAGACTTTGCAGTTAACGTCATCTCAGTTTGAATTATGAAACAACCACTTTAGTTAGGTGACCTTGAACTTCAATGGCCTCACCTGTAAAATGGGTATCCTCATCTTTGCCTTACTAAACCTGACATCTTTGATAAAATATAAAGTATATAAAAATGGTTGGCATCTTGCCTGATATGTAATAAGTAGGTATGCATTCCTTAAGGTAGAAAACAGCAGCAGGATCATGAATTTGAAAACCACAGAGGTATATGTAAGTAGCTGTGAACAATTTTTTAAAGTTTGGGGTCCAAAATGACCCCAGAGGAGCAAAAGCCTGGTGGTAGGGAACACAGAAGTTCTTTGTTTTGGGCCACTGGGCTCTTAGCTATGTTACAACCATCACTACCACATAAAAACAGTTGTAGTGGTACATGCTGTTACATATTCTCAGAGCAAATAATCTGTCTCCTTTTCATTTGGACATGCTGAACTCTTAATACCTCACTGCCTTCCTCCTGGTTGAATAGAGGAGCCCCATGATTTCAAATTATAAACTGGAGCTCTGACAAATGGTTCCATAACCAAATGTAAGCCCTGTTCAAAATTTGTGCATTTTCTTTCAAAATATGCTTGGGCTGAGTTGGCTCATGGCCTCACAGAATGAGCAGGTACCTAATAGGTGGGACTTCAGGGACAAAGAAGAAATCTCATGCTCTCTAAAACATTTCCACATTGTCTTATTGGTACTGGAAGTTCTTTTAACTGGAACAAAGCGTTCTATTTTGTACTTGGTGCTAACAATTAATATACGTGTTGTAAGTAATACACTGACTTACGTTCAAAGTGAAGGACAGGAATCCTTTCCTTAAGGTCTAAGTGATAGGATGAGAAAGTAGAGAGGAGGGATTGAAAAATAAAAATGGACGAAAAGATAATGCACAAAATAATAGAGACCAAGAAAAAAATTTCATCTCCTTCACAGTTTTGCCTGAGATAGAAATGGTGGTATGGAACTCTTTTTAACCAGAGCTGCAAACTGGCAAACCCTTGAAAAACTTTCTTGAAAAATGATCAACAATACAAAGTATGGTACTATTTATATAAAACACATACACACAAAGCAACACCATATGTTTTCTGTGTGTGTGTGTGTGTCTGTATGTATGTGTGTATATATATATATACACACACACACACACACACACATATATATATATATATATATATATATATATAAAATATCAAATCCAGGTCTGGAGGATATATACCAAACTGATAACAATGTATTTTATTTCCTGGAGAAGTAGATTTGAGGATAGATCAACTTATCTGGAAATACTTTACTTTCTTTGGAGATGTAGTCATATACTGCTGTGTAACATACATTTTAATAATTAAATAAATAAAATTAAAGAAAAATCATCTAAGATGTGTCAACTCAACTATTAGAAAATTCCACCATTAGGTATCACAATATGCAAAGAATTCTAAACAAAGCCCTTCCTAACTAATATCTACTTAATAAATTTTATTCAGTACTGACAACATGCATAAAATCATCAATGTATGTATGACACTTATAGGTGAATATAAACCTGGGGGAGCTACTGACCCTAATTCTCTGGCTTAGACTCATACAGCCTAATAAATATCATTCCAGAGTTTACAAAAGACGAGAGCAGATTCTACTCAAGAGGAGAGCAGATTCTACTCAAGAGGAGAGCAGATTCTACCTCACTCCACTCCATCCCGCTTTCCCCGGTTCTTAAACTTTCAGAACTGACTTACGAGGTAATTACAGCAGCCACATAACAAACCTGTAGACAAAAGAGAAGGGCTAATCTTACTACACCAATTTTATAAAGTTATGTCAAAGTCAGCATCTAAATTCCATAATCTCCAGATGTAAAGTACAGAGGCATAAGATGAAGCACAGCTTGTCACAGAATTTGCCTAGGATTTGCCTAGGATGGAAGCACCTAAAGGAAGCTAACTTACTGGAAGTAATAAGATGATAAGAACGCTAAAGTCTGAACTTCTAAACATAATTAAAATAGTTTGTCATTATTTCCTTGATCCTATAGGGACTAACTACTTCATTTATATTTTTTAAACATTTTTCACCACTGGGGAAATTAATGTATATTTTGCTAAAACAGTATAGCTATTTTTGAACACAGCTGGTATCTTCAGCCTTGCAGCAATTAAAGTTTCTTTCTATTACAAAAGGAACCTCTGAGCCTGAAGACATTTTTATACAGCTGGCTCTCAGCATGTACGATGAATATATACGAAAGCAAGAGAATCAGATTCTGAAAAGAGTGAACTAGCATAGGTTTGGATGACAAACCAGGACTCTGTAACTCTACAGCATTTACTAAAAGAATGTGCCGTTCTGGCAGAACATTCTCATGAGCTGCACTTTTTCTTTTAATTCTTCTATTTCTGTAGAGAAAACCATGGACAGAGAGATTACAAATGAAACCCGACAACCACCTGATGAAATAATTACACAACAATATATTGGAGGCAAGATGTCCTGAAAAGAATCCTGACATTGAGAGGTAAGAGGATACTATTTTCAATAATTTTATTTACAATTATATAAAGGGATGAGAATAGACTCATCCAGTTTGACAGACTACATGAAATCAGTTTGTCTAGAGATGATCTGTGATGACACACTGAGAAACCAATCAGATTTAGAAAAATGTGTCAAGGAACAATTGCTCAAAATGTGGTTAGTTAAAAATCAATAACAGGTTTTCAGAAGAATTCTCAGCAGTAAAAAAGGTATAAAAAAGCAGAATATGGTCAGGATAGAGATTCCCAAAGTGAAGTATAAATAACTCAGAGGATTATAAATTCGTGGAATGAACACATGGGCTTTATATGCAGACAGTTCAGAATCTCAGCATTGGCGGCTCACTAGCAGTGTGACCCTGGGCAAGGTGCCTGACCTTCTGAGCTTCACTTTCTTCATTTATAAAATGGGTGTAATAATGCCCACCAGGAAGTGCTGCTGTAAAGATTAGTAATCATGCTGCCCGGCACAGAGCAGGCTCTCAGTCAATGGACGTGGACAATCTTTCATGGGCAGAAAGATGAGGTGGTGTCAACATATCTAACTAAGCTCACTCAGCCAACGAGTAACAGAACAAGGTCCCATCATCCACCGCTGCTGGTCCCAAGTCAGGGCGATTTCCTCTGTACATCCAATCTGTCCCTCAGTCACCTTCTTACCCAAAGGAACAGAAATGAATGTAATACTACAATAAAAAAATATGTAGCATTATTAATTTAAAAATAAACTACAACTAAGGAATTTGGTTCAGATATTAGTTTTTAAAGTTGCTAGTCAATTTAGGGCTTCCCTGGTGGCGTAGTGGTTAAGAATCCGCCTGCCAATGCAGGGGACACGGGTTCAAGCCCTGGTCCGGGAAAATCCCACATGCCGCGGAGCAACAAAGCCCGTGCACCACAACTACTGAAGCCCGCGCGCCTAAAGCCCGTACTCTGCAACAAGAGAAGCCACCGCAATGAGAAGCCCGCGCACTGCAACAAAGAGCAGCCTCCGCAAGCCGTAACTAGAGAAAGCCCGCGCGGGCAACGAAGA
The DNA here is from genome assembly GCF_963455315.2 of Globicephala melas. Lineage (NCBI taxonomy): Eukaryota > Metazoa > Chordata > Mammalia > Artiodactyla > Delphinidae > Globicephala > Globicephala melas. The sequence goes on from NC_083315.2 coordinate 10,427,920, forward strand.
CCCAACTCAGCCAAAAATAAATAAAATAAAATAATTAATTAATTAATAATAAAAAAAAGGTTGCTAGTCGATTTAAAATTCCTGACAGTTTTATGTAAAACACTGAAACAAATTGTCACATGGCCTTAATTAGGAATTCTTCTAAATCTCTAAGACTTCATAAGAAAGCTCATTTTTGTATGACATGGTAATTTGCAATGGTGTTGTTTAAGACCTTTTAGAAAAATAAGTTTATCCAAAAATAAAATTCAGAGTAACGTATACATAGTTTCATATTCTTTAAAACAGTACAGCACACTAAGAAAAAAGTCAATGATATTTTATATATGTGAAATAAAAAACAACCAGTCATTCATTGTTGGTTATGGTTCACCATGCATTGCTGGGCAGAAACGTCTCCTGGTTGCTTTGCAGGATTTCGTGAGATGCTTGCCTTGTTCCCCCTTTGCTTTGTTTCAGATGATGTGGACACCTAGAAGTGTCTCATCTTTTAGGAGTTCAGTGCCTGATTTTATAACTCAAAGTGGTTGACTCTCACTGCTGTTGCAGAGATGCAGAATAACTAGAATGCATGAGAAGGAACATTTTGGATCACCTTTACTCAGCCAGGGTCACCTGTCTGTGCTTATGACCAAAGCAACTTAAATGCCAAAGCACTTCCTATTAGACTTTGTCATTCCCACACTCGGCTTCCCCAGCAAGATGCCACTGGAATGCATTCCCAAAATGCAGACGATTATGTCCTGATTTGTCCTCATTTTTCCCACAGCTTCTTTACAAAAATAGCTGCTACTTCTCTATAATCTATTTGCAACCTCCTATTCCCTTTTTTTTCAATACTAATAAATAGAGTAATTCATACTCTATTCATGGAGATGACTTCTCTTAAGTGTCAAAAAAGCACACCGAAGTGAATGGTACAGACTAAGATATTACAAAAAGAATCTTGCCTTGAGAAGGGTTACTTAAGTAAAGTGGCATGAAATTATTGAAACAGAATATGTCATTTGCTTATTCTATTATTGATTAAAACCTATTGAGAGGGCTTCCCTGGCGGCGCAGTGGTTGAGAGCCTGCCTGCCGATGCAGGGGACGTGGGTTCGTGCCCCGGTCTGGGAAGATCCCACATGCCGCGGAGCTGCTGGGCCTGTGAGCCATGGCCGCTGAGCCTGCGCATCTGGAGCCTGCGCTCCGCAACGGGAGAGGCCACAATAGTGAGAGGCACGCGTACCACAAAAAAAAAAAAAAAAAAAAAGCTATTGAGAGTAATGGATATATTTTCAAATAAAAAGTAGATCACTGAAAAAACAAATTCCCCCTCAGGAAAATGGAATGGAATGATAATAATTAAAACATAAAGTATTAAGTACTTTAAAATTTGATATTAATGAGACAAAACACTTTGCTTACTTTTTCAAAAATCAATCTTAGTTACACTGAGGTAAACTCAAATATCATCTAGTCTGACACCAATCATTTTTTTAAACTTAAGTATATTTTATACCCAGAGAAATTCAAGAGATGACATTTTTTGCTCAGTTTCACCTGATTGCTAAGTAGCAACAAATCTAAGCAATCTTTCTTCATCATTTGAACTTTCTAATCTCAGAAGTTTTTTTTCATTTGGTATGTTGAACACTGTGATCTGTAAGGTGACTACTTTAAAATACTACTGCTCACACATAGGCAATAGGGCCCATTAGATGTTAGCTGGACAACATCAACTCTCCTCAGGCTTCTTAAGTGGGGGAGAAAATGTGAGAACAGAAACAGAATTGTTTAGAACTGTTAAGCTTGTCTTTAACACATTGTCTGTCTTCTATAGCATGTTTGGAAGTGCATGGAATGACTAGACAGAGTGTAAAATGAAGAGATATTTCATACTGTGTCTGATATTTGGAGATAGTCTAACAAAAAGTTCCATTCGGATAAGACATTTACAAATGTACAAAGAAATATGATGAGCATTTTGGTGGATAAACAAATAGATGATTTAATGAGGTGTAAGAGATGTCCCCTACTTGCAAGAAGAGTAAGCGGTTCAGAAATTTAAAATAGCAGTATTATATCTGACAGGCAAAAACAAAGGTAGACTATAAAGGGTTGTGGGAGAATGACTGCTACTTAGATGCAAAGATGATGGAAACAGGAATTCGAAATTCTATCTCTAAAATAGTATAAATACTTCTAGATTAGATGGAGTAAATTGGATTCTGATTTTTGTCAAACTTTGGTGCATTAAGAAGATCTGTTAAATGGGTATTATGAAATTCAGTTCACATGGAGTGTATCACTCTTAAACTTGTTTAGCAAAAGACAAAGTGGAAAAAATGGGAGTCATATTAATTAACATCCTGTTTACATTGTGACTATCAATTCTAACCATTTGTTTCACTAAATTCTGCTACTGCAGTTAGTCTTAATGTTTATTAGCAAGTCATAACATATTTGCAATTAATTATCTTGATATTTTAAAGTTTTATATTTTATATTATGAACATGGTTCAGGAAAGATTTTCAAATAATAAATTCGTGTTTTAATTAGAAATAGATGCTCTTTAATATAGAATACAAAAAGGTCACACTAACTGAGGGTTATTTTAATTAGTCTTCTCTCTTCTCTTTGTTGGATCCTACTTAGTTATTCTTTGCTCTAAAATATATTATACAAATGCATTTGAATCAGACTATCAAATCAAAAAGATACAAGAGAAATAATTAAGTACAAGCCGAAATTTGACAGTAGAGAATCACTGAAAAGTTAAAACAATGTTATAAAACCAAAATTTAGAAAAAAGTTTTACAATGTAATAGATTTTTTTTTTTTTTTTTTTGCGGTACGCGGGCCTGTCACTGTTGTGGCCTCTCCTGTTGCGGAGCACAGGCTCCGGACGCACAGGCCCAGCGGCCATGGCTCACGGGCCCAGCCGCTCCGCAACATGTGGGATCCTCCCGGACCGGGGCACGAACCCGCGTCCCCTGCATCGGCAGGCAGACCCTCAACCACTGCGCCACCAGGGAAGCCCTGTAATAGATTTTTTAAAAAGCAATTGTGTTTAACCTCATTGAAAGATGAACTATTACTAAAGTAGTTTTCTATAAATAATATTTGAAGCTTTTTAAAGTAATGACTCCAAATCTGTATCTTCAGCCTAAGCCTCCTTCTGGAGCCCCAGCGCCATATTTTCAGTTGGCTATAAAACAGTTCTACCTGAATGACCCACAGGCACCTCAAACTCAAGATTTCAAAAACTAAATTTTTCCATTTTGCAATCTGCTTTTCTCTTCATGTTTCCCATCCTGGTTAATGGTAATCAATTGCCTATTTTGTAGTCAAACTATCTAAAATCTACATCTATAGGCTAGAAATAAAAGTGGATTTTATGAAATATTCCTAGTTTTACTTTTGGTATTTTCCAGAACCCCCTCCAAATTTTGTTGACCAACTGTTTCCCTGAGTAAATGAGTGAGAAGGTAATGCGTGCTGATGCACATTCAAGTGGAGAGAAAATCCTTCACTTTTAATCCATGGGCTCCTCTTCAACTTAGAGGATAAGTTAAACGGTCAAAATCTTAATAAGAGGAGGTAGGAGGGAGAAGGAGAGAGGAGGGACATAGAAGAAACTGTCAACGTACGATCAATTCTTGGACGTGGTGGGGGGGGGGCACAGACACCTGCCTCTGTATTCACTCTTGTCTTCATCTCCATTACTTCAATCAATTCTGTCATCTCATCCAGGCCTGCCCTCTTCAAGTTAGGCATACATTTCAAAGGAATTCCCTTATTTCTCCTAATCCCCAACTTCTAATTTCTTCCATGCCTCAATTTTACCCACCTTCTTTAAATAAAAGGGATACAATAAATGCCAATTAGGGTGTTAGTGATTCATAGTAGTTTAATGGTTGCTCCTCCAGGTAGGACTTGGAAGACAAAGTAGACGGCCAACCCTTAAAACCTAAAGGCAAAGACCTTGAACTCTGAAAGTTAAGAGCAAGGCTATCAGCACAGTGGGCCTCCTGGTGCCCCCAAACCTCACTGTCTATGACAGTTTCCTCAGAGACTGTTCCTATATGGAAGCAAACCAAGGTATCTACATTCAATCAGAAACTGGAATGCAGAGGCTCCTTTTAGGAATAAGAGGGACCCCATCATCCTCATCTTCTGTTGAAGATTTTTTAAAGAAGAAATTCATATTTCAAAAAAGTCTTTTCTTCCCAGTTGCGCATTTAAATTCCATTGAGTCAGTCTATCTAACCATAACTACACACATCTGTGCCTCAGAAAATCCCCTAAGCCTTTGTTGACGACAAGCTAAGCGAGTAGGTTTGCTTCCCTTTATTCTTTCTGTCTTTGTAGCAGAAGTTTGTATAATAAGGAAGGTGCCTCTGAAATCCAGCTTTCATCATGTGACAGGTTTCACGACATGCTGTGCAGGTGTGATTTCAAGGTCCAGAAGAGCGGCTTCCTTCCGCCCCCAGGAACATACTCCACTTACTATGGTTTTCTCTTTGTTTCTTTTTTGACCACATCTTTAAGACCATAAAGGAAGTATAAATGCATAAATTCTGGGAATGAAAAAGCCAACTCTGGGGAAAGGGAGTAAACCCACAACCACTGTACTGGGTAAAACAGAGACCTGAAATTGTACCTAGTATTGCTAATTTGCTCATTCAGTGCCATTTTCCCCAAAGACACCTCTGACTTTAACAAAATGTTGATAATAAAAGTGGTAATAAGTAACAACAGTGACAACATTACATAACAAATGATGACAGTCGAATTTTTGTGCCAGCCATTATCCTAGGCACTTTATATTAATTAATCCTCACAAAAACATTTAACCCTCATGACAAATAGTAGGTACTATTATTATCCCCACTTTATAAATGAGGAGGCTGAGGTTTAAAGAGGATAAAAAACTTGCCCAGGGAAATCGACAGAACTGACATTATATAATGGTATCACTCAACCTTGCCCCTATCACTTTCAAAATCCAACTTTTAAAGCTGTCATTTAAAATAGCATTGGATAGCAGCTCCTGAAGCAACCTTTACTAACCTCCACTGAAATATAAAGACACATATGAAATGGAAAATCACAGCCCTGCTGTGAACAGGAAATTCAAAGCAGAAATACAAATTGAAATAAAAATGAGAAAAAAGTACTCACTCTCACAAGTAACTGGGAAATGTAAATTTAAAATATATCATTTTTAATCCATTAGATTCAAAAAGTTAAAAACATTGATAACATCCATTACTGGTTAGAATGCTAGAAAATGGACACTTTCATGCTGATAGAAATATAAAATGATGAAGCCTTTGATTAATCAGTTTTGAAGTATCTATCAAAATTTTAGATACTTCACATCAACTCACATCAACTTGGCTCACATCAACTCATTCCTCAGGTCTTACTTTCACTGACTTTTCACACAATATAGGGTTTTTTTAAGTGTCTTCACAGTAACACACCAGGCGGTAGACACAGGAGTTTCATAGAACTACCCAAACTGGGTAAGTTTCCATGTTCTATGCTCATCACACAGAGTGCCTCCATGAGTGGAACACTTATCACAACTGAAATTAATGTGGAAAGCAACATTCATGAGCATCACTTCCTAACAGAGAACATCTATAGTGGTGAGGAAGGAATTCTTCTTAAGTAGGCAAATGATAAGGACGCCTGATGGCAACCGTGGGATTTTACATTATTCTGGAATTTCTGTTAAATACAATGAGCTATAAAGACTGGAAATGAGACAATGAGACAACACTGTGATCTGGCAGGAAGTTGCCCCAAGGAAGTAATCTGAATCATACACAAGATTTAGTTATAAGAATGTTTCAAATACAAAAACGGGCAGAAGACCTAAATAGACATTTCTCCAAAGAATATATACAGATTGCCAACAAACACATGAAAGGATGCTCAACGTCACTAATCATTAGAGAAATGCAAATCAAAACTACAATGAGGTATCACCTCACACCGGTCAGAATGGCCATCTTTAAAAAATCTACAAACAATAAATGCTGGAGAGGGTGCGGAGAAAAGGGAACCCTCTTGCACTGTTGGTGGGAATGTAAATTGATACAGCCACTATGGAGAACAGTATGGAGGTTCCTTCAAAAACTACAAATAGAACTACCATATGACCCAGCAATCCCACTACTGGGCATATACCCTGAGAAAACCATTATTCAAAGAGTCATGTACCAGAATTTTCATTGCAGCTCTATTTACAATAGCCAGGACATGGAAGCAACCTAAGTGTCCATCGACAGATGAATGGATAAAGATATGGCACATATATACAATGGAATATTAGCCATAAAAAGAAACGAAATTGAGTTATTTGTAGTGAGGTGGATGGAACTAGAGTCTATCATACAGAGTGAAGTAAGTCAGAAAGAGAAAAACAAATACCAAATGCTAACACATATATATGGACTCTAAAAGGAAAAAAGGTTCCGATGAACCTAGGGGCAGGACAGGAATAAAGACGCAGATGTAGAGAATGGCCTTGAGGACACGGGGAGGGGGAAGGGTAATCTGGGACGAAGTGAGAGAGTGGCATGGACATATATACACTACCAAATGTAAAACAGATAGCTAGTGGGAAGCAGCCGCATAGCACAGGGAGATCAGCTCGGTGCTTTGTGACCACCTAGAGGGGTGGGACAGGGAGGGTGGGAGGGAGGGAGATGCAAGAGGGAGGGGATATAGGGTTATATGTATACATATAGCTGATTCACTTTGTTATACAGCAGAAACTAACATAATATTGTAAAGCAAGTATACTCCAATAAAGATGTTTAAAAAAACTGTAAAAAAAGAAAAAAAAAAAAGAATGTTTCACACATAGTATTATTTATATCGGGACAAAATTAGGGGCAAGCCACATCCCAAAAACTTGACAAATGGTAAAATGAATTATAATACACTCTATAGTATAATAATATTATGTCATAAAATTCAAGGTTTGCGGGCATATTTAATGACAAAAGAGTATAAGATTATAATTTATATATATGAAAATAATTTTCTACTAAATGTTTAGAAAACTAAATTGCGGACTTATAGGTAATTTTTACATTATTACTTAAAATTTTCAGTCTTTTCCAAACTCTGTAAAATATATTGCTTTTACAATACAGAACAGTTTAAAACTCTAATCTCACAGAAAGGTTGAAAAGATTAAAATTATAAAAAGATACCTTCTAAAATTGTTAAAATTAAAGAGACTGACAATACCAAATGTGGAGCGGATTTAGAGCAAGGGGAATTTCCATACATTGCTAATGGGAATATAAAATGGGAATATAAAATACAACAACAACCACTTTGGAAAATGGTTTGGCAGCATCTTATGAAAGTTAAAAACACATCTGCCCTATGACCAAGCAATTCTAATCGTAGGTGAAAGAAAAACATTTGATTGCAAAAAAAACCTTGTATAAGAATGTTCACAGTGGCCACCGCCACCGTGCACGTGGGAGCCGTGACTGATAACGAAGTCATACGGAAGCGTCTCCTCATTGATGGAGATGGCACTGGAGATGATGGGAAAATTAATCTGCTAGCGAAAAGTTTCATTAAGTGGCACAACTCTGGATCCCAGGAAGAGGGATACAGCCAGTACCAACGTATGCTGAGCACACTGTCCCAATGTGAATTTTCAATGGGCAAAAGTTTGCTGGTATATGATATGAATCTCAGAGAAATGGAAAATTATGAAAAAATTTACAAAGAAATAGAAGGTAGCATTGCTGGAGCACATGAAAAAATCGCTGAGTGCAAAAAGCAAATTCTTCAAGCAAAATGAATGCAAAAAGATAGCCAAGAATATGACGCATTGGCAAAAGTGATTCTGTGTCATCCAGACAGGCATGAGACATTAAAGGAACTCCAGGCTCTGGGAAAGGAATTAGAGCATCTTTCACATATTAAATGAAGTATTGAAGATAAGCTGGAATTGAGAAGGAAACAGTTTCACGTTCTTCTTAGCACCATCCATGAACTTCAACAAACACTGGAAAACGATAAAAAGCTCTCAGAGGTAGAAGCAGCTCAAGAAACAAGAATGGAAACCAATCCTAAACCACAGACCAACTAATCACTCACCATTCCCAAGAATACTGAAGTAGCAACATGATCTTAGTGTGTTCAGAATTTGTTGTGCTCTTGAGATATTTAAAGTTTGGGCAATGAACTACTTTGCCTTTAAATATTAATGCAAAGTTCATTCATATTTCTTCACATAAAGGAAGATGACTTCATTATATATTTGTTTATATTGAAATGCCTTTTTTATACTTAAAAGTAGGAAGCAACATCCAAAAATGTTTAATAAAATGCTTTCAAGTCGAAAAACAAAAAAGAATGTTCACAGCAACTTGATTTATAATAATCAAAAAGGAGAACAACACAAATATCCATCCAACAGGAAAATGAATAAACAAATTATAATAATATTCTTACAATGAAATACCACTCAGAAATAGAAGGGGAAAAGTGGTGATTCACACAGTCAATATGAATCTCAAAGATTATACAGTATATATTAAAGAAGCCAGATACAAAAGAGAACACACTGCATAATTCCACTTATATGGAGTTCTAGAACAGACAAAACTAATCTACAGTGATAGAACTCTGAGAGGGAGGTGTGGGGATTGACTGGGAAAGGGCAAGAGACAACTCTCTGGGGAGAATGGAAACTTCTACATCTTGAAAAAGGCATAGATTACATGGGTGTATGCATTTGTCAAACACACTGCACTGTACAATTAATATTCATGCGTTTCACTCTATGTAAATTGTACCTTTATAAAAATAAATAAATAACAAAGGATTTGAAACTCACACTAAGGTGGCTAAAGATAAAAATCAACAGACCTTTTATTACTCCTCAAATCTCATGAAATTGGTGCCACCAATTTGCAAGACCTAATCACACAAAGGGTAAACTCACAAAGAAAGCAATAGTATATAACTTTCTGGTACTTCTACCATTTGTACCTTCAATTTGTATATTCTATTAATTTACATTTAAGCCAATGACATTTCCATACTTCCCATTCATTTACTTCTATCGGATCACTTTGCAAAGATGGAAGAGAGCCCTACAAGAAAGGGAGCAAGAAATTGACAGGAAGCTCAGAGTTCTCTACCCACACTCCAAGAAACAGGAATATCACACATAGGGTGGTAATTAAATATGTAAACTGTTAAGGAGAAGTGGTACATACATGCAATGGAATATTACTCAGCCATAAAAAAGAATGAAATGATGCCATTTGCAGCAACATGGATGGACCTAGAGATTATCACACTAAGTGAAGTAAGTCAGACAGAGAAAGACAAATGGCATGTGGAATCTAAAAAATGATACAAATGAACTTATTTACAAAACAGAAATAGACTCACAACATAGAAAACAAACTTATGGTTACCACAGGGGAAAGACGGGGGAGGATAAACTAGGAGGTTGGGATTCACATACACGCTACTATATATAATAAAATAGATAATCAACAAGGACCTACTGAATAGCACAGGGAACTATACTCAATACTCTGTAATAACCTATATTGGAAAAGAATCTGAAAAAGAATAGATATATGTATAACTATATCACTTTGCTGTACATCCAAAACTAACACAACATAGTAAATCAACTATATTCCAATATAAAATAAAAATTTTTTAAATACGTAAGCTCTGAAGTCTTTATGATCTTTATGATCTGAGTTTTGCTTACTGGCTCTGTGTCTTTGGGTAAACTTTATTAGTATTAGTTTATTCTATTTATTCTATTATTATTCTAATAAATAATATTTTATTATTTATTCTATTCAATACAATCTATTAAAAATTCAAGTTAAATTCAATTCTTCAAGAATACACTATTTACAGGAAAAGGTACCATAACTATATAAAACATATATGCCTGCTAATTTCTCATTGAACACAAAAAATTATTTTGAAAATAGTGTCTAGAAATCTACTGCTAAGTTCTGATTCTGTTCTTCTTAGGTATAAACAATTTTGGCATTCAATGAGTTCCTGAATTCATTTCTGATATGAGTAAGTTTTTGCTAATATATTTCAATTACGTTTAAATTTGAAATAACATTTTGTATGGCCTCTCAAAAATCACTTTTTTTCTGGCCTCAGAAAATGCCTTTTTCCAAAAGGGCACCATAAACAAACAGAGCAACAGAAACCCCATTTGCTATTATTAAAACTGACAGAAGATTTTGTTGTATTATCTCCCCTATTTTATCTACCAACTTAAAATATCACTACAAATATGAAAAAGTTGTTTATTTGTCTTATAAGAACAAAATGTATCTATTTGCTGGTAAACATACAGATCAATTCACATGAGAATCTGTTCATATTACCTACTTGTTTACAAGTGGTTTTGGCAGACACATTTTTATAGTAACCCAATATAAGAAGAAAACAGGCTAGAATATCGATAACAACATTGTATTACAACCATCAAACTTGCTAAGAGACTAGAACTTAATGAGTCTAACCACTAAAAAAAGACAATTCATGTGATGTGATAGAGGTGCAAATTATCACTACAATAGCAGTCATACTACAATATACAAATGTATCAAAAAACATATACACCTTAAATTTATACAATGTTGTATGTCAAATCTATTTCAATTAAAAAATAGGCTAGGGCTTCCCTGGTGGCACAGTGGTTGAGAGTCCGCCTGCCGATGCAGGGGATACGGGTTCGTGCCCCGGTCCAGGGAGATCCCACGTGCCGCAGAGCAGCTAGGCCCATGAGCCATGGCTGCTGAGCCTGCGCGTCCGGAGCCTGTGCTCCGCAACAGGAGAGGCCACAGCAGTGAGAGGCCCGCGTACCACAAAAAATAAATAAAAATAAAAAATAGGCTAGAACTTGAGCTCGTCAATTACAAGACAATTACATACAGTGTTTTTGCTTTACATCATTAAAATGACCATATTCACATGTCTAGTCATGAATATGAATGGACTACATGCCAGATAAAATTTTTAAAATTCTGAAATATATATATGGAAATCCATGAGAACATCCACAGTGTATGTTCTCAAGAAAATAAAATATAGTCATTAAAACAGAGTTGACCCATTACTGCTAAATCAGTTCAAAAACTGTCTAAACTATAACCAAACTCTCCTGTTTCTCAACGTCTGCTTTTGGAAGGCAAGCAAACTCTCACCATATGCCTGTGGTCTGAAAGCACATATCATGAAGGCTGTTCTCAAAGACTTGGAAAATTTACAAAGATTTTGTGACTTCCAGACTCACAGAGAGCTGTAAATAGACAGAACTTATTTTAAGGCATTTCAACATCAGTTCTCCTGATACCAGCAGAATAAATAAATCAGAGCAAATGGACATCAAAATAATTAGATTACTTTCCCTTCCTGTATCTTAAAATATAAATCCCTCAGGTGATTCAAGTTTTGGATAAAGACTTAGAACAAGCGTTTTCTTATCTAAATTATTCCTCAGTGGTACACAGTAAGTCTGCCCCTCTTCTTCACATCCTTTCTCTGGAATACCTACTTCATTCCCACAGCATCAGTGAATACCCCATCGAGGTAACTCAAATCTATCTCTAGCTCTGACCTCTCTTCTGAGCACCACTCCAGGATTCTCCAGCTAGGGTTCATGGATGACTTAATCTCAGCATGTTCAAAACCAAACTCACCTTTGTCCATCCAAACCTATTCCTTCAAAATACCCTCTCTTTGTTAATGGCTTCAAAAAGCACGCAGAAAATCACATTACAATCTTGAGAGTCATCCTAGACTCTTCTTTCTCTCTTTCACCACTGCCAATACCATTTCTTTTTTTTTTAACATCTTAATTGGAGTAAAATTGCTTTACAATGGTGTGTTAGTTTCTGCTATATAACAAAGTGAATAAGCTATACATATACATATATCCCCATACCTCCTCTCTCTTGTGTCTTCCTCCCACCCTCCCTATCCCACCCATCTAGGTGGTCACAAAACACCAAGCTGATCTCCTAAGTGTCGATGGACAATTAGGTTGCTTCCATGTCCTGGCTATTGTAAGTAGTGCTGCAATGAACACTGTGGTACATGACGCTTTTTAAATTATGGTTTTCTCAGGATATATGCCCAGCACTGTAATTACCGGGTCATATGGTAGTTCTATTTTTAGTTTTTTAAGGAACCTCCATACTGTTCTCCATAGTGGCTGTATCAATTTACATTCTCACCAACAGTGCAAGAGGGTTCCCTTTTCTCCACACCCTCTCCAGCATTTATTGCTTGTAGAGTTTTTGAAGATGGACATTCTGACCATCTGTGTGAGGTGATACCTCATTGTAGTTTTTTTTTTTTTTTCCTCATTGTAGTTTTGATTTGCATTTCTCTAATGATTAGAGATGTTGAGCATCCTTTCATGCATTTGTTAGCAATCTGTATATATTCTTTGGAGAAATGTCTACTTAGGTCTTCTGCCCATTTTTGGATTGGGTTATTTGTTCTTTTGATATTGAACTGCATGAACTGCTTGTAAATTATGGAGATTAATCCTTTGTCAGTTACTTCATTTTCAAATATTTTCTCCCATTCTGAGGGTTGTCTTTTCATCTTGTTTATGGTTTCCTTTGCTGTGCTAATAAAGCTTTTAAGTTTCATTACGTCCCATTTGTTTATTTTTGTTTTTATTTCCATTTCTCTAGGATGTGGGTCAAAAAGGATTTTGCTGTGATTTATGTCATAGAGTGTTCTGCCTATGTTTTCATCTAAAAGTATTATATAGTGTCCGGCCTTACATTTAGGTCTTTAATCCATTTTGAGTTTATTTTTGAGTATGGTGTAAGGGAGTGTTCTAATATCATTCTGTTACATGTAGTTGTCCAGTTTTCCCAGCACCACTTATTGAAGAGGCTGTCTTTGCTCCACTGTATATTCTTGCCTGCTTTATCAAAGATAAGGTGACCATACGAGCGTGGGTCTATCTCTGGGCTTTCTATCCTGTTCCATTGATCTATACTTATGTTTTTGTGCCAGTACCATACTATCTTGATTACTGTAGCTCTGTAGTATAGTCTGAAGTCAGGGAGCCTGATTCCTCCAGCTACGTTTTTCTTTCTCAAGATTACTTTGGCTATTTGGGGTTTTTTGTGTTTCTATACAAATTGTGAAATTTTTTGTTCTAGTTCTGTGAAAAATGTCATTGGTAGTTTGATAGGGATTGCAATGAATCTGTAGATAGCTCTGGGTAGTAGAGTCATTTTCACAATGTTGATTCTTCCAAGCCAAGAACATGGTATATCTCTCCATTTGTTTGTATAATTTTTAATTTCTTTCATCAGAGTCTTATAGTTTTCCGCATACAGGTCTTTTGTTTCCCTAGGTAGGTTTATTCCTAGATATTTTATTCTTTTGGTTGCAATGGTAAATGGGAGTGTTCCCTTAATTTCTCTTTCAGACTTTTTCATCATTAGTGTATAGGAATGCAAGAGATTTCTGCGCATTGATGGTGTATCCTGCTACTTTACCAAATTCATTGATTAGCTCTAGTAGTTTTCTGCTGGCATCTTTATGATTCTCTATGTATAGTATCATGTCACCTGCAAACAGTAACAGCTTTACTTCTTTTCCGATTTGGATTCCTTTTATTTCTTTTTCTTCTCTGATTGCTGTGGCTAAAACTTCCAAAACTATGTTAAATAACTGTCATGAGTGGACAACCTTGCCGTGTTCCTGATCTTAGAGGAAATGGTTTCAGTTTTTCACCACTGAGAATTATGTTGGCTGTGGGTTTGTCATATATGGCCTTTATTATGTTGAGGTAAGTTCCCTCTATGCCTACTTTCTGGAGGGTTTTTATCATAAATGGGTGTTGAATTTTGTCGAAAGCTTTCTCTGCATCTATTGAGATGATCAGATGGTTTTTCTCCTTCAATTTGTTAATATGGTTTATCACATTGATTGATTTGCGTATACTGAAGAATCCTTTCATTCCTGGGATAAACCCCACTTGATCATGGTGTATGATCCTACTATTGTGCTGTTGGATTCTGTTTGCTAGTATTTTGTTGAGGATTTTTGCATCAATGTTCATCAGTGTTATTTGCCTGTAGTTTTTTTCTTTGTGACATCTTTGTCTGGTTTTGGTATCAGAGTGATGGTGGCCTCGTTTGGGAGCCTATGGTCTGCAACGGGAGAGGCCACAACAGTGAGAGGCCCACGTACCACAAAAAAAAAAAAAAAAAAAAAAGAAGAGCGGGGGAGCTTCAAGATGGCGGAAGACTAAGACGTGCAGATCACCTTCCTCCCAAAAATTACATCAGAAATAGATCTACATGTGGAACAACTCCTATAGAACACCTACTGAATGCTGGCAGAAGACCTCAGACCTCCCAAAAGGCAAAAAACTCCCCACGTACCTGGGTAGGGTAAAAGAAGAAAGAAAAAACAGAGACAAAGAATAGGGATGGAACCTGCACCAGTGGGAGGGAGCTGTGAAGGAGGAAAGGTTTCCACACACTAGGAAGCCCCTTCACGGGTGGAGACTGCAGGTGGCAGAGCGGGAAGCTTCGGAGCCACAGAGAAGAGTGCAGCAACAGGGGTGCAGAGGGCAAAGTGGAGAGATTCCCGCACAGAGGATTAGGGCCGACCGGCACTCACCAGCCCAAGAGGCTGCTCTGCTCACCTGCTGGGACGGGTCGGGGCTAGGAACTGAGGCTCGGGCTTCAGTCGGATGCCAGGGAGAGGACTGGGGTTGGTGGCATGAACATAGCCTGAAGGCGCTAGTGCGCCACAGCTAGCCGGGAGGTAGTCCGGGAAAAGGTCTGGAGCTGCCGAAGAGGCAAGAGACTTTTTCTTCCCTCTTTGTTTCCTGGTGCGCAAGGAGAGGAGATTAAGAGTGCTGCTTAAAGGAGCTTCAGAGACGGGCATGAGCTGTGGCTATCAGCGCGGACCCCAGAGACAGGCATGAGACACTAAGTAATACACTTGGTGGCTGCTGCAGCCACCAATAAGCCTGTGTGCAAGCACAGGTCACTATCCACAACTCTCTCGCGGGAACCTGTGCAGCCCGCCAGTGCCAGTGTCCCATGATCCAGGGACAACTTCCCCGGTAGAACGCACAGCGCGCCTCAGGTTGGTGCAAAGTCACGGTGGCCTCTGCTGCCACAAGCTCATCCCGCATCCATACCCCTCCCTCCCCATTGCCTGAGCGAGTCAGAGCCCCAGAATCAGCTGCTCCTTTAACCCCATCCTGTCTGAGCAAAGACCAGACATGCTCAGGCGACCTACATGCAGAGGCGGGTCCAAATCCAAAGCTGAACCCCGGGAGCTGTGCGAACAAAGAACAGAAAGGGAAATCTCTCCCAGCAGCCTCAGGAGCAGCGGACTAAATCTCCACAATCAACTTGATGTACCTGCATCTGTGGAATACCTGAATAGACAATGAATCATCCGAAATTGAGGAGGTGGACTTTGGGAGCAACGATATATGTACATATTTTTTCCCTTTTTCTCTTTTTGTGAGTGTGTATGTGTATGCTTCTGTGTGTGATTTTGTCTGTATAGCTTTGCTTTTACCATTTGTCCTAGGGTTCTCTCTGTCCTTTTTTTTTATTACTTAAAAACGTTTTTTTCTTAACAATTATTTTTTATTTTAATAACTTTATTTTATTTTACGTTATTTTATTTTATCTTCTTTCTTTCTTTTGTTTCTCTGTTTTATTCTGAGTCGTGTGGATGAAAGGCTCTTGGTGCTGCAGCCAGGAGTCAGTGCTGTGCTTCTGAGGTGGGAGAGCCAACTTCAGGACACTGGTCCACAAGAGACCTCCCAGCTCCACGTAATATCAAACGGTGAAAATCTCCCAGAGATATTCATCTCAACACCAACACCCAGCTTCACTCAACGACCAGCAAGCGACAGTGCAGGACACCCTATGCCAAACAACTAGTAAGACAGGAACACAACCCCATCCATTAGCAGAGAGGCTGCCTAAAATCATAATGAGGCCACAGACACCCCAAAACACACCACATGTGGACCTCCTCACCAGAAAGACAATACCCAGCCTCATTCACCAGAACACAGGCACTAGTCCCCTCCACCAGGAAGCCTACACAACCCACTGAACCAACCTTAGCCACTGGGGACAGACACCAAAAACAATGGAAACTATGAACCTGCAGCCTACAAAAAAGAGACCCCAAACACAGTAAGTGAAGCAAAATGAGAAGACAGAGAAACACACAGCAGATGAAGGAGCAAGGCAAAACCCCACCAGACCAGATAAATGAAGAGGAAATAGGCAGTCTACCTGAAAAAGAATTCAGAATAATGATGGTAAAGATGATCCAAAATCTTGGAAATAGAATGGAGAAAACACAAGAAATGTTTAATAAGGACCTAGAAGAACTAAAGAGCAAACAAAAAATGATGAACAACACAATAAATGAAATGTAAAAATCTCTAGAACGGATCAGTAGCATAATAACTGAGGCAGAAGAACGGATAAGTGACCTGGAAGATAAGATAGTGGAAATAACTACTGCAGAGCAGAAGAAAGAAAAAAGACTGAAAAGGATTGAGGACAGTCTCAGAGACCTCTGGGACAACATTAAACGCACCAACAATCAAATTATAGGGGTCCCAGAAGAAGAAGAGAAAAAGAAAGGGTCTGAGAAAATATTTGAAGAGATTATAGTTGAAAACTTACCTAATATGGGAAAGGAAATAGTTAATCAAGTCCAGGAAGCACAGAGAGTCCCATACAGGATAAATACAAGGAGAAACAGGCCAAGACACATATTAATCAAACTATCAAAAATTCAATACAAAGAACAAATATTAAAAGCATCAAGGGAAAAACAACAAGTAACACATAAGGGAATCCCCATAAGCTTAACAGCTGATCCTCCAGCAGAAACTCTGCAAGCCAAAAGGGAGTGGCAAGACATATTTAAAGTGATGAAAGAGAAAAACCTACAACCAAGATTACTCTACCCAGCAAGGATCTCATTAAGATTTGACGGAGGAATAAAAAGCTTTACAGACAAGCAAAAGCTAAGAGAATTCAGCACCACCAATCCAGCTTTACAACAAATGCTAAAGGAACATCTCTAGACAGAAAACACAAGAGAAGGAAAAGACCTACAATAATAAACCCAAAACAATTAAGAAAATGGTAATAGGAACACACATATCGATAATTACCTTAAATGTAAATGGATTAAATGCTCCAACCAAAAGACACAGACTGGCTGAATGCATACAAACATAAGACCTGTATATATGCTGTCTACAAGAGAGCCATTTCAGACCTAGGGACACATACACACTGAAAGTGAGGGGATAGAAAAAAACATTCCATGCAAATGGAAATCAAAAGAAAGCTGGAGTAGCAATTCTCGTATCAGACAAAATAGACTTTAAAACAGAGACTATTACAAGAGACAAAGAAGGACACTACAAAATGATCAAGAGAATCAATCCAAGAAGAATATATAACAATGGTAAATATTTATGCACCCAACATAGGAGCACGTCAATACATAAGGCAAATACTAACAGCCATAAAAGGGGAAATCGACAGTAACAATCAGACGGGGAATTTAACACCCCACTTTCACCAATGGACAGATCATCCAAAATGAAAATAAGGAAACACAAGCTTTAAATGATACATTAAACAAGATGGACTTAATTGATATTTATAAGACATTCCATCCAAAAACAACAGAATACACATTCTTCTCAATTGCTCATGGAACATTCTTCAGTATAGATCATATCTTGGGTAACAAATCAAGCCTTGGTAAATTTAAGAAAATTGAAATCATATCAAGTATCTTTTCTGACCACAACACTATGAGACTAGATATCAATAACAGGAAAAAGTCTGAAAGAAAAACAAACACATGGAGGCTAAACAACATACTACTTAATAACCAAGAGATCACTGAAAAAATCAAAGAGGAAATCAAAAAATACCTAAAAACAAATGACAATGAAAACAGAATGACCCAAAACCTATGGGATGCAGCAAAAGCAGTTCTAAGAGGGATGTTTATAGCTATACAATCCTACCTTAAGAAACAACTCAAATAAACAACCTAACCTTACACCTAAAGCAATTAGAGAAAGAACAGAAAACCCTCAAAGTTAGCAGAAGGAAAAAAATTATAAAGATCAGATCAGAAATAAATGAAAAAGAAATGAAGGAAACAAAAGCAAAGATCAGTAAAACTAAAAGCTGGTTCTTTGAGAAGATAAACCGTTAGCCAGACTTATCAAGAAAAAAAGGGAGAAGACTCAAATCAATAGAATTAGAAATGAAAAAGTAGAAGTAACAACTGACACTGCAGAAATACAAAGGATCATGAGAGATTACTACAAGCAACTATATGCCAATTAAATGGACAACCTGGAAGAAAAGGACAAATTCTTAGAAATGCACAACCTTCCAAGAATGAACCAGGAAGAAACAGAAAATATGAACAGACCAATTACAAGCACTGAAGTTGAAACTGTGAGTAAAAATCCTCCAACAAACAAAAGCCCAGCACCAGATGGCTTCACAGGTGAATTCTATCAAACATTTAGAGAAGAGCTAACACCTATCCTTCTCGAACTCTTCCAAAAAATAGCAGAGGAAGGAACACTCCCAAACTCATTCTACAAGGCCACCATCACCCTGATACCAAAACCAGACAAAGGTGTCAAAAAGAAAGAAAACTACAGGTCAATATCACTGATGAACATAGATGCAAAAATCCTCAACAAAACACTAGCAAACAGAATCCAACAGCACAATAAAAGGATCATACACCATGATCAAGTGAGGTTTATCCCAGGAATGCATGGATTCTTCAATATACACAAATCAATCAACGTGATACACCATATTAACTAACTGAAGAAGAAAAACCATATGGGCATCTCAATAGATGCAGAGAAAGCTTTCGACAAAATTCAACACCCATTTATGATAAAAACCCTCCAGAAAGTAGGCATAGAGGGAACTTATCTCAACATAATAAAGGCCATATATGACAAAACCACAGCCAACATCGTTCTCAGTGGTCAAAAACTGAAAGCATTTCCACTAAGATGAGGAACAAGACAAGGTTGCCCACTCTCACCACTATTATTCAACATAGTTTTGGAAGTTTTAGCCACAGCAATCAGATAAGACAAAGAAATAAAAGGAATCCAAATCAGAAAAGAAGAAGTAAAGCTGTCACTCTTTGCAGATGACATGATACTATACATAGAGAATCCTAAAGATGCTACCAGAAAACTACTAGAGCTAATCAATGAATTTGGTAAAGTAGCAGGATACAAAATTAATGCACAGAAATCTCTGGCATTCCTATACACTAATGATGAAAAATCTGAAAGTGAAATTAAGAAAACACTCCCACTTACCACTGCAACAAAAAGAATAAAATACCTAGGAATAAACCTACCTAAGGAGACAAAAGACCTGTATGCAGAAAATTAAAAAACACTGATGAAAGAAATTAAAGGTGATACAAATAGATGGAGCGATATACCATGTTCTTGGATTGGAAGAATCAACATTGTGAATATTACCCAAAGCATTCAATGCAATCCCTATCAAACTACCACTGGCATTTTTCACAGAACTAGAACAAAAAACTTCACAATTCGTATGGAAACACAAAAGACCCCAAATAGCCAAAGCAATCTTGAGAAAGAAAAACAGCTGGGGGAATCAGGCTCCCAGACTTGAGACTATACTACAAAGCTACAGTAATCAAGACAGTATGGTACTGGAACAAAAATACAGATCAATGGAACAGGATAGAAAGCCCAAAGATAAACCCACGGACATATGGGCAACTTATCTTTGATAAAGGAGGCAAGAATATAGAGTGGAGAAAAGACAGCCTCTTCAATAATTGGTGCTGGGAAAACTGGACAGGTACATGTAAAAGAATGAAATTAGAACACTCCCTAACACCATACTCAAAAGTAAACTCAAAATGGATTAAAGACCTAAATGTATTGCCAGATACTATAAAACTCTAAGAGGAAAACATAGGCAGAACACTCTATGACATAAATCACAGCAAGATCCTTTTTGACCCACCTCCTAGAGAAATGGAAATAAAAACAAAAATAAACAAATGGGACCTAATGATGTTTAAAAGCTTTTGCACAGCCAAGGAAACCATAAGCAAGACAAAAAGACGACCCTCAGAATGGGAGAAAATATTTGCAAATGAAGCAACTGACAAAGGATTAATCTCCAAAACATACAAGGAACTCATGCAGCTCAATATAAAAAAAACAACCCAATCCAAAAATGGGCAGAAGACCTAAATAGACATTTCTCCAAAGAAGATATACAGATTGGTAAGAAACGCATGAAAGAATGCTCAACATCATTAATCATTAGAGAAATGCAAATCAAAACTACAATGAGGGGCTTCCCTGGTGGCACAGTGGTTGGGAGTCTGCCTGCCGATGCGGGGGACGCGGGTTCGTGCCCCGGTCCGGGCGGATCCCACGTGCCGCGGAGCGGCTGGGCCCGTGGGCCATGGCCGCTGGGCCTGCGTGTCTGGAGTCTGTGCTCCGCAACGGGAGAGACCACGACAGTGAGAGGCCTGCGTTCCACAAAACAAACAAACAAACAAACAAAAAAAACTACAATGAGATATCATCTCACACCCGTCAGATGGCCATCATGAAAACAATCTACAAACAATAAATGCTGGAGAGGGTGGAGAGATAAGGCAACCCTCTTTCACTGTTGGTGGGAATGTAAATTGATACCACCACTATGGAGAACAGTATGGAGGTTCCTTAAAAAACTAAAAATAGAACTACCATATGACCAAGCAATCCCACTACTGGGCATATACCCTGAGAAAACCATAATTCATAAAGAACATACCACAATGTTCATTGCAGCTCTTTTTACAATAGCCAGGACATGGAAGTAACCTAAGTGTCCATCAACAGATGAATGGATAAAGAAGATGTGGCATATATATATATACAATGGAATATTATTCATTCATAAAAAGGAACGAAACTGAATTATTTGTAGTGAGGTGGATGGACCTAAAGACTGTCATACAGAGTGAAGTAAGTCAGAAAAAGAAAAACAAATACCGTATCCTAACACATATATATGGAATCTAAAAGAAAAAGAAAAAAAAATGATCAGATGAATCTAGGGGCAAGACGGGAATAAAGATGCAGACCTACTAGAGAATGGACTTGAGGATACGGAGAGGGGGAAGGGTAAGCTGGGACGAAGTGAGAGAGTCGCATGGACATATATACACTACCAAATGTAAAATAGGTAGGTAAAATAGGTAAGCAGCTGCATAGCACATGGAGATCAGCTCGGTGCTTTGTTACCAACTAGAGGGGTGGGATAGGGAGAGTGGGAGGGAGGCAGATGCAAGAGGGAAGAGATATGGGGACATATGTGTATGTACAACTGATTCACTTTGTTATAAAGTGGAAACTAACACCATTGTAAAGCAATTATACTCCAATAAGGATGGTAAAAGATTTTTTAAAAAAAGAAAAAAAAAAAGGACATACAGAACCCTAGGACAAATGGTAAAAGCAAAGCTATACAGACAGAATCACACAAAGAAGCATACACATACACACTCACAAAAAGAGGAAAAGGAAAAAAATATATATATATATCTATATATAAAAAAAAAGGGAGAGCAACCAAATCAATAAACAAATATACCAATGATAATTAACTCTAAATACTAAACTAAGATAAACATAAAACCAGAAACAAATTAGATGCAGAGAGCAAACCCCAAGTCTACAGTTGCTCCCAATGTCCACCGCCTCAATTTTGGGATGATTCATTGTGTATTCAGGTATTCCAGAGATGCAGGGCACATCAAGTTGATTGTGGAGCTTTAATCCACTGCTCCTGAGGCTGCTGGGAGAGATTACCCTTTCTCTTCTTTGTTCGCACAGATCCTGGTGTTCAGCTTTGGATTTGGATCCGCCTCTTCGTGTAGGTCCCCTTAGGGCATCTGTTTTTCGTCCAGACAGGACAGGGTTAAAGGAGTAGCTGATTAGGGGTCTCTGGCTCACTCAGGCCAGGGGAGGGAGGGGTACGGATGCGGGGCGAGCCTGCGGCGGCAGAGGCCGGCATGACGTTGCACCAGCCTGAGACGCGCCGTGCGTTCTCCCGGGGAAGTTGTCCCTGGATCACGGGACCCTGGCAGTGGCGGGCTGCACAGGCTCCCCGGAAGGGGGGTGTGGATACTGACCTGTGCTCGCATACAGGCTTCTTGGTGGCTGCAGCAGCAGCCTTAGCATCTCATGCCCGTCTCTGGGGTCCCCGCCGATAGCCACGGTTTGCGCCCGTCTCTGGAGCTCGTTTAGGCGGTGCTCTGAATCCTCTCTCCTCACGCACCCCGAAACAATGGTTTCTTGCCTCTTTGGCAGGTCCAGACTTTTTCCCAGACTCCCTCCTGGCTAGCTGCGGCACACCGGCCCCTTCAGGCTGTGTTCACGTAGCCAACCCCAGTCCTCTCCCTGGGATCCGACCGAAGCCCGAGCCTCAGCTCCCAGCTCCCACCGGTCCCTATTCTTTTGTCTCTGTTTTTCTTTCTTCTTATGCCTTACCCAGGTATGTGGGGAGTTTCTTGCCTTTTGGGAAGTCTGAGGTCTTCTGCCAGCATTCAGTAGGTGTTCTGTAGGAGTTGTTCCACATGCAGAGGTATTTTTGATGTATTTGTGGGGAGGAAGGTGATCTCCACGTCTTATTCCTCTGCCATCTTGAAGGTCTCTCTACCATTTCACTTCTACTTCCTTATTGTGCTTGGAAATCATTCCCTTTCTCCCACCCCTATGTCACTGTCCTAAGTCATGTTTGTCTTCATTTCTCCTGGAAACTAGTATAACAGATCCCTGACTGGTCTCTAAACTTGCAGTCTCATACATTCTAGGTTATCTTCCACATTCAGCCAGAGATTTCTAATAAAATACGAATGCAACCATACCATTTCCTTTTTTAAATCCTTGGGATAGCTTGCTATAAATAAATCCAAATTCCTTATCTCAGCATTTAAAGCTCTTCATGTTCTAGCCTCTTCCAACCTTTCCAGCTTCATTTCAAACATTCTAGAGACCACATGCTGTGTTCCACTGTGCTCTTTTAAATCCCAAGAACTTTGCAGGTTTTGTCTTTTTACCTAGAAAATTCCTACTCATCTTTCAAAGCAGTTCAAATATCGCCTTTTCTAGAAAGACATTCCCGATGTTTCTTTCCATTTAGAATCAAGTGTTACTTCCTCTGTATACCCACTCTTATTTACTTTTCTGCTTATTATTACTGTGTTTATATCTACCTTTTTCATCAGCTACCTGAAGCTGATAGAAAATATCACAGAAGGTATAGAGTACATTCCTCTATGTACATTCCTCTAGAAAGAAAGGCTTTGTGCTCCATTTCAAGCTTAAATTCTAGCTATACTATATAGTTTTCCCCCAAATAGTTAACAATACCAAGCTGCCACATAGCTAGATGAAGAAGGTGTATAATTTTTAGAATGCTTGTTTAGATATGGAGAAGTTGAGCCTCTTCCTCAAGAAGCCTAATGATCTGGAGGTTTCCAGTAGTGGACCAGAAGCATGTACCCCATGACTAATGTTCTCTAGTGAACTCTACATCAAGATTATGCTGATTTGAAATTCAATAATATTATGGATGTAGTTCTCAAATTTCCTTCTAGAGAAGAAAGAAAGAATGAACTTTGGAGACTAAAATCAAATAGTGACATTATTCCCCGATGGTGTTTTGGGGTTTTTTTCCATTCTTTCATTCAAAACACACACACACACACACACACACACACACACACAGTTCATGATGTCATGGAGTATTCAATTTTTTTTAGGAAAAACATATTCAATACATACAGACTGAAGTAGAGGTAGCTGCTCTAAAGCTGTGGTTCTCAAAGGGGGTAACTTTGCTCCTCAGGAGGTATTTGACAATGTCTGGAGATGTTTTTAATTGTTACAAGTTGCATACAGGGGGTAGAGGTCAGGAATGCTACTTACAATGCACAGAACAGCTCCCCACGACACAGAATTCTCTAGTCCAGAATGTGAATAGCAACAAGGTTGGGAAACACTGTTCCATAGGAAGACTACTCAGGACTGCAAAAGGATACAGAAAAGAAATCTGACAAAGAGTGAGAGCTTGGGAGATGCTTTCTTGAGAGTGATGGACGCTTGAGATCTGAAAGCCTGGGAGGAGAAAAAGGAGCTGAGTAGGTGGGTGGTGATGGAGGGAGAAAAGTGATAGTGTTCCAAGTAGAGGACCCACAGGTGCTAAGTCCCTGGGGTGCGCGTCTCATCACGTGACAGAAGGGTTTGGCTGAAGTGCCAAAAGGAGAGAGAAGTAAATGTTGAAGTTGTAAAGACAGCCAATGTCAATCATGCCAGTACTTACAAGTATGGTTTAGGAATTTGTTCTCTATCCTACAGCAGTAAAAGACCATCGAAGGGTTTCTAAGGAAAGAGACTGCTTATACAAAGATTAAACTGAATTTAGAAAAGATCTCTCTGGCTGCAGGGTAGAGCAGATCTTGAAGGAGAAGTTGGATGAGTGCAGGAGGACAGTATAACCATCCGGGGAAGAGATGATCGTATCTTGGACCAGGATAGTGGCAGCAGAGATGGAGACAAGCGAATCCACGTGAGGTGCAGCTTGACAGGAATTTGTGATGGGCTGGAGGGCGAGGGGGAGTGAAGTGTCAAGGGTGATGCTGGTGGCAGGAGAGGGAGTGGATTAGGTTTCGCAGAGGAAGAGCCGGAGCTGGTTTTAAACATTACTGATGTATAGAGACACAAGCAGGAATACCAGTCAGGGAGCTGGGACTCTGGGTCCGGAGTGCAGAGGAAATGTCTGGGTCCGAAGTGCAGAGGAAATGTCTGAGGTTGTTCAGGAAGAGATAATAGGGAAAGAGAGGGTGAACTAATAACAGGGAAGACAGGGGGTTATGAACTCCAGCTGCCTCTGCTATTTACATGCGATTCTCATCTGCTGTCTGTTCCTGTCACATGTGCCTCAAGCAGTCGTGTCTTTCAGCTTATTGCCCATATTTATCCCACTGGTGAGCCACTAGTGTTTGCCTTCTGCATTGCTGGTTCATTTGTTGTTGTGCCCAACTGCTCATTCACTTTCAGGCAAGCATTTCTCTGTTTGCTTATTTGTGTTGAAGGGAAAAGAAAAAAAAAACCTCAACCTCCTTTGTAGTTTGTATAGCATTTATGGTCTCTCTTAGTCCCTTCATGCTGCTAACAACCAGAGTAGACTAATCAACGGCTTTCCTCCATATTTGATTTCTCTTAGAATCGGCCTTCACATTTGTGCCCTCTCTACATTCACAGACATTTAAAAATAAATTTTGGCTATTTCATGGTCTGGGGTAAACAGCCCAGAAATTTCATTTCACCAAGTGAATCTGGAACAGTTCAAATGGCCCTCTCTCTCTCCACCATGCTCCATTGTCTCTGAAAGTCACTGCCCTCCAGAATACATCTCCCCTTGGTTTTATTTCTCCCTGGTCCATGAAAGCCAAAAAGAGAGATTAACTATGGTTTGTAAAGGTTATGTTGTCTATGTGATTGTGAGAGCACAAGATTAATAAAGAAAAGTCTCATGTCTCCCCCAGATGAGAAGTGTTTTTAGGGTTTACCTCCAGCCATAGAACAGGGTATGAAGGATGACTTTCAAGGTTTTAAGTCCATGGTTTTCAACCCTAGAGGTACCTTAGAAATACCTATGACAATTTAAAAAATTATACGTGCATATAGACCCCATTCTAAGAACTTATTCCTAAGATCTGAGAAGGGGTACGTTCATCCAAATTTTAAAAGGCTGCACAGGGGATTCTGAAACTGATAGCCTAATAGATTTAAGTGACACCCACCCAAGCCAAGCACGTGACACTTCATTGAAAAAGTAGTCACCCACCAGCAGTCAGTACCTAATAATAGTGTCTAAATAGGCTAGCCGGGGCCTAGCAGTCATGAGGAGGAGAATCGTGGAATGAATTCCGAAGCGGAAAGGGCAAACCCCAAGCCACAAGAGCCAGAAGCAGGAAAACTGGTTATCTGGGCATCGCCAGCACGTGCTTTTCTAACCACGAACTGAATCAGGTGTAGAGACACCTTGAAATAGAAGCAAGTAGCCAGGGCAGAGCAGCAGAACCTCGGCTTTAGTGAAGCGTCTGTGTGCACTAAGTGGAGGGGGTAGAGTTGAGTAAGAAGAAAAAGTTCTAGAAATAAAAGAGTGCAGAAGCTCAAAGGCAGAAGTTGAGTAAACAGTAAGTATGGATGGTAAGAGCTCCCATAATAATTATGAATTAAACTTCTACTGCCATAGGCCAATAAAGGTTATGGCCTTTTTTATTTGTTTTAAGCTTCTCTGTTATTATTATTCACCTTTCTTCCCTATCCTTCCTAGTTTTCACAAGGAAAATGAGGCCAAATGTTTTAGAAATGAGACTAGGAGTCCTACCTCTAATCTATTTTAAATTTGTATCCTAGAGCTAAGAATTGACTGCATTACTGAAATGTCAAAAATGATCCTATCTGAATATTACATTCTGAAATAGAAAATAACATATATCCGTAAGAGCCCTCAGCAGTATTATAAAACAGCATCATATTTAAATTTAGTAATATTTTATGGAGAAATAATAAAATAAACTGGCAAGTCATTAGAATGGGCAAACAAGCTTTAAAAACATTTCAATGTCTCAAAAATCCTGCATATTTCTAGGATCTGTGATAAATAAGAAATTGTCACTTTGCTAATTATAGCATTATAAAGATAACTTAAGTCTCACAGACTTTGCAAAGCAAGAGAAGGAAGAGAAAAAGGGTCGATGAGAATCCTACTTCTCCTCAACTTAAACTTTTTATCATGTCAACTCAGCTTTCTTCCAAATGAAACCAATGTCTCCCTGTCAGATGCATTTCCTAGGCACAGTTGGGAGGGTGCTATTACGGATAATTAAACGGGAAAATGGAAACCCATGCTTTTCTTCTACAAACATCAACTAGCAAGTCAATTAATGAAGTTGTTGTTTGAGAGGCCCTGTTTTCTCTCTTACTGGTTATGGCAAAGGAACCCAGCTCAAGGCACAGCCAAGAGTGTCTTTTCTTAAGACAGCCTAACCCTGTCTCTCAGCTGGGCTCATCTCTAAAAATCTCCAATGGAAAGAAAACTCCCTGTCGTGGTTGCCTGCCCCGTGGCTTAGAGCCCTGTGATTCTATCCAGGTGGACAGAGAAAGTCAAACGACAGAAAGTACTACAGACATAAATATGAGGAAGGGGAGGCAAATGAGCTCTGCAGGCCCCTCAAAGGATGGCTTGTGACCTCTAGTTTGAGGAACAAGGTTACAGGAAAGTCTAAGAGGCTTCCAACGTGTAGGAGACACACTACACTGCACTCCAGCCGAGCAAGATCCACCCTCGAATGTACTAACAAAGCTAAACTGAATATGAATTAGCAGTGGCCCAAGAGCTCATGGGCCAAATGAAATTTTGTTTTGGTAAAGTAAAAACTTTAATAAAATTGAACATTATGATCCAACGCAGCCAAGCCACGCTCCTCAAGCCCACAGAACCCAGAACCAAGCAAAGGACTTGGGCTCTTTGTAGCTATGTTTGAAAGGCAGATTGAGGCCTAGCTGCCCTGCCACCTTGCTCAACCATTCTGCCTGTGAAAGTTGTTTTGCAATTTTAAGTTCAGGATCTGAAGGGCCTGGTATATCACGAAGAGAACAGCAGGTCAAGAAACTAGCAAATGCTCCCAATCAGAATCATGTTTGTAGCTGACAGAAGTGACTGTATGGTGGAATTAAAGGATGCCAAGGTGACCTTTTAGCCAAAATATATCCAAACATCCTGACCTGTACCTGCAATCCCAGCACTGTGCATTCATTCATTTGGGTCTAGCCTTTTTAATGTTTAAGAGTTCCTTATGAGGACTTCCCTGGTGGCACAGTGGGTAAGAATCTGCCTGCCCCTGCAGGGGACACAGATTCAAGCCCTACTCTGGGAAGATCCCACATGCCGCAGAGCAACTAAACCCGTGCACCACAAGTATTGAGCCTGCACTCTAGAGCCTGCATGCCACAACTACTGAAGCCTGCACGCCTAGAGCCCGTGCTCCATAACAAGAGAAGCTACCGCAATGAGAAGCCCACACACCGCAACGAAGAGTAGCCCCCGCTCGCCGCAACTAGAGAAAGCCTGCATGCAGCAACGAAGACCCAATGCAGCCAAAAATAAATAATTAATTAATTTAAAAAAAAGAGCTCCTTATGAAAAGGCAAACACCCCTGGAATATATAGCACCAATAAGCAAGGCACTGAGAGATGGGAGAAGTGGGGATGGAAACTGGACCAGGCAGGTGCTGTATTTTAAGTGACAGCCAACTTTTTCAGTAAAGGGCCAGACAGTAAATATTTTAGGCTTTCCATGTCCATCACAACTACTCACTTCTGCCACTACAGTGTGAAATCAGCCAGAAACAACATGCAGATAAGCAAGTGTGGCTGTATTCCAATAAAACTTAATTTAGGGACACTGAAATGTGAATTCCATGTAATTTCCACGTGTCATGACACATTCCTCCTCTTCTGATTTTTTTCCCCAAACAGTCAGCAGGTCATAGTTTGCTGATCCCTGCTGGATTAGGAAATAAAACTCACAAAATAAATCTCCCTGACTTCAGTTCTAACTGGGATATATCAACTATAACTAGCTAATGAGCTCCTGAGACAGAAATGGGTCAAGATGCCACACAACTATAATATTCATGCTAAAGTCTTCTATTAATAAAATATGCCCTTTTCATTGAATTTGGAAGATGCTGTTCATTTAATTATGGATAAAGAACTCCTGACCTCAGGAGTATCTTTAGGCATTATTTTCTCCATTTGTGACTGAAGATGCTAATTACTGTTATTTCTTTCCCCTCAAATTAATTAATGGTCACACATATTAATGTTGTAAATGTACTAAGAAACTTGGAGAGTGATCATTTTGTAAGTACACTTAAGAAAAAACAAATGGACATAAAGCAAGATGCGACGTGCAAAGTATTTGTAGTTCCTTGAATGATAACCGTTCAGTTAACGTAACTACCTATGCTAATACTTCCTATCTTTTCAACTTTCTGTCTTTTCTTCCTTTCAAAAGAACTTTAGGGAAACGTCTGTGCTGTCCTCTTTGATCCGGGCTCTCAGCAGTCCTTTTATGTGCACTTGGACATCCCCCATCCTTCGCCTACAGTGGCTACTGCCAAACTTGCATAGTATTCTCAAATCTCTACCCCACTCTATTCAAGAACGCTCAGTAAATGACCTTATCCCAAATCTCAGACAGAAAGTTCAAGCTAGAATTTCTTCAACTTTGTTGCCTCAACCCCAAATTATTGATGTCTACTTCATCAGAATCACCATTTCTCTAGTCTCAGATACAATTAAGATCTTCTGTCCAAAGTCAGTATCTCCACCTGTACTCAGGATCCTCTTCCCTTCTGTTCTCATGGGACCCTGTTCCACATTTCTCTGTATTTTCAAACTTCTCTTCTCTCATTTCTCTAGCGGTTTATAAATATGTTCCCATCTTCTGAGATAAAACTCCCTCAACCCTGAGTCTCCTCTTTGGCCATTTAGTCTTAGCATCTTTCTACTTACCTTAGAGCCAAGCTTCTTGAAATAATGCTGTATATTTATATTCTCTACTTTTCTATGTCCAATCCATCTCTGAGGCCTCTACAATCTGACTTCTCAGAAACTGCTCAGGTAAAAGTTTTCAGTAACTTTATAATCATCAAATCCATAGAGTTATTTTCATCTGGAATTTATTGCAAATGCTGTTAGAGAAGAACCTAATAATGTATTTTTCTTATGACTGGACAATTATTCTTATACTATTAAATGCAATCTCAGTCAAAATCCCAACAGGCTTTTGCAATGAGTTTGACAAGCTTTCCCTAAATGTTAAACATGGAAGAGTAGAGACTAAAAATATCCAAAAGATTTTAAAGGCTAAGACGACCAGCTACCAAACAGTTAAGTCCCAGTAAAACTAGCGTAATTAAAACAGCATGACATGGGTACAGCAATAAACTATTTTAGGCTTCATTTTCTTCGTGGCTCTGTATTATCTGCTACTGTTAACAACTCCCTCTCTTCTGAATCCCTCTCTCTTCGTTCCTATAAAATTTCCCTACTGGAGTTGGCTCATACCTCTCACTCCTCTGTCCCCTTTCCTCTTTCCTTTTCTTCTAGCTATTCCAAAGATACTGGTTCAAATGTCTTCTTTTCTTACTGTAAACACTCCCCTGGGAAAGCTCAGAATTTGTCATGGTTTTCACTATCACTGTCTGGCCAACACTATTTCTCTGCTCCCTTCCCAAATAAGATTGTTTCAAGTTTTAGATAACCATGCTTTCTCTACTTCCTCAATCATTACAGAAGAGTACACTGCTAAGGTTGCCAATGACCTTTGTGTTGCCAAATTCGTTGCATACTTTTTCCATTCATATTATTCTATCACTCTGTAGTTTTCCCCACAGTTGGTCACTCTCTCCTTCTTTTAAATCCTGTCCTCTGGGAATTCCCTGGTGGTCCAGTGGTTAGGACTCCATGCTTCCACTGCAGGGGGCACAGGTTTGATCCCTGGTCAGTCAGGGAACTAAGATACTGCATGCTGTGCAGTGCAGCTGAAAAAAAAAAAAAAATACTGTCCACTTTTGGATTCTGTAATATGACTCCGGCCTGGCGTCCCTCTAATCTCTTTGGCCACTGAATTATTCAAAAAGAGTTCCTGTATTTTACTTTTTCTTCAAAATGTTGAAGAGTTCAGTCTTGAGCAGTCTCTTCTTTTCCTTCTTTGTACATTTCCTAAGTGGGTAATCTCATTGTCACAGCTTTAGATTCCTATGTCTCCCAGCTTATAACTCCTAAACTCTAGCCTAGACTCCTGCACTCAGCTTCCAACTCATATATCTAACTGCCCACCTGACATCTCCACTTTGACTTCTCACAGGTGGCTTAACCATCAGGGTTGCCAGAAAAATAACTCATATAAACAAAAAAGGATGTTTTAGCATTAGTATGCACTATTTGTCATAGATGTATACTAAAACATTATTCATGGTTCATCTAAAATTCAAATTTAATTGGGCATCATGTTTTTTATGTGCTAGCTTGGCAACAATAGCTGAACTTATGTCCAAAATGGAACTCTTGATTTTTCCTTCCCTTACCCTTCAAACCACTCTCTTTCCAGTGTTTCACTTTTTTTTTTCTTTTTTAATTTTTTTGGCCACACAGCACGGCATGCAGGATCTTACTGCCCCATCCCGGGATCGAACCTGCTCCCCCTGCAGTGGAAGCTCAGAGTCTTAACCACTGGACCGCCAGGGAAGTCCCCATATTTTCTTAATTTTAGTAGACAGCACCACTTTTTTAAAAAAAATTTATTTAATTATTTTTGGCTGCGTTGGGTCTTCATTGCTGCACACGAGCTTTCTCTGGTTGTGGTGAGCAGGGGCTACTCTTCATAGTGGTGTGCGGGCTTCTCATTACAGTGGCTTCTCTTGTTGCTGGACACAGGCTCTAGGCATGCGGGCTCAGTAGCTGTGGCTTGCAGGCTCTAGAGCGCAGGCTCAGTAGTTGTGGTTCGTGGGTTAGTTGCTTCGCGGCATGTGGGATCTTCCTGGACCAGGGCTCGAACCCATGTCCCCTGCATTGGGAGGCAGATTCTTAACCACTGCACCACCAGATAAGTCCTGTAACACCACTCTTTACCCAGTTCCTCAAGCTATAAACCTGAAGGGATCAAATTTGATTTTTGTTTTTTCTTCACCTCTCACATCAAGTTCATCAGCAGGTCCTGTCAATTCTATCTCCAAATGTATCTCAAATTAGGCACTCGTCTCCATCCCAGGGCCACCGCTGTCTCTTACCTAGACTAATTCAATAGGCCTCTTATCACTGCCCCCACTTTTACATTGCCCCTTACTAATCTATTCTCTGCAGAGCACCTAGAGAAATTCGTTTAATACCTAAATGAGAGCATTTATCCCTCTGCTTCAAATCCTTCAGTGGCTTCTGACTGCACTTCAAATAAAATAACACACTTCACTCTGGCCTATAGAACTCTGAATGCCTGGCACCTGACTCTCTCTGAGCTCATCTCTCTCCACTCTGCTATGATTCGCTAGCCATGCTGGCCTCCTTCACTTCCTAGAACACTCCAAGCTTCTTCACACATTGGTACCTTAAAGATGTGGTTTTTCTCTTCCTGGAATACTCTCCTGTCCTTGTTCTCTGCCTCCTGGTTATCCTTGAGACCTCAGATGAAATGACACTGACTCTGGGACGTCCTCCTAAACAGTCTCCCCAACCCCATTATCCTCTCTCATTTTACTCTGTTACCTTCCTTCATAGTACTTACCAGCACTTACTAATTTATTTACTCACTTATCTTTGCCCCACAAGATTTTGAACTCCAATCATAGGATCACAGACCATCCTGTTTTGTTCACTATCCATAAACAATGCCTGGGAACTTCGTGCACCCTCAAAAAACATTGAATGAATGAGTGAGTGACTTCCAAGTTTGCTTCTATGGTGCCAGACCCATATGTCTAACATCCTTTGCCAGCT
Organism: Globicephala melas; assembly: GCF_963455315.2. NCBI lineage: Eukaryota > Metazoa > Chordata > Mammalia > Artiodactyla > Delphinidae > Globicephala > Globicephala melas. The sequence goes on from NC_083315.2 coordinate 10,460,671, forward strand.
CAACAATTTATCTCAAGTGCCTATAGGATAAAGTCCCAATGCTTCGTCAGGCTTTTCAGGATTCATACTGAAATAGTTCAACTTCCCTGAAAGTATCCTGGGCTCTGTAAGGTCTCTGCATACATGTTTGTCTCTCTGCCTAGCCTGTCCCACTTACCTCCCATCCGTCTGACCAGTGAAATGCACTTTTCAAGATTCTTCCCATGTGTCCCATCTTCTTGGAAGTCTTCTCACACCACCCTCAACCACTCTTATTTTATGCTGTCATATTCTGCACATACCCCTATTAATGGCTAATGCTTACTGAGCATTTTCCACACGTCATTAGCTGTAATAAGCTTATAAGCATTCCACATACTTTAATCTTTACCATAACCCTATGAGATTTATTATTATGAGACTCATTATTATTAGATTTATTATTATTGTCGCCATATTACAGAAAAGGAAACTGAGACAAAGAGAGGCTGGTAACTTAACCTAAGGTTGAGGAACTCCTTTGTGTGAGGCCAGGAGAGGCACCTACATAAAGGGACTCTGGAGCCTATGACCTTAAAGACTATTCCCTACTGCCCTGCCAAGCACTCAACAAACTGTAGTACTTGTTTTCATATACCTTATATTTCCTTATATTCATTTCCCCATTAGATTGTGAGCCTCTCATGGGCAAGCCAGTATCAAAATCATCTTTTAAAATCTAGCTAAATGTTCATGGAATAGTTACTAAAGGCCGTAGTTTATAATTGTGCAAAGTACTTTGCCTACAAGATACTTGAATGGGCTTTAAAAATGAAGATCTAAGGAATTTAGAAAGACAGATTGGTCTCTCAGAATATTTTTCAACTGGCAAGCAATTCAGTATACTAGTACATTAATTTTTAAAGTTATTTTTAGCATACTTCATATGTAACTGGCTTTACCACTCAAATAAGTATAAGTAAATGTAAGTGTCTCAAAACAGGAATGGAGCTTTGGTAATCATTAAGCATTTTATGTCTCTTAAGGCATACACAAGTATGTTATATTCACTCTAGCTGTTCTTCGTAACTCATAATTAGTACCGCTGCCACCGGATGGAGTAGGAAGTTATTTAAATGATATTTCTTAAGAAGCACAGAAAGAAAGAAATCTCTTCAGCTAAACTATTTTTTTCCCCATATGTACCCTAACCACCACCCTGACATTCATATACATTCATACACATACATACATATACACACATACCCCTAAATCATTACTTATGAGTTGCTCCTTGGGTTAAAGCATTAAAGGATGCCATTACAGTGCAAAACTGGGGACTTCTCTGGTGGTTCAGTGGTTAAGAATCCACTTTCCAATGCAGGGGACACGGGTTTGATCCCTGGTCGGAGAACTAAGATCCCACATGCCGAGGGGCAAGTAAGCCCGTGCACCGCCACTACTGAGCCTGTGGGCTCTGGAGCCCACACGCCACACTATAGAGAAGCCCATGCGCCACAATGAAGAGCCCACGCAGCCCAAAGAAAAAAAGACGTGTCCTGTGAGTCAACTTAAAAAAAAAATTGCAAAACTGTGTAGTAACACAAATGAGCAGAGACAAGGAACATATAAATCCATTTAAATGGTACCACGTAAGAACTTAATTTATTCAGTTAACTAGTAGGCACCTAGCAAGAATAACACATTGGACATGTAAAGTTTTGATAAGGCATAAGGGTATGAGGAAAAACGAAGAATGCTTGCAGGCCTAGAACTTGGATTACTACATTGAGGCCAGAGTTGGCGAGGTCTACTTTTTAAAATTTAAGAAAAAATTGCACTGTAAACATATGACAGATAGTATAGCATAGTAGTTAAGAGCAAAAATGAGTTATAAAGTCAAACAGACCTGAACTGGTAATCCTAGATTCCCTAAGTAACAATGAATGGGTTTCTTAAATTCTCTATGCTTTTGCTTATTCAAATATAAAATGAGGATAATACCAACTTACATGGTGGCCACAAGAATTCTACTCCAAAGTCACAGCCTATTGTTTTATATATTTCACTCTGATCACAGCACTTGCTAGCCACCTGATACATTCTTCTTTATTTTTCTTTTATTGTCTATGACTACCAGCCCCCACTGGAATATCAACTCCGTAAGAGCACAGATATTATTTGTCCTGTTCAGCACTGCATGCCCAGTATGGGTAATAGTTCCAAGCACTCAATAGATGCTCAGCAGATGGATGATGAATGGAAAGAAGGAATGGAGGGAGGCAGGCAGAAAGGGATGGAATGAGAAGAAGAGGAGAGAGGGAAAGATGAAAAATGGAGAGTACTAAAATAAAACTTCAAAAAAAACGGTGGAAATGTGCTGATGAACTAAGTAACTATGTTAAAACAATTTTCTCCCATCATTTAGTATTCTACACGATCACTTTTATGGCCCCATATTTAAATGCATGGACCCAATTTTGAACACTTAATTGTTCCCAGTTTGTTTGTACTATAAATAGCACTATGATGCACATACATACACCTATGATTATATTTGTAAGTCCTTGTGCACCTGTATGATTTCTTTAGTACAGACTTCTAGAATTGAAACTACTGTGCATTTTTATGTTTATTACACATAATCCCAAACCTCATCCAAAAGTTTCTACCAGTTTACACAACCATCAGCAATGTACGGGAACACCTAGTTGCTAACTTCTTCACAACACAGAGAATTATTATTGTTATAAAAGTACATGTCATTGTTTTCACTTGCCTTTTGTTATTACTCATGGATATAGAGAATATATATTGTATGTTGTTGTTGTTTTACAAACTGCTGATGGATGTTCTCTGCCTGTTTTTCTATTGGATATTTTTCTATTTCATAGTGATTCCTAAGAGGGTTTTGTCTGTTTTTAGAGTAAGAATGCTAATCCTTCACTATCATATCGTACCAAAACACTTTTCTCCAATTTGCTTTTTAATTTTGTTTTAATTGTTTAAATGCTAGACTTAGTCCTAAAGCTCACCCTTTACAATTCGAAAGCCTAGTGACCAGAAAAAGAAGACATTCCTTACCGCTAATAAAAGTAGCTTTAAGGAAAGGTAACCTACAAACGAGTTAAATAATTTCCACAGTAACAAGAGGAAGAAAAGATTTGAAACTCTAAACTTGAGCTGGGAGACTAAGCACTACTCAGAGCTCATAAAATATTTTCATGTTAACAAAATACATTGGGGGATACAAGTTGTGTGCTGGACTAAAGGCTGTAATTTTTTAAGATCAAATTTCTTAGGGCACTTGTATTAATATACACCACACATATTTCTCAGAGGAAAAGTAAAAATGAATAAGAGTTGAAAGCATTACATTCTATTTGAAATACACTTGCCTTTAAATATTTAGGGAAAAGCACCTGTCAAAATACATTTCAGACTGTGTCAAGTTCAAACTACTTGAGAACTGGCTAGTAAATTATGGAATGGGATAACTCCTAGTAAATCCATTATATCTTGAATAGATAGAGCAGTTCATCATCTGTAGAAACCCTGAATTTTGATATAATTCTTTAAGAAGTGGGTCATCCCTAGACAAAACGGTTTTATGGCCGTGCTTACCACGAAGGCCCTCCAACATCCTATATCGGTAGTTTTTCTTCCTTCACTTGTCCCCTGAGCCTGAAACTCCTAGTTAAGGAGTGACAAACATGTGGTACATATGTCATTAGTTTCCCTGATAATACCTATGGCTGCTAAAGTTAGCCAATAAAACAATCACTTCTCAGAATAAATCCATTTGCTGCATCGGAACCCTTTTTAACACAGTGCTCCAATAAACTGATGGGAGGTGGCAATCGTGTTTTAGCTCAAGCCCCACTCATCATTAGAACGATGACTAATCTTACTTAAACAGTATCTGTATTTTAAATAGGAAGGCTTTAAAGCCTGGAAATCTTTCAAGACTAAAATGTGTGAAGCCCTAACACTTTGGGCATAGTGGCATTAATGTTTGGAATAGAGATGCTTAGCGTATGCTTCCTTGATCACATGCTGCCCTGCACCTAATTGTAATGTCGTAGCTGGGCCTTTTCAGGCTTCTTATGTCCTAAAGAAGATCATTTAAATGTTAATTCAGAAAGCATGATTATACTTCTCTAACTTTCAAGCCTAGCACTTCAAGTTTCTTCATATATATGTTTAAATATATTTCATGGAAAGAAAAAATTATGCAAATAATATCAGGCATCATGTTACAAAATCAACCATTCCATTACAAATGATATAACTTTTTACTTAATTCTTCTTACCCCTCCATAAGAACAAAAGTGTAGAATTAAAAGTTGTGATACTTTCCCCTTTGGTAAATCTTGGAATGGTCCAGAAATCCTTTCAATGAATGAGTCCTTACATACACATAAGACATAAAAAAATTTATCTCACATTAGCTAGTATGATAAGCTTCCTATTTGTAGATTCAATCCCCCCCGCCCCCAAACTGCTTACTACATGAATCAGGCTTGATTTTAGAGTACATACACTATTGCTGTTGTTGTTTTCCAAATTCTTGAATGTCCCCATTTTTACATTAGATAAAAGCCATTTAGAGAGACTAAGTGACTTGCTGATTAGGTATATAACTATGCAAACTTAGGGTCACATAACTAGAATATGAAATCACTAGGATTTGCCTCAAGCTTTCTGACCCCGAACCTTTGCAAAAATGGAGGTAAAACGTAAGGAACAATTGTACAGAGATTAAAAACAGTTGGATTTTAGAATATCAGGAAGGTAGGGTACAGCATCTTAGACAGCGCTAAAAACTGGAAGAGTAAAATAGAAGACAAACTTAAATAGCTTCTCAAAACACAGAGGAAACACTTAAAATACAATACAGTGAGAACATTTTAAAAAAGAAAGTCTGGAGACCCAACCTATATTTAACAGGAAGGCCTAAAAGAGAAGCCTAGAAAAACCAGAGCAGAAGAGATAACATACGAACTAACACACAAAAGACTTTCCATATCAGAAGAAAGCTCAGTCTGAAATTTGAGAGTTTGGATCATATTTTTTGCAAACGCAATGAAGAAGAACCATATTATGATGGTAAAAGTAAAGAAAGAAGTCAATAAGCATTCAGATGGGAGATTTTGTTCCATAAGGGACAAAAAGTGGGCAATCCTGGAAATTGTCCAAAATGTTAAGTTCTAAACGATAATTGAAGGAGCAATAGCAGAGCTTTAAAAGAAAAAGACAGTAATCCCCAAGTGCTCCCCCTAGCCAAGGGGCTGTCCTGTAAAAGCCACAGTCAGTGGGTGGGAGTTCGGATGTAACATAGGTACAAAACTACCGTTTTCCAAACAAACTATTTGAAGATATAGATATCTAATAATGATAAAAGATTAGTCAAAAGTCAGAACTCAAAGGCAAAAAACCACATTTGGAAAGGTATTATGATAAGTAACTAAACCAAATAAACATCTAGGAAGAAGACTAAATGATAAATTTAAATGTAGTGAGAGCCAAAATATATCAAAGAACTGCTTTTCCTTTGAAACTAATGATGGCTCTTACTGAAAATTGATGCAAATTAATCATAGATTAAATTTTAATAAAATGGGAAGGGGGAAATGAGGAAAAATGAAAGTACCAAATTTCTCATTCATATTCAATAAAGGGGAGTGAAATATTATTGTTGTGATACTGTGTGGTATTTTATTAGTTCAGTAGAGTTAAAATATCTGGTAAGAGTCAAGATCAACATTGTAGCCCTTAGGAAAACGGAAATTGAGGGAAATACTGTCTACCATAAATTGACAGAAATATACAACATCATCTTATGTTGAGTGTAGTATTTAGCCAGTATTAGAACAAGGTTTAAGAAAAAAATTTGTAAACCACTATGGAACTTCCATAAGTACCCCTATAGCTAGCTGCATTGAAGGTACTAGCTCTTGGTTTCTAACCATTCTACTCCTTTTCATGTATTATGCTGCACCTCCCTCCCATAAATAGAAAAACACATCCTAAAATTCATGAAAATTCCATGAATCTTAAGGGACCCAAAAAGACCTTGAAAAGAAAAATAAATTTGGAGGCCTCACACTTCCTAATTTCAAAACTTACTACAAAGCTACAGTAATCAAAACAGTGTGATCCTGACATAAAGGCATAGACCAAATGGAACAGCATAGAGAGCCCAGAAATAAACCCACGTGTGTGGTCAAATGATCTTTGATAAGAGTGCCAAGAACACACAACGGGGAAAAGATATTCTCTTCAACAAATAGTGCTGAGAAAACTAGGCATCCAAATGCAAAAGAATGAAGTTGGGCCCTTAACTTACAACATATACAAAAATTAACTAAAAATGGATTGAAGTCTGATATAAGGCCTAAAACTATTAAACTCCTAGAAAAAAAACACAGCAGGAAAGCTTCATGATATTGGCTTTGGCAATGATTTCTCAGATATGACACCAAGAGTACAGGCAACCGAAGAAAATGTAGGTAAACTGGACTTTATCAAAATTAAAAACTTTTGGGCATCAAAGGACACTATCAAGAGAATGAAAAGACAACCCATAGGATGGGAGAAAATATTTGCAAATCATCTATGTGGTAAGTGTAATATTCAGAATACATAAAGAACTCCTACAACTCAGCAATGAACAACCAATTCAAAAGTGAACAAAAAACCTGAAGAGACATTTCTGCAAAGAAGATATACCAATAAGCACATGAAAAGATGCTCAACTGCCACTAATATCTAGGAAAATGCAAATCAAAACCACAATGAGAATTCACTTCAGATTCATTAGGATGGCTATTATAAAACAAAAACAAAAACAGAAAATAACAAGTGTTAGTGAGGATGTGAAGGAATTGGAACCCTCATGAATTGTTGGTGAAAATATCAAATGGTCTGGCCTCTGTGGAAAACAGTTGGGTAGTTCCTCAAAAAGTTAAACACAGAATGACTGTGTGATTCAACAATTCTACTCCTAGGTTATATACAAATAACTGAAATCGGGGACTCAACCAAATACTTGTACACCAATGTTCACAATAGCATTATTTACAATAACCAAAAGGTAGAAACAACTCTTTCAACAGATAAACAGATAAATGAAATGTGGTAAATACACACAATGGAATATTATTCATCAATTAAAAGAAATGAAGTTCTGATACATGCTAAAACATAGGTAAACCTTTAAAACATTATGCTAGGTGAAATAAGCCAAAACCAAAAGGACAAATAGTGTATCCACTTACATATGAGGTACTCTGAAAAAAACAAATTTATAGGGGCAGAAAGTAGAATAAAGGTTACCAGGGGTTAGGGGAATAGGGAGTTGTTTAATGATTACAGAGTTTGGTTTGGGATGATGCAAAAGTTCTGGAAATGAATAGTGGTGATGGTTGCACAGTGATGTGAGTGTACTTAATGCCACTTAATTGTACACTTAAAGATGGTAGAAAATGGTAAGTTTTATGTTACGTATATTTTACCACAATAAAAAAGTAATACATCTCCCTTTTTTTCAAAAAAATAAGCATTAAAACATCATAATTAGCCTAGTAGAATTTCAGCCACACTCTACATTAAAACATCTGATTTTCCAAACCAAAAATGAGCAGTTATAAAATCACCTGTCAATTTTTCTAATTTAAAAAAAGAACTATTACAGGCCTGGAAGGGAAAATACAAACTGCAGTATGTTCACTTTAAAAAATGACTATCACTATTTTTTCCAAACCACTAAGCTCAAACAAAACATGCTAAAATTTACTAAGAATAAATCAAGCAAAAGATTATTTTCAGAAGTGGAATAAGCTGCTGTTCCAGTGTACCTTCTTTTCTTTCAAATTTTCACTTGAAAATAAATTGTACTAACACTTCACATTATTAAGCTGTAAGAAACTATGCTCTCTCTTCAAAATAGCTAATAGAAAAAGATGTGACTTGTCATAATATTTGGTAAAAAAAAATAAAAATAGAAATAAGTTCCAAATATTTAATATTCAGAATCTTTAAAATACTGTTGTAAAAATTGCTGTTGCTTTAGAAGAACTTACTGGGTTTAAAATCACTCACAGTTTATTGACAGATTTAATCTTTAACCCAGGGCACAAAGGCAAATGTATACAGTTATGTCTCTAAATGTTTGTGCAGAGTAAAATTTAATTTACTCTTTGTGGCACTGTATCACCAGCCTCACCCCAAAATATAGCAGAATCTAGTTTGTGTTGTTTAAAATGATAACATGTTAAACTAACCTTCGACCAATATTGTTGGTACCTACCAACTGCAGAGTTGGTATTTTAGGCATGAGCAAACCTCATTTAACTTAAAATACTCATAATTAGACTAAATTATCTGGTTCCAGAGTCTGCACACTTGTCCGCAATGTTACTTCTATATTGCAACTAAGGTTTTTTCCTCTTTTGTCAGAATAGATGTACACTGACAGATTATGTGGTTTTTGTTCTTTTAATTATCAGTGGGTAAAGAATGTAATGGGAAACTCATAAGGAAAACATCAACTTTGCTCCAAGAGGGGTCATCAGTTTTTTGCTTAATCCAAAGAAATGTTGCAAAGACATGTGAAAACTTTAAAAAGCAAAGCCAAAGTCTACATGCCCTAAATATGCAATCTCTATCCTGGAAATGGTTTATCGCTTTTACAATTAATCCATTGCTTTTGGTAATTGAAATAGGAAGATAACATTTCATGAAACAGTGAACATATGAGACCTATGTTCACTGACTTTTTAAACTTCTTTCCTAAAAATATCTCCCCCTTATGTCACATTCTGTGAAAACCAACTGATTCTCCAAAAGGTGACCATCTTAAAATTAGATAATGTCTAATTTATGTATTCCAACTAGTTTGTATCTATAGAAATTTCACCAAATGACATGTAAAGATATCTATTCTCATGATAGCTTTGTAAAGCAGCATTTCATATGAAGGTGCACAGAAATTCAAAAGGTTAATAACTTTAGAAATGTTAAGTAACATTACCATAGATTAAGACGTTGGTCTAGCAAGCACTATCTTAGTTTTTTAATATCCTGTGTAATATTCTACCGTCATATATCACTAACTCAATTTAGCACAACAATCATTAATGATTAAAATCAATTAAAATTCATAAAGAATTTTGTGGTATCCACTGTGTAAATGAATTACATTATATAGAGATACTTCAGAGCAGTTTATTAAATAGACCTTTCAATTCTACCTGCTCTGCCAGTGATAGGCTTTTTAATAAGCAATTAATTTTATCTAGGCAACAGTGGTTAGCTATTTCCCAATTCCATTGGCCAGCTACTTTATTATATATACAATCTAACATATAATACATATTTTGTTGCAAAAGAATGACAAGTATTGGTTAAATGAAGAGCAATTTGCCAGTTTGCACCTTTCTTGCTGATATAAAGTTTGATTCTAATTTGTTGTATGCTTCTGTTAATGAAACTATTTAAAATAACTATTAAAGTCTATAACATTAACATAATGGATACATTCTCCTAGAATCTCAAAAGAGGTGGTTTCTTTTAAATGTTAATTTGAGGCTTTGTAACACATGCCATTCATAGAGTTGTTTTCTTTTTTTAATTTCTAATGGGAACACTTTATACTTTCAATGAGTTCTGTAATCTACACCAATCTCTACAACTTTGCTAACATGAAGGGGTCATACAAATTCAGAAAAGGTGGAAACTTTAAGTTTTGTTTTTCTTTTCAATGGCACAAATACATTTCTGAAAGCAACAGAACCACAAATCTGACACAACACTGGCTGCATACAGTTAATTGGGTGACCAACTGAAGACAGCTCCCCAGAAAGCTTTGCCCTGAATATTTTGGTATTTCGTCCACCCCCAACTCAGAAGCATACAAATGGTTATACTACTCTCTGATTCCTCAGAACAGAACCAAAGGACAGCCTCTCTCAAAAGCCATATAAGCTCTGTGCAGGACCACTATCATTCTGGGATACTAATGCAAGACCATATGTATGGTCATGAATAAATTCATTCTTCAAAGTATAATGTGCTCAGAAACAGTTGAGTCCATTTACCCTTTTCAAATATGGCTAAGAGAAATTAAAATGAAATACAATAAATATCACAAAGCTTTCTACCTAGGAAAAAATTAACAATATATTGGGAACTGGCAAAATAAGTTCTTCTAGAGTCTGAAGAGATGATGTAAAAGACTCCTTTAAGGCAATGAGGTACTTGAGCTTCAGGGTAAACAGGGAGAAACACTCTGTAGAAGAAAACGTTATAATAAAGTTTCACATTTTCAATTCCTATTTCTCCTGCGAAGCTGAAAAATATAGCTTTCACACTCTAGTCCAATCATATTATAGAAAGATTTCTGCTTAAGAGAGAAGCAAATGGGATTTGGAACAATTCTACTTGCTTAAGAAAACTACAATGAGATATCATCTCACACCGGTCAGAATGGCCATCATCAAAAAATCTAGAAACAGTAAATGCTGGAGAGGGTGTGGAGAAAAGGGAACACTCTTGCACTGCTGGTGGGAATGTGAATTGGTACAGCCACTATGGAGAACAGTATGGAGGTTCCTTAAAATCTAAAAATAGAACTACCATATGACCCAGCAATCCCACTACTGGGCATATACCCTGAGAAAACCATAATTCAAAAAGAGTCATGTACCAAAATGTTCATTGCAGCTCTATTTACAATAGCCTAGGAGATGGAATAGGAGATGGAAACAACCTAAGTGTCCATCATCAGATGAATGGATAAAGAAGATGTGGCACATATATACAATGGAATATTACTCAGCCATAAAAAGAAACGAAATTGAGCTGTTTGTAATGAGGTAGATGACCTAGAGACTGTCATACAGAGTGAAGTAAGTCATAAAGAGAAAGACAAATACCGTATGCTAACACATATTTATGGAATTTAAGAAAAAAGAAAAATGTCATGAAGAACCTAGGGGTAAGACAGGAATAAAGACACAGACCTACTAGAGAATGGACTTGAGGATATGGGGAGGGGAAAGGGTAAGCTGTGACAAAGCGAGAGAGTGGCAGGGACATGTATACACTACCAAACGTAAAACAGATAGCTAGTGGGAAGCAGCTGCATAGCAAAGGGAGATCAGCTTGGTGCTCTGTGACCGCCTGGGAGGGGAGGGATAGGGAGGGTGGGAGGGAGGGAGACGCAAGAGGGAAGAGATATGGGAACATATGTATATGTATAACTGATTTGCTTTGTTATAAAGCAGAAACTAACACACCATTGTAAAACAATTATACTCCAATAAAGACGTAAAAAAAAAAAAAGAAAAAGAAAAGAAGAGGTCAGTCCAGAATAAAAAGAAAGGTACCTTTCATAATAAAAAGAAAGGTAACCAGGGTACCTGGGTTTACCTTTGCTTTGCGAAAGCGGTAGAGCACCAGCATGCTCACGCAGTCGAGCAGCACACACAGGGCTTGGAAGGAGATGATAGCAAGTCGCAAGTACTTATCCTCCTGGACAAAGCAGGGGCTGTCATCAGCACAGTAGGGGCAGCCCTCCCTGCAGGGCAGGCAGACATGGGCTTCTTCTGACACATCCATTGCATTTCCTGCAAAATGGTGATCCGGACCCCTTCCTGAAAGTTCCAAATAAAACCAGTGTCATTGCACCTCTGAGGTAGGTGAGACTGAGTACAGAGTCAAAACACATCCTCACGTCTTCATTCCTTTTCCCTCTTATTAAAGACCTTTCATCAATCTTCTTGCTAGAGGAGAGAGTTACTTTGTCTTTAGACTCAAACAAAATTCTTTTCATCCTTTTGATTAGAAAAAAAAACTGTCATTCAGACTAATTCAGGAAAATTAGCAAAAATGGAACTAAAACTCCTCAGAGGCAAGGAACAGTTTTCTAAGTCTTTTATTTCACTATCTACCACTCACCAATGGAAACTCCCTACCGCACAAATAATATTCCATAAATATTTGTTAAGGAATTAACAGAAGGAAGGATAAGAAAGTTGTGTCATTCTTGTACCAAGTAAATATACACAACACTTTGGAAACTTCTTGACCTAGATGGCACAGAACCCAAAATAAGACTCTGATTGCTCCTTAATCCAGCAGGGATCTCGTCTACCAAGTTCATTAGGTCTAAATTGGATAAAATGGTACTTAATCGACAGTTGTTCAGTGCGCAACTGCCTGATGAGGATGCATCATTTGCCCAGAATACAATCCATACTTACAGGCTCTCACGTGATTTCCCACCCTGCACACCTATAGGACATTTCCACACTATAATCTAACTGCTGCTACTGATCTCCCTTTAACTTTAGATTCTTCTGTCTCAGTTATCAAACTTAACGTGGCTCTGAAGCCCAAGAGGTAAGAATTCTCTTTAAATGTTGAGTTGAGTTTAGCATTGATAAATATCTAATTAATAATACATACTTAAAAAAAAAAACCCAAACCTATTTCTAACCCTGACTTCAACATGAAAGATATTAGTAAATATATACCCAGTTTAGTATATAATACAGCTCAGTATATAACATAACTTTGATTGAGGAATTTGGGAAAGAAGTTATTCTGGTTAACACCATTTTAATAACACAAAGTCTAACAGAAAATCTTTATTACTTTCATCTCTTGTTGAAGGTTCACAGTCTTTCTAAGATGTATTTTTGTCTTCATTCCTTCCTTAATAAATACAATAGCAAACATAATTGAATATTTCTTTGTTGATTCAGGATACACTGCTGTTTAAGAGTCTTCATTCTGTTACACACTGAAAAGCATATGAATTTCAGTGTCCAGCAGACATGGTTCCCATCCCTAGACAGCTCTGTAACATTAGGCAACTCACCCTACCACTTCGGGTCTTACTTTATTTATATATGAAATATGAATTGCTGTGGGGATTAAATGAGATAGTGTATGTAAATCACAGTGCCTTGCTTTCTCTTCTCCAAATATGGGAGACGCAAAGAGTAATTAGGAATCCACTGGTGTCTTAAAGAAAGGCACTACTGATCAAAAACAAGGAAGTTACAAGAAACAGCTGAGATATGAAGGGAGTCAGTGGGAATGACAAGCTCCATTGCAGATAAGTTAAATTTGCCATCCAATTCATTGTCCAGGAGAAATATACAATAAGAAATGAGAAATAATACAAGAATGGAGTGTGGGAGAAGAATCAGTGTCAGTGAAAGAACTTACAGAGAACTCTGGGAGTAGATAAGGTATTGATCAGGAACTGCAAAGAGGAAGAAGTTAAATAGGTAGAAGTTTTCACAATGTCATAGAAGAAAACTGGAATTTACTGGAACATGCTGGAATGTGATCAGAGAGGATGCCTGAGGAAACTATGAGGTTTAATGATTATTTCATCCTTCACTGACCTTTAAGACAGTAGTTTCTGGAGAGTGGTAGAGATTGAAATTAGGTTGTCAGGGCTTAAGGAATAAATACGTAATAAAATAGAATACTGTTTCAGTCAATGTTCCATTGAATACAAAAGGAAAGAAAAGCTCGTGGTTAATAGGTATAATAATAATGGGGTCAAAAAAAAGGATTTTGGTTTTGTGTTTCGTTTTCTTCCATTACAGGTGAGATCTGAACATAGCTATAGTCAGCAAAAGGAGGCACTGGAAATTAAAAAAAGATTGAGAAGATTGGTAAAGACTTTAGAAGTTAGGATTGGAGGTAATCAAGAGCATAGTTGGGGAAATTAACTCTAATAATTGATGTCACTTCTTTTAACACTAGAAAGTAGAGGTATATTAAAGATATTTTAAGTATTTTTTATAGAGAGGAGGAATCAGTTCAAAATCATTTTGATGTATTGAAGAAAGAAAATGTGGAAGCTAATCTTGTAAAGTCTTATACTTCTTAACAGCTCAGGTAAGAATATGTGTGAAGGTGGCCAGTTTTGAGTATGAAGACATGAAAGATTAAGGAAGCAGTTAAACACAAGAAGACCAGTTGGATCACTTGGCAGAAAATGAACCCAGTCTGGATAAGATGATATGATCTACTGGGAGATCTAGTCAAGAGAGTTTTTTTATTTTCTACAATTTTCAGTAGCATAGAAACGAATGGGGAGGATAAAGCAGTCGAGGGGAGAAAATAAAGAGGATTGTGACAATGGCATTGCTGGGGAGAAGGAAACCCATGCTGCCTTTACTCCCTCGGGGTAGCCAGTGCTCAGTCTTCCAGGGGCCTCCTGCGTACGAGTCAATCTAACGGATTAAACAGGAAAACATTTCCCCATCATCAACCTTACTTATTGGTCAAGGGTGGCCACCAGAGTCATTAATTTCCACACATTTCTGGGTTACGTACTCATGAGCCCAGAGCAGGTTCCTGCACCCTGAAAAATTACTTCAGTGGTGCCCACAGCAGAACAGAAAGGCAGAAGTATGGTCTGAGGTGCCAGTCTGAGGCAAAGAGTAGTACAAATGTACTTATGCAAAGCTGTTCAAAGCTTTCAGAAAATAATCATGGCAATGGCTAGAGTAAGAGGTAGGGCCAAGCGGCATGTGAAAGGGTGAGAAACAGGTATGTAATATAGATACAAACTTGAGGAATAACAGGCACACAAATCAAAATCTATGAAGTATGAAAACCTAGGTTACTAAGAAAACAATGAATTAATAAACTCTTGAGTAAAAAGTGCAGAGTCGTATAGGTGAAGCCAGAAAGAGTCACTGTACTGAGAAAGATTAAGAAAATTGTCAAGGATTCAGATGGTCTGATGAGGCTGACAAAAATGTCAAGGGCTCTAAGAACAGATGTGGGAGACAGAGGTCAGGATTTCCCCTTCGGGCCAAGATGGAAGAATGGGGATTGAATTTACTTTTTCATCAGAAATGATGAAAAAATGGGCAAAATATTTAAAAAGTAATGGTTTTACAGACACTGGACATTTGTAAAAAAGGACGGTGATTCCTAACAAGTGCAAACACTCTTCAAATAAACCAACTACCATAAACAGAACCACAACAAAAGTTAAAGCAGTAAAGAAAAAGTATGTAGAGAAAATCTTTGTTTTATGAAATAGTCCTTCTGAACCCAACAGGTAGCTAAAATCTGAGGTACATCCAGAGTTTGTGATACAGGACACACACACACACACACACACACACACACACAAAAGATGGCTTCTAAGTGCCAAAGTCATATAGAATACAATTTGAATGGTGTCCCCTAGATTTGAAGAACATGCTGACCATAAGCTGGACTTAGAGAGGTCAGCAAGCCTAGGACTAGTAGATCTCACAGACAACTCTAATTACGTTGTTAAACACTTTCCTACATGTTTACAAAGCAAATTACTCTGCAGAGGTAGTTTATTCTTGCCTGTGGTCCTTTTCTTTCCTTTACAATACATGTCTAATCCGTTTCCTAAAGATAGTAGACAATGCAATGAATTACTCCCAGTTTAAACTATCACACTTAAAGAGTAGAACCCGGGGAATTCCCTGGTGGTCCAGTAGTTAGGACTCTGCACTTCAGGGGGCACAGGTTCCATCCCTGTTCAAGGAACTAAGATTTCGTATGCCATATGGCAGTCAAAATAAAAAATAAAAAATAAATTAAATTATATTAAAAAAAAATAACGAGTAGAACTCTCTCCAGTTCCCTATTATACAGATTGTAACCAAATCACAGTATGGTGAGATGCTCTAATAAACTAGGTTGATCAAACTATCCAAAGCTCAATGAGCTTTAAGTCATCACCAAAGGAAAAACCTTAATTTCATGTTAGGAAAAAACAAAAGGCAAAACAGTTTCTCTTCTCAGACTTTGCCAAATTCAACAACTGATATTTTTAGAGTATTGTCAAAGACCCATAAGGCATTCTGCAACACTCTAAACATTTGGGTTTAGTTATTTGTTTCCTTTTCATAAGACATATCCAAGGATTAAAAAAGAAAAAAATTTCTCCTGCAATTAAAAATGGAGTACATTCTTTGTGAAATTTATTTTGTGTATATTAAATGTATATAATTAAATTCAATATATATATATTTTTTTTAATTAGGCTCTCTTTTCTTTCCTTCTTTCTTTTACTAGAAAATCTTATTCCTAAATCAGACTTATATACCATTTCTGCATATGAGAGAAAGATATACATTTCTTCCACTAATCCAATTTTGTTGCACATCTATCTTTTTCCTAGTTATGGCCCCCTCTACATTGGCATATTTTCTTGTGCATAAACCAAGGTTCTTTCATAGTGATCACAATATCCCCCAATTCTGATTTACTGGAGAGACTGTTACTTGTTTAGATTCAACCTGTTGAAGCAGAGAATGGGAGGTGGAATTCAGGAACACAGAATCTCAGGCAGTCTGTTGTCCAAATGCAACTACCCTGCCCCATTATTCTCTATCTCCACACCAACACAGAGAACTTTTCACACCTGATCCACTCTGTCTCTGTTCACTTCCCTTCCTGCTGCTCCAAGCCGTTATGACTATTTTTAATTGCCTGTGTCCCTCTGCTGTGCTTACTGCTAGAGTTCCACACATCCATATGCTGAACCCAAATAAACTGTGAACTCTCTAAAGTAAGACTATGGTTTTATATTTTTATTTCCCAACCTAGATTAAAATTGCAAAAGACCCAACGTATACTGGGCTATAAAATACAATCATGAGTACAGGACATACCACAGAGAAGCCCATTATCTTCCTCAGGTAGGACTGAAATAATAGCTAATGGGTATTATGTCTACTGAGATAGTAATAGCTAGATTCAGGGTGTAAACTGACATAATTCCAAACAATTCTATATTTCCTGATACAGGTAATACTAAGTTATGTTGGTTAAATGAGTGTTTCAATATTCACGGATAAAAAGCAATTTGTTGGAAGATAAATTATGATAACATCTTATCCTTTGTGCTCAAAATAATCACAAGATCAACTCACAAATGTCAAACGGTGAAGTGCTGCCATGAGAAACTTCCTCTCTAATAATTGCCTTCACTTTATTTGATTATGAAAAATCATGAGATTCTATAAGGGACACAAAGTGTTAAAATGGAGAGAAAGCAAAACTGAAAGTCAAGAGATTTGATTTCTAAAGCTCAAAAAAGCTAAAATTAAGGATAGAGCTTTTTACATTTAACTGTTTCCTGTAGGACGCAAAGCATGATTAAATAATCTTCTGGTTCCAAAAATAGTTTATTAATTTAGGCTGAAGTTCTCTACCTAGAACAAGAGTATACATGCAGTTAGTAGAAATCACACTACTACTAGATAATAATAATGGGCTTTTTGTTAATCTACTGAATGGCACTTT
Organism: Globicephala melas; assembly: GCF_963455315.2. Lineage (NCBI taxonomy): Eukaryota > Metazoa > Chordata > Mammalia > Artiodactyla > Delphinidae > Globicephala > Globicephala melas. The sequence continues at coordinate 10,477,960 of NC_083315.2, forward strand.
AAGTTTATGATGGTTTAAAATTTTAAGTTCCTAGAGAACAGGACTGTGATTTATATACCTCTTTATATACTCAGCACCAAACACAGTAATTTATACATACTGGATAGTCAGGAAATAATTGATAATGATAAAAGTGATCTCTCAAAAGAATAAATTAATTGACCTGTAATACGAATGTATAGTTGAAAATCACATTCAACTCAAATCTTTCTTTGTGTTCTCAAACCAGTTATGCATAAAAATTATATTTTTCAAGATGCTAGACATAAACTAGAAAGATACATTAAGAATATAAGCTATTACTTAATATTACTGTTTAGAAATCATCTTGGATGATAATTTGATTCTGAGCAACTTGAAACATCCTCCAGGCATCCTCCAGAATCCCAATCTGCTTTGCTAAGGCTTAAAAACAAAGTTGATACTTGGAACTTCCAGATGAAGCAAATACTTCCTGAAGACAAATGGCAAATATGAAGAGCTATTAACTTTGGCAATAGGAGGTTTTCAGTTCATTATATGGGTGATCAAATATGCTGCCTTGAGCAAAACTATAGAGGGCATAGGGAGAAGGTTACAGTAGCTCCACAGGAGCACTGGTGAATCTAAAACATTCACCTGTAAACAGGAGCCCATCAAGATAAATTGTGACAATTCGTAAACAGTATGTTAATCTATTTGCTTACCTTAATTTTTTTACATTGACATCAGAAAAACATATAACCTCTGGACATTTACACCAAGTTTTAGAAAGATTATATATAGAGAGACTATTGTATAAAAACTATAATCTTAAAGAATTAAATGACCAATAGATTTTCAAATGCCTTTTAAATTCTACTTTTCTATACATTCCAAAGTTTCTTTAATGTGTATATAATTTTTATAATAAAAACTAAATATTTAAAACCAGGACCCTCTAGATAGCAGTGAGCAACAAAGTAAATTTTGCTCCAAATCCCAAAGGCCTAATTAACCCACCAATGCTACAATTACTGAAAACTTTTAGACCTCTGAAATTGTGAAAATTCTATTTTTGTAGCTTCTAATTTGATATAATTTGAAATGCACAGAATAGCTGCAAGAAATCCGTATAAATGGAATAAAAAGATGTGGCACATATACACAGTGGAATATTATTCAGCCATGAGAAAATAGGATATCCTGCCATTTGTTTCAACATGGATGGACCTCGAGTACATTATGCTGAGCAAGGTAAGTCAGATAGGGAAAGGCAAGTACTATATGATATCACTAATAGAGAATCATACGTGGAATTTAAAAAAGTCGAACCTGTAAAACACAGAGAGTAAAATGGTAGTTACCAGCTATAGGAGGTGACGGGTTAAAATTGATGGTGTTTAAAACTACAAACTTGTAAGGAGTAGTAAATAAGCCATAGAGATATGATGCACAGTACAATGAATACAGACAATAATATTGTACTATAATGATGTAATGTGATAAATATTGCTTCAATGGCAGTCATATTACAATATATAAATGTATCAAAGTAACACACTGTACACCTTAAATTTACAAAATGTAACAAATTTATCAAATATAAAAAAGAAATCCTATATATTTCTTACCCTGATTCACTAATTATTTATATTCTATAGCATTTATTTATCATTCATATGTTCTCAATATAAAACTGATGTTTAAAAATGTATATGTATACTATTTTTTTCTGAACCATTTGAGATATTGTATCTCTCTACCTATAAACACTTAAGCTTGTATGTCCTGAGAAAAGAGCATTCTCATACAAATGCACATTACAATGATCGAAGTTGGGAACCTTAATACTGATGAAATTTTTTTTAATGAACAGTCCATATTAAAATTTCATCAATTCTCAGAGTAATGTCCTTTGTAGCTATTATCTATCCAGGATGAAATCCAGGATCATGCATTACATTTAGATGCCACATCTCTAGTCTCTGATCTGAAACACGATTAAACAAAAAAGTATTTTTTCTAGTCTCCCAAAACACTTTTCTGATCAGTTTGCAAATTTTGCTGTTTTATAAGGTTTTTGTTTTACAAACTATGATCAGCATATTTTTAAGAATGTACCATACAGCAAACATACAGCTGTTGAAAAATAATGTATATTAGGGCTTCCCTGGTGGTGCAGTGGTTGAGAGTCCGCCTGCCGATGCAGGGGACACAGGTTTGTGCCCCGGTCCGGGAAGATCCCACATGCTGCGGAGCGGCTGGGCCCGTGAGCCATGGCCGCTGAGCCTGCGCGTCCGGAGACTGTGCTCCGCAGCAGGAGAGGCCACAACAGTGAGAGGTCCATGTACCACAAAAAAAAAAAAAAGTTTATTAAATGCATAAAATAAATACTAAATTATATATCTGTATGTTACTGTTGGCTACATTTTTTACATGAAATAATAAAGTGCAATACTTTACATCATTAAATCAGGAAATAAAGATTATTTCTTAGTGAGTCCTTCATTTTTATGCTGTTCTTTTAAATTTTGTACTGCTTATGATATTCTAATAAGATTAGGATAGTTAACACTGTTAACAATGCCTTTCTAAATATTTCACCCCATTTGGGGATTTTTTAAAAACTTCTATTGAAATAAATTAGACAATTCAAAATAACCCAAAAAAATGAGGAGATACAGTTTTAAATAATGTGCTTAGACATACTGTCTTATGAAATCTGAATTTCAGTTAACAGTGCTATCATTCCCATAGACAATGGACTTGAGGACATGGGGAGGGGGAACGGTAAGCTGGGACAAAGTCAGAGAGTAGCATTGACATATATACACTACCAAATATAAAACAGATAGCTAGTTGGAAACAGCTGCATGGCAAGGGGAGATCAGCTCGGTGGTTTGTGACCACTTAGAGGGGTGGGATAGGGAGGATGGGAGGGAGGTGCAAGAGGGAGGGGATATGGGGATATATGTATACATATAGCTGATTCTCTTTTTTATACAGCAGAAAGTAACACTGTAAAGCAATTATACTCCAATAAAGATGTTAAAAAAAAAATAGTGCTGTCATTCCTACCTAGCCATACCTGTTTCCACAAAAAAGTTCAGTAAAGAATAAACTGCATTACTCATTAATTAAAAGTTGTCCTTATACATAATATTAAGTAGAAATATCTTAAACTTTTTCCTTTAACAAGGTAATACCATCCTTTTCCTTTGAAGGGAATTGCAAACGGAATTAGAAGGTAACATTAGAAAACTCATGTGGCAAAATTCTATTTGAATGCCGGCTGCCAAAAAAAAAAAAAAATTACATTGTGTATACATTGAGAAATTTTATTTGTCATAAAAATCCAAGTGGTAATTTCAGTCACTGCTGATGAAACACTAAAACTTTTCAGAAGTTTTCTTAAAATACTAGTTTTTAAAATATTTTCTGAAGATTTAACAAATGAACAAACTAAAGGGAAACTTCTCTCCTACTGCTCCTCCTCTATTTTTTTAATAGAAAAAAAATACATCTTTCTTAATCTCTTAGATTGATACCCCCTGGGCATAAATTATAGAAGTGTCAAACTGGTACATCAAAATGTATTTACCTTTTTTACAACTTGTGCACATATTTCAAAATGTACCCCAGAAAGTTTTCTTCCTATATTTTATGGAAGAAAAACACTGAGTTTCTGATTTAGAAAAAAATGAGGAATGAGTTTGAGGGGGGAGGGGGGATTGAAGCAGAAGTTATATATTTCAGGTCTTCATAGTATAAATATTAGGTAGAAATATCACTATTGTATTAAGGGTTTTGCTGATTAAGACACTTAAGTGCCAGAAGTATAAACTTGTGTTTTCACAATAGTAAAAACACAACATTTGGACATTTGAGTATCTGGATAGAAACCATACCTACCCTTGAAAGCCTGTTAAACCTTAAAGCTCTTACATTTGACCTAATTTACTAATATCGGACAGTGAGTTATATTTTACTCAAGATTGCCCTCATTTGTTGTTTGCGGGTATTGCAATATGTTCTGGGAAGATGATGGGTCTGTCCTAGAAGCTTAGAAACCTCGCTTTTTTACTCCTTTTTCTCCAGTTCTAAACAATGTCTGGCACAGAGGCAGTGCCCAGTAGTATTTTTGACAGATGGATTTTCAGACACATAAACCAATCAACAAACCAGCTGATCAGAGGTCCCTTCTTAGAGGTGTTGTGGCCCTCAGTGCTAGGAACTGGTTCAGGCAGAAGCAGCTTAGAGCTTGGACCTTTGCAAGACCAGCCCCATGTGTTTATATGTCACAGACCCCTCTTCTTTCCATTCAACAGGCATGAGAGAAAAAGATGAATCACAGACAATGAACATAACTCAGCTGGAAGTAACAAAGAATCAAGTCAGACAATGAGGGTTCAGCATCAGCTCTCCATACAAATAATGCTCATCTGACATCATTATTAGGGTAAACATCTTCTTCTTTTCCATACACATATCTGATTTTTCATTAGAACTGGAGGGAACGTATTCATCAATCAATGTTTACAGTTAAAATGCTGCAATGAGCTAACAATGGGAAGATATATTTGTTCATTATTTCATCTGTTTAAGATGATGAAGTAATCTGCCTCCAGTCTCCAGCTTGATAAAATCACATCCAAAAATTAAGTGGAAATAGGTACATGCACATGAGTAGCTCTAATACACTCAGGAGATTTCTGTGCATATTTGGTTCAATATGTATAATATTCATGAGGAGAGAACAGTTAGCAAACTGTGGTTATGCTCACACTGTTGTCCAAAAAGATTGCTACTGTTAGGACATGAATACATATTTGCATATCCTAAAATCAGGAGTAGCTAATATACTTTCATGCACTTATATCATGAATGGCTAGCTGTAACAATAAGCTCAAAATGAAGCCCAGAGCAAAAATTTTTTAATTTATATTTCCTCACTATGAATATAGTCAATCTTTCCCTGAATTTCTGTATGCTTACATATACATCTTATATTCACTTTTCTATTGTCTTCTAGATTTTTATTTCTTATAAGTGACTGTAGTAGTATTTTTCTTTGGACAAAAATACCACCTTAGATAGATCTTGGAACGTTTCTGATCTGAATTATAAAATTATTAAACACGAATGGATTTTTTTTTTTTTTTGCCTATGGACTATTATTCAATCTCCACAACACCCAATACATAAGTACTATAAATAAAAAGACTAAATTCTCCATATTCGCTTTAATATAATAATCACTATAATTTGGGGGATATCATGTTATCTCAATTACTCCTCATAACTACCAAGGGCATAGATTTCACTCTTCCTGATGTATGAATAAGGGGAGAATCTCAGAATATATGAGAAACTTCCCAAGTCTCCTGTGAGTAAGTGGAGATAAGACTCAAATCCGTCTGTCTGACTCAAAGGCCATCCTCATACAAAGAGCCTGCTAGATTATAAATTGTCTAAGTCAGCAATCATTTGCAATTATGAACAGTTTCCTCTAGAAAAAACATATGGCCTACTGTGAACACTGGAATGAATGCCGAGTGGGAAACAAACATACTGAGTGTACTGGTTTTCTATTACAAATTACCACAAATCTGGTATCTTAAAACAACACAAATCTCTATACTGCTTCTTACATGAAATATAATACACAGTTGACCCTTGAACAACACAGGTTTGAACTGTGCAGGTTCACTTACACGTGGATTTTTCTCACTGCATATGTACTACGGTACTACATGATCCATGGTCGGCTGAATCAATGTATGTGGAACCACAGATAAGGCAGGCCGACTATAAAGTTATACACAGATTTTCAACTTCACAGGGGCCAGTGCCCCTAACCCTGTGTGGTTCAAGAGTCAACTACAGTTATGTTCATCCTGATATTTCTATAGCTCAGAAGTCTGATATGGGTCTCACTGGGCTATCACCAAGGTGTGAGCAGGGCTGCATTTTCTTCTGGAGAGTCCAGGAGAGACGTTATTTCCTCGCCTTTTCCAGCTTCTTGAGGCCACCTCCATTCCTTGGCTTGTGGACCCCTTCCTCCATCTTCAAAGACAGTGATGTAGCATTTCTCAAGCGTCCCTCCTTGTGTCCTTACATCTATCTCTAACTACCACTGGGAATGGTTCTCTGCTTTTCAGGACTCATGTGATTAGGCTGGACCCACCTGGAGAATCCAGGATAATCTCCCCATCTCAATGTTTGTAATTTAATCACATCTGAGAAGTCCCTTCTTGCCATGTGAAGTACCATTTTCACAGGTTGTGAAAATTGGAACATGCACATCTTTTGGGGTTTAGGGGGCACTGTTCCGCTTACTACAATGAGCTAATGTATGAATAATTGACAGTCCAATTCCCCTGCCAGAGGTTTTTTAATACTTGGGGGAAGCTGATTGTTACACAAGTGAATCTCTAATTAGCAGTCTAATAATGTAAACAAATAAAAAGAATGAAATACCTAAGGGAAAATCTAACAAAGTAAAATTTCAGCTGGTAGGGGAGAAGGAAGACTTTGAGTGGACTATTACATCTCATAGCGAGGCCCATTTTAAGGATAAAGCTGAAAAACTCTGGAACTTGAAAATGTGTTCCTCAGCTGGGAAGTGGAGCAAATACTAGACGGAAGGGATGAAAATGGGCGGAATATCTGAGGAAAGGGGTAAGCAGAATAAATACAAGCTTTCCAATAGTTACCATAAAAGTAACAATATTTTTGAGCATTTAATACGTCCCAATTACTATGATTAGAACTTTATATTCATTACATCATTGAATCCTTATTTATTCTATAAAGCAGATGGTGTTATCCCAATTTTATGTATGGCATAATTGAAGTTTAGGTTAGTTAAATAATTTAGCACAGTGCAAGTAAGTAATGGAGCCAGGATTCAAACCTAAATTAGACTTATTCCAAAGACTATGCTCTTAATTATTATATTAAACTATGGTAGAAATACAGCTCTGAGATCGGCAACCAGGGAAATCCAACATGGTATGGAGTGTTCCAATAACTGAAAAGAACTAGTTAAAGACAGACGAGGTAAATGAGATAGTCAATAGTCCAAGAAGATTGGCGGCACTGGGAACTCTTCCACTGGCAAATAACCCTATCTGCCAGACATTTAGTGCCTGGACTCCAATCCCTATAAACAGGACTAATGAAAGAAGATGTAAAAACTGAAAATTAGGCAAATGACAGACAAAAGTATAGGCCCAGGCAGTTAGATGGAGAATTTTGCTACTACAACTGAAGTGATTAGAACCAGGTCACAAGGCTTAAGTAAGACCAAGAGCAAAAGTAATGATGTTGATTATGAGAATATGATATTGAAGCTCTTTTAATCCATTCCAAGTTGGGGATTAGACTAGAGACTGGACTTAGTCTGCAAAAAGCCAAATATCTCCAGCTCTCCGGTCATGAAACAGAAGAGGAATGGGGAGTGTGAGACCCAAGTGCAACACAAAGATGTGCATCCCAGAGACAGGTTAGCGCTGCTGAGCAGTTTGCTTGGAGCTCAGCATCCCTATGCTGTGCCTGCTTTCAAACAGTTTTCCATTTCTTTCTTCTGAGACTACACATTGTTTAAATCTCTGCTTTTGGGGGGCCTTTTTTTTTTTAATTTTTTTTTAAAATATATATATTTTTTGCGGTACGCGGGCCTCTCACTGTTGTGGCCTCTCCCGTTGCGGAGCACAGGCTCCAGACGCGCAGGCCCAGCGGCCACGGCCCACGGGCCCAGCTGCTCCGCGGCACGCGGGATCCTCCCAGACCGGGGCACGAACCCGCGCCCCCTGCATCGGCAGGCGGACCCTCAACCACTGCACCACCAGGGAAGCCCGGGGGGGCATTCTTTCCCCACCATCAACAGAGTTGGCAAAGCAGGGATTGTCATTTTTAGATGTGGGTCATTTGTTAGATGAGTTTATCTGGAAATGCATGTGAGCTGAAGTCGATCCAAAAGGCAAGAGAGGTAAGACTGAGAGGCTGGTAATGTGTCCCATGAAAGAGAAAGGAGATTGTACTGAAGACAGAGTTCAAACTGTGACAGATGGATTTGAGGAAGATGAGCTTGTCATAAGCTTGTATTTCAACAGCCTGGAAGTGAACAACCTGGATTTGAAGAGACAGTTACACATCAGTACTTGGCGATTCTGAAATCCTGCTGCTATCCAGATGTCAGATCCTATTAGCTCTCCTATGACCACCAATCTAAAGAGATGCCAGGAACACAGTCTCTGGGCTGTCAGCACAGTTTTAAATCAAGTCATCTGAACGTATCTTTGTTGTTCTTTACAAGCTCTCTGTTTACTGTGGGCCTAGGTCTAAATAAAGATTTTTAAATCACTTCATATTTTAACAGGATTTTTCACAGTCACACTGACATTTTCTCTAAGAGATCAACACCACATCTTCGCTCCTCTCTCCAAATGGGATACAAGACTATATGTGGGAATTTCAGGTCTTTTTCTAGATTCACAGCTATAGATAAGTAAATTTTACCTTTGAGAAGCATCCCTTTCTGTTTTCTATATCCCACTTTCCCTATCAAGCAACTGATTTCCTCCTGTTGCCTTTAACTCCCAAGTCTTCTTTGTATTGTCCTTCTCAATGCAGCACTGGTTGTTACAGACTTTTGCTGTCCCATCTTCCTTCTGATCTATGTAGAATTCATTCTCTAAGAATTCTAGTTTAAAAAATTGGTTATCCTAATATAATAAAACATGTGAGACAAAGTGCTAAATACCAATGGCACTTAAGGAGTCTCTCTGTACATGTATCACTGATGTGTGTTTATATATGTGTTTGCTTATTCACTTATTTAACTATATCTATGAACACTTATTATGTGCCATGTACTATGCTAGCTGTTTTGCATACATTACCTCATTTATTGGGTCTTCGATGCTTTCTTTACCTTTGGCCCAAGGGATACATGTAGTCATTCCTTACTTCACAGAAACCACCTCAAGAATATATGAAAATGACTACCCATATGAATTGCCTGGCTACTATGATTAAAAACTTAACACATTAAAACAGAGGTATGTAGTATAATTCTAATAGTAAACCAAAATTTTTTTTAAATGTTTGGTTAGCCCTTGGTAGAATACCCTACTGAGCTGTAACTCCTGGTCCTTAGGACAAGGAATGAATACTGTTAGATTTTCATGCAACCTGACAAGGCCATCAGGAAAGACATTTTTGGTCAAAGAGCACTTTACTGACTTCAAATTATAACATGCAGCTAGCTTTCTCTTCTGTCATTGAGGCAGGCCAGTTCTAGCTAAGTATGTGCTGAGGTCAAAGCTGAATCACAGGTATGCCCAAATATAGCTCATCTTTCTGAAAACTGTGGCCTCCTTTCCACAGCTGCTGTGTGTACAACACACGAGTTATTAGCCTTATGCAGAGAAGCGGCCCCTTCTTAGAGAGAGTAGGTCCAGTGAAAAGCACTGGCTTTTAAAATAAGGAGGAAAGTAGGAGTATGCAAATTAAATAAAGATAAGTTGTTAAAGGTTAACTAGTTTCTCCTGGTGGTGTTATAAGCAAATGGCATAGTCATTCTCTAGTTCTACAATATTTAAATGTTTTATTTCAGTCACATAGTGGGAGCTGAGAACAAATGTGGGTAAACCAGATACAAAATACCTTCACAGAACATAAGCTAAAACCTATTCCCTTAATCCTTCAGTGTTGAATCATATGTTATGTCTGGACCATAAATGTGAAGAATGCCAAAGTAGCTGGGCTATTGCCATGATCTTGTACACACACACACACACACACACACACACACACACACACACACACAATCATATCCATGCTGAAAATATGTTACCGTCATTGCTATTGTATTAGTTTTCTATTGCTGTGTAATAACTTATTGGAAACCTAGGGCTGAAAACACCTATCATTACGTCCCAGTTTCTGTTGATCAGAGGTCTGGCACAGTGAAGCTGGGCTCTCTGCTCAGGGTCTCACTAGACTAAAACCAAAGTTTTGGCTAGGCTATATTCTCATCTGGAGCTTCCAAATGTATTCACACTGTTGGAAGAACCTATAGATCTTTGCATTTATACAACTGAGGTTCCTGTTTTCTTGCTGGCTGCCTTAGCTCTTAGGGGCCACCCTCAGGTCCTAGCCACGTGGCCCTCTCACAACAAGCTAATTTATTTCTTCAAAGCTGGCACTAGAATCTCTCTCCAGTCTGCTACTATGGGAAGGATTCATTTAATGCAATATAATCACTTGAGCAACTATACCATCACCTTTGCTACATAACATAGCCTAGCAAGGGAGTGAGTACCTCGTTGTATTCACAGATGCCACCCATACTTAAGGGGAGGAGATCTGTACAGCACATGTGGGAGCAGAATCTTGGAGGCCATCTTGGAGGCCTACAACAACTATTACTCAGAACAAGGGCTGAACCCTGTGAATTATATGACTGAGGAGAGAGCAAAATGTTACTTCCAGAACCTAGAAGTCAAGTGTAAACTGTCTCAAGATGAAGAACAGTGCTTTCCAAGAAAAAAAGAAGAAGAAAATCCATAAATGTCTACCAAGTTTCCCAGAGGAAGACACTCAGGTCTCAATTTCACTGTATACTTTGAACTACGCCCAGTAGAGATGCAAATTCCTATACAGACCGATAATAAGGCTGACAAAGATTTATGGATGACTACCTAAATGATACCTGTACCTCAGTTTTGGCAACCCCAAACCCTGTACCTCCTTTCTCCACTACATTCCTTCTTGTTATACCCAATAGCTGGCTACAAGCCAACGTGGCAACACTGCACTCTCTAGAGGTAGAGTAAAAAAAAATCAATATTCAAATAGTAACTTTGACATTTTCTGGAGTAAGATTAAAACAACCAGGTGAGCAAGTTTTGATTCTGCAATACCTGCATACCTCAGAGATATTGTGGGTTTGGTTTCAGACCACTGCAATAAAGTGAAATCGCAATAAAGCAAGTCACATGAATTTTTTTGGTTACCCACTGCATGTAAAAGTCATGCTTACAGCATTCTGTAGTCTATTAAGTGTACAATAGCACTATGTCTAAAAAACCAATATACAGACCTTAATTTAAAAATGCTTTATTCAGAAAAAAGTGCTAATCATCATCTGACAATACAGGGTTGCCACAAACCTTCAATTTGTAAAAAAGCACAGTATCTTTGATGCGTAACGAAGCAAAGCAAGATAAAATGAGGTATGCCTGTATATCTCCTGTATAATCACCTCCCCTTGAATGATGGTGGACCTGTAAGTATGATGAGATAGGCTTTCCTTTGATTAAGTGACATTACATGGCAAAGTGATGGGATAGTCATTTCCATGACTGATATAATGATTATATTATATAAGACTCCATCTGAACAGACCGGGGAGATTTTCTTGGTGGCCTTGAAAAGTAAGGGTCACATGAGTAGGCCTTGAGGAGACTTCTAGGAGCTGAGAGTAAGCCCAGGTTGGTGGCTAGCAATAAAATGGGGACCTCACACATACAGCTGAAAGGAACCTAGTTCTGTCAATGACCTGAATGAACTTGAAAGAAGTCCCTGAGCCTCAGATCAGATCACATCGCAGACGACCCCTTGACTTTGGCTCCGTGAGACCCTGTGCAGAGGAACCAGCTAACCCCTGACTGAAAAGCTAATCAGTTGAAACTGTGTGATAATATGATTGTGTTGCCTTAAGGTGTTAACTCTGTGGCACTTCCTCATGCAGCATAGAGACCTAACATACAAACAAATTAAAACATAAATAAAATAAGCAAACTAGCAAAATTAGCTTTAGGAATTTTCTGCAGCAACACCTCTCAATAACTGAATCCCAACTGGTCTCACTGAGTAGCTACAGTATTTCCAGGCATTTAAAATGTATTGAAAACAAAAATATACCTAAAAAAAACCCCACATTTTTTGGTGGTACTCCAGAGGATTGGAGATGACAAACTAAAGCAAAAGCTCCTTAAGTGATGAAAGAATGCCAAACCAGTGGGGATTTAATCATCTAACTCCAACAAGGTTAAAAGAAAATCCAAATAATTAATTATGATAGATATTATGTGTATTCACATATATGCACAGAAGCAAAGGGCACTTACTCTGAAAGCTGTTCACTGAGAAGACTCGAGGATGATAGAATCCTGCTTTGCAAATGCACTGATAGGCTCCAAGCACGAATCCTAGGCCCTTAATCGGCATACACTATGAGAAAGAAAAGACAGCAGTACCGTTGATCATAGTTTACTTCACAGTATAAAGACTCACAGATATCCATCATTGCAAGTGGTAACAGAGATACCACATTTTCCAGAAATAAAATATCTCATTTTTGAACTTTATTTTAGGTTTGTTTGCCAACAGACATTTTTTTAAAGTAGTTTTCTTTCTAAATATATGCCATTACAGCTGCAGTTGCCATACGTCTTTAACTCATTCAGTTGCCTTAGGAAGTAATTATAGGCAGTTTTTTTTAATGCCTCACATATCATCTTATTGCCTTAAGAGATATTTCTTAAGTCTATAAAAATATTTTTAAAAGTGATTCCATGAGAAATATTTCCACCAAAGTAAAGGTAGGTAGGTAGATGGACAGACAGCTACATAGAATTTAAGATGTGGAAATTGCCTTTAAGAATTAAATATTCATCAAATTTCATCCTCAGATTAAAAAATACAAATGGATGGAATAACAAAACAAGTAAACTTTAAAGTGTAATTCAGAAGAGGATAAAAAGATAAATTAATGATCTGAAGTGCTCTTTACCTAAAATCTGTTTCATAGATAAATATTCTACATGTACATAAACATGAAGAAAAGTAATGATTGGCTTTCCAAATATATCACACCAATAGACATGATGGACATCCCAAAAGCTTAATATTGGCATCTTTCAAGAATATCACTGAACCCTAGCAAAACTGTTTAACATACTTCATTTCTTTTTTTTTTTTAACATCTTTATTGGAGTATAATTGCTTTACAATGGTGTGTTAGTTTCTGCTTTATAACAAAGTGAATCAGCTATACATATACAAATATCCCCATATCTCCTCCCTCTTGCATCTCCCTCCCACTCTCCCTATCCCACCACTCTAGGTGGTCACAAAGCACCGAGCTGACCTCCCCATGCTATGCGGCTGCTTCCCACTAGCTATCTATTTTACATGTGGTAGTATTTATAAGTCCATGCCACTCTCTCACTTCGTTCCAGCTTACCCCTCCCCCTCCCCATATCCTCAAGTCCATTCCCTACGCCTGCGTGTTTATTCCTGTCCTACTCCTAGGTTCTTCAGAACCTTTTTTTTTTTTAGATTCCATATATATATGTTAGCACACGGTATTTGCTTTTCTCTTTCTGACCTACTTCACTCTGTATAACAGACTCGAGGTCCATCCACCTCACTACAAATAACTCAATTTCGTTTCTCTTAATGGCTGAGTAATATTCCATTGTATACATGTGCCACATCTTCTTTATCCACTCATCTGTCGATGGACACTTAGGTTGTTTCCATGTCCTGGCTATTGTAAATACTGCTGCGATGAACACATGACTCTTTTTGAATTATGGTTTTCTCAATTGACTCAAGTGCTGGGTCATACTGTAGTAATATTTTCAGTTTTTTAGGGAACCTCCATACTGTTTAAAGAGTGGCTGTATTAACTTACATTCTCACCAACAGTGCAAGAGGGTTCCCTTTTCTCCACACCCTCTCCAGCATTTACTGTTTGTAGATTTTTTAATTTTTTTTTTTTGCGGTACGCGGGCCTCTCACTGTTGTGGCCTTTCCCATTGTGGAGCACAGGCTCCGGATGCGCAGGCTCAGTGGCCATGGCTCACCGGCCCAGCCGCTCCGCGGCATGCGGGATCTTCCCGGACCAGGGCACGAACCCGTGTCCCCTGCACCGGCAGGCGGACTCTCAACCACTGTGCCACCAGGGAAGCCCTTTATTTATTTATTTATTTTGTGGTACGCGGGCCTCTCACTGTTGTGGCCTCTCCCGTTGCAGAGCACAGGCTCCGGACGCGCAGGCTCAGCAGCCATGGCTCACGGGCCCAGCCGCTCCGCGGCATGTGGGATCTTCCCGGACCAAGGCACGAACCCGTGTCCCCTGCACCGGCAGGTGGACTCTCAACCACTGGGCCACGAGGGAAGCCTTGTTTGTAGATATTTTGATGATGGCCATTCTGACCGGTGTGAGGTGATACCTCACTGTGGTTTTGATTTGCATTTCTCTAATGATTAGTGATGTTGAGCATCCTTTCATATGTTTGTTGGCAATCTGTATATATTCTCTGGAGAAATGTCTATTTAGGTCTTCTGCCCATTTTTGGATTGGGCTGTTTGTTTTTTTGATATTGAGTTGTATGAGCTGCTTGTAAATCTTGGAGGTTAATCCTTTGTCAGTTGCTTCATTTGCAAATATTTTCTCCCATTCTGAGGGTTGTCTTTTCGCCTTATTTATGGTTTCCTTTGCTGTACAAAAGCTTTGAAGTTTCATTAGGTCCCATTTGTTTATTTTTGTTTTTATTTCCGTTTCTCTAGGATGTGGGTCAAAAAGGATCTTGCTGTGATTTATGTCAGAGTGTTCTGCCTATGTTTTCCTCTAAGAGTTTTAGAGTGTCTAGCCTTACATTTAGGCCTTTAATCCATTTTGAGTTTATTTTTGTGTCTGGTGTTAGGGAGTGTTTGAATTTCATTCATTCTTTTACATGTAGCTGTCCAGTTTTCTCAGCACCACTTATTGAAGAGGCTCTCTTTTCTCCACTGTATATTGTTGCCTCCTTTATCAAAGATATGTGTGTGGGTTTACCTCTGGGCTTTCTATCCTGTTCCATTGGTCTATATTTCTGTTTTTGTGCCAGTACCATACATACTTCATTTCTGCTACATTCAATTACATAAGGATGGAATAACTTCCATTACACTACAGTTTATCAGTAAAAAGGGTGTTTCAAGAATTTGATCAACACTGAAATTTCTTTTTTGATAGCTCTCTACCAAGATCCCAACACTTTACCTTTTTGCCATTATAACCTATTAGAGGAGCTGAGAATTTAGTGAATCTGAAAGTTACAAATAGTGACCCTCTGACAGAGGCCCTTGAGAGAAAATACTAAATTATCTAAATAATAATCCCTCAATCTAAGCTTTAATGATTAGTAATAAGATCAAAATTGCATATCATGAAAATTCCAGCAAACAATAAAGTATTTATATGTAAGGTAGCAAGAGCTAATACATGCTCTAAATTCATAGGTTATAGCACGAAAATCTTTGAAAAAGAGCTCTCTAAAGGACCTTGAATATTTTATTTCATTAATACCCTTTTTTTTTTCACCCAACGCACTCATATCCAATTATGTCTTGCAATTGAAAACACAGTTCTTGACCCAGAGCAAAATACAAGGACAGATAAGTACCAGTCAATTCAACTGGGTTGGCAAGTAGTTATGAAAGAACTATTGTGTGTGTAGAGAATTCCTCCAGGACTTAAATGAAATAACACATCCTACTTATAAAGGTCTAGAGATATAGTGGGTCAGATCCTATTTCCGAATTGTATAAATAAAAAGGCAATTGTAACACTTACTTTGGAGAAGCACTATTATAAGAGATCATATTGTTTGTGGTCAGTCAGAAAACATATGCCTGAATTCTGACTTACTAGTTAATGTGAATTTGGGGCTGTTCTCTTAACTTCACTGAGACTTATTTTTTTTAACTTGTAAGAACAATCATTCAATTAGATTCAGGAACACTTTGAAGAAAGCAGAACTACCAAGATGTCCTAATAGCTGAAATACAGGGTATAAGAGGAAGAGAAGAATAAAGGATGACTCCCAGGTTTTTGGCCTGAGCAACCTTAAGAATGGAGTTGCCATCAAGGATCTGGGAAAGGCTGCAGGTGGAGTTGATTTGGAGAAGAGAACACAAGTTCAGTTTTGCAAATGTTAAGTGTGAAGTGTCTATTTGAAATTTAATTCCTGATATCAAATAAGTAGTCTGGGGCTTCCCTGGTGGCGCAGTGGTTGAGAGTCCGCCTGCCGATGCACGGGACGCGGGTTCGTGCCCTGGTCCGGGAAGATCCCACATGCCACGGAGGGGCTGGGCCCGTGAGCCATGGCCGCTGAGCCTGCACATCCGGAGCCTGTGCTCCGCGACGGGAGAGGCCACAACAGTGAGAGGCCCGGGTACCTCAAAAAAAAAAAAAAAAAAAAAGTAGTCTGATAAAGTAGTATGGAGTTTGGGAGAGATGTCTGGGCTCTATAATTTGGGATTCATTTGCATAAAGACGATAGACAAAGCCATGAGATCAGATAAGACTAGATCATTAAGGGAGTGCCTGTAGGCAGTGAAGTTAATAGATCCAAAGGGATGAGACTCAGGACACTCCAAGGCAAAAAGGTTAGGCAGAAGGAAGAAGCAAAGGACACTGAGAAGTGCAATTCAGTGAGGTACCATTATTTAATTAACTAGATTGTGACACTAAGTGCATAACATGGAATTTCTTGTGAGTTACATTTATTAAACATTCACCCAGCCAAGATATATCCAAGCAAACTAAGTCTTAGATACTAAGAATAGCAGTGCAGTTTAAATATTCTGCTTCACTGGAATTTGAAGGTTAATGCTATTCATTTAATCAGCACTAATTCCCTGGTAATGTGACTCGGCACTGAAACAGTGACTCAGTTGAGAATTTTAAATGTTTAAGGCAGATCTGAAAGTTTATTGGAATAAGGGTATCTCTTTAATATAAGCTAACGATAGAGCTGAAAGAAAATGAAGTTTTTTAAAAAATCTATTGATTAGATAAACATCAATAAATGTTGATTAGATAATTAGTTGATTAGATAAACATCACCAAATATAAAGTCCCCTGAACTTAAAAACAAAATGCTTCCTAATTTTATTATGGGAAACACTGCAATATGAATTATTAGTTACCTCAAACTCTTTGTTCATCTTAAATTATCTTATACCCTTAAAGAAAAATTTTAAAATGTTCAACCAGTTAAATTCAATAAAAGAGTATCATCTGTTACAGTGGAGAAAAAACAAAAAAAAGAATATCATTCCACTACACACACTCTGTGTGGAACCGAATGTGCTGTTGCTTACACACACTTGTCTTGGAGTGTAAAAGTGATCTTACCATACTTTCGTGTTCCATCCACCACCACCATTCTGTAGCTACTCCAATTTGGCCACCTCCCAGCCAAACTTACACATTTTCAACATGAGGCAATTCGTGTACTAGTTTAGCTAATTTCTCTTTTAATCTCCCTAAGTATGGTGACTACTCAACCTATGTTTACTGTAATTGGACTCAGTAACTGCTTTTTATATTTTTTTCTCCTTAGGGATTTAGAATATAAACATAGATCCTCACTAGATTCAGGAGAAAAAAATCTTCAAAATTTTACCATAACATTAAGATGCTCATTTTAGATATTAAAGATCTTTATTTTATATACTCAAATCTAAATCTTTCTACTTTATCTTCATAGAAGTCCAAAAGGGTGGAAATGGAAAAAGCAGCACTTCTTCTTCCATAAGGGTAGCTCTTCCATGAGACCCTTTGATAAAAATTAAGCTCTTCATATTAAGAGGTAAGGCACCCTTGTGAGTGAGGTAGGTGCCCAAAAGATTGGATGCCTTCTTTGATGAACCTTACGAAGCCACCAGCAGAGACTTCCTAAGGAGAGATCTTGAGAGCCTACAATCAAAGGTAGGTCCCTAGGAGTAATCCAGATCCAAATGGGAAGAGATGTTGCTTAAGAGATTAGAGAAATATGGACAGATTGCTAGAAGTATACAACCGACCAAGTCTGGGTCATGAAGAAACAAAAATTACGTACAAACCTATAACTAGCCGGTAGACTGAATCAGTAATCAAAAACCTCCTAACAGAGAAAAGCCCAGGGCCAGATGGCCTCAATGGAAAAACATTTAAAAAAGAATTAACATCAGTATTCCTCAAACTCTTCCAAAAATTGAGAGAGAACAGTTCCTAACTCATTTTATGAGCCCAGAATTACCCTGATATCAAAGCCAGACAAAGATACTACAAGAAAAGAAAACTGCAGACCAATAATCCTGATTAACATTGTTGTGAAAATCTTCAACAAAATACCAGCAAACCATATTCAACATCACATTAAAAGGACTATAGAGCTTTCAGCAGCAAGGAGGTACTTGAGAACAAGAGCCGTGTGGATGAAAGGCTCTTGGTGCTGCAGCCAGGAGTCAGTGCTGTGCCTCTGAGGTGGGAGAGCCAACTTCAGGACAGTGGTCCACAAGAGACCTCCCAGCTCCACGTAATATCAAATGGCGAAAATCTCCCAGAGATCTCCATCTCAACACCAGCACCCAGCTTCACTCAACGACCAGCAAGCTACAGTGCTGGACACCCTATGCAAAACAACTAGCAAGACAGGAACATAACCCCACCCATTAGCAAGGAGGCTGCCTAAAATCATAATAAGTCCACAGACACCCCAAAACACACCACCAGATGTGGACAGGCCTACCAGAAAGACAAGATCCAGCCTCATCCACCAGAACACAGGCACTAGTCCCCTCCACCAGGAAGCCTACACAACCTACTGAACCAAATTTAGCCACGGGGGACAGACACCAAAAACAACGGGAACTACGAACCTGCAGCCTGCAAAAAGGAGATCCCAAACACAGTAAGATAAGCAAAATGAGAAGACAGAAAAACACACCACAGATGAAGGAGCAAGATAAAAAGCCACCAGACCTAACAAAGGAAGAGGAAATAGGCAGTCTACCTGAAAAAGAATTCAGAATTATGATAGTAAAGATGATCCAAAATCTTGGAAATAGAATAGAGAAAATGCAAGAAACATTTAACAAGGACCTAGAAGAACTAAAGATGAAACAAGCAACAATGAACAACACAATAAATGAAATTAAAAATACTCTAGAAGGGATCAATAGCAGAATAACTGAAGCAGAAGAACGGATAAGTGACCTGGAAGATAAAATAGTGGAAATAACTACTGCAGAGCAGATTAAAGAAAAAAGAAGGAAAAGAATTGAGGACAGTCTCAGAGACCTCTGGGACAACATTAAATGCACCAACATCCGAATTAAAGGGGTTCCAGAAGAAGAAGAGAAAAAGAAAGGGACTGAGAAAATATTTGAAGAGATTATAGTTGAAAACTTCCCTAAAATGGGAAAGGAAATAGTTAATCAAGTCCAGGAAGCACAGAGAGTCCCATACAGGATAAATCCAAGGAGAAACACGCCAAAACACATATTAATCTAACTGTCAAAAATTAAATACAAAGAAAACATATTAAAAGCAGCAAGGGAAAAATAACACACAAGGGAATCCCCATAAGGTTAACAGCTGATCTTTCAGCAGAAACTCTGCAAGCCAGAAGGGACTGGCAGGACATATATAAAGTGATGAAGGAGAAAAACCTACAACCAAGATTACTCTACCCAGCAAGGATCTCATTCAGATTTGATGGAGAAATTAAAACCTTTACAGACAAGCAAAAGCTGAGAGAGTTCAGCACCACCAAACCAGCTTTAAAACAAATGCTAAAGGATCTTCTCTAGGAAAGAAACACAAGAGAAGGAAAAGACCTACAATAACAAACCCAAAACAATTAAGAAAATGGGAATAGGAACAAACATATCGATAATTACCTTAAATTTAAATGGATTAAATGCTCCCACCAAAAGACACAGATTGGCTGAATGGATACAAAAACAAGACCCATATATATGCTGTCTACAAGAGACCCACTTCAGACCTAGAGACACATACAGACTGAAAGTGAGGGAATGGAAAAAGATATTCCATGAAAACAGAAAGCAAAAGAAAGCCAGAGTAGCAATTCTCATATCAGACTAAATAGACTTTAAAATAAAGACTATTAGAAGAGACAAAGAAGGACACTACATAATGATCAAGGGATCAATCCAAGAAGAAGATATAACAATTGTAAATATTTATGCACCCAACATAGGAGCACCTCAATACATAAGGCAAATACTAACAGCCATAAAAGGGGAAATTGACAGTAACACACTCATAGTAGGGGACTTTAACAGCCCACTTTCACCAATGGACAGATCATCCAAAATGAAAATAAATAAGGAAACACAAGCTGTAAATGATATATTAAACAAGATGGACTTAATTGATATTTATAGGACATTCCATCCAAAAACAAGAGAACACACATTTTTTCAAGTGCTCATGGAACATTCTCCAGGATAGATCATATCTTGGATCACAAATCAAGCCTTGGTAAATTTAAGAAAATTGAAATTGTATCAAGTATCTTTTCCGACCACAATGCTATGAGACTACATATCAATTACAGGAAAAGATCTGTAAAAAATACAAACACATGGAGGCTAAACAATACACTACTTAATAACGAAGTGATCACTGAAAAAATCAAAGAGGAAATCAAAAAATACCTAGAAACAAATGACAATGGGGACACGATGACCCAAAACCTATAGGATGCAGCAAAAGCATTTCTAAGAGGGAAGTTTATAGCAATACAATCGTACCTTAAGAAACAGGAAACATCTCGAATAAACAACCTAACCTTGCACCTAAGGCAATTAGAGAAAGAAGAACAAAAAACCCCCAAAGTTAGCAGAAGGAAAGAAATCATAAAGATCAGATGAGAAATAAATGAAAAAGAAATGAAGGAAACGACAGCAAAGATCAATAAAACTAAAAGCTGGTTCTTTGAGAAGATAAACAAAATTGATAAACCATTAGCCAGCCTCATCAAGAAAAACCGGGAGAAGACTCAAATCAATAGAATTAGAAATGAAAAAGGAGAAGTAACAACTGACACTGCAGAAATACAAAAGATCATGAGAGATTACTACAAGCAACTATATGCCAATAAAATGGACAACCTGGAAGAAATGGACAAATTCTGAGAAAAGCACAACTTTCCGAATTTGAACCAGGAAGAAATAGAATATATGAACAGATCAATCACAAGCACTGAAGTTGAAACTGTGATTAAAAATCCTCCAACAAACAAAAGCCCAGGACCAGCTGGCTTCACAGGCGAATTCTATCAAACATTTAGAGAAGAGCTAACACCTATCCTTTTCAAACTTTTCCAGAATATAGCAGAGGGAGGAACACTCCCAAACTCATTCTACGAGGCCACCATCACCCTGATACCAAAACCAGACAAGGATGTCAAAAAGAAAGAAAACTACAGGCCCATATCACTGATGAACATAGATGCAAAAATCCTCAACAAAATACTAGCAAACAGAAGCCAACAGCACATTAAGAGGATCATACACCATGATCAAGTGGGGTTTATTCCAGGAATGCAAGGATTCTTCAATATACGCAAATCAGTCAATGTGATACACCATATTAACAAACTGAAGGAGAAAAACATATGATCATCTCAATAGATGCAGAGAAAGCTTTCGACAAAATTCAACACCCATTTATGATAAAAACCCTGCAGAAAGTAGGCATAGAGGGAACTTTCCTCAACATAATAAAGGCCATATATGACAAACCCACAGCCAACATCGTCCTCAATGGTGAAAAACTGAAAGCATTTCCACTAAGATCAGGAATAAGACAAGGTTGCCCACTCTCACCACTGTTATTCAACATAGTTTTGGAAGTTTTAGCCACAGCAATCAGAGAAGAAAAGGAAATAAAAGGAATCCAAATCAGAAAAGAAGAAGTAAAGCTGTCACTCTTTGCAGATGACATGATACTATACATAGAGAATCCTAAAGATGCTACCAGAAAACTACTAGAGCTAATCAATGAATTTGGTAAAGTTGCCGGATACAAAATTAATGCACAGAAATCTCTGGCATTCCTATATACTAATGATGAAAAATCTGAAAGTGAAATCGAGAAAACACTCCCATTTACCACTGCAACCAAAAGAATAAAATATCGAGGAATAAACCTACCAAGGGAGACAAAAGACGTGTATGAAGAAAATTATAAGACACTGATGAAAGAAATTAAAGATGATACAGATAGATGGAGAGATATACCATGTTCTTGGACTGGAAGAATCAACATTGTGAAAATGACTCTACTACCCAAAGCAATCTACAGATTCAATGCAATCCCTATCAAACTACCACTGGCATTTTTCACAGAACTAGAACAAAAAATTTCACAATGTGTATGGAAACACAAAAGACCCCGAATAGCCAAAGCAATCTTGAGAACGAAAAACCTAGCTGGAGGAATCAGGCTCCCTGACTTCAGACTACACCACAAAGCTACAGTAATCAAGACAGTATGGTACTGGCACAAAAACAGAAAGATAGATCAATGGAACAGGATAGAAAGCCCAGAGATAAACCCACGCACATATGGTCACCTTATCTTTGATAAAGGAGGCAGGAATGTACAGTGGAGAAAGGACAGCCTCTTCAATAAGTGGTGCTGGGAAAACTGGACAGGTACATGTAAAAGTATGAGATTAGATCACTCCCTAACACCATACACAAAAATAAGCTCAGAATGGATTAAAGACCTAAATGTAAGGCCAGAAACTATCAAACTCTTAGAGGAAAACATAGGCAGAACACTCTATGACATAAATCACAGCAAGATCCTTTTTGACCCACCTCCTAGAGAAATGGAAATAAAAACAAAAATAAACAAATGGGACCTAATGAAACTTCAAAGCTTTTGTACAGCAAAGGAAACCATAAACAAGACCAAAAGACAACCCTCAGAATGGTAGAAAATATTTGCAAATGAAGCAACTGACAAAGGATTAATCTCCAAAATTTACAAGCAGCTCATACAGCTCAATAACAAAAAAACAAACAACCCAATCCAAAAATGGGCAGAATACCTAAATACACATTTTTCCAAAGAAGATATACAGACTGCCAACAAACACATGAAAGAATGCTCAACATCATTAATCATCAGAGAAATGCAAATCAAAACTACAATGAGATATCATCTCACACCAGTCAGAATGGCCATCATCAAAAAATCTAGAAACAATAAATGCTGGAGAGGGTGTGGAGAAAAGGGAACACTCTTGCACTGCTGGTGGAATGTGAATTGGTACAGCCACTATGGAGAACACTATGGAGGTTCCTTAAAATCTAAAAATAGAACTACCATATGACCCAGCAATCCCACTACTGGGCATATACCCTGAGAAAACCATAATTCAAAAAGAGTCATGTACCAAAATGTTTATTGCAGCTCTATTTACAATATCCAGGAGATGGAAACAACCTAAGTGTCCATCATCGGATGAATGGATAAAGAAGATGTGGCACATATATACAATGGAATATTACTCAGCCATAAAAAGAAACGAAATTGAGCTATTTGTAATGAGGTGGACGGACCTAGAGTCTGTCATACAGTGTGAAGTAAGTCAGAGAGAAAAAGACAAATACCGTATGCTAACACATATATATGGAATTTAAGAAAAAAAAATGTCATGAAGAGCCTAGGGGTAAGACAGGAATAAAGACACAGACCTACTAGAGAATGGACTTGAGGATATGGGGAGGGGAAAGGGTAAGCTGTGACAAAGCGAGAGAGTGGCATGGACATATATACACTACCAAACGTAAAACAGATAGCTAGTGGGAAGCAGCCGCATAGCACAGGGAGATCAGCTCGGTGCTTTGTGATCACCTAGAGGGGTGCAATAGGGAGAGTGGGAAGGAAGGAGATGCAAGAGGGAAGAGATATGGGAACATATGTATATGTATAACTGATTCGCTTTGTTATAAAGCAGAAAGTAACACACCATTGTAAAGCAATTATACCCCAATGAAGATGTTAAAAAAAAAAAGGTTAATTATCCTAACATCCAGTGACCTCTCCACAACTATCAGCTGTTTATTAAAACAAAAGGAAAACACTGAAACAGAGGAAATCTAAAAGGCCCCCAGGCAGTGATAGGGTACACATCACCCACATATTTCTCAAACAATCTTCCAGGAAAACAAGAACTCGTGAATAACAAATAGTGCAGTATTTCACCAGGGAGCAAAAGAACTACATTTTGTCTCTATTATTCATTAGCCGCCAGATAACATGGTTTAAAAAGGTTGATGGACTGGAGCAGGGTTGGGGGTGGAAGGATGTTTTCTTTTATGATATAGTTAATATGAAAAAAGAAACTGTTTTCTATTATTAATTTTTGAAACGTTCTTGTTATATTCAGTGGAGCCCTCTCTCACAACACAGGGCTAAGGGTGCCAAAGCAGCATGGGAGCAGACACATTACAAGTACTGACACATAGCAAGATGCTTTGCGTGAGGTTGAAACTGACTCAAGAAAACGTTAGGATTGTATCTCATTGAGTGAGCAAGCCAGTTTTTCTAGACCTTCTTACAGAAAAAAGTCCCAAACGCTCGATAAAGATAAGTTCTTAATATGCTCAACACTTTAAAAAAAATAAAATAATGCCCCCCACTAAACCACAAATTCACTACGTTCCACCTTTGACTACGTTCCACCCATTGTATGCTCTTTGCTACAGCAACAAAGAGGAACAAAATCATGGTCTAGTTCTCAAAGAGCTTACCACCCACAGGTAGAAAAGTAAAATCAAAGTTGCTGTATGGTGCTCTACCATGTTCACAGCTAAAGGGCTTCACAAATATTTTTGAGTAGTCCATCTTTACACATTTTTCTGGCATCAATTGTTTGTTAAAATACAAATTGCTGTACTAAGAACAGAAATCAATGAAAGAATATATAATATGATTTCAACTTTATAAAATTCAAAAATATGTAAAATTTTTATAAAGTACTATTTAAGCATATATACATACATGGAACGATAAAGAATCTAAGTGATAACATAAATTTCAGGATAATGGTTATCTTTTGGGGGGGCAGATGGGTATAGGATGACAGAGGAGAATACAGGGGCTTCTTAGGTAATGGTTACAATCTATTACTGAAATGAGGGAAGGAAAGAACTGACTTTAGTTTCTGGCTGTGATACATTATGTTATAGCAGGATGAAGTTTTCACCAAAAACAATTAGAATATCTGGATAAAATGGAAGGAAGGAAGAAAGAAACAAATGAAGGAACAAACAAATGACTGAACTCACCTACTTATCTATGAGGAGGCGTCAGAAAGCTGCCAATGGAGCCAAAATTGAGAAGCCAAGATCACAGAAAGAAGAAAAATGCACAGATATACTATATTCTTTATTTATGTATCAAACTGAGTATTTGAGAATCCAGACAAATGGGAACTGGTAAGAAGTAGAGAAGCCAGCAAAATTTTGGATATCTTACAGCCCAGAGGAGAAAAAAAAATCAATTTGAGCACTTCAAAAATACTCAAGCCTTAAGGACAAAATCTCAGACAGAATGAAATAACAAACACATAAGACTGAGACTCAAAATTTGTTGTTGCATTCTTAAGCTGTCTGCGGTGAAAATCAAAGACGCAAAGCAGATGCTAAAGAGAAACAGGGTTGAGTTTTTGGTAGTATCGCAATGTTAAATTCCTAAATTGGAGTTCAGGAATTTCTGAGGATGAAGGGCCCTAGTAAACATCTCAGTGAGCTCCCCATAGTGCTATATCCTAGAAGTAAGAGTAAATAAGGAGCAGTTTGAGACTTTCATAGATTTCTGTCCAGCTGTGGGACAGATCAAGTACTGGTTAGATTAAGATGATCTGTCTCTATCTAGTTACTTATCAGAGACAGGGCAAAACCTCTCCGGAAGAAGGTAATGCATCCAGAACCACTGCAACAAAACTATGGTGGCATTCACTCTTAAATTAACAAACACTAAGAAATAAACAGACAGTATAAACAGATCGACAAATGACCAGATACTCAAG
Source organism: Globicephala melas (assembly GCF_963455315.2). Lineage (NCBI taxonomy): Eukaryota > Metazoa > Chordata > Mammalia > Artiodactyla > Delphinidae > Globicephala > Globicephala melas. Next base: position 10,503,831 of record NC_083315.2, read on the forward strand.
CTACTGATAGATTTTTAAATAACTATAATCAACATGTGCAAGAAAGCGGAGGACAGCTTTTAGAAAAATTGGAATCTAATTTTTAAAAAAACAATAAAATATTCTGGAATATTCCAGAACTAACAAAACCAAGATAGGATACCAGAGAAGACAGGGTAAGTGAAGGAGAAGACAGATGAGCAAAAGACGTCCAGTCTGAAGCTTGAAAACTAAACTGAAGAGAAATATACAAAAGAACACAAAGGACATAACGAATCATAGAAAAGGGATCTAATATACTTGTACTTAGAGTCACATAAAGGGAGAGGACAGAAGCAATATCAGATAAAATATATTTCGTTATACACCCCAAAGTGGATAAACACACATCATAGTCTAACTAGAAAGCCAAACACACACAAAAATCTTAAAATAGCCAGAGGGAAAAAAAAGATCATACTTACAAATAAGTAGCAACAAGTTTGACAACTGTCTTCAAAACAGAAATAAAAGAAACCAGAAAATAATGGAATGACATCATTAAAGTGCTAAAAGAAGGGAAAACCCTAGAATTGTTTCCCAAGAGAAAATATCCCTTCAAATGTGAAATACATAAAGGTATTTCAAGTCAAACAAAACCTGAAAAAAAAAATACCTTATCACCAGACCTATGACAAAAGAAATGCTAAAGGAATTTTCAAGCAAAAGGAAAATTATGCCAGACAGAAGCACAAAAGTGCAGGACAGGGCTTCCCTGGTGGCGCAGTGGTTGAGAGTCCGCCTGCCAATGCAGGGGACGTGGGTTCGTGCCCCGGTCCGGGAAGATCCCACATGCCGCAGAGTGGCTGGGCCCGTGAGCCATGGTCGCTGGGCGTGCATGTCCAGAGCCTGTGCTCCGCAACGGGAGAGGCCGAAACGGTGAGAGGCCCGTGTAGCACAAAAAAAAAAAAAAAAGAAAAGTGCAGGACAGAATGAACAGCAATGTAAGTAAATATGTGGGTAAATCTAAAATAGATAGTACAAGGTACTAATAGTAATAATAATGTCTCGTGAGCTTTAAGATATATATTGAATTAAAATGCAAGGCAAAAGGCAGGGGGAAGGGTAAATGCAGGTAAAAGGTGCTGATACCCTATTTCGTCTGGGAAAGGTAAAAGGAATAACACATTTGTTTGTAATGAGCTAAGGATATATGTTGTAATCCATAGAATAACTACTAAAAGTATAGAAAAATAGTTTATAACAGGCAAAGAAAAAAGTGCAATACTAATAAAAAGAAACAATAGATTAATGCCAACTAAGGCAAGAAAAGAGACAGAAAGGAATATAATGGGACACAAAGAAAAAGATATTAAGATAATATATGTGAATAAAATTAACAAGGAAGGGAAGAAGGAAAACAGAAAGACAGGCAGCTGTCTGATTTCTAACAGTGATTTCTTTAAAATTTGCAAATATTGTTAGGTGGTTTTTCCAGTGATGATTAGAAAGCAATTACATTTGTATAGTAAGGCCATTAAATTAATATGATGTATGTTTACATTTTTATAAAAGAACGACAGCAGGAAAAACTAATGTTTTTTATCAGGATGTTACCTTTGAAATGGGGTGGATAATGACTGGAAGAGAGCAAAAATGGACTTTTTTGCTGGTAATATTCTCTTTTCCCACCTGAGTGCTTGTTAAACAAGTATGGTCATTTTGTGCACTATTTTGTATGTATTTTGCACACCAATCAAAGTTTTAAAAAATAATCAAGTAGCACTATGAGAAACCACTTTACAATGACTAGGGTGGCTAAAATTAAAAAGGTAAACAATAACAAGTGTTGGTGAGGATGCAGAGAAATTGAGCCCTCGTACACTGCTGGAGGGATTATAAACAGTACAGTCACCTTGGAAAACAGTTTATCAGTTCCTTAGTTCCCATATGACCTAGGAATTCCACTCCTGGGTTTATACCCAAGAGAATTAAAACACAGACCCACACAGAACTAGCATAGAAAAGTTCACAGCAGCTTTATTCATAATAGCCAAAAAATGGGCACAACGCAAATTTCCATTAGCTAGTAAATGGATAAATAAAATGTGGTCTATTCATATAATAAATTATTATTCAGCAATAAAAAGGAATGAAGTACTGATACATGATACAACATGAATGAATTTTGGAAAAAGTATGTTAAGTTAAAGAAGCTAGTCACAAGAGAGCACAAATTATATGATTCATTTATATGAAATGTTCAAAATGGGCAAATCCATGGAGACAGAAGTTTGAACAGTGGTTGCCAAGTGTTGGGGAGAGGTACAAAGGAGTACAAGGTTTCTTTTTGGGGTGACAAAGAGCCTCTGAAAGTAGACAATTGTTATGGTTGCACTACTCCGAATATAATAAGAACCACTGAATTGTACACTTTAGGAGAGTGAATTTTATAGTATGTGAATTATAGTAAAAAGAGAAGACATTTCCTTGAAAACTGAGAAAATGCAGGCTATAGAAACAAATGTAGATGGGATGCAGATAAAGGAGCTATAAAACTCAAACATTTTTGGCAATGCTTTGTCTTAGTCATCTTGGGCTGCTATATATTTATAACAAACCACCATAATGGCTTAAACACAGATATTTCTCACAGTCTGGAAGCTGGGGAGTCCAAGATCAAGGTGCTGACAGATTCAGTTCCAAGGGAAAGTCCTTTTCCTGGCTTGCAGATGGCCACCTTCCTACTGTGTCCTCATATGGTGGAGAGAGAGGGAGAGCCCTGGTCCTTCTTCCTCTTCTTGGAAGGACACTAATCCTATTCTAGGGCACTACCCTCATGACCTCATCTAAACCTAATTACCTCCTAAAGGCCCTACCTACAAATGCCACATTTCAGGTTAGGACTTCAACATATGAACTTTGGGGGGACACAAACATCCAGTCCATAATACACTTAATGTGTACAAGAATACAGAAGGGAAGATTGATAATGTTGGCAGAGACTGGCAAAGAAGCAAAAGTACCATTTTAAAAGATAACGGCTGGAAATTTTCCAAAAAAAATTAAGTTCACATTCCAGATGCACTACAAACCCTAAATTGGATTAATACAAGGAAAATAACGCCTAGATATATCAAATGCAAAGATAATCCTTAAAGCTGGCTTCATATATAACTAAAATATATATTCTATATAATCTGAATATATTCAATATTATATTATTAGATATTTATTATTATACTATTAAAGTGATAATGGCTTGTCTAATAAAAGTGCAACAGAAAATAACTGCTAATCTAGAGTTTATTTACAATTAAAATACCCTTCAAAATTAAAAAGTGAAATAAAGATATTTTCAGAAAACCAAAACCTGAAATAATTTTTCAGCTGCAAACCAACACTACATAAAATACTAGGGAGTGTTTATTAGACAGAAAGAAAATGATCTCAAATGAAAGAATGAAGATGCAGAAAGCAATCAAAAGCCATGGAAAGGGTAAAATCTGGGCTCATCTAAATTAATATTTACTATTTAAATCACTGTTGTAATTATGTATGTATTATTAGGGACATCCCTAAAAGAAGCCTAAGAGAATGTAAGATACAAAGTTGATAGTAGTGATGAGAAATGACAGAAAGGACAGAAGAGGAAAGGCAACTAGAAATGATAAAAAAGTTCAAAACCCAAATATAAAAGAACTCATACATCAATAAGAAAAAAATAAACATTCCAATTTAAAAATGAGCAAAAGTTTGAATAGAGTGTCACAATGGTTAATAAACCTATAAAAAATTTCCAACTTCATTAGTCATCAAAGAAAAACAAATTTAAGATAACCAATACATATCTACTAAAATGGCTAAAACTTTTAACAACTGACAATTTAAGTGTTAGTGAGGATATGAAATAAGTAGAACCCTCATATAGTGCTGACAGACATATAAAGACATACAATCTCTTTGTAAATGAATTTGGCATTATCTACTAAATCTGAAGGTAACATATCCTATTATCTAGCTATTTCAATCCTAGATGTATATGCAACTGAAAGATATGCAAACATGCTCTAATAGACAAGCAAAAACAGCTGCACTGTTTGCAATAATCCCAAACTGTTAAGAAGCCAGATGTTCATCTAAAGTAGAATGGAGAAATAAATTGCATTTATCTAATATTATTTGTATAATAGAATACTATACAGCAAGGAAAATAAACCAATGCTATATACAACAACATGGATGAATTTCTCAATATCTCAAACAATGTTGAACAAAATAAGTCATATGTGCTGTATTATTCTATTTACATAATGTTTAAAACAGGATATTGCAATATGTAGTGTTAGAAATCAGGGTATTTTTTAGTTTGGGGGAATAGTGGGGAGGAGGTGATGAGTAGGGGCACAAGAAAGCTTTCTAGTGTACTGGTGATGTTTTTTCTCTTGACCTGAGTGGTACTTATGTAAGTGCGTTCCTTTTGTGACAATTCATTGTGCTGTATACCTAGGATTCTATATTTTTATGCAATGTTTTTTATTTCAATAAAAATTATAGAATTAATGTTATGCCACACTTCTGCCTCTCATGCCTCCAGTTTTTATTTCCTTTCTCTTTCACCTATCATATAAATTCTATTTTTTAGTATTCTGAGTTATTTGAAACAATCAGAACATTTTATCCATTCCATTTTTGCTGACAGAGAAGGAATCTAAGTACTGATACTGAAGGAGGAAGCCTCTGGAAATTAAAAGTAATTACACAAAAAATTATGTAAAATTCAGAATGTGTTTGCATGCACTCAGTTCTTGGCTGCCTCTCAAGTATTTAGAATCTGAATGTACATTTGCATTTCCCCAGTGAAATTTTAGAGGGTTTTTCAATAGTAATTAGCAAATCAGCTAAAGAATAAAGGGCATAGAGCTAAACCAAAAGCCAGGAACTATACTGCTTATTAAATGCTAAATCAAAACTAAATGTTACATTCTCAAATGGCACTGAGCTTTTCTTTTATTATGGAGAAAAATAAAATATTATTTATCACTCACAAAGAAAATCATTTTAATTGGTATAATTGCTATCATTCTCGGCTGAAAAACATGCAAGATTTTTTAAACAATTTATCTTATTCTAGAAAAAAATTCAAGATGCATAAATGCCCTTAGTTCATCACTGAACCACAAAAAAAGTTTTTTAAAAAACAGGACAGGGCTTCCCTGGTGGCGCAGTGGTTGAGGGTCCGCCTGCCAATGCAGAGGACACGGGTTTGTGCCCCAGTCTGGGAAGATCCCACATGCCGCAGAGCGGCTGGGCCCGTGAGCCATGGCCGCTGAGCCTGCGCGTCCGGAGCCTGTGCTCCGCAACGGGAGAGGCCACAACACTGAGAGGCCCGCGTACCGCAAAAAAAAAAAAAAAAAGGACAAATTTTAAGTAAATATTTAACGTTAAAAAATGTTTCCAAGTACTAATATTCATTTTTATATAAACAGTAAAAATATTGGTTATAAACTTTCTTTACTTTATCATCAAAACAGGCCTCTCTAAATAACCTCTATGGCACAACATTCAAAGCCCTGCACACACTCTTTCAAGTCACAGAACTTTAGTATCCTTTGCCTTACCTGAGACTCTCAACCTAGTCTGACCAACAAAAAAATTTGGATGGAAATATAAAATAGCTATTTAATTTTAGCATTCCTGATATCTATGAGTGGGAATGTCAACTAAAACTGACATGTACCCTAGACTTTAAGAAGATAGACTTTTTAAAACAGAAGGAAAATTTCTCCAATGAAACACAAAGTTCAGAAAAGAAACATATCCAAGAACACTGAGGAGTTCACAGGAGTAATAAGCATTAGCACTAAGTTTAAAAAATTTAAAGTACCTTCATTTTCTTTTTGAGAATGTCTGCAATGGCCAATAAGGGACAGACATATAGGTACAAGGCATATATACGGACTCACCAAAGTATTTTCCATGATTTTATTTGAAGTTGCTAAAACTCATGGAGAAATGGATAAAAGATTCAAAGACATTATTGAATAATCATAAAAAGGGCTCTGATTAATAGAGGGAAATTTGTGGTAGTGAATTCCAAGGCCCCTACTCTTGGCACTCTTTTCTTCCATGTGTTTAATGACAGTTTGAATGAAGCATTGAGCGGATGATATTAAAGAATTAGTGGTCAAGAACACAGACTTTGGAGTGAGACACACTTTACTTCAAGTCCCAGATTAACTACTCAATAGCAATGGAACGTTGGGCAAATTACTGTCTCCTGAAATCCTATCTTCCTTACCTATAAAATGAGAATAATACTACTTCTTACATCATACAGTTATTTTATTTTACAAATGCTTGTATGGTATTTATTATATGCTAGTCATTATTTTTAAAACACTTTACATATATTAATTCATTTAATCCTCATAGCAACCCAGTGGGCTAGATGTGATTGCTTATCAGCATCCCAACTTTATAGATGAGGAGACTGAGGTAAAGAGGTTAAGTAACTTGTCTGAGATCACACATCTAACAACTGACAGAGTGGAGTTTATATTAGGTAAATAGAATGCCCAGTCATATTCATTAAATGTTAGCACTCATCATAATCGTCATCATTGGAATGACACTGAATATACAAGATGATAAACGCAGAAACTGAAAGGACAATAGGTTAATTAGAACAAAATAAGATTTAATATAAAAATATAGGGTCATGTGACTAAATCCACAAAAATCAGCCACATAAGTTGCCAAATTATGATATGCCTGCCCCTCAAATACCAAAACAACAGTTGACTGCATTAAAGGTAATAAAGTAATATAGAATAAACAATCATTCACAGATAGATTATTAATTTCAATATTTAGAACTTCAGTTTAAAGAGACTATAGTCCAACTGAAGAGATCTAAAAAGGAATGATTCCCTTCCTCCAAAATACCTATGATTCAACTATCTGTGGTATACCAGAGGCACACTTTAGGTTCAAACACAAATAGGTTGAAAGTAAAAGGACAGAAAAAAACATACCATGAAATCAGTAAGAAAAGAGAACTGGTGTGGCTGTACTAATGTCAAATACCATACAATTTAAAACAAAAGTTGGTACTAGAGACAAAGAAGGACAAAATTTTTAAGGATGAAAAGGTCAATCTATCAAGAAGATATAACAATTGTCAACATGTATGTACCTAAAAACAGAGCACTAAAATACATGAAACAAAAACTGACAAATTTGAAAGGAGAAATAGAAAATTCAACAATAGTAGGACACTTCAATTCCCTACTTTCAATAAAGAATAGAATAACTAGGTAGATGATCAATAGGAAAGTAAAGGACTTGAACCGCATTATAAATCAACCAGATTTAACAGACATCTATCTAGAAAACACTCAATCCCGCAAGAGCAGAATATACATTCTTTTCAAGTACACATGGAACATTGTCCAGGATAACCAGGATAGACCAAAAACAAGTTTCAATAAATTTAAAAGGATTTATATTACACCAAATGTTCTCTGACCAAAATGGAATGAAATAAAAAATCAGTAACATAAGAAAATTTGGAAATTCACAAATATGTGGAAATAAACAACACAGTTAACCAATGAGTCAAAGAAAGTATCATAGATAGACACTTTGAGATGAATAAAAATGAAAACACAGCACACCAAGATAAGTGGATATACCTAGGGCAGTGTATTAAAAGGAAAATTTATAGCTGTAAATGTCCATCTTAAAAATGAAGATTTCAAGTTAACCTAGACTTCTAACTTAAGAAACTAGAAAAGAAGAAGAAATTAAATATAAAACAGAAGGGATGAAATAAATATCAGACTGGAAATAAATAAAACAGAAATATTTTTAATTTTAAAAAATCAACAAAACTAAAAAGTTGGTTCTTTGAAAAGATCAACCAAGTTGACAAATCATTAGCTAGAATGACCAAGACAAAGGAATGAGAAGACTTAAACTAGACAAGCTGCTCCCAAAATTCATAGGGAAATGCAAGGGACTCAGAATAGCCAAACCAATCTTGAAAAAGGAAGAACAAAGCTGAAAGACCCACACTACCTGATTTCAAACTTACTACAAAGCTAAAGAAACCAAGATAGTGTGGTACTGACATATAGACAGACATACAGATCAATGGAATAGAACTGAAGAGTCAAAAAGTAAAGCATTACATTTATGGTCAACTGAATTTTGATTAGGGTGCCAATATAATTCAGTGGGGGAAAGAATGGTCTTTTCAATAAATTGCACTGTGATAACTGGATATTTAGATGAAAAAGAATGAAGTTACATTCCTACCTCACACCATATACAAAAAGTAACCCCAAATGAACCAAAGACTTAAATGTAATAGCTAAAACTATAAAAATCTTAAAGAAAGTATAGAGATAAATCTTCATGACCTTGGATTTGGAACCCTATCTTTAGATATGACACCAAAGGATATTTCACCAAGGATGAAAAACAAAAGAAGAAAACAAATGGGCCTTCATCAAACTTTTGTGCTTCCAAAAATACTATCAAGAAAGTGAAAAAAACAACTCACAGAATGGTATAAAATATTTGAAAATCATATATCAGATAAGGGAATTGATTCTAGTATATATAAGAACTGTAACAACTCAACAATAAAAGAAAATAAAAGTCTGGGGGTTCCTCAATAAATTAAAAATAGAGTTACCATATGATCCAGCAATTCCACTATTAGGTATATACCCAAGAGAATTGAAAACATATGTTCACACAAAAACTTGTACTCAAATGTTCATAGCAGCATTCTTCATAATGGTCCAAAGGTAAAAATAAGCCAAATGTCCACCATCTGATGAATGGATAAACAAAATGGGACATATCTATGCAGTGGAGTATTATTCAGCCATAAAAAGTAATGAAACACTGATACTTGCTACAACATGGACAGCTTCTAAATCAATGAAGCCAAACATAAAAGGCCATATATTGTATGACTCCATTTATATGAAATATCCAGAAAAAGTAAATCCACAGAAACAAAGTAGATTAGTAGTTCCAAAGGGTAGGGATGGGGGTAATGATAAGTGACTGCTAGCTAATGGGTATGACCTTTCCATCTGGAGTGATAAAAATGCTCCAAAGGGCTTCCCTGGTGGCGCAGTGGTTGGGAGTCCGCCTGCCGATACAGGGGACATGGGTTCGTGCCCCAGTCCGGGAGGATCCCACATGCTGCAGAGCAGCTAGGCCCGTGAGCCATGGCCGCTAAGCCTGCATGTCCTGAGCCTGTGCTCCGCAACAGGAGAGGCCACAACAGTGAGAGGACCGTGTAACGCAAAAAAAAATGCTCCAGAAATAGCCAGTACTGATGGTTTAACAATTCTGTGAATATATTAAAAACCACTGGATTGTACATTTTAAGAAAATAAAAAAATAAACTTTAAAGAAAAAAATAAAGAATGACCATAAGTTAAATCTGGAGAAACCAGAAATATTTAAGCCAGAGAAAAGTAAAGACTCAAGGAAGACATGAACACTACCTAAAAAATCTTTAAAATAAAACAGAGCAGAAACTAACACACCATTGTAAAGCAATTATACTCCAATAAAGATGTTAAAAAAAAAGAGACAGAGCTATCAATATCAGTATCTATATTGTGCAGATATATTAATATATCTTCTAATCATCTCTAAGAGTGTTATGTAAATGAGCTAATGACGGCTCCTGGGTATTGTTCCTATGTTACACTTCTTCACAGCAGGTTCAACCATTAGCTCAAAGCCCACCAGAGCCAAACTCAAATTATTATACACCCAATCACTTTAAATACTGCCTCAATAAGCATATTTTTAGCCATTTAGAGCCTACCTGCTTTGCATACTCTGCAAAACTTCATTCCAACACCTGCTAGCCATAGTTAAGACACACGCAGGCCCTATAAAAGATCCCAAGCCTCTGCTGCCCTTCAGAGCTCTCTGACCCACAGACTCCCCATCTTGCAACTGAGCGACATAGCATCACCTGGACAATACGGCCTCTCTCCATTTCCCCACTCTCCCAGGAGTTCTCTTGACTTCTTTCCCTTTTGAGAGGGGACCCTGCCCCACTGACTCTGGAACATCTGCCACCTGGGACTTGCCCTCTCATGCAACTGAGCCACCCAGATAAAGCCATTCTGTGCTCCTGCCACCTCATGGCCATGCTTTTTCTTTGATCTGTCCCCAAATTCTTCAACTCACCACAAAGGGGTTACTTCGTTTGACTGAAACCATATGTTGGTTCAATATAAATGAAAATCTAATAGTAAAAGATGGTCTAATACAAATATGTGATGAGTTCTCTGTCCCTTACAAACATCCACATTTTGAAGGGCAAGACTCTCTGAAAAAGAAACAGAAACTAGATAAATGGTTTGGACTAGAAGAATGCTGGTACAGCCTCAACCTAATTTTCAAAATGTAGAAAATAATCCAAGACCCAAAATATTTTACCAGTTTGGACTGGTTATTTCCCTAGTATACCCAAATAATTCAATTTAACTGTAGTCAACAATTTGTTTGCCTATTGGGAGATGAGGAAGATCTGACATCTGAAAAATGACAATGATTTCCTGATTTTCATCCCCAAAATAATGTATAATTGACCAATTTTTATTGCAAGTTGCTATAAATAATGCTAAACTTCATGAAGAAAATGTATTGGTGATTTCTAACAATATGTTAACACAAAATTGGTATTGTTCCAGTGATAAAAGGTAAGAACTACATTTGGTAAGAGTAAATAAGTACTGTGAACCTATTAAATAAACAAATGATCAGCCACAAATGTTAGTTAATTACATCAATTCTTTTGTGAATAAGAAAATTTATATTTAGGTTTAGGAACAGGAAGCAAAGATGATCATGATTATCACTTTTTAATAAAATAATTAAGTACTCACTATATATTTTAACGTGAAGATAACAAGATGAATAAAACAGTTATTTACATGAAAACATATTCCTAGTTTCCTAGACAGAGCCTAAGTCACCATGGTAACTGAAGCAAGATATTCAAGGATTTCACAAATGAAAGCACTTCATTATTGAATTAAAAATCTGTGTTTTAGACCTGAAAAGATTTACTTGACATTGGTAAATCACCACTTCAACACTTTTGAGCCTTCCTGCAGAAGACAATTCTGTGATTCAGTAGTGAGGGGAAGATCCTCTTCCAATCCCACGATAAGACACAGCAAGCATAATGTGCCCAGGGAGGCAGACATTCAAAGCTCTGAATTCTGTTTCATTTTTAGGCTATGGTCCCAACTTTTATTATAAAAAAATCAGTAATGGGAACCTAGTGATTTAAAACAGAAGACTTGGCCTCAGTTTTACACTAGGTTCAACAGCTCTAATTAGGCTAAATCCACCTTAGAAAAGTGAGGTGTAGGAAATAATCCTTGTAAAGCACTTTTTAAGTAGCAAGTGCTACAAAAGTGTTAAATAATAAGCTTAAGTACTACAAAAATTAACTGTTAAATAAAAAATTGGATTTTCTTGAAGAACAAAGTAATCAACGGCAGAAATCTATTTCCCCTATACTGGAGATAGTTGTAGTCATTTCTGCTCTTGCAGAATTTTAACAAGGTTGTTAAAGTGAAGATGTAATAGGTATTGTCACAGCAATACTGAAATAGGACAGGAAGAAATACAAGCAAAGCTGCAGAGTATTAGTTTAGAAACGACTATCCTAGATTTCTTTCTAGCACTGTATATGTCATCTGGTTTATATTTTTATCTATTTCTTTGAGCATATATTTAATTCTCTTATATTCTTACAGTGGCCATGTTCAATACTAAGAAACTTCAGAAAGAATCAGGAATGTAATATACAAAGTAGCTGTTCAACGCATATTCTGCTTCCTTAGATATCTAAGACATGAGTCAGATACATCAGATACCAATAAAAAAAATTCGATGGCTTGTAACACACTGTGAAATTATCTCATTAGTCAGCTTTATCCTTTTAGAAATGAAAGAGATCTCTAGAACTGGGACAAGCATCTCTTTAATGGTGGGAAGGATTATAAGGATATAAAATTTGAGCCTTTGATATTCAGGTAGGTTCTGACGGTTGGAAAGGCAGAAGCAACCAATCAGCAAAGCCATATTTGCCTTTTATTCTTAATACTATAGATTTATTAAAATTATATTAACATAAACATATTAAAAAGCTTATATACTTTAAAAAAAGGTTCTAGAAATTGAGATACCATATTAAAGCAGAAATGAATGCCAAGAAATACCCTAGAATTTTGCATGAATCTCTTTGTCTGCTTAATTTTAATTTCTACCTCAAAAATTCACTTTTTTATCAGACTTAATTCAAGGACTTCCCTACACAGTTGTAGGACACTGCTGCGCTCACTGTGAAGATGGCAGTGTTAGTTCTTCATTAACTAAACTGATGGCCTTAACTTTATCACCATGGATTTCACTGTACTGATATTCAAAATATTTAATGACGGTATGGCATGGGTACCAAACAACCAGAACAAACGCTGGCCACAGTACTAGAGCATGGTCCTGGGGGTCCCCTGCAGATCCAGAGGTCCTCTTTTAGTCGGAGATGTCCAGGTGTTTCACACCACGGGGCCAGGACTGGGAGAGGAGTGAAGTAGGTATTTGAGTGATTCTGATAAGTGGCTATTTATCCACAGCTTAAAAAACAACAACAACAATGAAAGCAACAAACAAAAAAACTATGGATATGGCTGCTTTGCTATATCAGACCTGGGTGTCAGCCTAAACAGAAGCAAGTCCCCATCTGATTCAAAGGAAGCGTGGAAATTCAAATACAAGGAGATAGTAGCTACCTTTACTCCTCTGTCCCTTGTCCTTTTATTATCTGACACTATTTGGTGCAATTCCGGAAGCCTGAACCCACCCCCAACTCCCTCCCCTCCCCAAATCTTCCTAATCCTGTATTGTCTGACTTTGAGGTTTTACCATTTGTCCCAGGACAGCCACTGGTACCCCCCAACCCCAGCTCTCCCGGACAGTTTAACATGAAAATAAGGTTGTTTATTTGCTACCTCTACCATCCACAGCTTTCTGCGGAAGCTGCCACACAGATTTTCCCTCATTCTGTCTCAGTAGGAGGCTTCTGAAAGGGGTCACATTTTAATTTCACATGTTAGATACCCTACTTGCAACAAAGAAAAGAAAGTTTTAAATAGAATGCCAAGAATTCCTTCTCTTCACAGGCATATCTCGTGCTTAGGAGAGATTTAGAGTGAGAGCACAGGTAGGATGCCAGCTTTCTCTGTAAGCAAACACCTGTTGAGGCTCCTAGACTCTTCTGTGTAAGAGTCCCCATCTCACCCGGAGATAGAACTATTTTTTCTTAGCTTTTTGATGGTATTTCTATTATGTCTTGTAATACTCATTTTAAATCATTTATCTACAGTCTTCTGGACTGGGAGTACCTGAAAACCAAATATTTGTTATGTGAATTAGTGAATGAATGAAAGAAAGAAACTGAAGTCCAGGATGAGCACATGTATATGAAAACATGTATTTTTTTTTTTTTTTTTTTTTTTTTTTTTGGGTACGCGGGCCTCTCACTGTTGTGGCCTCTCCCGTTGCGGAGCACAGGCTCTGGACGCGCAGGCTCAGCGGCCATGGCTCACGGGCCCAGCCGCTCCGCGGCACGTGGGCTCCTCCCGGACCGGGGCACGAACCCGTGTCCCCTGAATCGGCAGGCGGACTCTCAACCACTGCGCCACCAGGGAAGCCCGAAAACATGTATTCTTGTTTTGTACAGGAGGATGAGGAAAGAAAGGCAGATGAGTCCTAGCAAAGGTTATTCCTTTTCTAGGAACCATGTCACTTGCCCCCCTACACATACTTCCATACAAATATCTTGCTGCCCAATGCCTTAGTGTTGCTAAAATGAATGATAATACCCAACACCTCATCTGAGGGCTTTCTGGGATACACTTAGTTATAGGGGCTATCTCTGCCTTGGTTTCCCAATCTGTAAAATAAGAAAATCCTCTATTAAGATATCTTATATAGGGCTTCCCTGGTGGCGCAGTGGTTGAGAGTCCGCCTGCCGATGCAGGGGACGCGGGTTCGTGCCCCGGTCCGGGAGGATCCCACGTGCCGCGGAGCAGCTGGGCCCGTGAGCCATGGCCGCCGAGCCTGCGCGTCCAGAGCCTGTGCTCTGCCAACGGGAGAGGCCACAACAGTGAGAGGCCCGCGTACTGCAAAAAAAAAAAAAAAAAAAAAAAAAAAAAAAGATATCTTATATAGCTGAAATACAAACTATGGTGAAAAACCAATATGAGCCAGCAAATTTCAATTTTCACAAGAGAAATTTAGCTAATATGAATAACCTCAAAAAAGAAACAAACAAAAAACAAGCAGACATGTCATCATTAGTATATCTGCATTATTAATGGCCATAAATTATAAGAATTATGAAAACAGAGCTGATATCTCTCCATGCTTAATCGACAAATCTTTTACTTCCTTTGTAATATTTTAATCTGGTTTATGTTTAAATTTTTTATTTATAAAAATACAAATGGATACATTGCACGCTACATTCTACACTAGAAATATGGATATTTTCCAGGCAAATCACATGGGGTACTCCTGCTGCCTGATTTCACAAGAGATCAAAGTACTACAAAAATGTCTTTAACTTTTGTTCTACGATAGAAGTCAGAAATCTTGTCGAGAGCCTTGCCACACAGTAAGATGGGCAAGAGAAAGACCCTTCATCAGAGAGAGGTTTAGTAGAACTCCCACTGATCAGCTAGCAGGAGGGTTCTTTTCGTCTCTGTCTGCAGAATATTGCCTGATGGGACCACTGAGATAGGTTAGATATCTGCTCTGGCAATACAGGACAAACGGAGTCTATCCTTAGTTACCTGTCAAACTGACACTGGCCTCTACCTCAAGACAAAGTCAGGTATAGCAAATGGTATTCATTTCAGAGAAAGCAGCTGCATTACTTGAATATAATAACTATGAATAAAACTAGCATTCCTATGCTTAATCATGGTATAAATGCTTCATGTTTAAACACTTTTTTAAATATAAAACCTTTGGAATATTTTATCCATGAATGAATCAAACCATAAAGCAGGTGGAGTCTGAGATTCTGCAACCTCTTTTTTAAAAAAAATCAAGGTAATTAATTCTTAATTTGATCTCCAGCCCCAAACAAAATAACTAAAAAATACCATCAGTGAATTCTCCACGTCTCCATATTTTGAGATCTATTTTGAATTTAATGCTGCACAATATAAAGAGTGTTTCCAGATGGTTGAACTTTTAAAGTAGTGAATCTTGATGAATGTCTCTTCTGAGAAGAATGCCAAGCACAAAGCAATAACAGAAACTCAGATACCGATGAAAACAAAGGTGACCTAGTAGCTTCAGATTAGTGTAGGAGGTCTAAGTTATACTCTAGCTTCTATTACTAATTATCTTTGATATGCATACGATCTTAAATAAAAAACATAATTTAATAGCTCCTCCCTCTTTGTGAAATGATGAAATTTTTTTCTCTTTCTTAGAAATGTACTGCCAACTTTCAATGATCCAGAAACCATAGTGCATGTGTATCTTCTAGCAAGGTAAATAACCACCTGCTAGGAGCCATGTACGTTACACAAAAAATGGTTTTCAAAAAATGGTCCATGTAACACCTCCCTCAGAACTGTCAGGAGTACTTGTCAAGCTTTCTGAGACCCATTTAGATCTATTCAAAATATTTTGTGAATCAAGTCCAGGAGTCTGAACTATTCAAAAGCACCTTTGATGATCTTTCTGCATTCTAAAGTTTAGAAACTACTGAAAAAAGATTTTGATAAATCAAGGATGACTTGTAAAAATCCCAACTCTAGGACTTTATGATCAAACTAGACATAGAGCCATACACTAAATAAGTCATGTGGTGTGAAATTAGTAATATTATATCTGTAAGCAGAATAACTGACTTATGCTAGTATTGATTAGATGCAGGCAATTTAATATCTTCATGAGAACATACAGATAGTAACAGATAAAGTCAAAACAGGTCTTTTATATTCAATTTTAAGTGGTTTGAACAAAATTAAATGAATCAGGAAACTTATCAGGTTTTAGTCATCTGCTTACTCTCTTTCTCCTCCAATTAAATCAAACTTTAGAAGCAGGAGTCATGATTTTCTTTACCTCTTAAAATGCCTGAACATCAAATTTCAGAAATCCTAGATATTTAGTAATTGCTTTAAGAGGCAAACAATGTTCACTTCTAATACCTGAGCAGGCTAAAAGGGGCTACTAAGGCATCCGAAACTTACCTCCATATGACCAAGATCTAAATCTCACTCTCCTAGGAAACAGAAAGTTTGCTAGTCATCTGAACAAATCCCATTTTGCTCAAACAGAGAATTTCATTGATGCTTACTTGACCTGATGAGTATTTTATCTATCAAGCAGAAGACCTAAGAAGATGCAGTTCCTTCCTTAGGTAAAGAAAGGTAGAGACCCATTTATCCCGTAGGGCTGAGACTGGCAACAAAAACTTCTCTTCACTAGAGGCACTGAGCTTCTGTGACTGCATTAATACCAATAAGTATGCAATATTACGAGCCCTGTGGCAGATAATATGAGTTATTTGGAAAAATGAAAGAACTTAGACATCACTCTTACACTACAATTTATACACAACAAATCCTGGGGGTAAAGAAGGGTATTAATCTCTGTTCCTATATAACCATCAGCAAAAAAGGATAGATTCCAGAGACAGAATAATTGTCTGAAACAACAGAAAGGATTACACTCTTTTCTTGAAGACTATGTATCAAAAATTTTTTTGAATTTTTGAATTTTATTTTTTTATACAGCAGGTTCTTATTAGTTATCCATTTTATATATATTAGTGTATATATGTCAATCCCAATCTCCCAATTCATCCCACCACCACCCCGCCCCGCACCCCCCCCCACACCCGACTATATCAAAATTTTAATAGTGATTCTCTTAGGATGGTAAGATTCAGGTGCTTTTTATTTTTTGTTGCAATTTTCTGTGCTTTCCAAAATTTTACAACAAAACCAAATTACTTATTAAAAAAACAGTTGTAAAAAGTAAAACTTGAAAAATAGTCTACATCTCTGTGAGTTATTAAAGAAAAAGAGCATCACGTAAGTATTAGGATCCAGAGAAGGCAAGAGACTACAGAGCTGAAGAAACAACAATAAGAAACAGGAGGGACTAATAGCAAATCCGGAGGGTCATTGCTGCCATCTAGACTTTTAAATGCTCCTTTAGGTATTTAAAGGGCCAGAGACCGGATACATACCTCCAGGCTTAACAATGAAAATGAAGTGCAAGAAATAAGAACTGTATAAGTAATTTAGCACCCTATTTTAGAGGGCTATTGCCCAAGAAACAAAATAAATTATACTCAGACGGATATGTATGCTAGATTTTAGCAGGTTTCAAGAAGACATGGAGGTACTGTATATTTTTATCATCAAAGGTGCTAGGAGAGAAAACAGGAGCAACTAAGTACCAGGAACTCTGTCAGTACAATCACAGCTGGTTATGGAGAGAAAAGTGGAGGCATCTAAGGGGAAAGGGGGTCAGAAAGCGGGTTCTTCATATGTTTACTTTTCATTTGTTGGTTTTTTTTTTCAGAATATATACTAAGGATGGACTGAACTTTAGATAAATGCTGCAAAAGATTGGCACAGAGCCTTTCAAAACATACTGTGGAATTCCCACTTCTACCCATTAAATTATAACTTGTTTCAAACTAACCCTCTTGCTGAGGCTAACTCTAAGACCTATATAAAAGAAAACAAACAAACAAACAAACAAAAATCCTAACTGTCTGAAGGAAAGTAACCAAAACAACCAGGACTTGAGGGGCCAAGATCCTGATAAAAGAAACTCCACTGGGCTTCCCTGGTGGCGCAGTGGTTGAGAGTCCGCCTGCCGATGCAGTGAGCCATGGCCGCGGGGCCTGCGCGTCCAGAGCCTGTGCTCCGCAACGGGAGAGGCCACAACACTGAGAGGCCCGCGTACCGCAAAAAAAAAAGAAACTCCACTGAGGTGAATGCTCTAAGCACATTTTTTTTCCTTTCAAGATACTTGCAAGTCTACATAGAGTTCAAACAAAATGTGTAACCTAGAGGCTACGTTGGTCTTACTGACCTAGGGTGATAAAAACTGGAGTTCCGTGCTACTAAAGCAGACAGAACTTGAGGGACTAAGACCCAAGAGTAGAAGAACGAAAAAAAAGATAACTTTCTGAAGACACTGTTCCCAAAAGCACTTCTGATTTCTAAGCTGCACACATGTGAAGCAAAATGAATCTAGCGATACATAAAATGACAATTTATTAGAAAACGGTGGATTTATTCCAGAAACACAAGATCAGTTTAATATTAAAAGCCATTCAGTACAGTTCAACATGTTAACAGAATATAGTATAAAACTTGTATGATCATTCTAGTAGTGCACCAAATCCAGAAAAGAATTTGATAAAATTCAACACCTTCATGAAAAAAAGCTTAGCAAATGAGGAGAAGGAAACTTTCTTAATATGATAAATTTATGCACAAAAAACCTTCAGCAAATGTCATATTTAATGGTGAAATACTGAAGGCTTTCCCAATATTCCCAAATGGGAACAAGAATGTCTGTTATCTCTGTATGACTACTTTTATTCAATATTGTACTTGAATTCCTAACTAGTGCAGTAAGGAAGAAAAACAAATTGAAGGGATGAGAATCAGAAAGGAAGAAATAAACATATTATTCAGAGATCACAAAATTGTGTACATAAGAACTCTAAAAGATTGAGACACTCAACCTCATTAGTTATCAGGAAAATGATAATTAAAATGAACATTAAAACTATGACACAGCACCATACAACATCAGATAGGCTAAAATTAGAATTTACAATATTATATGTTGGCAAGCATGTGGAACAAATTTTACATTCGTATAAAATGGCTGGCAGAACTATATATTGATATAATCACTTCAGAAAACTCTCTGTGGCGGGCTTCCCTGGTGGCGCAGTGGTTAAGAATCGCCTGCCAAAGCAGGGGACACGGGTTCAAGCCCTGGTCCGGGAAGATCCCACGTGCTGCGGAGCAACTAAGCCCGTGCGCCCCAACTAGAGCCTGTGTGCCACAACTACTGAAGCCCGCGCGCCTAGAGCCTGTGCTCCGCAACAGAAGCCACCGCAATGAGAAGCCCACGCACAGCAACAAAGAGTAGCCCTGCTATCTGCAACTAGAGAAAACCCGCGCGCAGCAATGAAGACCCAACACAGCCAAAAATAAATACATAAATTAATAAATTTATATATAAAAAAAGAAAACTCTGACAATATCTACTAAAGAGGGACATTTGCTACCCTATGACCCAGTAATCCCACTCCTAATTATATTCAATATATGCAATAGAAACGTATGGATATGTATACAATGAAAAACATGTATGAGACTGTTCATTGCTTCATTATTCGTAGTAGCCAAAAATCCAGCATCTGTCATAATAGAATGGATAGACTGTGGTATAGTCACACAATAGGATACTAAGTAGAAACTAAAATAAACTGCTATTGCTACGCATAACATAAATAAGTCTCATTCCAAATCATTAAGCAAAAGAAGTCAGGGTTCGTATTATGACTCAAATATATAACACTCAAAAACAGGAAAATTTTTCTGTTTAGAAAAGTGGGTAACCCTGGGATGAGGGGGCCATGTTGACTTGGAGTACAGAGAAGACTTCTGGGAAGTTAGTAATGTTCTATATCTTGATCTCGGTGATGGTCTACACAGGTGTGTTCACTTTATAAGAACTGATAAAAATTTAATAAAAATATTTCAGAAAATATTCTGTATAAGTATTTAAGCATCTACAGAATCCCACATAGTTATAAATTACTTATATGTTCCATTTATATAATTTTTAACATGCCATTACAAGAAAACAAAAATATACGATGAGTAATATTATTTAGGATGCTTTTAGCTAATGTTATTTAGGATGCTTTTATTTTTTAGGATGCTTCTTTTCTGTATCAGAAAACTCTGACTCAACTAAATGACACTAATAGTGAATTTATTATCTTACAAAAGAGCTCAAGTGCTTGGTGATTCCAATGTTGGTTAATTCAATACTTTAACATCATCTTCAAGGACCCAAGTTTAGCTTCATCTCACTACTTTGCCATCTTCACGTATCAATTTTGTCTTGAAGCTTATGACCTCATGATCACAGGATGGCTACAACAGTTCCAAGCATCAGTGCCCAGAAGCAGGAAAGGAGAGCTTTCCCATTTTAGAGCAAATAAAACATTTCTCAGAATCCCTTCAGCAGACTTTCCCTCCCTTTCATTTGTTACAGCTTTATAACACACTCTTGCTTAAATCAATTACCGGCAAGGGGAATAGGAGGGTGCACCAAATTGAATAAGATCTATCAGGATCTAACTCTGAGTCACTGAGAGAAAAGCAGGTACCCGAATAGAATCAGAACTCTATTAACAAGGAAGAGGAAGAGGGGGTGGGGAATGGTTTTGGGGGACAACCAAAATCATCTACTATAATAGCCAACTGAATCACAATTAAGGAAGCACAAAATAAATGGTTCTTTGGTATCATTCGAAATGTTTGTAATGCTATTAATTTTAAAATGTTCTCTCTGGTTCTATTATCTATGTATTTTTTTGTCTTACACAACAAATTATAAAGAATTATACAGAATTCAAATATAAAAATTCAAGTAGAGATTGGCTTATCCACATTTTGTATCTTATTTTTATGAGACAGGTAAACAATATAAACACAACGATTCATTTTTTTAAATACTTGCCCATTCAAGTATTTGAGTAAATACAAATACTGCTACAACATCCATACCTTTTACAATAACAGTACTATGACAACAGTCGATCTCCACACTTGATAATAATAACAATGACAGCTAATTTTTATCAGGTGCTTACTGTGTGCTCTCTATGTTCAGCACTTAAATGTAAGGAACTCGTTAAATCTTCATAACAAATCTTTTAGGTACTACTGTTATCTCCTGTTTTACCAACAATGGAACAGAATCACAGAAGAGTTCTTTAAATTTCTCAAGGTCCATAATTAGTAAATGGTGGAGTCATTTAGCCATATTTGTGACTGGCAATTTTAAAATATTAAGAAGGCACCCAATATAATGAATTAATTCCTGGGGATATCAAGTTTTTGTTTTTGTTGTTGTTTTTTATAATATAATGACTTAGTCTCAGAGAAGCAAACTTGATACAACCAAGGTATTGGGTTACCAATAGACTATAAACAAAATGATAACATGGTTCAAGAAGCTTCAAGAGAAGAACAGACGAGCTTATTAGAATAGCCTTTCTTCAGACTCTGCAACTCCCCAGACAGGGAGAGGAAGTAATTATCTAGAGAAAAGGTCTTAGTTACTAGACAAAACACCACAACAAGGCTAAACTCCTGTGTTTAGAAAAATTCCAGAGGACTGTAAAGCAATATCAGTGGAACATTTTATATAACATATAGGCTAGAAAATATTCTGCTTACCATGTTGAGATATTTTAGGTCAGATTCACGAATAAAATTTAAAAGTTAAGTTATTTATAAAAACAATATTCCATCATTTATAACAACAACAAAAGGAACTGTTATTACATCACCTCACAATACTAGAAATTTCTATTCCTATGCAAAAAGCTATTAGTGAGTAATGAAATATTAATAGCAAGAATGTAGTTGCTTCTTTGGCTTCTAACCAGGTTTAAGCCATTAGTAAATCATGTATTTATGCCAAAAAATAAAAGTATAGAACTCATTTGCTCTCTCTGTTCAGTATTAACTCAAAAGCGTGTGTTGGATTATTCTAGAAACAAAACACTACAAAAATCTGTAGACTGCACTTATATCCTGAATAAGTAAATTATTTGTAATACTGGAACAAATCTCCCAGTATCCTAGAGATTTGTACAATATTCCCTCTAAAAATAATATGAAGAAAAACTATTTTAAAAATAAGAGATTTGCATTGCCATTTCTACCTAGTCAGCTCTTCACAATGAGACAGATCCTTTTGTCCTGGCCTCTCTGTCACTTCACACCAATTCCTGCCCATTCCCCAACTTGCAAATCTGGAATGAAGATACATACGACAGGATTTTAACTTTTTTTTTAGTTAATTAATTTATTTTTCTTATTAGTCATCCATTTTATACACATCAGTGTATACATGTCAATCCCAATCTCCCAATTCATCCCACCACCACCCCCACCCCCTGCTGCTTTCCCCCCTTGGTGTCCATACTTTTTTTCTCTACTTCTCTATGTCTCTATTTCTGCCCTGCAAACCGGTTCATCTGTACCATTTTCTAGGTTCCACATATATGCATTAATATACGATATTTGTTTTTCTCTTTCTGACTTACTTCACTCTGTATGACAGTCCCTAGATGCATCCATGTCTCTACAAATGACCCAATTTTGTTTCTTTTTATGGCTGAGTAATATTCCACTGTATATACATACCACATCTTCTTTATCCATTCGTCTGTCGATGGGCATTTAGGTTGCTTCCATGACCTGGCTATTGTAAATAGAGCTGCAATGAACATTGGGGTGCATGTGTCTTTTTGAATTATGGTTTTCTCAGGGTATATGCCCAGGAGTGGGATTGTTGGGTCATATGGTAATTCTATTTTTAGTTCTTTTAGTTATTTAAAATTAAAAAAAAAAAGTTTAGGATGGAAAAGTCAAATACCTAAAAGCAGAGTAAAAACTGTCATTCCATATTTCTCTTGTACTTTCCTTTTCACATGCAGTGTCACATTTTATTCTCACAAGAACTGTATGCAGTAGTAAATGAGGTGATAGTTACACTACTTTACAAGGAGAACCAGCCACACAGAAGCTGAATGGCTGAGGTGACCCAGTTCTTCAGAAACAATCATGGCTGGACCCAGGCCTGACTCAGTGCTCAGGTTCTTCCCACTCAGACCTTGCTTCCTTCAGATAGTATTCTTTCTGGCTCTGGTTGCAGAGTATGAAAGAAATTGCACTGCTTATCTAAAAACTGAAACTGACCTGTCCCAGCAGTTCTTGCACTTCCTGCTGCCAATTCTACTGTCAGACGCATTGAAGCTTCACGATGACAGAAGACTGAACAAAGCAGAAGAGGATATGTCTTCAGTAGGAGAAAATTGATCATTATAGGTCTGGGGTAAATGGTAATAACAAAATAAGCTGACAATGAATTCAATTTTAGGTTCTTATTTTAATACTTCTTCCAAATTCTACTCATAATACACTCGCTATTTAAATTCATAAACATGTTTAACTATCCACACAGTGACTAGTTTAATACCTAAACTTTGGGGGTATTATTATTATTTGCCAAAACTTGAAATAAATCTACTGTCACTTCTAATTGTCATTTTATACAAGTGGCCTACAGTCATTTCAATAATTTCCATTTTAGTTTCTTATACATAAAATACTCCCTTTGATTTCTAGTAGGAAACCACTCTCTTTAAATGTTTTTATAAATGGAACTACTGCATTTCCTCCATGGGAACCATATTGTATTTGAACTATAATGTATAGGTTTAAAAAATAAAGCAACACCTGAGCGACACTGTCAAGAGTACAGGGAGGAGGCTGTCTATGGCCTGTCTATAATTGGCTCAGAACACATGACACTAAACCCAAATGATGTCAAATCAGAAGCTCTGCCCAGCCATTTTCTTTCTGTCAAAGTTCCAGGAAATTGCCCTACAACTAGATGGTTGGTACTACCTCCTCTTAGCAAAAGAGAACAACCACTGTGTCCTCTGAGAGTAAAATATTTTGATATATAACTTCTGCTTATGTGCTTAGTTAATACATCTTTGGCCTCTTTTCATTTTAGAGGAAATTTAGAAACTAGTCATTAATTATTCTTTTCTTTTCAGTTACTTATTTTCAGTTACTTATTTTCAGTTACTTATTCTCCCTCCTCCATTGTAACATGTCCAACGACTTAAGGACAGTGAGACAGGTATTTTACTACAGCACTCACTTCTTACATTGGGGATGAGCTCTATGGTCACCTATAGTCAAATGTTACATAATTAAAATTAAGAAAATCCCTTCAATCTGCCTTCAAATACAGTATATAGATATGTATATACAACTTTGCATGGTAATTCTTCTACATATTAAACTTGAGAACCACTGAGATACCTGAAAAAACGAACCTAGAGAAAGACTATAGCAGAAGTGTGTGCATTCAAACCAGTCTTAAGACAACTATTAAATCCCTAGCTAATAGGCAAAAGTAGAATTTCTAATGTGTCCCCGCTTGCCTACACTGTTTACTCATTAAAAAATAAAATCAACTGAATGCCAAAAATATTTTGTCTATAAAATGAAGAGACTGGACAAGAGATGTCTAAGTAAAATTTCAGCTTTAATGTTCTATGAATTCTCAGTAGATCTCATTCCAAGGAAACCAACATCAGAGGCTGTAAATTGTGAAAAAGTGCCATGGTTCTACCTTAAGAAACACTGTCAATTTCACTAATTTTACCATTTTCTATTTTTTTTACATCTTCACCAAAATCCGTTTTTGCCAAATGAGTTTCGTGACACAATCCAGCCAGTTAACAATGGTTCCCAAATGTGTCAGCAGATCAGAATCACTGGAAAGCTGTTTCCCTCCTCAGATCTACGGAATTAGAATCTCCAGAGATGAGACCCCAGAAATGAATTTGCCAAAAGTGCCCCAGGTGATTCTGATAAAGGCATTCTATGAATCTCTAAGTTTAAAACCACAGAACTATGTACATGCTCTTTATTCTTGGATGCCATATGTTAACAAAGCAGTTTTGGGGAGAATTCCCTGGTGGTCCAGGGGTTAGGACTTGGCACTTTCACTACTGCTGGCCTGGGTTCAATCCCTGGTTGGGGAACTAAGAACTCACAAGCTGCATCATGTCACCAAAAAAAAAGACTTTTTCTTTTTTAAATAATTTTTTAGATTCCATTTTTTTTTTATGTTATTTTGTTTTAACCTTTTATTAGAGAGTATTTCAAACATACACAGAGTAGAGCAAAGAATAAACCCCTATGTAACTTTCAACAATTATCAATTCATTGCCAGTCTTATTTTTTCTGTACCGCCACTCTCACATATTATTTTGAACCAAATCCCAGAGAGAGCAAAGGATCTTTTTTGAACCTGGGTAAAAATAGGTTCTTCTCAAAATAATGTCATATTCTAACACTGTGGAGAACACAGACTGCATGACCCGAGTCTCTAACCTGGAGTGCAGAGCCTGGGATGAAACAGGCCAGAAATACTAACAAAAGCCATAGAGAGTGGTGGCAACTTCTCTTCAGAGTCATTGCTTTTAGCCCTTCTGAAGGTTCACGTTATTCCCTACATATTTTAATGTGCTATCACACCTCTTCGAGTACTGTTTAAGTCAGTCTGGTTTTCTGCTATAGGTTCATAGATACAATTACCTTGTTCATCCTCATCTCTAATTATGATAAAGCTTAGATAGACCCAAACTAGCAGATCACGCCAAAACAACACTAGTTGGTAGAAAAGTGTGACATTTGTCTAACCAACTGGAAAACGACAAACAAGTCAGCAAAGAAAAAAAATTACTGAAAATACAGCTGAATGTGTCATACTACATCCTAAGAAAAGATGATCTTCCTTTCTCTTTTCTGTGGCAGATCTAAAGCAGTATTTACCCAGTAGAGAGAATGTACTCTTTTAAAAATAGAAACAGACATTTATTATTATATTATTATTTATCATAATTTGGGCATTTATCATAATTGGGGCATGCCAAACATGGTATGTGACAGTCTGGTGTCCTTCCAATATGGTGTAGATTGATGCATTCCATTCTATTCTGCTTGATTATCTTTGGTAATTAAAAGAATGATGTTTTTCCAAAAGCTAGGTTAAGACCTTAACCATGCAGACATCAATTAGTCAAAGTGAAACAACTTAGCACTGAGTCAACTTGGTTTCATCTATGAAGGAAAGAAAGATATCAGAAAGTAACACTCAACCCAATAGCACAGACTGTTAACTGCTTCCTAAACATTCCCAGGTTCTAATTTCTAAGCATCATCTTATCAGAGATATAGGATCAATCTCACTAGACTAAAAATCCTATATGGTATCCCTAGGGTAGGCTGGTGTTCTTTGATTTTTGTCTGTCTCTGTTCTACAACTACTTATTAAACTGTCCAAGGAGCAGAAAGAAACATTGAGATGCCTCCCCAGATTTGAGTTCCCTTATGCTAAATTTCAGTATACATGGCTTTGCTTCTGTGTTTTTTTCAGCAACCATAAAAACTCTAGTTTTAAAAAATGTGAGTCATTACTATAGGGGACAACGATAAAAAGAAGGGAAGTGTTTGGAATAGAAATGAGAAGTAAAAGAAGAGCTCAGCTAGAAGAGAAAAGTTTTTAAAAGTTAAAGGTAATAAACACAGACGTTACACAATCCTACACCTGTTAAAAAAGAATGGGATGGATAATATATTTAAGAGGTAACAGCCTGACCTTTGGGGCTGTACCTGGAGAGACACAGTGGGATCCAGGAGCTAGATTAGCAAGTCCAAATCAAAAAGTCTGAAAACCACTGAATATTTGTACAGCAGGATGAGCAATGGAAATAGAACGCATCTTAGTATCCACATTATTTACAACAAAGCAAAACTAATTTATAAGCGTCTCAATCAAAGTACCAGGCAGAATGATCTTAACATTTCCAGTGAGCTAGGGATGGCAAATGGAAAGTAATCATGTATGGCATTATTACTAAATTAAGATGAATGAAATGTCATTTACATTTTTCTTCAGTATGCTACACTGTTTCATTTCTGAAAAGAAAGAATAGCTTTTATTGGTTTACTAGACATACTGGCTTCTCAGGCATTAAAGATTATGTAGTGCTATCAATAAGTTCTTCAGGTTTTCCAGAGGAAAATATTCCAACAAACAGACATTAGGTAACAAATATTTACAAAGTGGAATGTATATTTAATAAGGTACTATTATTGATATTTCCCAACAATTTCCTACTAAAATAAGTAAAGTTTATTAACAGGCCCTAGTCTGTCTGAATCTGAGACCTCCATTGTAACCACAGTTCCAAACACTGAATAAAAAATGGTGAAGATTCCTTGGTATCTAACACCTGTTTGCACGTATCTCTCTTTCTTTATTATCAAGACAAGAATTAGTGCCTCCTCATTCAGGAACATTTCAAGGGATTAACTCTCAGACCCAATGCACTAACCAAATTATAGGGACAAATTATATACACTTTAGCATTATCTACAGGACACACTATTAACACTGTCATTTTTTAAACCTTTGTCTTCAGTTCAGAAAACTCTGAAAATGCATTCTGAATTTCAATCTGTTTTCTTCAGCCTTTTCTTTTATTCTCTTCTAACTTTTTTGTAGTTTTGTCAACTTTTCAGTTTTCAGTTAAGCCCAATAGTTAAAAACAAAGTACACGGGCAATTAACTCCCCAGTCAATAGTAACAGTTATAAAAGCCAGTGTAGCAATTTACATTGGGTTAGTACTTCATTGCTCCTGCCTTCCACATCTAAGAATCATAAATCCCAAAACCCCTTCAGATTGCAAGTCTAGCACAGATGGAAGGAGTTTTATCTCACTTGGGAACTGAGAAGGTGAAGTCATTCCAAAGTGGAAGAGTACAAAGCCAGTCCCATGTGTACCATTTAATTCAATGGTTCCCTTAGGAGGCACTTCATTTGCTGGTGCACCGCTGACAGCAGAAATGCTGCTTAGCACAGCAATATGGAAGCCATTTGTGCAGCATTATGTTAGGAAATACTTAAATTAAGGCCATGGAAAAACTGAAGAAGTCAATGAAATCAGGTTATCTGCATGACTCTGAATCAAGGTTTCAGGATACTGGTTTAAAGCAATGCACCCAGGTACATAAAGTAGAATGGCTCTGCACATACTTCAGAAAAGGTTTTCTCCATCCCACACTTTTGAATGAATAAAACAAATGTTAAATTCCAACCACAGGTTTTATACCTTAATTCCTTCTGTTTTTCCTCATTTCCTTTGCTTTTCCTCTATTGTGTAGATTTATCTATGGAAATTGTAGAGAAGAGTGGAAGAAAAGTATGTAAATGGTATATAAAAATTAGCCCTATCGTGGTGAAGGAAAGAAGGATAACTTTGAGTGCAGAGCCATGGATGCAGAGGCCTGAGCCAATGGTGGGCCCAAGAGAATAAGACCACCACCCTAATGGGCCAAAAGAGCAAGGCTGCCATCCCAGCAGTCCCAGAGGACAGAGTATCTGGCCACAGATAATTATTCTATGGCCCTGAAACTCAACTTGCCCTACTGAGTTTCATCTTGCTTGGGACCTGTTATCCTTTTATTCCTTCTAATTTCCCCCCTTTGGAATGGAAATGTCTATGTTATGGATGCTCTACCACTGTATTTTGGAAGCAGAAAACTTGTTTTCCACAAAGAGGAATTCATACCCTAAGTCTCACCCATAACTGATTCAGATGATTTAAGTGATGATATTTGAGACTTTCTGTGTTGACGATATTTAGATGAGATTTTAGACTTCGAGTTAATGCTAGCATGAGCTATGACTTTTGAGGACAGTGTGATTAGGTGAAAGTATTATACACACAGAAAGTATATGAACTTAGGGAGGGCATAAGATAGACTGTTACAGGTTGAATTGTGTCCCCAAGAAAGATGTGTTGAAGTCTTCATCCTCAGTTCTTATGAATATGACCTTACTTGGAAATAGGGTCTTTGTGACATTATCAAGTTAAGATGAGGTCATAAAAAACTAAGGTAGACCTTATCCAATACGACTGGTATCCTTATAAGAGGAGGAGAGGTGATAGAGACACAAGAAAGAAGAATAATATAATAATAATATAAGAATTTATAATATAAAGAAGAAGAAGAATATGTGATGACAGCAGAGGGCAGACAGCAAAGGCAAGAACTACAATCCTGCAGTCTGTGGAACAAAAACCAGTCACAGAAAGATGGACAAGATGAAAAGGCAGAGGACTATGTACCAGATGAAGGAACGAGATAAAACCCCAGAAAAACAATTAAAGGAAGTGGAGATAGGCAACCTTCCAGAAAAAGAATTCAGAATAATGATAGTGAGGATGAGCCAGGACCTCGGAAAAAGAATGGAGGCAAAGATCGAGAAGATGCAAGAAATGTTTAACAAAGACCTATAAGAATTAAAAAACAAACACCTAGAAGAATTAAAGAACAAACAAACAGAGATGAACAATAAAATAACTGAAATGAAAAATACACTAGAAGGAATCAATAGCAGAATAACTGAGGCAGGAAAACGGATAAGTGACCCGGAAGACAGAATGGTGGAATTCACTGCTGCAGAACAGAATAAAGAGAAAAGAATGAAAAGAAATGAAGACGGCCTAAGAGACCTCTGGGACAACATTAAACGCACCAACATTCTCATTATAGGGGTCCAAGGAAGAGAAGAGAGAGAGAAAGTACACAAGAAAATATTTGAAGAGATTACAGTCAAAAACTTCCCTAACATGGGAAAGGAAATAGCCACCCAAGTTCAGGAAACACACAGAGTCCTAGGCAGGATAAACCCAAGGAGAAACATGCCGAGACACACAGTAATGAAACTGACAAAAATTAAAGACAAAGCAAAATTATTAAAAGCAAAAGGGAAAAACGACAAATAACATACAAGGGAACTCCCATAAGGTTAACAGCTGATTTCTCAGCAGAAACTCTACAAGCCAGAAGGGAGTGGCATGATATATTTAAAGTGATGAAAGGGAAGAACATACAACCAAGATTACTCTACCCGGCAAGGATCTCATTCAGATTCCACAGAGAAATCAAAAGCTTTACAGACAGGCAAAGGCTAAGAGAATTCAGCACCACCAAACTAGCTTTACAGCAAACGCTAAAAGAACTTCTCTAAGTGGGAAACACAGGAGAAGAAAAGGACCTACAAAAACAAACCCAAAACAATTAAGAAAATGGTAATAGGAACATACATATTGATAATTACCTTAAATATGAATGGATTAAATGCTCCAACCAAAAGACACAGGTTCGCTGAATGGATACAAAAACAAGACCCATATATATGCTGTCTACAAGAGACCCACTTCAGACCTAGGGACACATTCAGACTGAAAGTGAGGGGATGGAAAAAGATATTCCATGCAAATGGAAATCAAAAGAAAGCTGGAGTGGCAATACTCATATCAGATAAAATAAACTTTAACATAAAGAATGTTACAAGACAGTTACAATGCTTTAAAAGACAGTTATAACTCATAAATAAAGAAAATTTCAAGAAAATTCCCAACGAAATAGCTGCAGGCCCTTATAGTTTCATTGGAGAATTCTACCAAACCTTAAAAGACCAGATCATCCCCATGCCACATAAATTATTCCAAAGCACAAAATATGAAATAAGGCTTCCAAATCTTTGTGTTAAGCAAGTATAACATTAAAATCTGAATCTGTAAATACAGTACAAAAAATTACAGATCAATATCACTTATCAATAGCATTACAAAAATATTAACAAACTAAATCCAACAATCTAATGGTACATTAAGATATGTATACATCATGACCAAGTGAGATTTATTCCAAGAAATATATTATTCAATGAATTAGGGAGTCCATTAATATAATACAATATAACAAAACCTCTAAGGAGAAAAATGATTGGATTATTGCTCTAGATTACAAAAAATAAAATACTTCTGGCAAAATTTAACATCAGGTTCTGATTTTAAAAACACTCAGGAAAATAGGAATTGATATATACTTTTTAAATATAGTAAAACATGTAAACCACTATCTTAATAGGAAAGCACAAAAGATATTTCTCTTAAGATTAGGAGCAAGATAGAGATGTATCCACTTTCTCCACTACTATTTAATGTTGCAGTGGAGGCAACAGTAAATGCAATTAGAAAAGAAAAATCTATTAGATCAGTGGTTCTTACAGTGTGGTCTATAAACCCCAGGTGATTCCCAGGAGTCTTTCAAGGGGTTTGGCAATGTCAGAGCTTTTCCCCCAATAATACTAAGATATTAACTGCTTTTTCTACTGTACTGATACTGGTACTGATGGTGTAAAAGCACAGGGGTTAAAATTGCTGGCATCTTAGCATGAATCAGGGCAGTGGCAACAAACTTGACTAGTAGCTATTGTATTCTTTACTGTCAGGCACTAGAAGAAAAAAATTGCAATTTCACTTAAGAATGTCCTTAATCAAGCAGTAAAAAATATTATTAAATCTCAATCCTTGAGTACATTTATTTTTAATATTCAGTGTAATAAAG
Source organism: Globicephala melas (assembly GCF_963455315.2). NCBI lineage: Eukaryota > Metazoa > Chordata > Mammalia > Artiodactyla > Delphinidae > Globicephala > Globicephala melas. The sequence continues at coordinate 10,535,229 of NC_083315.2, forward strand.
AGGAAAGTATGCATAAAGTATTTATGCTGCACACCAAATTATAACGTTTGTCCCAAGTAAAATCACTTGTACAGGGCTTCCCTGGTGGCGCAGTGGCTGACAGTCCGCCTGCCGATGCAGGGGACACGGGTTCGTGTCCCGGTCCGGGAAGATCCCATATGCCGCAGGGCGGCTGGGCCCGTGAGCCATGGCCGCTGGGCCTGCACGTCTGGAGCCTGTGCTCCGCAACGGGAGAGGCCACCACAACAGTGAGAGGCCCGGTACAGCAAAAAAAAAATCACTTGTACAATTGTTTTGGTTGTGAGCTGAATTAGCACTTATTTCATGGAACACCATTTCCCTTGAAAGAAAATTTGACAGATAAATTATAGTTATTCAGATTGGATATCTGGCAGACATTTTTTAGAAAATGCATAAAGTGAACTTCAAGGAAAACAACTGGCAAGATTTGCTGCCAATGACAAAATTCAAGTTTTAGAAATCTTACAATTTCCACCATGAGTTTGACAGTTTCCCAATAATTAAAGCCCTTTCTGATAAGATCAGCAGTAATTTTAACAAATGTGATTCTTTAATATTTTCTAATGAAATGTGTTAACATTTGGAATATTTGCATAAATCAGTGAAACAGTATCTCTAAAACATAAGTAACAAAGTCACGCATGGGTAAAAGACCCATTCAAACTGCAAGACACACTAAGGGGTTTTAATGTAACATAGCATAAAAAATACACTGAAATGGTTTCAGATTCCATGTTACAAATAACATTAAGAAGTTACCACATGTCATGTTTTGGAGTATAAGGAAGAATATAATTCTCTGAAAATGTTACTAAAATATTCCTTTTACTAAAATATTCCTTTGTTTTCCAACTATATATCTGTATGAGGTCAGATAATTTTCATATAGTTCTACCAGAAAAAAATAGTGCAACAGATTGAGTATAGAAATAGATATAAATATTCACCTGTCTTCTATTAAGCCAGATGTCAAAGTGATTTATAAAAATGCACAACAATGTCAATCTTGTCACTAAGTTCGTAAAAGTAACACATTTTTATTTTCTTTTAATTTTTTTTAAAACAGTTGTACATTTCTTTTTTTTTTCTTTTAGAGAATATATTCTTTTTAAAAAAAAATATTTTCTTTTTGGTTCCGTTGGGCCTTCGTTGCTGCGTGCAGGCCTTCTCTAGTTGCGGCGAGCGGGGGCTACTCTTGGTTGCGGTGCGCGGGCTTCTCATTGCGGTGCTTCTCTTGTTTCAGAGCATGGGCACTAGGAGCAAGGGCTTCAGTAGTTGCAGCACACGGGCTTCAGTAGTTGTGGCTCACGGGCTTAGTTGCTCCACGGCATGTGGGATCTTCCTGGACCAGGGCTCAAATCCATGTTCCCTGCACTGGCAAGCAGATTCTTAACCACTGCGCCACCAGGGAAGTCCCAGTAACTCATTTTTAAAAAGCTGTGCTAACATGCAATGGATTTATCACTGTTATTTTAAAGTGAATTAACAAATATAATTTCCCGAGTCTTAATTCTAACACGGTAAATATTGATACCTATAATTCGCATATTCAAAAATATCTAAGAGCATAAAGGGGTCCTGAGACCAAAAAGTTTTGAGAACTGCTGAATTACAGCATTAGAGTATGAAAAGAAATAAAACTACCTCTATTTGCAGAGGTACTGAAAAATCACAGAGCATCAATGATAAACCTACTTTAAGCAATAAAAGAATTCAATAAAGAATCAGAATACAGAATTAACATACAGAAATCAATACCCTTTTTATACACAAGCAATAATCTGGTAGACTGGATACAATGGTAAAATAAATGCATTTACAGTAGTAAAACAGAAAATAAAATACTACTTTGAATAAACTTAACAAAAAATGAAAACCAATGTGAGAAAAACTTTAAAACACCTCTGAAAGACACAAAAACGGCCAGGAACAAATGGGAAGATGTCCCTTGTTCCTGGATAGAATGTCTCACCATCATAGAGATGTAATGACTCCTCAAGTTAATTTATAAATTTAAAATTATTCCAATAAAGACACCAAAAAGGTTTCTTTTTGTTTGTCTGTTTGTTTTGTTTTTGGCTGCATTGGGAAGCTGGGTGCGGGCTTTCTCTAGTTGCAGTGAGCAGGGGCTACTCTTTGTTGTGGTGCGCCAGCTTCTCATTGTGGTGGCTCCTCTTGTTGCGGAGCACAGGCTCTAGGCACACGGGCTTCAGTAGTTGCAGCCCGTGGGCTCAGTAGTTGCGGCTCGTGGGCTCTAGAGTGCAGGCTCAGTAGTTGTGGCACATGTGGGATCATCCTGGACCAGGGGTGAACCCATGTGCCCTGCATTGGCAGGCAGATTCTTAACCACTGCACCACCATGGAAGTCCCTCTTTTTTTTTTTTTTTTTTTTAATGGAGCTCCAAAAGTTCATGTGGAGGGCTTCCCTGGTGGCGCAGTGGTTGAGAGTCCGCCTGCCGATGCAGGGGACATGGGTTCGTGCCCCGGTCTGGGAAGATCCCACATGCCACGGAGCGGCTAGGCCCGTGAGCCATGGCTGCTGAGCCTGTGCGTCCGGAGCCTGTGCTCCGCAACGGGAGAGGCCACAACAGAGAGAGGCCTGCGTACTGCAAAAAAAAAAATAGTTCATGTGGAAAAATAAGCACGTAAGGAAAGTTAAGAAAAACTGAAAAAGAAAAGTTACAAGTGGGAAGCAAGCCTAACTATTTAAATTCTAAATTCTCTATAATTCAAGCACTGTGGCACTGATGTATGAATAGACAGAGGGGACTAGAACAGAAGTAAACCCAATATGGAATTTTAGTAAATGAAGGTAACATCTCAGATTACTGGAGCTAAAAAAAGAGATGTAGTAATAAATGGTGCTGGGAAAACTGGAGAGACATTTGGGAAAAGATAAAATAAGATCCACACCTCAGGACAGACAGAATTCCATGTATATCAGACAGCCAAGATAAAAAAATAAAACCATAAAAGCTCTAAAAATTAAAAAATACAAATAAATACTGGGCTGAGATATTTCTCACCTGTCATATTAGCCAAAATTAAAAAGTTTGACAACTTGTTATGTTAGCAAGGCTGTGGGAAAACAGGCGTTCATACCTTGCTGGTACAAATGCAAAGTGGCACAACCTATGTGGAGTGGAATTTGACAATATCTAACAAAACAATGTATGTGCTTACCTTTTGATGCAATAATCCGACTTTAGGGAGTATTTCCTAAAGATACACTACCAATAGTATAAAAATACATATACACACACCAGGTAATTTATGAGAACACTCTAAGAAACTGTAAAACATTAGAAACAATATAAAAGGTAAAACATAGAAATATAGTTAAATAAACCATGGAACATTCACACAATGGACCACTGTACAGCTGTTTGAAAGTATGAAGAACTCTTAAAACTGATATGGAATTATTTTCAGAATATATTGCTAAACGAAAAATCACAGTGCAGAAGAGCCTTGAGACTACAGTACCTTTTACATAAGAAAAAGAGGGGAGGAGTAGAGAGAAAGAGAGATGAGAGATGAGAGATGAGAGATGAAAGATGAGAGAGAGAGAGAGAGAGAGGGAGGGAGGGAGGGAGGGAGGGGGGGAGAGAGAGAGAGAGGGAGGGAGGGAGGGAGGGGGAGAGAGAGAGAGAGAGAGAGAGAGTAGTTATTCATTTGCGGAAAAAAGAACCATATGACAGATAAACCAAATAAACTAATGAACTTAGTTACCAACAGGGGTAAGTGGAAATAGGCAGAAATAGGGTAGGAAAAAGGAGGTGGGAAAGGGTTGAAAGGGATAGGGTAGGAATTACACTTTTCTCAGAATTCCTCTTTACAAAAGTTTTACTTTTGAACCATATTAATATTTTAACATTCAAAAAATGAAAAAAATCTATGAGACTGGGGATTTTTAAAATCACTAAAATGAAATACAAACAAATTTTCAAATGAATAACATCAACTCACAATATTTGGACTATATATTTTCAGACTAAAGACAAAAAGAACTATAAACAAATATTAAACGTTAGTTAGTAGGTTTATTTATCACAGAGGATGACTTAGTGATTATGAACTACTTTGGTGTGTCCTAGGATTGAGAATGAGGAGAATTAAGTGTCTCATTTTCAGAGAAGAAAGTTACACATGCAGAGCGAGAAGACTAGAGGGAATTCTGAGGTGCTGACTTGGAAGAAGAGGTGAAAACATGAACTCAGCTACGTATGTGTGCACATGTGTAGACACAGAGACAGAGAAAGAGGGTGGGAAGAGAAACCACAAATAGTTTTCCTGAGAGACCCCAGAATCAATACCATCCTAGTAGCAATGAACCCACATAACATGCAGATCTCACTTTCTAAATACCATTCTCCACTAGGAGGAATCAGGGCTCCATGAAGAAATGGCTGATTCCAGGGCCAAGGTAGAAAAAGGACAAGATGAGCCTGTAACATCTTATGTCCGAAAATAAGAAAATGCTCATGGAATAATGGGGACAAGTCAAAAGGACACAGAACATCGACCGAAGGAACTCCTCCTGGCCACATATGGGACAACTGGAACATCAAAATATATAATTACAGTAATGGATTATACATTAGTTTTCTAGGTTGAATTTCTACGAACTGAGTTCACTTATGTGATCGGTATAAGGGAGCTCTGTGGGTTCAATGCAAGGTCAGTAGGGCAAGAAAGATGAGGGTACTCATGAAAATAAAGTTCATATAATCAGCTCTACAGATCGGTCTGGGTAGGGGAGCAGGATCATAGAGAAGTTATTAACACTGGGAGAAAATGAAAGGCTCCAGAAAATGGATCCAGGAACTAGAGTCTAGAGGCTAATAATAGGTGACCCTGACAGAAAATGGTGACACAGGACAACATAAGCCAGAGAGAGAGAGAGAGAGGCTGAAAGAGGGAAGGCGGGAGGCAGGGAAGAAGTTTACCTGAGAGTTTGTCATATAGCATATATCTCAGACATGTACTGGTTGCTGGTTTCCTCTGGAAGAAGAACAATGGCTAACCACCATCTCAAACGCCATGGGTTTAATCCTAAAGGCCACTTCAAAAAATACCGTTCCAACTTTCCACTGTTTCCTCTGACATCTACCACCCTAGATTAGATATACATTCTTCACATTATTTTTTTTCAAATACTGTCAAGTTTTTCAAATGACAAAATGCTTTCCTGTGGTTTCAAAGTGAAATTGTCAAAAAGAATATAAATCCTTTTTGTTCAACTTCAACTGGTACCATTCCAAAATACATAATTGAAACCTCTCCCAAGTAGGCAGTGATAAAAATTTTATATAATGTGCCTGTATGTTTCTTTCATAAATAAAAGATGGCACAAAGTATTTCTAACTTGCCCATTATTATCAGAGCTGGTTGTGTCAGTGGAGCATTGCTATTTGTGATTCAGTTTAAAGTCTTAAATTTCAGCCTTTTGGAAAGTAAGTCTAAATTCCTACTGAACAGTTTTCCAAAATTGTGTTTTGCAGACCAATGCAATACCTTCAGCTCAACATGAGCTTAACTAAGGATGCACAATTTACTAGAGTTCCAAAAGACTTACAGCATATGTACAGACGTAGAAAAGGAAGAAAATAATTCCAGGTAACAGATACAGCATATAGTAAAGATACAAAGATATAAAAACAAAAGAGTGTACGTGTACATGTTTGTGCATGCACACATGCATGCACACATACTGTAAAAAAGTAGGAAAAGACTAATCTATGTCTCTGTACTTCTTCTTAATTATTCTGTTAATACCTGTCTTCTCCTCCAGATTCTATGCATCATGACCACAGGTGCCACATCTCTTTTGCTCTCAGTTGTATCCACGTGGTCTCAACAAGTATTTATGGAACAATGAATGGTAATAATAACAACCAGTCTGACTAAGCTGAAAGTTAATGAGAGACATGTAGTACCAAGTGAAAAGTAAGGTTGGATGAGCCCAGTAAAGCCAAATTATGGAGGGTCTTAAAAGTCAACTAAGAAACCAAATGAAAGGAATATATGGAGTGGACAATAAGGATTCATTGTACATCCTTGATCAGGGAAATGACCTTATGAAAATGACATTTTAGGGAAATGGTAGGGATATAACAGATAACAAGCAGAAAAACAGAGAACAAAAGTTAGGAGGCAATAGCTGTAGTCCAAGTGTCAAGTGATGAGTCCAATTTAGTGTTATAACAATAGGAATAGGGAGGAAGCAGAAACCCAAAGAGGCATTTCAAATGAAGAATGAAAACAGATTCAACAGTAATGTCACTTTTAAAATCACTTGCAATTACTTAGATTCACTTTTTGGAGACTGAGCCATAAACTTAAACCACTAAACCACGAGTAATGATTTAACTACTAAAATACCACTTCTCTCCTATGATTCATTTGTCTCTACTTCTACCTCTAGGGACGCTAACAATTACAATGTAAGAAGACTTGAGCCACCCCAAACCATGACAATTCCCTGACGTCTTAGGGCACCCTATAAATTGTTGTTGGTTTGTTTGCTCTGTGCAAAATCACCAAGCCAAAGTAAAGTTAAAGACCATGGCCAAGAGAGACTCCCAGAGGCACACACAGTTTCCTGCTATCTGGAGTACCCTTCTCCTCTCCTTTACTCTATTACCTCCAACTCCTTCTCAACACAACACGGGCATCTGCTTCTCTAAGACACACTTTCTGATCCAACCAAATGGAGATGAAACCCTTGTTTCTGCCCCAGAGGATTCTGGGCTCACAGCATCATCACACTATCTTATAACTATCGTAATTATGATATGTATACATGTTGGCATATGTAAAACCCCTTTGAGTTCCCTGAAAACGGTGATTTAATTTTACTCTTGTCAGTATCCCTAGCACTTGGGACAGTCCCTGGCATAGCGTAAAAGCTTAATAAATAGTTGATGAATGAACTATTAAATGTCCTTGACCTAAACATGCAATGCTAAGAATCTGGGAAGGGATTCTTTAGGGAAAGAGATTACACATCCCATCAAAATGGGACAAATTTGCTATCACACTACTTCTGTACTATAACAAACTGATTTCTGTTAACAAGTTCTCTCCATCTTAATTGACCTTACCAATTCTACAGGGAAAGAGGGTCAATGAGGCAACAAAGTATAGGAAGATTATTTTCAAACTGTGCTTGATTGAATGTATTCAGATGTCACCACCAAGGGTGTAGGAGGATCTGAACAGGTAGAGCACTATAAGTTCTTAGAAAAACTTTCTTAGAGTCAGGGACTACAAAAGAGTAGAATGTGTCACCTCCAAAAGGGTTAGCTCTTCAGACACAGACAACATATCTACTTGTTGAATTGCTACTGAGCATATCCAGGAATCAGAGGGTAGCTGGATTATATTACCAGCATCACACCTCATAAGCTTGAGGCTTATGAGACAATTGACAGTCCTTCGATTCTCTCATATTTTGAGAAGCAATGTCAAAGAAGAGTGGGTGACTCTAAAATCCACTTAACTACTTGTTAGCCTATTAGCCAGTGTGACTCTGGGCAAACACTTTAAGTTTCTCGATCCTCACTTGCAGAGTTGTTCTGAAGACTTGTAGAAATATAAGGGGAAAAAATCACATAACTGGAGACACACACACACACATTCAATAAACTGTAGCAACTGTTATCAAGCTATTATTCTTCTTCTCATGTGTATGTGCACTTAGTTTCTCTATAAAGAAAAGTACTGAGTCTTGAGGCAAAAGTAAACTGATAGTTATAAGTAGTATTGCTTCCTATGTACCATGTATTATTATTCTGAGACAGAAAATATTATAAAAATCACACTTGAAACTTCTAATTTCCCCCCTCAATCTACCGTCATTTGGAAAATTTCAAATGGCTCTGTGGTTTCAACTAATTTTTTCTTTTATTTTCAGCCTTAGGTAAAGTTTTTCTGAATATGTATGGTTTCATCCTTGCATCACTTATTTATTTATTTATAGACATTACTACAAACTTCCCAATTCAAGACTAGACACATTTTTTTTCTCTAGATAAAGAAGATAATAGGAATACACAGAAAAATTACATTAAGTCAACAAATTCTGTTTAAAAAAATATTTCTAGCTTTGGAGAAAAGGTATATACTTTTGGTTGAAAGAAATTGGTAGAGAAGGGATATCAATAATTGGAGCACACAAGAGTGAGCATAGGCCTCTACGAACCTACTAAACTGTAAAATAACACCAGCTAAAACCGTAAGCACTAGCTGTGTACCAGGCCCTGTCCAAGAGCCGCACAGGAGTTAACTCTTATGTTAGCCCTCACAACAACCCTATAAGGTAAGTTCTACTACCTTCCTTCTTTTACAAATGTAAAAACAGGAGCACAGAGAGGTTAAGTAGCCTGCTCAAGGCCACACAGATGGTAAAAGTGGTAGATGAACTTGGCACTCTCCTTCTGGAGCCAGCAATCTGAAACACTGTGTAAACAAGGGGTGAAACTTCTTACCCCTCTTCACCTCTCCCATCTGCCCACCCCAGTTTTCTATAAGAAGAAACATTTATATCTCACATATCCCCTTTGGTAAGCTTGAGTGTAGGTCCATGGGGATAATACTACAAAACAGTATCTAAAATTATTACAGTTGAGGAAACTGAGACCTACGGGGCAAGGACACTTGCTCAGGCAAATAACTTCAGTAAATTGTGAATTTAAGATTTCAAGCCAGATATTTCCAAACTCAGGCTCTGTGTGCCACATGGTGACTTTTCAAAATAATTTTTTGCCACACCCTTTCTTTTAATGAAAACTCCTGGAAAAGTCCACTATAAAGAATAAACATGAAGCTGCTTAGAAAGCTCCAATATAGCACCCATAACTGAATTAAATAACACACTACCACCTCTTCACGTATAGGCACTACACACATATATGGGTGTAGCCTAAACCACAATAGCTTTTTGCCAGGGGAAAGGAGAGGAGGGAACTGCATTACTGACTGCACTGAGTCTATAAGTGGCTAAAATCCCCAAGCCCTTTACACGCATGGTCCTTTTAGGCCAGATCTCACTCATTCCTGATTTTATACAAATAATATAGAGACCCAAAAGGCAGGGTTTTCCCTTTATCCTTTTTCAATTTTGTCATGTTAGATCTAATCCATCTCTCTAGGTTAACAAAAAAAATAAGTAAAACATATTTCTTTATCCAGGATTTCTCAGAGCCTTTAATACGCTTTTTGACTAAAAAAAAAAAAAGGGTTAATTACCAAATTTGGGGGTCCAAGAAAGAGATGTTTCATGTAACACACCAACTAATTAACAGTTTGGGGTACTATTATTCCAAAGATGCTGTCAAGATCTTTCAGGAAGCTGATACAGTCATTTTAACATATTTGTTTCCCTTACCAGCTTTGTCTATAAATACATAAACTGGATAATCACATTATTTTTATCTGCGTAATCTTTATCTAAAGTATGGCAAAAATATTGGACAACACAAGGTTAAGGACAGAATTTTTTTTTACATGCCCCTAGAAATCTCACTCTGGGAGTGCTGTCCAATGAAACTTTCTGTGATAATGGAAATGTTCTAAATCTTTGCAGTCCAATATGGCAACCACCAGGCATGCACAGTTACTGAGCAGTTGAAATATGGCTAGTGCAGCTGAGGAACAGAATTTTTAATTTAATTGTAATTTATGTTTATATAGCTATAAATGTTGCTTATGGGACAGCACAGCAACTAACAACACACCATGAACTACTGCCATCCACACGACCAAAACTCTGGCCTGATTGCTACAACTGGTTTCCATTTAAGAACACTTAACTGTCCCCAAATCGAATATCTCCATATTGACATGAGGCTATCATGAAATAATCTGTCATGTATTATGATTACTACATTTTATTCATCTACCAGGTTAGGAACTGAGTCAAAGAAATAAATTAGAGTAGCCTATATAATTTTTTCAGAACTTATTTTGGTATCATCTGATTTCTGTTTCTTCTTCAAGTTTTTCACAAATAGTTCCTAAAAGCCATTCTAGATTTCTTTGCTCAACAACCACAAGTGGCTGGTGGCTACCACAATGGACAGCTCAGATATAGACCTCACCACGGAAAGCTCTACTGAACAGCACTGACCTAGAGCTGGGACTGGCAAACTACAGCCTAAACTAGGCCACATCCTACCTGCAGCCTGTTTTACATGGCTTACAAGCTAGGAATTGCTTTTACATATTTAAAGGGTTGTTTAAAAAATAAGAAGAATATGTGACAGAGACCATATGTGACTCACAAATCCCAAAATATTTATTACCTAGACATTTAAGGAAAACATTTGCCGACCCCTATCCAAGAGTAAGATGTATTCTAGATGCCACTTAGCAAAGCCTAAAAGCAAGCCCCCAATAAGATCCACAGGGGAGTTTCGAGATTGAGTCCTACCAAATTACAGTGTAACAGGAAATATTTAGGCTTTCCAATGGAATACTACTCAGCAAGAAAAAAGAACAATTACTGATGGATGCAATAAACAGATCAATCTCACAGACACTACACTGAACAACAACAACAGAAAAAAACATGCACAGAGGAGTACATACTGTATCATTCCATTTATAAGAAATTATGGAACAAGAAAATCTATAGTGATAAAAGTAGGTCAGTGGTTGCCTGGCACAGGTGGCAGGGAGTGACTGATTGCAAAGAAACACTAGCAAACTTTCTTGAGAGATGAAAATCCTACACACCCTGACTTGGGTGGTGATTACACAGGTGAATACCTTTGTCAAAAGTAGTTGACCATAAAACATGTCATGAGCAAAAAAAAAAAAAGTAGTTGACCTTACAATGTACTCTATCATACATAATTTATACCTTAATAAAGTTGATTTTTAAAATGTATTCTAGAATCTCATTTTTTAAAAGTCCATGTCAAAGGTATCCATTTGTGATACTAGTATTCAATTACTTTCCCTTTCTGAAAATCACATTTCTCCATCCAAACTTTCAACATCTTTCCAATTCTTCACAAATCCCTCAAAATCCCAACACATAGGATATGATTTATCTAGGACAAGAAGTAATCCAAAGCAAATAAGTGTTCACTTATAAGTTCTTTATTCATTCTGGGTATGTTTTTTCCCTTGCTAATATTCACTTTAACTTTCACTTTAACTTTTAGCTTGAAGATCTTTATTTTGGAAAAGAATATGGAATAGAAATAAAATTTGAAGATTTGACCAATTAAATCAGTATCTCTGACATTGGGGTCCAGACACTCACATTTTCTAATGAATGTCCAGGATTGAGAGCTGGCTCAGAAGACTAGATTTTTAAAACTACAGGTGAGGATGTTAAAAAGTTATCTAGTCAGACCATCTTATTGTAGAGATGGAGAGACTAAGGGATGTGATATAGTTTTTATTAATTGAAAAATTTTATCAAGGAACACTATTTCTGAACAGTTCCTTCCCTTGCTAATGTTCTAATTCATAGATTCACATACCTTTTTCTAACTTCTCACAATACATTTTGAAGGCATTAAGAATGGCAGGTATAACCATAAGTAGGTATCATATAAAGCTTATAATAATAGCGCACAAATGGGTGACATGAGGAAAGAACAGCTGAACGAGATAAACTCAGGGGCCACTAAACCACCACATTAGTCTCAGCCTCTGCACGAAGAATGCCAATCAATGAGGTAGTAATGTCTATACTCCATCCTCTCTGATAAGACCTCACTAATACAGAACCACATGGATTCCATTGGTTTTACTTTTGCTACTCGACCCACCCTTGTCGAAGGTCTGTCTCACTCTGTCTCTGCCTCTCCCCCATGAAGTTTCTTTTTCATCCATGTTTCTCTTTCTTTGGAGCAGAAGGGGTTACTTGGGTATTAATCCAATTTAAGTGAATACACTGGTTTCTTTTACCCTCAATCAGGCCAAAAGGATACATGTGCAAACAGACATTACTAGACTAAATAAAATCATTCTTATGTATTCAGTAACAAAAATTACGTGAGAACCTCTATGAGGCAAAATTTTTAGCTTATTTTTAATTTTTATTTATTTATTTATTTATTTATTTCGCGGTAAGCGGGCCTCTCACTGTTGTGGCCTCTCCCGTTGCGGAGCACAGGCTCCGGACGCGCAGGCTCAGCGGCCACGTCTCACGGGCCCAGACGCTCCACAGCATGTGGGATCTTCCCGGACCGGGGCACGAACCCGTGTCCCCTGCATCGGCAGGCGGACGCTCAACCACTGCGCCACCAGGGAAGCCCTCTTAGCTTATTTTTACTCAAACAGAACAAAGAAAACTGTATTTAAGAATGTATGTAGGCAGAATAATCCCCCCTGCCATCCCTACAAAGATGCCCATGTCCTAATCCCTAGGACCTGTGAATGTTATTTTACTCTGCACAGGAGAACTAGGCTACAGATGGAATGAAGGTTGCTATTCAGCTAAGGTTGTTTACCTTAGAACAGAGAGATTATCTTGATTGTCTGGGGGGTGGGGTGCACTATATAATCACAAATGTCCTTGAATGTGAAAGAGGGAGGCAGAAGAAGAAAGTCAAAGGGAGATGTGGCTATGGAAGAATGATCAGAGAGATGCAATTTCTGGAGACAAAAGAAGGAGGCCACAAGCCAAACAATGCAGGCAAACCATAAAGCTGGAAAAGGCAAGTGAACAGGTTCTCCCCTACAGCTTCCAGAAAGGGTCTCAGCCCTGCTGACACCTTGACTTTAGCCCAGTGAGACCTGTGTCACACTTCTAATCTACAAACGTGTAAAATAATATATTTGTGTTATCTTAAGCCACTGAATGTGGCTACTCTGTTATAGAAGCAATAGAAAATTGGTACAAAATGCTTCTAACATGTAATAATATAAATTAAACTCTTCATTCAAAATTTGTACTGAAAACATGTTCAAACTATTCCAAGTGAAGGATATAGCTCTTTTACAAATAAATTTGAAAGAAACCTTTTCAATTATGCTAACTACAATCTCAAATCATTGCTGACAAAACAGTTTAGAAAATAAACAAGTACTCTATATACATCAAGTTACATTTAGCTCCAGCTAAAGAAATTAAGTTGAAAATGAAACTTAAAGGTAAAGTGAAAAGCTCCTTCTGATTGGAGTAAATAAATAAACATGGAGATTCCATTTTCTTGGCAGCATTACTAAGGGCTGTAAAAGCAGAGAAATGGAAACCATCTAAAGCATTTCTTTTAATTAGCTCAAATGCCTAGGCAGGGAAAAACAGAAGACTCGTTACTGAGAGAGAAAATTTCTTTTTAAAGAAGAAGAAATAAAAAGAAGCCAAATTGCTGTGAAATACACAGGCCAGGATGTTTGAGATTATGATTCATTCAAAGACTTGAACAACCCACCTTCTAATTCAAAGCCAGGATTCTGGCTAAGCTGATAAAGGAAAAAGTAAAAAATTAATGAGAAAGATAAAAATGTACCTTAAACTGTTTAAGATTGAGAACTTGTACTGTACCCTTAAGAAAATCAGAAGCTCCATTTTTAGATTTTAAATATATATTGATATGTTAATTTGCAATATTCTGTTTTAATAAAACATTTAATAACAGGCATTTTTTAAATTTAATGGCAAAATCCATTGTTTATAGAATAATGATGCCAGTTCAAATCAGACTTTTAAAAAAGAATACCTGTTTTAAAAGCATGCTCTGAGAATTCTTTATTTTGTTGGGTAATACTATTTAAGGTCAAAAGTTTGCTAAGTTAACCAAATATTTAGTAATAAAACAACATAGGAAAATTAAAATTATAGCAGCTAAATTCTATTATCTGGAACCTTGGAGTTAAGCCGTAGTATAGAGCATAGCCAAATTATAGGAACATGTACAAGAAGTAACCTATTAATATTACAGAACGTAATCCTAACAACAATAATAATAAATAAATAAAAAGTTTGATAAATAATAATAATAATAAAAGCTAGCATTTATGGAGTGTCCATAAATCTCAACAGGCAACTCTGCTGGGCATAATCCTTACAATATCCCCACATTCACTCATTTCCCACAGATGGAACCTGAGGTTCAGAAATGTCAAAGCGCCTTGGCTATTAAGCGGCAGGGATGGAATTTTAACCTACATATGACTGGCTCCCAAGTCTATGCATGCTTTTCCCAACGTACAACACAGCAAGTATTATATTACGACCTCAGATTTCACTCTTCTTACAGTACACATTGCAGCTCAACAGGAGAGGTCTCAAAACACAAGTACACAGCTACTGACAGAAAAAGAAATTCACATCTATGTCTCTTGCCCCCAAATCCAGTTTTCTTGCTAAGATTATGGTCTACAAGCCACTGATAACCTATGTTGTCTGGTCACTGTACTGACTGACCCTCAAAATCTTGTATCTTCATCTGAGCTTTGGTAATATTAACCTGAAGGGAAGATGGGGGTTAAGAGGTAAAACAGAACATATTTCCTGTTTTCTGAAATGATGACACCCAGGTGATAGGACAGAAATAGGTACCATGTACTGAGGACAATGGATGAGAAATGCTTCTGGTTAGGGCCGTAACTTCTTACGCTTTCTGGCTTTCTGGCCCAGTCAAAACAGCACTAAACAATTCTCTGGAATCTCAGATGATGCTCACACATTCATTTACTCATCTACTGATTCATTCATACAATACCCCTTCAAGACCACTGTCAAACATTACTGTGCCTCACACCCATATATTTATTCATATGACAAAAACTTGTCACTTCACAAATCAAGAAAGTGAGGCTAGAGAGACTGACAAAGTGGCCCTGGTCTGCAAAGACAGGAATGTCAGATCTAGAAGTAGAATCCAGTTCTTTAAACTCCTGGCAAAGTTCTTATGCTACGGAGTACCTAGTACGATAAACAAGTGACTAAGCCACAAGGAGCTAATTAAAATACAGGCCATAAGTAATGAGCAGAGTAGGTAGAGTGCCAGCCTTTTGCTACCTAAGCGTGTGCTGCAGCACACAGGCACAGAAAGACACTGAAGGATGGATTTTACTGAACTCCCACTTCATTACTGTGCTGAAATGAGATGACAGAAAGGTTTAATACCTAGAAAATGCTTGATGAATTGAACTCAGTTGACTTATTCCTTCAACACTCAACAAATATTTATCGAAAAGTCAGGAGACAGCCTGGAGTTGAATCCTAGGCCCAGCACTTACTAAATACGTAACTGTGAGGAAGTTACTCTGTCCCTGTGTCTCACTTTCCTCGCCTGTAAAATGGGGATAATAATAATATCTTTCTTACAAAATCGTTATGATAATTAAATGAGTTAATACCTGGCATGTTGTAAGCACTTAATAAATGTTAGTCATGATTATTTTTATTTGATACTTCTAATGTACTGGGCACTAGAAATTATAGCAATAGGCAAGACAAAATCCCTTTCCTCATGAAGCTTTCATTTTAATCTTAAAAAAAGGAAGACAGACGGCAAACACACACACTTAGATAATGCAGTAGCAAGTCAGGATAAAAGTAGTGAAAAGTTAAGCCGGGTACAGAGCTGGGGAGGCTACTTGGTGGGGATGCTGTTGGTGACTCACCCAGACCCCCTTTCACCACACGATGTACCCACCGTCAGCTTCAGTCAGCGTTGGCTGCTAAGGGTTCACAGCTACCTCCTTCCCTAGAGAACTGTCCTCCACTGAATGGGAGCTGCCTCACGCAGAAGACTGCATCCCATTACCGCCATCCCAGGAGCAGCCAGTGACTGACGGACGTGATCTACAAACGGCCAGTCTCTTTGCCTCCAAGTAGGACTACGGCTTTGATAAGATCTGTGCACCGATACTCCCGATGCAAACAGACTAAAGCAAGTCCCCAGCTGAGCCACATCTTTGTTTAGTTTTTTTCTCCCTGCCCTATAGTATTCCTCTCATTCCCCCTCTCCTGAGAGCACTCCCTCAATAAATGACTTTCTCAAGAATATTTATTGCAGGTTCTGCTTCTAACATCACTGACCTAAGATGTTATTTTTTAAAAGGGTGTCATGGAAGGCTCTTTTGATATCTGAGCAGAGACCAGAAGAAGAGGGCTTTGTAAAGAGCATATTACAAAGAAGAAGAGTATGTTAGGCAAAGCAAACACCTCAGTCTGGAAGAAATTTAGCAGGTTCAGGTTCATGGCCCCAGGAGACCATGAAAAGTGTTTCCAGGTTTTGTTTGAAGGGCAAAGGGAAGGGAAGCAAAGCCATTGGGAGATTTTAAGCAGCTGAGAGACACGATCTGGTTTATTTTTTAAATTGATTACCCTGCTGCTGGGTGAACAGACTTTAGAAGGGGCAAGCATGAAGTAGGACTGCCAGTTAGGAGACTACTAGACAAGACCACGTTACGTATCACGACGTTTGGACCATGGATTTAACAGTGAAGATAATGAGAAGTACATGGATTTAGGATGTATTTTGAAGAAAGAGAAATCGATAACAATTAATGAAGGTAATCAGAAACAAGAGCTGAGCATGATTCGTAGGATTTTGAGTACAGGTGGGTGACATGAGGAGGTGCTGACACAGGGAAGATGGGAAAGGAGTAGGTTGAGAAAGGGATAGTAAAGGAAATCTCCAAATGAAATACTGACAAAGCAGTCAACTTCTATGCCCTTTTCTTTTTAAAGCACTAAATCAGTAGGGGTGAGAATTTTATCAGATGTTAATGTCTTCTACTTTTACTTTCGGCTTCTGTGCATTTTATACATCTAGATGCTCACCTGACAAGCTAGACATCCTAAGAATCTGACACCATATGACTCACAGAGAGGACCAATATCTTTTCCCAGTGCAAACTTGTTTTAAAAAGGCAGAGAGAATGCTATTGCCTACGGAAATTTTTGCTTCCACGTTCTTAGATGGGAGGCAAAAAAAGAAATTCTTGGCACTATTAGATCACCTGCTGGATGAGTATCTCTTTTAATACACAAATCACTGGCCCTTTACCTGACAGATGAGATTATACCCAAATCATAGCAGTTGGCTTTTCTTTCCATATTCCTCTTGTTATCTATTCTGTCACCTGGGATGGTGCACTTTCTTAACTCAATGCAAACCAAAGATAAAAGCAATGATAGTCAGGTAGCCTTGTTCCCAGAAAATATGAAATGACTCACCATCATCAAAGCTAGCCCAGTGAGTCAGAAGCACAACTCAGAAAATTCAGCAAGAACATGCCTTTATGAACTGAAATTATCTTGCTGAGCAAACTAGGCTGATTTAAAGAGGGATTTCCACTCCTGTTTTTAATTACAAGAGATTATTAAGACATGATTTTAATATTGATTAAAAATTTTATTAAATGATAATGACTCACAAAGTTTCTCCCACGGTGCTCCCACTAAAGATGTTTTGTTTGCTTACTTTTAGTCAGCTGTCCTTCCCTTGGTTCAAATAACTAGAATCTCATTCATCTTTCATTAGTTGATTGATTACACAACAGCAATATCAAGGTAGTTGATGCAACAGTGACAAGATAAAAGAAAATTAATTGATTTGTTAGTAAACCTACATTATTTAAAATATGAGAAGTTATAAATTTAAAGAAATTTTTTTAAATCCCCAAACCAGGGTCAAGGAGACAGGATGGTCCATAAAAGCAAGAATATAACCTGCTATGAAAAAATTATGTATAATATTCTCCTTCTAATCCTAACGTTTATCTAGAAAACATGGCGCCTACATGGACCTTGCAAGAAATTTGGTCACTGTTCTTGCCAATTTGCATCAAAAAATAACACCAGCAGCAATAACAGTATGGCTACCACTTTTTGAGAGACTAATATTTACTAGTCATTGCATTAGGTACATAATACCTTTTTTTTTTTTTTAATTATTTATTTATTTTTGGCTGTGTTGGGTCTTCGTTTCTGTGTGTGGGCTTTCTCTAGTTGCGGCGAGCGGGGGCCACTCTTCATCGCAGTGCGCGGGCCTCTCACTATCGCGGCCTCTCTTGTTGCAGAGCACAAGCTCCAGACACGCAGGCTCAGTAGTTGTGGCTCACGGGCCCAGTTGCTCCGCGGCATGTGGGATCTTCCCAGACCAGGGCTCGAACCCGTGTCCCCTGCATTGGCAGGCAGATTCTCAACCACTGCGCCACCAGGGAAGCCCCATAATACCTTTTTTAAAATTATTTTTTATTGTGGTAAAAGTCACATAATATAAAACATACTATTTTAACCATATTTAACTGTACAGTTCAGTGGCACTAAGTACATTCACGTTGTTGTGCGACTCTCACCATCATCCATCTCCTGAATTTTTCACCTTCCTAAATTGAAATTCTGCCCCATTAAACACTAACTGCCCATTCCCCCTCCCCCCACCCCCGGCACCTGGCATCGACCAATGTACTTTCTGATTCTATGAACTTGACTATTTTAGGTACCTTGTGTAAGTGGAATCAAACAGTATTTGTCTGCACCTACTGTATATTGGAATGCATTTTTAAGGTTAACTTAATGTATGTCCTACAAACAGATTAGGTACATCATATCTTATTTTATCTTTTAAACAAAGACTAAACTCATTGTGAAGATTATCCCCATTTACTTAAAACTTACTGATCCTAGGAAGACTATACCTACTACATAAGTGGGAGAATCAGGAACCAGGCTCAGTTTCATGGTCAGATATCTTCCCTGACTCCATACACCAGCCATGTTATAATATAGATTTTTCTCCATAAAATAAAAAAAATAAAAGTAGAGAATGAATAACTGTGCAAATCCCTCTGTTCTCTATTAGGAAAGGAACACTCATGAAGCAGTAGTGTATGAAAGATGTATCTTTCACAGTTGATCCACAAAGGAAAAACTGCAAAATCTCAAAGGGCCACTTAGAAATCAATGAGCTTATATCCATATTTTTGGTCAGGAATGGTAGAAGACATAATTTTTTTTTTTAGTAATAGCGAAAGATAACTTTTGCATACCGTCTTTGCAACTGATCAAATATCTCATCCATTTCCTGATGGGAAAAATCCCATCCAACTCACTGTGACTGATTTCTCCTTAAAACTCTTGTTATTTTTATCATCATCCATTATTGTTTACTTTCTTAATGAACCACAGAATTCTAGACAGATAAGTGTCTTTTACAGCAAACGACACAGTAATTCTTGGAGAAAATAAATCAGTCTAACCAGGAAAATACTCAATTTTGTCCAGGAAATAAATGTTTTCTTCTTTCCATACATACGTGTGTGCGTGCGTGTATGTGTAGGGAGAAAGATAAAAGCAATACTGTGTATAAAATTTGGCTCAAATTTGTATAATTTAGGTTGACATCTTTCAAATCTATTATCTGTGCTCTTTTCACAAGTCATTACATTCAACTTAGCTCTATCTATTTCTCTTTGCCAAGTCCTTTACTCCCTCATTCAATGATTCTGTTATATAGAGCTAATAAACTAGCAATGAAAAGGGAGTGTGGGAAGGTTGCGTTGCAAAGCATAACTAGATCTAAGGTCAGTGAAATGCTTTAAACTGTCTGCTCATCATGGGAAAATTTATCCAAAAGGAAAGAAAAAAAATGTCCTTTCAAAGTAACCTTGAAAGATTTTTTTAAGACAAAAGGAACAACGAGCTCATTCCAAACAAACTTTCTAAATTCTAAAGCAAACAGAATTATTAATTTAAATGTTTCCTTAAAATGCATTATTTTATGTTAACTTTGGTTCTATAGTATTTACCAACAGCAAATATATAAAAATGTATGTTATAAAAAGCCCCATGCAACAGATGAGTTGCATATTTGATACTAGAGTGATGCTGAAGTCATTGTATCCTCTTTATGATGACAAACAAAGAAATTTCTATATGGCCTCAGGATTACGAATATTTCTCACTTCCAAACAACTGGTCTTTTAAAATCTACAGTTCACTATAAAACAGGAATTGAGCCCATTTTCCCCTTTGTGTGGCTGCTCAAAGATAAATCTGCGGCCTATGGGATTTCCCTGGTGGCACAGTGGTTAAGAATCCGCCTGCCGGGGCTTCCCTGGTGGCGCAGTGGTTGAGAATCTGCCTGCTAATGCAGGGACACGGGTTCGAGCCCTGGTCTGGGAGGATCCCACATGCCGCGGAGCAACTGGGCCCGTGAGCCACAACTACTGAGCCTACGCATCTGGAGCCTGTTTTCCGCAACGGGAGAGGCCTCCATAGTGAGAGGCCCACGAACCGTGATGAAGTGTGGCCCCCGCTTGCCACAGTCGGAGAGTGCCCTCGCACAGAAACGAAGACGCAACACAGCAAAAATAAATTAATTAATTGATAAACTCCTACCCACAACATCTAAAAAAAAAGAAAAAAAGAATCTGCCTGCCAATGCAGGGAACACGGGTTCCAGCCCTGGTCCGAGAAGGTCCCACATGCCGCGGAGCAACTAAGCCTGTGCACAACTACTGAGCCTGCGCTCTACAGCCCACGAGCCACAACTACTGAACCCACACACTGCAACTACTGAAGCCCGTGCACCTAGAGCCCATGCTCCGCAACAAGAGAAGCCACCGCAATGAGAAGCCTGCGCACCACAACAAAAAGTAGCCCCCGCTCGCTGCAACTAAAGAAAGCCCACGCCCAGCAACAAAGACCCAACACAGCCATAAATAAATAAATAAATCTTTAAAAAAAGATAACTCTGTGGCCTACGTTTAGAATCTAATGGCATACGTTTTGTATGTTACTTCACACATTTCTTATTTTTCCCACCCTTCTCTTTCTCCTGAATTTTTCTTTGCCTACTGTTTTTTATTTAATGTTATCTCGTTCTGTGTAAGCTGACTTGAATTTTTTTATGAGATGGAAAGAGATTGCAATTCATAATACGAAATTATAATGATACATATTATAACTGCAATTATATTAAAGATATGGCTGCATGCAGAAGGCAATGTGCAAATATTAAGATAACTGTGTGATGGTGTTAGTATTATAAACGTTTTACTTTTTTCTAATTATGATGTATTCTCTTCATTAAATTTTTACATATTTTGGTTAAATTTTTATTGTAGTAGAATTTTATCTTTAATGGCAGTACTTTGGTGACCCTAAACAACCAAAGAAACATAGTGTATTTGGTTCAGTTAAGATTGGGTTTTAATTAAACATTTCAAAAGAAAACTCTATTTGCATAACATACAGTTATCGAGAAGAACTAAATAAAAATTATCCTACTTAGGTTCAAAGTGAGAGAATATATAGTAAGACAAATAAATAGAAGAAAATACTCCATAAAATGCCTTGCCTTATACAATACAAATGAACACCTCCCTGCTACAAAGTCATTACCACCTGATTATCTAGTATATTTCTGTTGCTACTGACAAAAAAACTACATTTTCTGACTATTATTTTATCTGACTATTGATCTATTTCTCCCTTGGATGCTTTCTACTGTCCTCCCCTTTCCTTTTGAAATCACGTTTTCCTTTTCCATGCAATGACAGACTATTTTAAGGTTGACCGTCATATGAATTGTCCTCTTGTGCTTTTAAGCTTCACCAGTAGATTTTGTAGATTGTTAGTATACCTTTAAACACTGGATTACATACATTATTAACTATCTTGCCTTGTACTTTTCTTCCTAAATTCTAACCTCTGAAGACAAAATTTGCCCAGAGTATTACAAATGATATTATTCAAGAGAGTAGTAGTACCAGTTCAGTCATGTTAGAAAATTAGGGAGTCAGTATATGAAATTATTTTCTAGAAGTCAATGTTATGAAATGTCTTTGACATACTGGATAAAAAGAGCCATGCTGAATCTAAGTAAGTTTTCCTATCCTTGCTCTTTCTGAGTTGTGTGGGTTTTGACTATAATGCCAGCGAATGCAAAATTAAGTTATTTAACCTTGACATTCTAAGCAATGTACCCTGTGTTTGTTATGTTTTTATGAGCTCATAGGGTCACTAATTGTGTGATTAGTTTATTGTCAGGGTAATTAATGAAATGTTAATTAACATGGCTCATGATAATGAAAACTCAGAGGATCCAATTTCTTATAATTAATTAGTCTTGATTTGTCATTCTATCTCCATATCTTATTCACGAATTTAAAACTAGCATTTCTCTAAGGTTATTAACAACAACGATAACAAGATGGTTTTCAAAATTCAAATTACATTTTTCATAATCCTATATATATAGTTTCTTAAAAATAAAGACATATGTGGGCCTGTACCAGTTCTTGATTCAAACTTAGAAAATATTTAAATCTTCCCTTTGCCTGGAATGCTTTCCCCTCACCTGCTTGGTGGCCTTTTATTCATATTTTAAATCCGACCCCTGGGAATCTTCTGATTCTCTCATGTATGACTCTTCTATATTAAACTCATACATTTGGTTGCATATCACAATATCACAATTATTTACAGGTCAATCCTCAGATCAGAACATAAACTTACTGGGAAGCAGCAATTTCCTATTGAACTTTGTGTCCCCAGTCCCCACCATTGTGTCTTGCATATAACAGAAGTTCAGTAAGTGCTTATGGGTAATAAATGGTCTAATTTGATCCTCATGTAACATGAGGTGAAGGTGAGAAAACAGAAGCTCAAAAATATTTGCCAGAGGCCAAGTTGCTTGCTAGTAAGTCCCAAAACATGACTACGTTTTCTGACTCCTGTCCCACTATACTCTCCTATGTATATGTAAGCATAGAAAGGTGAAAAAAGAAAGAGAAAGGAAGAATATAAGATGGAAACTCTGTCCTTAAATGGTATGTGAATTTCCCGAAGCACTATATATATATATTTTTTTTTTTTTTTCCTTTTCCGGTTTGTGGGCCTCTCACTGTTGTGGTCTCTCCCATTGCAGAGCACAGGCTCCAGACACGCAGGCTCAGCAGCCACGGCTCACGGGCCCAGCTGCTCCGCGGCATGTGGGATCTTCCTGGACCGGGGCACGAACTCGTGTCCCCTGCATCGGCAGGCGGACTCTCAACCACTGTGCCACCAGGGAAGCCCAAGGATAGCTATTTTAACTTTGTATGTGTTCTGTTCTTGGCACATGTAAGTGAATGGGATATAATTAAATGGCAATCTGAAAATTACCTTCACTTCCATCATTTGAGCTGAAACTATAAATAAATTCTAATCTAAATGAGGAATAACTAAAAAACGAATCTCTAAGTCTAGAAAATCTAGAAGGGTTAAGTTTCTATATTTGAGTGTATTTCCTCCCAGCAAAATAAATTAGAAGAAAATCAAGTGATCACATTTATTCCCAATAAAATAAATTAAAAGAAAATCAAATAGGTGAATTTAAATAAGTTTCAGGAGCACTGGAACTGTATTCCCATTTGTATTCGTATATTATTATTAAGTAAAAATAGGATGAGAAATGGAAGATCTTGATTCTATATTAAATCAGCCACAAACTGTGTGTCTAGCCCTTGATAAGGCCTTTAACTCATCTGTTTATGACTTCATTTGTAAAGTGAAAGAGCAGGACTAAATGCTCTTCAGAATTCTAAATTACCCTAATTTGTTATCCTTTTATACTTTTTTCTTGAAAAGCAATTGAGCTTAGGGATTGAAAACATGCATTCAACCCCCAAATTTACTACTTAAAAGGTGTGCTATCTTAAGCAACTAAATCTCATTGTGCCTAAATTTCTTTATCAGTAAAATAAAAGTTGTCATGAGAATTAAATGAATTAATACATAGAACATGCTTAAAATAGTGTTTGGGGGACTTCTCTGGTGGTCCAATGGTTAAGACTCCATGCTCCCAATACAGGGGGCCCGGGTTCAACCCCTGGTCAGGGAACTAGAGCCCACATGCCGCAACTAAAAGCCCACATGCTGCAACGAAGATCCCGCGTGCAGCAACAAAGACCCGGCACAAATAAATAAAATTTAAAAAATAATAATGTTTGGCATATGATATGCACTATGTATATTTCAGCTACTATTATCTTATACCAGTCTTGTACAACTCCAACTTTACCAATGATGAAAAGGTGGATATAGGAATGCAGAAAGTATGTTATAATGGGAGTTACACTTGAGCTATTTAAACCCAAGGCCTGGGTAATTTGTGAATACAGTGCATGAATATAAATTCCATATTTTCATATTCTCCCTTTAAAACATAATGGATAGGTACTGCCAGCTTTTATTTGAGACATGTAAGGTTGGAAAGAGCATTACTCCCACCCTTAATACAATAAAAATATCAAAGAAAATTCTGGACAATTTGAAAACTCCCAACTTTTCTTCAACTCACTAGAAAGCTGAGGTGGTAGGGCAATTGACTCTAACCTAAAATCTAAGGAAAAACAGGCACCTGCAATAAGAAACAGGATGTGAGCTCTTCTTACTTGGCACACATATTATCAGAGACCAGTAAGAATTCAGCCAAAATTTTTAATAAATTGGTAAATGTTAAATGTGGGCTAGCAAGAGAGTAAAAATCTTGGAGAAACACACACATAAGAGGAATTCATAGCATTTCAGGTTCTTCTCCACTGTCCTGACCAACTGCTCATTAAAAAAAAAAATGATTAGTGAGAGTCCAGAAAAATCATTCTTCATGATGTAGGCATGAAGGAAGGTAACAACAGCCACTTCAAAAAAAAAAACGAAAGTGCCCAACCAGATCCCTCTTCTTCTTTTCCCCCTACGGAACAAAAGCCTTCCAATACTGGGAAAAGGCCAACAAAGATGTTCACCCTCAGAGCACTAATGAAAAGCCACTAAAACTAGGGGAAGAAAGAGGAGACAAAACCTCTACATCTGGAGGAGGGAGAGGAATACAAGCCAGTGCCAGACCTACAACTGGAGGTGGAGTAGGAGCACTGATAAAGTCATCCCTGAGACGCAGGAACATAATGTCTGCCTAAAACAGAAGCTTTATTCAGAACTATAAAGAATCCCTCCAACCATCACCACAGAGATAATAAGCATCAAGTAAAAATAATAGACTACAAGGAGATTGGGAGAGAATGTGAATAGAAACTCTCATTAATGCATAGCACAAACGGAAGATATGAAGTTGAGGGTAGAACACTGAGGGAAAAAAAAAACCCGACAAACTACCGTCACCCTAAAAACAAGGTAAAAACTACTAGAATGTAAAGCCTGTGGTGCAATGAAGGTAACCATTGGAACTACAATCCCAAACCTAGACCAGCTGCTGCCCACACTCACTCAAAAGCACACTGAAGGCTTAAAAGAAGGAAAAACGTACACATTTCTAGGCCCAAAAATCTATTTACTTCAGTTGCAACTGTCTCACACCAGATGTCCAGATTTCAACAAAAAATTAATACAAGAGAAAAAAACAGAATGGAAGAAAAAATCAGAATGGAGCATTTAAGATTTGTGAGAGAACATAACATTTAATGAAAGACACCAAACCACAGATCCAAGGGGCTCAGATAACCCAAAGTAGGATATATACAAAAATGAAACAGAAGAAACAAGCCAAACACACACACACACACACACACACATACACGCACACTCCTAGGAATATCATATTCAAATTGCTGACAACAAAAAAAATTTTTAACATCTCAAAGGCCACCAGACAGAAAAGAAATATTACATAGACAAGAACAGAGATAAGAATTACAGTAGACATCCAATAAGAAACAATGCAAGTAAAATGACAATGGAATGCCTTCTTTAAGGTGCTGAAAAAAATGTCAACACAGAATTTTACAGCCAGTGAAAATATTTTTCAAAAATGAAAAAGAAATAAATATTTTTCTCAAATAAACAAAAACAGAATTTTTGCCAGGATACCTAAACTAAAAGAAATGTTAGGAGTTCTTTAAAATATATATATATATATATATATATATATATATATATGAATGACACCAGACAGAATCTTGGATCTACACACACACAAAAAATAAACAGCTGGAAACTGAATAAATTTTAAAATATACAAAATTTATTTTTCAATGATCTAAAAGATCAGACAATCAAAAGCAAAAACAGTAGCATTCCACTATGTGGTTATAGTATGTAGAAAAGTAAAATAGCACCATAATAACACAAAGGGTTACAGAAAAAAAAATTGGAAAAATACTGCTGTATGGTCCTTACACTACCTGTGAAACAGTATAATATTTAAAGGTAGACTCTGAGTAATTAAGATATATATTGTAAACCATAGGCAACCACTAAAATATTTTAAAGAAAAGGCTATAACTAAAAATCCAATATTAGATACTAAAAAATAATAATACCCAAAATTTTTAAAACAGGTCACAAAAAGAAGGAAAAACAAAGAACAGAAATAAAAATAGAAAATGCATAAGACATTATATGTTAATCCAAGCATATCATTAATTACATTAAATATAAATGATTTAAACAAAAAATTAAAAGACATTGTCAGATTGGATAAAATAGCAAGACCCAAATATAGCTATGTATAAGAAAACCCACTTTAAATGTAATACAAAAATAGGTTAAAAAAATAAGAACATAGCAAAATATATGCTATTCAAGCATGAATCAAAAGAAGGCTGGACGCACTGAACCAAGATGGCGGAGTAGAAGGACGTGCTCTCACTCTCTCTTGCGAGAACACCAGAATCACAACTAGTTGCTGGACAATCATCGACAGAAGGACACTAGAACTCATCAAAAAAGATACCCCACATCCAAAGACAAAGGAGAAGCCACAATGAGACAGTAGGAGGGGCGCAATCACAGTGAAATCAAATCCCATAACTGCTGGGTGGGTGACTCATAGACTGGAGAACAATCCTACCACAGAAGGCCACCCACTGGAGTGAAGGTTCTAAGCCCCACATCAGGCTTCCCGAACTGGGGGTCCACCAATGGAAGGAGGAATTCCTAGAGAATCAAACTTTGAAGGCTAGTGGGATTTCACTGCAGGACTTCGACAGGACTAGGGGAAACAGAAACTCCACTCTTGGAGGGCACACACAAAGTAGTGTGTGCATCAGGACCCAGGGGAAGGAGCAGTGACCCAAGGGGAGACTGAACCAGACCTACCGGGCAGTGTTGGAGGGTCTCCTGCAGAGGCGGGGAGTGGCTGTGGCTCAATGTGGGGACAAGGACACTGGCAGCATAAGTTCCGGGAAGTACTCCTTGGCTTGAGCCCTCCCAGAGTCTGCCCATTAGCCCCACCAAAGAGCCCAGTTAGGCTCCAGTGTTGGGTTGCCTCCGGCCAAACCACCAACAGGGAGGGAACCCAGCCCCACCCATGAGCAGTCAAGCAGATTAAAGTTTTACTGAGCTCTGCCCACCAGAGCAACAGTCAGCTCTACCCACCACCAGTTCCTCCCATTAGGAAACTTGCAAAATCCTCTTAGATAGCCATATCCACCAGAGGGCAGACAGCAGAAGCAAGAACTAGAATCCTGCAGCCTGTGGAACAAAAAATACATTCACAGAAAGGCAGACAAGATGAAAAGGCAGAGGGCTATGTACCAAATGAAAGAACAAGATAAAACCCCAGAAAAACAACTAAATGAAGTAGAGATAGGCAACCTTCCAGAAAAAGAATTCAGAATAATGATAGTGAAGATGATCCAAGACCTCGGAAAAAGAATGGAGGCAAAGATCGAAAAGACACAATAAATGTTTAACAAAGACCTAGAAGAATTAAAGAACAAACGAACAGAGATGAACAATACAATAACTGAAATGAAAACTACACTACACTACGGAATCAACAGCAGAATAACTGAGGCAGAAGAACGGATAAGTGACCTGGAAGACAGAATGGTGGAATTCTCTGCTGCGGAACAGAATAAAGAGAAAAGAATGAAAAGAAATGAAGACAGCCTAAGAGACCTCTGGGACAACATTAAATGCAACAACATTCGCATTATAGGGGTCCCAGAAGGAGAAGAGAGAGAGAAAGGACCAGAAAAAATATTTGAAGAGATTACAGTCAAAAACTTCCCTGACATGGAAAAGGAAATAGCCACCCAAGTCCAGGAAGCGCAAAGAGTCCCATACAGGATAAACCCAAGGAGAAACACGCCAAGACACATAGTAATCAAATTGGCAAAATTTAAAGACAAAGAAAAATTATTGAAACAGCAAGGGAAAAACAACAAATAATATACAAGGGAACTCCCATAAGGTTAACAGCTGATTTCTCAGCAGAAACTCTACAAGCCAGAAGGGAGTAGCATGATATACTTAAAGTGATGAGAGGGAAGAACATACAACCAAGATTACTCTACCCGGCAAGGATCTCATTCAGATTCGATAGAGAAATCAAAAGCTTTACAGACAAGCAAAAGCTAAGAAAATTCAGCACCACCAGACCAGCTCTACAACAAATGCTAAAGGAACTTCTCTAAATGGGAAACACAAGAGAAGAAAAGGACCTACAAAAACAAACCCAAAACAATTAAGAAAATGGTCATAGGAACATATATATCGATAATTACTTTAAATGTGAATGGATTAAATGCTCCATCCAACAGACAAAGGCTTGCTGAATTGATACAAAAACAAGACACATATATACGCTGTCTACAAGAGACCCACTTCAGACCTAGGGACACATACAGACTAAAAGTGAAGGGATGGAAAAAGATATTCCATGCAAACGGAAATCAAAAGAAAGCTAGAGGGCTTCCCTGGTAGCGCAGTAGTTGAGAGTCCACCTGCCGATGCAGGGGACACGGGTTCGTGCCTCAGTCTGGGAAGATCCCACATGCCGCGGAGCAGCTGGGCCCGTGAGCCATGGCCGCTAAGCCTGTGCGTCCGGAGCCTGTGCTCTGCAACGGGGGAGGCCGCAGTGGTGAGAGGCCCACGTACCGCAAAAAAAAAAAAAAAAAGAAAGCTGGAGTAGCAATACTCATATCAGATAAAATAGACTTTAAAATAAAGAATGTTACAAGAGACAAGGAAGGACATTACATAATGATAAAGGGATCAATCCAAGAACAAGATAAAACAATTATAAATATATATGCATCCAACATTGGAGCACCTCAATACATAAGGCAACTGCTAACAGCTATAAAAGAGGATATCGACAGTAACACACTAATAGTGGGGGACTTTAACACCTCACTTACACCAATGGACAGATCATCCAAAATGAAAATAAATAAGAAAACACAAGCTTTAAATGACACAACAGACCAGATAGATTTAATTGATATTTATAGGACATTCCATCCAAAAACAGCAGATTACACTTCCTTCTCAAGTGCGCACGGAACATTCTCCAGGATAGATCACATCTTGGGTCACAAATCAAGCCTCAGTAAATTTAAGAAAATTGAAATCATATCAAGCATCTTTTCTGACCACAACGCTATGAGATTAGAAATCAATTACAAGGAAAAAAACGTAAAAAACACAAACACATGGAAGCTAAACAATACGTTACTAAATAACCAAGAGATCACTGAAGAAATCAAACAGGAAATCAAAATATACCTAGACACAAACGACAATGAAAACACAATGATCCAAAACGTATGGGATGCAGCAATAGCAGTTCTAAGAGGGAAGTTTATAGCTATACAAGCCTACCTCAAGAAACAACAAAAATCTCAAATAAACAATCTAACCTTACACCTGAAGGAGAAAGAAGAACACACAAAACCCAAAGTTAGCAGACAGAAAGAAATCATAAAGATCAGAGCAGAAATAAATGAAACAGAAACAAAGAAAACAATAGCAAAGATCAATAAAACTAAAAGCTGGTTCTTTGAGAAGATAAACAAAATTGATAAACCAATAGCCAGACTAATCAAGAAAAACGGGGAGAGGACTCAATAAATCAATAAAATTAGAAATGAAAAGGGAGAAGTTACAACAGACACTGCAGAAGTACAAAGCATCCTAAGAGACTACTACAAGCAACTCTATGCCAATAAACTGGACAACCTGGAAGAAATAGACAAATTCTCAAAAGGTATAACCTTCCAAGACTGAAGCAGGAAGTAGAAAATATGAACAGACCAATCACAAGTAATGAAATTGAAACAGTGATTAAAAATCTTCCAACAGGGCTTCCCTGGTGGCGCAGTGGTTGAGAGTCCGCCTGCCAATGCAGGGGACACGGGTTCATGCCCTGGTCCGGGAAAACCCCACATGCGGTGGAGAAGCTGGGCCCGTGAGCCATGGCTGCTGAGCCTGCGCGTCCAGAGCCTGTGTTCCGCAACGGGAGAGGCCACAACAGTGAGAGAGTCGCGTACCGCAGAAAAAAAAAAAAAATCTTCCAACAAACAAAAGTCCAGGACCAGATGGCTTCACAGGTGAATTCTATCAAACATTTAGAGAAGGGCTATCACCCATGCTTCTCAA
Organism: Globicephala melas; assembly: GCF_963455315.2. Lineage (NCBI taxonomy): Eukaryota > Metazoa > Chordata > Mammalia > Artiodactyla > Delphinidae > Globicephala > Globicephala melas. The sequence goes on from NC_083315.2 coordinate 10,565,563, forward strand.
GCTCTTCCAAAAAATTGCAGAGAAAGGAACTCTCCCAAACTCATTCTATGAGTCAACTATCACCCTGATACCAAAACCAGACAAAGATGTCACAAAGAAAGAAAACTACAGATCAATATCACTGATGAATATAGATGCAAAAATCCTCAACAAAATACTAGCAAACAGAATCCAACAACACATTAAAAGGATCATACACCATGATCAAGTGGGATTTATCCCAGGGATGCAAGGATTCTTCAATATATGCAGATCAATCAATGTGATACACCATATTAACAAATTGAAGGAGAAAAACCATCTGATCATCTCAATAGATGCAGAAAAAGCTTTTAACAAAATTCAACACCAATTTATAATAAAAACTCTCCAGAAAGTGGGCATAGAGGGGAAGTACCTCAACATAATAAAGGCCATATATGACAAACCCACAGCAAACATCATTCTCAATGGTGAAAAACTGAGAGCATTTCCTCTAAGATCAGGAACAAGACAAGGATGTCCACTCTCACCACTATTATTCAACATAGTTTTGGAAGTCCTAGCCATAGCAATCAGAGAAGAAAAAGCAATAAAAGGAATACAAATTGGAAAAGAAGTTAAACTGTCACTGTTTGCAGATGATATGATACTATACGTAGAGAATCCTAAAGATGCCACCAGAAAACTACTAGAGCTAATCAATGAATTTGGTAAAGTTGCCGGATACAAAATTAATGCACAGAAATCTCTGGCATTCCTATACACTAATGATGAAAAATCTGAATGAGAAATTAAGGAAACACTCTCATTTACCACTGCAACAAAAAGAATAAAATACCTAGGAATAAACCTACCTAGGGAGACAAAAGACCTGTATGCAGAAAACTATAAGACACTGATGAAAGAAATTAAAGATGATACCAACAGATGGAGAGATATACTATGTTCTTGGATTGGAAGAATCAATAATGTGAAAATGAGTATACTAACCAAAGCAATCTACAGATTCAATGCAATCCCTATCAAATTGTCAATGGTATTTTTTACGGAACTAGAACAAAAAGTCTTAAAATTTGTATGGAGACACAAAAGACCCTGAAGAGCCAAAGCAGTCTTGAGGGAAAAAAATGGAGCTGGGGGAATCAGAGTCCCTGACTTCAGACTATACTATAAAGCTACAGTAATCAAGACAATATGGTACTGGCACAAAAAAAGAAACATAGATCAATGGAACAAGATAGAAAGCCCAGAGATAAACCCATGCACCTATGGTCAACTAATCTATGACAAAGGAGGCAAGGATATACAGTGGAGAAAAGACAGTCTCTTCAATAAGTGGTGCTGGGAAACTAGACAGCTACATGTAAAAGTATGAAATTACTCCCTAAGACCATACACAAAAATAAACTCAAAATGGATTAAAGACCTAAATGTAAGGCCAGACACTATAAAACTCTTGGAGGAAAACATAGGCAGAACACTCTTTGACATAAATCACAGCAAGATCTTTTTTGATCCACCTCCTAGAGTAATGGAAATAAAAAAATAAAAATAAACAAATGGGACCTAATGAAACTTCAAAGCTTTTGCACAGCAAAGGAAACCATAAACAAGACGAAAAGACAACCTTCAGATTGAGAGAAAATATTTGCAAATGCATCAATGGACAAAGGATTAATCTCCAAGCTCATGCAGCTCACTATTCAAAAAACAAACAACCCAATCCAAAAATGGGCAGAAGACCTAAACAGACATTTCTCCAAAGAAGACATACAGATGGCCAAGAAGCACATGAAAAGCTGCTCAACATCACTAATTATTAGAGAAATGCAAATCAAAACTACAATGAGGTACCACTTCACACCAGTTAGAATGGGCGTCATCAGAAAATCTACAAACAAATGCTGGAGAGGTTGTGGAGAAAAGGGAACCCTCTTGCACTGTTGGTGGGAATGTAAATTCATACGGCCACTACGGAGAACAGTATGGAGGTTCCTTTAAACACTAAAAATAAAATTACCATATGATCCAGGAATCCCACTACTGGGCATATACCCTGAGAAAACCATAATTCAAAAAGACACATGCACCCCAATGTTCACTGCAGCACTCTTTACAATAGTAAGGACATGGAAGCAACCTATGCCCATCAGGAGACGAATGGATAAAGAAGATGTGGTACATATATACAGTGGAATATTACTCAGCCATAAAAAGGAACGAAATTGGGTCATTTGTAGAGACGTGGATGGATCTAGAGACTGTCATATAGAGTGAAGTAAGTCAGAAAGAGAAAAACAAATATCGTATATTGACGCATATATGTGGAACCTAGAAAAATGATACAGATGAACTGGTCTGCAGGGCAGAAATTGAGACACAGATGTAGAGAACAAACATATGGACACCAAGGGGGGAAAGTGGCAGGGGGGTGGGGGGGTGATGTGATGAATTGGGTGATTGGGATTGACATGTATACACTGATGTGTATAAAATTGATGACTAATAAGAACCTGATGTATAAAATAAATAAATAAAATAAAATTTAAAAATTAAACAAAAAACAAAAGAAGGCTGGATAGCAACATTAACATCAGGAAAAAACAGACTTCAGAGCAAGGAATAATAAATAACAGAGCTAAAGATGAACATCACATAATTAATGGTAAAGAAGTCACTCTCCAAGAAGACATAAAAATTCTAAAAATGTATGGAATGAACAACAGAGCTTCAAAATATATTAAGCAAAACCCCAATGAAATTAAAAGGAGAAATAGACAAATCCACGATTATAGTTGGAGACTTCAAGACTCTTCGCTGAGTAACTGACAGAATTAGTACACAGAAAATCAGTAAGGCTATAGAAGACCTGAACAACTCTGTCAACCAACTTGATAGACCTGACATTTATAGAACACTCTACCCAATAACAGTAGAATACACCTTATTTTCAAGTGGTCATGGAACATTCACTGAGATAAACTATATTCTGGGCCACAAATTTCCTTAACAAATTCTTTTAAATATACAGTTAACCCTTAAATAACATGGAGATTAGGGGCACTGACCCCTCACACAGTCAAAAATCTGCATATAACTTCACAGTCAGTTCTCTGTATCCAAAGTTCTGTATCTGCAAATTCAACCAACCATGAATGATGTAGTAATACAGTATGCATTTATTGGAAAAAATCCTCATATAAGCGGGCCTGTGCAGCTCAAAACTTGTTCAAGGGTCAACTATATATCATACAAAGGATGTCCTATGACTATAAAAAAATTAAACTTGAAATCGAAAGTAGAAAAACACCAAGAGAATCCCTAAATATTTAAAATTGAACAATACACTTATAAATCACCTATGGTCCAAACAGGAAGTTTCAAGGGAAATTAGAAAATATTTTGAACTAAATTAAACTGAAAACACAACACATCAGAATTTATTAAATTCAGCTAAAGCAATGAATGCTTAGGGGGAAATTAATAACATTAAATGATTCAGTGTCAACTAGATAATCTAAGCTTCTGACCTAAGAAATGAGAAAAATACAAGCAAATTAACTCCAAAACAAGGAGAAAGAGAATAAAAATATAAGCAAAAGTCATTAAATTTAAAAGACAAAAATATAGAAAATCAATGAAATCAAAAGCAAGTTCTTTGAAAAAATCATAACATTAATAAATTTCTAGTCAAACTGTAAAAAGACATGAATTATCAACATCAGTAATAAAAGAGGGAACACTATTAAAAACCCCACAGATATTAAAAGTATAATAAGAGAATACTATCAACAATTCTATGCCCCTAAATTTGACAACTTAGATAAAAGACAAAAAACATTCAAGAAGAAATAACCTGAAGAATGCTATATGTATTAAAGAAATTAAATTTTAGTTTAAATCTTCCAAAAGAAAACCACTCTTCAACAAATGGTGTTGGAAAAACCAGATAAACACATGCACAATAACGAAATGGGACCCCTAGCTGACACTGCTCACAAAAATTAACTCAAAATAGATAAAAGATTTAAAAATAAGCTCCAATACCATAAAAATCCCAGAAGAAAGCTTAGGGAAGAAGGTCCTCAACACTGTCTTAGCAATGACTTTCTAGATTGACACAAAACACACAAACAACAAAAGCAATAATCAACAAACAGGACAAATCCAAACTTAAAAGCTTTCACACAGCGAAAGAAACAATCATCAAAATGAAAAGGCAACCTACAGAATGGGAAAAAAATTTTACAAGCCATGTATTAGATAAGGGGTTAACATCTAAAGTATATAAAAAACTCATACAACTCAATAGCAAGAAAACAAACCATCTGATTTTTAAATGGGCAGACAAACTGAATAGCCATTTTCCCAAAGAAAATACCCAAATGGCCAACAGGTGCATGAAAAGATACTCAATATCACTAATCATCAGAGAAATGCAAATCAAAACCACAGTGAGGGCTTCCCTGGTGGCACAGTGGTTGAGCGTCCACCTGCCGATGCAGGGGACGCAGGTTCGTGCCCCGGTCCTGGAAGATCCCACATGCCGCGGAGTGGCTGGGCCCGTGAGCCATGGCCGCTGAGCCTGCGCGTCTGGAGCCTGTGCTCCGCAACGGGAGAGGCCACAACAGTGAGAGGCCTGCGTACCGCAAAAAAAAAAAAAAAACCACAATGAGATATCACCTCACACCTATTACAATGGCTATCATCAAGAATACAAGATATCACAAGTGATGGTGAGGATGTGGAGAAAAGGGAACCCTTGTATAATGTTGGTGGAAATTTAAATTGGTCCAACCACTATGGAAAACAATAATGGAGGTTCCACAAGAAATTTAAAAATAAAAATATATAAATGTATCAAGTTAACACGTTGTATACCTTAAACTGGCACAATGTTATATATTAAATATATTTCAATAATTTTTTTTAACAAAAATCGCTGCAAAGAAAGAGAGGAAATTAGGGAGGGAGGCAGACTCCAGATCCAGATGATTTTACTGGTGAATTGTATCAAACATTTAAGGAAGAAATAATACCAACTCTACAGTAACTCTCCCAGAAAACACAAGAGAATGAAGCACTTCCCAAATCATTTTAAGAAGTCAGTACTGCTCTGCTGCTAAAACCAAACATTACAACAAAACTAGAGACTGATACCTCTTGCTATCATGAACACAAAAATTCTCAACAAAATATTAAATATAAAATTGAGCAATATATAATAAGGATAATACATCACAAACAAGGATATCCGAAATATATAAAGAACTCTGAAAATTCAAATTAAGAAAATAAACCACCCAATTAGAAAATGAGCAGCAACAACAAAAATTAAACAGAAACTTCACCAAGAAGATACATAGACGGCAAATAAGCACATGAAAGTATGTTCAACATCATTAGTCATTACAGAAATGCAAATTAAAACCACAAGTACACACCAATATATACCTATTAGAATGGCTAACATTTTTTTAAAAACTGAAAATTGCAAGTGCTGGTGAAGATGCAAAGCAAATGGAATCCTCAGATATTGCTAGTGGGAATGCAAAATGATACAGCTACTTTAGAAAACAGTATGTCTTTTTTTTATATATATGTAAGACTTATAATGCATTTACCATATGCCAATCTCACTCCTAGTACTTACCAAGAGAAATAAAAACTTCTGTTCACACAAAAACCTGTACATGAATATTTATAACAGCTTTATGCATAATTGTTAAAAACTGGAAACATCTTAAATGTTCTTCAACTAGTGAATGGATACTCAAACCGTGGTATAATCATACAAGGGAATACTCCTTAACAACGAAAAGAAACAAACTACTGATATATTATATGAATGTTTATCAAATGTATTACATTAAATGAAAGAAGCCAGACACAAAGGGCTAAATATTGCATGATTTCATTTCATGACTTTCTGGAAAAGGCAAAATTTTAGGGACAGATATCAGAATCACCAGTTGCCAGAAGTTTGGGGGACTGGGTGAGTAGCTGTCTAAAAAGACACAACACATAGAAATTTGGGAGAGTGATTGATCTGTTCAGTAACTTGATTATGATAACAGATATTCAACTCTATGAATTTATCAAAACTCATAAATCCTAAAAACAGTTACGTTTCATATATGTAAAATTTTAAATAAAGTTTAAATTTATAAAAGAAAAAAATTAAATAAACTTGTCCTTATTTGGACTATATTTCTATATCTACACTGGTATCCTTGTGATGGGTCTCTTCACATTTTATACTCAGGTGAGAAATGTCACCAGAAATTTGGCAATTTTATTCATCTAATTTTAGGTTTTATTGGTCCTCTACATTGCCTTCTATTTCATTAATTTCTGCTCTTTACTATTTTCTTCCTTCTACTTTCTTTGTGTTTATTAATTTATTCTACTTTCTCCTAGCTTCTTATGTTAGACTTAATTCATTCTCAGCCTTTCTTTTTCCTATTACAAGCACTTAATGCTGTGGGGTCATTTCCAAGTGCCACTTTTACTATATCCCCAAATTTTGATATATATCATATCATTTCATTATTGTTTAATTTTAAGTATTTTTAAAAATTTCCATTTTGATTTCTTCTTCTACCCATGAGTTATTTAGAATGACTTAAATTAAAAGACAAGAGAGGGGATTCATTTTGTTTTTTGTTTTTTTTTTAACTGATGACTAATTTCACTACGTAGGCAGTGCATGTGGTGTGGTCAGTATAATACTGCTCTTTAAAGTTGACTGAAGGTGACTTACGGCTTCATTGTCAATTTTTGTAAATGTTTTGTCACTTTGTAAATGACTGAGAAAAATAACATGGTCCATAGTTTGGAAGCGAAGAGTTTGGTGTATGTGCATTAAGTCAAAGTTCCCAACTGTGTCGTTAACCTTCTATTTCCTTATTAACTGTTTGACCCAGAAGTTTCTGATATCTCCCACCCTTATAGTAGGTTTGTCAATTTCTCCAATCATTTCTATCAATTTTTTAATATAATTTAAAACTATTTTATTAGGCGCATATAACTTTAAAATGCTATTTATCTCTTCCTTGGTGTAGTGAATCTTTGCTTATAATATAGTGACTGTTTTTATAACCAATAGTGTTTTTTGCCTTCAAGTCTGTATTATCCTACATTAAGATAGCTATCTCAGCTTTCTTTCAGTTAGTATTTGCCTGGTATATCTTTTTTCATCCTTATTCTGTCAAACTATCTGTGTCCTTGTGTTTTGACTGTGTTTTGTCTAAACACAATATAGCTGGATTTTCTGTTTTTAATTCAATCTCAACCCCCTTTAACAAGAAACTTCTATTTACATTTATGTATTACTGAAATCTTTTGATTTGTTTATACCATCTTATTTTGTGCTTTTTATTTGGTCTGATTATTCTGTGCTTAGGTGGAATTGCTAACAATCTTCCCCACTTATTCCATTTTTCTCCTCTAATGCATAAGTAGTTGTGCACTATTTTTCTTTTAGTGGTTACCTTTAAAATTTTACCATGCATAAAAGTTTGAAATTAATCAGTAGTAGGACAACCTAGTGGTTAGGATCATAGACGCAAACCAAATCACCTGGATTTTCAAATCCTGTCTCACTTCTGTGGCTCCAGGTTGTCAGTTTTATCATCCGTAAAACGCAAATAATACCACTAACCTCATAGGGTTATTGTGCACCCTAATGTGGGTAACTATACACATAGCAAGCAGAACATGACTGATGTATCACAAGCACTAAATTCATGAAGCTAGTAGGAGCGTTATTGTTATCATTTACCATCATCTGAAACCATACAATGAGCTCAGACTTAACCAACTCCCTCCTAGCTTACATGTTTGTGTCCAGCATTTTAATTATACCTTATAATATTTTCTATCACAAATTGTTTTCAACATAAAGTTTATTTCTAATTTCCTACATATGTACAATTTTCTTTGGTCACCATTCTTTTTTTTTTTTAAATCTCAGGTCATCTTTCTCGGATCTTTTTTTTTCTTAAGTACCTCCTTTAGAAGTTCCTCTAGTGAAGGTCTGCTAATGGTAAATACTCTCAGCAATGTTATTCACTTAACCCTCATTCTTGAAATATAGACTTTCTGGGCACTCAGTTCTAGATAGACCATTTTTTCTTTTAGCATTTTGAAGATATTGATTTTCTAACTATTATGCCTTTGTACTAGTTGTTTTTCACTACCGTGTACTTTTAGTATTTTCTTTTTAAAATTTTTTACAGTTCTACCATGATGTACCTTAGTATGGGTTTCTTTTTATTTATTGTAGGTGAGATACACTGGGCTTTTCTGAATCTAAGAATTTTCTTTCATCAGTCCTGGAAATTTCTAAGGCATCATTTTTTCCTCATTCTATTTTTCCAAGGTACTAATGTGGGTAGCCATACACTAGTACTTATTTAATTCTCCATTTGTCTTAAACTCTCATATTTTCTACCTATTTCTCTATGTTTTGCTTTCTTGATAATTTTATATCAATCTACCAGTTCACCAATTCTCTCTTCACCTGAGTCTAATATGTTTAATTTATGAATTTTAAAGTTATTAATCATATTTTCATTTCTAGAAGTATGTCTTTAAATCCGTATGCCATATTTGATACTCTCTCATGTACTGCTTTTTTCTTTCTTTATATTTTATGTATTAAGTGTATTATATTATTTTGCTGGTAATGCCAATACCTCAAGTATTTAGAAATCTAAATCTGTTGTTTGTCATTTTCATTAACTTTCTCATGGTTTCCCAATGTCGTTGTCATTTTTCATCATATGCTATTTGGCTAAACACAGTGTCTGGCATTTCTGAGTCTTGGGTGGCAGGTGGATCATCAGGGAAGCTTGGTACTTGCTTCTGCTAGGTACCATACGAGGGACTCCAAGAATTACTTTAAAATAATGTCTTAGCTTAGATTTGTCCTACTATGCAGATAATTTAAATTCAAGCTCCAAATTCAGATGAGGGCAGGCCTGAGATCTGTAGTTGCAAATTCTCAAGAAAGCTTCCCCACTTCCCCAAACCAGAGTCACCAAGATGTCAGGTTATTTTGTTCAATCTGCCAGCCAAGTGGGTATCTTCTAGGCCACTTTCTCGAAGAGTGCTATCCCTTTTAGGGTCCAGGTTTAGCCACTTTTTGATGGCCTCAGGTCAGATTTCCACAGAATTCTCCACCAGAAGCTATTAATCCCCAAGACAAGTTTCTTCATAGCAGCCTTTGTTCCCATAGCAACCTGAGTTCCCAAACTTGCTTATCTCCCTGGTTTCGATTCCATAATTGCTTGAGGTCCGAATTTTGTTTTGGTTTTGTTTCTAAAATTTTGTTCCTGGCATTTGGAGATTTCCCTTACTTTTTTACAAAGTCAGCTTTTCAATTAAAATTATGTTTATTTTATTTTATCCAGCTTTTTGGAATACCGTATTTATCGTTCTGCCAGAAGCAGAAGTCTTCTATTGACATTTTCTCTGTAGGAGCTGACAGTACAATCCTACTCATTAACTCTGCTCAAAGACTCCTGTTACTTTTTAGTTTTCTTTGAAAAGCTTCAATTAAAATCAAATTAATAGATGGATGCTTTTAATACTCTGGGTGTGGGGGGAAAGTCTCTAGGGTATATATTTCACTGCTCTTACTGCTTCTGTGACAAACCTGTTCCCTAATCCTTCTACTTTCCTTCACTTTTCTTGATTGAAAATCTGAAATTAATTCAGGCGTTTCTCCCTTAGGATTTTAATAGAGAAAGCATTTTTCTTGATTGAAAATGGTCACTGTGCTCAGCAGATTCTGTTCTTCAGGACTACCATTTTTCATGCACAAAAATGTGACACTTCTCTCACTCAAGTTTAACTTTTCCTCTTGCCTATTTTTTTACAGACAAGGTCCAATTACAATGATTCCTACTGATCTGTTTGGACTAATGTTCTGTGTTTCTTAGCTCTCTGTCTAGATTTTTAGAGCAGAAGAATTTTTATCACCATAATATGTTACCCAAATGGCCTACATCCAAATTTAAATAACTACCCAATTGAACTGTCACATAATCAGAAAGGGCAAAAGACCTCGTTACTGTGTCCCCGCCACTAGATACTTGGAATATATCCAACAACCATCGATTAAACATTCCAGAGGAAGAAACAGAAGCAGTTTTTATTTTTTGGTTTCTCATGTTGTTGTTTTTTTTTCCTAAATCAAAACAGAGCAAGAGAGAGAAGAGTCCAGTGAATATAACAGCATGTGGGTGGATCCTGCTCCAAGTACAGTAATACAACCATCCAGATTTAAACCAACAGAATTCACACTAATCAGTGTTATTACAGTGAGTGCTAATTAAATGCACCATGCCTTGATGCCTAAAATAAAGTGTTACCAAATTCAACCTCAAGCAAAAGGGATCTAATTCCCTTTGAAAGCTACAATTTGCACCAAAGCTCACTCAAGAAGAAATGCATTTTTAGCTGTTTTCCCACAACATACAATAAATAGAAACAGACCTGGGAAAGCAGTGAGACTATTAAGAACAATACATCATGATGTTCTAGCCACAAAACAATGTGCTCTTCAAGTAAATAATTGCAATATACAATATTATTATAATAATATGCCCTAAAAAGATTAATGGTCTGGGAGTCAGGATACCTGGGTCCCTATTCTAGCTCTGCCAACAATTAGGAGTATGACCTTGAACAAACCACATAACCTCTCTAGGCATCATTTTCTTCACCTGTAAAATGACAGAATGCAGCAAAATGACCTAGGTTTCCTTCTGGAAGTTACATGAATTTTTTTTAATGTGTACTTTCTTTTTCAATAGAAGAGGGCTATATAAATGAAAGTCACTATCATGACCCTTCTTTGATACCATGTCTGGATTGGGGCAATGAAAGATGGATAAAGAGGCCTGCCAGCATTCAAGTATGAAGAATCCACTTCTCGATTTCCCCTTCGAAAACCTTCCCAGTTTCTCTCTTCCCTGCAACATGTGAAGGAAGGGTGTTGAAAAGATTGTTATTGGTATGAAAGTCATTTATCTCCTCTGATATTGTTTTAATTACTAATGGGGGGCTAAGGTAGAGGACAGGGGATGTTTCAAGAGTTCAGGGAGAGGAGGGTCTATAAAAGGAAAAAGATTACTACTTAATAAAGCAGTGGTTCTCAATGGTTAGTGTATATTAGAATCACCTGGGATTCTTATTAAGTCAGGAATTTGGTCAGTTTGAGAAGGGCCTCAAAATCTGTGTTTTTGAGAGACAACCCTGATGATTTTTAATGAACACACTCTTGGGCTATATTTTAAAAACATATCTCTCAGATGTCCCTGGTGGCACAGCGGTTAAGAATCTGCCTGCCAATGCAGGGGACACGGGTTTGAGCCCTGGTCTGGGAAGATCCCACATGCCACGGAGCAACTAAGCCCGTGCGCCACAACTACTGAGCCTGTGATCTAGAGCCTGTGCTCTAAAGCCCATCAGCCATAACTACTGAGCCCACATGACACAACTACTGAAGCCTGCACACCTAGAGCCCGTGCTCCGCAACAAGAGAAGCCACTGCAATGAGAAGCCCGTGCATCGCAAGGAAGAGTAACCCCAGCTCACCGCAACTAGAGAAAGCCCGCGCGCAGCAACGAAGACCCAACATAGCCAAAAATAAATTAATTAATTAAATTTTCTAAAAAAACATCTCTCTCAACAAAGCTCAAATTATAAAATTTGTTATGGAACTCTGGAACAGTGCCTACAGAACTTAAGTTTATGGAAATGTTTTAAGATGATTTAAACAAAATCCAAGCACATAACCCTTTAATACCAAGAGGGGTATAATCAGGATTCTAGAACTAAAGATGTTATTAAATTAGCATAATTTAATATAGTTTTCCTAAACAAATGGTCCCCAATCACTTTTTCAAACAATAAATTTCTATAATTCTAGCAATATTGTTTTCCTGACAATTTAATTCCTTTTTCTTCATCTCCATAACTCAACTTTTATAAAGCTTCACTCCTCAGCACACACAAACATCAGAATTTAGGATATGGAAGACGAAGAATCTATATTTGCCATTAGGAATTTACTTAACTGATTATACTACATCAGAAAACACAATAAAGGTAATTTAGTTAATTTCTGTAACACGTGGTAGACTTAAAATACTTCATGATATCTCTGCAGTGCCTATCTAAATGGTTATATGGCTTTGATGGTTTGGTGGCATCAAGCAAAATTAATTTTTAAAACATCTGCATTAATGGGCTTTTAGATAAATCAAAAGAGTGGGTCACATTCTGATCCCAGAAACATATGCTCATCTAGCTTGGAATTTGATAATTTGCTTTCCGGCTGTCACCAATTTCCTTGTGCTGGTCTACATGTAGTGAACACTGATGAGGAGTAAGTTGTTTTACAAGTGGGACACAGTCACCGATGTTGTTAACTAATGCATACCTATTGCAGGATGCATATAAGTTAATTTTCACATAAAATTATCTCCTCAATAAAGCTCTTTTATGCTCCCTTTATATCATTACTATTTGAAGACACAGTGAACAGCTTATTTTAGAAGCAAGACTATTTTACCATCCACAGGTCATGTAGGACGTCGTGTGACCACATGAAGTGTGTGCATGTACATATGCTTTCTGAATATAGGAGGGAAATAAATATCTCCTAAAGAAAAAAAGGTTTAGAAATGGTTGAGCAATGAAATCAAAACAATCTTGGATGTTGTGTAAATAACTATAATAAAAATGTTGACTTCAAAGGCAGAATAATCATGGGCTAAGTGGACAGAAAAACATCCCAACTGTAAAAGGACAATCACAGAGGAACTGGTGCACTACCAGCTTGTCTCTTTTTCTAAACCACATAAACCAGAGAAAAATCATGTTGAGTAAAAACCATTTTCTTCAATGCATAAAGAAGGTACTGAAGAGATAGAGTGAATCGGGAAGCAAATAAATGTTTCTCTGTATAGCTAAAGTTCATAATAGACCTGCCTAGCTAGACTTCTTGAAGTACTTCATAGTAGGTATGGATCAACTCATCTTTTTATCCCTGAAATATATTTCAAGTAAAGGGAATGCTATTTTCCACACATAATGGAAATCTTTGTTAGTACCAAAAAAGTTAAGATATCAATTCCCTTAAGAAAGTCCTTGAATATTCTTAGGACAGATTTCAATGGCAGCCCATTTGTCAAATAAACTACTTCTCTCTGTGTGAAAGTAAGGATTCTCTAGTTAGACTGCATTATATGCTATGTCGCTCCATTTTAACTTAAGAGATACTGCCATTGACAATGAGGGGGCTAGTGCTCGAAGTGTGACTGAAATGGTGCCTGATGATCACATCCCACAGAGCAAACTAGAGAGGATAGGGGAGATCACAGGTGATGTAAGGGGTGCATCTCCAGGAACCAGAAAACAATTATACTGCTTATAAGCAGTGAATTTTAATTGTGACTTGGAAATCAGAATATCTGAATTCCAGTTCCAGTTATGACCTATTGTGCGCCTTTGGATAAGACATGCTTTTCTTGTCTTACAGAGTCCTCCAGCTCTTATGTTCTAGAATCTCATGAAATTATGATGTTGACATATGCATGGATCTTACCTATAATTCTAGGAGCTCAGCCTTGGTTCAAGGCAGTCCTGGATAAAATTTTAAGTCTAGTACATCCCTGGATAACTTTCCTCTCATGTTGCAATTTGAAGGAACATTTGTTGTTCTATTTCTTTGCCTCACAAGCAGCCAACATTTTCCTCCAATTTAGGCTTCCCTTCCCCATCCTATCTCTGATTGCTGTGTTTATCGTAGTATATTTTGACTGTTTCTATTTCCATTCCATTTTGTACAGGAGGACCAACTTCTGTCTTGATGAATGAATCTCCTGAGAGAAGTAAGCCATTTTTATAAACATTCTGGGAAGGTGATTTCTGCTCAAAATAGAAAGCTGACATTTGTACATCTTTCTGTCTATATGTATGGATTGACTTGAGCATGAAAGCATGTAAGTAAGAGATGGGGTCTTGAGACAGGTTAAACGAAAAAGGGCTAGAGAGAAGAGAGCCAAGGAAGCAAGGAAAGCAAAGGAGAGGAAATAGAAAATAGGGAAAATCAGAAAATAAATCACCTGCCAGAGCAGTCAGACATAATGCTATTTGTATTATCTGAATAAGCACCACATCAAAATTTTCCCTGGTACAAGAGAATCAAAAAGGCAAATAAGCAAACAATACATTACTAAAAATAACATTTCAGAAGTTTAGCAAGAATTTGGAAAGCTTAAGCCTAAGTAACTTTAACTGTAAATTTAGCAACACCACTAAATTACATTAATACCACTGGACTAAGGGGCTATGTTATTCTGTAGTTCAGAAATGATTTTTTGCCCTCTGAGTATCAGAAGCCCTCACTCGTCATTGTTCACCTGAATATCAGACAGCTACCCTCCGCATTCTTTGAAGACAAGATGTATGCGAGCTGGTTTGAGATGACCTGGGAGGCATCCCTGAGGGCACTACTGGGCATTTTTGGTCACAATGACACTTATCTTGAGAGTATAAATACCATGCTTCTAACTTACCTATTCTGGAATAGAACTCTGTATAGACAGCATTCAGAAGTCCTTGGTTTCTGTAGCCACACTATGAAGCTTTAACTACACCTGCCATATTACAAATGTGTGATCAGGGTGGATGGAACAGAGTATGCTCACCACCACTTCAAGGCACACAACTTAGAGCAGACAACTCTCTGAAAATGGGGCAGTATGTAAATAAGATGGTTTCATATAATATCATTTCTTTCATTCCTTCGATATTTGAGTCACTGTTATGCTAAGCATTGTGCTAACCATTAAAGATAAAATTAGGAGCAGAACAGACACCCATACCTTGGAGTTTAATGGAAGAAAGACACACAAGTAAAATCATCACATAAACAAATATATAATTATAATATAAAATACATAATATACAGGTATCCTAAAGCTTATCCATGCACCCTCACAGTAGATCCTAGGTTAAGAACCCTTGATCAAGAAATAGCACCTTAAGGGAATTACGCTCAAGTAAACATTCTTCTCAAGTTGAACAGTTTACTCTTTATCCTATTCATAAGTTAAAGAGTATTCTTTTATCTCACTTGATTAAGTATTCACTTGATCTCATATATAAAGTATTTAGAAAACTGCATGTAATACTGAAATGTATATTCAGATTACATATAAAAGATACTTTTTGCATATACTCTACTTGAACATATTGCTTGCAAAAAAAAAGAAAAAAAAACTTATGCTTTGGTGTTTTGTCCTACAAAAACAAACAACCACTGCATTTAATAAGTTAATTCATTTCAATGAGATACACAGAGAGGTTGATAAATACCAAAGCAAAAGCAAAAACAAAAACAAACAGCCTCATCTTGGGTAAATGTACCATTTTGGTTAGGCTTCTTGAAATATTAACAATAGGTCACAGGGCCAATTCTATTTTCAAGCAAGCATGAAACCCAGAGATAGCACTGGAGACTGGAGATGTCACTGTGACAAGTTTTAAGAACATCCTCTTAGCATATGAAGGATCTACATGATACTATCAGCAAAGGTAATTAAAATGAAGAAACACTATGATGCCAGTGTAGCAAACAGTGTCAGGGTCTTCATTGCCCTTTGTTTTGGTTCTCTCTGCTGTTTAACAAACTACCCCAAAGCTTAGGGGCTTAAAACAAGAGAGTTGTGTTCTCTCTCACAGTTCTGTGTATGGAGTTGGGTCAGCTGGGCATCTCTTGCTTAGGTTCTTTAATGCAGTTGCAATCAAATGACGGCTGAGCCATATGAAGGCTAGTCTGGACACCTAAGATGCTTCTACACTCACATGCCTGGCCTTTCAGATGGGATGGATGCAAGAGCTGTGGACTGGCCAAATGCATGCATATATAAATATATACAATATCTTGATATATAGATAAGTACATATATATATTTTTTCCACGTGACCTCTTCAAATGCCTCACTTGAGTAACCTTGCAGCATGGAAATCTCAAAGTTAACTGGATTTCTTACATGGCAGCTGGCTTTGCCCAGAGCATGCATTCCAAGAAATCAGGGTGGAAGCTACAGGGCTTTTTATGACCTGTCTTTGGTATACGTGAAGCATCAATCTGGTTACAAAAAGCCAGCTCAGATTCAGTGTGTAAAAGATAGACAAGGGCATAAACACCAAGAGGTGTGATTCATTGGGAGGGAGGGATCTTTGGAAACTAGTTGCCACATAACTGATTTGAGAAATAAGAGTCATAGTCAAAAATACCTGATATGTGACAATTAGGAAGGGCTTTCTTGGGAAAAAAAACCTGTGATACATGCAATAAGGTGAAAATTCAGGTCTCCATATACCAAAAGACGGCATTAACCAACAGACAACGTTTTATAAAATTTATTGCGCCATGTACTGGACCTTGCAGCCACTTCTAGGCACATACCATCATGACGCAGCAGAAGAATCTTTTAAAAAATATAATAAGCAGCATCTTTAAACATGAAATAGGGGAGTTCACTGGTTGCTTAGTAGTTAGGATTCCAGGCTTTCACTGCCATGGCCCGGGTTCAATCCATGGTCAGGGAAATGAGATTCTGCAAGCCATACAGTCAAAAAAAAAAAAAAGGCTGTAAACATAAAATAACATTATAGTATCATTTCTGAAAAGAAACTAAACCTATTAACATAGTAAAATGTCAGAAAAATTATTTCATAATCTAAAAATAAAACCTTTCTTCCAGGTTTCCTTTATCCATGCTTAATTTCTCCTGATAACTCAAACGCAAAATACTTAAAAGTTACTCAGAATGTCTTCCAAAGTGCATTACAATCATTAATTAGTTATTCCACACAATGTTCCCCTGAGGAAAATAATGATAATTATCCATTATTATGGAAAGCAATAGCAGGCTTCTAAAGACCAACTTGCCCAAGTGCATACCCAAAGAATATGATTTTTCTCTAAAGCTTTTTAAACCTCAACTCTCACTATTAAATCACACAAAGTCTGCCATTCCTGGTTAAGCCATCTGTTCACTTGGGAAGATATATTTTATCTTGCAGACACTAAAATTAATGTGTGAAACTAATCATTTGCTAATATGGTAGCTAGATCTCTATTTACTCAACTTGGTCTCAAGCCCTAAATCTAAAGATATATAAATAAAGATATATAAGAAAGCTCCAACTTGTTTGACTTGCAGGAAATGTCATCATTACTTCTCCAGAAGAAATAATTATAAACTTATAATTGTATCACATTTTTAGATGCCCTAGTATTTTATTAAAGACGGCCATAAAATACAGCATTTTAACAACATGCTGTGGTCAATTAACATACTTTGACCTAGAACAAAGTATGGTGACTACCCTGCCTCTCTGTTTTGCTACATCTGGCCTCGCTGCTCCTGTCATTTATCTTCTCCTTTTTTATTATTAGCTCCAAAGGGAAAAGGGCTATGGCAGTCATAATGGTTAAAAGCATGGATCATTTTACAGATAAAACAGAGTGCTTTTCTGAACAAATCTTCATTATTCAAAAAGAAAACTGACTCTGCTATGTTAATTGACTCTAATTTATTCCATTGAAATTACGTCATTTTCTGTGCTAAGCTATTCATAATCCAAGCATATCACACACTGATCTGCTGAGACTATGAAACTAGTCTATCAGAATTAATTAGCAAATTAAGAGACTTTGCACTAAAAATTTCTCAGCAAGGGAAAACAAAATTACATCAGGCTACTGTGAAAGAGGTAAAAAAAAATAGAATGTTGTAAAGAAAAATAAAACAAGCTGAAGATCTTCCTATTCAGTTGACCACAGGTAGAGTAGATTTAGTTATACAAAAAGCACATTGGTTTGAGGGGGGTCGGGAGTATTAGAAAGTTGGTGTTTTATGTGAATGTGGTCACCTGTCCTCCAAAGCAAACTATTCAGCTGAGGAAAGCGAAAAGGCAGGTGAACAGGAATAGACATGAATCAAAATGAGCAGCTAGATTTTAAAGGGTGTTTTTAACCTTGGCTACACAATGGAATCCTGTGGGAGCTTTAAAAATCACTGATGTCTCAGATATTCTAATCTAATTTATCTGGAGTGTGGCCTGACCTTCAGGATTTTTAAAAGCTTCTCAATGTGCAGCAAAATTTGAGAACCACTGATTTAGATGTTAGTCATGGTCAGGTGGGATACAGTTCAGGACAGGAGGCTGTCATCACTGGTAAAGGTTAAGGGGAAATACTGGTTTGGGCAACATAGCAGAAGAGATTTTCAGAGAACCCCCTTGTGGTATAGCACAACTAAATAGCTGGATGAAATATTTTAAAACATCTTTTCTAATGTATTATCCACCTGACAAGAAATTAAGAGAACTTCTCAAAGGCCAGAATGAAAAGAAAGCACAAATCCTCAGAAATAAGTAGCATGGGAACTGACAGCTGCTTTGAAGTCTATGGCAATTCTTGCTGACCTAGACCCTGAGTTTTAATCAGTTACATGTGGAGAAGAGAAGCCCAAGCCAAGGGCCCTTTTAGAGTGAAAGGTCAGATTAGAGACGCTCCCTTAAACCTGATGCCTTTGAAGGGTGACATCCTCAGAACATGAAAGGGGGGTGACAAAACCAGAAAAACAAACAAACAAACCAAAAAAAAAAAAAAAAACCTGTTTCACCAACAGAATAATACAAGTCATTCTCAGCCTTAACTCTGGATTCTTCGGAAGAAGAGGAAGACGTCTGCCCCGTTTAGGAATTCATTGTGGCCTAAAAAGTGTCAGGCCAAAAATTTAGTTAAAGGGGTCCTGAGACAGTGGTGACCAACCACACTAGTAGAAGCAGACACAAGGCCTCTCTGAAGAACACACCTCAATCCAGGCCTGAGAAAAATCTGCAGATGATGTTCTGAGAAACTGGGCCTTGTAATACATGAAAAAAATAAGAGTCATAAGGAAAAAAAGGTAAAGAATCAAACCCAAAACTGTAATTATCAGGTATAAAGGGGAAAATAAAGCAAATTCCTTGACCTAAGAAAATGTATCTTCCAAAAACACAAACAAAAAAATCTATTACAAATATCATATGCAGTTAAATCATTCTTTAAAAAGCAGGGAAAATACAAGGATTCCTACTCTCGTTACTTATATTCAACGTTGTACTGGAGGTTTCAGTCAGTGGAGTAAAATAAGATAAATAAAAAATATGGGGAATGGAAAAGAAGATGGAAAACTATCACTGTATACAGACAATAAACCCCAAAGAAAAATATTAAAATTATTAAGAGAGTTTAGCCAGGTAAATGTATATAAGATCAGCATATAAATTTTTATTGCAATTTTACACATCAACAATAAGGAGTTAGAAAATGCAATTTTTAGAAAGATGCCATTTACCATAGTAACACAAAAAATAAGGTAGTAGGAATAAACCTAAAAAGTGATGTGCAAGACTTAGAGAATATTATAAACTTTAAGACACTAAAGATGACTCAAATAAAAAGAGAGCTATAATGTGCCGCAAAACAGGAATACAATATTCTAATTTCAGTTCTCCCCAAATGGATGTAATACAGTTCAACCAAATTCTAAATGGAGTTTTTGTGGAACTTGACAAATTGATTTTTAAGATTTACGTAGAAGAGGGAAAGCCAAGAAAGGCCAAGGCACATCTAAAAAAAATCAGGAGGGAGTTTTTCCTGCCAGATATCAAACCTGATAATAAAGCTACAGTAATTAGGAAGTAGGATGTAAGCGCAGGGACAGACGACCTAAACAATTTTTTTAAAAAATACAAAGCCCAGAAACAGACTCGTACATACATGGAAACATTACACAACAGAGCAGACACTGGGCATCAGTGGAAAGAGAAAAACAAAAAATTTTCTGAAACAATTAGTCGTCCATATCAGGGGTTGGCAACTACAGTTCACAGGCCAGATACAAGAAGTCTCCTGCTTTTGTAAATAAAACTTTATGGGGACACAACCGTGCTTATCCATTTACAACTTGTCTTTGGCTGCTTTTGTGGTACAATGACAAAGTTAAGTATTACAACAGGGACCACACAACCTGAGAAACCTAAAATATTTACTATCCTATCCTTTACAGAAAGTGTGCTTGATTGATATTTTTTAAAAATTAGAATGAATTCCTACCTTCTACCATAACAAAAATCAAGTCCAAATACATAAAGAATGTAAATGCGAAAGGCAAAACTTTAAGACTCATAGAAGAAATTATAGAAAAATATTCCTATGATTATGGGGTAAGGAGGGATTTGTTTAAAATGATACAAAAAGCACCAATTATAAAGGATGTTTTTTAAAATAATAAATTAAAATTAACTTTGGCTCCTCAAAGACACTATAAAAACAACCTACAACCAGAGGTAAGATATTTAATCACATTAAGCCACAAAAGGATTAATACATACAATATATAATCAAATCCTACAAATCAATAATACTAGCAACCTAAAAGACAGATAGAAATACAAAGAAAACAAAATAGTCATTTCACCATGCAGTAGAAACATGATGCTCGATTAACATAAAAATAAAAAGTTTATCTCATTAGTAGGCAGAGAAATGAAAACTGAAACCACAATAAGATGCCATTTCACATTTTCCATATAAACCAAAATTAAAGAATTAGACAATACCAAGAGCCAAGGATGTGGCAGAACACTGGAACTCTTGTACAAACTGGTACAGCCACTTCAAGAAACAATTTGGCACTACAGATAAAGTAGAGCATGGGTATGGTCTATGACCCAGCAATTCCATTCCTTAGAGGAATTCTTGCACACATGTACCACGAGATGTGGCTAAGAATGCTTATTGAAGCACTGTTTTGATAGAAAAAGAAAAAACTGAAAACAACATAAATGTTCACTGACCATAGAATTGATAAATTATCATATATTCATATAGTAGCATAGTACACAACATTGAAATTGAATGAATGGAGTTACACACATCCATAAGAATGAACATCAAAAACTTTATATGATGCAAAATAAGTACAAATTGCATTCATAAAGTATTTCAGAAATCAAAACTAAAAATGTTATTGTTTAGAGATACATATGCATACAGTAAAACTATGAAAAGCAGCAAAGAAAGGATATTTAAAAGATTTTTAAAACCGTCTAAAAAAAAGAGTTCTTTCATTGGTAGGCAGTAGCAGGAAGATGCATTTGGGGAGAAACCCACAGAAGGCTTCAGACATTTATTTTAGAAACTGAATGGTATTTACATAAATCTTATCATTATTACTACTATTATTATTAACCCTGTTAATATACATTATATACGTTCATTTGTATGCAAGATATATTTCATAATAAAAAAAAGGAAGAAAGGTAGGAAGGGAGGGAAAGAAGGAAGGAGGCAGTGAGGAAGTCAGCCAGTCTAACAGCCTTGTTTAAAGGCTAAAAGAGGCCTCCAGTTCAATGGATATTGACTATATACTGAAGCATTCTTAAGATAGGAAAATTTAGATATAGGACTTATTATAGGGCCCATAATGCAACTAAGTTCTATATTAAATATATTTTGAGTGCATAAATAAAGGAATAAAGTGAACAAGTGAACATATGCAAGCACGCTTTATGGAGGGGTGCTCTAGTAACCTGAATGAGCAGTTTCTTACACCTAGTTTAAAAATCTACTTGAAGTCTTTTATCTTAAATGTCTTAGACCTCTCCATCTGGCTCTAGGCACCTGGTAAAATTCTCTGGTAGTTAACAGTATCTCGTAAAAATAGTTTCCAAGAGACTAGATTATTTTTATTTCTTAATAGTATATAACCTTGGAATCAGCTGGTAAAACCACATTTTATTCCTATTTTGTAGAAGAGTCAGAAGGCATATAAGAGAGGAAGGATGAGCAATAGAGGGGAGGATTTTTCATCCTCTTCATTTTCCCTAACTCTCTTGGACAGGAGATGATGCTTGGTTCAAAGACAAGAAACTTGTAAAATAAGCTTAATTGTGTAAGTAGATATACGAAAATGGACCTATGAAACTTCCAAATTTAGCCAAAAATTAAGGGTCATTCAAAAATAACTTGATACAAATTAATGATACAATGTGAATACAAAGTGATTCACATTTAAAAAGCAGAATTAAACAAATGAGAATATATAAATAGGTGTCAAAAATGTTTTCAAACCTTGAGAAATTATTTTGGATAGATAAAAAAGGGGAAAAAGACAGCAGATGTAGTTTACTTACTCTGTTGATCAGAAGATAGAGCATAATTATTACCTCCCTTATTTCTAAATAGAAAATCAGCTTTATCTGGGAGCCATATACTACTGTTGGCTCACATGGAACTCAATGTTAACCAAAATCCCCAAGTCTTTTTCACACTTATTAAGAGGTATGCTAAGCCATCTATTCACCAACCTGTACCTGAGACAATGTTTTTTGTTTAGGGAAAACAGCAATGCAGGGCTTTAAATTTATCCCCATCAAAATTTATCTTGCTAATTTCAGCCAACTGTTTTTATTGTTAGAATATTTTTGGATCTCAATTCTGTAACTGTAATACATTTACTAATGCTATTAGCTTTGTTTCATCTACAGATTTGCTGAGCATATCTATGTTTAACTGGGGCATGAAAGAGGACAACCAAGGATGACAATTAAAGCACACTACTTTTAAAGATCAGATTCTTCATGTGGAATGCGTAAGGTACACTGAAGTCCAACAGATTCTTGAATGTCATCTCTAAATAAAAACACATCTTCTTTTTCTAAACATCTTCGTAATATTTTTAGCTTATTATAGTAATTAAGAAGGTGTTTAATATTTATTTAGTTGCTAAAAATAGGGTTAAGAAAAAGTACTCATTAATTGTATGGAAAGGGCTACTGGGTAATGAATGCAGACGGAAGACACAGGGCCATTGTAGCTATGGACCCATAAGGTCTTTAGTCACAGCACTCACTGATACACCTACAACTCAGCACACTTTGATCCTGAACCAATGCTGAAAAGAGAAACTCTATCTGAAAAGATATAGCATACGCAGCAGTCAGAGTGCTAAGATGGTCCCCAAGATTCCCACTCCCTTTTGCACACATTCTTTATAATTCCCTGCGCCTTGTGTATGGACAGGTCTGTGAATACATCAGATTTTACTCCTATGATTAAGTTATTTTACATGACAAAGATATAGGAATTTTGTGGATGCAATTTTGACTGAGTCAAAAGGGAGATTATCCTGGATGGGCCTGACTTTAATCTGGCACGAGTTATCCAAAAGGGACTGAGATTTGAAGTAAAAGAGATTCTCCTGCTGGCTTTGGAGAACTAAGCCTTTATGTTGTGAGAGACCTACCTGGCTAGGACCTGAGACAGCTCCTCTAAGAGCTGAGAGTGATCTCTGGCTGACAGCCAGTGAGAAAACAGGTATTTCAGTCCTACAACCACATGGAAGTAAATTCTGCTAATGACTTGGAAGAAGCTTGGAAGAAGACCCCACACTCCAGATAAGAACACAGTCCTAGCTGACACCTTGAGACCTGGTGAGACCCTGAGGAACCAGGGTCCTAACTGAGCAGAGGACCCAGTTAGGCTATGCCTAGACTTTTAACCTACAGAATCTATGAGATAATAAATTTTTGCTGTTATGGACTATTAACTTTGTGTAACGTGTTATGCAGAAATACAAAATTAATACAGTGCATAGGAAATAAGACAGTCTTTCTGGTCCTGCCATCAAACAAAGTACCTGATGACTTGACGCACAAAGCTGAACTGAGATATATTGAAAGCTGTAAGGGATCCTGAGAGAAAAACAAAACTATCAATACTAAAATTATCTACTGGAAGCAGTATTGTGTTGGTTTGCTCTCCGTAAAAGAGCTATCTGCAGAGAGAGAGAGAGAGAAAGACACAGAGAGAGGGTCAGAGAGAGACTGGAGGAGCAGGGAAGAGAATGAATATGAATAATTTACGTAACTGGAGAGGCTGATGAAAATAGTGTCCACGAAGAGCAGGGAGTCCAACCCATAGAACACTTGATGTTATTATAAAAGCTACAGCAAGAATTTCCAGGAAGTAACAGACTCAGCAGGACTAGACCTAAGACTTTCTATGTTTATTTCAAGGACTGAGTATTAAAGTATTGAGCCTCCGAATCAGCTAACTCTCTTGAAAAAGTAGATTTAGAATTTATCTAGTAGTTGAATATTTTTAAAAGAGGATAAAGTTAATTTGCAAACAGCTTTAGAAATAACCAGTAACCAATAACCAGAAATAATCAAATACATAACTCCAATATGCTTTCAAATGCATTTTTAGTCTCCAAACAATCACATTCTCAACTTTTCTCTAACAAGAATACCAAGGTATTCTGAAACTGGATCTTTAAAATCTGTTTCCCTTTCCATTACACTTCTTGACCTTCTTTGTTTTCTTGTATATACTGTAACATGATGATATCAATGCAATGAGTATTGTAAGTAGAATTTATTTTTTCACTTCTGAATTATTTATTATTTTATAATTTAGTGAACTCCTGTGAACTTATTCTTTTATGAGCTTTTCAGAACTTTCTGATTCAGTAACTATGCTAAAATATGTAAAGAAAACTTTAACCAGCCATTTTTTAAAATAGGCAAAACAGAATTCTTCAATAACAATACAATCTTAAACTAAAGGTTATGTTCTTGTCATATGATAAGAAGCTTATCTTCAGATCTGCTACATCATACAGTGTTTTTGTAAATCCGTTTCTAGAATTCATACAGGCTCAGATGGTTTTGTAATCAATTTTTCCTGTTTCACCACGAACAAAAGCACTTTTATCAAGGCACTTTTGTGAATGTTTCAACGGAAAAAAGAAATAACCAACACGTATAGGCAGTCTTGGTTTTCTTAAAGAGTATTTTATAAATACTACAAAGAAAGATCCAAAGCCCAAAGTACAGGTGGTAGCATGAACATTTTAAAAACTCTATGTTCCTTAGTCCTTAGCCACAGAAGTTCTTTTTAATGATCCATAAGTGAACAGCACACTATAGTCAAAGCTCTTGAATTCATACATACATTAACCTTCCATTGGAAAAAGCAAGCTAAATGATAATTAAGTTAGCTTAAGACAACAATTTGGAAATATCAAGAGTAGAACCTTTTTTATGGTTTCTAAAATTGTATCACAGACCTATTGATTTTATGATTACTAAACTTGCAAACAGCAGTGGACAATATTCAGTTCACTGACTTTTTCCCAAGGCAAATTTTATAATTTTCTTCCAAAAGGATAGCTTTTTTTTTCAGATAGTTATCCCATCAACAAATCAGAACCACTTTACACATTTTTAACTGCAGAACATGCCAGAAACTATGAAACCATTATACACACACACACACACACACACACACACACACACACATATAATGGTTTCATCATGGCTCATACACTTATAGAGCATCATCCATTGGAAAAATTTATCACATCTTATATCTTCTCCACAGTAGGCTTGTGAAAATTAATTTGCTTTCTATAATTATATTCTTCCTGTGTCAAAGAAGATTCTGAGTGACATTATCCATAATGATGAACTTCCTTCCAATCTCCTTAAAGTTGAAGGTAGAATCACAGATTTAGGATTTCCCTTTAAAAAGGTTCCATGACAGGGACTTAGTAAGTACATTTTTTAAACTTATAGCCTTTTTTAAAAAAAGAATCTTGTCACAATCTTGGAGATTGTCAAAGTTGTCACAAACCAAGGTTGAGAATCACAGTCTTACACCCACCCACCCCACACACACATTTGCGTACACAATGGAACTAGAAGTCAGTTTCAGTTGAAGAATGGGTCATATTCCAGAAATAGATCAACAGTTTCTAGGTGACTATTTATGGGTTTTTTAAATCCTTTCTGCCTCTTCTCTGAACACTCTACCTTATGTGCTTAATAAAAAAGTAATCATCAAATCCCATGATCCTATGACTCACTCACAGGATTCACTGACAGGAGCCACGGCCTGAGCTGAGTCCACCCTTGAAGACCTGACCTAGGATGGGCCTCGTCAGCGTGTCCCTGGGACAGGCTGTTTGGCTAACAACTACCCTGATTCCCTCCTTGGGCTCCTCCTTTACTTGTCCTTCAGTTAAACTGGCATTTCTCTTGAATATCATGGTAGACAAAGATGCTTTTAAAGACATTTCTATATTTATATCCACAAGCAATTGCAGAATTAGTAGTTGAAAGATGAAAGACCAGTTTAGGAATAAGAATTCTAAAGCAATGACTGAGATAGGTAATGTCCAAGAAGCCATGAAATATGGAATGTTATTTCAAAGTTCACTGAGAACTAAACTCCATTTTCCTCTCTTGCTGTCTTTCTTGTGAACTGATGATTTTTTGTAGTGGTATGCTTTGACTCTCTTTTCTTTATCATTTGTTTATCTGTTTTAGGCCTTTGCTTTGTGATTACCATGAGGCTTTCATAATACATCTTACAGTCATGACAGTCTGTTTTAAGTTTATAACAAGTTAACTTTAACTGCATAAAAAAAAGTTCTAGACAGTTACCAGATTCCACATTTTCTATTGTTGATGTCCCAATTTACATCATTTTATATTGTATACTGATAAACAAAACAGCTATAATTATTTTTCATGTTTGTCTTCTAACTCATATGCTAGAATTTAATGTGATTTATACATCACCACTGCAATATGAAACTGACTATATATTTACCTTTACTAGTAACTTTTCTACTTTCATATGTTTTCATGTTACTAATGAGTGCCCTTTCCTTTCAGCTTGAAAACTCCCTTTAGCATTTCTTGTAAGGCAGGTCTAGTGGTGATACATTTCCTCAGCTTTTGTTTGTCTGGAAAAATCTTTCTCAATTTCTAAGAGACAACTTTGCTGGGTAAAGTATTTTTGTTTGGCAGGTTCTTTTTTTCTTTGACCATTTTGAAGATATCATACCACTCTCTCCTGGCCAGCAAGATTTCTGCGGAGAAATCTGCTGAGTCCCCTTTTATATGATGACTCATTTTTCTCTTGCTACTTTCAAAATTCTGTCTTTGATTTTTAAGAGTTTGATTATAATGTGTCTCAGTGAAGATGTCTTTGGGTTGAATCTGTTTGGGCATATTTGAGCTTCATGTCATTGGATGGCCATATTTCTCCCCAGATTTTGGATGTTTTCAGCCACTATTTCTTCAAATAAGTTTTCTGTCCCTTTTTCTCTCTTCTCCTTCTGGGACTTCCATAATGAGAATGTTGTTTTGCCTTATGGTATCCCATAATTCACATAGGCTTTCTTCATGCTTTTTCATTCTTATTCCTTTTTCTCCTATGACTGGATATTATTGAGGGGTCTGTCTTCAAGTTCACAGATTCTTTGTTCTGCAATAATTAAGCCTAATGTTGAAGCTCTCTATTGCATTTTTCATTTAATTTGTTGTATTTATCAGCTCTTGAATTTGTTTAGTTCTTTTTTATGATTTCTATCCCTTTGATGAACTTCTCATTTTGTTCATGTATTTTTTTCCTGAGATCATCAAATTGTCTCTCTGTGTTCCCTTGAATCTCACTGAACTTCCTTAAAATAATTATTTTGGATTCCTTTTCAAGTAACTTGTAGATCTCTAGTTCTTTGGGGTTACTTACTGAGAAATGATTGTGTTTCTTTGGTGTTGTCATGTTTTCTTGTTTTTTGTGTTTTGATGGCTTTGCACTGATATGTACACATTTGAGTGGGCAAGTCACCTCTGCCTCAGATGCCTATGAGTGCCATCAAAACTCAGAGGAGAGTATGCATGTGACGCTGGGTATCCTGCATTCCACTGGCTGCAGCTCACCATCAGAGCAGGGAAAAAAGCATTTTGGAACCAGAAATAAAGGTCTTCTTCACACAGTGTCTCTCCAATGCCAACTACTGAAAAGCTTAATACTGTCCCAGATGGCAAAAGGGAAATGCTTACAGGGCTCAGATCCAGTATCACAAAAGCAGGGCAAAAAAGGATGGATTTGGAGTGAGGAAATAAGTTGATAACTGGTACAAGGAATATACAAAACATTTAAATCTCCTGATTTCCACCTCTGACAGAAAAGACTCAACTTGGGGGTTCACCAATTAAAAAACCTAAGTCTCTTTTAGCTTTAGATAAAAGGACCGTGAAATTCTAAAGAACAGAAGCCCAACTCACTTCATATTTTACTAGTGAAGTGTCACATATCCATTTCTGTTTTTCCAGGCTTAATTTCTAGTCTTATAGACAGCATAACAGGGAAGTCTTAGGAAAATATATATTACCGGGACCAAACTACCCAGATATGATATGATATGATATATGATATATATGAAATGATACATAATATACATTGTAATATTTTTCATTATATTCACAGAATTACTTAGTTACATGTATATATATACACACACATTTAACCTTATTAGTTACTAAAGAAATATAAATTGAAGGAACAATTAAGTACGTATTTTTCACCCATCAAATTGACAAAAAATAACTAGCATTTAGTACTAGAAAGAGTATGGAAAAGACTGCAGTTCGAAGCTGGTGAAAAGAGGAAATGTAGGTGGTAACTTTTTTCTCCTTTTTAGTCTTCGTATGGTTTTCATGATTAAAATAAATATTACTTTTATAATTTTGGAAGAACTTTATAAAAATAAAATGTCCAATTATGCAGTCAACAGTGGTAACACCTTATTGATAGACTGATTTTCAAATCACATTTGCTTCTCTAGACACTGACATTGGAGTAATAATACAAAAATAGCTGGAAGAGGAAGACCAATTCAAACATTCTTTTCCAGATTAGAAATAAATTTAAGTGTAACTGACCATAACATGCCCAATATTTAAGACTGTAGAAAGATGTCTTAAATCTTACTGGCGGAAACATTTCAAACAAAGATGTTTTAAAGTTTACTGGCATAAACATTTAAACAAGATTAGCTTTACAATTTATAGCTTCTCTAGAAAAGAAAATATAGCATAATATGTGCCACCCAAACTTGGTGATAACAATACTTCTTGAATCATAACTGGTCAATCTTGAGGTTGGTCACTGATGCTGGTGCTTTCACCCCTATCTCCCACTCAATACCTCCTTGAATTTGATAAAGGAAAAGAAACCCCCCTAGTAGCTCACCTCGTCTTTTCTCTCCCACCTAAAGAAAGCTCAAACCTAGCTCTTTATTAGCAAGAGTTCAAGAAAATTAAAAGGAGTTCATGTCAGAGGCAGGCTTTCCCTTCCAATTTCCCTTCCAGTTTCTTCACTCCATAAATAGTCCACGTCCCCCCTGCACCACTGACTTGCACCTCCGCAACACATAGACAAATGTGCATTCTCAGAGGATAATCTTTCCAGTTATGAATTATAATACGTGACTGACATGTATGCTCAGACCTCATAATATTTTCCTTGAGCTCTTTTGTAGTTGTAAAACTCAAGAAGGATCAAATTTCCTTGATCTTCATGCCCACAACACATGCAAAATATGTGAAGCTAAATGTGTGAAGGAATTCAATGGAATATATTCTAATTGTGGAGTCCTGAACAAGAGACCTAAATGGGATCATATTCTGGAGGTATATTACTAGGCTTAAGGAAGATCTGCTGCTAGATTGGTATTTCGCATGGCATATATGGAACCAAATCATATTTTCTAATACATTCTATTCTTGATTTGGTTTAAGTTGTATGTGCATTTTTAAATGCAGAACTAGATGAATCAGAAAGTAAATTCGAAAATTCTCTGAAACTACTGTGTAAGCTGCAGCTCATAAACCTCTGTGGAGTCATGGAGTCACCTCAAGAAGCTCAAAAAACTCAAGAAACCACAACAAGAAATTCTTCTAGTTTAAACTAAAAACATATCTTGATATTTATATCTTATTTATCAAATGTATATAAGACTACTGTAATGAAATGATTAGTTTATTATGTTTTATCAACTAACAGATATTAAAAGTATAATCATACTTTAAAAGATAAACACTCACTGCTCTAGGAATGCTCGGGACTCCTAGAACCTTTGCCCAAGTTGCACTATTTCTTAGCCCAACATTTATTGGAAATTAAAAACTTCTAGCTTTCATTTTTCTTTCTGGGAATTAATACAGTTTTTTTAAAAAAGGAAAATAAAGAAAAGAATAGGAAAGGAGAGGGCTTCCTTGGTGGCGCAGTGGTTGGGAATCGCCTGCCAATGCAGGGGACACAGGTTCAAGCCCTGGTCTGGGAAGATCCCACAGGCCATGGAGCAACTAAGCCCGTGCGCCACAACTACTGAGCCTGCACTCTAGAGCCCGCGAGCCACAACTACTGAGCCCGCGATCCACAACTACTGAAGCCGGCGCGCCTAGATCCCATACTCTGCAACAAGAGAAGCCACTGAAATGAGAAGCTCGCGCACTGCAACCAAGAGTAGTCCCCGCTCGCCACAACTAGAGAAAGCCTGAGCACAGCAACAAAGACACAATGCAGCCAAACATAAAAATAAATAAAATAAATAAATTTATTTAAAAAAAAGAATAGGAAAGGAGAAAACGAGGAGAGCAGAGGGCAGGAAAAAGGAAAAAAAACAGAAGAGATGTAAAAATAAGCAAAGACAGGCAAATGAAAAAGACAGAAGAAGGGTGAGGGAGATAGGAAGGGAAGGCTAAAAATTGACAAATTTCCAATTATACATTTATACATACTGAAAAACTTCCTATCAAGAAAAATCTAATTTTTAATTTGGTAGTTTGATTGTGGAGGAGAATTTATATGGATTTAGCTGAATAGTATTTGTAAAGCTCTCTATTTTTATGTCAAAAAGAGAGATGCAGTTTTTAAAAGCATCATGTGTTCATTCATTCTTTCAAATCTAGATAAGTGACAAAAATACTTGGCAATGGTGAACTGAGAATAATCACTAGTCAATCTGTAGAGCCACCTACTCTGAATTCTTTACACCCTTTTTACAAAATGCATCTATCACAAATGAAAAACAATAGAAACTAAAGCACATAACTAAGTCATTGTGGCATTTACAGAGTTTTTATTTGATTCTAAAAATAATAGTAGTTGATTACAGTATTTGTGATAATAGAAGTTTCCTAATAAGAAAACCATAATTTTAATTGAACCCTTATTCATTTTTAATAGAACTGCTTGCAATAAGTAAATGAAATAAATGAAGTAAAATATAAAACAAACTAAAGTGAGACCTACAATCTAAGTATCCAAGAAGGTTTTCAGATAATAGGAAGAGTATTATGAGTAACCAGGCTATGCCTAGAATCTTCCATTCCTAAAGGAAGATGGACTACCTGGCAAGCTATGGCAGAATTAATCTAATTAATCTAAATTTTTCTTATGGATGTGATACAGTGATGAAAACAGTCACCATAAGAGATACTGTATAACACAAATATGATATTGTACATGAAATTAAACTACAAGAGCAGCCATACCAATAAGATGTATGAGTAGGCCACAGCCCTTGCCTCAAGGTACTCTTGCATCAGCAACTGATCAGTCCAAAGTCTTAACTAAGATGTAACCTATATTAATTTTTTTAAGTAGCTGAGCCTCAGTTCCCTCATCTGTAAAATTGGAATAATAATAGGTATTTTCTAGGACTATTTTTTTTTTTTGCAGTATGCGGGCCTCTCACTGTTGTGGCCTCTCCCGTTGCGGAGCACAGGCTCTGGACGCGCAGGCTCAGTGGCCATGGCTCACGGGCCCAGCCACTCCACAGCATGTGGGATCTCCCCAGACCAGGGCACGAACCTGTGTCCCCTGCATCGGCAGGCGGACTCTCAACCACTGCGCCACCAGGGAAGCTCTCTAGGACTACTCTGAGGATTAAATTCAATATATACATACACACACACAGACAAACATATACACACATATATATGTATACACACACATATATATGACACAATAATAGGGCAGGCATCTGATGAAAGTAGCTATTGTAATTAAGAGTAATCAAATCATTTTAATACAGCATTATAGGTATTAAAATTAAAATATGAACAATGTACTAGAGCGGCACATAAGGGAGAACTTGCTCTGCTTGAATTGGGGAAAAGGCTGCCAAGGGGTCACAGAAGATCAAAACCTAGGACTCCAAGAATATGCAGGAACTTTGAGGTGGACAAAGTGAGAAACAGTATGTTATTCCAAAGGAAGAGCATGTGCAAATATATGCGTGGAGACGTGAAACACCGCAGTAGAATCATGGAAGGCAAGTAACCAGGTATTGTAGAATGAGAAGAAATTTAGATTTAGAAAGCCATGTATATAAGGTGGCTTTTATCACAGAGATTAAGGAGAGTCACTGAAGAATATTAGGCAGTCAACTGCAAATACTTGTTGAGCGCCTTTATTACAGACATTATTATGGCACTTGAGATACAATGATGAACATAATTGATGTGGTTTCCGCCCTTCTGGAGCTTACAGTCTAGCACAGAAGACAGACATAAATAATTATAAGTAATTTCAAGCATATAAAGTGCTATGGAAAACAGCTAATATTTATAGAGAATGTACATGCAAAGCATTCTGCATACATCAGAGAATAATTCCCAGTTAAAGAAGCTGGAGGCATAGAAAGGTTAACAAACTCAGGAAATCTGAATCCAAAGTCAGCACTTTTAACTGCTATGTGACACAATATCAAAAAAAGAAAAAATACAGGACAACATAATCACATCAATTTTTTTAAAAATCACATTGGCAGCAGCACAGACAATGAATTGAAGAATAAGACTGAAGACAGGAGTAGAGTACTACGAAAGTCCAAGCAAGAAACAACTAAGACTAGAACTAAGTCAGTTGTAGTAACAATGAGAGAAGAGGAAGACCTTCAAGAGTAAGACATCGAAATCACCTTCCTCCCCACAAATATATCAAAAATACATCTACATGTGGAACACCTCCTACAGAACACCTACTGAACGCTGGCAGAAGACCTCAGACTTCCCAAAGCCGTGTGGCTGACAGGATCTTGGTGCTCCAGCTGGGTGTCAGGTCTGAGCCTCTGAGGTGGGAGAGCCGAGTTCAGGACACTGGTCCACCACAGACCTCCTGGTCCCACGTAATATCAATCAGCGAGAGCTCTCCCAGAGACCTCCATCTCAACACTAAGACCCAGTTCCACTCAACGACCAGCAAGCTCCAGTGCTGAAAACCCATGCCAAACAACTAACTAGCAAGACAGGAACACAACCCCACCCATTAGCTGAGAGGCTGCCTAAAATCATAATGAGGCCACAGACACCACAAAACACACCACCGGACACAGTCCTGCCCACCAGAAAGACAAGATACAGCCTCATTCACCAGAACACAGGCACCAGTCCCCTCCACCAGGAAGTCTACACAACCCACTGAACCAACCTTACCCACTGGAGGCAGACACCAAAAACAACAGGAACTACGAACCTGCAGCCTGTGAAAAGGAGACCCCAAACACAGTAAGTTAAGCAAAATGAGAAGACAGAGAAATACACAGCAGATGAAGAAGCAAAGTAAAAACCACCAGACCAAACTAAAGAGGAAATAGGCAGGACCACACTTTGAAAATGATGATATTACACAAACATACTATAAAAGGTGGCAAATGAAGGTGATCTGCAGACCAGCATAAAAACAAAACCCATAAACGAAGTGGTTTAGCTTCTAAGTCTATGAAATCTGGGCTTCAACAGAATTAGAATCATGATGGAGCCAAGCCTGTAGCGACAATTAACCATTATCCTATTTCTGAATGTAAATATAGAATCAACTCTATAGGCTTTCCTGCAGGTAATCAGGGAACTGTAAAGCAGGAAAAATTGCTTTTGCATGTATAAAACAGATTGTACTGACAAGTCAATAGTAAAATCTACTGAATAATTACATAATCGAGATTAGGTCATGGCTCTACTTCATTCCAATAATTATGGTAAGATGTTAGAAAGCATTGCTTAGGGACAGCTCTCTTTCCTGAAGAGCTGTAAAAATAAGTAGATATCTACATATTTAGAACAGTATAAAAAATATTCCTTCTGGAGACAGCATGAACCAAAAGCCTTTTAGAATCTCCTCCAGACTTAAGAGTCCTTGAGTATTTTTACCCCACTGAAATGGTCTCTGACACATCTGACATTTCCCCCTTTACACACTTTTCTACTTCACGTACAATAATTGCTGTAAACCTCTCCATTTACAGTTCTTCTTTGTTTTTCCCCTTAATCCTTCTGTTTTCAGTGTTTTGGTTCCAATTCCAGCCCACATACTTACTCGTGTTTCATTCACTGTTCCCTATACTTCTCCATACACCTATGTCAGTTTACATTTTGAAATACAAAAATATAATTAAATGTTATACATTCTTGTGCATTATAAAGACAATAGCAACTCAAACTATGAATAAGCAGAAAGAGGGGAAAAATACAATGACTTCAAGTGAAAAAGAAAAATTTAAATAGACACTTGCACATTACTTTGCCGGCAAAAGCATTTATTTCAATACTTTATGTTCTCCTTGTATCACCAACCACCCACTTGTTCTCTCTCAATCTATAAACCCTGGGGAGAGAAAAATGATAACTCGAAATGTGTCCTGGGTGAACAGACATAAATGACTTGGTAAAGATACCCCAAAAATAAGAAGGTGGTAAATAAGGCTTTTTCTCTTAAGGAAAAAAAAAAATCAAGGAATAGAGTTTAACTCTTGTATAATACAGTCAGTTAAAGCTTTCTAAATCAGCCAAGGGCTGTAGCTAAGCAACATGATTCTTCACTGTGCTCAAAAGGGGGCTGCCAAGCATCAGTAGCCTCATTTCTCACTGAAAGCTTTGACAAGCTTCCACCATATTTTATATAATTGTAGCAGAGGGAGTGCCAGATTAGATCTGATTTGCTGTCATAATGGGATTTTTTTCCCACATAAGCTAATGATGCAAAGCTATATTTAACCCCTAAAAAAGTCACCCTCAGGCACTCACTGTATATTCTGATTGCCTCTCATATCTAGAATTGGACAAGTAGCAATTTTTCTTCTACTGAAAATGACAAAAGCAATGGTTTAATAGGTAGAGTTTATTTTTCCCTGATTGCCTCCATTACAAATTTAGCTACATACTCCAAATCTGTTCACTAACTTCATATTTCATCAGATGTTCTCTCACCACATTGAAAAGATCAAGAATCTAGTACTTTGAGTTCATATCCATTGTTGTATGTAAGTCAAACTCCTTGCCCCAGCCTACCCCAGCCTAGCTGCATATGCTGCATATGCCCACCTTTAAGCTCAGCCCCATTCTAACCCCTGATCATAGAGAAGTTCGGGAGTATTTTAGGTGTTTATCTTCAGCAATAGTTAGAGTTTAAAATGTATTTATATATTATCATAAACACAGTAGATTCCCTTGGCATCCCTGTACCCAGTGAGTTGCAATCCTCCATATTCACCTTAGTTTTATTCCTACATTCTGATTTGTATTCTAACTCCCTGCAAGGAATAGGTCCCTTTCCTTAACACCTGCCCCTTAACTGATGCCCAGACAATGTGTACAGCCCTCAACAACTTCTATCTAAGGAGATGGATCTTATCCCTTGGGTTCAGTTTCAAACTGGACATTTCTACCATCCCAAATCACTGCCATACATTGAAACAAGAGTACCACCACTGGCAAGAAACTTCTGCTGCTGCCGCTCACACACCTGTAAGATGGAAGCCCTTGTATATTGATCCTAATCCAAATTTCTATGTGAACTTGCCGTACCCTCTTGGAAATTTGTTTCGGCCACCTGAGAGCTAGATCAGTTCTTCCTGACTGGTATACGCCTAACCAATTAGTTAAGTAAGATTCCAGCATGCCTCTTGGCTGAACTCACAAGACTAACGGTATCAGCCCATGGGCCATTACCAGTCAGTGATTCTCTCTCCAAACAACCGTACGTCACCCATAGTACCTTCCTATAGTTTAAATTCCTGAAATACCATTTACTAGATTTATGACCTCAGTCAAGTTACTTAAACCACTCTGTCTTAATTTTCTCATCTAAATAATGGGAATAACAATAATATGTAACTCACACTATAAGTACGAAATGGACACGTCTTGTTTTTTATTATGAAATAGTTGTTTTCTTAGAGATTGAAAAACAAACTTGTATCAAAGGGATACTTCACTTTTGGCGCCTTATAGACTTTTCAGGCTTGGGCTAAAGAAAACTTAATTACTAGCAAATATTATCAAAAGTGCCTTTACCTACACTACTGGTAAGAGATCTTATGAATAAGATCTTGTAAGGGTTTTTTTAAAAAAAATTTTATATAGTCGATAAAGTTGATAAAGTAGAAAGCTATAAATCAAGATTTAATAGATTTTTGTCTCAAATAGACAGATAAATAGAGATATAGACATGAGATAGACAGACAGATCTAGAGAAAGAGTCTATTTACCTTGAATAGACAGGATGTGCTCCCCCTTTGTACATTCTAATGCAAATACTTCAAAGGTCCCAACATTAGATCAACAAGTTCAAGAAGGTTGGTGATACAATCCAGTGACATGGAATGTATACAAAGGAGTGTTATTCAGAAGCAGATACCAAATATCATGACTTTGTCATAGTGGAAAAAATGGATTTATCTTCTACTCTAAGGTATCTGATTCCTTCATAAGCAAAAGAAGCAAATTAGAGAAAAAAATAATAATACTCCCCTATATTGCCTCCTTTCTGGCTCACATCATCCCAGATTCGCAACCTAAAGTAAACTAAACATGTTTTGGCTTTTCCTTCTCACTTCCTCAGAATGTGTTAGTCATCCATAACCATCACCAAAGTGCTTAATGAGTAAGTGGAAATCAAATCCTATAAGCTAGCTTGAATGAAGGCGCCAATGATGAATAGCAGTTTGCTTTATCATTACCATAGAGCAAAATAAGAAAATCTCAAGTTTTGCAGGCACAATCACATGCAATGTGAGAATTCAAGGTATTGCCAATGCAAGGATAGTCAGAGCATTGCCTTTGGATGGAAACACCTTTCAGTTTTTCCCTTTACAGTTCGCTAGAAGTATAAAATCTTAGGGTTGCAAAGATACTTAAGAGGCACCTACTCCAACCATATAGCCAATGTTGCATGAAGTTTTTATAAGCCTTGCAAAATGCCCTCTCTTTCTCCCTTTCCCCCAACCACAAGATGGCAATAGCCACTGGTGAACCCTTGCTCTGTTCCTGGAAACATCTTTCCCTGAACAAGAGAGCCAGCTCTGAACAAGAATTTGAAAAAGGACAGATACATGTATATGTATAACTGAATCACTTTGCCGTACACCTGAAACTAACACAACACTGTTTATCAACTATACTCCAATATAAAATTAAAAGTTAAAAAAAATTAAATTAAAAAAAGAGAGAGTCAGCTTTCCCTTAACTGACTTATTAGGCACCCCAGTACAGTTATTTTGGAATACTATTTCCTAACTCTAGTTTTGGAGCAAGTCCAGAATATCTAGTCCAAATAACTTTCAGGAGCACAATGAAAACTCTGAAAATATCATCAGTTTCCCATTAATTTTAGAAAGGACTATGTAACAAAATCAAACAAGTTAGGTCTTGACAAGTTCAAAAACAAATGGGGAGTCATACAGTAGTGGTATGGCCTCTTTTGGTTAAACCTAGTAAAACGATACTTGACTGAAACAGAAGATATTTAGCCTAAAAGAAAGACTTAGAAGCAGGCTGACAGCAGTCTTCAAATATCTGAGTGGCTGCTGTGAAGAAAAAAAAAAAAAAAAAAAGTTTAACTTTATTTTGAGCAATTCCAGTGGGAGAAATCAAAAGCAGTAACTCTATATTATTATAAGAAGGCCATCTACCCAAAGAGCAGGTTGCCTCCATTAATTCAATATATGTACCAGGCACTGTGCTAGGCACCAATGAACACCTGATCACTGCCCTACATCTTAGCAGAAGAGTGCGATTTCACATGAATCACATTTTGTATTGATAATGAGAGAAAACAGAAGTTTTACTACAAACACAGTGGAAATTTAAATGTCTAGAAGATTACCAGTATTTACTTTTCCCCATTTACTGGAAGATTTTTTCAGTTTTCAGTGTAAAATAATGGCATTAAAAATAGCTTGCAGGTTTACCATTACTTATTTTCAACTGAGTTAACACTGTAGATCATAAGAATGATTACATAAGCCAAA
Source organism: Globicephala melas (assembly GCF_963455315.2). Lineage (NCBI taxonomy): Eukaryota > Metazoa > Chordata > Mammalia > Artiodactyla > Delphinidae > Globicephala > Globicephala melas. Next base: position 10,603,800 of record NC_083315.2, read on the forward strand.
ATTCATTTCAAGTTTGTCCTTAAATGTCCCTTAGTGAATTTAAAGGCAATGTTACTGATTCACCCATATAAGGAAATTCAGGCATTTCAAAGGTTTCAATAATTTGTGTGGTTTGACTACACTATAAGCTAGGCCATATTGAAGAGCCCAGCTTGTCCACTAATTGTCCAGGGTCCAATGGTTCCATGTGGTTACTATATATTTCAAATCAGGTTAATGGGGCTAAGGACCTGAATTCTTAATTTTGTTTAATTTTAATTGATTTTCATTTCAGTAGCCATATGTAGCTTGTGGTTCTCATACTGAACAGCACAGTTCTGGAGATAGGTGAACGATAACATATGTAATGCAGAACCTTTCTAGAGAAAAGAAGAGCAATGTTGACATTTCAGCCACAAGATGAAAACAAATATATAACGGTTTCTAAACAATTTCACTCAAGCAGAAATTGAATTAAATAAAAGAGCTCTAGGAAAGTACTCTAAATCCTGCCACAGCCAAACGATTAAGCTATGTTCTGTATATAAGAGGGCTTTCAAAAGAGAATGATTAATTCCCTCTGCTTTCTTTAGATTTTTGCATTAAATTTCTTTTCTTGTGTACTAAATTATACCCTTTCCTATATTTTAACTTTTTAAAAAGATTTCTTTAGAGATTCACTGAGTTACATCTAATGAAGTAGTAAGGAGCTACACATCGACTCTCATTCAGTGCATTCAATAGAAAAGAAGAGATATCCAAAAATTGTCTTATCGCTATATAAAACCACTGGCTGAGCTGACAACAAAACCATTCCCGTGATTCTGGATAGAACAGTGAATCTGATAACCTCAAGAAGTGGTCTCCAAAGCAGAGGACACATGTGGGGGAAAAAATACTAAAAGTTCTATTTATATTTAACTTTTTTAATAAAAAAATAAGAAATAAATTTAGCTTTAGTAATATTTAAGGCTTGGATTGACATTAATGCCTTCACTCAATCCACATTTCATATGACCATAATACTGATAAGGCACCAGAGGTAAAACTGGGAGTTTTAAGACAGAAATATTGACAGTGGTTACTTGGTTCCTATATTTGCTTTCACATTTCAATGTATTACCTTTTATATACGACCATCTACATGGATCTACAGAGTATATTATTTTAAATTGTAAAATATTTCCAACTCTTCATAATAAGATGGTGTGTGACCTGGAGAACCTTTTCCCACACAAAGATTTTCTGATTATCAGAGTGAACTACTTGCTTCTAAACGCGAAGATTAGTTATGCATTGCTGTTTACAAGAAAGGCAGATGTTCTAAACTTGCTGACCTGCTCTATGACAACTGGATGTCAGTAGTGTCTACGTAGCAGGTTTTGTTTTTTTTTTTAATATATAAGCTCTTCCTTCAAAGTAACTGTGACACTTCGATAATCCTTGTGAAAGCCTTCTGAAGTGAGCATTTTGAAAATGGATATTTGGAAATATTTTCAGTGTTCTGTGGGTTTTGTTGCCAAAAACTATAAATACTCACATAGCCATACAGTTTAAACTTGGAAATAAAATTTCCTCATCTGTTTGAAAATATTCCCCATGAAAGTCTGAGTGGATTTTTAACCTATTCTTTTAAAATATTAAGATGCCCAGCTTTCCAATTAGTAGGGACCAGCTGACTTCAGGTAAGATGAAAAACTGCCAGCTGTATTTCTGAAAATAACCTTGGCAAAATTGGTAGATGGAACTGAGAAATGAACACTGTTATTTAGAAAATATAGTCAACAATTAATTTCTTCAGTTGGGATTGACATATCCTTGTGAGGCATATTTTCAACTATGACAGACACTAAAACTAAATATGAAAATAAACTGAACTTAGAGACTTCTGAATCATTGCATTACTAAGTATTAAACTAAGATTTTGTTTGTTTGTTTTTAATTTTTATTGCAGTATAGTTGCTTTACAATGTTGTGTTAGTTTCTGCTGTACAGCAAAGTGAATCAGCTATACATATACATATATCCCCTGGTTTTTCGGATTTCCTTCCCATTTAGGTCACCACAGAGCACTGAGTAGAGTTCCCTGTGCTATACAGTAGGTTCTCATTAGTTATCTATTTTATACATAGTATCAACAGTGTATATATGTCAATTCCAATCTCCCAATTCATCCCACCCCCGGCCTTTCCCCCTTGGTATCCATACATTTGTTCTCTACGTCTGTGTCTCTATTTCTGCTTTGTAAATCGTCTATTTACAAAGATCGTCTATACCAATTATTTCAGATTCCACATACATGCGTTAATATACGATATTTGTTTTTCTCTTTCTGACTTACTTCACTCTGTATGACAGTCTCTAGATCCATCCACGTCTCTGCAAATGACTAAACTAAGTTTTTTTTAAATGATGAAGCATAATCAATCATAACACTGTCACTGAAAATTTTTCAAAAACTGTAAATCAGTCAATTACATTGCTCTCATTAAAGATACATTTATTTTCATAAAATATAATCTACATTAAAACCGTATTTCATATTTATCTCAACCCAATTAAGTTTTCTGATTTATAATATACAGAATATATAACAAAAGATGCATATACTTTATAGCATAAAAAATATACAAGTACCATTGGTGGATGCTTAAAGCATTTTTACTAATAGAATATAATCAAAAAGTTTCAAGACCACTGTCCTAATGTTTCCTACTTTAAATAGTGATTTTAAAAATTCTTCTAATGGAAACAAAGCAAAAGAAAACCTTTAAAACAGCAATATCAATTTATTTGAATGTTTTTCATAAACTATTCTGTAGGAGAAGATTTTGTGTACTCAAAGCAAACAATGATATGACATAGGTCAAGAATTATTTAAATGGATACTGAAAACATGATCAAGTCCAGGTAGCAGTGATCTGAATCAGTCATAAGAATAGCCAGAATAATCCTGCAATCCAGTTCAGGGTGTCGACTCAGATCTCAATTTACTATGCCCTTCAAAAAATACTTATTGGCCTCCTAGACTCGATAACAACCCAAACTTGTTGAGAATTTATTCTCCTCACAAACTATCCCATGCCTTTCTAAAATGCTCCTGAGGCTTCTCTCATTGGTTACATACCACTTATCTGTTTCCAACGTCAGACTCGCTATACTAGTTTAAGATACCTTGGAGGCTGAAAAGCCAACACACTGGAAAAAAAATTTTTAAGTGAAAAGTTTGCCTCAATTATAACTTTGAAATTTGTAACTCCCTGTGGTATTTACAAGAGAAGAATGTTAAATAGTGGCAAAATAAAACCCAGTAAACACGAAGAGTGTCTCTGCTTCTAGTGATGCGGATTTTCATAGACAGGCCCCTACACCCTACAAATACGAATCGTGGTAGATACGTCCCAAAACAAGCTGGTTTACACAATGATCCTTGGGGTCTGTGACAGAAAATCTGTGACAAGGAACAAAGGCGAGCCAGTGCAGATGAAAAACACCCTGAACAAGAGCTTTTCTTTCTGTTTCCCAAGCAATAAAAACATCAGTAGAAGCCAGTTCCTAGTCTCCAATTCACCTCACTACAGGGAAGGACTGAAAGACCACTGCTGGTCCCAAGTCTGAGGATGTGGTATGGACCGGCGGCAGGTACCTAGAGTGACCAACACCAACTCCAGAACCTTAGAAGTTCCAGGCCAGCCCTGTGTCAATCAGACTACCCACCAAGGGCCTCAGGGGCCCAGCCTAGGACACCAAGATCTCGACTCCCAACCCTAGGACCTGGGCAAGTAAAGGGGTCGAGGGATCCAGAGTTTTCAAAACATGCATTTTGTAGATTCAGTGTTTGTTGATGTTATTTTTTGATCATTGAACCTCTTTGTACAACATTTTCAAATGAGATTCATTGAACTGTTGGTTGTCTTACAGGGTATGTTTTTCTGGTTTTTTCCTATAGGAACTGAATAAATGCAATGCTCCCATATATAAAGCCAAAAGTTACACATTCACCCTGATCTTTGTTTACCAGAATAGAGGATAATATTTTATCTTGAAATAACTTAGCTTTATTTGAAAGCTTTAAAAAGACACAACTCTCAGAAAATTGATAATCCTGATGCAATGAAAATAAATCAATCTTCCAAAAGGCCACCCAATAAGACCATCTAGTCAAATACATAGATGTGCTATATGGAAGAAAAACAACAAGATAATTAGAGGCAAGCAGCAACTGTAACAGACTGATAAAAAAATATCTCCTTGTTTCTAGACAGACTGTTTATTGAACCACCCAGGAGCACCACTGAAACAAGGCTATACAGAAATGAGCACATACAGATCAATATCCACAATATGACACCCATGCAGGAAAAATTCCACTCTGGCTAAAAGACAAAGCTTTGGAGCTATACGCCATTGGCATGGAGATAATAATCAGGCTAAAGATATTTACCAAATCAGTAACTGAAATTCATATCTTTAGAAACGCCAGAACCATCCAAAGGGAAGTGGGAACTCAGAAAAGTTCAAAACCATAAGAACAAACAGTGAAGGGAGATGAAAAGAGGATCTTGACCTCTGTGACTTGACAAGATAGAAGCACTTCATTGACATAATTGGGTCCCAATTTGGGGGCAGGGAGTGAAGGAAGTGAGGGCTGTGCAGAGGGTTGGCTACGTGGAGGTGTATGGAGATGTGGGTGTGGGGACGTGTCGGGTACTGAGGAAGAGGGGGTCATGGAAACATGGTGGGGATGTGCGATGGGCTTAGAGGGATGTGGGGGATTTGGGGGGTTTCATCGGGGGTGGGAGGATTGAGGGATATTGTGGTGGGAAGTATGGAGGGCAGGTGGAGGTGTGCGTGGAATGTAGGGGGATGTGGGGAGCTGTGGAAGATTACTTGGGTAGTGGTGGGCTGCGGGAGTATTTGGCAAAAATTCAAACTGAACATGTAGATTACTACATTTATATGAATATTCCCTATTTTAAATAAATCAAGCTGACTTTCCTCATAAATTCATGGAAAGTTGAGATAGCCCAAGTACTTAAGGTCAGGAGCTTTATTGTACATTTGTTTCAGAGCATTTGGGGACCTCAGAGATAGATTACTGAAAATGAAATGAGGATGTCATCACATGTCATCTCTGAAACTACAGAAGACAAGTGACACTAACTTGAAAAGATACACGCAGCCCAATGCTCATAGCAGCATTATTTACAATTGCCAAAATATGGAAGCAACCTAAGTGTCCATCAACAGATGAATGAATAAAGAAGTATTACACAATGTAATACTACACAGCCATAAAGAGAATGAAATGTTGCCATTTGCAGCAACATGTTTGAACCTGGAGGGCATTATGCTAAATGTAATAAGTCAGGCAGGGAAAGACAAATACTGTGTGATATCACTTACATATGAAATCTAAAAAATACAACAAACTAGTGAATATAATAAAAAAGAAGCAGACTCACAGATATAGAGAAGAAACTAGTGGTTACCAGTGGGGAGAGGGAATGGGGAATATATATATAATATAATATTATATATATATATAATATAATATAGGGGTAGAGGGGAAAATAGGGTTATTATGGGATTATATGAAATCAACTGTGTGAAACTTGAAAATTGTAAAGCACTACAGAATTTAAAGAATCTTTCATTCAATAAAAAAAAAAATAGTTAAAAAAAAAGACAAGTGACAGCCTTATTTCCAGAAGTATGATCTCTCTGCCTGTCCCTTACCAACCAGAGTTCCATGAAATCAAGTATGGATAGGAACTGCAAATTGGAAAAAACACACCAAATACACACATTTCTGTTTCAGTTTCCTGTGTACAGTTTTCTCCTTTTTTTCAAAATCTCCTAGCCATACTTTCTCTATTGCTTTTCTAGCAGATGGCAGGGTGTCTGAATGAATACTATCAATGTTTCAACAAGCATCATACTCCACAAAAATGTGCATAATTTGGTTGACCCCTCTTGGGACTGGTTTCTCACCTCAGGGCTATTTTGATTTCCAGCCCATTTTGAACAATAGGGTCAGCCTTTGACTAAAGCCAAACTTCAGACATAATTTTAGTTTCAGCCTTCTCTTAGTCCCCAAATGAACAGTTATTCTGCACAAATTTCATTTTCTACTCCTCTTTCAGTTCATTTGGCAACATTCAGACCTGCATAGGAGATTTTTTTCCCAGTAAGATGCCTCTTGTTCACCTACCCACACAAATACAATATATTCAAAAGTATTGTATTTCTGAGCTTCTGATTTCAAAGAACTTTATCTCTATGTTCTTACCTCTGAATTGTTAAGGTGACATTTGTGAGTTCCTGAAAACCAGCCATCACTTGAACATTGGTCAATGTCCACCTTCTGAAGATTTATGTCAACTTTCATGACACCCCTTAAAACAGAGAAAGACAAAAAGAACAAATTAATTTGAGCCTTTACAATATCTAACTCTGTATTCTACCCTAGAAATCAGCCAAATCAGCATAAAGAATGCACTAAAATTCTTCAAATTGCCCACCCATATTCACCTAAAGTGTACCGAGTGTAGCTACAGACAGAATAGAACAGAATCATAAAGTATTAGTTTTATTAAGTCCGAAAGCAGGGACTCTGTATTGTTCACTGTTTCAGCTCCCTGGATAATGCCTGGCACACAGTAGGTGTTCAATAAATATTTGCTGATTGACTGAACTCCGGACAGTATTACTCTGGACATGGTAGCAAAGTCGACTCTGAAATAACACCTGCTCCCAGTACCCCTTCTATTAAAGTAAATTTTTTAAAAGCCCTTATTTCTTTCTACTCCTATTTCCCAATGCAGGGCCTGGGATGGGAAGGTTGGGGCAAGGGGGCGGGGGAATGAGTTAAGAGGGGAAGACAGTATCAGAAAAAAAGCATCTCTTTCCTCTGATCTTCTATCACAATGACTTTAAGCAGTTCTTTAGGTCTTCCAGTGTTACAAACGGAACAGATTTGCACCATCCACAGAAGTGCCGTTTAGTGTTTACTCTTTTACATCTAGAAATAAAAACACTGCATTTCACTTACCCATTTGAGAAAGGTCACTAAGAAAGAGAACTCACAAATTCAGAGCCAAAAACAAAATTGCAAAGAAAGCTCCAACTTTACCTAAAATTCCTCCATATTTGCCAACCAATCTTCCTATATTTTCCTAAGATCACTCTCTCCTATTTTTCACCACCACCAGCACCCCTAGCACCAGCAGTAACAGACCTATCTGTCCTACACTGACCTATCGCACCTGGACTTACTTGAAATGAGCATTCTGGGGACTGGCCCTGAAGCCCAAAGCTCTACAATGACTTTTTTTCACCAGGTTGAGTAAAGCATAAACACCCCACTAAAACTCGCTAAATGTAAAAACACATTTTCAAGGTCCCATGTCCCCAACTTAAACTATTTTCGTTATGATATTATTAAATATGTACAAACATAAAGGTGGGCTCAAATTCCTTATATTATAGCTTTTATAGCTACAAAACACACAAAATAGCAAAACAAATGAAAAACTATAAAGCCAACAATTTTTAAATTTAAAAAATTAACTTAGGGCTTCCCTGGTGGCGCAGTGGTTGAGAGTCCGCCTGCCGATTCGGGGCACGCGAGTTCGTGCCCCGGTCTGGGGGGATCCCGCGTGCCGCGGAGCGGCTGGGTCCGTGGGCCATGGCCACTGAGTCTGCGCGTCCGGAGCCTGTGCTCCGCAATGGGAGAGGCCACAACGGTGAGAGGCCCGCGTACCGCAAAAAAAAAAAAAAAAAAAATTAACTTAAAAACACCAATGATTATGTTTTGCTGAACTAAATTACCTCTCAGAAAAGAAATACGGTACCAACTGCTAGTTCAGCAAGCCTGTTGTACCACATGTTATGACTCATTTTTCTCATCTCTTTTCTCCTTTTAAACTACTGTGAAAGCTTCTGACAGAGTGGCTTAATGTCATTTGGGCTTCATCCAGAGTGAATAAATCATTTACTTTTTAAGGCTGCCTCTGTTCTTATTAACCTGTGACAAAGTATGTACTATGTTACCTAGTGCTAACATGCTCAAAAGAGACACAAAAACAAACAGGCACACCAAAACCTCCCATCAGTATTTGGTTATCCAGACAACCCAGAATATGTGTAAGTTCATTTTTCAGAGGATCACTGAAAGGAAGACCCAAAAATTTATCATAAAAACCTTATAAATCCTTCAGAGAAATACCCCAGTTTGCAAAATACTACTACTGTGGACCATAATTCCATAAAACAAATACTATTCATGTGATAATTAACTGAATTCCCAAGTGACCTAATGCCTTAACCCAGTTAGCTCTTTCAACAAATAGTTATTGTCTGGTATGTGCATATCAAGATAAGAGATGCCATGGAGATGAACCACATAGGTCCTGCCCAAGGAACCCCAAAGGTTTAAGATGCCTTAAAAAGTATCAGAATATTTCATGGAGAACGGATGCTAAATTCTGAGGAATGTGGAAAGTTATCACTTGGGGTAGAACAGGTATTCCACAAACATTGGTTGGCCTGCTGTCTTCACCAACCAGGACTTCCCATAAAACTGTGTTCCATATAGGTCATGGCAATCAGGGCAAGCTCACTCTGGGCTCTATTTATGGTCTTTGGAAAATAACATATTCAGTTTTTCATTCATTCAATAAATTACTTATTGAGCACCTACTATAAGCCAAAATTGTTCTAGGTCTCTGAAATACATTAGTAAGCAGGAAAAAAACAGTTCCTGCCTTCATAGAGCTTAACTCTAGTGTGAGAAAGACAAATAATAAACCAGGGCTATAATAAATAAGTAAATTACACTTCGTATTACAACTAAAAAGTGCAATGGAGAAAACAGAAACAAAAGAAAACACCTTCAAGGAGGTAAGAAGGATGGCTGGGAGTAGGTTAAACTTTTTTTAACGGGTGGTCAGGGTAAGCCTCACTGAAGTAAGATTTCTAAGTCAATGGTTCAAGGTATAATCACAGCAGATTCGTATTCACACTCTAAGTTACCAGCCATCTTCCTCAGCGACATAAAATTTCCCACTGGACTACCACTATCCACTACATTTTGGTATACTTGAACGGCTTATAAAGAATGTAAGTAGGGACTTCCCCCGGTGGCGCAGTGGTTGGGAGTCTGCCTGCGGATGCAGGGGACGCGGGTTCGTGCCCCGGTCCGGGAGGATTCCGCATGCCGCGGAGCGGCTGGGCCCGTGAGCCATTGCCGCTAGGCTTGCGCGTCCGGAGCCTGTGCCCCGCAACGGGAGAGGCCACAACAGTGAGAGGCCCGCGTATAGAAAAAAAAAAAATAAAAGAATGTAAGTAGGAAACTAATAAAAATATGTATTTCTGTTTGTTCCACAATCATTAGTAATAATAAGGTCAAGTTTTCCTCCACTATCTAGCTACCCTTTAGGGCAAGATAATGGAAATCTCCAAATCCTCCAGAGCTGGCTCAGGGTCACGGGTTAATTTGGGACTCCAGGAGGATGCAATTACTCTGGCCCCTTGCTTGAGAACCTGGCTTAAGAAATTGGTATCTTAATGGCTGAGAATTTCCCCCCTTAATTCCAGGTTCCTATACAGGAAACAAAAGGTCACTGCAGACTTGAAACTCAACTCATGAAGCTCTCTGGGCTCAGAGTAAAACCGTCAAAGGTGGGCTTCCCTGGTGATGCAGTGGTTAAGAATCCGCTTGCCAATGCAGGGAACAGGGGTTCGAGCCCTGGGCCGCAAAGATCCCACATGCCGCGGGGCAACTAAGCCCGTGCGCCACAACTACTGAGCCTGTGCTCTGGAGCCCACGAGCCACAACTACTGACCCTGCACGCCACAACTACTGAAGCCCATGTGCCTAGAGCCCGTGCTCCGCAACAGGAGAGGCCACCGCAATGAGAGGCCCGCACACCGCAACGAAGAGTAGCCCCCGCTCACTGCAACTAGAGAAAGCCCATGCGCAGCAACGAAGACCCAACACAGCAAAAATTAAATAAATAAATAAATAATTTTTAAAAACCCACCAAATGTAATGAGCCGTGCGTTTAGCAGCTGGAAATCAGCAATGACTCTTCTTCATTAGCGCCTGGGCCTCGGTGCCTGGAGACCTACAAAGCCCTTGGGAAGGCGCCGTGACTTTCCGTGGCGGGTGGGGAAATGGAGGCCTGGGTCATTAAGCGGAAAGAGAATGCTCTCTCGGTTTGGAAAAAGCATTCAGCCACAGCAACGCAAACACTCAAACGCCGACGCACACCCGCCGGCAGAACTTGGGCCCGCGGAAAACGCCGCCGCGCCTGCGCCCTGTGTCTCCTGAGCGAGCCCCTCTGAGGCGGAAGTGCTGCTCCCACATCCGGTGAGCGGGCACCGCCGGGAAACTCTGAAGGCGCGGAAGCGGCTGACGTGCGGTGGCTTGAGGACCGGAAGATGAGGGCCGACAAGAGCCTGGTAAGTGGCAGCCAGAGAATGGAAAATATAGCAAATAACATCCCCCAAACCTTTAGGTGCTTAGCTGAGCCGCAGACTAGCGTTTTCCTCCACTTCTCTTTCTGACTCCTGAGAGGCAGCAAAAGCACCAAACAGGATTTATCCTCCAACCAAATTTGGAATTTCCCTGACGTTCTCTCCCCATGAATGGGGCTTCCGTCCTTACAATTATCTGGTGGATAACTTGTTCGTTCTGAAACTCACCGCCCAAATCAAAACAATTGCCAAGTTCCACAGATTCTACTCCCTGCATGCACCTTGACCCTTCCTCTCCATTTCTGCTATTTCTGCCTGGTTCAGATCTTCATCTCTCAGAGAGCTAAAAAATTTTTATAATAGTTTGGCCCAAATTTTTATAATTTGGTCCTGTCTGGCATTGCTCCAGGTGAAGATCTCGGTTTGTAGGCCCTCACGTTTATACGGTTTAGGGTCCTTCTTTAAGAAACAAATACAAAACTATGAATATACATTTTTATCACAATATGACCTTTGGCCCTACATGCTTATGTTACAAGTGCTGGTTGGGTAGTAAGATCATTACCAGAAGGCATTTCTATACCAGAACTTAGCTATAGACAGAAGTGACTACAGACTACTTTAATGTATATTACTAAATTATCGAGAACTTCCCCTTAACCAATTTCCAGTAATGCCCACAGCCTAGGGAAAATGTAATGGAGGCAAGTTATAGTAGAAAGAGTATTCAATTGTATCTTCCTTTTGCAAATTTTACAGAAAACAATTGACCACAAAATTCGTTGTTAGTGCCTATTCCAGGGCTTTAGAAAATTCCCATGCAAGCAAGGGGCCGTAGAGCTTAAGCATGAAACACTGCTGTCTGTTTAATCTTTGAAACTTGTAAATATGATCCTCACAATTCCCTGCTTAAAATCAATATTTCCCACTCTCCTGAAGAATGAAATCCAAGCTCCTTGCTATAACATTATATTCAAGCCCCTCCTACTTCTAACTTCTCCACCCACTCACTTGCATACATTCTTTGTTCCAGACGATTCAGAATTACCTGTGGGGTCCTAAATCATGCTATCTCAAAAAATCATTCTTTTATAGATACCTTTATATCTGAAGTTCCTTTGTCTCAGTTGTGCTTCACCTATCATAGCTCCTACCTGGCTCCTTTTTAAAGCCTTCTTTGAACTCCAAGTCTCATTTAGAAACTGCTTCTCTATTCTCCCCATAATACACTGTGCTTACCTTCTTCATATCATTAGCACCTTTTATTATAATATTGGATTTTTAATGATGTTTTTCCCACCAGACTAAAATTTCCATAGCCCATGTCTTTGTAATATTTTCCCTCAGCTCCTAAATCAGCCCCCACCTCCCCAAAATTAACCTTGAAAAATTGCAGATGCTAGAGAGATGTGAACAGTAGCTAAAATAACCATGACCAGAGAGAGAGAGAGCACGTGCACGTGCGAAAACCCAAGGAAACAGAAAACTATCATGGACTGCTATGGGTGAATGAATGGAAAGAAAAACTGGATATGTTGAAGGAACGTTTTGAAATTCTTTTGTTTCTTCACCACGTTACCTTGGGCCATAATTTTCCTTCTTCATCACTACAGAAATTGACAGTAACAACCCATTAGTCAATTTTGATGGGGAATCAGGGCAGAGGTTCTGCCAAAATAAAGAGTTGATAAAAACAGATGCTGTTAGACCAGCTGCCATCAGTCGTTTCCTCCAAACAGTAGATAACCAGAACAGGACCTGGTACCTAGCAGGGGGTTGCTTACATAACAGAAGCCTAAAACGTATGGCACTGGCTTTGGGCCCAGGCAGAGGCAGAAGCTAGAAGGGCCTCAAAGAAATGGTTAATAAAAGTGGGAATATGTTGATGAGTCTTAAAGGACAGTGTAGAAATGATACTGGAGACAGAAGAAAAAGCAACCTTTGGTACATAATAGTTGGAAAGTTTGGCAACACTGTCACCTGTAAACCAATGAACTTATGGATATATCTAAGGAAGTTTCTAGGTAAAATGCAGAGAATACTACCTGGCTTTTTCTAGCTGACTGTGATAGAATACAAAGAGAAAGGCATGAACTAAAGAAAGAGTTGCTTAGTCTTGTTTTGTTTTTGGCTTTTTAAATTTTTTAATTGTGGTAAAATATATATAACAAAATTTACCATCTTAACCATTTTTAAATGTACAGTTTAGTAGTGTTAATTACTTCATATTGTTATGCAATCAATCTCCAGACTTCTTTTCATCTTGCAAAACTACAACTCTATACCCATTAAACAACAATTTCCCATCCCCCTCCTCTGCCCAGCTCCTATATTCGAACCACAATTCTAACTTCTATCTCTAAGTATTTGATGCTTTTAGGCATCTCATGAGTGGAATCATACAATACGTGTCTTTTTTGTGGCTGGCTTATTTCACTTTGTATAATGTCCTCAGGTTTCATCCATGTTGTATCATGTGTCAGAATTTCCTTCCTTTTTAATGGAATAATATTGCATTGTATGTATATACTGTATTTTGTTTATTCATTCATTTGTTGATAGACAATGAGTTGCTTCCATCTTTTGGGTATTGTGAATAATGCTGTTGTGGAGTTGATTAGTTTTGGGGTGAAATTTAGAGGAAATATTAGAGTCAGGATTTGGAAATAAAACTTGCACATCCCCTGTCTATTCTAGCAAAAGATTCTCAGAATATGAAATGGCTTCAGAGCAAAGAACCACCTCAGGGTGGGTCTGGAAAATCCTTTGTTAAAACTTAAGAAAGGTCTAAGGCAGTGTTTCATAGAGGCTCTCAGCTAGACTAAAGGACTTCTGATGGTCTTATGGGTATGCCTCATAGACCCTCGCTGACAAACAACAGGGATTCTAAGATTCTCAAGGCATTATTAGCACAGTAACCACAGGACCCAAGATAGAAAACTTCCTGTCTTAAAGAGATTTGTAAATGTGACTTCTGTCTAATAGAATGAAATCCAGTAAGATTCATAGGAAACCTACGTTTTTCAATGAATAGCATAGGTAGGAGCACTATCATCTTGAATTAAAAAGAAAAGAGGTAGTGCAAAATTTTAAAAGACACTTTCCCCACCCCCACCCTTCTATGGGCAAGAAGCAGGCTGAGAAGGCCACTCAATTGCAAATATAGTCAGTTTCTTAGGGAAAAGGAAGGGTAGCTCAGAGGACAGAATCAAGAGGCCAGAGGGTAAAGCCAGGACCTTAAGAGAATTTTCCCAGGGAGCAGGACTGGTCCTAATCAAGGAATTGGCAGTATGTGTTGAAATGAATTTCAGAATTGCTATAGACTAGTAACTGCTATGTGTATCCTGTTCCCCTGCTTTTTCAACTGAAGTGTTACTGTACTTGTCCTATCTCGTTATCACATGTGGATGTTTCAGGGATACTGGGGGCAGGGGACAGATAATGTTTCTTTACAGGTCTTTAAATTGAGAGATACTATACTTGAACTATACACATAGCACTCATGCTCATCTGGGTCTCATTCAGTTGGCTAAGCCCTGACTTCAAGACAATATCACAGTGAGATAAGACTTTGGGGGTGGGGGACTTGAGAGGAGTAAGTGTATTCTGCAGATAAGAAGCCCTACTACCCTATTACCCTGCTGGAAGTAAATGCAAGGTGCCAGGTGGAGTAAATGTGGAAAGAGAGTTTACTGAGCAGTGCCCATGCATCCCCCAGCTATTCCAAACTTCGCAGCCCAGTTGCCAGATATATGAATGAAGAAGCCACCTTAGAAGTGGGTCTTCCAGCCCCAGCCATGCCAGCTGACACTGCATACACTAGAAACAAACCACTCAGCCAAGCCCTTCCCAGATCTGTGATCCACAGAACTGTGAGAAAAATGCTTGTTTTATGCCCCTAGGTTTTTCAGTAATTTGTTATGCAGAAATAAATAGGTAACTGGAATATCTAACCAATATAGACACTGTATATGTGGAAAAGATACAGTGGATTTAGAGGATATAGCTACCAAGGGCATATATGCTGCCAAGGGCACGTGTGTGTGCTTGTGTGTATGTGTGTATATTTATCAACAATTGACATAAGAAAGAAATAATTGTTGGAAATTCTGACATACCTCTGAGAAACTGATAGATTGAAGAGAAAGAAGCAATTAGCAAATATCTCAACAGTACAATTAAGCTGTAGACTTAAGCTATTTAGGCATATATAGAGCTCTTCATGTGACAAATAATTCACTTTTTGTTTTAACATGCACAGAATATTTACTGAATATTTACCAAAAATAAACCAGAGATAATATTTCAAAGGGAACCTCAGATTCCAAAGGATCAGTGTCATACAAACTATGTCCTTTAGTCATAATGCATTAAATTATAAATTAAGTTTCTTAAAAGGATAGCTTAAATATACCTCACATGTTTGGAAAATTAAAACAAATTCCTAAATAACCCTTAGGTTGAAAAAGAAAATTAATGAATACTTAGATTTGAATGGCAGTGAATACGCTACAAGTAAAAAAAAAATTCTGGAACAAGGGTTAGAGAAATGACTGAACCTAGGGCTGGGGCAGGGAAAATGCAAGGTACACTTAAAGCATCATTTTCAGAAAATAAGAACAAGGGCATGTCAAAAAGACACACAAGCCAACTTAAAAGAGTTCCCAGTTGTCGAAGCTGGAGTAGTTTGAGCAATGAAATAAATAATGATAATATCGGATTCAACCCCCAAAATAAATATCCATAAGTCCATACTCATATGAATAAATGATTAAGTTAATAAATGAGGAAGAAGACAGAACTCTTTGTTACAAAAGAATTCCAACTCATACATTTAGAAGGAATGAGGGAAATAGAAAATCATCATTAGAATACCACATTAATAATTGTTGCAGGCAAGACCTGCTGATAAATCCTAAAATTAGTGGGAAAAACATTAAGAAGAAACAGGATATTTAAATAAGCTCAAATCATCTCCCCCAAAACATTTATTCATTACTGTAGTGGTTTTAACATATGTCCAAAATTCTTTGATACTCCTCCCTCCAGGAAGAAGTGAATTCACCTTCCCTTATGTTTTAACATATGTCCAAAATTCTTTGATACCCCTCCCTCCAGGAAGAAGTGAATTCACCTTCCCTTAGAGTGTGAGCTTAACTTAGTGATTCACTTAGAATAAAATACGGAAAGGGAAAAATAGTAACTAGAATGGAGAAACCTGGCAAACGAACCAAGTGACCAAGGTTAACATCACCAGTAATAAGACATATCGATACTATGTACTCTGTGGTGTGATGCAATGAGAAGAGCATTTCCCCTCTATTGTATTCTTCCCAAAAGTCCATAACCTCAGGCTTATCATGAGAAAGCATCAGACAAATCCAAATAGAGGGATATTCAACAAAATACCTTAGCAGCACTCTTCAAAAGTGTCAACTGATAGTTGATAACATAAGAGAGTATTGTTTAAAGGCAAGGAAAGACTGAGAGACTGTCACAGATTGGAGGAGACTAAGGAAATATGAAAAACAAATGATATATTAGTTTGCTAGGGCTGCCATAACAAAGTACCCAGACTGGGTGGTTTAAACAACAGAAACGTATTTTCTCATAATTCTAGAATCTAAAAGTCCAAGGTCAAGGCATCAGTAGGGTTGGTTTCTTCTGAGACCTCTCTCCTTGGCTTGTAGATGGCCATCTTCTCTCTGTGTCTTCACATGGTCTTCCCTTTGTGTGTTCCTGTGCCCTAATTTCTTCTTATGAAGACCCAAATCATATTGGATTAGGGTCCATCTTAATGACCTCATTTTAACTTAATTACCTCTTTAAAGGTACTGTCTCAAAATACTGTCACATTCTGAGGTACTAAGAGTTAGGACTTCCACATACGAATTTTGGGGAAACATAATTCAGCCCATAAGGTATGGTATCCTATTTTGGATCCTGGAAGAGAAACAGAGCATTAGTGGAAAAACTGAGGAAATCTGAATAAAATCTGTAGCTTAGTTAACAGTGTTGTACTAATATTAGTTTCTTAGTTTTTAATAATTTTATGTAAGTTGTTAATGTTATAGGAAGCTGGGTGAAGGGTATATGGGAACTTCCTGTATTGTCTTTGCTAATCTTCTGAAAGTCTGAAAGTATTTCAAAATAGTTTAAAAATTTTTAGTTATAAAAAAACTAAATTTCTTTGAAAAGATAAATAAGGGAGACTCAATAATTAAAGAGAAAATATGCAAATAAACAGGAAATAGGCAAATAATACACAGAATGAAGATACAAAGGAATGTTTGTTAAAGCTATTATTATTTTAAAAACAATATATGATTATTTTGTAACAAACTTTTAAAAACTAGAGGAAATGAAAAAAATGGATAAATTGATAGAAAATATACAATGCCAAATTTGCCACAAAGGGAATATAAAACTTGAATACAACCATAAGCATAGAGAGTTTTAAATCATTCACTTCCCAGAAAAGCTTCAGGCCTGCGAACATGGTTTTGTATATGAATTCTACCAAACTTTTAAGGAAAAGTTCTTCTATTTTTACAAGTTCTTAAAACCAATAAAACCCAAAATTATCCAATTTATTTTATATGATTTTGATTCCAAGCCACATGAGGACAATATTAAAAAAACAAAGTCCCATTTTAACTCTGCATATAGATCCAAGAATCCTAAAGGAAATCTTGGCTAAGCAAATATTAAAATATATTAAAATAATTATACATTATGACCCACTGGAGTATATCTCAAGAATAAAAGGATGCTTTAACATCAGAAAGTATATCAATGAAATTCACAGCAATAATAGAAGAAGTTAGAAAAATTATATGATAGTTTTAATCAATGTAAAAAGGCATTTTACAAAGTTCCAACACCTAATTTTTTTAATGGTATACTAGAAATTGAAGGATACTCTTAACTTGGTAAAACTTGCCTCTGTCAACCCTATACTTAAAGGAAGAATTTTTTCTTTAAGATGTTCCCTTTAAGTCGAAAATGTTTACTATCACTGATGCCGTTTAACATAGTTACTGAAAGTTACAACTAATTCTGTAAGAAAAAAAAAGAAATGAGATATAAAGATCAGATTATTTGTAGATGATATGACTGTTTAGCAATAAAATCAACAGACAAATATGAGAATAAAAAGTTCAGCGGGGTTGATGGATACCAGATCAATGTACAAAAATCAATAGCATTTCTCTACACCAACAATCTCCAACAAAAGTTATAACTAAAAAGATGCCATTTAAAATAGCAACAGAACCCATAAATTATCTAGAAGGTAACTTAATCAAGAATACACAAAACCTTTATGGAGAAATTTTGAAGCTCTATTGAAGGACAAAACAGATGATCTGAATAAATGGAGAGACATCACATGCTCTGAAAGGGAATAATTTACTGTATTAAAAATGTCAATTCTCATCAAATGGAGCTATAAATTTAATGCAGAACCAATCAAAATTCTATATAGATTTTTTTTAGAAACTTGATAGCTTACTTTAAGTAGAAAAATAAAAGTCAGCTTTGAAAAGGGGAAAGAGGTAGGCTTTGCCTAAGCAAATATTGAGACATACTACCCAACCACAGCAATGAAACATAATAGTATTGACCAGAAAACAGACATGGGAAACAGTGGAACAAAACAGAGAGCTCAGAGACATACACATGCATATAAGGCATTTATTTGTATGATAAAGGCTGATAATGTTGGGAACCTGGCTCACTCAATGGATAAAAATAATAACTGGATCACTACCCAATATCATATACTAAGGTGAACTCCCAATGTTAAAGACGTGACTGTGAAAGGTAACACTTTAATGGTAGTAGTTGATTATAAGAGAATATTTTTGTGGCAAAGCATTGAAAGACTTCTTAAAATGAAACCCAAAAGCGTAAACTGTAAGGCAAAATTTTGACTAAGTAAGTAGCATCAGAAATTTTTTAAAATTCCATTCAAGGGGAGATATTATGGGCAAAGTTACCTGAAAGATGACAGATTGGGTGATATTGCAGTGTCTAAAATTGACAAGGAAATAATATCTAGAATACAGCAGGATCTCTTGCAGCGAAACAGAAATATAGGAATCACAATAGGAAATGGGCAAAGGCTATAAACAAGCAGTTTACAGAAAAGTAAACCCAACAGGCTTACACGCACATGAAGAGATGCTTAAGCTAATTAGTAGTCAGAGAAATGCAAAGTAAAACAATAGTGAGATATCACTTTACATTCATTAAAATGGCAAAAAATTAGAAAGCTGTATGATGCCAAGTGTTGGCAGGAAAGTGAGGCTATAGGAGCCCCTATGCCCTGCTGGTGGATATGTAGACTGATGCAGCCTGTCTAGAGAGCAATCTTGCAATATTTTGTAAAATGATATTTACCCCTCCCGGTGACCCAGAAATCCTGCAATTCAGTTTATCTTTCAAGGAAATTCTCATGCAGGTCCATAAAGGGGAGTATAAGCTTACCATAGTGTCATTGTAATGGCAAGGAACTGAAGACAATCTGGGTGTCCATCCCTAGAACTGGACAATTTCTACATGCTATTTAGCAGTAGAGGCCTAGGCATCAATAGGGAAATGGACTGGTTGTATACATAGCAGGAAGAGATTCTTAAAACAGAATTGTATAACTAAAAAGTAAGCAGAATAATGAGAAATATAGCAATTATTTAACTGAAATGATTTGCACACAAATAGCACATGAACAGAAGAGCACACTTCACAGGTTAGTTGCTAGTGGGGTGGGATCAAGGAAAAGAGACTTTTTTTTTTTTAAGGGACGAAGAGCAATTTCCTTTCTGTTTCCTTATAACTGTAGAAGACTGTAGATTCATGTTTCAATCATCTTTGGGTAACTTCCTCACTTGGGGCCTCTCATCCTCAGAAAACACTGCTCACAAAAACATCTCTATCATTTAGCTCAAACCCATAACTACAAGAAGTACAGGAGAACCAAGAACACAGTCTGATTCCCTCTAGATTATCTTGAAGAATTTGACAACAGTCTGTCTTAAAGCAAGAAAATGTTCTCCCACACTACTTTGCAGCTGCCATGTCCAGAGAAGCTTGCCAAAGCTTGACATAGTGACAAATGTCTTCCTCTGTCTGACTTCTTGTTCTTGGAAGGCATTTTGGCAATCAGGTCACACCTTCCTTGGGAAGATCTGTGTATTTTGTGTGGGGAAAATAACTCAAGTTTGATTTCTAAAAAGAGAGAGAACCAATAAATATGAAGTAAGGTCAATCAGAACATCAGTTCTCCATCCACAAGTATACAATCTTTGGGGCTCTTGAAGGTGATCCTTTTTCAAAGTTAAGTGCAGCACATATCTTAAAGGTGCTAGGGTTTAAAGTTTGATAATAGATGATTGTCCCCCTGAAAAATACATTTTGAGTTTGCTGCTTTTGCAAAAGTAGCTGACTAATGTCTCATTTTATGGTTTTCCTTCACTGCAATAATTTTGAGCTACATTCTATTTCAATTTTAAATGAAGAAAGGACAGTTTATTTTATCAAACACATCCACAGTGTTCTTTATATCACCTCTTTGAATATGACCATTTCTAAATGGGGTGGAAAATCCCTTGTCAGGGAACCCACTACAAAGAGATCACCTGTCTTGATTCATTTTATTCAAATAACACTTCTATAAAAGAGCAAGTACTTTTCTTGATTTATAGATGAGGAAAATAAGGTTCAGAAAAGTTATATAATATGTCCAAAGACATACTTTTTTTAATTGCTAGGGGAGAAAAAATAAGAAGAAAGTATATTCTGTCAGAAAATAAATGTCTAATGTGGACACTAACCTGTCTTAAAATATAACTATTTTCTACCTTGAGTTTCCTGGTGATTTCATTAAACAAGTCAGTTATGCTTGGCTACAATAGCTAAGTGAAAATAATCTTTTTTGTTAGTCATTTTTAAAATCATTATATTTCTTTTTTCTGTTGGTTCTTATTCATATAGCTCTTCAAGTCAAATTACCCATCTGATAATCTGCAGTTTTTTATTCTAAATGACTTCTTTGTAGACCCTAATATTTTATACAAAAGGTACAAATTAGCCGTTCATAGTAACTTTTCAGAGAAAGATATATAGCTTGTGCCAATGAATTCTTCTGATTTAGAAATAATAACAGTAAGCAAGGCTATAAGTATAAAGTAAATTTTAAATGTTCCCATTGGAATTTAAATTAAAGTACTTTGGTTAGATACCCAAGATATGAACTAAATATAGGATGTAAAAAAAAAAAAAAAAAAATATAGGATGTACTTGTATGCTTAGAACCCTATGTTTTAAGTTATCATTTATTGGGTACTCATTGTGTGTCATACATTATGCTATACACCCTTAAAACACCCTCACTGAACTGTTATGTGACTGATATTATTCTCCCCAATTTATATTACAACTATATATGGTCAATATCATTCTCCTAAATAATAGTTGAGAAGTTTGGGACACAAAGAAGTGAAATAGCATACCTAAGGACACACACCTAATAAGTAAAATAACTGAGTATGATGTCCATAACTTAGGTATAAGGGTAAGGAGACTGGTCAGAAGACCTAAGTTTGAGTTCTTGTTTAAGTTGGTGAGTTGAGCATGTTTCTCCACCTCGTCCCTCCACTTTAATGGCAGTAAATAGATACAAGAGGGAATGAGAAGAAGTAGTTGACCAGAAATTTGACATAATTCTTCATCACCATACTGATGATAAGCCAGAGTGGTGGCAGCTAAGCCCAGGACATGCTCAGGAGAAGGCTGGAACAGAGGTGGTAACTATTCTTTAAGCAGAGTTTCCAGAAAGATTTTAAGCTCAAAGTCAACAGGTATCAAGAGTGGAAGTAGAAAATGAGGCAGACATCAAGGTGATGAATTGAAGGATTTCCTTCTAAACAGTTACACGAGTTGGCACATCCTCTCCTTGCGTGCAGTGATGACATTTATTCCCAAGCTAAAAACCAAGATCTATTCTGTAAAGAGATTGAAAGAAATGTCTGGAAAGAACTAAAACTTCTAAATGGTTATAGTTCTCCCAGAGTAAACGTCTAGAGTGAGCCAGAAACTGCCAGCTTCCTTCTCAGGCATCCTAAAATGAATGTTGAAAGCCTGACAGTCACGGGGAGGCCTACTGAGGAACTAGGCTACTCATCTGCCGTAGGAATCCATGCCATCTAGCTATATATGTTTACCTAGCCCTTCAGTCATAACATTGATGGCTAATAAGGATCATATTTGAGATGAACTGGTAGCATAAAGGAGAAGAACTGGTATGAACAAGCAAAATAACTGAACCTGGAACAAACAGCAATAATTCAGGGAACAGAAGACAATTCAATAGATATTTTAATTAATATCTCAAAGAGATTTAAGAAAATGAACATACAATTATGAAAAAGAAATAATTAGAGCAAGAAAGAGTTCATGGAAAGTAAAAGTGAGTGCTAAATGAAAACTAATTTAATTTTTCAAAAAGGTAGAAAAAATAAAATCTTCTAGAAAGTAAAGTAAAAAGAAAAAGAGATGAAAAATGAGAGAAGAGCTAAGAAATACAGGGATCAATCCAGAAAGTTGAATACCTAACTATAGGAGTTCCAGAAAGAGAAAATGCATAGCAGAACGTAGTTTTAAGCCATCATAAAAGAAAATTACTGAGTGGAAAAGTCTAAAAGGGCCAACTAAGTGATGAGGTTGATGAATAAAAAGAATCACATCTAAGCATATCATCATGAACATTCAGAACCCCACGGAAAAAGAAAAGATCTTAAGAGTTTCCGTGAGGAGAAAAGATTACCTACAAAGGTATAATGAATCAGGTTAATAACAAATTTTTCACCAGCAACAATGAATGCTAAAAACAATGTAACAATGTCTTTAAAATTCTGAGGGCAAAATGACTTTGAAACTATAATCCTATATACAGACAAACAATCAATCATGCATGAAGACAAAGACATTTTCAGACACGGGGAGACTTAGAAATTTTACCTTCCACAGATTCTTTCTGAAAAAGTACTTGAAATTGCGTTTTAGGGGTGGGGAAAAAAGAAGAATTCTTGAAATAAGAGGACCAGCACCCAACACACAGCTGGATCCAAAATTTCAATAATTTGAAAATTGTTCCATGATAGGTATTCTGCAGAAGACCTAAAGCAATTTGTACACATTATGGGACTCCAAGAAGCATGTCTTCAACAAAAATGTAAATTTTCTTTAACAAACGATTGATTAAGAAGTTGGATGATCTTAGAAATAAGAAAACATAGGGTTTCTTTTTATTTCTTTAACGTGAAGAGAAAAGCAATTGGCAGCTGCATGGAGGGAAAATAGGTGAAAAGTCTCCATGCAGACATGCACAAACTAAAGGTAACATGGTTTTGTGCAACTGATCTAAAAAAAAGGGAGGGAAAATCCATTGGTCCTTGAAATTTGGAACATTCTAAAAATGGCATAGATTCAGATATTCAGATTTTAATTTTTAGAAGCAACTAATGGACAAAACACAGAAGTGGATTTTGGGTTTTTTTTTTTTACTGCAGTGACAGACTGAAAATGTTACCATCTTGAATTACCTAAAAGTATTGGAATAGGAGTAGGAGCATAAAGAAAGAAAAGAATAGAAGATACTATTTTAAATTGATGGATATAAAAGTCAAGGTAACCAATAGAAAAATTTTAAATATAATTAATAAAACAATGGAGAGAGTAGAGAAAGGAAAAGTGAAATATAAAGAAGCTAAGTTTCACACTTGTCGTATCAGAGAAGCTGATCATCGTATCATCGTATCATCATCAGTGTATCATGGTGATGATTTTAATCCCCAAAATTCATAATCCCAATTTTCCATTGATAATTCTCTTCATTAGAGATGTACTTCTGCCTATACTTCCTTTCCTATGGTACAAAGTCTGGTTCCTCCAAATTCATGTCCAAATGTTTGTGGTGTCCCTTCTGGCTTTTCCAGTCTCACTTCTGTATCTTGTGCCTCTCACTGGCAGTTTCTGAGGCAGCCCCTAACCTGACATCTTAGTCCTCACCATAAAAGACAACAGAGTGAGGCGGGAAATGCCAAACGACAAGACCTGCCCGCCACAAGCTTGAGAGAGGTAGGGGACCCACTGCATGTCATCTCAGGCATGCTGGTGAGGGAGAAAAGTGTTTTGCCCCTGAGTTTGCCTGCTGTGCCTCTGCCTTTAGTCTCCTGCTGTTTGTGTTTGGAAAGGGTTTCACCGTACAGGTTTAAGCCAGGGAACAAGAAAAGCACCCAGCTGATTTTTGCAAGAAATTCTAGATTTTCAATCTCTACCTCCCTTACCACTCAACTCTTTCAGTGTATTCATTCACAGCCAAGAATGGAGCAGCTGTAAATAGCTTCTTTGACTGAAATCTCATCAGAGAAGCTGGAAAGCCCAAGCTCTCAGAGCTAAGGGAGGCACTGGGCAGGAAGGCCAAGACAGAAAGGAGGAAAGAAAAATGGAAAGCAAAGAAAACGAAAATACATCCACAATCTACATAGTACTACAGGGCTAGAAATTTGTAAAACCCTTAACATGTTTCTGTATTTTAACCACTTACTGAGCACCTTCTACATCCCTTACTCTCATTTTCTATGTCAACCCCCCCCCACTACATTCCAGCAACATTGACTTTCTTTGTGCTTTTAGAGCATTTGAAGCTCATTCCTATCTCAAGGCCTTTGTTCTCGCTGTTCCCTATCTCAAGCATGATTCCTAAGCTTAAGCTTGTTTCATGGCTGTCTCCTCATCCTTCATTTCTTAACTCAGAGTCACATCTTCAGAGAGGTTTTCCTTAATCACCCTATTTACTGCAACACGCCTTACCTCTCAGCCATTCTTTACCACATCATATTTATTTTCTTATAGCATTTGTTTGTATCAAGAATTATATTTATCTTGCTTGTTTGTCATCTGTGTCCCCCCACCCACCAAAATAATCCACAGGTACAGGGATTTTTATCTGTCATTTTCACTATTATATCCTCAGTACCCATACTCCTAGCCAGGCGCATGTTATATACGTTATTATTTTATTTTTATTTTATTTATTTATTTTTTTTGCGGTACGCGGGCCTCTCACTGCCGTGGCCTCTCCCGTTGCGGAGCACAGGCTCCGGACATGCAGGCTCAGCGGCCATGGCTCACGGGCCTAGCCGCTCCGCGGCATGTGGGATCCTCCCGGACCGGGGCACGAACCCGTGTCCCCTGCATCAGCAGGCGGACTCTCAACCACTGTGCCACCAGGGAAGCCCACGTTATTTTTTTAAATAACACATTCCATACATTATGCTAAGCTCTTTACATAGGTAAGATTGTTTACTCTTTACAGTGTAATCTGTATTCTTTGCAGATAAAGAAATTGAGTCACAGAAGGAAATAACTTGCCCAGTATCACACAGTAAGTGAAAGTGGAAGCTCATAGATTCAAATCTAGGTTTTTAATCCTAAAACCCTTCTTTTTAGACACTATTCCATACTTCCTGAAATATGCAAGGCACTTTCAAGAGGCAGTGAATATGGGAAATCATGAAATGTGGTCCTTGCATTTGAAGGACCTGTAGAACTGGTTGGGGAAATAGGATGTTTACATAAAGAGACAAATTATAACAACAAGAGGCAGCTGCTCTCATGATAGTCTCTGTGATCCCTCTGCCTTCATAACCTACTAGTCATTCTGCCCTTGCCAGTAGGGTCATGGCCGGCAGCCAAAGTTTTTGCACGACTACAGCTGAAGCTGCCAAGTATTTACAACTCTTAATTCTTACTCTTAAAATCGTTTAAAAGGAATTTTATGTGTTTCAAGCTTATCAGATACTGTTCAATTTTTCCCACGTTTGTGTTTAAGGACCAGCTCCTTGTGAATTATGGAGACTTTGGTTTTTGTTTTGTTTTGTTTTGTTGAAATTTACTTTATTTTTATTTATTTTTGGCTGCGTTGGGTCTTCGTTGCTGCACGCGGGCTTTCTCTAGTTGCGGCGAGCGGGTCTACTCTTAGTTGTGGTGCGCGGGCTTCTCATTGCAGTGGCTTCTCTTGTTGTGGAGCACGGGCTCTAGGCGCGCTGGCTTCAGTAGCTGTGGCACACGAGCTCAGTAGCTGTGGCACACGAGCTCAGTAGTTGTGGCACACAGGCTTAGTTGCTCCGTGGCATGTGGGATCTTCCCAGACCAAGGCTCGAACCTGTGTCCCCTGCATTGGCAGGTGGATTCTTAACCACTGCGCCACCAGGGAAGCCCCAAGACTTTGTTTTTGATACAGACTTCTGAAGCTGTCCCCACATGTCTTCTTCACAGGGTCTGAAAGGGCCTAGGAATGTACTATCAGGCTTTTCAGGTGATCCTGATACCCAGCCAAGTTTGGAATCAGTGAATAATGACCGTCAATTAATGTTTACTTGATGACTCAGGGTCTTTTTATCTGTGCCTGTTATTAAACTACAAGTTCACTGCAGCCATAGCCAGTGCAAGTGATGGTCACCACTTCCCTGGGTCTCAATTTCCTCATGTGTAAAAGTAAAAATAAGTTGGATTACATGATCTCTAAAATCCTTTTTACTTCTAAAATTCTAATTCTTCAAAAAGGAGCTTTCCCAGGATGTTTACTAGAACATTGTTTCTTTCAAGAATGCCCCAGTTGTTATTTGCTTCTTTCTCAAAAAAGTGGAAAGACAAATAGATTTCTAAATAACTTTCAGAGGGCTGTAATACGAGGGCCTTCCCACAAATCTAATTATTAAGTTAGTACCTGAAACAGCTTTCTCAAGTGTGCCTTATCCAGATAAATAGTAATCTTCATCTTTCTCTTCATGAGCTTTGGTCTCATCTCTTAACATTCACAACATCATCTCTCATTTCTCTGTAATCAACACAATATACAGCAGCACGCTCCTCGTTTCTTGCCCCTGAAGCTCACATGTACTACATGTTTATGGATGGCACAGGAGGAAGTAGGCATGCATCAGTTTGTGCTATGGTAATTTGTAAAGCCTATACATTCTTTTCCATCATGTAGCCATTGTTATTTTTTAAGGTTTCTTCTGACAGGATTCTAAACATAGTAATGTTAAAAACTGTCTTTAAACATGTTAAAGCCTTAAATAATGTCTATATAATATGTCATTTTAATTATTTCTTCTAGGAAATTTCATTTATAATATGTTCAAATTATGAACAGCTTCTAGTTGAATCAATAAAGGTAAAGTGGCAAACAGAGCATTTTAGGGAATTCCCTGGTGGTCCAGCTGTTAGGATCCGAGCTTCCACTGCAGGGGGCCTGGGTTGGATCCCTGGTCGGGGAACTAAGATCCTGCAAGCCATGCAGCGCAGCCAAAAAAAAAAAAATCATTAAAAAAACCAGAGCATTTTAAGAATATATATTGTAAGGTATTAATATTCCTTTAATGGGATAAGCTCTGCATCAGCCTGTTTATAGCTTTGACTTCCTGAGATAAAGTTCTGAAATGCAAGCACAGTCAACCTATCTTTATAATGATTAAATCTTCAGGAACTTGATTCCTCACTACTTGCTAGAAAAGAATAATTCAGTTTCATCAGAACTATGAAAGTGCTCAGTGGTAAACAGAGCTTCATGAAAAAGTAAAACACTATTCCACAGCATCATAGATTGCTAACTGTTTTTCATCATTTCATTCATCTCCATTTGTTCCATGTCCACACTCCTCTCTACCCCCTACTTTCTCCCTCTCTCCTCTCTTTGTCCCCACAGAGGTTCACACACACACACACACACACACACACACACACACTCATTTTCTTTTCCAAATGCATCCTTTAATGGGAAATCTTAAATATGAAACATTTAGCTATATAAGTAGCAAATCCATGCTTAGCAACAAGTTCTGGAAGTAATTTGGCCAGATGTTCTTTTTAAGCCTTAATGACATCTAAATGTGAATTAATATTCCATCGATTCATCAAAATTTTCCAGTTCTCATTCATGTCAGATTCTACATATGCAGTGATCTTATGTTCCAGACAAACAAATAGAAATGTGATCTGACAAACTCTCACACACACACACTCTCTCTCTCACACACACACACACACACACATACACACACACACACACACATAGATACATATAGAACTCTTGAAATAGGATAGCCACAGAATAGCATTTTTATATGTGTTTCCTCTACACCAGCTGCTTTCAACCAGAGACATTTTTACCCCTTAGGTGATACTTGGCAATGTTCGTAGACATTTTTGATTGTCACACTGGGCAGGGAGGTTGCTACTGACATCCTGTGGGTAGAGTCAGGGGTGCTGCTAAACATCTTACAGCGAAAAAGCCCCCACAGAAAAGGGTTATCTGGCCCCAAATGTCGATAGTTCTGAGGTTGAGACACCTTGCTCTACACAGTGGTCTAAGGCATCAAATAAGGGGACAGCCAAACTCTTCATTCCATTCCCGGCAACTGACTAGAAAAGAAAGAGAAAAAACACATACCTCCACAATTCCATTTAAATCTCTTTAACCAAAACTAGTTACATGGCTACACCACAAAGCTTTTATTTCCACCCTGAAACCTCTAAGCACTTTAGAAAGGAAAGACAGATCTAGTCCCTCTATTTTTAGTTTATAAGTGGTCTTGTATTCTCACTGTCCTATCCATCTCCCCACAGTGTGAGTGAAATGCTTTGCCAGATGGTGTAGGAAAGATTTTGATAATCCTTACCTCACCTATTCTGAAAATAAGTTTCTGCAGCTTCTGGCCCGATGTTTTGTGTATTTCACATATATTAAAAAGACAGTGTAGTTACATGTTTTAGTATAGTTTGTCTTGTTTTAAAAATTATTATGAAGACAAATAGCAATCTGATATACAGCAGTAAGGTCTAGGTTTTTTGTTTCCATATAGGCATATTTTGCTGCATATTGATAGCTTATAGATGATAGTAGAACTTTATAGTTGGAGAGACCATGGAATTTAATTTCCCATTTTCTAATATCACAGTTCATCAAATATAAGATGCCATTAATTGTAAGATATGCTATTACGTTCTGTACCACTAAAAGAAAGTGTTTGCCAATTGGAAATGACATGCCCCCAATCATTAAGACACATCTCAGTTTGAGAGACATCAAAATGTGGAAAAGGTACATCTTAGAATTGATCAAATACATTATTTTGTACTACAATACCTTTTCCTCTTTCTGAGATAAAAGCCATGTGTCTTGTTATTCTATAAAAATCCTTCCACGATAATGTAATAAGGCATACACGTTGGAAAACACATAAGTGGTGAGAAAACCAGGTTAAGAAAGTAAACCAACATCTTATGTAATTCTAAGTTCCCTTTTAGGTTATAAGTGCACTGGGTACTTTGCTAACTGGACAGGATTTTTTTTTAATCCTGTTTCGTCTTATTCTAAATGGGGGAAAGTTACAAGAGGTATTATAATGAATAAAAATAAACTGGATTTCAATTAATTATAAGTATCAGTTAACTATAAAAGAGAAAGAGACTGCCTTCTTTAATAAAAAGGAAGGAAACTGTTTTTTGGAGAAAATGATCTTGGGGTCAGATCACATTTAAGCTAATCTCTGTTTTCTATAAATTCTACCTATAATGAAGGTAATAAAACTAGGTGACTCCTGTGATTGCTTTGAGGCACTATAATATCCTTTGGTGTAAAAGAGAAAGTCAGTCATGGTTCCTACACTAAGTTTGGTATTGTAGAAAATGGGGCTGGGGGGGGTGGGTACCTGAGAAAGACTTTTAGCCAAGAGCATTAATTTTTTCCTAAACTGAAGAAGTATTTTATAGAACAGCCTATCCACCTAAATCTTTTCATAGGTCAAGTTTTAGGAAGAAAGACTTGTTAGATGAGTAAATGCCCAGCCAAAGTAGAAATTACACCAGAAAAGGTTTCTTGCTAAAACTTGAAAAACGAATAATACTAAAAGACCAGCAAAACAAGCCAATGTACGTATGTGCCATAGCTGTGCTGGGCAAGAGCCTAATGATGCTGTTGTCTGCAAAGTCTCCGAAACATAGCCCCAAGACCGCTGAACTGCCTGTTTGCACATAGTGGCCATCAAGCTGCCAAAGTTATCAAAATTCCAATGCACTGTTTCAGTAATTCTGTTTAAATAACCCTGTGAACATCAATCCAGAGCTGAATAGAGAAAACAAACAAGGCCCTAATGCTTCTGTACCAATCAAGTACAAATAACACCAACAGCATACTTCTTGGCATCCCAGTATATTACAATATAATCATAAAACACGGTGCATCTTGGGAAAAGGTAGCCTTAAAACCCTGAACAGTGAACAACAAACTGCTGCTTTTATGAAGTTGAAAGTAAAATTTGACTTATCCAGCAATTGAGGCCATAAAATCAGTCTTGTGAGGCATGAGTTCTCTCCCCAGAGGGGAGGCCTAAACTCTTGTCATTTATTTAGCAGTCTTGAAATCCCATTTCAGCTTCCGAATGCGTGTTCTAGAAGGTGGCAAGATAATGCTGTACCACTGCTACACCACACTAAATAGCCTCCTTTGAAGTATTAACACCAACTACAGAGTTAAGTCAGAGACAGGTTGTTTTTAAACAGTAAGTAGGAGCTTCAGGATGCCTAAACATTGATTACCTTGGGGAAAATTACACAAGTGTACTGAGGCCCTTGGTTTAGAAATCTGTGAAACAGCTTCTTGTTGACTTTAAGTAAATTTCAGGTGATCTTTCAAGATCTAGAAACTCAGATCATGCTTATTCTTATTTTGAAATGGAGTTCTCATTTCCCTTAGTATATATACTTAATTCAGTGTACACCGAGAGGGCTTTCTCTAAATATCCTATGAGTAAATGACCATGATAAAGTTAAACACTGAACATATATGAACATGATCTGCATTTAAGTGAGGATACATTAACTGGTTTCAGCATAACCATCGAAACTTCACAAGTTAAAGTGACACATTTAATTATGTACATAATCATAGACTTTTAGATTATAAGGAACCCAACAGGTCACCTAGTCCAGCCCCCTTTAATTTACAGATGAGGAAACAGGATTAGAAAGGCAACTGCTGCCCATGGGAACACCATAGTCAAGGATGTGGTCCAGGCTGGGGTCAATGTCTCCTGTCTCCAAGGCCAGTATTTCCCCCATGATCCACTGTAATTACAAGCCTTCGCAATAATAGGAATGAAACTAAGTCATTATATAAATTATAAATTACTATAAATCATGTGACTTTAATACAACTAAAAGTGTTCAGTATTTAGGAAGACAGACGCTGTGACACAAAATATTTACTGAACTTCCTGTGTGATGACAGTTCTTCATTTAGTCTTTACAAAATCCCAAAGATACACTTTACTATTCACAGCTTAAAGATGAAATAATTGAGACTCAAAAGCCTCAACAGCAGAAGTCCATCTAAAAACTCTGTTCCATTACCCAGGTAGACAGCTCTGTCGTGTTCCTATAGGTAACCTCTTCACCACGACCAGTACCCACAAGAGAGACAGGATATGTTTGGCCTAGAGCAAGATGGTCTTTTCTCTAATACTATGTAAATTGGCATCTGCAGAGATCTATACCAGAATCTCTGATGGAGGTGTGTGGGCACATGTTTGTGAAGGAGAGGGAAGTAACCCCTCAGGAGTCAGTGACTCAGTGACACCAATGTTAATTATGTAAGTTTCTAAAAAGGCATTTCCACACTATGGTGGAAAAATGCACATCTGACATTCATTTGGTGTCCTCTTCTTCTGCACGTTCCTCCCCCATCAATATCATTTCCACAAGGTACTGCATTTATGTGTATCAGTCCTGTTTCCAAAGCCTCCTTGTTGCCCGTTGGATAGGTCGCTTAACAACTCATAGAACAAAGAGTTATAAAGGTATATGGATATCGCCAAGTCTCTTTCCACGTTTTAATTGTGCAGAAACTGATTTTCAGACAGGTAATACAGCCAGTCAGAGACAAAACTGGGACTTAGGGCAAAGTTCTGACTCAAGTCTAATACTCTTCTCTCTATACAACATACTTGATTATATGATTGGCCAAAAAAACAAGTGTCTGTCACTTATTTGGCCAAATATATTAATTATTTCAAGCCAATACCATGTTACATTTTTAATAACAAGGTGAAAACAAAATTGGTAATTAAGAGATAGCAGCATAGGGTAGTAGAAAGACAATACAAGCCTCATAGCTAGATAGATCTAAATTTAATTCACGCTCCCTAATTTACTAGCTGTGTTGCCCTGGGCAAGTTGCTCAACTTTCCTGAAGTTGTAACTACCTGAGAATACTAAGAACTACATGCAGTGGGATATTTATAAAACATCTGACACATAGTAGATGCTCAATATATATTGGTTCCCATTAATTCTAACCCACCACAAAAGAGCTGTGCCACTCTAGCAAATTCCTTTAGCCCTCTGGGTCTTAGTTTCCTCCACTGTACAATGAGAAGAGGAAAGAAACCAAATGAATTCCAAAATCCCTTACGGATCATCAAGTAAGAATTCCCAAAGGTTCCTTTACCTGAATTTAAATTCAACCAACACTTAGGTACCCTTATATTCATCCTAGGCACTAAACAGTTCCAACCACCACCAGGAATATGTCTATGATTTCATTAGAATGGGCTCAAACTCCATAGTACTTTAAGTTCCACACAGAAAAATTAGTGTACAAAAGCAAAGGACTTAACTTTGAAGAAAACTCTGCAAGGACATCACAAACCTAATATGATAAATAAAAATAATTTAGAGTATACCTTAAATTGTTAGTCTCTCTTTTTTTTTTTTGCTGGGATAGAAGATGAGAACTTAAGTGTTTATACTATAGGTCTATAACAAGACTCAGGAGCCATTTAGGTAAAGCACTAATGCCATTTTGGGGGGAAAAAAAGAGCAATAAACTTCTCTTCACATGTGAGTCTTATACTAGGCCTTAAAATTTAAGAAACCTGTGTCATTCTGAAGCAGAGGAATAAAATTTATTCTGAGAGGTGTTTTACAGGGATAAGCATTAATATAAGAAGGTAGTTGACCATGTTTTCCACATTACCTTTGAATTTCATATTTCAGATTTGAATTCTCTAAAAATAAAATATAATTTAAATCTTGAACCTTGTAAGTAAGACCTGGGGAAATATTAGCTGAAATAGTAACTGAAGTTAAATGAAAATCTTACTACAAAGTTTATCCTCCTCTTCTCTTCCATGAGGAAATCATTAGCAAATTTTTTTATTACAGATAAGGCTTTTTGCACATAACACTCTATAGATTCAAAATAGATTTAAAATCATGATTAGAGCCTAGTCATGGTTTCTCAGAAATTCATTTGGGGTTTACCTGTTACCATACCTGTACAATATTATTCACTTACGTTATAAAAGTTTAGAATATACATCTTAGGTGATAAAACATCAACAACATCAAAAACATTTGCCTTTTATGAGTATGAAGAGACAGAAAAGGCCCATTGAAATTTATATATATATATATGACATAGTGTGTGATTCTTGGACAAGTCGCTTCACCTTTCTTATCTGTTTCTTTATGAAACAGGAAGAACCATCTGATCTAAGATTTCTTCCAGTTCCTATAATTAACATCTGTGCGAATCCTCAATACAGTACTTGAGGAGCATGGGACATGGGGCAAAAGTACTCACAGGAGAGCACTTATTCTGCTCTTCATGCGTGCTGCTAGGAGGAGCCAGATTCTGTAGAGAGCCACACACTAAATGGCCTGGCTTCGTGCCTTGGCTAAAGAACACCATCGATGACTAGGAAGGCACTTAAAGAGACTCAGCCAGAGGAAACAATCTATTTTCTGAACATAGTCCAAAAATTAGATAGGGTCGTGTGAGCCTACACAACATGACCCCTGGTGTCTCAGCCTTTTATCTTGGCCTGCGGAAGGCCTGAGTTCATGTAGGTGACCTATGCTTTCTAAGCCTTATGAGAAATACTTCCGAAA
This sequence comes from Globicephala melas, assembly GCF_963455315.2. Taxonomy (NCBI): domain Eukaryota; kingdom Metazoa; phylum Chordata; class Mammalia; order Artiodactyla; family Delphinidae; genus Globicephala; species Globicephala melas. The sequence goes on from NC_083315.2 coordinate 10,637,277, forward strand.
ATGAATGGTTCTCATCCCCAGTCTCACATCTGACCCTTGAAAATACATATATTTTTATGCAGCAGCTGCAATACATGCAGCACTCGTAAGACACCTTCATGAGACATAGTTTAGCATAGTGGTTAAAAGTGTGAATCGAGCTCAAATCCCGACTCTACTGCTTAACTGCTGCGTGATCTTAGGAAAGAAGCTTAATCTTTCTGTGCTTCAGGTTCCTTTTCTGTAAAACGGGGAAACTAATAAAACCTAACCCAGGTTTGTTGTGAGGATTAATCAAGATAATACATGCAAAGCAGTTAGCACAGAGCCTAACATAAAGTATCAATATACATTAGTAAGCTGGATGAACGGATAGATCAATCGATCGATTGATCAACTGATCTTTCAGTCCTGGGCCCTGGGACTCCCTGAAAAGGCTTATGCGAAGGCCAAAAGCAATTTTCTAGCAGTGAATGGCATCTGCAGATCTTTTCTGAGCAAATAATATAGCAAAGACTCAAAGCTGGCCTCAGCTTTTACTAATAGGATCCTGCAGAAATCAGGAGGAAATAAGATTATCCTTAAAGTAGGAAAGAGTTACGCTGGTTTAAGACAAGATCCTTTAAAGAGATAGACACACCAAAAAAACATTTAATATGGTCATACAGAATTAGAGAAAGGAGGTTACTTTTCATTTATACCTTCTCAAGTGTTGCCAGCATTAAAAGCCACAGAATTTTATAACTCCCTAGAGACCGTCTAGTTCAACTCCCTTACTTGATAGGTAAGTTGTTGAGGCCCAGAGAGATTAAGCAACTTTCTTGAGGTCATTCAGCAGTAAATAACAGTGCCAAGACAAATAAGCTTTCTGACTCCTCCCATTTGCCCACCCAGTACTCCCCCTGGTAACTTTCACCAGGTCATCATCCTGTCCTTGTTGTACCAAAAGGGCATTAAAACACACACGTTTCTCACTTTTGCCCAGTTTCCCAAAAAGTACAGAAGCAACCTCAACCCCCAAGACCTTCTTCCCATTGGGAATTGGGGAGGATACCAGTCAATCTGTGGCCTTCTCCCAGGCCTTCTTTGGAGTTTCTACTCTTTCCTTTCTGTTCCTCATGTTCACTCAACAGGGCTACTTCTAAAAGTCCCTCACCCCAAAAATCAGGCACGTCCCAGGGCACAAGTTACCACCTGCTAATCTGCAAATTCTCATCTTCCCACAAATGCTATACCTTGAGGCAGGAAATACAGAACTATTACTAAATTTTCTCTGAGCTCCCTGAGTGAATTCAGTGAGAACTGATCCCTCCCTCCCTAGGATAACTCAACCAGGTTCATTTATAAAATGTGTGTATGTGAAGGGCCAGAGAACCCTTAGGTGTGCCTAACACAGAAAACAGGAGAAAGAGGGGACCAAGGAATGGGAGATGGGTTGAGGGAAGGAGGGAGACAAGTAGAAGGAGCGCACCTGTCAAACTGCAAAGTATGGATCCTAGAGACAGCTGTGCTGCTGGGACTGACTCACTGCTGAAGGGACAGAACTGCCCAGGGGATTGCAGCGTTTTCATTAGGCGCTCTGGTAACTGACTAACAACAGACTGGCGCCTCAAACTACACACGTAGGAAGAAGTAGGTAGAGCCTATCCCGAAGTGGCGGAAATAACGAACTCTTTTCTTCCCACTCCCTTTCCTACTCTTGTGAGTTGGCTCGCCACTCTGTGCCTGGCTGGCATGCCCTGAGCTTGCCAGGGTGCAGTGCATCACCCCTGACCGAGAACTCCCCTCCCTGCTCTCCCGAGGGTTAGAGAGAAACATAGGGCATCTCTCAGCTCTACCAAGAGCTCCCGTCCCTTGCCCCTTGCAGGGGAACTGATTTGAGAGAAAAGCTTTTGCTGAGTGTCTGAAGCTGACAAATGCGGGGCACTTCTTGTCCCTAAGCACTTGCGCCTGCGTGGGGTGTCCCTCAGCCTGGGGCTCTGCTTTGAAGGTGGGAGGCCTAAATGTCACAGCCACAGTGTTCCTTCCCCACATGCGCACCTACCCATGAACCCGGAAAGAAGGCTTTGCTTTTATCTTTTTTCCCTCCCTACCTGAATTCCGGGACCAGGTTAGGCTGCAACCCGTAGAAAGCAGCGGAGAGAGTGACCAACCACCCGGGCTTGTAACTGCCGTTCTCGCACTCCAGATAAGGCGGAGACCACTTGACGTGGCTCTTGTCCCCGCTAAGACTGTCCCTGCGCCGCCAGCTGTGGCCCAGGCCCCGGGGCCCCTGATTGGAGCCGCGGCGGTGCAAGTGAGTCCTCCACTTGCGCCGGAGGCCGTGGAACCACTCGGTCTCCAGCGTGGCGTTGGCCAGGTGGTGTGCTGAGGAGGACAGGTCCTGGAGCAGGATGCGACTCTCCTCGCGCGTGGCCTGGAGGAAGACCTGCGGGGCTGGGGCGGACAGCGACTCGGTGCTGAAGGTGATGGCCGCCCGGGAGATGCTGGGCTCACCCTCCAGGAGGCTCCGCACCAGTGCCCGGTACCACTCCAGGTCGTCCTGCGAGTTCTGCTCCCGCGACTTATTGCTCTGCAGCATCATGTTGAGGAAGTTGGTGGCGTGTGTCAGCGTGTCCAGCGCCCCGTGCAAGGAGGGATGGGAGCTGGCTAGGGCAGGCGACTTCCCCGGCAGGCCCGCCAACTCGTAGCGGCTGGAGCAGTTGGCTCGCTTCAGCTGGTGGGAGTCCCCGGTGTAGAGGTAAGAGGCCACGTCCATGGGCACCTCCTCGGCGATTTTCTGCGCCAAGATGGTGCCGTCGGTGGAGCGGCTCCAGGGAGCCGAGGGGTCCGAGGCAGAGGCTCGAGCCGGCTGCTGGGCGTGCTGCTTCGCCCTTAGGGTCTTCTCTCGAGAGGAATCCGTCCGACTTGGAGGGTCGCGGCTGGCGCCGGCAGCTCCCAATCCCAGGTGAACGAGCAGGAGGCAGCAGAGTAAGGGGTTAGCCATGGCTCCCATCTGCCTCGCAGCAAGGAGAGGAGGTAACGGAGGGAGTCACTTTTTAAATTTTGGTCGTCAATCTATCAGCACTAAGACTTTTACTAGGAGTCTTCCCCCTTTTCAGCTGGCACCCAGTCCAAAAGGACTTTAAAATAGGGATGTTCTGAAATACGCGCGGCTGACTGAGCTACCGTCGCAGGAGATCAGATCACCTGTGGCAACGCCGGCTGCTCCTGCTCCACCATGGGTCTGCTCGGGATTGCGCACCTCGCAGCCTGGAGCCCAGCAGCTTACATCCCCTCTAGCCGCCGGCAGCTATAGTTGGCCTGCTTACGTCTTTCTGCTTAGCAGCTTCCACCGCCGCTCTCATTGAGGTGTGTTCAGGAGCTGCTGCTGCTGCTGCTGCTGCCGCCGCCGCGGCCGCCAAAGACACTGCTCCATCGTCTCGCCCGTGGCAGGTCGTTCCCGCCTCCCGGCTCAGGCTCCTCCTCGTCCGCTTCGCCCCGAGGCGCGGAGCGCGCGCGCCCAGACCCGCACCGCGAGCGCAGCAGCTAGGGTTTCTTTTAAGGCGTTTGTCTTTCCGGAACCACGAGGGCTAGGCAGCTGGTTAATTGGAGTCTTTAAGTTTGGCCACAAACCACACTCCTGCCTCTCCCTGCTCTCGGGAGGAAAGCCGGTTTAAAGAGGCGGCTTGGCCGCAACCAAACCCTTGTAGGGCGGCTTCAAGTCGTCTTGCGCCCTGTTTGGCCGGCTCCTCTGTCAATCAGCCGACTGCCGTTTGTTGGGCTGGTGCGGGAGCTGTCCAGTGCTGAACCCGAGGCGCAGGAGGAGGCGGTGGCGCGGGATGCAGCTTCGCTGAGTCCTTTCACCCGCTCGCGTTCCCTGATGACTCGGGAACCTGAGGGGGTGAGAGGTGGGGTGGGCGGAGTGAAGGGAGAAGCAGACGTGTGGTGGCTCAGAGCGAAGGAAACTTGGACGTACCGAGGAGGAGGGTGTTGGCATTTGCATGCTTAGTTAAATCAGCCTTTCCTTTTGCCTGGTAAAGAGGGAGAAAGTAGTTTTCATTTGTGGCTTAAATCGGAGGGAAGGGACGTAGGATGGAGACGTGTCCTCCCGAGCATCTGCTCATTTGGGGCAAATTATCAAATCTTCTTCCTTGTTGTCGGTTAAAGAAATGATTAAACCCTACTTTCCGAGGTCTTAGCTATAAGGGAGTAATGGAGACATCTACCGGCTGAACTTTAAGGGAAAAATGCCGTATTAAAGGAACCTCTCTGTTTGAAAGGGATGAAGGGGAACCTGTGGAAGTGTAAGCAAGTGAATATGTGGAAGGGAGAGAATAAGTGCCGGGGCTGGACTCGGACTGTGAGAGAATGAGAATGAGTCTGTTGAGCGGGAAGGGAAGCCATTCTGACTGGGAGTTCCTAGAATTAATGGATGTAAGAACTAAGACATCTGGTTAACTATAGGTTGGGATGTCCCAGCAGAAGAAGGAAGAGCTGAATAAATATGCCAAGACCCCCCAGAATGATTGGAAAATCCCTTAACACAGTCTAATGGTTTTATTTGAAGCTTTAAGAGGGTCTTCTGACATTTTCATTCTGAAAATACTGATTAGTACTTTGGATAGGTATGGTTTTATGCACCTCCACCTTCCATATGCACCTCCACTTTCAAATTCCCCAAGAAAGACACAGGATAGAAAGTCTCGAATTCACTTCAATTCCCAACTTAAAAAAAAAAAAAAAGTTACCTGTGGCATTCTAAGGTAGCACTGCTTAGATTTGCTTTATCATTTCATTTTATTCTTCCTGTTGAGAAAATACCTAAGCACAAAAATTTAAGCTCCAAAGAGCAAAAGTTTGTCTGCATTGGTCACTGTAGGATCTTGAGCACCTAGAACACACAGATGCCTGGCACATAGTTGGTTCCCACTAAATATTTGCTAAACTAATGAATGAACCAGAAGATAATGATGATGAAGCTAATTATTTAGGAATCCATCTCATTACCTAAGAAGAGAAGTCTGCCTGATGTGTCAGTGGTGAGGGCTTTTGGAATAAGACATAGTAACCAGTTTTCCAAACTGCAGTGTATGGTCTCCAAGGGAGATTTTATAGCTTTGCAAAGAATGGTTATTAGATTTGTGTTTATTTACAAGTAGAGTTCATGTTCATATCTGACTTATTTAAATTTTGCTTTGCAATGTATACGCTTTTGCTAAATAAAGGTCATCCCAGTTTAATCCTCTACTATAGCACACGTGGCAATAATAGGAGTTTCTGTTTGTTTAATTTATCAGAGTATACAATATGATTTTCTATTTAGTTGTCTAAAGCCTGGTGTAATTTCATCATTAATTGATTTTTTTTAAGAAAACCTGTATAACTAATTAACAATCCTTTAAAATTTTCTAGTATTGCATTTTAAAAGGAAGATATAATTTTATTAGTCAGTCCTTCTATAAGTAATTCAATGACTTAGCATAATTGAAAGATCTGGGTTCTGGTCGTATCATTATTTTAAGCAAGATATATGGACACTAGCAATACATTTAAAGTTTCTGTGTCTCGGGATGCAAACTGTATGTGGGCCTCATGATTTGACACTGAGGGAGTACTGAAATGACACCTGAGCCACTCTCCTGGAGTGCCAGTTCTTCCCCTAGTACACAGCTAACAAGAATGGAGCAGGCTATGAGAGGCTCTTGCAATTTGGGCATTCCCTTCAGGGGATCACCTTCAGTCTACATTGGCAAACAACAGAGGTGAACTAGTTAGGTCTAGAACAACACTGCCCAATAGAAATATAATGTGAGTCACAAATGTGATCCACATATATAATCTCAAATGTTCCAGTAGCACATTTTAAGAGTAAAAAGAAAAAAAGTGAAATTAAATGTAATAATATATTTTATTTAGCCCAATAGACCCAAAATGTTATTCAATAAGTAAACAGTATGACAGTTATTATGAGATAGTCTACATTTTTATACTAAACCCTCAGAATCCAATGTGTATTTTACACTCACAGCATATGGAACTTCACACTAGCTACATTTCAAGTGCTCAATAACCACCTGTGACCAGAGGCTACCATAGAATACAAGCTCTGGAAGATAGTACATCATGGTCTAGAATGATCTAGGAAACCTAGGTTTACTCACGATAAGGTACCATGGTTCAAATGGTCTAGGAGGCCTGTCCATTTAATAGATCTGGAGTCAAGGAAACTAACTGAGTAGATAGACAACCCTACGTCTATGTTAGTGTCTGTCACTGAAGGAGATCATCCAAAAGAGGTTATTATAGGGGACCAAGATATAACACATACTCATACCCCTCTAAGCAGACTACAAAATTCCACAGCAACTCACAGACATATTCATTCAACAAATGTTGATTTAGCCTCTGCTGTGTATCAGGCATCATGCTTAGTACTCGGGCAAACACCTGCATGATGGACACATGGACCTCACAGTCAAGTGTATAGAGAGAGAAACAATAAAAAAGCAAACAAATAAATTTTAAAATTACATATTGTGATCAGTGCCATGAAGAAATAAACGCTGTAAAGTTACAAAGAGTGCATGGTATGGGGGCAGGGAGATTCTTATAGAGAGAGAGAAAGAAAAGGAAGACTTCTATGAGGAGGTAACAGTTGAGCTAAGATATAAAAATGAGGAGTAGTTAACTAGGTAGTAAGTAGTAGTGAACTAGCTAAGGGTAAGATGAAAAGAAACTTAGCAGGAAAGAGAAATGGAAAAAGATGACTGCATTAAGATGAAGTTCATATATAATATAAAAAATACAAACAATTGAGACAAAAAGAAAATCATTTTATAGGATAATCAAGTGATCCTAGCATGAATAGCACCTCTGTCCCACCAATTACATGAGCGTGATTTGTAGAGGAGATAAATATCCCTGTGTAGCCTCAAGTTAAGAGCTAAGTTATCTAAATGCATATTAATACTGTGTGGGAGCTTGACTATAATAGATCAGTGTATACAAGACCCGTAGGCCCTGTGTGAAAAGACCCAAAGCGTTTTCATCACAGCCTGAAAAGTCAATATAACTGCTTTAGAACAGTCAAATTTGCACTGATGAAAAAGCATTATGCAGTGGAGCTTTGAGTTATTAGTTGTCAGTATATTATTGATTTATCATTACTGTAAAAAGGAAGATGTGATATTAGCATATCTTTAAGTAAAAGAAATTAAAGGAGGTTAAAAAAAAACTGCTGAGACCAGATTTTATGTAAGCAGTATAGGTAAAGTTGTTTCTAAAATTTAAGTGCTCTTTTAAATCATTTAAATCAGCAAGGATTAGGACAGTGGGATATGGCGAAAGGACACTGGATTGGCAGTTGGGAGACCAAGCTCTAATTTCCACACTGCTGATGTCTAGTCATGTGACTTTTGACAGTTTCCTCAACCTCTCTGAGCCCTTTTGCTTCATCTTTAACATAAGAGTGATGTATTAGGGACTTCCCTGGTGGTGCAGTGGTTAAAAATCCACCTACCAGGGCTTCCCTGGTGGCACAGTGGTTGAGAGTCCACCTGCCGATGCAGGGGACACAGGTTCGTGCCCCGGTCTGGGAAGATCCCACATGCCGCGGAGCGGCTAGGCCCGTGAGCCATGGCCACTGAGCCTGCGCATCCGGATCCTGTGCTCCGCATCGGAAGAGGCCACAACAGTGAGAGGCCCGCATACCGCAAAAAAAAAAAGAATCCACCTGCCAGCGTAGGGCCCATGGGTTCGAGCCCTGGTCCAGGAAGATCCCACCTGCTGCAGAGCAACTAAGCCCGTGCGCTACAACTACTGAGCCTGCGCTCTAGAGCCCACGAGGCACAACTACTGAAGCCTGTGCACCTAGAGCCCATGCTCCGCAACAAGAGAAGCCACCACAATGAGAAGCCCACACACCGCAACGAAGAGTAGACCCCACTGTCCGCAACTAGAGAAAGCCCAGGCACAGCAATGAAGACCCAGCGCAGCCAAAAAAATTTAATTAATTTTTAAGAATACTTAACTTAAAAAAAAAAAAGTGATGTATTAGATACAGCCACAAGTGAAACAATTTTAGCTGAGTGATGGATAATGGTCCAGGTATATTTTTCAGGAACTCATCATTTTTGATAGTTCTAGATTTATAATGTAAATGTTATTTTTAGGTTAAATAATGCTAGGTCTCAGTAAACAAAGTGGCACAACCCGAATCAAATTCTTGATAAAGCAAATAAAGCCACAAAGAAGCAGCATAATCTGTCAATATAACACAAAATCAGAAATCCAGTTCTTATTCCTGGTCTTACTGAGATTCTGGATTTCCCTGAGCTTATGCTACCCCCTGTGCCTCACGTTCCCATTTGCAAAATGAAGATCATAGTCTTTGTTATCCAAGGGTGGTGGTTTTGAAATTTCTGGGTGAAGAAGTGTCACTAGAGAATTCTGATCACTGCTCTAGGTCTGGGGGGAAGTTAAGAATCTGCATTTTAATAAGCACCACAGGTGGTTTTGATGCAAATAAGCCATGGAGCACATGCTGAGAAATGCTGCTTTGAGCCATGGAAAATAACTCTAAGATAATAGGGGAGAAGCTCTCCTGGTAAACAAAAAGCTGTGCTGTAAATTGTGAAATGTACCCTGTGGGGGGAAAAAATGAAAATAACACCTATAAAGAGATTATCATCATCACCTAATCATTTATATAGCACTTACAGTGGCCAGGCATTGCTCTAAGGATTTTACACACTTTAGCTCATCTACTCTTCATTACCACACTGTGAGTTTGGTACAACTACCATTCTACAGGTGGGAAACAAACAAACAAATGAATTGCCCTAAGTACTACAGCTATCTGGCTCCAGAGGTCATACCCTTAATCACTACACCAGTGGTTCTCACATGTTGATACACACTAGATATACCTGGAGAACTTTTGTCAAAGCACAAATTAGTGGCCTTAGCCCCAAAACTGCTGACTTGGTAGGTCTAGAGTAAGGCCTGAGAATTTGCATTCCTAACAAATTCCCCTGTGATGTTAATACTGCTGGTCCAGGGAACACACTTTGAGAACCACTGCTCTGAGATGTGCTTTTCATCATTATAATCCCTGACTTTTTGGTAACACTTTTCCATCCATTTAATGTGGAAAGAGGAGAAAGTCAAATTAAGGGATGAAAATATGCCTGAAATCTAGCAAGAAAAAAAACCCTATTTCTAACTTAGAAAGCTTACTCAAGATGTTTATGTTTTTTACTTAGCAGTTTATTCTCATCTGCCTCCAGTTTACCCTTAAAACTCTTACTCCCTGTCAGCATCGCTTCTAACAACACTCCTGCTCTTTCCAGAGTCGTCTCCTCTGTTTTTCACTGTGAAGTCATGACTTGGGCTGTTCTTGCATTCCCAGTGAAGTGCAAACACAGTATCATCTATAGAGTCACTAGGGCTTTGACCCAAATTGCTAGTTTCCCTAATCCCCTTACCCCCATGCACACAAAATGGTTCTGTAAACTAAAGACACTTGAAGAACTTCCTGACCACAAGGGAAGAAAACACCAGGAAATGGCATTTATGTTAGGAGAATCCTGAATGTGCTGAGGCGAAGTATTTCCCCAAACAATGTCCCATGACACTGACCTGACATTCAGCAGTGCAGGAGAGGACCAATATGACCTTCACAAAAAAATCACACCAAATTAATTATTCAAAGCTCAACTCCATTCAATGCAAGGATTGTCTCTGTTTCTTATTAAGAAATAAGAACAACCAAAAAATTTGAAACAAAGTTTACCAAAATATGGACTTTGTGGATAGCAAAAGATGGGAAATAGATTATTTTGTCTCTGCTCGATTTTGCCTGCTTCCCTTGCTGGAGGGAAGCCCCTCACACCATATGTACCCATATGTTGTTATAATTCATGATATAGCTTTCATCAGCATATTACCTTGGGCATAATGGGGGTTTACTTCATGATCAGTTTAGGACTTGTCTCTCCATCTGAACACAGAAGCTTCTGCAAGTTGGGATCTTCAAGTGCCCAGGATCATTCACACATAGGATACACTAACTAATGACGGTTCCTCATTGATGAAGAGCAGAAACTTGTAAATCCAAACAAACTTATAAAGAACAAGTTTAGAGTAGTAAGCTGCTTATAAACTTTTTGCTGTTATTTTAAAAAACTTGAAGGAAATTAATCCAGTAACGTTGATATTGTTGAAATTGCAGACATCGTCTTAACATCAGGATTGTATGGAAAAGGAAAATAAAGAAACATAACATGGAAATATATGCCAACAAAATGTGAAAGAAGACAATCACTGCGCATGTTTCAGGAATATCCGCAGGCTAAGAAAATGACAAACCTAAGTATGAATCCAGGTACAAAACAGTTCTGCAAATCTATCGTTTTATTTTAACAGTAATATTATGTATGCCTACTTAAAAAAAAAAAAAAAAAGTTTCCTCCAGACCTCTGCTGCTATCCCTAAAGAAAAAAAAAAAAAAAAGGAGGCAAAGAAATTTACTTTAAGACTTCCTATCTAATCTGTGGTCAGTTGGTCTCTCCTCCTCTTCCTCCTCTTTCTCCTTCTCTTACAGACAGTAAGTGCTCAATGACAGATTAGCTGTACGTCTGGGTTGTCCCCAGGGAAAGGGAAGAGAGAACGTCCATTCCTGTGAGATAGTTATTGACGTTTACTTAGAAGTGTCTTCTTTTGATTGCTTTCGGTACTAGCATTTAAGTAGGTCTGAGGCAGAAGCCTGAGTCCTGTGGCATATATAAATCATTTCCACTTGTCCTTTTGATATACCCTTGGGAATCAATAGTTTCAGGGAAAATTTTGCCCGGTCTTTACCAACAACTCCCTATTCAAACGCAGGAGAATTTTAAAGAAGTTTTGGCACAGGAAGCTTTCAGTTCCTTTTGTTCACTGTGTCAGTGAATGTTCTTGGGTGATGGAGCTGGCTTCCAGTCTATATGGCCATCATTTATCACAGCGTCTGCAGAGGGATGGGTTCTTCATGAGCATAGAAAAAGCAGACTAGGGAACAAAGGCTAAAAAGAGAAACAGTTTTCAAGAATCTGCAGTATCATGAAGACCAAATGTGATGAAAAGTAGCTATCTCAATTGTTCGTTTTTATATCTCAAATCAGATATTTTAGAGTAAAAAATTAAAATGTAATTAAAAGTGAAGAAAGAAGTAAGAGGGACTTCCCTGGTGGCACCATGGTTAAGAATCCACCTGCCAATGCAGGGGACACAGGTTTGACCCCTGGTCCGGGAAGATCCCACATGCCGCAGAGCAACTAAGCCCATGCGCCACAACTACTGAGCCTGCACTCTAGAGCCTGTGAGCCACAACTACTGAGCCCACGAGCCGTAACTACCGAAGCTCGCGCACCTAGAGCCCATGCTCCGCAACAAGAGAAGCCACCACAGTGAGAAGCCTGCACACCGCAACAAAGAGTAGCCCCCGCTCACCGCAACTAGAGAAAGCCTGCGTGCAGCAACGAAGACCCAACACAGCCAAATAACTAAATAAATTTATTTAAAAAAGAAAAAGAAAGAAAGAAGAAAGCAATAAGAAGGCTTTTCTGAATGTCAGGGTTGTTTTTAATTGAAATGGATTAGCCAAGAGCAGAAGAGAATATCTTTCCTTGAAGAATAATTTGTGATCTCCAGTAGAAACTATATCCATGTATCAGAAATGAGTTATATTTAATTCTGCCTGGATAGACAAATGAACCAAATGGTCATTGGAATCTATTCTTCTCCTACAGTCCTATAATGGACTGAGGAATATATCCTGTTATGTCCCTACAAACAAGAAAACTAGTGCAGGCATATTTAACCCAAGTACTTCTTTTAGGCATCAAAATCCAATCTCTTTGTGCTACCACTCCTCTCACACTGCATTACTCAACCTGGCATTCAAGGCCATTTTTTTGCCCATCCCACTAGTCCTCCACTACATTTTGGAGATACTCCATTCTAACAAAGCTATGCTGTTTACACTCTTCCTTTATAAGTACTTTGCACACTCCCATCCTATGTCTGCCTTTGTAGAAGTTAATTCTGTGTATTGAGAAAACTTCCACAAATACGCTTCCTCTCCTTTAAGACCTTTAAGAACTACCAACACTTTGAATAGACATTTCTCCAAAGAAGATATACGATTGGCTAATAAGTGCATGAAAAGATACTCAACATCATTAGTCTTTAGGGAAATGAAAATCAAAACCACAAGATACCATTACGTACCCACTAGAAGGGCTATAATAAACAAGACAGATGATAACAAATGTTGGTGAGGATGTGGACAAACAGGAGCCTTCATGTACTTCTGGTGGGAGTGTAAAGTGGCACAGTCACTTTGGAAAACAGATTAGCAGTTTCTCAAAAGAGTTGAATATAAACTATCATGTGACCCAACAACTCTACTCCTGGGTATTTGCCCAAGAGAAATGAAAGCAGTATGTCCGCACAAAGACACACACATGAATGTTCACAGCAGCTTTACTCACAATAGCCAAAGTCCAGAAACCACGGACAAGGCCCATCAACTGGGAATGGATAGACACAGTGTGGTACAGCCATATGGTAGAATCCTAGTCAGCCATAGCAATGAACAAATTGCCCGCACGTGCTGTGTCACGGATGAAGCTCAGAAACGTTATGCTAAGTAAGAGAAGCTGGACCCAGAGACCACACGTTGTATTGAGATGCAATGTCCAGAAAAGGCAAATATATGGAGACAAAAGGTAGATTAGTGGTTGCTTGGGGCTGGAAATGGGAATGAGAATCAACTGTAAAAAAAAAAAAAAAAGAATCAACTATAAATGGGCACAAGGGAGCCTTACTGAGGGGGATGAAAATGTTCTAAAACTGATGATGGTAGCTGTACCACTCAGTAAAGTTATTTTCAGTAAAGTTATTTAAAATCATTTGAGTTTTACACTAGAAACTGGTGATATGTAAAATGTACCTAATAAAGTTTGTTAAAAAAAAAAAAGAACTACCAACTCTAGGTATTCTCCAAGATTGACTTGATTTTCTAGAATCAGCCTTTGATTCCAACTAGAATCATCTTAGTTCTTAGAACCGATTCTGTATGATAATGGTTTACCTATGCTGATTTAATGCTATCTGTGAACGTCTAGGTGAACAACCGAAGAAGTTTTGGGTAGCATTCTCATCTATTTTATTTATTATTTTATTTTATTTAACAAATACCTATTGGGGGGTCCACTATGTGCCAGACACCATTCTATATAAAAGTGATGCTGCAGGAAACAAGTCAAGTTTCTGCCATTGTGGCACTTACATTCAGATGTAATATGTCCTGTGAGGAAAAATAAAGTGGGATAAGAAGATATATCGAGATTGGAGGTCAGGGAAATCACCTCTGGTTAAGTGGCATTGAGTAGGAGAGTGAACGGTGTGAAAGACCGATACATGGGAAGACTCAGGAGAACAACTTTCCCAGCAGAAAATAATGATCATAAAACCCCTGAAAGAGTATCAAGCCTGTCTGTCCCAGGAACAGCAAAAATTTCTGTGTGGATAGAGGTCAAGGAAAGGTGGACGGAGAGAGAAGGCAACAATCAAATCACATAGAGCTTTTTGCACTGTGGCAATGAGTTTTGGTTTTATTACAAGGGCAATTGAAAGTCATGGGAGGGTTTTGACAGGAGTAACAAAATCATGGGGGCTGCTATAGAGACTGACTGAGGAGGGCAAGAATAGAAGCAGAGAGACCAGTTAGGAAGCTGTTGCATTAGTCAAAGTAAGAGACAAGGGTGGTTTAGACTAGAAGTGGATGGGGAAAGCAGGATGATAATGGTTGAGATGGTTGAAAATTGTTGAATTCAGGACTGTAATATTCCAAAGGTCGTGAATGTGGCTGCCCATTCATACCCTCTGAATTTCAGATGCAATTAAGGTTTTCCTAGAGTAAGAATATTATTAATATATAAAATAATGTGTGCCAACTTCATTTGGGAGTAGAATCCTAATTTTAGAATAAAACTTAATTCTATTCCTTAGAAAAATCACTGTTCCTATGTATCAGTTTAAAGTACTTATATCCCAACTGAAAAATGAGCAGAAGACATGAACAGAAATTTCAAAACAGAAGAAACACATATGGCCAGTAAACACATAAAGCAAATGTTCAACCTCATTAGTGAGCGTGGAAATGCAAATCAAAACACGAGACGTATGAGTTGTATCTATATGATTGGCAAAAATTAAAAAGTCCAATAATGCCAAGTTGTTGGCACTGGTTGTGGGAAGGATGGAGGAGATGTGGATTCACAAAATCTCTTATGCTCTGCTGGTAGAAATGTAAATTAGTATGATCGTTTTAGAAAATACTTTTGGATTATCTAGTAATGCCAAACATTCACCTACTCTATGGTCTAGCACTTCCACTCTTGATATATACACATAAGAAATTCTGTCCCATGTATACCCTATAATATATACAAGAATGTTAATAACATCACTGTTTAAACAGCACAAACCTGGAAATCCTGAATGCCTGTCCACAGGAGAACAGATGAATGAACTGTGTTATCCTCACACAGATGAAAATAAAAACAAGGAAATTATGAACACAGGATTCAGGGAGATGGCTGACCTCCTTGGGTTGGGGGGAGGTATGAGAATGGGATAGGGTACCCCTCACCCTTTACAATTCATTGGACTGACAAGTCTGGCAAAGAAATGGTGTAACTGTTCCAGTAGGTGCCAAGATATTACTCCTCCTCGGTAACACAGTCAGCTTTTCTGACTGACTTAGCCCAATGGCCAACAGTCTACTTGTGGCCAGTTTCGGTGCTCAGACAGGGCTCTGAGGGAGGTATCTGAGATCAGAAAGGGTTTTTAATGCCTGCCTTCAACTGTGCTGAGCCTCTGTCTTTGACGAAGTCCACTCTAGGAGAAATCTGATTTCACTTCCGGAGAGTCCAGCCCTTTCTTCTCTTCCATATCAGTCTCTCTACTTAAGGAGTCTGTATCCAGAGCACTATTTCAAGACCTCCAATGTGTCTCCTCAAAGACTGCCTGACCCACTTTCCAGGTGGAGCCAACATCATCCTCCATCTGATCCATAAATCATGAACAGAAGGCTGAGGAAATGAGAAGCTGCGCTCCCACTGGGAGGGGAGTGAAGCTTCCAGCATGGGGTGCCCAGCGTAATCACAGAGGCACAACACAGTTCTCCAGAAAGCCAGTTCTGATGAATGACAGAACAGCCGGTTCCAGATGAAACTATCCTGGATTTTCAAATACAAACGGTAACATTGAAATGAAATAGGACTTACCACCAACTTAATTGGACATATTTAATTATATGTATTCTGATTATTATGGCACCTGAAGACCAGATATAAATAGTAAGCCGTTCACATATTTTACCATCATAGCTATTTCTGGGATTCCCTCAGACAAAAGATGGGAGAGAGAAAAGATAAAGTGTATGAGCTTCTCTCCTGCCGGAAGGGCACAGGGCACTGCTCCAGTCCTCCTTCTCTAAAAAGGATTGAAGGTGTCCCATAGCACCTGAAAGAAGAAAATAGCGAGATACCCCAGAGAAGCTGATCTCAGTGTTCATTTAAAAGTCAAAGGTAGGGCTTCCCTGGTGGTGCAGTGGTTGAGAGTCCGCCTGCCGATGCAACGGACGCGGGTTCGTGCCCAGGTCTGGGAAGAAAAGAAAAAAAAAACCAGGACAGAGCTTCCTGCAAATTATGATGAAGTGGTTTTTGCCTCCAATTCACTGGCTTTGTGTTACAATATCTATCGAAGAAGCTGGGTTTTCCCCACCCTCGCACCCACTCCCTCCTAAGATGGGGGCAGGTTTGGGACAAGGAACAGGAGAACACTGAGCCAAAGTGCTAATGGGTCGACTTCTGAAGCATGAAGAGTGAAGAGGATATAAAAAAATCTTGTCTCTGTATAATGTACCCACCTGAATTCCTCTTTTGGATTCTTTATCCTTATTTAAACCTGTCATTTGAGCAGCTGAAGTGAAAATATGGGCCCAGGATCTCCTCTTCTCCAGCATCCTTACCAGAAGAAATCAATGAAAACAGCCTCCAATCAAAGGTTAAGAGGAAATCAGAAGGCAGGGGGGGTGGGGGGGGTAGTGGTGAGTAGCAATGAGTAGCAGGTTGGCCTGGCTACACTGGATCTTTCTGAGATCTCAAGGTTATCTCTCTCATAAGCTATCTTTTCCTGGTTGGATTTGACTTTTGTGTTTTATTTTCATTTTCGTTTTGTTTTCTTACCATAAGAGTGGTAAGGCATTAAAGGTTAGGCAGTGAGCCAGGAGAAAAAACGGCCAAGGAAACAGCCTGGCTGCCTTCAGGCTAGGCTTCTAAGTCACAGAGAACAAAAGGGAGTCCTCCCAACAGCTCAGGTCCTGCTGAACTCACCAGGATCAGAAGAACAGCATGCAAATTGGAGTCAAAGTTCTGTAGTCATAAACAATACATACGACTTGGGGGTGGTTTTCATGTCCACACAGAGCTCCCTGGGGAACCTCATTCATTTGGGTTGAGTTTGCAGGTCCTGGTCATGACCACATTCTCTGTGACCAACACTGACTGATGGTGGGAGGCGGGAGTGCTGCCCATGAGTAAGCAGGGTGAGTGGGTGCAGGCCCTGTGGGCCGAGCTGGGCAGATCTCTGCCTCATACCCTGTACTCCTCGGAGGGGAAAACAGAGGCACCATGAGGAGGTATTTAGACGCAAGAATAGGCAGCTGTCACCATGCCTCCCCCTGAATCCTTAGTTCCGCTCCTGACCTACACAAACAAAGCCTTTTCTTGAGCTCTGACCATTGGGAAACGAGTCAAGATGCTAATCACCCAGATTTTGAAGCAACAGACTTTTCTGTTTCTTGTTTTTGTATCATCACATGGTTATAATTGTGGTTTACAAATTCAGATGTGAATGGATTATGGCTTTTAAATATTCTAGGAAACAAATTGTTACTTGAATATTTCATCTCAATGAGCAAATCAGCAATTCAGCCTCAGACTTTCGGGAAAGATCTGCCTCTCCCATACCAGATTGGACCAGGTTTCAAAGGCTTCGCACAGTGACAGGGTGCGGGAGTTTGGTCCTCAGTCATCTGTTTATTTCTACGTACTACCAAGATAGCCGCTGTTCCTGGTTGTATAGACCCAGACCTGGAGGCTCTCTGATGTATTCCAGACCACACATGGGCCTCAGGAATCTCTGTCCCGTGCAGAGCTGAACTCTGAAGTGCCTGCGATCTAGGGTTGCCAGATTTAGGGGGAATTACACACACACACACACACACACACGAGGATCTCCAGTTAAATCTGAATTTCAGATAAACAACAAATTGATTTTTTAGTGTAGGTGCGCTCCATGCAATATTTGGAACATATCTTCTATAAACAGGACCTGGGTCGCTGTGTCTCTATGAACCTCTTCTAATACTAGACCAGGAGAACTTTTTTTCTGGGGAATTATTGTTCTCAGTGGGATTAAATGTTTTGAAACAAAGCTGGGAACATCCTGCAGATGGTTCTGCTTTCCACCTGCCACATAACTGCCCTGAGGCAGTGAATTAGTCTACTACCTTGAAATGGCAAGGCAGGAATTAAGGTCTCAAATTGTTTATCTATACTTCCTTTCTATCCTTTGTTCTTTCTCTTACTCTCTCTCTCTTCCTCTCCTCTCTGCTTTCTTTTTGCAATATCAAAGGAAAATGTTGGAAAAATGCATTTTTATTTAGGTCAAGTAATCAGGCAGTTCTAACACTATGAAAGAGATTTATGAAAATACAGTAAGACTATATGAAGCCCAGGGAGTCAGAGTACTTTAGAACGCAAATACAAAGGAGTAGGTATGCTCACATCTCACAGAAATACTTTTTCTAAATTTATATTTCAAGACCCTAGACTTTTTTCTGTAAAAGTGTGATCCCATTGTAATTCAAAACAGAAGTTACTAAGAAAATGCATGGTTGTCTGGTAACCACATATACTTGCTTTAAAAGTATTTTAAATATATTTCTATGTGTTTAATTTAATTGTTGGTTGGACTATTCCAAGAAATCCAGAATACATTCTAAGGAATGAATGAGACAACTGCACAAAAATGTGTGTAAAAAGATGCTCATTGCAGTATTATTTATGATAAAGAGAGGACTGATTTAAGTGCCCTTTAATCAAATATTGATTAAATGAATTGTGCTATAATTACTTGCTACGGCTATTAAACCTGATAGTCTAGTCATCATTAACTCAGAGTTCCTATAGTAAGGAAGAGAAGTTAAAAGGTATAAGGAGTGTGGGGCTTCCCTGGTGGCGCAGTGGTTGAGAATCCGCCTGCCGATGCAGGGGACATGGGTTCGTGCCCCGGTCCGGGAAGATCCCACATGCCGCGGAGCGGCTGGCCCCGTGAGCCATGGCCGCTGAGCCTGCGCGTCCGGAGCCTGTGCTCCGCGACTGGAGAGGCCGCAGCGGTGAGAGGCCCGCGTACCACAAAAAAAAAAAAAAAAGATATAAGGAGTGGAAAAGAAGATATAAAACTGTCATTTTCCAATGACAACGTAATTATGCATGTATAAAATCCAAAATCATCTACAAATTATTTGAATTAGTAAGTTTAACAAAGTTGCCAGATACAAGGGCAATATACAAAAGTCAGTTGTAATTTTATACCAATATAAATAGTTTGAAAACGAAAATTTTTTTAAAATTTATAACAGCATCAAAAAAAAAAAAAGGGAAAAGATTTTCAAGGACTCTACACAGAAAACTATAAAATATTATTTAGTGAAATTAAAGACCAAAATAGGGGAAGAGATAGATCAAGTTTGTGAATTACAAGAATCAATGTTTTGAAAATGTCAGTTCTCCTCTAATTGAACCTATAGATTCGGTGTAAACCCAATCAAAAACCCAGGAGACATTTTGTATGTGTGATAATTAATGAACTAGTTTAAGGACTTCAATATAAATGCAAAGGGCCAAAAATAGCCAAGAAAATCTTGAAAAACAAAATGTCCCAGATATCAAAACTTAAGATAGGGGCTTCCCCGGTGGCGCAGTGGTTGAGAGTCTGCCTGCCGATGCAGGGGACGCGGGTTCGTGCCCCGGTCCGGGGAGATCCCACATACCGCGGAGCGGCTGGGTTCGTGAGCCATGGCCGCTGAGCCTATGCGTCCGGAGCCTGTGCTCCGCAACGGGAGAGGCCACAACAGTGAGAGGCCCGCGTACCGCAAAAAAAAAAAAAAAAAAAAAACTTAAGATAAAGCTGCAGTAATTGAGACAACTGTGGTATTGCCTCAAGGATTGACAAAGAGACCAATAGAACGAATAGAGTTCACAATCAGACTCACACATCTGGTCACTTGATCTATGACAAGGCGGCACTGCAGAACAGTGGTAATAGGATAATCTTTTCAATAAATGGTCTGAATCAACTGGCTTACTCAGATGCACCTTCAGGACAGAGGCACACATTCTCCCAGTTGCTGGGAAAGTTAGGTGGCTGCTCGCTGCTCACAGCTGCATCTCGCTCTGGGAATTTCCCTTAGCCAAAAAAAGCTGCATCACCCAAGATTACTCTCTCTCGCTGAGGGTACCCCACGTCCAGTGACTGGTCGTGGCAAGGATGCAAAGTCCTGGCCCTTGCCTAGATTGGTCTCTGAAGGACCGTTCTAGTTCAAGAGCACCCCTTGGGAACAGCTTAGGTCACTAATGCAACTGTATCCCCACAGCTTAAGTCTCCCTCCACCCAATCCTGCTTCCTCTGCTCCCTGTCAGATTGTACCTGAGAGGTTTATGCCAGCAAAACTCCTGCACACAAACCTCAATAGCCCAGATTCTGTTTCCTAGGGAACTCAACCTGGAACACATTGGAAAAAATTAACATTGACACATACCTTACATACAATTAATGCCAGGTGAGAGTATATCTAAATGTGAGTGGTAAAAACTAAAATTTCTATGAGAGTTTCTAACATAACAGAGCCTCCACTACTTTGGAGTTAAGGAAGGATTTCTTAAACAGGACTAACCATAAAGAAAAAGACTGATAAAAGCATTAACCATAAAGAAAAAAACTGATAAATTGGACCACATTAAAATTAAGACTTTCTGTTTATCAAATGATACCATTTAGAGTAAAAAGGCAAGCCACAGAGTAGGAGAATACTATACAATGCTATAAGCTACAAAGGCTTGTATACAAAATATATAAAGAAAGACCAAAAAATCAATAAGAAGTTAGACAACCCAATACAAAAAAGAGCAAGAGACTTGAATAGGTACTTCTCCCTCCCAAAAAAAGACAAAATGGCCAGCAAACAAATGAAAGGGAATTGAAACTTATTATTACTCAGGAAAATACAAATTAATACCACAGTAAAATACTCATCTTAAACTCATTGGAGTGGTGAGACTCACACTACCAAGTGTTGGTGAAAATGTAGAGCATCTGGAATTCTCAGACACACAGCTTGAGGAAACTGGTATTACAAAGTCTAATAACATTGAGCACGTGCATGTATATCACTTTTAGGAATATCCCCAACAGAAATGAGTGGGCATATATACCAAAACACTTATGAATAAATGTTCATAGTAATGTTATTCATAATAACAAAAAAATTAGAAGAGTCCAAATGCCTGTTAATTTTTATAGACAATAAAGAGATAAATAAGGCAAGGAAAATAGAATCAAAACAGATGAGTAATCAGGAAATGCCTGAAAGGCAATCAAATTATGCTGAGGGAGAGGATCTAGAAATTAGGACAGGCTTGAGTAAGACAATGGTAGGGGGAAATAAAGTTAACACTTTAGATACGGCGGATAATTCCAAATGATTAAGGAATTATTATTATTTATTTGTAGAAACTTATATAATTCATTCCTTTCCTCTAACTAGAGTATTACACACACACAGCTTATAAATAGAAATGAACTGAACACAAAGTAGCGTATCCTTTAGTGAGGAGCTCCCCGTCAGATCTCTGTTCCTCTGAGTTGTCCAACACAGTAGCAGCATACCACACCACTGGCACCCCTACCACCAGCCCGGCAGCAGGCAGCTTTCCTGGGTGCAGGCCCATGGTAGTTAATTGTATATGTCAACTTGGCTGGCCCGTGGTGTCCAGATATTTGGTCAGAATTGTTATGGATGCTCCTATGAGAGTGTTTTTTAGAATGAGATCACTATTTAGTTGATCAATTAATTTAATTGATGAGGCTCACCCCATAGTGTGGATGAGCCTCATCCAATCGGTTGAAGGTCTCATTAGGACCAGGACAGACACCACCACCACCACCCCATGTCTCCCTCCTGCAGCAAGAAGGAATTCTGTGCCTTTGGACTTGAACTGCATCTCTTCCCTGAGTCTCCAGCCTGCCAACCTACTCCATCAGATTTTGGCCTCACAGAGCCTCTTACAGGCATGTGAGCCAGTTCCCTAAAATCAATCTTTCTCTCTTGTGTACGTGCGTGCCCCCTGCCCCCCCCCACACACACACAAACACACACACACACCCTGTCTTGTTTTCTGGAAAAGTCTGACTAACACAGAGCCTAATATCTGGGAAGAGTCAATTCCCCCACGTGGATACCTGGATGAGCCTGGCATGAATGGTACTGGCTTCACTGCATTCCTGGTCCTAAGTGAAGCCTGCCATGTAAGTTCCTCTCTTCTCTCTGAAAATCCGTCTTAAACACATCCTTTCCTCCCAGTCTTTCAAACTCCACCATTTCTTCTGTGTCTTTATAGGGACCAAACTGAAGACTGTCTGCATTTTGGGGGAGAGTCATCTGTGCCAGGCTCTGGTCCCCTGCCATGCTTGTGTGATGCTCTGACATCTGGTTCTCCTTTGAGCAGGTTTGTCTCATCTTTTTTTTTTTTTTAATTTACTTTATTTATTTATTTTTGGCTGTGTTGGGTCTTCGTTGCTGCACGCGGGCTTTCTCTAGTTGCTGTAAGCGGGGACTACTCTTCGTTGTGGTGCACGGGCTTCTCATTGTCGTGGCTTCTCTTGTTGCAGAGCACAGGCTCTAGGCGCGCGGGCTTCAGTAGTTGTGACATGGGAACTCAGTAGTTGTGGTTTGCGGGCTCTAGAGCGCAGACTCAGTAGTTGTGGCGCACGGGCTTAGTTGCTCCGCGGCATGTGGGATCCTCCCGGACCAGGGCTCGAACCCATGTCCCCTGTATTGACAGGTGGATTCTTAACCACTGCGCCACCAGGGAAGTCCAGGCTTGTCTCATCTTGAGTGTCCCCTGACACTCCAGTCTCTGCAGGATCCTTTTCGTTCTTTGAGTTTTTATTTAACAGATTGAAACTCTCTATAAATTAAACCCTCCTCTTTAATGTCAGAAGCATCTCAGATTTCAAATTTTTTCTTTAATAGAACCACATTCCCCAAGGTTAGGCTTGCTCAGCTCTGCTCCTGAACGAGACTAATATTCTAAGGTTACAGTTTCTTCCCTCTGGCTAGCTCCAAGAAATCCTTTCCTGCCCTAAGGTTGATTCACTACCTGATCATTCTTCAGCCTAGAATCACCCGAGGGCTGATAAAAACATAGTCTTCTGGGCCCTACTCCCAGCGTTTTTGAGTCAGTAGGTCTGGGGTGGGGCCTGGGAATTTGCATTTCTTACAGGTTCTCAGGTGAGGCTGCCTGTGGATCCGGGGAACACACTTTGAGAACCACTGCCCTGGCTCTGGTTCCTTAATTGCTACCTCTTGTGCCTGTTCCGCCACTGACTCCCTTTAGCCCCTCAGTCTTTTACAGATTTTATCTCTGCTGGTCCAGGATGAAACTCAGAGGGGGAAAGGGAATGGGAGCGCTCACACAGGCTTCCACAGCAGAGACTGGCCAAAAATAGTGAGAATTCAATTCAACATCACAACCAGTTTTTTGAGTGGCTGGTGTGTTATAAAGCACTGGTGGGGAGGGGTTAGAGAGATAAATAAGTTTCTGTTCTCAAGAAACTTAATATCTAATAAAGGGAAAGCCCAGCATAGCACTAATGATACTCTAAGGAAAAATGTATTCTCTTAGAAAAAACGTTACAGGGCTCTGGGACTATCCGGCACTGTTGGTGTCCCAAGTATATTCCCTAGGCCTACCCCAGAGGTCATGGCCGGGACTCATTCTCAGGGTCATGAAAGTGCAGTGTCAGCAAGTCAACAATCCTGAGTGAGCACCTCTTTAAATTTTGCACCCTAGGGGTGTCCTAGGATGTCCTCCTCCCAGCCTTGGCCCTGCCAGAGGTTACAAGAGAGTTCCAGTGTTCCTGGTGGATTTCAGCCTTTCTCTCCATACAGGTATTCTCTACCAGAGGAGTCGGCCAGGCAGGTCTGACCACGTGTACAGCTGGAGATGGAGCCAAGAGCTCATGAAATTACAATGCAAAGCGTATAGAGCAAGAAGAGCAGAGGGCCTCAGGCTGATATTTGCGGAATGCCAACCTTCAAGGGATGGGATTCACAAAGGTAAGTAGAACAAAAACCAGTACAGCTTGAGATCTGCTTTGATGACTGAATAAAGTGTGTTAGACACAGAACTTGCCTTTGGGAAGCTTCCAGGCTAGTAGGGGAAACAAGATCTGTGCTTGAAAAGATAAATATTCTGGCACCAAGCCCCAAATCAGTGTTCAGGAGAGAGTGTAACAAAGAAGGTTAAGCTAAGGCTTGCCTTAACTTGAGCAATGTGATCCTCAGTTTTTCCATTTATAAATGGTAATGGTGATATTGATTACTAGTGTTTTTATGAAAATTGTGTGAAATAATTAAACTCCTAAGCACAGTTGCTGGCCCATAGCAACCACTCAGTAAAGTGTTCTTATTGTAATGTCTGTTGTGATGCTGTTGCTGATGATGATGAGTAAAGTTTAGAAGAAAGAGAGGGAGTTGTGGGTTGTGTTGGGAATGATGGATGACGGACAGTGAGTAGTTGGAAGGGTCAGAATGTAGAGCAGGATTCGCCTACATCCTGGGGCAAGACACTGGAGCAAGGCGCAGGGGCAGTGATTGTTAAAAGTGCAGGGATGGGGCTTCCCTGGTGGCGCAGCGGTAGGGAGTCCGCCTGCCGATGCAGGAGTCGCGGGTTCGTGCCCTGGTTTGGGAGGATCCCGCGTGCCGCGGAGCGGCTGGGCCCGTGAGCCATGGCCGCTGGGCCTGCGCGTCCGGAGCCTGTGCTCCGCAACGGGAGAGGCCACAACGGTGAGAGGCCCGAGAACCGAAAAAAAAAAAAAAAAAAAAGTGCGGGGATGAGTCACAAGGTCAGTTTGTTCAGAGTGTGTGCAGCTTGAGGGGGAGGCATTAAGAGTGGATAGTAAAAAAAGTGCTTTTTGTAACCGTCTATGGTGAGAGATGTTAACTAAGCTTACCGTGATGATCATTTCATGATATAGACAAACATTGAATCGTTATGTTGTACACCTGAAACCAATATAATGTTATATGTCAATTATATCTAAATTTTTAAAAAAGGAGTAGATAGTGGCCACACTGTGAATCTTGGCATAGGAAGTTTGGGCTTTGCCCCAGAGTTAATCCAGAACCTCTGAAGATTTATGACAAAAAGATAACATAAATGAAAACAATCTTTTAGTGAGATTAATTTATAAATTGAGAGCGGTAGTAGGAAAAATGATGCTGGGAGCTCAGTACCTCAGGTATGAGATGATGCTAGGTTAGTGGAAATTGAAAGGAAGGAGAACATTGAAGAAATATTCAAAAGAAAAGAATCAATTCAAAACAGAAGAAAAGGGTGTTAGGTTAAGATATGAAGGCATGGATGGAAGTAGGCATCCCTTTTCCTCACACCTGGATTTTGAGGTCGGGTTTCCTAGAGAATGGTTGTATTAGTCTGCTTGGGCTTCCATAACAGAGAACCAGACTGGTCGGCTTAAACAATAGACACTTATTTTCTCACAGTTCTGAAATCCAAAAATTCGTGATCAAGGTGCCATCACAGATGGTTTCTGGTGAGACCTTTGTTCCTGGCTTACAGGTGGCTGCCTTCTCACTGAGTCCTCACATGGTCCTTCCCCTGTGCACATGCTGAGAGAGAGATTTCTTCCTCTTCTTAAAAGGACACCAGTCCTATTGGATTAGGGTCACACACTATGATCTCATTTAACCATAATTATCTCCCTAAAGGCTCTATCTTCAAATACTGTCACATTGGGGAGGTGGAATTAGAGCTTCATCATATGAACCTGGGGCAGGGAGTGGGGCAGGGACACAATTCAGTCCATAACAATGGTGTTATGTGCTACTATGAGACAAAGGAACTACGAAGTTTGAGCTAATGGAGAGAAAGATAATTTGGGCTTTAGACATGATGGTTGGTTAATCTATAGCACCATCCAGTAAAACATCCTGCAATGATAAAAATGTTCTGTATCAGCATTGTCCATTATTGTAGCTACTAGTCACATGTGACAACTGAGCATTTAAGTGTGGCTAGTAAGACCAAGGAAATGAATTTTTAATTGTATATACTTTAACTGTATTAGATAGCACAAGTTATAACTATAGGAACCCTAGGCAGAGTAAAGAGGTTTTATCAATAATTAGATAACTAAGGCTTCTCCTAGGCCTTAAAGTCTGGTACTATAGATGTTCAACTTCAAACCACCTCTTGTCAACCAAGGAAAATCTGAAGCTCTGAAAAGATATATGACTGTTCCAGGTTAATGCAGCTAGTTAGTTACAGATCCTCAATTTAACAGACAGCTGAAGATATACAACTGTTTGTCAAGGACTGAGATCAATGCTTTGGAGTCATCCCATGGATGTGACATGATAGTGGATATAATCTAGAAAGAAAAGGTGAGCCTTCATAAATACTCACCTAAATAGAATGAAAAGAAAAACAAATCATAAAAGGAAATAGATTTTCATCTGCCAAATTTGTACCAACAATTAGACAGCCCCAGATCACCACCACCTCAGCATACTCCAAGTGCATCTCAGAGAGGTGGGCACAGTTAAAGGGCGAGAGCTCTGGCGGCCCCCATCTCCACTCACATTGGCTGGCTGCCCACAGCGAGGCTCTCAACCTCTCTGCACTTCCTTTTCCTCCTTTGTAAAATGGGGATAATGACAAGACTTCCTTCCGAGGCTGTTGAGAAGGTTAAGTGAGGTGGCATGTAAAGTAGCAGCACAGCCCTGGCACATAACACACGTTCTTTAAATCTTAGATTAAAAAAATGAAATCTGTCTTGTCCCTAATCTTGTTCCTCTTCCTGCATCCCTGATCTGGGCTCATACAGCCTTGCCCTTCATCTAGTCAGTCTTTCTGGAAACCTGAGTCACCTTTGATTTCTTCTTCCTCATTCCCCACATCCAGTGACTCACCAAGTGTTATTGATTCAAGCTCCACAGTCTCTCAGATGTAGCGTCCTCACTGTGTGTCCTCCACTCCGCTGTCACTCACATCCTTGGCACTTTCTATCAAAAGCATCTCCGCTAACGCTGTGTTTGCTATAATCCATCCATTTTGTATGCCAGGGTGGGATTTTGCACCCTTCCCCTGGCAGTTTCTTTTTGCAGACAGGATTAAGTTGACATTCCTCAGCTCGGCACTCAAGGCCCTTCACAGCTCACCCCCCAATCTACCTCTGTTTTCATATCTCACCTTTTACTTTGAACCAAGAATACATAAATACGAATCCGTGCATTTTAAAAATTCAAATGAATAATTGTCTTGTGACTCTGTGTGGACCTGGGAGGAGGAAGCAGAGTTGTTTGTTTGTTTGTTTGTTTGTTAATTTGACTTCTAGGGGAAAATGCAGAGTTCCCCATGAGAGCTTACAGAGAGATTCCTTTCCAGTACCTCCTGTAATTAGGGGGATTGTGTGTCCTCATTTGCCCAGGACAATCTTCTTTACAACTGTCTGTGCTGTATAATGTTTAGGAGCAACCTCCCCCCATTTCACCCTCAAAAGTGTCCCAGTTTGGGCAATAGGTTGTGTGGTCACCTAGAACCCACCTTGCCAAAATAAATCAGTGTGAAGAAATGAAGGACAGCAACAGAGTGATTGTCCCCACCCACCCATCTTCTTTGGCATTTGGCCTTGGAGTCACTCTTCACTTCTGTCAGCACCTCCTGCTTCCTCCTGGAACCACTGCAGGGCTGCTTAGGCCTCGCTGAAGCATCTCTTCCAAGCTATTGCTTCATACCTCCCAAGCCTCTTTATTAAAAATCACCTCATGGCCCCATTCTCTGAACCTACTTGATGAAAAAAACTAATAGCTGAAAAGTAGCTAGATGTGCCACCTTCCAGAGAGAATTTATGAATTTTAAAAGGACCTTAAGAGCCCTGACCAAATGAATGACTAACAGAGGACTTTTAGAACTGTGTAGGTGTCAGCAGTGTCATTCAAGTGACGCATCAGAGGCCAGGGGTGGCATGAGGGACCGGAGAGGACGTGAGCCATTGCTCACACCCCTGACCGACAGGGAGAAAGAGATGGGGGAGGGGGGCGTGGGGGGCACATAGTAATGAATGATCCTGGAAACTAAAAGAGAAATGTGAAAATTAAAGAAAGGCATGACTCAGGGAAATTACTGCTGGGGACTCTCTGGGCAAGTATTTGGAAATTGAACATGAGAAAAAAATTGTCAGAAGTAGAGGATACACAAGCTGTTACAAAGAACCAGCAGTGTTCCAGCCAAGCCAAGTCAGGCAGGCCCAGGGCAGGATGCATACGGTGACCAAGGGTTCTGTTCTCTGGCACTACCCCCAACCCCCACAAGCTCCCCTTTGTCTGCTCAACACTGAGGGATGCTCCAGCACAAGCTTCCTGAACAGCGCTGGTCAGGAGAAATAGATGGGAAGAAGCTTTCTCAAATGGAAAAGTAAAGAGCTGACTTTAGTCAAGAGAGTATTCTAAAGGTTTCAGAAAGGGAGATGGGAAGAGAGAATAGACCCTGTCTTGGGAACACTTTATAAAGTTAAGACAAGAGAACAAAGGTATTTCAGAGACTAGGCTGAGAAGGAGAACCCTAAAAGAGACAATGAGACTGTGTCTAGGAAGGAATTACATAGAATGGGAGCCCTTCCATCAAAGGGGCAGGAGAAATAGACAGTGGAGGCAAACAGGGATGTATTTTCAGCAATCTGTTTCTTTCTTTCCTCCCTGCTTTCCTTCCTCCCTTCCCCTGTCCTTCCTAGTCTCTGTCCTCACCTCCTTCACTTCCTTCCTTTCCTGTCTTCTGAGCTTGGATGTGGACCTTTGACTGGCATGCCTTACTCTGCAAACCAACTTGGGAGATACCATACTCGATGCAGTGACCTCTAGCAAGGTTGAACTCTCTCAGGGGAAGGGGGCAGATGATGGAGAAAATTGCTGCAAGCAGAAGCTCAGTACCAAATATGACCTTATTCCTCTTTTAATAGAAAAATTTGATTATTTTATCTTTTTTCAGGATCATATAGAAATTGGCCAAAACCTGGTTCATCATCTGTACAGAAGGTCCTGGGAGGTTGAGCTTTTTCAGTCTGGAAAGACTATTCTCAAAACATTCAAATGCTAATTCACACATGGCTGATAATTCTGTGGAGTAAAAACTCAAGCTCATTTGTAATCAAGAGAACAAAAAAATTTTTTTAAATTAAAATAAATGCCATTTTTTTCATTTTGTATTAGTAAAGACTTAAAATCAAAAACAGAAAACACCAAGATTTGTGAGGAAGGAGTAAAATAGATAATCATATACTATTTGTGGAATTATAAATTGGTATAACCATTTTTGGAAGATTGGGCAATATGTGTCCAGAGCGCACAAAAGTTTACATAAAGAAAGCAATCACAAATATGCCAAAACAGTTTTATACAAAGATACTTAGTGTTTTTATAATAGTGAAAAAATAGAAAAAATATGCAACATTAAAGGATTTATTTCTCTTATTGAAGTATATCTGACATATAACATTGTATAAATTTAAAATGTAAACATGTTAATTTGATCCATTTCTGTATTGCAATATGACTGCCATTGTAGCAATAATTAAGTGAGAGATCACCTCTCACCTGTTCGAATGACTATCATCAAGAAGATAGGAGATAACAAGCGTTGGTGAGGGTGTGGGGAAAAGGGAGCCCTTGTTCACTGCTGGTGGGAATATCAGTTGGTGCAGCCACTGTGGAAAACAGTATGGAGGTTCCTCAAAAAATGAAAAATAGATCTACCATATGATCTAGCAATTCCACTTCTGGGTATATACCTAAAGGATTTATTAAATAAATTATGGAGCATATTAAAAATCATAAGATATATAAACATGAAGAATGTTCACTTTCTACTTAAATTTAAAAGACCCTTTATAGAACAATATTACATATGATTTCAACTCTTGTCATATATGTATAGTAGAAGGTGAGAAGCTTTATATATATAAAAATTTATAGTTAATTTTTTTAAAGAGTGAGCTCACTCACTGTGGCCAGGGTTAGTGTTTAGGTCCTAAGGTGCCAGTGTCTCTCTTGGCCCAGAACTTGGCATGTGCTGTTTCCTCTGACTAGCTACCTAGAATGCTTTACCTACCCATCCTGTCCTCCTTCCCGTCCTCCCCCTCTAATCATTCTTCAGAAGACAGGTAAAAGATGCGTTCTTCCTAGAAGCCTGGCCTGACACCTGGCCCTGGTCTGTCTGTCTGGTTATGTGCTCCCTGGGACTAGTATCTTCTTCCTTCAGAGAAACTCCTCAATTTGTAGTAATTCACATGTTTATTAGTATAACTGTTTTGTCACCGTCACTCCCACTTGAAGGTAAGCTGTACCAGCACCCAGACGGTATTTCTTTTGTTCACTCTCATATCCTCATACCTAGCTAGCCAGTGCCTGGCACATATTTTGTCTTCCATAAATACCTACTGAATAAATGAATGAATATTTGAATATTAATATTTGAGTGAGTGAATGAATAAGCATAAATGTTCATCCTAACTTGATCTCCTGGTAATCTTCCAGATGAAATAATGCTCACAATTGCTAAAAACCAATAGAAATCCTCCAAGTGTGTTGTGATCTGGAGTCAAATAGTCTTCATCACTCAACATACATTTATTCATCACCTGTTATATAGTATAGAGGTTAAGATCACAGGTTCTAGGGTCAATGGCCTGGTCAAATACTTGCTGTGTGAACACTGGGAAGTTAGTGAACAGTTCTGTGTCTTAGTCAGTTCATCAGATAACAGGAATTTTAATTGTAAATACATATCTCAAGTGGTTGTTAGAAGAATTAAGTTAATAGAGATAAATCACAGAAACTGGCACATGGCCACAGTGTATGGGATCGATAAATGTTAATTATTGCCAGCATTACTATTAATTTTTGTATCCAAAAGCCCTTGCACTACAAGTTATGGAGGATGCGATGGTAAATCAGGCAAGAATTGTCCTACAAGAGCTTGTAATTAAGCAGACAAGATAAAGAGTGTAACAGTGGAAAGAGCACAGATGAAACAAGAGAGCTAAGAGAATTAAGAGGAGGGAGCAAGGTACATCCAGGGTAGATTGTTTTCTGGGTGTCAGATGGAAGATAAATTCTGATGTTGTTTAAACAGCAAGGTATATCTTGTTTACATTTTAATGAGCTCAGATAGATACTCTTAACCAGATTAGACAAACTGCACCAACCTGGTTAGCAGCTCTAGCTCATTGGGGATGTAGTCACAGCAAGGGGCAGCCACAGCTTTATGCATGTTTTGAAAAGATTCACGTGACTTCCCTGGAGATCCAGTGGTTAAGACTTCGCCTTAATGGGTCCGATCCTTGGTTGGGGAGCTAGGATCCCACACCCCTGGTGACCAAAAAAACCAAAACATAAAACAGAAGCAATGGGCTTCCCTGGTGGCGCAGTGGTTGAGAGTCCGCCTGCCGATGCAGGGGACACGGGTTCGGGCCCCGGTCCGGGAGGATCCCACATGCCGCGGAGCTGCTGGGCCCGTGAGCCATGGCCGCTGAGCCTGCGCGTCCGGAGCCTGTGCTCCTCGGCGGGAGAGGCCACAACAGTGAGAGGCCCGCGTACCGCAAAAAAAAAAAACAAAAAACACAGAAGCAATATTGTAACAAATTCAATAAGGACTTCAAAAATGGTCCACATCAAAAAAAAAAAGTCTTAGAAAAAGAAAAGATTCACACAAAGACATCTCCATGCCAAGTCTCCTGAAGACCAGCTGGCCAGGGCACGTCAACATCGGACTCAGAACACTCCCTGCTAGCCAATCATGGTTCACTTTTCTCCAGAAAATACTCTTCTTGTTTTTGCAAAGAGTATTGAACAAGGAGCCTTCCCTGAACCCTTGTTATTCTGCTGTTCGGCCTGATAAACATGAGAGACCACTCTTCCTCTTGCTACGCTATGGCAGTTCTCTGCCAAGATAAGATTATACCGGAGAAGATGATTATCACTTAATAAAACAGCTTACCCAACTCAGTATTAATCATGACTGAGTTATTTTAGCAACTGCTTAGAGAACTATCACCTCCTACAGCCCAGCAGGCACCCTTGTACACATTTTCCCTTTCAGCAGAACAATCATCCACAGTCATTTCCATGGAATATTGCTTGCAGGTAGATAGCTCCACCAATGCTCCCCACTACCACCGTCACCTTCACCCCACACACACACATCCCTCCCTCATTCTAGAAATGCCTATCTATCAGCCCCTCCATCAATGTACTGCATCTTGGTCTTTGGAGTGAAATGACAGAGTAACAGCTGGTGGACAGAAAGTGAAGTCAGTCAAATACAAACATAGCACAATTTAGACTTTAAAGAGACCTGATTCAAAGTATATCAAATAAGCAATTCAAAACTGTTAAGTGACCAGGTAAGTTCTGTGGTTACAGAATCAAAGTGAATTTATTCAACAAATATTTGACCGCCTACTCTGGGCCAGACCCTGTGCTAGTTGCTGCTGGTTTAACAGGGAGGAGTCTGGCCAAGGAAGTTTATACCCCAAAACATGACAGTGTTGTGAGGAGTGTCCTTACTCCCCAACTTCTAGAAGATGTGCTGATGGCAGTGACAGGAGCTGAATTTACTTGAGTTCAACTCTCATTTCCTAAGCACCTATATGGTGCAAAACATTTTATCCAGCACTGTAGGATTACATTCAAGTCATATAATACATTGCCCCTGCCCTGACAGATACTACAAACTACTTAGGAAAGGCCAATATTTGGACAGGTCAACATACATGACCTACAGCTTGAGGCCTTGAGCACCAGGTTAAGTTGAGCCAAAACTATTGGGTAAAATCCATCGATGGATGCTCTTTGAGCTAGTCCTTCAGCTTCGTCTTTGCAAGGGTTTTATTTCCTATTTGAAATTGCTCTTCCCTAGGAAGGTCCAGATTAAGATTGCATAGGAGAGAGGCCAATGTAGAGGAAGCAGCCTCTACAGGAAGCATGTACAGTGACATGTGTTTGGTTGCAAGAAGCAGAAAACCCAACTCGAGAACATAAGTTGCATGTGCCATTGAAAAGTCCAGAGACACAGTGACGTTCAGATCACTGATCACTCCAGCACAGCCTTGGTAGTTGTCTCCGCTCTGCCCTCCTCTGTGTGTTAGCTTCAGCTTAGGCTAGACTCCTTTAAAATAGGATGGATCGATGGATACATCCGTCCCAGGCCTCCAGTTTCCACATGGCACCATTTTGGAGGAAAAGGGACCTTTTATTTCTCCAACCACCAAAAGTCTTCCACTCTATTTGACCCAACTTAGTTTTCATACCCCGTGGAACTAATCATTAAGATTAGGGGTGTGTCAGGGGCTGAGTGACATAGGTTTAGAAATAAGAAGGTAATCTCTAGGCCAGTCACCATGGGAACAGGGATGAGAATATGTTGATTGGTTCAGGACCTCCCCACTTTGGTTGAGGGTTGAGGTAGTCAGGTGTTAGGAAGCGGGGTGGGGGGGGGCGTGGCACGGGCATTTTGGCAGAAAGGAAAGCAACGACGTACACCACAGGTAGACCCTTTGAAACTGGAAAGATTCAGCCTCATTCACTAAAAGAAGGCAATAAGATGGTAAGTGATATCTGGGGAGATGAATCAGTCCCTGTAAAGCATTCTGTAAGAATGAGCCACTAAATAATAAGAGTGTAATCATTGGGATGCTTTGTACACGTACTAACTCTGCAGATTGCCTGAGCTCAGGGTGATTTTACTGCTGTTACTCTGGCAGCAAGCCCTCCTTGCCAAGATTGTTATTATGGGACCAGCTGAGCTGTAGAAGCCTGGAGGGTTCTTTAGCTCCTCATTCATCACAGTGACGTTTATTACCTACTTCGTAACATAGCCCCCTCAACATCAAAAGAAAAAATTGGAGGAAGATCAGCAGCCATGGAACCAATACACCTCCTTCTAGCCCCTTCTCAACACAAATCTAAACACCTTCCGGGGGCTTCCCTGGTGGTGCAGTGGTTGAGAATCTGCCTGTCAATGCAGGGGACACAGGTTCGAGCCCTGGTCTGGGAAGATCCCACATGCCACGGAGCAACTAGGCCCGTGGGCCACAACTACTGAGCCTGCGCATCTGGAGCTTGTGCTCCGCAACAAGAGAGGCCGCGATAGTGAGAGGCCTGCGCGCTGCGATGAAGAGGGGCCCCGCTCGCCACAACTAGAGAAAGCCCTCGCACAGAAACGAAGACCCAACACAACCAAAAATAAATAAATAAATTTTAAAAAAAAAGAGTAGCTCCTGCTAGCCACAACTAGAGGAAGCCTGTACACATCAACGAAGACCCAACGCAGCCAAAAAATATATATAAATAAATAAATTTTTAAAAAATAAATAAATAAAAATAAACACCTTCTGGGCATGGGGCAGGGCCCTTCGTGGTTCAGTATCTCGTGTGGCTCTCTTCTCTGAAGGGAGCATGTCTGTTGCCACCTGCATGGAGGAGATATCATAGTGGCCACACGATGTGGATAAGCACCCCCAGTTTGGGGGCTTCCCTGGTGATGCAGTGGTTGGGAGTCCGCCTGCCGATGCAGGGGACACGGGTTCGTGCCCCGGTCTGGGAAGATCCCACATGCCACGGAGCGGCTGGGCCCGTGAGCCATGGCCGCTGAGCCTGCGCGTCCAGAGCCTGTGCTCCGCAACGGGAGAGGCCACAACAGTGAGAGGCCCGCGTACCACAAAAAAAAAAAAAAAGAACCCCAGTTTGGGAGTCTTCGCAGCTGGGTCAGGACCTGGCCATAGTGTGGTGTCTGTGTGGGACCTCAGTCCTTTTGTCTCTCTGGGTCTCATTTCCTCTTGTAAAATTAGCTAACGTCGCCCTATCACATTTTAAGAGCCCAAGTTTTTATGGTAAACTTCCCTGGTAGAAGAGTCTCCATGCTAGTTCAAGATTGAAAAGATGTTCTATCTTAGTTCTGGCGCCCCAGGAAAGAGATCCGTGTGAGGGACTTTGTGGGGAGTGCTCTCAGGATCAACACTCCTGAGGGAGGGAAAGAAGGAGGGTTGGGAGGCGGAGAGGTTGACCTGCAGTGCGGTCTCATTGCAGGCCTCGCATTCATCGCACAGGGAACAGTAGAGCTGGCTGGACCTTCAGGGCCCACACTGAGGAGGGGGCTGGGTCTTATCAACAAGGCACAGGATGCAGCTCCCCGCAGAGAGAGCACCAGACCTGGGGCAAGGCCGTTCTCCTAAGCTGTTGGCAGTTGCCTGGGAAGGACTCAGTTGTGAACTTTCAAATAGCCAACACCCCTGGAAACCAGGGACAGAATGCCTCTGTCTTGAACGGGGGTTTGGGGGTCTGAGTGACAGACAACAGCACCCACTGCATGTCCTGCACCCGTGTGTGTCCTCTGAATATGGGGACCATGGCAAGGAGGGGCCATGTCTCTTCCCTTCCTAGTCTCTGTCCCTGTATGATGGCCCAAGACACCCAACTTTCCCTCTAGTGGTTTTCTGAAGGGAAAACTAATGCTGGAGTCCCCCTCACCTGGCTTTCATGGATGGTGTGACTGAGCCTAACTTAATTATGCAAACAGCCCTCAGAGGAAACCAGGCTCCTTAGCTGTACAGGGGATGTTACTTTGACCCTGTGAGCACTGCTTTTTAATGGGTGTTTTAATTTATCCCTCAGAAAAAAAGAATTTGGTATGTTGAATGTTACCTTTGAGAATAGCTCTACCCTTATATATCCTTGTGACAGTCCCCTTGTGTGATATTATTAACATTTCCTTAATTTATACCTAGGGGAGCCAAAGGCCCACAGCCTTTTTCTGGCAGGGCCCTATGTGTGAGGAACTCTCACCTGCCTTTTGCTGAGAGTGAAAAAAAAGCTTTCTTTACAAACTGAAACAATGTAGTTAATTTTAACATTCATTTTTCCTTTACCCACTATTTTTCTCTGATTTAACTGTTTTAGAATATGCTTTTCTTATATTTCTGTCCTTTGGCTTTGAGCAAAAGAAACATCTTAAAAATATTTAATCAATAAAGAAGATGCAATTCCATTGTGCATCACTTCCTTTAATAGGACCTATTTTAAACCTGAACTTCCGGAACTAAGATATCCAATAGTTTATCAGAAATAATTAAGACAGTTTGAATAAAGTATATTTGCAGGTCCACAACTGCCTCTTTGGATATAAATTTGTACAAAGCCATCAAAAGAACGCTGGTAAAACCACTCCACTTGAAATGATGTCCTCACTTAAATAGAATTATCCCAGTGCGGTTGTTCAGGGAAAAGGATGTAGAGACAGAACCCCCAAAATAGTTGTTTTTAGAATCAATCAGGAGTTTAAGAGAATTCAGCTTTCCAAATGTAACTCCAGTGTATGAGAAGACATTTTTTTGGCTGAGGAAATCCTCACCATTATAAATCAACTGCACAGTTTTTTAAAATTTATTTATTTATTTATTTTTGGCTGTGTTGGGTCTTCGTTTCTGTGTGAGGGCTCTCTCTAGTTGCGGCAAGTGGGGGGCCACTCTTCATCGCAGTGCGCGGGCCTCTCACTATCGTGGCCTCTCTTGTTGCAGAGCACAGGCTCCAGACGCGCAGGCTCAGTAGTTGTGGCTCACGGGCCTAGTTGCTCCGCGGCATGTGGGATCTTCCCAAACCAGGGCTCGAACCTGTGTCCCCTGCATTGGCAGGCAGATTCTCAACCACTGCGCCACCAGGGAAGCCCTGAATCGCACATTTTTTACTGAGAGTCTACTTTATGCTCCACAGTACTGGTCAGAGGAGAGTGTATCAAGAAGTATTAAAAAAAAATGTCTTGCCCTCGAGAAATTATAATCTCATTGGGGAGAACACACTAGCACATGAGATAATTAAAGCACAATGAAATCTAAAATACTCTAAATTTAGTGGAAGTTCAGGAAGGGCAGGGCCCAGTAACCGCAGGCTGATGTAGACATTAAAGTTTTTACTAAGGGGTTAGGAGTGAAGCCTTTGAAAGCCCAGTCGAACTACAAAAATACTTTCCGGGAGGGGCAGTGTTTTAAGTGTTCATTACTTTTTAATGTCTTATCTATACATTATTGATTAGACCGCTGAACACTGAGTTGTACTTGAGAGGAAGAGCTGACAGTGGGTCAGGTAAGCTTGGAGGGAGGGAGGTCCCAGGGAAGGTTTGAGAGCTGCAGGCTCCACGTGAGGAAGGGCAGGCCTGGGTGAGAGTCCTGGGGGTGTCAGCAGAAGGGGTTGACCCTTGGTCCACATGGACTGAAAGCCTCAAGGAAGGGAAGAAGAGGCAACCAAAGGGAAGTTCCCCCAAAGCAGTCTGTGCCTGCTGCACATTCAGGGCCAAATTTGCTAACCCTCCATGGAATATAAAGGGAGTTGAGAAGTATTGTAGCTTCTCTGGTTATTTCAAATAACCCCCGGTCCTGGGCAGAGTCACTATCTGCAGTGGGGGCTTCCTGGCCCCAACCCTTCTTTGCTAATTCTAGGCCTTTCCAAGTGGTAGAGAGCATCACAAGCAGACCCGAGTCACGTCAGCATGACTCAAGACTTCCAAGGAGAAACTGGGAAGAGTATGTAGTTGGCAAACGATACGAGTAATTATGAATTGAGCAGGTACTCTGCTCGGCACTGCTGTATACGTTTATTAGTCAGCACTTAATTTAACCTTCAAAATCATGCTTTGAGACTGTGGTTATCCCATTGTACAGATGAGGACAGTGACCCTCCTGGAGGTTACGTAACCTGCCTTAAAGGAAGTATTAGAATGCGCTCCCTAATCCATTCATTGAATGAATAATTGATTGAGCCAATCAATTAAGAATGCTCCATGAGAACAAAAATTACCAAAATTATGAAGATTTGTAAAGTGCCTGAGTATGAACAAAGTACTTCTGTGTATCGATTGCCTCTCTTGGTTCTCACCACAATTCTCCAAAGAAGACATTTTACTTTCTCCTTCGGCAGATAAGAAAATGGACCCCCAGAAAGGGTATGTGACTCACCTGTGACTTCTCAGCTGGTAGGAATCGCTTGAAACAAGATTCAAACCCAGATGTTTGAACACCAAAGCCAGTTTTGTTCCCACCAAGGGCTCCAAGTCCAGGAGTAGGAAGACAGTCTGAGGGCTGAAGGGAAGGTTGCCCTCCCACGGATGAACACAGTTACAACGAACAGAATTAGTTCCGCTTTCCCATGGTTATTATTCTTGTGATTCCCTCTATCCCCATGTTCTTGCATACAAAACCTGCCTTTTTCAAAGGAGATTTTTTGTGGAATTCTGGTGTACAGCAGGGAAGGTGAATGTATGCAAAGACTGCAGCCTACCCTGAAACTAGTCTTGGTCAGGAGAAAGGCATAATCACAGTGATCTCAAGAATCCGGAGAGGAGAAGCCAGCAGAATCCCTGGGGGTTGTGAAAAAGAAAAAAGGGAGCAGAGAAGAACAAGAACAGATTTGAAAGGTGACATCCGGGCTTAGCTGGTGAGAGACCTGCCCAGTCTCTGCCGCTGGGGATGTTGTCATGGCAGTGAGGTCCCTGGGAACAGGCCTCTTCAGCCAAACTCCCTGCCCATCCCCCAGTATCCACCCCACAAAGCCAACCCCTCTCTTGGAAAGAGCGTGTGGAAACCATTAAGATAATGCAGTTCCTTCCTTGCTGACTTTGCCATTGGGAGCACCAGGCACATCCCTTGAGCCAGACTTTCTTCGAATGGAAGAAGTGGAGGAGTTGCTGCCATGGCAATGCAGTTCCCCTGCCCATTTATACCATCGGTGAGCTGGGGGAGATCCCTGGAGGAAGTGGTTCCCCACCTACTTCACCAAGGCAGGGAAATCGCCAAGGACACACAGATGGAGAGGAGCCTTAGGGAATGTTCCCTCTAGCCTGAAATGGATGCTGGAAGTTGCCATGGCAACCTGATTCCTTGCCCACCAAACCATGAAGGAGGGAGAGCAGCAAAGCCAACAGGCTGCAGAGGAGCCCGCTGCTGCCAGTCCAGCTCTGGGCTCCCACTCTGGCTGTAGGGGGAGCGTGCGTCTTAGGTCAGAGGCATCCCTGGGAGCCCAGCCCTTTCCTGTAGAATCTGTAAGGACGAACTGGGTACGGGCTCTTTTCCATGAAAGGACAGTACCGATGAAGCAGAGGACCGAAAGGAGCAGCTGAAGAAAACAAGAGGACAGTTGCTGTCCCTCTCGGCAGTGCTCAGTCATCGGGAAGCATTTGAACTGAATTTCCTTTTTTTTGTCTCAGTTCTTGAGTTTCCTCGGTTACCTCCCTCAACTAATTATAATCTAATATTCAGATAGCTGGCTTTTGCTTCTTGGGAGCTGGGAGTAGTTGTAGTATAGAACAGTAGGTTCAAATATTAAAATTCAAGGTACGCACGTGTATGTGATTTTTATGATTAAAATTTCATCTGAACTATGAAAGAACTGAAAAATGAATAGAAATAGAACTGTTTTAGGAGCCAGAGGCATGAGTTCAAGAATCCCAAACGCTGTTGGTAACAAGAAGTATGTGACCCAATTAAAGCATAGCCTTTGGAGTCAGAGACCTGAGGGTCTGCATCCCTGTTTATTATCATAACTACTAGTCATATCCAGAGACTAATGAGTGAAGAGTGAATAAAACACACCAGTATATAATTGACTGGTCTTTTTGAGACAGCTGTATTGAGGTATAATTGACATACAACAAGTGGAGCACATTTAAAGTGTATCATTTGATAAGTTCTGACGTGTGTACACCCCCTTGAAACCACCAGTGCAGTCGAGTGAATATATTCAAGTCTCCTCATGCCCCTTTGTAATTTCTTCTTCCTATCCTTTCCTGCCCCCCCTCCCCCCACCCGGCCCACACCTAAGCAACCCCTGATTTACTTTCTGTCAGTATAGATTCAGTTGCATTTTCTAAAGTTTTATATGAATGGAATCAGACAGTATGTACTTTTTTGGGTCTGATTTCTTTTGTTCAGTATAATGATCTTGACATTCATCCATGTTGTTTTGGGTACCAATACTTCGTTCCTTTTTAATGCTGAGTGTATGCCATTGTATGGATATACTGAAATTTGTTTATCCACTCATCTGTTGATGGACATTTGGGTTGTATCTAGTTTGGGGCTCTTACCCACAGAGCTGCCTGAACATTTGTGTACAAGTCTTTGTGTAAGCATATATTTCCTTTTTTCTTGGGTAAAAACCTATAAGTGAAATGACTGGATCATATGGTACGTGTATGGTAACTTTCTAAGAAATTGCGAAATTGCTTTCCAGAATGATTATACCCTCAGGAGTACATGTGAGTTCCGTTTCTTCCACGTCCGCCCCAACACTTGGGATGGTCAGTCTTTTTAAATTGTAGCCATTCTAATAGGTGTGTGCTGGTATCTTGCTGGGTGATTGATCTTTTTTATTGCATTTCCTCTCATTGGATCATTTTCATTGCCTGCTGGGTTCAGAAAAACAGCATCACTTGAAACATGATGGAGGTGGGTTGTGAATCAAAGCAGCTAACAGGCCACTTGGCTAAATTTGCATAAGAAGAAGAAGAAATTAGACTTATCTCACCATCATTTTACTGTCCAAGAGTGACAGACACAATGCAGTGACCTTAGTACGAGATGCTGGTGGCAGATGACATTTTATGCTCGTCAGTGATCACAGTGACAGCTACTATTTATCAAGTTCTTATTATGTATCAGCCCTGTGCTAAGGGCTTACATAAATTCTTTCATCTGCACAACACAGTGAAGTAGGCATTATTATGCCCACTTAGCCACTGATGGAATTGAGGCTAAGAGAAGTTAGGTATCTTGGGAATAAGTAGAAAATACCTGGCCCAAAGCCAACCCTGATGCAAAGCTGATGCTTTTAACTACTGTTCTCTGAGCTGCCCAGGTGGTTATGACTCAGCATACATATAGAGTACCCACTCCTGAACAGGCAAAGCGAGTTTTATATCAGCTGCTATAAAGAGGAACATAAAGACAAATATATATATATATATATACACACAAATCTTATTTTAACACCCTTATAAACCTGCTGGGCAAATGAATATAATTCAGGTAATGGCTGATCATTTGATCTATGCAAATATCAAAGTAAAAGTACTCAACCTTACTAGTTAAAAAATATGCAAGTTTAAATAGGACACCATCAGTTATATGTCAATTATATCTCAACAGAGCCAAGTTAAAAATGTTACTTCGAAAAAATGAGACACCATATCTTCTTATCTATATCATTTTATCTATTTGCTGAGGTATGTTTACATGCACATGAACATACACACACACGAACAGTGCTAATGAAGTTGCAGTGGCACTGGAGCTCTCATACACGGCAGGTGGGATTTCTCAAAGGAAACTGGGCAGCACACACATATATGCATATATACTTTTTCACACATCCAGGAGTGTTCCTACCACCTGGCCCGGTGGTTATCCTTCTAAAAATCTACCCTAGGGAATGAGGTTCACAATAAGGTTTACCTAAAGGCTGTTTATTATTGCTTTGTCATAGTAAAAACCATAAAAACAACTATAATGTTGGGAGTGGGAGAGCAGTTAAATAAATCTTGGTACAGTCATATATGGTGGAGTATTGTACATCTATTAAAAATTACATTGTTGGGCTTCCCTGGTGGCGCAGTGGTTGAGAATCCGCCTGCCAATGCAGGGGACACAAGTTCAATCCCTGGTCCGGATAGATCCCACATGCCGCGGAGCAACTAAGCCTGTGAGCCACAACTACTGAGCCCGCGTGCCGCAACTACTGAAGCCCGTGTGCCTAGAGCCCGTGCTTCACAACAAGAGAAGCCCACACACTGCAACGAAGAGTAGGCCTCGCTCACCGCAACTAGAGACAGCCCGTGCGCAGCATTGAGCACCTAACACAGCTAAAAATAGATAAATAAAATAAATTTTTTTAAAAAATTACATTGTTGGGCTTCCCTGGTGGCACAGTGGTTGAGAGTCCGCCTGCCGATGCAGGGGACACAGGTTCGTGCCCGGGTCCAGGAAGATCCCAAATGCCGCGGAGCGGCTGGGCCCGTGAGCCATGGCCGCTGAACCTGCACGTCCGGAGCCTGTGCTCCGCAACGGGAGAGGCCACAACAGTGAGAGGCCCGCGTACTGCAAAAAAAAAAAAAAATTACATTGTTGAGGCATATTTAAAGACAGCAGGCTATGCCACCTTATAATGCTAAGTGAAAAGAAGCAGGATACAAAGTTATATGCAGAACATGGTTCCAATCTTATAATAGAAATCACATATATACATATACTGAAACTTTATCAAGTATTTCTATTTTTGTCTTCAGAAAATAAGATATAGAAGGAAAAATACCAAAATTTAATAACAATGATATTTTGTGGGATTTTAATTTTATTCTTTATGTTTTCCCTGTATTTTCTACAGTCGGAATGACTACTTTTACAGGCAGAAAAAAATAATAATGATTAGTTTTGTTTTTTTTTTAAATCAAAGTAAGAAATCAGTCAGGTTATTACAATTCATTGTCCAACTTCTTACCTCGCCTCAGCCATGTAAAACGGGGGTTGACCGAGACTTGGAAGAACCACCCAGACAGGAAGTGGCAGCATAGTTGTGTGAATGAAATGCAATGACTTTTCTCCGGTAACTTGCAGAGGAGACCTAATAAAAGCATCTTGAATAAGGTCATTACCCCTTCAAAGGAGGAGGAAGGCTGTGTCATAGCCTGACGTGCCTATTTCTAGTAGTCGCCTTTGTGTGAGAACAGCATGACTGGATTATCAGCAAAAGAATCTTAGGAAAAGGCCCTGCCAATAAGGAGTCAAAGTCATGTGAAAGGGTCAGAGGAAGAAAGACCAAGGACTCAGTGTGGGAGGGACTTCCCAGACATACTGTACAACAGACAGAAAATAGGCACCTTCCTCACCGTCATGAGGAGTAATTCACATCCTGTGACATTGCTTTCTGTCCTTGATTATCTCAAATACAAGAAAATATTATCAATCAGCCTTTCTGAAAAGTACCAATACCAATGATCCACATTTCCTTTTCCTTCATTTGTCTGTTAACAGTGTTGATGTAAACCTTCCTGAAATAGAAGGCAGCACATTTCTTAAAATGTTTTTCTGATGAGTGGTGCTCCCACTTTCCCTTTCCTATTATTTCCCATGCCTCTCACAAGAAAAAGAAAAGAATTCAAAATTTTTTCCCCAATTGATCATGCTTTGGTTAGCAGGGGAGTTTTAAAGCTACCTTTCCCAATTTGGGTTATTTCCATAACAAACTAAAAAGAACTATATTGCCAATATTACTAAGAACATGCATAAAAGGATGCTTAATCCGTTTCGATAAGCTATTCACAGGCGTAAAGAAACAAAGAGGTTAGTCATTGTCATGAGAAGCTCAGGAAGACTATCACTTTCAAATGCAGTATTTAGGACACACTCCCGTGCATTGAGTCATCCCTCCAGCATTTGCGGAGCTGCCACTGACTAAGCAGAGGGGGTTGGCCGAAGGAGCTAGCCTTGTGTGACATGCCAGCCCAGGCCTGCCGTTGAAAAGCATGTAGAAGGACATCGTGGAAAATTCCTAGGTCCTGAAATCCCAGCTCCAAGTAAGGGGAAGTTGCAGAGGTTGCAGTGCGGGTGCACAACAAGGAAGGCTACAGAAGTACAGCACAGAAAGACTTCCAGGGCCCACGCTGCCAAAATGAGGCCTGGAGAACATTAATTTGCAGAGCAGCAGGACCAATGCCTTTCGAGATAGGGTACAGTGTTTCTGGATGCTGATGGAGCCTCTTGAAAGGTAGATCAATTTCTGGGGTCCCTTTTAGGGAGACTCTCACCCCGGGCAGGCTGCTGACCATCACCGCTGATCTGAGCACAGCTATATACAGAAGGATGACACCAGGAAGCCTAGGTCTGTGCCTTTGGAAAGAAAAGCATCACACTCAGAGAGTCTGGGGAGCTTTTATTGATATTAAGCAACAGATTCACAGGTGTCAATATAATATAGAAGCCAAACTTCATTTAAAGTCTATAACTGTAGGAAAGCTTATATATGACTTCCAGATCCTCACAAATCCATTTGTTTCAGAAAAGATTCTAAAGAAGTAGTCTGGAAAATCCTTAATTAAATTTTGGGATTTAGATGATGATGGGATACAGAATAAAGGAGGTCTCACAGATCTTTGGGGTTGATCGGAGGAAGGCCACATGGAGGAAGTGACTTAGGAATTTTCTTGTGAAAGTGTTGGAAACATACCAGCAGAGAGGTCTGAAGACAGTGAGGCTGTCCACAGCAGGCACGGGCTGGAATGCCCACAGGCGGCAGGTCAGTCCACTTCATGCGCAGGTCTGGAGAAGAGCAGATCTGCTCAGAGCCAACCTTGGAGTGAAGATCCCTGGCTGCTCTGGGTCGGCCTAGGGGATGGTCCCAGGATGTTCTGAGTACGACTGCATTTCCTTTCTGAAGCAGAATCTGCCCTATTCCAGGAAACTAGGGTCTCTGAGAGATAAGGTTGTTCAAGAGAGACAGTAGCCTCCTGGGGATGCCTGGGATTAGGGAGTTCAGTCAATGTGCCTCAATCTTTAAACTCATATTTGCATGGGTATTAAGTTTGTCAAAAAGGTGGGGATCAGAAGTTGTACAAAATGAATGATCTGTAATGCTCATAAAAAGATACAGAGATGGAATTCCCTGGCAGTCCAGTGGTTAGGACTCTGCAATTTCACTGCTGAGGGACCGGGTTCAATCCCTGGTCGGGGAACTAAGGTCCCACAAGCTGCGCGGCATGGCCAAAAAATAGGTAAATAAATAATTTTAAAATAATAATAATAAAATCATTGAAGAGCAATCTGCCTCTTCTTCGGTGGAGTCTGAGAGCACACAGGAATGCTGGTCAAGCCTGGAGGTTGTGCTGAGAACTTAAAAAAAAAGAAAAATGATACAGGGAGAAAAAGGAAAGATATGACAGAGGAAAGCATCTGAAAGAATAGATAAAATAGATTGAGCTAGAATAACAGGATTTAGTTTACTCTTTAAATTGAAGGCAAGCAATTAGCAATGAAGGGTAAATTTTCTAGTCCTTTCTACTCATACATTCAAAAGATGTAGAGTAATCAAAAATGCATGATATGTTCTCTGTTGTAGTTATCAGAGAGAACCAACCCCCGCACACACATTAAATCAGAATAAAGAAAAAAATGCTGCTTTTGTGTGCAGGGAAAAAGAAAAAAAGGTCAATGGCAAGCAGAACAGGGTTACCTGGTGGTCCCAGAGGGGCACCTTTACCATGGCCCATAATTCAAGGTGGCTGATACAGACTAAAGGGGTTTAATTCCAATGGACCAACATTTAG
Source organism: Globicephala melas (assembly GCF_963455315.2). Taxonomy (NCBI): domain Eukaryota; kingdom Metazoa; phylum Chordata; class Mammalia; order Artiodactyla; family Delphinidae; genus Globicephala; species Globicephala melas. Next base: position 10,682,066 of record NC_083315.2, read on the forward strand.
TGAGCACCTACTAAGCCCAAGGGCTGGAGACTGTGGAAACACAAAGATGAATAAGAAGACACTCCTCCCTTCTCAAGTTCACAGCCATCTATTGGGAACCAGATCAGAACAGGAATAAGAAAGATATAAGTGAATCCAGTCTTTAGAGATGTAATAAACCAACCTTAAAAATGCCAAACTGTTTGTTCAGAAGAACAGCAGTCTGTTCAAATGTAAGCCAAAGGCAGTAAGCTCTAAGGCCTGGCCAGTCTGCCAAATAGACATCACTTGTGATTTTAGGGATTCTCTGTTAAAAACATCAAATCACAACCCCGCTTAGTCCCCTGGAAACTCATAATCCACTGTTTAGCCTCGCTGAAGGTTTTCAGTATCTTGAGCAAGTCATAATGTCTGAGTGCAGGCTCTGGAGTAAAGACTCCCTGGATTCAAACTATGGCTCCACTATCTGCTAACTGTGTCCTTGAGTAAGCGTCTTCCCCTCTCAGTGCCTCAGTTACCTTATCTGTAAAATGGATACCTTCATCACAATATTGTTGAGAGAATTAAGTGACCCAACACTTGGAAAGCATTTAGAAGCATTTCTGGCACATAGTTAGCACTGAATAAATGTTAGCAACTTCTACTGTAGAGGCCCCTGACTAGGAAGTTCTCACTAATCCTTATCAACCGACACCCAAACAGGAAAGAGCAAGAAGAGCTATAGGTTTAGGAGGCTGGAGGTGAAGAGAAGCGGGGTTAAAAGAGTAGCAGGCTTCCCTGGTGGTGCAGTGGTTGAGAGTCCGCCTGCCGATGCAGGGGACAGGGGTTCGTGTCCCGGTCCGGGAGGATCCCACGTGCCGCGGAGCGGCTGGGCCCGTGAGCCATGGCCGCTGAGCCTGTGCATGCGCCGCAAAAAAAAAAAAAAAAAGAATCCTCCTGCCAGTGCAGGGGACACGGGTTCAATCCCTGGTCGGGGAAGATCCCACATGCCGCAGAGCAACTAAGCCCGTGCGCCACAAATACTGAAGCCCGTTCCCTAGAGCCCGTGCTCCGCTGCAAGAGAAGCCGCGGCAGTGAGAAGCCCGCGCACCGCAACGAAGAGTAACCCCCGCACGCAGCAACGAAGCCAAAACCTAACGCAGCCAAAAATAAATAAAATTTAAAGAAAAAATAAAGAAACGAAAACAAATAGCTCGCTGTTTTTCAATGCTGCTGGGTACCTCTCACGATGGCAATTCTGGACTGGGACTAGGGGGGAGGCTAGAGAGTTGCCTGGGGCACAATGCAAAAAGCGGCATTGCTCTCAGGCTCAGGCAATGAAAGGGCTGCCGGAATGCCTCACTTGCCTCACCCTAGTTCCAGCCCTGCTCGGCATTCCTGCTGGTTTCCTCCCAGGGCTGGTTCCTTGGGTTTATTGTCAGCGTTTGTGCTGGAACAGGAAAGGACACGGACAAGTATGTGAGAGAAATAAAGAAAAGTTAGCCAACTAATTAGTCACCAAACATCTGTAAAGCCACCTGCAGTGAGTGATCCCAAGGGTGACGCCTGCCTCCAACATGGCTGCTTCCACCAGTAATCCAGTCAACACTGGAGGGGGGGTGAGGGGTGAGGGGTGCTGTATCAGGACCCCCAACCTCACCCACCCCGCCCCGTGCTTAGAGAGCTGCGCGTGTAAGCGGGAGTCTGGGGCTGCGGGTTGGGAGGGCCTGCTAGGTTGGCGGCAGGGAGAGCGCATGAGTTGGCTACCAGACTTGCTGAGTCTCTTGGAATGACTCAAGCTGCCCTCATTTAACCCTATAGAAGCATTTCCCCATGTTTATGCTTAGCATAGCTGTAACCATAACCTACAGCTCGTAACCAGGAATCCATTCTGTCAGAGAACCCTGCTCACGTCCCGTAAGGGCCCCTTTCCAGGGAGCGCGCTGAGTTGTCTAGGCGCCCCCTAGTGGTAAAGGTTTGTGCCATGGCTGCAGAGAACCCTCACCACCTGGAAGGCAGGCAGGATCCTGAAAGGTGATGGGAAGACTATTTAGAAATGTGCTTTCTCCCCTCCCCGGTATGAATGGGTGTGCCATACTGGCTGTACCAGAGACCACGTGCCTCACCTCTGCCAGACAGTATGTGGGAAGGATGAGATGCTTGGCAGGCAGAAACCACACTGAATTTTCAAGAAAACTTATTATCCCTTATCAAACCTTCTCCCTAAGTAGTTTCTGGGGCAGGCTAATAGGTACAACCTCTGTGAACACTGAGCTTTCAATTTCTTGCCTGTTTGTCCGGAAACAAACTGGAACCTCTCTGAAGACGGAAAGAGCCTTCCTTCCCTTCTCCTGGTCGGCATGCTGGTAAGGGGACTGGAGGTCAAGCTGCAGAGCCGGCTCAGACTCTAGGGCTGACCCTGCAGGCTTCCCTGCGGATTGACGCACCAGCCCTTGATTTCCAGCTAAGATTGAGTCAGAGATGTTACTCATTATTTACACTTAATAGTAATTAACATATAAAGATCACTTGAGGGAGTATGGGCTCTGGTGCCAGACAGCCCAGAATGAAACCCTATTTTTATCAGTTACCAACTCTGTGACCTTGGGAAAATTACTTCACCTCTCTGTGCTTTTGTTTTCTAATCTGTAAATCAGGGATAATAGCATCTACCTAATAGGGTTACCCAGGGGACTAAAGGAGTTAACATGTATAAAGTCCTTAGAATAGAACCTGACACATTATAAGTGCTGTGTGTTAGCTATTACTATTGTTCTTGCTGTTTTGTGTTAGGCATATGAATTACTATTATTATTTGTCTGCTCTCTTTTACAATAATTTATAAAAATCCTGATGTGGACAAGTAGTTTTGAATTCCTTTTTGGACTACACTGTCCTGAGGATAATGTGGCCTGTTTTGAGGATCGTGGTGGGGACTAAAAGCATGTGTAGTGCTTGTCATATAGTACGTGCTCAACCAAAGCTAGCAGTAATAGTAACTACCACTAGGAAACAAAAAGAGGTGAAAAATCAACACCTGTAGCAGCCTAGGCACTGCTACTAACTAGATATGAGAACTGCAGCCCCTCCAGGCAGGTTGCTTAAACCCTCTGGGTCCAATTTCTCGTAACATTTCCATAAGTTGAAAAGTTTAGAGCTGCCTCTTCTTTAAGGTAGCTGTCAACTCTAACATTCTATTGTATTCGAAGAGCAGCAACTGGCCAGGTAAGATCGAACTCTCATCAGGAGCTTAGTGAATACTGTTGTCTGGCGACTGAGGAAAAGAAAGAACTGGAAGAAAAGGTAGCGGACAGCACTGCGAGGCGTGGTGGAGCTGAGCGCAGCCCTTCCCTGACCTCATCTGAAACAGACGTCTGCATCCGTCCTCTGGCTCCAACCGATGACTCCATCTCTGTGCCCCGAGTTCATCTGGTCTAATTAGGCGTCACTGAGTATTGACCTAGTGAGGGGAATATGAAAAGTGCGTTGACTATAAATCAAGAGAAGCAGATTCTACCTGTTGCTCCAATACCAACGGGGTGGAAGTAACAAGTTCTCTGTACCCCAAGATCCATCCCCTCTCCAAAATGAGGAAGGACACTGTCTACCTTCAACATACTTCCCAGCAATCTTGGGAATGTAAGTGATTTAAACTTAGTAAAATGAACTTTAGGAACTTTGGAGTGCTTGAGGAAAAGAAAATGGAGACACTCTGAATCAACGTCGGGCAGACTTTTAAAAACCAGAAAGGTATACTATACCATTTAGATGAGATCTGCATTAGAAAAAAAGGGGTGGGGGGTATTTCCCTGGTGGTCCAGTGGTTAAGACTCTGTGCTCCCAATGCCGGAGGCCCGGGTTCGATCCCTGGTCAGGGAACTAGATCCCGCATGCCGCAACTAAAGATCCCGAGTGCTGCAACTAGGACCCAATGCAGCCAAAGGAATAGATATTTTTAAAAAGAAAAAAAAAAAAAGACCAGTGCAAACTAAAGGTGGCCTCAGAAATTTGACAGTGGTAGTGTCAATTAATAGAACTGAAAGCACAACATGGATAATTTAAAATTTTGAAAAATCACATGTAAGCATCCTGCCCAGTCCCTCAGAGAGCTTCAGATTCCATCCATTGCAAGGCTCTCAGCTTCCCTGGTATTCACAGTCTGCCCTCACGTCCAGAGCATTCTAAGGGAATGTATTACTGGTAACTTTGCCTACATTAGCGTTATGAAGAATACAAAATGGTCCTATTATTATGTAAGCAGTCTCAGTTTTAACAGGCTGTCAGTCAGCTCTTTCCAGACTTGGCGGCATCTAGTGTGTTGGCAGATAGAACATTCCAACCTGGTTTATCCTGTCATGTTTTTGACAAACATTATCATAAGCCAGGTGCCTTTTTGAGCCGTCACCTCCTCTCGGGCAGCTGCCTTATCTATCAAGGGGAGCACCCGTTAAGAACTGGGGACATTATTTCAGCAGGTAATTAACCAAGCTAAATGAGCATATAAATTTGTTTCCAATTCAACTTTCCATTTCTTTTCCCAGCTGCTAATAGAGGGAGCAGAGTCAGTAATGTGTTATGAATGGATGATGTGTGAGGTTATGTCTTAATAAAAAACACATGTCCATGCAGATTTTTACAGCCGACAATTATGAGAACTCTGACAATTTTAAAACATCCACGACACATCCAAAAAAGCACTATCTTGTATTTTGTGATGGATTATAAGTATGAAAAGTTGTGTTTTTTAAAAGGAGATTTTTAAAATGCACTTGCAGTCGGAGCCAAATACACTCAGAAGTCACCAGACGCCTCCCCTTGCAGCCCCTGCGATCTCTGCACCTGATCGTGACCTCACCTCGCTCAGATGCTCCAAGTCAGGACATTCTCCAGAAGGGTGAACTGAGCGTCCTGTATAAACCCTTCTCGACACGCCTCATTTTGAAAGGAATAGGAATGAGGACAATGTCTTTAAGTTTGGACTTCTTTGATTTTTTGGAAGAGTTTGCAATCTACCCAGTCACCACCCTCCCCCTACAAGTAATCCAAACTTTAATCATGTGAACTACGGCAGTATGCCTAAGACAGTGAGTTTTCACTCAGAGCAAAACAGATCTGTGAAGTTGGGGAGCACAGCTCCCCAAAAGGATGAGGAGGACTCAAGGTTCTCAGGCTAGTCCGAGGTCGGGCCCCAGTGTCTACTCCATGACGAGGACCAGACGGCCTTCTGTAAATGGAGACTCAGTAAATTCGGGGGGGGGGGGGGGCGTGTACTAGAAACAGAAATCAACAGAAAATGGAGTTGCTCTCAAATGGTCAGTGGTTAACACTTGCCCCGACCCGCCCAAAGCAGGGGCTGAATGTGACAGGACCCTGCTCCGAAAGATAACTCCTTCCCTGTACGACAAGCTTATTCATGAGTGCAAACCGGTCCTGAACTTTGGGAAGGGCCAAGAGTAAACTTAGTGTTGGGGAAAGAACAGCAAGGTAGAGAGATTCCCGTCAAAGCAGAAGCCAAGTGTCACTTCTTTGGCATCCGGGCTGGATGGCCGGCCCTCACCTGCAGACCATCATGCCAACGAGGCACAAGATGCAGTTTGGTGTCTTTCAAAGTGCTCCGACCCTGCAGGTCCCTGCCAACCTCTGTGCTGAGGAAGAACTGTGTTAATTAATAGGAGATGTGTGTGAAGGAAATAAATATCACAGCAAATGCCACTCGGCTCTAAAGCCAGAGGACCTTGATCTTCTCCAGGGCTGGGTGGGGGACATGGCATTAGGAAAAAAGCCCAAACACGCATCACCCTCTGTGCTGACTTCTTGCCGTCTTCATTAGCCCTGTGACCCTGAGTGACCGTTCATTCGCTGCCGCCGTTTACAAAGTTTATAGAATATTGAAAATGTTCCATATTTTGAGTTTCAGGCCTGGTCCTAGGCCCTGGGGCTTCAGAAAAGACTCTCAGATGGGATTTTTGGCCTCAGAAATTCAGCTATGAGCGCTTAGCCAGAGAGGAGACTGTTCTGCCTGTGGGTAATTAAGAAGATGAGACCGGCTCTGATCTTGCTTCTTGGAGAAAAGGCTCTGTCCACACTCCCTTCTCTGGAAACTGGCTGTTCCCCACAGGCCCTGGTGAAGGGACAGGGTGTCCTCTGACCACAGCTGATGGAATCGGAACTAGATAGGGGACCCAAGATGAGCTAAGAGATGCTTTGCCTTGAGGATTAGAATCGTAACCCAGAGACGGTCATCCCAGGCGGTGTAGCTGAGAGACCAAGAGAGCTGGTTCCCAGCCAGATGCACCTTGACGGAGAATGTGTCGCTATGGAAAAAGGGCAGAAAGAATCAGATACCCAGAAGGAAGAGGAGATAAGAGATTGTCCGAGTGTCCTGCAGAGATGGGAGAACACCTTCAGGTCCTGACTTGTTCAGCCCCAGTGGAACCTGGCTGTACTTCCCACCGTAGGGTCCTTTGACGTGGGCTGGACTGAGTGAGTCTGGGGCCCCTTAAGGAGCCAGTGCAGACAGCGCTGCAGCGGGTGGGAGGCTGGTCCTGTGAGCAGGCCTGTAGGGTCAGGAGGTTGGCACTGTTCTAACAGCCCTTGCAGTTTCATTCCATTCATCAGAAGAGCCAGTCCCAATGGGCCCCTTACCCTCTCTCACCCTGCCTCGGGCCCGACACAGCGGGCCCAGCATGTGGCTGAGGAACACGTTTTGAATCCTTGTTAGAAGACATGGCTTCCGTGACCTTGACCTCATTTGTTTAGTGTCCAGCTTCTGCCACTTCTGTTTTCCCCCGAAGAGCTCTGTTAACGTTACCTGAGCCGTGAATCATCAGGCTGTAATCAGTCCCTCTGTGAACTCTGAGAGGCTGTGCCTCTGAACACTCAGCTGGCACTTGACGCTACCCTATGAGGACGCAGAGGCTGCTTTGCAGTCTTGAGTGGTTTTCCATTTGTCACAGGTATATGTCTTGTTTTCACAGTTAGAACTCCTTGAGAGCCAGGGCTAACGCATTGTTGTTTTTAAAGCCCTAATATGCAATCATCTCCATGCAAGAATAAGCCCTTCATGAACAAAATGACAGTCAAGTCCCCTCAGTGCTTCTCTGCGCGTCGGAGCTGAAGGACATGAGATCGCTCTGGACTTGAGCTAGCCCACGAGCCCCTTCTCCCCTCCACCCTGGGGCAGAACTGAACTGTAAGGCTGATTCTCAGCACGGGAGGAGAGACCTTAGGAAACCAGAAGAGCAACCCATATTTCAGAGGAGGAAACCGAGGCCCAGAAAATGTCCCCTGTCTGTATCACCCACATCATCGCCCTCTGCTGGCCCGCTCGGCCGTCATCAAGTAGGCAGCTCCCTTTTGCTTCATGGTGGTGAGGAGGAGGGAGCAGGCCTGACAGTTTGTCTTTCTCTGCTTCTTTCTCCAGGCTCTGGAGCTGTGGGGAGCCTGGCTGCTGCCGAGGTCCCCGCCCCTGCTTTCCACTCCTTCCTGGCCACGCTCCTGGTCACAGAGTCCAGTCCGGCGCTGACCTCAAATGACTGGTCTCAGGACTTCTCTAGGCTTTTCTGATTTAAACCACTTCCTCTGCATCTCCCCCAACTGCCCCAAAGAAAACAGCTCCAGGATTCATAAAACAAGGCAAGCTGGCCTCACTCCAGCTCTGGGCCTCACCCTGTAGGGCTCCCTGACATCAACCATTCACGTACCACATCTTAGAAAATCAGCTCCTGGAAGAGGGTGTCCCAGAAGCCGTTTCTTTACCCAAGTCCACCCTCAGACGAGGCACGTTATGCAAAGCAGACACAAGATGGGCAGTGTGGCAGTTCAGTTACCTTGGATCATGGGAGCTCTCTCGCCAGCTGTCTATGCAGAGGAAGTTAACATGTTAATGAATGGGAAATTCGTGTGAAGGAGGTTCGGGCCATGTATCAGAACAAAGCCCCCCTCAGGAAGCCAGAGTCTGAAGAGCGTCGCAGTGTTGGGCAGGTAGGGGGTGTTCGTGAAGGAAGCTGTGGTCCTGCCTTTCCTCCAGAGCCTTGCACAAAGTCTCTGTCCCTCCTCCCCATGCTAATGAGGCACTTTCCTCTCCATTGTCTCCCAACAGCAGCGGAAATGAGTCTTTTCGGGATATTCAGCGCCTGCAGAACCCACCTCTGCAGCGAGGCCCAGCTGGCAGTCACAGTGCCTTTGGCTGCAAACGCAGGCTCTAAGGATGCTGCTTGGCAGCCTGGGCTCCCCGCTTCCCCGGGGGTGTTTCTCCTCTGTTAGCACCCCCTCCATCAGCCCCTCGCAGAGCTGTGGCTTCTCTGTGCAGAGCCAGGCAGACACCCAGCCATGATCACGCTGAATGTCAATTGCTGCTTCACGCGTCTGCCCACAAGGCCTTGCGCTCCCTGAGGACACGGCCCAGCCGTGTCACTGGTCCATATTGTGGGATGATTAAACATGTCATAAATGAATGACTGACTAAACTCCCAGGATAGGCTCTGATAAACTCAGATTAAAGTGAAAATTACCATGAGGACCAAGCGGTACTACTCCAGAATATTTGCATCCTGAAAGCCTTTCACCAACCTGAAAGGAATTGGAGAATTTTAAACACCAGGTCATTGGGAGGGAGAAGAGTTTGGGGAAAATCCAGTGGCCAATCAGAGAGCCCTTCGAGCCCAGGATACAGGCAATAAGGCGGCACTTTGTCGGTAGAGAATTTAAAAACAATAAGAAATCTGACCAAGATTGGTTTACTTTTATTATAACCTTAGCCAGCAATTTTAATGTCATTGATAATATACCTCTTCCCCCCCCAAAAAAATCTTTAGCTGGTCTAAGTTGTAAGCAATTGCTGCAGTTTATTGTTGAGTATTAATAACAAGGAAAGAGAAATTCCACTATGTTTCTTTTCTGGACGTTATTATTCTTCTTTTAATTTTACGATTATTACTGAAAATAGTTTTGTTGCATAGAGGAGGTGGTTGTTAAAAACGTGATCCACTTCAGATGTCAAGTCAGTAATGCCATGGGGAACTCTAGGGCACTAAAATCATACTGTGTAAGCACTGTACCCACTGCAGACCAGCTCTGCCCCTGCCACTCACTCACTAGTCCTTCTCCACTCACTAATCTTGCTTCCTTTCCTCACAGCGTTTTGCACTGTCTGAAATTCTTCCATCCTCCTCTTCCTCTTCCTCCTTCTCCTTTCTCTCTCTCTCCCTCTCTCTCTCTCAGGCCTCCAACTAGAATATGACCCTAGGAGAACAGAGACTGTATTTGTCTGTGTACTGTATGTAGAAGGTGCTTAAAGAACATTTATTGGATTAATTAATTAGACAACCTAAACCTAAGGCAAATTTCTATTCCAGTCTTGAAATGCTGACCTCTGGATGGTCCTTGAAGCCAGAGTGGGTGGACTTTGAACTGCAGGTCCGTATCCTTTAATTAAGTCGCTCTTTTTGCTCAGTGGTGCTATGCTAGCTCAAGTCACGTTGCTAAGGGCAACATACCTTTGCTTTGCCATCTTCATCTACTCCCCTCAAAAAAAATACCAAAAAAATCTTTTAAAAGGTTCAGATGTGAAAAGTCCCCAGAGGAAGAAAAATGTCCCCAAACTATACTCTTATGTAATCCAATCATAATTATAAAGATCTCAGTTTATCAACTTGAACAATTTTTTTTCAGCTACCACATTAATAGGTTTAAAGGTATTTGCTTCTTACTCATTTTTTACTTTTTAAAAAGTATTTATTTATTTATTTGGCTGTGTCGGGTCTTAGTTGCAGCACGCAGGATCTTCGTTGCGGTGCGCTGGCTTCTCTCTAGCTGTAGCACGCAGGCTCCAGAGTGTGCAGGCTTGGTAGTTGCGGCGCCCGGGCTTAGTCGCCCCGAGGCATGTGGGATCTTAGTTCACGGACCAGGGATTGAACCTGCGTCTCCTGCATTGGAAGGCGGATTCTTAACCACTGGAACACCAGGGAAGCCCCTTTACATTTTATTTTGGGGTTTTCGGGGGGGGGAAATGAATTTCAAGACATGAAGACATAAAAAGGTAGGTTTCCAAGTTCTGTGGTTTGCAATCCAAGTTATTGGGGCAGTAGGAGGGAACACAGGTAGCTCATCACCACGCTCCTAAGGTGAGGCTGACAGTAGGACCCTGGATTTGACCAGCACTGATTACTCCCTCCCACATCCCCACATGCAATCAGTCTCCAATTCTTTCAGACTGTAACTCCAAACTGTTTCTCAAATCTAACCCTTCCTATCCATTTGTTAATCAACAGCCTTCCGGTTTCCCTGCCTTCAATATTGTCCTCAGTCCCACCACCCATCCTTCCCAAGGCCAGTAGTCAGACCATGACCCTCGCTGTATAAAATGCTCCTATAGCTCCTCTTTGCCTAGAAAGAAAGGTTCAGGCTCCTTAATGAGCCATAAGTAGGCTCTCCAGGACAGCACATCTATTTCTAGTCCCTCTTCTTGCTCTTAATGAGCTAACAAACCCAGCTCTTGTAGTTCTCTGAACACCCTATGAGGCTTCTCACCTCTGTGTCTGTGTATAGGTTGACCTTATACCCCAATCCCTTACCCAACCCTCCATTCTCTGGTTGATTCCTACTCACCTTTAAAGACTCAATTTAAGAGTCACCTCCTCCAGGAAGCCTCATTGGAAGCACTTCACTCAGTCAGAATTAGGTCCATCCCTTCTATATTCCCTGAGACTCCTCTGTCATTCCTTGTATGTTCTCAAACAGTAATTACATGCATATGGTTCCATGAACCTTATTAGCCAGGAATTCCTGAAATCAGAGACTGGATCTTATTTGTTTACTTAGTGCTTAGACAGTGTCTGGCACATAGTTGGCCCTTAATGAGTGCTTGTTGAATGAATTAAGTGAGTATCTGAATGACAAAGTAGCTTTTTTGACTTAAGTATATATTCTTAGAAAAGTCAAAACACTTGAAGAACTGCTTTTATGTAAAAACAAAGTCATATGAACACGTGATCACCCTGGTCACTCTGGGAAAAGTTTGCCCAAGGGCCAGTTTAACCACTCCTAGCCTTTCTCAAGTCCCAGGAAGGGACTCATGGCCCTCATTTGTGCATGGAGGACATTATTCTCCGGGGTTGCTTATTGAGCACTTCTCATGGCACTGAAATAACTTACTTATCACTGAATCTAGTTGCACCTCAGTTCAGAGCAGAAATAGAGACACAGTGAGCTGGAGACAGGACATGCTTGTTTGGGAATTTACTGAAATCAATCTTGATCTGCAAGCTTCTAGAGACATCAGTTAATTCCCTGAAGTTAAATCTGTGTTTCTAGGGAGAGCTTTGTCAACCTACACAGAACCTGCAGATATTTTGGTAAAGCTCCCCAGTTACTCTAATATGTCCTCAGCCTCATCCTGCTAAACAAAACCCACCTGGACAACTGATCAGAGTCCCCTCCACTCATGGAATGCAAGGGTCAGAGCGTGGCAGCAAGGGTTTTCTGGGACTGGACACTGCACTTTTCCTCTTACCGCAGTTCAGCCCCAGCATTTCTGATGTGTTTCCCTAAGAGAACTTTAAGAATTAGGAAGATGTAGCATCGTGGGTCATTGGAAAGGACATAATCAGATGCTGGAAGAAAATGTGAATTAGAGGATTCCAAGGAAATGAGTACAGGCTGATCTTCTGAGACTGCACAACCCCAAATAGGGCTTTTCCTGGCCAGGACCATGCCAAGAAGATGCCCTTGTAGTCACCAAGCCTGTGGCTGTGTAATAAGGGCACACATTTAACCCTTAGTGAAGGTCCCCAAAGACAAAGGGAAAAAATAACAGAGAATAATGATGGCAACTGCCAGCTGTGCTTCTTTCATAAAGTTGGGGTTAGAAGAAGATTGTGTGAACTCCGTGATAGAACAAGGCTATTGTCCTCATAACACGCCTAGTGCCTCTAAATGTCCAGAAACTCAGCTAGCAAGATGTTCCAGGAATTTCCCAGATCTCCTGTAAATAACAAACAAATGCACCAAAATCAAAGAAAAACACTTTTGTCAGCCATACATTTATTTGACAAATATTTATTGACATCCCTCCATATGCCAAGCATTTGATTAGATCATAAATTAAAAGACTGTGTCCCTTTGGTTCATTGCTGTACTCCCAACACTAAATATAGTACCCGGCACATAGTAGGTGCTCAGTAGAATGTCCAAATAAATTTTTTTTTATTTGATGGGGAAATTAATTCAGTATATGAAATGAAATATTTTTCCTTTTTCTTTTTTGGTGTTTGATATTTTCTTCATTCAAACTGATACGCAGGCCAACATTACCACACTAATATACGAGAGTGCTGTTTTGACTAAAGGGTATGATTTCAACTACACTTCCATTATATATGAAGTCTGACAATGAGGTAATTATTTTATCATTCATAAATGTGACTCAAAAACAATCTCAAAAAGGTGCTCCAAAATGCTTTAAATATGAAATGTCCCAATAAATTTAGACAAAGATCAGTTTCCACCATGACAGCATGAGGACCTCTGCAGACTTGTTTCCCAGTGAAATTGGTGAAAATTATTTTTTTAAATAGCCATTTAAAACCCCTAGAGAGACTTCCCCGGTGGTCCAGTGGTCGAGAATCCGTCTTGCAATGCAGGGGTCGTGGGTTCGGTCCATGGTCGAGGAACTAAGATCCCACATGCTGCAGGGTGTCTGGGCCCGCCCGCCACAACTGCTGAGCCTATGCACTGTGGAGCCCACGCCCCACAAGGAAGAGCGAAAGATGCCGCGGGCCACAACTAAGACCTGACGCAGCCAAAAAATAAATAAATAATTTAAATAGATAAATAAATAAGTAAACCCCCTAGAAATGGTTTGAAGGGCATACACAGTAAAGGAAAAAAACATCTATCCAAGAAAATCTATGAATTCATTAAGCAAAAGGAGTCACTGGTATTTGAGCCATTCCCTTGCTGGCCCTCTGGGTTCAGTGAGGAGGAGACTCCCCTCTAGCTGGTGGAGCCAAGATGGCAGGGCTTCCTCCCCCCCAGCTCCCGGTTGGCGGCCTGTCTTCCTAGGAGCAGGACATCAGCATTCTCATCCAGCCTCAACTTCCTATTGCTGAGGCTAAGTTGTGGGCAAGTGCCATGGAGAGGTGGGGCCTCCCTCAAGCCCCCACTGATGGAAGGTAGGCTTTACCCTGGGTGCAGTACTGCTGAATCCTGGGGCCCCCAGCACTCCGGGTCCAGCTTGTAAGGCAGTGGTTCACGCTAGGAGTAGCAAGTGGTCAACAGCTAAAATGGGGGTGTTATGCTGAAGAAGGGGTGCATTGTCCCTGCTCCCAGCTCCAGAGCCCTGGCTCAGAAATTTTGCCTGGAGGGAGAAACAGATCCTAAAACTGATAAATCCTCACCTGTTTCCAGAGGAATTGACTTATTTTTGCCCCACAGTATAGAGAAATTCAAGCCTAAGAGCTCTCAAGGCCAGTGGACGTTGTGGTAGGGGTAACTGGGAGGAGGTTGGCTAATTCTCAGAAGGGAGTTGAGGATGCAGGTGGCTGGTGGACCCCTCTGGGGTCAGAACAAATACCAGTGACCTTGGGAACTTCTTCAAGAGAACCTGAATGTGACTGAATTTGTCTCTAGAGCAATTTATGCCTCTAGGGTATTGTCGAAGATAATAGAAGGATTAATCAGCCAGCAGTAGTGGAGCCTAACAGCTGGGTGTGGTCAGGGAAAGAGAAGACTAAAGCTCTGCCCATCCCATCCCAGGGTGACTGGGCACCCCCAAAGCTGTGCTTCCTTAGGAGCTGTATCAGAGACTTAACACTGTGTGTGGGAGGGCGCGGGGGGGGGGGGGGGGGGGGAAGGAAACTTCACTAAAACAATCTAGCCTATCATTAAAAAACGAAACTGGCAAATAACAATAACAAACCCCTGGCAGGGAGCCAGGAAAGTACCAGAGTTGCTACAATATGTCCAGTTTCCAACAAAAAATTACAAGACATGCAAAGAAACAGGAAAGTATGACCCAGATCCTGGGCAGGCAACAGAAACAGCCTGTGAGAGCAAACAGATGGTAGAATTAACAAAAAAAAGACTTCAAAGCGGCCGTTATAAATCTGTTCAGTGAAGGAAAGGAAACTATGATTAAAGAAAGGTATGATGATAACATCACATCAGAGAAAGAACATCAATGAAGAAATAAGTTAATATATGAATGAATGAACTGGTAAATGAAAGAATAGACTTTTAGCAACAGGACTAACCCTAACATTTGCAGAGTCTAGGATAAGAGTGAAAAATGGAGGCCTGCCTACTATATATCTAAATATTTAAAAGATATGTCAAACTAACAGACTGTATGTTAGTAAAATAAAGTATGTTTTATCCTCATACTTTGAAACATGTGCTTGCATAATGACTTAGGTACTTGGGGTATGACTGTGAACAACCCAGCCCACCACATTCAAACTCTCCCACTCTTCCTCCAAGATCTGCTTTTGGCCTCTGGAGGCACATCTGTCCTCAGACCAGGGGAAGAGGCCTGTGCAAGCCCTGGAGGGGGCCAGAACCACCTGAGAGGGGAATCTCTGGGTATTAGACCCCAGAGCCTGATCCAGATTAGCACAGCAGTTCTCAAATTGGAGCAGACAGAATCACCAAGAGGGCTGTTAATACACTGATTGCTGGCCCCGTCCTTCAGAGTTTCTGATTGAGTAGTTTTGATTGGGGTCCAAGAATCTGCATTTCTAACAAGTTCCTAGATGATGTGATGCTGCTGTTCTGGAGACCGTGTTCTGAGAGCCGTAGGTCTAGAAAGAAGATGGGGTCTGGGCGGGCCCTTTGGAAGAGAGCCAGAACAGGGTCTTCTTAAACATGGGGCCCAGGACAGGGCTGTCTTGTCCAGGGCTACTTGGCAGTGGCAGAAGGTATACCAGGCAGCCTGAGAGATTGCAGGAGATAATGCCTAATGGGGTGCCTGCAACTCTGAATGCAGCCATTTTTTCAGCACTAGAGTCCAGTCATTTGATCAGGAGACACATACTCCCTAGCAACTGACCTGCCACTTTACTCCAATCAAGTCCAAGTGCCAGGGGGCACGAGGATGCTCTCCTTCCTTCTATCACCAGTCAGGGGATGACACAGCAGCAGGGTCAACCGAGGTTCCAGTGAGAACAGGTATTACTTTGTTCACACTGAGAAATACTAACTCAGTTCATTTGAGCACAAACCCTTTTTCTGGAGTCTCCTCTATTAACATCACGTGCAAGAATTTGGGGAATTACGGTACTGCCCTGTTCTAATGGGAGATTCAACTGCCTCCCCCATCCGACTTTTAAAAAGGTAACCAAGTGATCAAATAAAAGATTTATTTTCTTACTTTCCCTAACCTAGAGATGTCAAATGACTAAGCTGTGGGTCGCAGAAGAAAAGACTAAAAACAAAATGACATGGTGAAATCACAGTGCCCATTGTCTACACCTAAAGAGCCAGAGGAGTTGTCTGCAGGTGATCAAATTAACTCCACCCTGGCTAATTGCACTTTTGTCCAACAGCTTGATTTATAAAATCTGCAACTCTAGCCTTACTTTACATCGGGCACACCAAAGCAGTAGTAGGCTACTTTATTATCATTATTTTTTAAGTTCATGCATTCTTTCAATGAGATAGCCGTGACTAAGGTCTAGAAACAGCAAGTCACAAATGAGCCAAATAACCAAGTCACCGTCACCGGGCGCCATCTCCCCCACAGCAGACCTGCACATCTTGAACTTCTCTTCCTTCCCTGTGGTCAGGAGGTCACCATCAGCCCTCTGATTTTCCAGGGTAGGAGCCAGCACACTGAGGAAGTGACTTTCTCAAGGCTGCGGGACCACTCATCTCTCCCAGGCATTCAGGGAAGCAGCAGGGAGTTAATGTGCACCAGGAGATGAAGGGTTAATATGAAGCTTAGCCTCTTGAAATAAAACCCCCTGAATTTGCTCAAGGACATCCTTTAAATTCCTTTCCTCCAGCACTTTATTTGCAAGCCCATAAATAGCTCCTCTTCAAACACAAACTGAAAGCCCAATTTAATAAAAGAGGTAAAACTGTTTCTGGGCTGAGTGCTCATTGTATTTGCACAGGTCAGAGCTATAGTGTTCGCTCTGATCTCAGTTTAAATAAAAGGCAAAGAATTTGAGTACAGCAGTCTCGGTCTCGAGATTCCCATGACATGGGGGGCGGTTTTCTTAACCCACTGCAACTACACATGGAATGCTAGAGGCTGCCTGCTTGTCAGGGCGCAGACTGAGATGAACAGACACCCTGGGCGGAACAGCAATGAACTATTCAGGGGACACTTGGGCCGGGAATTAGAAAAAGGAAATAGTTCCTGCTTTGCTGTTCAAACTTGCCTTAGATCACAAGCAAACAATAATAATGGTGGTCGGAGGAAAGGAACTTTCTCGTAGATTGCTCTCTAAGAAGAAGCTAAGTGCTGTTTTTTTCATGCCGATTATAACTGGAAGAGCTGCTTACATCTCATCTAATTCAATCCTCTAATTTTGCAAATAAAATCTAGACTCAGAGCTTTCAAGCAGTTTGCTGTAGGTAGGTAGGTAAGCAGGCAGAAAGGAAGGCGATAGGTAGGTAGGTAGGATGCAAGGAAGGAGGGAGGCCGCAAGTAGGTAGGTAGGTTCTTTACCAGATACCAGCTCACCTCATCAGGCTATAGCTCCACTTCTTTTTAAGCTCATGAAGAGATCAATATAGGATTTAGACAATTCATGTGTGAAAGCTTCTCAGTTCATTCTTAAAATAGCAACATGGCTATCAGAGGTGATTGGCTAAATTCTGAAAAATAATACCATGGAGGCCTTAGACATGGCCCTCAATAAGTGATTTGCCAGTAACTCTTGTAATATTCTCTTCTGTTTTTCTCAACGTTCCTAAAATTTTACATTTACGGGAAAGCAGAAGAAAGTGATTTTATGACATTTTACAATAGTTTACAATAGATACAATATCTGAATCTTCTCACGTTCCCAGCTGCTTTATTCTGGGCTCTGTTCATATTTGCAATGCCTCTAGCTCATGACACAGCAGAAAGTGAATCTGGACATAACAAGTTTCTAACACTGGTGAAAAAGAAGCACAACCCAGTAGTAGACTGCTGAATTAATTAAAAGAAAAAAGAGGCCAGGATACTGCCCTGAAGGAAAAAAACATCCCCCGATGTCTTGTCTTGTGGCAGCAGTTGACACAGATGGCCTGTTAAAGACAAAAACTTCCATGGAGTGGGAAGAGTCTCCCTCAGAAACACAGCTGCCATTATGTCAGAAGGGCATCTAAGGACACGGATTCTTGGCTTCTGGACCTCGCAGGGGAGAATCAGCCTGTTTGCTTAGTGCTGACATCCACTAGGGGGAGTCAGGGTCCTTCTGTGGATTTCTACAGGGAAGAACTTCCGAAACTGCAGTCATCTGAAATAGAAACAGAACTATGGAAGCTGGGAGAGGACGAAGGTGTCACTTCTGCCTCGGACACACCTCTCTTTGAAGAACACTTAATTCATGGATTTAGCTCTTCCTTCCACAAACAGTCACTGAAGGGCTATGTCATGTGTGTCTAAAATCGTCAGTGGGAACAGTGGACATCAACACACACGGAAGGGCCAGCCTCACTTCCATTTTCGAACGATGTATGGAAAGTAGAAGCTAGGAAGCCTGTGATCTCGATTTACTAGTTGAAAACTGGTCAACTTTCACCCCACTTTCATCCTACCTAAGTGAAAACCAGCAGTTGCTTCATCTGTCTCCGACTTCAGCCACATACAAAGGTAGTTAACCTTTTTAGCAAGAAAATGAAGAGTCTCTTTTCCCTTCAAAATTATAACTCCTTCCTGTAACCAATTTCTGCAGTTTTGTGTTAAAGAGACATTCCTTGGAGTCTTCAAGAATCCCCTATTAAAACACCACCAAGGACTTCTCCGGTGGTGCAGTGGTTAAGAATCTGCCTGCCAGTGCAGGGGACATGGGTTCGAGCCCTGGTCCAGGAAGATCCCACATGCCACGGAGCAACTAGGCCCGTGCACCACAACTACTGAGCCTGAGCTCTAGAGCCCGCGAGCCACAACTACTGAAGCCCACGCACCTAGAGGCCGTGCTCAGCAACAAAAGAAGCTACCACAATGAGAAGCCCACACACTGCAACAGTAGCCCCTGCTCACTGCAGCTAGAGAAAGCCTGTGCACAGCAATGAAGACCCAATGCAGCCAAAAATAAATAAATAAAATAAATTAATTAAAAAAAAAACACCACCGATATGTGGGGGGAGAGTATGTTACAGTATAATTTACAATAGGAATATTGGAAAGAGACCAGAGGCTCCATACCAAGGGAACAGCAGAATAAACTATGATGAAGCCACAGGATGTGATATGATGACAACTTTAAAATCATGCTTTAATATAATTTTAATGACATGAGAAATGATTACCAAATAGTGTTAAGTGAAAAACAGCATATTGGAGTTCTGATATAAAAAATGATCTCGATTTTTTAATTAAAGAAAAAAGCAAAGGCACCAAAATCCTGAGATCAATATCTCTAAAAGGTAGAGTTACAGATGGACTTATATTTTGTCTAATTTTTGTAGTTTCCCCGAAAACCTGTTAAAATGAATATTTATTAGTTTTATAATCAGAAAGAATTTTTTGTATACTATTAGTCCAGGGAAAAGTGATAGCTAACTTTTTGGGATTATCAAAAGAAAAAGGGAGATTTAACAGCTAACCAAGAGCTAGGGATGGTTGACAGGAGAACTGAGGAGCAGGCCTGCAGGGAGGGGGTGGGGAGTGCGTAGGGGGATGAGAAGGAAAGATTGAGAAACAATGTTTTTCCTGCTACTACCTTGTCACAGTAAGGCCTTGCTTCACCGCCCTCCCTGGTCTCAGGGCAGCATTGGGCCCAGCCAGTCACTGTTCTCCGGGGTCAAAAATCAAGAAAAAAAGAATGCCATTATTGAAGACCTTGCCTGATGAGAACAAGCACTTTTAATAAGAGACAGATTAATATACGGACTTTGAGATCTTTGCTTTGATGGCTTTGCAAGGCAGAGAGAACAGAAAAATTAGTTACCATTTAAAGTTTTATTTTTACTCTGCTCAGCTCAATTCACATTGATTATGAATGGCCCAAATAATGTGTAATAAGCTCCAAATGGCTTTCTGTCCTTCATAGAACTCATTTGGTCATTTGCAGGTGTTTATGATTGGGTGTTTTATATATAGAAAGACATTTGCATTATACACCATGGAGCGAATATATTTATCATGGAAGAAAGGGACCTTTACTTGGTAAAGTGACGTTAGCAGGAAATTACCACCTGGATGAGGGGGTGTTTCAAGCATACGTTACAATTTGAAAGAAAGCTTAGAGGTATCTCTTACAGGTACAGAGAGTCTCTCTTAGAGCTAATTTCCTTCCAAGATTTTTGCTAGACTATGGGCAACCCAGAGAGACAGCGTATCGAAGGAAAATGGGAAGAAAGAGGTGAGAAAACTAGAATGGCTGACTAGTATATCTGTAAACATGTGAATAAGTACCTAGGATTTTTCTATTTATCTATGGGAATCTAAACAACAATTGTGGGACTTCCCTGGTGGCGCAGTGGTTAAGAATCCACCTGTCAATGCAGGGGACACACGTTTGAACCCTGGTCTGGGAAGATTCCACATGCCAGGGAGCAACTAAGTCTGTGCACCACAACTACTGAGCCTGCGCTCTAGAGCCCATGCGCCACAACTACTGAGCCCACGTGCCACAACTACTGAAGCCCCACGCCTAGAGCCCGTGCCCTGCAACAAGAGAAGCCACCACAATGAGAAGTCCTCGCACTGCAACGAAGAGTAGCCGCCGCTCACCGCAACTAGAGAAAGCCCGCGCGCAGCAACGAAGACCAAATGCAGCCAAAAAATAAATAAATAAATAAATAAATTTATTTTTAAAACACAGGGAAAATTGTGGAAGACAAAGAGTTCTGTCCTAAGTGTCAGAAGGCACGGCAACATGGTTAAGAACTTGGCGCCATCCATTGTGAACCTGAAATCATCTTCCCTGTCGTCGTCACCCTGCCTTCAACCCGTAGCCCAAAATGGGGTTGGGGGGTGGGAACCAGAACCATGAAATGACTGCATTGGCCGCAGAGACTAACCTCGAGACTTTGAACTTGTAAGTGTTCCTCTGCTGCTTTCCAACTTTCTTATCTCTCTGTGGTGGATCTTACTGATCTGCCTGGGCTTACAAGTGTGAATGATTAACTGGGAGAAACGAAATGCCTAATCCTTTCGGCAGTTTCCGCAGATACTTTCCCTCCACAGCCAACACTGTGCCTGTTCATCAGAGAAACTTTTCCTTAAAATTGTAAGATTGGTCCCTTTGGAAAGTGCATTTTTATTTTATTTATTTCTTCAGCTCAAAGAAGTGCTGTGTTGTTGCTTCAGGGTAACACATAAGAGCCCCGTCATCATGCCTCAGTGCAGTCACCACAGCCTCCCTTGGAGCCTGAGGAACGAGCATGCAGGGAAGGAAGAGAGAAAGCCATGAGAAGGTGAAGATGCTTTCTCCGAGGGAAGAAAAAGTCATTTCAAACACTGTGAGAAGGAAAAAGACAACTGTCCTTTCTATGCCTGGCAATCCCAAGGACTTAGTGCTATAGTGATCACGTACACCAAATAGGAACTATCTGATAAGTTGTCTGAGAAGGAATCTCAACAAGTTTGTAAACATATGACAAGAATCAGGGATGCGAATAAATGGTATTAAGCCATTTCTTATGTCACTAATTAGATCCCAGAAACAACTGCATCCCAGCAACTCCTTCATCACAAGTGTTCGCGATATCACACCTTCACTCACTGTAAGATGGTTTGTTTCCGCCCCCCCAGATGAAAACAAGGAAACCAGGATTAGTTCCAAACAACAACAAAAATAACCTAAATAAGCTCAGGGAGAAAATGCATTTAGATGAAGGCTTTAAAGGCATGGAATTCTTTGAATAAGAGGTAAGGAACAAGGCACAGAAAAACTCAACAATGCCCCACTGTCTTAGTTCAGGTTTCCTAGAAGCAGAGCCTAAAATGGGGATTCTTGCTCCAGTGACTTCTTGGCTCCTGTTCTCAGGACAGGGGAAGAAGGGGAAAGAGTTCGTCTGGGGGTGGAGGGGGAAGCTAAGCAAGAATCTAGTCTTAGCTGGAGGCCAGCTTCAGTATGGCTGCCACTGGGACACTGTGGAGCACAGGTCGCACCTGAATTAGGTCCCGTCTTTAGTGAGGGGGCTGGCCTGTGCCCATCCACCATCTGCTGCCAAGGTCTGTTGTGTGTGTCGGGGGGAGGGGGTGGTTACACAAGGGCGCTGCGTTGGCTGGAGCACAAGGCGTGGAGCGGCCCCCAGCATGGGGGCGGCTGTGGGTCACAGCGGCTACAGGATGGGTGCACTGGCTGGGAAAGAGGGTCTGGAGGGGCCGCCCATGGCATCCACTGTACCAAGCAAGTATCAGGCCATGACCTGATGCACAGAGTAGGGGAGATGCTGGGCAGAGCAGTGGCTGAACATGATAGGAAGCTACTATGGACATTCACTCAAATCCATTCCTACTCACCAGAATGAAAGTCCTTCCTGTTTGGAAGTGCAGGAGATAAAGTTAAATCAATAGTAGAACTCTCACATAACGAATCAGACAAATGTGGACCAGATGCCTACTAACTCTTTCAAGCTTTATAACATGGAGAAAATTATTCACTTTCTCCAAACCTCAGTTTTCTCATTTATAAATTAATAATAAATATAAATACATTTATTATTAGAGATAATAATACTACCTTGGCTACAGGATAAGTATTAAACAAGATCTTTATTAAACAAGATCTTGTATCTTAATGAGCTTAGCCCAGTACCTGGCACATAGTAAAGGCTGGATAATTGGGGATTATTATTAATTTGGAAGGTAGTTTTTCCACAGTGTCTATCTGATCAGAATTGTAAAATGATGCCCCATCAATGGGAAATCCAATAATTGTACCAATACCTAACATAACATGTCTCTTGGACTTGGCTGGTGACCAAGTGCTTTCGTACGTGAGGTCTCATGGACCCTGTTTTACAGGACGAGAAACAAAGACTCAACTCAGAGAGCATGTCAGGAAAGGCCTCTGGACGCCCTGCCCCAAGCTGGAGGCCCCCCGTAGAGCTCGCTTTCTTTGTGTTGGTGAAGTTTTACCAACTCCCAGGGGGCAGGTTTGTCAGCTTTTCCAAGGGGTTGGGTGACATCCAAATTTCATGTTGGAAAGTACTCCTTAGTATTTTATCCGTCCTGGAATGAAAGAATCATTGAATCAACAAGGGAACATTATGTATTCAATGGCTTCCCAAAGGTTTAAGGGTTGATTATCTGTGTTGCTGGCAGAGCCGGGCGTGTTGCTGTCCCTCACTCACACAGGCTTAGCACACGGACTGGAGAGAATCATACCTTCTATCTGAGCACTAGGATCCATAATCCGGAAGCAGCAAGAGGCAGCAGGAGGCTCAACCCAAACAGCCTCTACTTAATCTTCCAACTCAGAAATTGGCCAGCCAAAGTGTAAAGACCAAAAATGTGAACACGCATTGCTCTGCAGTGTGCCATTGATGGCACAGCACAGTCATTTGGGAAAAGTGAGATGGGTCCTAGTTTTCCCTTCAATACCTAGTTCAAAAGAAAAAAATTATATATATTTTTGATTTTTAAGACTACGTGATAGTAAACAACAACTTAGCTGACTTTTTCCCCCTACTGAATGTTTTTGAGTGTCACGTAGTCATTCCAGTAGTCAAAGTACAAATTAGTCCATAGAGGTGAATAATTTTTTAAGTTGCAACTTTCCTTGGTAATCTATTCCTAAATTTTACAATTTTTCTCTTCCGGGAATTTAATTCTTCGTATTGGATCTAGACCATTTCTCACAAAATTGTCTCTTATGTTGTCCTCAGAAAAAATAAAGAACATTATATTACTGAATACAATTCAATAGTACTCCTTCGCCTATGTGTGATACTGGTCTACTCCTTCAAATTTCTCCCATGCAATTCAAATAATCACAGATTACTAATTTCTTCAATTCCTCCTTCTACATGATTATTTATACATAGGTGGTACCAATTGTTTCCAAAGTTCAAAATAGTTCTGGGATTGTGTGATCCAGGATTGGTGCTGTCCTTTCAAGGTCTTGGTTGAAGATGTTTCGCAGAGAACCTGATTCAGGGATACCTGGGCTGCAGGCATCCAAGATATTTGGGAGGCCCCAGTCTCCTCTGAGATAGTAGTTAAGACGGTCGGAGTGGAGGCACACCTGAGTTTGGATCGCGGCTATGCCCTTTACTGGTTGTTCATGCTTGAGTAATAATTAACATCTCTGTGCTTAAGAACTGAGCCTAATAGCTACCTATTTCATAAAAGTTTTTTGAAGATAAAATGAAACAATACTGTGAAATGATAGACATTCCAGCAATATTAGAGATTATTAGAACAAACTTTAGTTCTTATTACATTATGTGCTCATCTGCCACTTGCCTGAGTTCTGCTGGTGGATGAAACAATATAAGATGTTGAGTTCACACATATTTCTTCCTCATCTTTAATTTTCCCTTTTGAATATGTTAATGTAATGAATGTCATTGACCTTCCTGGGCCAAAGGTATATCTTTTCTCCCTTGAGACATTCAGAGAATCTTCTGGCTAAGTCATACTTAGTCTGGATTACTCTAATCAACTGAGTAGCACACTCAAGGCTTTAGGATGTGCTGAAGAAAAAGTAAGTCTCCTAGGAAGCCACTCTTCTAAGAGCCATGTAATTGATCTCTGTCCCAGGTTTTGAAAGAAATTAGTTCAGAGGGAAATTCAGCAGAGAGCAAGTATCATTTAGATTTAGAATAATAGGTTCCTCCAATATCATTGTTGGAAAAAATCTTAGAGGCCGTTTCCACCTGATGCGTAAATTCTCCTTACATAGTCCTTGAAAAGTAACCATTCAGTCAGTCAGCTTCAGACAGCTTGACTTGGTAGAAAGTTTGTCCATATTTTGAGCTAAAATATTCTCCACTATGATGACATCTACTCATTGGTTCTCACTCTGCCCTTAGCATCCCTATATCCTTGAAGGTGAGTCAAATCCCTCTGCCATGGGACAGATCTTTCCTCTTGAACACATCCATCTGGTCCCTTCTACACCATCCTTACCATCCTTCAGTCCTCCATTTTTTTTCAAAGTAAATATCCCCAGTTCTTTCATTAAAATGGAAAAAATTACCTTGTACGTATCACTGTGAGTACCATTGTAATTAAAGAAAGGGTTATTAAAAATCTGATTATACACACACACACACTTTAACCTCACCTCAGCCACTGTTTTGTAGCCAAGAGCCTAGAGCAGTTTTCCCCCTTATTCTTTTTGCTTTCTTACCCAGCAAAACAGGGTAAGAGATCTCAGCTCTCTGGGGCCAAAAAATACAATAGATTGCACTGAATATTGCCATTCTAAGCTAACTTTATATGTATTGTGGCATATATGGAACAGTAGCTTGCTTGGGTATGCCCAGAGGTCCCCAAATCAGTGGAGGTTGCCATGCTGTTTTCAAAGATTCCCCATTCCAACCTCCTTCTTCCCAGCCCTATTTAAAGCGTACAGCTGCGCAAGTAACTTAAGCAGTCATTATGGTTTTCTACATTTACAGAGACTATTTAGTTTGTACCTTCCTTAGCTTGAAAATTGTTTCTGGTTTTACGGGGAAAATCATTCCAGGGAAGGAAATTATTGAAGTTTCTACTTTAAATATTATGGCACTACATCAAGATAAATAAACATATTTAAGGAACAATGAAATGTAAAGGGAATACTGCCATAGCCGTAGTGGACATGGTAGAAGGACACAAAGAACCACCACAGGGTAAAGTGCTTCTCAGTAGTGGGGTGAGGTCGCTTATTTAGTATTCAACTTAAGATATTTTTGAGGAACAGGAAATAAATGGGGAGGACCTTGATGGAATGTGTGGTCACCCTCATAGTGTCCTGAATGGGCAGAGTATTTAATTCATACCCTATAGAACGGTGCCTGGGCTGATTCATTTTGCATATGTATCTGCTTAGAGATACACTGATACACTGATGTATTTTTTCCCCGAACATTGCATTATGCAGAATTGTTACTGAACCAGGTTTGTCTGCCAGACACACAGCAAGCCAGGCGCTGACATACTGAGGTTTGCAGCAGAGAAGGAGTTTATTTACAAGGCAACCAAACAAGGAGATGAGAGAGCAAGTCTCAGATCTGCCTCCCTGAAGGTGAGGTGCTGGAGGTGTTTATGGGATAAAGAAGCAAGGTGGTCTTAGGCATGGGGAAAGGTCGTTGGAGGTAGGGAAACAGTGAGGTAATCGGTGTTCTACGCAGGTGTATCTGGGTTACGTGCTTCTTCATGGGATGCATATTTGAAAATGGAGGCGCTTAACATGACCCGACAGTGGAGTTTTTGGCCCTCTGATGTCAGAAGGTCATTTGTTGAAGACCCAGTTTTAGGGTTGGTGGTCCCAACTAGTCTTAGCTAGCCTGACCTGTACAAAGCTGACTCCAAGTTCCTAAAAAACAACGTAAGTCTTGTTGTAGCAACCCATATGTCAGAGGGGTTATCTCTACAGGTGGTTAAGGAGTCTTGTGATACATTCCATAGGCTATGTGAAGCTTGGAGGGTATGCAATTAAAGAGAGGAAAAAAGAAAAGAAAGAAAGAACTAAAGGGGGCTTAATCAGTGAAGGCAGTTTACAAGTAGAGGGGTTTTTAACAAGCTGTTGCTTTATCTGTTCTGTAAAACAGGCTCAGGAATTTCTGCTAGTCACCAGCCTCTGTTAATCCTATGGGTCATGGTTTCCGAATATCTTCTTAAAGCTCAAGACTGTTTTGACTTCAGTATTTAAGAGAAGTGGTAAGTAATTCAGATACTTGACTTTCTCACATCTGCCAGTATCTTAGAATTCTCACAGGATTGCTTAATCTAAGAAAATTCTAGCCTCTTAAGCACTACCTCTAGGGCACTTGTTATAAATTCAGAGACATGACATTATTCCTCCTATAGACTTATAGGATTTTAAGGTTAATTTTCAGCCAGACTTTGACTATTGACATTCTCCTCCTCCTCCTGCTTTATAAGTGAGGAATCTTTTAAACAAGGAATGAAATTCTAAGTGTATCCAAGGCCAAAAAAGGTGAGAATTTGTAAACTACAGTTGTAAGAATTGTTTTAAAGTCCATGCTATTTCCCTGGTTAAAAATACTGTGAGCCTGATATTCCCTTGGTATTCCTTAAAATTATTCCATTAAACAATCATAGTGACATATAGGTGTGAGTGAGGCACCCTTATAAGATCAATTTCACTATCCAGCTGTTGAGATGCTTGCTATCATTTTATTCACTCTATTTTTGACATGGAAAATTAGAAAAGAAAAGAAAAATGGAATCTTGGTATAATGAGATTGAGACTGTTACTCTCTTATCAACTTTATGCAACATGAAATCTTTTAAGAAATTTAGTAAACTTTATCATGAGCCTGTCCTAAGCACCGTATGGTACCTATTTTCAGATAATGAAATACCTACAGAAAACTTAAAATGACTTATTTTTGTCTGTGGCTGTGATGCCTCTTAGTAATTCGTGGGTTTTTGACAGGAATTTTGGTCTTCCTAATGCAATCTACAAGGTGTGACCAGTTGTCACATACATCATAAGAACAATAGCATACTTATATTTTGTTAAAGCCGAGGAAAATTCTTAGGAATGAACATCAATAAACCCGACCTACATGGCCACAAGTGGAGTCAAGATACAGCCAATGTTCTGTTTATCTGACCAAAATAGGGAGCCAAATAATTCTCAAATCTATTCAAACCTATTCTACAGAAAGCATCACATTTCAGCTGCTTATTTTGGTCTTCATTCTACTTGGTGCTGAAAAGAGCCACCTTAGTCTTAAGGCATAGCTTTTATCCTATTCTAGACACTTGCCCAATGGATGCAGAGAAAAATGTATAAAGTAATGAAGAAAAATGCTTGTAAGATATAAATACTTGCAGTGATCTGGTTCTTTCATAAGGTAGTATGAGTCTCTCCGCTTTTCCAAAAACGCCTCGGGAAAAATTGCTAAATGTTTAATCCAGTGTCGCCAATAAAAAGACAAGATCATTCTTGATGAGTAGATTAGATCTATTTTTTTTTTAACCTATTCACAAATTGTCTACTTAGTGGAAAGCCCCTAAAGAAAGCAAGACTTGCCCCAGAGGGAACATGGGAATTTCCTGGTTACATGAAGTTTGTACACAAGCTATAGCTTGAAAATATTCCCCATTCAATGATTAATATGGCTACTGC
This sequence comes from Globicephala melas, assembly GCF_963455315.2. Taxonomy (NCBI): domain Eukaryota; kingdom Metazoa; phylum Chordata; class Mammalia; order Artiodactyla; family Delphinidae; genus Globicephala; species Globicephala melas. Next base: position 10,709,443 of record NC_083315.2, read on the forward strand.
AAATTGGAAAAAGTATCTCTGGCTTTGGATTTATTTGGGGTTTGGCTATTCTCTGGAAATTTAACATTTTTTTCAACATTCAATAACACTGAATTTAGAGGTTTAGTTCAGCTCAAGATACTTGATTTTTGGTTTTAAAGCCCTTGTTGGTTTAAAGTCCTTCTGATCTTAAAGCCAAAATGGCCTCCTCTGCCATCCCTATGCTTTCAGTAAATGGACCTAAAACCCAACAGTATGATGCAAATAATTTACAACTCTACCTCCATTTCCCAAAAGCCAAGCAAAAGTCTCACAGAATGTATCATCCTATCAATAAGACTGGCTTTGATATTAGCTCCATATAGGATAAGTAATAGAACTGATCAAAAAGAGATACAGATCATTTGAAAACTAAAACATATACTTAGGAGAAGAGTTAAGGATATTAAGATATAGAATCAATATGCAATAAAGCCTAAATAGTCATTTGAAAATGTTTCACAAAACTTTATTTCTCGAGTGGAATTTTCATAGAATAATGTCAGATAACGTTATCCTGTGGGTAAATCCAGTTTGCCTTGTTATTAACCTCTGTTGAAATAACTTTGGAGAAAGAAATACCACTGAGGGGGCTCCTTCCATTTTTTCAAGTCACAGAAGGGCTTCCATGTATTGAGCTAAATTCTACCTACAGTTTCCAAATCAAACTTGGTTTACTCCTCTTCTGCATGATGCAGATTCCACCATTGGACGGTAATTCTCAAAGCCCCTCCCAGGTGTCTCTGCAGAGAGCCACACATCTCTAATTAGTTTATTCATGCACTTGTTCATTCACTGATTAAATATTTATTGAGTATCTATTTTATACTAGGCACTGGGGACGTTAAAAAAAAGGGGGGAGGGAGACACACTTCCTGCTCTTATAGAACTAATGGTTTTAGGTGGAGATAAACACATAAAAATAAATTTACTATACCGTATGGTATGTACTTCCACAGAGGTTGGCCAGACTTTGTGAAAGCCTAGAGCAGGGACACATTATCTTGGTTTGGGGGTGGGTGACTAGAGAAACCCCCTAGAAAAAAAGACACTTGAGATGAGTTTTGATGATCAAGTTGGAGTTATATAGGTGATTAATAAAAAACCACAATGACCCCATTTAACATACGCCAGGCACTGAGCTAAACCCGTTATAGACATAATCTCATTAATCCTTAGCAATACTGTAGAGAGTGATTTCCTCCCCTCCCATTTTATAGATGAGAAAGTGGAGGCTTAGAAATGTCAGTGCCTTAAGCAAGTTCACACAGCAAGTAGCAGAGCTCTATCTAGGAGAGAGCCTCCCGCCAAGAAAACAGCATATGACAAGGTTTTACGAAGGGAAATAGACTGCCCGTGTGAGCCACACAGTTGGGACTGTGCATCTGAAGCAAAACCAGTATGTGCAGAAGTGAGGGTTGCTGACATGCATAGACGGGCTGTAGCCAAGCCTTGCAGAGTTGCTAAGTTAAGTATTTTGGATTTAATCCCACAGCTATGAAACCTCTTGAAGGATCCCACACGGGACAGGAAAAAAAAGAGTGTATTTACATATGGAGGCTTTAGTTTGTTTACCTTTATTTTATTTGAGACCGGGTGCTGCCAGTTTGCATGACTTGAATACCATCCATTCCACCAATGAAAAGTTTACTCCTAACATCCATTATGCTTATGAATGTACCCTTTGTGGTGTAGATTTCAGTAATAATATTTGAAGTGCTAAGTCACCCCCCTCTGAAGCGTCGATCCCTAATTAGGGCATTTCAGATGCTAACTAACCACCTTTGGAATGTCGGTGCCTGATGCAGACACTTCAGATGCTTCCTCACTACTTGCGGGATGTAGATTATACCAAAATATTTCAAACTAAATCGACATAGAGACGACATAGCCCTCAGATAGGGCTTGCTACTAAATACAGAAGAGAAAAGTGTCCCTTTGTGTGTGTGTGTGTTGGAGGACGAGCAGAGACATGCTCTGAGTGATGTGGCCTAGTCATTTCCTTTTCCTGACCGGGTGTGCGGATGACTTAGGAACACGTGAGCCTCTGTACCCCTTTGTCTGAAAACCCTCGTGACACACTTGGGCTCTACAGACATGACCATTATCCCTCACGCCTTCCCCATAGCTCCAAAGTACGGACATGAAGTCAAGGCAGACAGGCTGACACATCTGAGAATTGAGAGCAGGATCTGAAACCAAGGCTCCGACTGGCATCATGTCTCCACGTGGCTGTCCTTGAGAGAGAGGCACGGTCTCTGGGCTCTGCTTGGGGAAGGGGAGCTTATTCTGGGCCAAAAACAGACGAAGCTCTGGCACCCCTGCAACAAGCAGGCCAGGCAGGGGTGTCAGTATGTCTTCCTCTGAGCGAGATCTGAGCAAGATCCCATCTGTCTTCCTTTTACATGTGACAAAATCAACTTAACACAGCCCTTCAGAGATGCCACAGAGCCCTGTGGGACCCTTGGGCTGAGAGAATCCCATGAAAGCTCTGGCCCCCATTCCCAGAAAAACAATGAAAGACCACATAGGCACATACATGGTTTTGTATATAATTTCAGGAGGAACATGGACCTTCCCCTTCCCTAAAAAACTATGTATCTTTCAGTGCAACCTAAAATAGAAATATCTTGGGACGGCAAAAATGTCACAGTAAAGGGACTTCCCTGGAGATCCAGTAGTTAAGACTCTGTGCTTCCACTGCAGGGGGCACGGGTTCAATCCCTGGTCGGGGAACTAAGATCCCACATGCCACGTGGCACAGCCAAAAAAAAAAAAAAATCACAATAAAGTAAATACCTTTTCTATAATTTCATCTCATTTCAAATCAAATTTAGCTCAAAATAAAAACAATTGTCTGGCCTTTGGAGTGTCCGGTGGTGGCATAAACAACCCTGACTTCCTTATTCTTGGTAATGTTTGGCCAAGGTTGGGTGCTTCCTGGCAAGGATGCTAGAGAGGGGATTCCTATACTGGATGGCAGATTGGGCAAGACGCCTTACACATAGGCCTTTCAACCCTTAAGAGTCTATGAGCTTCCATTTGAACTATCTGTTGGGGAGGAGGAAGTTCCCCCTGTACTCCTCTTGAGTTCTTGTGTCTGGACTAATAATGAAATTGACACATCAAAGACAGACTAACAGGGAAAAAGAAACAAATGTTAATTCACGTACATGGCTGTCTCATAGAAACAGGACCTAAGAAGTGGCCAAAGCAGACAGTTTTTATACTTTTTAGACAAAGGAACAATAAATTTGTGAGGAATTCACAGGACAAAGAAACTCAGGTTTTGGCTGCCCGATTAGTGAAAAATCTAAACAGAGTTTGGGCTTGGGGTAGTCAATTTAAAAAGTAACCACGTTTGTCTGTATCGGCTTCTCCGCTGATTTTCCCTGTCTCCCACAGGAAGGGTGTCCTTCTACTTCCAGATGCAGCGAGGGCACCTTTCACGTGAGAGATTGATATCCTGCTTTCAGAGGGACAGAGGAAGGTCAGTTTTTCTTCTTGCATCAGCTGCTTCTCAAGCGACTTCATTTCAAGATAGTCAATATGCCTTTGTGGCATGTTTTGGGTTGGTCCGCCCTGAGCTCCAACACACCCGTATGACCCCAAGGAAGGAGATGCTGAAGGATCTTCAGGAGTCATGGAGAATTCATCTCCCCACGGGCAGGTCAAAGGTCATCTGAGGTTTAGGTCTCCATCAGGATCAGTTCTAACATCCATGAGGTCAGTATCCCCTACCTACCAAGTCTACTCACTCCCAACTCCCTTAGGCCCACAGAGTGAGGACTGGGGGATGGAACCGGGGGGCAGGAAAAGCAAGCCTAGGAATCAAACTTCCTCCAGGACTAAGAAGACAGAGATGAGCAACTAGGAGTACTTGAGGGCTAGAGGTCTAGTCCTAGGGGGTCAAAGTTCAGTTTTCTGGTGGAATTTGTTTCCTCCTCACCCCCTCCTACATATACTCTCAGTCCCAGGCAAAAAGAGAGGGTAGAAAGATTCTTATTTGAAGAAAAAAAGAATGCATATGCCAAGAATAAATAAGTAAAACATACACACAAACATTAAGACAATACCAAAAGGGGACAATAAAATGTTAATTACTTTGGGGTTATGAGGTTATAAGTAATTTTGGTACATGTATTTATACATATCTTTATATGGATTGGCTGTGTTTTCTGCAACGATTTATTTTTTTTAAGCAATAACTATATATATATATATATTTTTTTTTTTTTTTGCGGTATGCGGGCCTCTCACTGTTGTGGCCTCTCCCGTTGTGGAGCACAGGCTCCGGACGCGCAGGCTCAGGGGCCATGGCTCACGGGCCCAGCCACTCTGCGGCATGTGGGATCTTCCCGGACCGGGGCACGAACCCGTGTCCCCTGCATCGGCAGGCGGACTCTCAACCACTGCGCCACCAGGGAAGCCCCAGTATTTTTTTAATGTACTTTTCTAAAAAAATAACTTTATTTTTGGCTGCATTGGGTCATTGTTGCTGCACATGGGCTTTCTCTAGTTGTGGCGAGAGGGGGCTGCTCTTCCTTGCGGTGCGCGGGCTTCTCATTGCGGTGGCTTCTCTTGTTGCGGAGCACGGGCTCTAGGCGCACGGGCTTCAGTAGTTGCAGCACGCAGGCTCAGTAGTTGTGGCTCACAGGCTCTAGAGCGCAGGCTCAGTAATTGTGGTGCCCTGGCTTAGTTGCTCCGCAGCATGTGGGATCTTCCTGGACCAGGGCTCGAACCCATGTCCCCTGCCTTGGCAGGCAGATTCTTAACCACCGCGCCACCAGGGAAGTCCCAATAACAATATTTTAAAATGCAAGTTCTTATTTAGAAATACAACCCATCGTTGTTGTTGGATGCAGGCCCAGTAGGATAACTCAAGACCAGACATGATAATAATTAAATTAATGATAATAAATATGAACTAATTAATACTAATTAATATTAATGATGAAGTAATCCTGGGAAATAGTGGCTCTCGGTTTCTTTGGACGCCTGGAGCTAATCACCAAAGCCAGGAAGCACAGGCAATACATCAAAGCAAATTGGCGTCCAACAAACTGAATATTGCCAAACAGAGTCTAAACACAGCCTGAGCACATATACTTTAAAGCGTAACGTCAGCCTTCAGCGATAGAAGAATCCCTGTTGTGCTTGGGGTTCCATCTCTGTGCTACCCTCTCTTTATCCTGGCACAACTCCAGCCTCCCTCCTCCTTCAAGAGCTGTGTGTAGTCTTAGGAGAGGTTGACAAAAGCCGTGTTGTCCCCCACTTCTATTTTATTCTCTTCGTGGTAGCCTCCTCTAGCCTCTGTGATCTCCTGCGGGAATGACTCCAAGAATCTCTTGACGGTTCTCTGACTCCATTTCATCCCTCCCTCCTGCCAAAAACAGAGTTTCCGTCCTGTGAGTCCACCTTGCCTGGTGAATCAACACATTGAGCAGAAATTCAAGAGCAGGTGCTCGTAAATGCCAGCGCTGATGTTCAGTCCAGCTGTTTCTAACGTGAGTAATGTAGGAAGATCCAGGGCAATTAGAAGGAGGATTTTCTCTATTTAAAAACATTTAGTGATTCTCCCGAGCAACCATGGGTGGGCCAATGTTGACTGATGTGTTCTCATTGCAGCCACACTGTCCTTATGGTCAACAGGAGTAGAGATTATATATCTTTTACCTCTTTTGGATCCTCCACTTCATTTATTGTAAAGGTGAGCACTGAGTAGATAGTTTATAAATTCTTATTGACACGGTGCAGACGTGACGGCCAAGGAAAGCCGCTAATGCTGTACCCTGCAACCGGCAGTCCCTGCACCTGGAGACCCGTGAGAGGACCCCTCCTACCACCAGATATGTGGTGAGGATCTTTCTGGGAAGAGTGAAGAGATTTATAGGGGCCTGAGGATGGCAAACTCTTTCGAATTGCAGACTTTGGACTTAAATCATCCACCTATTAAGCCAGCGTCCTGTGTCCCTGGCACAGTATGTCTGCTTCGATCCACAATCAGCCCATGGACACTTAGTGAGTGTCTGCTGTGTGCCAGCCCCTGGTTGGTAAAGTGGATCCGAAGATGAACCAGGGGCAGTCCCTGCCCTCAGGTAATCCAAATCTGCTGAAATTGTGATACAATAGCTGTGACAATCTAATAATTGCCTTACAGAACGTGGATTTGCCCAGAGGGCTTCCCGGTTGCAAAGGGGAACAGAGGAAAGCTTCCAAAGAGAGAAAACTTTTGAATTGGGTTTTGAAGCACAAGAGCAAACCAATGTAGACTTGAAGGAAGAGCACTGGAGGCAGAGGGAATCCGTGCAAAAGCAGAGGCGTGAGGAGCGAGGTGCGTATAGAGGAAGACACATCCCCCCATGGGCGGAGCCTATGAGGACCGGAGTAGGGGCCTGGCTTCAGCACACAGTGCCTGGCAGGACGCGGGCTATGGAATAGACTGGGGTGGGGCAGAAGGCGGGGGGATGCGGAGAGAGACGCCCTCCTCTTCAGGCCCTTCCTTTCACGTCGTTTCCCTGCAGCCCAGGTGGCTGGGTCTCTCCCGCCGTGATGTGAGTCACGGCCTGTCTTCTCTGACCAGGCCTGAGAGCTACCTGGTGGAGGTGAGCACTATTCCTAACGCATTCCTCTGGACCAAGTGCCAACAATGACTAACAGATGAGGCCAGGCCCGCTGTGTCATCAGCTGGCAGAGGTGCGATCAACTCCCTGACCTTGCCTGCAGACAGATTCCTGCCTCAGGAAACGGGACAGCATACTGCGGGGGGGGGGGGGGGTGGAGGGACGACACAAAGAGGAAAAAAACTGCAAGAGACTTCCTAGACAGGGAGCGGCTGTGCAAAGCCCCCAAGGTTTTCCTCAAACGTTCCAGAACAGCTATGAAGAAAACAGGCTTAGTTACCTCTCCTGTTCCCTCAGCAGGACCCTCAGCAGGAATGTGAGGAAAGAGCAAAAAGGCCGAAGGAGAGCTCCCCCAAAGCTCGTAGCTCACTGAGGCTTTTTCCTCTTCTCGGTGAAACTGGAAATGCGTGGGGAACACGAGACTAGCCTGACGGGAACAGAAGGAGGAACAGAGCGCTCGCTCCTGCTGGGAGGGTCTGCCTTGCCGCCTGCTGCCCTGTTCCTTCTCCTCCCAGAGCCCGGGTACAGAGAGGGGGCCGCCCCCAGGAGGGAAGGTGGCTGGAGGGTGGGGCGCCCTGACGTCGCTCTCAGCGCCGCGCCTGGGATGAGGTTTCTCTTCGCCAGCTGGGCGCGTCTGGCAGCCGCAAACAGGCCAGGCGCCTGGGAGCTTCCTGTGGCGCTCAGTTGCCATGGAGCATGAAGACAGAGCAGGTGCCTGGAGGTGGCTCCCCAGCAAAGACTGACATTCTTGTGCCCGAAGATCTTGCATCTGGGCAGCCAGCCCATTAGGGGACCTGAGAGACCTCTTGTCTCATTGAAAGAAACATGAAAGGTTGACAGAATCATTGCATTACATCCTCACACCCCTGGGGTGCTGTCTACTTTGCCAACACAGTGAACTGCCTACCATTTGGTTCAAGTTCAACCACCACTCAAGCTTTGTGACTTAAGACCACAAAAGTTGGAGACGTTCCTCCTGGGAAAAGGGCACCGTGGCTTTGGCGTGGTGAGTCTGTGTACTTGGGGAGCACGTGGGAAGGGGCTAGTGGCTTCTTCAGTTCATTCAGTACTGAGAGGCTTTCAAGTGTTTTTTTCCTCAGTGGACCTTACCTGCTGAGCAATGAGCAGTGTTTCTGCTGCTGATCTATTTGAGAAATCAGAGCAGCCTGGACTGAATTCGGGTGGAGGTTTACTTTGGCCTTTTGCTGGAGAGCATGTTGAGAGCAGAGACCAGCATTCCTCATCTGGAGTCTTTCTTACCCGGGAGACTGGCACCCCGTCTGTTTGCACAGTACAGTTTTAGACTCCGAGTCACCTTACGTTCTCTTCTTGGTATCACTTTGCATTAAACTCAGCAGCGTTCTAGTACCTTGGCTTCTCCTTTCAGGAAGCAGAGAGGCCTGGGCAGATGAAAGGGTTGCATATATTAGATGCCCACTCACCTGGGACAGCCAGGTTTTGGTAACAGTGTTTTATCACCTCCAGCCCTACAAAACTCGCACTGGGCTGCCCTAGGCAAAATGGTGAAACATGTCCAGTTCATCCAGGACTTTTCTCCCATCTCTCCTTATGTCAACACTAGCCAGCATATCCTTCCATTCCCACCAGACAGAGCTTCATACGGTAAGTGCGTGTTCACATTTATTTGGCCAAGCAGTGTGTGCCAAGCTCTGGTCTAGGCCCTGGAGGCGTGGCAGTGAACAGAACAGACAAGGCTTCTCCCTCATGGAGGGGTTGAAAGCTGCCATGATATTTGCTATATACATTTTTATTTATACTTTGTACAGACACAAGGACAAAATGAACATCAATCAAGTGTCTTCTTAAATAGAAAAATAAGTTACAAAGGGGAAACTGGCAATGGAAGCCTGGGCCGTGGGGAGGGAGTGGGCAGGGGCTTCTCAGAGCAGCTGGTTGGTCTCTGAGCCTTAGTGACCACTGCCACGTGCCCCCCCTCCCCCAGTCTGCCGGCCACAGCTTTCTTCCCTGCCGCCTGCCTTTCATGTCATTGGTCGGGTCTGTCATTTCTAATCAGGGTGGGATTAGGTCAAAGGTGAGAACCAATCCCTGCTCTATTTAAAACTGAATGATAGATATATACACTACTATGTATAAAATAGATAACTAATGAGACCCTACTGTATAGCACAGGGAACTCTACTCAGTGCTCTGTGGTGACCTAAATGGGAAGGAAATCCAAAAAAGAGGGGATATATGTATACATACAGCTGATTCACTTTGCTGTACAGCAGAAACTAATGCAACGTTGTAAAGCAGCTATACGCCAATAAAAATTAATTTAAAAGATAAATTTTTAAAAACTTGAATGATAGAGGACAGGCAGAGGGGCTGGCAGTATAGCCACTTACAATTATCTAAACAACAACGACGTACTCTCCCAACTCCAGACTTACATTTATAATGTTCTCTTTATGGGAGCTACGCCATAGTGATACCTGATGAAGTCTGATATTTTCAAGGCCCTCCTCCAATCCCTAATTTCCCCCAGATTAACCCTCCCCCAAATATGAGTTAATCTTCCCCTAGGCTCACACGACATGTTTCTAGTCCTTCTTAATAACAATTCCCACACTGGGTCTGCACTGCAATTGTTTCTCTGTGTGTCTTTTTCTTCCCATTGAACTGGGAACTCCTGGGGTAACAGGCAGGTGTTGTCACCTCTGTATAGCTTATAGTACATGGCACGTGACAGAAGCGCTTCACAAATGGACCACTCTTTGCAGACAGACCTGCATTCAAATTCTGACTCTGTTACTAACAAGGTGAACTCAGACTAGTTGATTAACCACCCTGAGCCTCAGTTTCCTCCACTGAAAAATGGAGATAACGATTACCTCAAAGGAGTCTAAAGACAGTACCAGGAATGTGGTGGTTATGCTGTACTGTCTGACACGTGTTACAATGATGATGGTGGATAAAGATGTAACATCCTCAACTTCTGTGTATGAGCAACATAATAAAACTGACGCTACCGGAAAACAACTATTCCGTAAGCATTTCCAGAGTCTCTCTCACACCTGCCGTGCTAGAGATGCTTTAGTTGGTGGCTGGAATTTCTCTAATAGAAAAGAAGGTTGGCAGTGCTGCAGGAGTAGACAGATGAATCATAATGTTTGGAGATGTCTTCAGTGACAGTAAAAAAGGAGCAGCTGAAAAGAGACATAAAAGAGCTTCACTGTGTCCTTTTATCAACCACGCAAAAAGGAATATAATAAAATCTCTCCCCCTGCAAAAAAAAAGAACTTTTTGATCATCAGTATTTCTGTGGAATCTTCTGTTTGTTAACATTCCAACTTAGACCAAATCTAGAGCCATCTTAATGGAAATCCCCCCCACTTTTTCTTGCCAATTTATTTGCTCCCTGGAGCTCATGTCCACGGAGAGAGATTCTACTACATAGGAGTAATTGAAGCATATTTTGGAAGTGCGGACTTTTCTGATAACATCGTGTAAAAGCTGTGCCTCTACTTGGAATGCACGCTGGGAAGAAAGCTGGGTAACAACAGCAGTAGCAGTTGAAAACCAGGACCATTTCTTTGAGATGCGGCCTCTGAGGTAAATCACACTGTATTTCTTCTCCCCACTCAACTTTTGAACACAGGCAAAATTGATTTAAAATAGATGACACTTAAACTAAAAAGAGGTCACGAGAGGGCAGGGAGACAGAGTGAGAAGGAAGGACCATCACTGATTCTTAGGGACCTCAGTGAGGGAGAATGGTGGTGACACTAGGATATTTTAACAGAAAAACCACCGGACTCCGAATCCAAAGATCCAGATGTGAGTTCTGGTTCCTTCACTTGAGAGAGCTGAGAGAACTTCAGATACTGACTCATCTCTCAGGACCTCTGTTCCTCATCTCTAAAGTGGAGATAAAAGTACATCACCGACTTCACAGGGATGCGGGGGAACTGAGTGAGATAGGAAACAAAAGTACCTTGTAAATGCAACAGCCCCATTCATTTTTTTTTTAAATTTACTTATTTAATTTTGGCTGTGTTGGGTCTTCGTTGCCGTGCGCGCTTTCTCTAGATGAGGCGAGCAGGGACTACTCTTTGTTGCCGTGCGCGGGCTTCTCATTGCGGTGGCTTCTCTTGTTGCACAGCATGGGCTCTAGGCGCGTTGGCTTCAGTAGTTGTGGCACGTGGGCTCAGTAGTTGTGGCTCACGGACTCTAGAGTGCGGGCTCAGTAGTTGTGGTGCACGGGCTTAGTTGCTCCGCGGCATGTGGGACCTTCCCCGACGAGGGATTGAACCCGTGTCCCCTGCTTTGGCAGGCAGATTCTTAACCACTGCGCCACCAGTGAAGTCCCAGCCCCATTCATTTTAAAGTAATCGTTTTAAACCCAATTGATTTTGTAAAGTGTGTAATAAGAGGAGCAAAATAGATCAAAATACTAACAATGGTTACTATTTCATAATGTTGTGTTTGGGGCAACAATTTTGTTTGTATTTTTATTTATACTTCTGTTTGTACCTCATTATCTTGCCAACCTTTCCACAGTGAGCATGCATTACATTTGCAATCAAGAAAGTTACGTTAACGAGTTAATATGTGTGTGGCTTAGAGATACACACCATGTAGTGAAAGTATAAGGGAATGTGGGAGAATGTTACACACTGACTTCAAGAGAAGGTTACCATTGGGATAAGAAAGGAGATGGGATGGAGAAGAATGCGTGAAGCCTCCAACTGTATTGGTAAAGATCAAATTCTTAAGTAGGGACTCCCCTGGTGGTCCAAAGGTAAAGAATACGCCTTCCAATGCAGGGGATGAGGGTTCAATCCCTGGTCCGGGAACTAAGATCCCATGTGCCACGGGGCAACTAGGCCAGCATGCCACAACTATTGAGCTTAACATGCGTCAACTAGAGAGCCTGTGTGCCACAAACTACAGAGCCCACTCACTCTGGAGCCCGTACGCCACAACTAGAGAAAGGAAACCGGCATGCCACAACTAGAGAGAAGCCCGAGTAGACCGCGGGCCGTAATGAAAAAGATCTCGTGTGCCGCAACTAAGACCTGACGCAGCCGAAAAATATAAGGAAAATAAATTAATTAAATAAATAAGTTTTTTTAAAAAAAGCCATTAGAGTTTTTTTTTTTTATAATTTTTTTTTTTTTTTAATTTTTATTTTTTGCAGTACGCGGGCCTCTCACTGTTGTGGCCTCTCCCGTTGCGGAGCACAGGCTCCGGACGCACAGGCTCAGAGGCCATGGCTCACGGACCCAGCCTCTCCGCGGCATGTGGGATTTTCCCGGACCGGGGCGCGAACCCGTGTCCCCTGCATCGGCAGGCGGACTCTCAACCACTGCGCCACCAGAGAAGCCCGCCATTAGAGTTTTTAAAAAATTCTTGAGTAGAGTCCTGGGTACGCAAGTATTGTTTTAATGATTTCTGTATTGTATGTGTTTTAAATATTTCATTATAATTTTTAAAACAAAGCATCAGTGCTGGGTACAGAGCATTATGTGCAAGGATGCTTATTAATTTGCAACAATCAAAATATTTTAAACTGTCCAACAATAGAAAATTGGTTAAATAAATTTTGGCACAGTAAAAAAAAAAGGAAGATAATATTGTTAATATTATTATGATTGTCCTATGAACCTTAAGTCACCTCGTTTCACTGAGCTAGCCACTGCCTCTACCGTTGAGAGTGGAGGATGACAGAAAATTGGCACCTAATTGAAAACTTGATTCCTCCGACTTCATTTTCTCCAGTACTTTATTAAGCCCATTATCGGTCTAAATGTATCCACTTAGGTGAGTATGCCTAAGGATTTAGAAATGTTCAGTCAGTACTGTGCATCATCCCACAAATATAAGAATATTAAATACTTAAACAAGGAGATATGAAGAAGGAAAAATCTGAAAGGCCCAAGCGAGGCCGCCTACTATCAGGACCTACAACAGTTAGCCTTTATTAACATACTTGCCTCTTTACTTTCCAGGTGAGAAGGCTTGATTGAGGTTGACTTTTTGTCTTCTTCCTCTTATCAAGTTGTTAAACTAAGGGAACATTTTCTCACTTATTTCATTAGCCTCTACGACAGATATTAAATAGTGATGGACCTTGCCAAGGATTTGACATTTCCGTCCACCTGCTTCTGCACATTCTATCTAAGAATTCTAAGAAATGTAGCTTTCAAATCAGTGACTAAAGACAACTGGCTTTCTGCTCTGTTCTCGGGTGATTACACTGTGATCTTGCAGCTTAAGGTAAGTTTTTTCCATTTTTATAAATCAAAAATAACATTATTTTATAAATGTGTACCTTGCTGATGCAGATACAGCTGCCAGCCACTAGGTGTCACAATGGCGCATTACAGTCTCATTTCAGAGGATCACCGGGATAGGTCTTGATGCAGAAAGGTGAGCTGGATTTGTCCTCAGCCCCTCAAGACCCCTGCTTCTGCCCTGTTCGCTTCAGCAGCTTAGTGATCTTTCTCAAACTTTCAGGAAGGGACCCAACAGAGTTCTGTGGGAATATGAACACACAGACTGCTTCACACAGGAGTATTTGTTGTCCCTCTTACCTGAGGCTGACATTTTTACACTAGGATCTTTTTTCCCTGCTAATCAGTGAAAACCCCTTAGTATATTCTTTCAATTCTTTCCTTTCTTCCCCCTGTTGCTAATATTTCCTTGGCTTACTTCCACCCTATGACCTCTGGTTTCACGAGAGAACCAGATGCAGATGTGGGAACACTCCCTAAGTTTCCCCGCAGAACCTCTGCAGAGCTGCTGTGGTGAAGGCATTTGTGCTGTTACTATGATACACTTTCTGTGTGGTGCAGAGAGGGGGCAAAGGGAGGAACAGGGTCTTGACCTTGAGAAATGATTCAGAAACTGTGTGTCAGGGACCACGGAAATAAAAAGCATAAACAAAAAAATGAAAAATGTGACCAGGAAAATATTCTGTGAGAAATAAAATAAGATCTAATCAACTCCATTATACATGCTTTCCTTTTGTACTATGCGTGTATGTCAGGGAAACTGCTGGGACCATCTGTTAAATGTTTATTTCCATTATTACGTCTGAGGTGCCAAAAATCCTGTAATGGGAAGAAAGAAGAAAATAGCCTTTAACACTGTTGGAAAATGATCAAGAAAAGAAAAAGCCAGAAGCCAAGTTCAGGCTTAAGTTCTGTCTTCCTTTTTATACCAGAAAGTTCTAGAACATGCAAGTCCACCTTTTCAGGGAATTACTACCTAGGCATATTGTTGATGCCACTTCTTTATGGCTGGGAAGGGGACACTTGGGAGGAAGACATCATGTCATTTGTAAATACTTTTTTGAAAGGACAGAGGAAGTCAAGCAAAGACAGGAAACAAAGCTTCTACTTTCCTTGTTAGCTCTTCTGGAAAAAAGGTTTGAGAAGAAGGATGAAGCCGTCAGCCAAAATAAGATACAAGAGCTTGTCTGTACAATTTGATTATTCATGCTTTCCTTGCCCACAATTAGTCTGGATAATCAAATACTGAGTGACCCAGAAAGACTACAAGACAATGAGGCACTTTCAGGTGGCCTCACTTGCTCCTGAGGTTTAATCCTGCTCACTAGCGTCCAAAAGAGCTTCATCGTGGAAAAACTGAACACGAAAAGAATTGGCATCCCTGAGTGAAACTTGAAAATTTGTGTTCACATTGGATTAAATTTATAAGAGGAAAAATTGGGTTTTTCTGTTCCCTGAGCTATAAGAATTTAGATAGATAAAAACTTAAACTGCCAGCAGCTTCAGAGTTAATAACCCTGAATCTTGTTGCCAAAAACTAATTTTAGTTGGCGGAAGGCAAAGTGAGAGTCTACTGATTTGGCCGCAACTTGAAAATGACAAAATGTCATTTTTTCTCCACCTAAATAAAATACCTTCTACTGAAACATTGTGAATTTCTAGGATGTTGAAACTAACATATATGACTTAATTTAAAGACCTTTGGGCACTTCAGTAAATAAATGTTTTGGCTGGAATACAACACAGCAGTTTGGTTTAAAAAAAAAAAGTTTGTTTAAGGAACGGTATAGTGAGATTTCAGTATTTTACAGAACAAAATTATTTTAGGCTTAGCCTTTGGAAGGGTCATGTTTTTGGAGAAAGCAAAGGGTTGTGGTGCTTCATAGGTGCTATCTCCTGTTGTTCTCACAACCCGAGCAGGCAGGTATTTTTATCCATATGTTCTAGATGAGCAGCCAAGGCACAGGAAGATTTAGTAACTTTCCCAAGGTCTTAAAGCTGGTTTTGGAACCAGGGCCTGGATACAGGTGATCCAGCTTCAGAACTGCCTCTATAAAGCATACAGGAAAAGTTTTTCACCTCTGGGATATTATAAAGGTGGTAAAATGCAAGAAAACCTTTAAATTATGGAATTAGAGCTTACCACCCACACAAGAAAATGGAGGTGATAATTCTAATGATTGAAATAACGCTCTCATCAAAAGTCCATGATATATACATACACTACCAAATGTAAACTAGTTGGCTGGTGGGAAGCAGCTGCATAGCACAGGGAGATCAGCTCGGTGCTTTGCGATGACCTACAAGGGTGGGATAGGGAGGGTGGGAGGGAGGCTCAAGAGGGAGGGGATATGGGGACGTGTGTATGCATATGGCTGTTTCGCTTTGTTATGCAACAGGAACTAACACTGTATTGTGAAGCAATTATACTCCAATGAAGATATATATATTAAAAAAAAGCCCATGATACTATTGATCGTGAATTCCTCTTTTGTGTCAGTGAGATTAATTCTGTACTTGATACAATGTATCTAAGTTTTAAATAGATCATTTTGGCTTTGCAAAGATATGGCTTCTAGTAGCATTCTGATTGTACCACCAGGAGATTTCTCATTTCCCCTGTGAAGAAAAGGAAACAGCCAGATTGAATCATAATAATTAATAAACCCCCCTCCACAGCATTGGTTAAGCACTGCTCCACATCCTCTTGCAGTTTTTTTTTTTTTTAAATCCTTTTACTCTTGACAAAAAAGGATGCTGAGAAGATGAGCAAGGCTTTAATCAGTGCTAAATCAAACCAAAGACTGATTTAAACAGTTTCTGGAAATAATGTCCAGGTCATTCCACATCACTGACATTATGAGAAACAGATAGCATTCATGAACTACTGAAAGAAAAAAAAAAACATAGTTTGAAACAAAAGTGTGCATTTAAGATCATATTGTTCCATTCTATTCCAGTGTCAAAAACTGGCATTCATTTCAGAAATCAACCTAATAGGATTGCAGGGATTTTTCTTGAATACATTAAATCATTCTCAGAAAAGAAAACTACTACTTAAAAAAAAAAAAAAAATCAACGTGCTTCTCAGTTCTCTCAAAATTTAAGGCAGGGGCTTCCCTGGTGGCGCAGTGGTTGAGAGTCTGCCTGCCGATGCAGGGGACACGGGTTCGTGCCCCGGTCCGGGAAGATCCCACGTGCCGCAGAGCGGCTGGGCCCGTGAGCCATGGCCGCTGAGCCTGCGCGTCTGGAGCCTGTGCTGCGCAACGGGAGAGGCCACAACAGTGAGAGGCCCGCGTACCGCAAAAACAAACAAACAAAATTTAAGGCAGTATTCATAATGGCACCCTAAGAATATCTTTTTTTTTTTTTTTTGCCACACCACGTGGCTTGTGGAATCTTCATTCCCCGACAAGGGGTTGAACCCAGGCCCATGGCAGTGAAAGTGCGGAGCCCTAATCACTGGACCATCAGGGAAGTCCCTGTTTTTCGATGTCCTTTTTTTTTTTTTTTTTTACGGCACCCTAAGAATAATATGATGTATTCCTTAAAAATCTTCTCACATACATCAATTTACTAGATCCCCATAACAAGTATATACCAATTTTAAGATTAAGAGATTAAGATTAAGAAACAGATTAAAAAATAGAGGCCTGTACAGATGCGAAAGGTACTCACTGATACTGTAATAAGAGTATCTTTTAAGTGTAAACCTAAGTTCCTTAAGAGTTAAACAAATGTCTAATGCCTAATTCACTTACTATTAAAAGTGGAGATCACAACATGTGCTAGGCAGCACTATAACATGGGGAAGTGGGGACACAGCACCGTTCCATGTCTGTTTAAAGTGTAAATTTCATGGGAATCCTTCAGACAACTATCAGACTTCTATCATCTTTCCTGGTAACCAAAAAAGTAAAACAACTCCTTTTAAAGGGAAACCATTTCCTGTGACACCTTATCCTAGAAAACAAACCAAAAAATTGTGAGTAGATATTGAACAACAATGGTACCCACAGGGACTTCCCTGGCTGTCTGATGGTTAAGACTCCGCGTTTCCACTGCAGGGGGCACAGGTTGATCCCTGGTTGGGGAACTAAGATCCCACATGCTGAGAGGTACAGCCAAAAAAAAAAAAATTAGAGATTAAAAAAAAAAAAAGGTACCCACAAATAATCTGAAATATCCTATAATACTCTGTACCTTAGAAAGTGACTGCATGTCAAAATGTTCCATTACATAAAGAAGGCTGCCCAACAAGCTTAAAATTCAATAATTTATTGTGTTATCTGTTTTATTGTCAGTTATCAGAATGAAGTATACCAAGAAGTCAATTAACTAAGACTTTATCCTTTAGACAATAATACACTGGTACTTTGGCTGATATCAAAGAATTTGAACTTGTAAAGAATTTTATAATAAATTTTTTAAATGATACTTATTTATTAGAAAGAAAGCCAGGATTTTAGCAAGTTAACTACAGAAGAGCATATAAATGCTAAAGCTAAAATGAACAGGAATGGTGGTTGCTCAGGGAATAATTTAAATGAAGTGAATTCTGATTTGCAACTTGAAAATGTTGACAAATAGATGGGCAGGATTTAGGAAGCATTTTTAGTAGAATATGATAAGGAAAGACAGGAGGAAAGAAGAGCAAGACAGGTTTGGGTGTGTGTTAGGGGAGAAACAGAGATGCATTTGTTTGGAGGTGAAAGTTCTCCAAATCCCCACATGCTTTCATTAGTAAGTGAGTCGCTTTACTTTCTCTTCTTTGAAGAGGGTTTGGAGACTATTTATTTCAAGATGTGATGGAAAATTAGAGTGAAAATTAAGTGTCTAGTGAGTTAGGCATGCAAAACCATCAGCATTTCCTCTCCATTCTACTCATCACCAAGTCTGCTCATCCTACTATATTCTTGATTTCTGTGAATGGTGAAACCATCCATCTAGTTTACAAACTTGAATCTTTCTCCATGCCCTTCTCATTTAATCTGTCATCAAATCCTATAAAGCTACGTCCTAAGTATTTCTTGAAAATACTCCTTCTGGTTCCACGACTGCAGCATATACTCTGGCCTGTTAATGGGTCTCAGGTCTGTGAGTCTCATCCCCCCACCCCACCCAGTTGCTAGCATGATCTTTCTAAAATAAAGAGTTAATTATGGTATTCTACTTAAAATTCCTCAGTGATATCTCATAGCTTTCAGAAACATGTAAACTCATGGATCCTGCCTGATTTTCTAGCTTCATCTTCACAACCCCATACATACATGTTTTGTTCCAGGCAAGCTGAGTGATACGTCCCTACTCACTGCCATGTTGTTTCCTCTGCTCACCAATTCACCTACATAACTGTCACTTGACTTTTAAACTTTGACTCCCACGTAATCATCTCTTCTAGAATGCCTTCTTTAATCCCTCAGTCTGATATCTATGACTCTCTCCCATCCATAGCCCCAGGTCTAAAACATGATCATGGCCTGAAACAGACTAGGCAAGAGCCATCCAGGCAGTTGTCCAGGGCACCAGCCTTCAAAAAGATTTACACGTCGTTAGGAACATTGCAGAGAGAATATAATGTTTATCAATACCACTGGTGCTTAGAAGGACTACTTCAACAAGGTTCTAGGAATCAGAGGTCAGAAGACCCAAGAATATGCTTGAATAAAGGATTTCTAAACTGCCTTTCAAAGAGGGTGAGTTTGGTTAGTTTCCATGTTTTTGTTTTGCTAGTAAGGTATGCAAGTTAGGAGTCCAAGCTGAGCTGCTTAGGACAGCACAGGAGAGGGAACCTCTGCCAATAGGTGTCCTTCTCTGTCCTTCCCTGCATTGTGCTTGTGGTGGGGGGTCTGTGCAAAAACTGTGGTCTCTCCCCAAAAGGAAAGTGGAACAAATGCTTAAAGAACATCAGTTTGAAGGGGAACCAAATATCTAACTAGCTTTCTCAGGGTCCACCATGTTTCTGGCTGGTTCTGATCATAATATATATCATATGATCTTGTAATAAGTTGAATTACTTGCCTAAGTTCTCCATAAGCTTCCCAAGGACTGAAACTATGATTTTTTGTTTTGTTACAAATCTGAAAAAGGTACATGTTGACTCAAAGTGTGTGATCTGGAAGGATGATGATACAAAGATCAAGAGTTAGCAGTGTATATTTAACACTGTCCAGAGAAGAACGACCTTGAGTCAAACAGGTAAGAATATTCTGTTCACTCAAGAGGTATTCTATATTGTGGGATAACTAGAGTTAATTGTGAGTGAAACATCCCTGAAAACTATCCTTCTCTCTTTGGTTTGACTTCATATTTACCAAATAAACTACTATTTCCAGGGTATCTTCTTAAAAGGGATGGGGAGTCTTAGGTGGAGAAGACCAAATATGTGGTCACTGGAAAGATATATCAACCATTATAAATCAATAAATGTACATTTTGGTTTACGTTAATTCTTCTATAAGTGTGATTAGTGGAAGATTGCATAATGTCCCTTTCTGAGGTCTTGGGAAAATCAAATAATTTATGTGTAATCATTTTCAAAGTTATAAAGCTCCTACATGTATTTTTTTCCTCTTTGATAAGAATGACCTGCATATTTCAAAGGATATTTTAGCTTTGATTGTTTTCTCCTTAAAATTTCATTTCATTTTGGTATGACTTTCGGCCAGTAGAAATTTTATGCTCTTGACCCAATTTAAACTAATATTTTCCTTCTTTCTTTTGCCAGTAAAATATTATTATACTCAACTTTTCTCAAGAGAAAGACGTTCTGTTTCTTCATAGTAGGCTACAACACTGAAGGGAAAAGGGGGTACCTTTTGACTTGACTCTTTTTCTGGAAAGTATACAGAATACTGTGAATAAATAAGCTTTTCAGATCTTTTAGGATTAAGTTACATTACTTTAATAGAGAAGAACCCTAAACAGATGTGAAATTTACAAGAAATGATGTTTTTTCTGGTAATGACCCATGTTGATTTGGCAGTTGTTTAAATATTATGTCAGCCAATTATATTTAAAATCTCAAAAAGATTGGAGAGATAGTCCCAGAAAAAAAAAGGTAATATCGAGGGCAAGTAAAATTATTTTCTGAAAACTTCTGCTATTTGATTTGAACCTTGTAAAATTCAAGACAAATATGAATAATCTCCAATCTTGTCAAACCAGGATGTCAAATCATTTTAACCAGGCCACTTGATCCAGTAGAAATGCTATTTTCTTGCATATCTTTTCTGTTAGATTAGGAAACTGTGTTGTGCTAAAATGAACAAGTTAACAATCCATTATGCAAAACCCATGGGTTAAATGTTTTGCAATTCCAAAATTTTAAGATTTTAGAAAGGTGAAGTCATGTGTTTGCCACATATTCAGTGTGGTAGTAATAATTGGCTCTCTGAAAAATGTGTGTGTGTATACATAAGTTTATTAAGACTTTTACTGATTAAACAATGTAAAACACAAAATTACAAATAATAATAAAATATACAATACTCTTTCCTGTAACTGTATATAACCAGTCAATTTCCACCGAATGCTTTAACTTATTTTTGCCCAGCTCAAAATGTTTACTCTATATCACTTGGTGCCAATCTCACTAATTTTACTTGTAATCATCACTTAGAACTGTATTAAGCAGGGTTGTTAATTGCAAATAACAGAAGTTACTCCGAACAAGTTTAAGCTTAAATTAAAATAAATTTATTAAAAGATAATAAATGGGCCAAAGATTCTCCAGAAAACCAGAGAATCAACTTTAGAGGTTGGCACCAGAAACAATACCCAGGTCACATCATTGAATTGCTTTTGGGGACCACTAAAGTGGCAGTAAAGTCATTAAAAAAGTAAGTCATAAATGGACAAAAATGTCAGATAAAAAGACCAGCGTAGCACAGAAAGCAAGTGAATGACTCAATGAGAACATGAGATAGTAAGTGCTGCAAACAAAACATATTGAGGGACTTCCCTGGCACGCCAATGGGTGAGACTTCGCGCTCCCAGTGCAGGGGACCTGGGTTGGATTCCTGGTCAGGGAACTAGGTCCCACGTGCCGCAACTAAGAGCTGGCACAGCCTAAATAAATAAATAAATAAATAAATAAATAAATAAATAAATAAATAAATAAAATTTAAAAAAAATATTGAAAACCTAGAAGTTCTCTAATTTTAAAGAAAATGATATACTACAACATTGATTGCAAATCTGGGACGTGTGCTGTCAAGTATACCCCAAACAGTATTTTTTTACGTGGCTTCAAAAGAAAACCTATTGCTAGGCATATAGTTATAAATTAAAGTTTAATGTTGCCATGAATACAAGCAAGCCTAGTTTAATCTGAAATAAAGTTGAGTGATTTAAACATCAACGTGCATTGATATTTGTGCCTTAAAGAGTGCCAAAAAGAGTTTTTGTTGTTGTTTAAAAATGTTTTTAACTTCTGTTCAAAATGATTCCTAGCATTTTTTTCTTATTTTAGCATTTCTTATGAGCTCTGGAATATCTATTTTAAAGTTTCCATTTTGAAAAATGGCAACTTTTAATGGATTGAGAGAAACAGTATTTGCTGTGATTGTTTTTGAAAGTGAGTTGCTATTAAAATCTAACAAAAACTTCAAAGAGAACAATTTATTGCCTTCTAAACTCGATTTTGATGAAAAAATATTTTACAATTTTCATTAACATGTAATTTAAAAATCTCCTTTCTTTTTTCTCAAAAATCTTACAAGTTCACTATATTTTTTGACGTGGTAAAATAATTTCAAAGATAAGGTAGAAATTATAACCATAGCCTAAGAACTGATAATAATTTTTCATGTCATAAACAGACCATACATTTTTATTTTAATACAGCCAAGATATGAAATCTATTTTTACAACATTAGAAAGAATCACTAATGTTTGGAAGTCCATTTTCACTAGCCTTCAACACAATTTTACAAAACAGTATACCTATTGGATACAAGAACATATAAATATTAGACAATCTAAATGTCTACTAACTGGCAAATGGATAGATTATGGTATTCATACTATAGGATATTATACAGTAATTAAAAATTAATGAACTATGGTTTCACTCATCTGCATGGATGGATTTTAAAGTTTTTAAATAAAAGGTCATGGAAGAATATATATATAGTATGATTCCATTTACATAAATTTAAAAAGAGGCAAAACTAAACAGTGCAAAATTGTAATACAAACAAGGGAATGATGAAGAGAAAATTTAGAATAGTGGTTACCTCTGAGGGAGAGAAGTAAATGTAATCAGAGGAGCCACAGTGGGTGTCACAGATGAGGAATGGTCTGTTCATAAAGCAAGGTGTGGGGCACATGGTTGCTTATTATTCCTCCTTAAACTGTAAGTGTACTTTACATACTCTGGAGAAAATGAGAGGTAAGAAAGTGGAGACCATATATGCAGACAACTATTTTTGAAGAGGCTTGGTCTTGAATGGAATGTAAAGAAATAAAAGAGTAGATGGGGGGAAATGTGGATGTTTAGAGTTTTGGTTTGCTCTTATGCTTTATAAGATATGAAAACAGAGCATCTGAATGGCATAGAAAGAAAGGGGAGAGGTTGAAGAAACAGCAGAGGAGAGAACTGATGAAGCAAGTGATGTGAGTGCCCTGACCGGAACAGAAGCCAAGACACACCTGAAGGAATACCACCCAATTCAACCCAGCGGGAGGCAGGCGAGGACCGAAACAGGTACAGCAGATTCAGACATTTGGTGGTGGGAAACCATGTCTTCACTGCTGGCTTGTTCCTCTTGACTGAGGCAAGGTTTTTAGCTGAGAGGGAAGGGCTAGAGTTGGTTTTAGGAAAAAGTGAAGGCATGAAATAAGTTTTGGACAGAGAACAAACCAACCACAGATAAAGGCAGGTACCCTCTTGAACAACTCACCATACCTATTTCCTTTGTCTGCCTAAAATGTATTTCCCCTTCCTTTTCACCTAGAAAATCTTGCCATCCTTCAGGACTTACCTCTATTTCTATGTCCTCTGTGAAGCCTTTTCTGACTGGTCCATGGTAATCCTACAGCTCTTGACTGTATCATTTTTCACTTACTCATGACCTAACTTGCAGTAACTCTTCTGTGTTGTATCAATACATGATTTAATTTTACATGTTGTCTCCTTAATTACAGTTCTTGTGGGCAAAAATCATGTCTTTTTTTTTTTAATTAATTTATTTATTTTTGGCTGCGTTAGGTCTTTGTTGCGCGGGCTTTCTCTAGTTGTGGCGAGTGGAGGCTACTCTTTGTTGCGGTGCACGGGCTTTTCATTGCAGTGGCTTCTCTTGTGGAACACGGGTTCTAGGCGCACGGGCTTCAGCAGTTGTGGCTCGCGGGCTCAGTAGTTTTGGCTCGCGGGCTCTAGAACTCAGGCTCAGTAGTTGTGGTGTAAGGGCTTAGTTGCTTCGCAGCATGTGGGATCTTCCCGGAACAGGGCTCGAACCCGTGTCCCCTGCATTGGCAGGTGGATTCTTAACCACTGCGCCACCAGGGAAGCCCCATGTCATTTTTTTTAAACACTGTCCCTCCCACTTTCAGAAAAATAGTGCATTCTCATACACACAGGAAAATTTACATGCGTTTTCTAAACATATCATTTACTGAAACAAATATCCTTATAAGCAAATGATAAAATATCTAAGACCTACGTGAATAAGTAAACTTTGAATCTTCCATTATTTTCTTGTAACGGCTCTTAGTTTTCAAGTTTTGGTTTTAAAATGTACATTTTAGAAGCCATAGATCCAAAGTTAACATAATTAGTTTAATTTTTAAATTTTTTAAACAGATTGCTTCGGCTCATTGAACGATTACAATTTTTTCTTGACAACTTGTAATATGTTTATGGAGGTAGTTTTCCCAGAAAATGAAGCAGAATGTTATCAGCAAAGACAAATTATGTTAGGAATGCCATCTTGTGGTTGAGAGTAGTCCATTACACTAACAGGTCCTTTCACTGATAATCTTTAATTCAGAAATAAAACATCCAGGAAATTCACAAATGTAAATCACGTTTATAATGTATTGTTACTACAAAGAAGGAAAAACTAAATATGTGCATCAACCGTATGTGATTTTAGTTACAAAAAAGACAATGTTCATTGAAAAGAGAGACCATAGACAAATTATATAGGAATGGAGTCCAAATAATACAGGAAAACTGGTAGAACTAGAAACATACTTCCATGAAGACTATTCAAATACTCTGAATTTTGGAAAGCTTTTCTCTTGAAATAGATACATAATTTTATTTCCGTATCCACTACTAAGTAGTTCTGTGGATTATTACATTGTGGATTTAAATCTTGTGTCTTGGTTTTCAAACTACATCACCTTAACTCTACATATCTAAAGGGGAGTGAAGGCCAGAGCACTTATCTAATCTGGGTGGCGTAGAATACACATAATTAATTACAAGTCCGAAATGGAGAGTCAGAAACACTACTAGCCCTTTCTTAATAGATGAGCTTACTACTTCCTCCACAGAAGTTAACCATTAGAGTGGTAAATTATCTTTCTATTCAATAGAGAACTGGTAATGGTTACAGATGTACTACGGAAAAACTATGCTTAAATATTTTAATTGCCAGATTGAATGCCAGACATTTTGGTCTGCTTAAAAGTGGGGGTGAGGGAGTAGAAACCGATATATCCCTCATGAGTGCAAAGCACAGCACAAGGGTCTGTGTACTATGCTACCTTTCTGTCACTTCCAGATTAAGGATCCAAGGAGCATGTGTAGGTATAATGTTCAGATCTAGAGATTAGGCTATTGAAATTCCGAAAGATAACAGATCTACATATAGACATACATATTTACATAAAAACCAAAATGTTATTTGTATTCCAAATCTACGTTTGTGATCAATTATTGCATGCTTATCACCAGAACATTTTTTTTTAACTCAGAAAACTTCTATATGAAGTGATTTTGTGCTAGTTTTTCCACGTGACTCTTCAGGACATTCACATCAGCCGCACAGACCTGGCACCCCATCTTCTCTTGCTGTTTTGTTCTCTCCAATAAAGCCTCATGAGGTGGAGGTAATGCATTGTATGAACTCAGTAAATAAACCTGACTGGATGAAGTCTGACTGATTTCTTTGATCTTTAAAGCCTGCATGATAGCAGGTGCAAACTTTGAGTAATGAGCTGTAGATGAGACGATCACTGGGCAGGTTTTATCTTGCATTCTGTCTGCAACTACTTTTGCAACAGCAGTGTGTGGATCCAAAATATACCCGGAAGTATTGTAGGTAGAGTGAATAGCTGCTAGGCACTCTCCCTCAGAGCACCAGTCAGCTACAAAATCCTGCTGAATTTTCTCAACTAGAATCTTTTCTATCTGGAAGTGATGCTGCTCTTCTAATTGATTAAATAATCTTGTCATTAATTGTCCATCTTTATTAGCCATCAAGTGTAAATGTCGCTCCAGGTTTGAAGATTTGAGAATGTCAATTGCTGGTGAAAAGGTTTGTGCTAATTTTCTTTCCCTTAGATCATAATGTCCTGTTTTTATAAAATCAGTCAAAACATGGTTCTGATTAGAAGCACAAATAAATTTTCGAATAGGGATTC
Source organism: Globicephala melas (assembly GCF_963455315.2). NCBI lineage: Eukaryota > Metazoa > Chordata > Mammalia > Artiodactyla > Delphinidae > Globicephala > Globicephala melas. Next base: position 10,734,938 of record NC_083315.2, read on the forward strand.
CCATGGTTTTGGCATACACTGCTGCTAAAATGTTACCAAAGTTTCCTGTGGGAATACACACATCGATTGGGCTTCCAAAAGAAATAAATCCTTGGCTAACGAGATCAAGGTATGCAGAAGCATGATAAACTACTTGGGGAAGCAGTCGGCCCCAGTTTATGGAATTAGCTGAACTTAACACTGTTCCATATTCCACAGTAAGAAAGCCAGTAAAATCAGAATCCTGAAAAATCCTTTTTATAGATGTCTGGCAAAAATCAAAATCTGACTTGACACCTACTGCCCATCCATTTTCGTTCTGACTGCCAATTATTTGTGCTTTTTGAAAATCACTTACTCCATCCTCAGGAAAAAATGTGGCCACAGCTATTCTTTGCTTGTCATTCTTACTAAGACGACTAAAGCCATTTAAGACTGCACTCCCGGTGTCTCCTGAGGTGGCTACAAGTATCATGTAATTACAACTTGGTGGAATACAGTGTGCAAAAAGATGGGGCATGAGCTGTAAAGACAAATCTTTAAATGATCCCGTTGGTCCATGGAACAACTCCAGGATGAACTGGTTGCCTGACAGGTGCCTGACAGGGGCAATTTTTGAGCAGGCAAAGTTTTCCCCATAAGCAGTTTCAATCATTTCTCCCAACCTGGAAGCAGGTATGTCAGCAGGATGTATACATTTTTCCAAGAGTATCTGTGCTCTTTCTACGTACGTTGCTCCTACGAGGCTTTTCCACTCCCCAAAGTTTAATTTTGGAAACTCCTTCTCAGGAACAAAAAGTCCACCGTCAGGAGCTAACCCCTCAGTCACAGCTTCACTGAAGAATTTTGTTGGGACCTTCTGTTCACAGTCTTTAGGCCAAATGTGTCTTGTGGAAATGAATGTTTCTGAGTCCACATCTTGGTATCTTTTAACTGCATTCAGCACTTTGTCAGCTACCTCCTCCGGGGAAGCCCCATTTTCACATAAAACACGAGTATCGTACCACTTCTTATAATACTGTCTTCTAAACTTAAGTAAGTCTTTCATAGATGTTCCAGAATTCTGACCTACAATCCTATCTATTTTCATTAATTTTAGACGACTAACTATATCTATTGGAGGTACATCCAGATAAACAATTATTCCATTTTTCTTCAGATGCCGCATGCTAGCATCATGCATTGGATTGGACCCAGTAAGGGAAATCACACTTCCAGATGCAGAGAAGTTTAACACAGCTTTTCCTTCCTCTTCTAAAAATTGCTCATTACCAACATCCTGCAATTTTTCAGACACACTCATATTCCAGGTTTTTTCAAGGATATCATTATCCACATCTATGACACAACAACCTAGTTTCTGACCTATTATTCTGCCTACTGTTGTTTTCCCAGCACCGGGTGGTCCCATCAGGATAATATTTTTGTCTCCAACAAGAGAGTAGATTGAGTGCCATGACTTCCTTAATTCTGCAAGTGCAAAGGTTCTTGAAAGAAATAGCTGTGCACGTTTATCCGTTTTCACATGTGTACTAGAAAAGCATTTCTGAGCTATTTGTTTCAGGTGCTGACATCGGTTAAAGTGGAGCATTCTCTTTTCACTTTTCTGCGCAAGCCAACCTAAAAACTGGCTTTGGCCCTTTCAAACATAAAAACAAACAAAAAAGACATTTGGTTACTAATTTCAAAAGACTATCCCAATAGGATTAAGTATAACCACGCCCACAGTACATACACTGTTTAACATTCTTCCAAATTTATGGGATATTTAAAAAAGTATTTGAACCCAAATTCTCATTTATTTCATATTATCCTTTTAACAATCTTTTCAAGTCTCAAGATATTGAGTAATCAAAACTTTAACAATTTGTAACTATGAGCAACACTTTATTCAGAAAATGCCGTATCATAGATGCTTTTTCAAAAAGATACTAAATCAAATTAGTATTTATTTTCCTATAATGAAAATTGTCTCATGGTTTATAACCCATGTAAATAAGGATGATTTGGAGTTGGAATGCTTTTTACTTGCTGAACAAAAAGCTGAACAATACTCTTTATATTTAATTTCTCTTTAGTTATATGAAAATGTTGATAGATTATCATGTTACTCATAAATTTCTTAGTCAAAGAATTCACAAGAAACCAGAATAAAATATTTGCTTATAAAAATAAATAAATAAGATGCTTAAATAATTTTCCAAACTATAGGGCAAAGGTATGACATTTTCTTTCTTACATGCCTTTTACATGCACACTGTTAAGAATCATTCTTACATATTTTTCATGTTGAAGGCCTTAAAAAAAGCTAATGAAAGATATAACATTATGCAAATACTTAAGAAAAACTGATAATCAGCAGCAAAGTCAAAGGCTACATATCTATAACCTTCTGTGCATGGGACCATCACTTTAATTTCTGTCCTATAAACATCATCATTGGAGAGACTTAACTCAAATTCCAGACTCCAGAGTGATAGCAAAAAAACTCAGGAATGTTTCCAATTATAAGAGGACAAACTTATTCTGGCATCCGGAGAAGCTCTGTAATTCCCCATACTGGTCAAATCCCTGTCTTTGAAAATATACTCACCATTAAAACACAAATGTATGCAAGACAGGTCAAATTTTACTAAAAAAAAAAAAAAAAAGTTTTACTAGACAGTACCGAATTTCTGCCACAAAGCGATATACAAGACAACATAACCAAATGATAAATATAAATCTTTCACACGACACCTAAAACTTTCAATGATTTAACTGTATGTTTAGTGATCAGTGGACGGAGGCTATGAAATGAGTATCCGAATTACTCTTTTAGGTTGTTTTATCCATCTGAATCACTACATGATTTAGATGCAATAATATCTCCTGTAAAAAGCAGTGTCTGCCACACATGGGTACCTCTTGGCTATTTAAATGATTTTATAATAAATTCAAAGCACATAGCATGGTGGTTGGCACATAAGACCATTTATATAGTAATATTAACCACCGTCACTCAATGACAATAGACTAAAAACATATAAATTGAATCAGAATATCTAGGCACAAAGCTAGGCATATTTTTTTATGGTTTGGTTTGTTTATAAACCTTCAGAGAAAACAGGGGTACTCATCCGTGAATCAAGAACTGTTTTGTCAAGCACAGTCTAATCCTTTCCCTGAAACAAACCAAGGATCAGAGAACTGTACACTTGAACCCTATCAGCAATTTCTTTTATTAAACTACTTTTATTCTGGAACTCTTCGTTACCACATTATTTTGAGGACACTGTATAAAACAGCCTGATTAACTTCCTATTCAGGTGGCTTTTGCTTATAACATCACAGAGTGTCTTCTTTGTTAGTTCCCAATGCATAACTTTCTGAGGTCTATATTGGTAATAATTGTGTATTACCTGAGTAGCTGGTTTGTTTTTATGGGCATTAAATCTTTTATCTGATCTTTTCCACTTTATGTTGGTTGCTACAATGCTTAACATCAACTCCATTAAAAGCAGAAGACTGTAACACAAACATTATGCAAGTTAACTTCACCTTATCTTTTATAACCTTATTCTTCCTTTGTTTTATATGAATTCAAAGTAGAAAATTGTGACAGTTCAACTTATTAATTCTGTATCAGTATTACTTCACCATAAAAATCTTCCTGAAACTAGCAGAAGGCAGGTATTAATTGCTCTAACGTTATCATTTTTAAAGAAAATTAAAGAAGCTACATAATAAATTTTGTAACATTTAGCCACAAACTCATTTTAGGGTTTCAACATTCACTGTAAGCCAACCAAAAGACAAGAGAAGATGGAATAATGCCCACAGCATGTAACTTTTATCTGGAAACTGCATTTTTACTTAAGAGGTAATATAGTCAATTTTCATTATTCATGGTAGTTATGTTCTATCATGTCACCATGAATATGAATTAATGAATATTGAACCATTGCTCCTAGGGGAAATACAGGGTTAGGTTCCTGTGAGCCTCTGGTCACAACATTTTTGGCAACCAATCAATACGTAATGTTTTATGTGTGTTTCTGCTTAAAGACATCTTATTTAATATATATACATAGTGATTCATTACCATTGAACTCAGCCTTTAACACACACCTGAAGGAAACTTATCTAACACACACATTTTCTCTGTAAGGGACATCGTGGCCTTAGTGTCTTAGGAACATGAGTAGCACTTCAGCGCTCTGCTTGGGGGCCATTTTAACCAGCAAAATCACCAGCTAGAAGCACAAAAATGCAAAAAATGTGGCACTTAAATAGAATTCAAAAGACACTTGTTTATAGGAGGAGCTGAAACAAGAAGGCAGAGCATCACCTTGTTTAACTCCAGCTTGGAATGCATATCTCCTGACTCAAATTTTTCACCACTGTTCACGTGACCATGAATGATTGCAAAAGTGCTACAAGTATTAATTTTGGGTTATAAATAAATTTTAGCGAGTAGAATTCACAAATATAGAACTTGTGAAAAGTGAGGACCAACTGCATATCATTTTCCTTTATGATTCAAAGCCATGCTATTAGACTTTTCCATTTACTTATATTTTAATACGTTTTTCAATACAGGGGTTATGAATAGGCAATTTTTCTTCAGCCAAAGAACAAAACTATTTCAAATTAAATGCAAGTCAATCACATAAGAGTCAAGAAACAAAAACAGTACTTAAAGACTAAATCTCTTGATCATTAAGTACTCAGGTTTTACTGAATCATTGATGTTCTGAAATATTTTTTGTAGAGCCAAGTTCTACACAAAAAATATTTTAGTAAACTAATTTCTCAGGGGATAGTATATACCACTCCATTATACATTAATACTTTTTAAATAGGTTTTCTTATCACTTACAGTGGAGTTTTTTGATCCACTAGTTCCAATGGACACTTTTTTGACATGAAAGACACTTGCCATTCAAACAGATAAATGGAAAGGCAGTGATGTGTCAGTATCACAGCAAGAACTTTAAAAAACAGAATGTCCACGTGTACATATTAAGTTAAGTACTGTGTGACCTCGAAGTATGAAACTTAACAATTTTACTGTGGCAAGCTGATCAAAACTGAAGAATTCCAGGAAAAAAAGTACAGAAACCACTTTTTAAAAGGTTTTTAAATTATTTCCTAAGAATGATAACAAAGTTATACACTTTTAAAACAGAAATACATATTAATTTTCAGGAAACTATTTACAGTGATATTTTCCTACATTTACCACTAGATGATTGATAATCAGCCCAAATCATATTAAACCCATTATCAATTTTTACTTCCAAAATAGTCCAGAAATTTTCAATTCCATTATAAAATTACCTAGAATACTTCTGGGAAATTGTCAAAATCTATTTAGTGAAAATGATTTAGCATTTGTTACCCATTTAAAATATTTGTTATTACTCTCCCAAATTAAGGCATAGCACCTCAAAAATTATTTCATGATGAGAACTGGCTACAGTTCAATGAACTTTTGAAAATATTTATGCCATGATTATACTTGTCATCCTGTTTTAATACAATCTCTATTAATAATTTCTAAGGATGACTAAATCTAGTCCACTCTTTTATGAAGACAGACATTCTAAGGTTTTTTTAAAATTCTTAAAAAATTACTGCATTTTTACAATAAATTGTTTTCCCATAAGTAATACGAAAAAAATGCAAATATATTAGGATATAAACTAACCCGCAGAAGGTTAGAAGCTTTGCTGCTTCTGACTACTAAGGAAAACTCCTCTTAACAAGCCTTCAGTCAGTCAGCTGACTGAAACTGCGAGGAGGAAGGACCACACTTCAGTGCCATGTGGTAATCACAGGGGTCTTACAATCAAAGCATTTTCCAAGTTCACCACTCATCTTTGCCTTTATCTTAGAATCAAGCTGCCTAAGCCTTTCCTGTTGGTAGTCTTACGCTGTTAGATATCTTTAAGGTCTTGCGTATCTAAGTCAAAAGCCTCTTTAAGTACCCTTTGCAATTCTATAACTTAGAAAAATATTGTAAAGAATATGTCTTTAGAAAGGGTTTATTTTCCTCCCAGTTGTCCTATTTATAGTCCCACCTCTGCCCATTTTATTCATTTAAGTAGATTAAAATAATACTTAGCGAAAAAACCTAATTTGTATGTACAACCATTCATTCATATAAGGGGTCTGTGCAAACTACAACCCACAGGCCAAATCTGGCCCACCCCTATTTTTGTAAATTAAGTTTCATGGGAACAAAACTTTGCTCATTCATTTTTTTCATTTGTTAAATATTGTCTTTGGCTGCTTTTGAGCTATAATGGTAGAGCTGAGTAGTTTCGAAAGGATCCATCTGGGCTGCAAAGGCCTAAAACATTTATTATCTAGCCCTTTACAGAAAAAGTTCACCACCTCTGATGGTACACCAATACTAATTCTCTGTGGACATACTGAACATAGGCATTTCCTTGAATAGGACTGCCATTTTGAGGGAATTATAAAAATTAGAAATGCATTCTTTGTAAACATACTTTCAAAAGGCAAGAAGAATTACAGACCAAGTATCTAAAGGAAAAAAGTTCCTTTCCAAATGATTGAACAACTTCATTAAGACGGTGCACTGAATACACTACACTGAGACCTTAAATTCTGTTTAGTGTTTTTAAAACCATAATAAACATACTGACATCAGTGAAATTACTGTATTCAGTAACAGCAGAAAGTCAAGACTAGCTAAAGCCAGTGGGTGCTTACTAACTGCAGAAATCATGCTTTGCCTTTTTTGGCTCTTTTAGGAACTGATTCACATGAACAGTCCTAAAGCGTTCCTTCTAATTAGAAGTTTATAAACTTTGGCCAATGACTGTCCACTGGGCTTAACGGTATTATCATTCTGAGTCCTTAGTTCAAATCTTAGCATATATAGAGAACATTATTCTTCTCTGTACATGCTAAGCAAAAAACCCCAAAACGTAAAATACTCAAAGTGGAAAGGAAAAGGGCAAAGTGGCATATACATATAAACTGTTTTGTTTCAAAACAGAAAATCCGATGTGAAGAACAGGAACATCACCCACAAGGTGCCAATCATCTGAAATAAAATGTTTGTTAAACGCCTGGGATAAAAAATACAAACCTGACCAACTGGATAAGAAAAAACTAAATTTATTCTTGTCTAATGAAATTCACTAAGAGCCCAAGATGATAAGGACCCACACATTCAGCAAACCCTTTTAAATTAACCAAGCCACCAGGCTGTTTTAATCCCTCCACCGAGCACCCTGGCAGTGAGATGACCAAAACTGGCCTTCTCTTATCTTGGAGCATCCTTAGTCCCCTTCGGGCAGAGTGGCCTCTATAATGTTGGTTCAGAACCATATTGCCAAAATGTCTTTCAAAGCCTCGGGATGGTGAGCTTCCTTCAGCAGTCATATGCGAATAAGTAGGTTCACGGAAGACCAAATGGTTCAAACGGAATAAAACCTCTTCTAAGATCGTTTTCAAAAAAGGACACCAAAAAAAAAAAAAAAGGGCAACAACTCAAGGGCCCGTTCAAAAGGCTTCTCCTTCAGGTTTAGGCTTCTCGTTTAAAAAACAAAGACCTAAGAGGAGGGGCCCGATCAAGAGGTAAACTGGTGGAGAAGGGGCGAGGTGCAGGATAAAGCGAGGCAGGTGGCCCAGGGGAGGACGGGCCGCGACAGGCGAACCGGGAGGACAGCGGGGCGCCGGCGCGCCCGCACAGGTGGCGGCAGGGCTGAGCCCGGGACGTAAGCAGCCTAGAAGGCGGGCGCGGACAGAGCGCTGGGATCACCGCCGAGCAGCGCAAAGGGGAAGGCACGGAGCGGGAAAGGCATGCGATGGGAACAGACTGGTTTCTACAGTTTCCCTTTCTCCTCAAATAACTCACCAAGAAAATCACACTGAGAAGACGGGGGAAAAGAAAGGAAATGGGAAGGAGCGTCCGGGAGCCGCCAGTGCCACCTCGGGCTGCAACCCGACACCTCGGGCCCCAGCCCAGGACGGCCCACAGCCTTGAGCCCAAGCCTCGCTTGTCCCACCCGGCTTCCGCACAGCGGCCTTTGCGCCTGCGCCGAGGTCGGCTTCCACGTCCTCGTGCCACGCCCACGGCCGGAGCAGCCCAGCACCGGGTAAGTGACTCGTCCCGCCCTCCACCCACCCGAGCCGGCTCCGCTCCTCGGGCTCCTCCCTCTCTCGTCCTGCTCCCGACGTCGGACGTGCGTCTGCGTGGCCTCAGCCGCTCGCCCCGCCCCCACCGGGTAGGCACCTGCGCACAAGAATGTTATTGTGCGGTGCGACGCCGGCACGCCAGGTTCGGTGCTGCGCGTGTCTCTGCTAGAGTTTTATCTTTTTCTCCAAATACACAGAAACAGGAAAGAGCAACATTTTTAAGAGGACGCCAGTCTTCACCCCTTTACTCCCAAAGGTACATATAAACAGTGGTTTTCAGGTTGAAGTTCTCTGAGAGAAAAGGAGCTGCCGAGAGAGGGAAGAGAGGAAAGGTAGTTTGCAGGGCCACCTTCCACTTCCCCGTTGCCTAGTAACTGTTTCCAGGGCAGTCGCGCCGTCAACAAAGCTAAGTGATCCCAAGAGTAATAGAAGAGAGATTTTATTTTCTTCCCAAGAGAGGACAGCTAAGAAGACGTCAAAGGGGAATTGTGTGAAAGAGAGAAGCCTTAGTTCCTTGAGAAGGCAAGAGAGTAGGAGAGGAAAGGGGAAGCGATGAAGAAAGGGATGGAGATATTGTTATAATGAGGAAAAAAGCTGAGTAGTTTTAAGGACTCATTTGGTGGCCATGGATCCAACGTGCTCTTCTGAGAGCATTTATAACCTCATACCCAGTGACTGGAAGGAACATCCCCCGCCTCCTAGGTACGTAAGCAAAGATTACCACTTGAAACAAAAATGGGGAATTACTGTTCCATTTCAGGATTAAATAAGCATCATATCACTTTCAAAACGAGAGAACGTGTATTTTTGTCTCAATGAAATAGCCTTGGATGACAACTTCTTAAATAAAAGTTTGCAAAATATAAGTATTTAGCATCTCACAATTCGCAGAGAGGGCAGCCTGGTGCTGTGAGAGGGCCGTTTTCTTATGTTAGCCTCCTTTTAATACGTGTGTGATTGTTTGTAATTTAATTGTGCATGTGTGATGTGGCATACAACATAGCCTGAAATTTCTTATTGTTGAAAAGAGAAAATCACAATTTTATTATTCTGTGTTAGGATACTTGAAACTTGGTTTCAGGAGTTAATTGTTTTGTTTCTAACTGCACTACTGCTCCCTGTATAAAAAGATAATACTTATTTTTTCCCCCAAAAGTATTGTCAAGTATAAATTCCTATTTGTTTCTGAGCCTCAGTTTTTTGATTGGTGAAACAAAATAAATGGATGAGGTAGTTTCTAAGGTCTTTTTTTTTTTTTTTTAAACCAAGTTGTCATTTTCTTTCTTTCTTTTTTTTTTTTTTTGCGGTACGCGGGCCTCTCACTGCTGTGGCCTCTCCCGTTGCGGAGCACAGGCTCCGGACGCGCAGGCCCAGTGGCCATGGCTCACGGGCCCACCGCTCGCTCCGCGGCACGTGGGATCCTCCTGGACCGGGTCACGAACCCGCGTCCCCTGCATCGGCAGGCGGACTCTCAAGCACTGCGCCACCGGGGAAGCCCTCCTTCTTTTTTAAAAAATAAATTTATTTTATTATTTTTGGCTGCATTGGGTCTTCATTACTGCATGCAGGGTTTCTCTGGTTGCGGCGAGCGGGGGCCACTCTTTGTTGCTGTGCGTGGGCTTCTCACTGAGGTGGCTTCTCTTGTTGCGGAGCACAGGCTCTAGGCGCGTGGGCTTCAGTAGTTGTAGCAGACGGGCTTCAGTAGTAGTGGCTCGCAGGCCCTAGAGCGCAGACTTAGTAGTTGTGGCGCACGCGCTTAGTTGCTCCACAGCGTGTGGAATCTTCCTGGACCAGGGCTCGAACCTGTGTCCCCTGCATTGGCAGGTGGATTCTTAACCACTGTGCCACCAGGGAAGTCCCTCTAAGGTCTTTTCTTGATCTGATAGTTGATGGAAGGAAGAGTGGATTGATAGAGACCCAAAAATACGTCATTGAGTTAAGATTTTCATGTAGGTGTTAGGACCCCCTTTAATTCCCCAAATTTCGAAAAGGAAACCACACAGTAAACATCCCAGTTAGTCTTCTGGGACTTAGCACTTAGTTAAATCTATGGGGAGAAAAGAAGGTAACTGATAGAGAAAATCTCATTCCTCCTAGGATTTTTGCAGCTTTTACCTTTCTCTTTTTCCTGATCCAAGGCAAAACCGCACTGCAAGAGCAGTGGGCTAAAAACAAAAAAACAGGCTCTGCAACTAATTGGTTTTGTGATCATGAAGACATTTTCATTTGTTTTCTGATCTGTAAAACAAACTAAATGAACTAGATAATCCTTTGAGTCTTTCACATCTAATTATCAATTATCTTTACTAGTAATTGCTTGGGGTGCATAACATCTTCAACAAGAAGGCAGATCCTTCCACTTTTAAGCTTGAGTATCTGTTTTTAACCAAACCAATACCTATTTTGTTTTTCATTAGCTTCTCAAAATCTAGTAGAAATTAGAAATAGGAATTCAAAGTAAGATATGGTACAGTTGCAGAGTTTATGAGAAGTGTTCAAATTAACTATTGCTGAATGGACTTTTGGGCGAAAATTCCTGTATATTGTACAAGATAAAGTTTCTCTGTATAACTCACTGGCTGATTATATTTTCCATAGTATACTGTATTTGAATGTTAAGATAGTTTATTAAATAGGCGTTTTGTTTTTTGGTAAATTTAAAAGCTTTACTGCATCTAGGTGACTTTTTCAAGAAATTTTATAGGAAAAATCTTTATTCATTTGGCAAGCACTTACTGAACCCTGTTAGTGTATAACATTGCCCTTGGGCAATGTTGGAGTGACAGCACAAACTTGGTTTACTCTGAAGGAGTAAGGAGAAAAAACTAACCTACAGTGAAAGGAATAGAAGGCATCCAAATGTGATGGCAAAGAACTCATTGCATTAGGGTGAAGTTAGGCTACACTGTCAGCACAGCCATGAGTTTTTCATTTGACAAGATGTCATGCATGCAAAACACTAATTTATAAAAAACAGAGCATAATAAAACATTTAACCAATTCTTTCTCACCACAGTAACACAAACTTGCCCTTACCCAATCCCCTTACTGCAGTACAAATTCATGCTAAGAAAGAAATATATTAAGCTGCGAGCCTTGTTTGCATCACTGAGTTATAAACCCAGCTTCAGTAAAGCTCACTGCAGCTCTTTGCAAGACTGGCAAGATGATCGTCCAGCTTTCACAAAGAGGTGGATTCCTTGGGGAAACCAACAGTTGACAGCACTGTGATCTCCCTTATCTCAGAGGTTACAGGCTCCTTGGGGAACTGGAAGATAAACATTAAAATGTTGGTTAACAGTAAAACCATGTATTATTGAAAACCCTAATGAGAGATGCAGATGCTAAATGAGAATTTAGAAAATGGATATATGTAATCAAAGTGGGATGAAGGGCACCCTCTTCCAGTTGAACAGTGAGCTATGAGCAGTCTAGGTCCCAAAATTCTACACAATTGACCAGTGCTGCAATAATAATATTGGCCTGACATTTAAAACAAAACAAACAAAGAACAGTAGTTAACCAGATGTTCATCTAACCCATTAGGATAAAAAAAATCTCAAACAAGCATTATCAAACTGTACCAACTCTTGGTCTGTAGTTCTCTGTGTGCTCTTTAAGATAAACTGCTTTAGAACTGTGTATCTACAGATTGAATATGACTATGTGGTGACTATTGGCAAGAAAATAAGTGCAAGTATGATACGTCTATTGAAGATAACTTTAGTTTTAGAATAATTCATCTATAGCCCACATCTAATAAAAAGTAGAAAGTAAGGCCAGTTGTCTAATAAAGTCACCCTCTGGATCTTTATAATAAAACCACACTATCCAGAAAATGGAATAAAATGCAGCTATTGAAAAGAAAGTATAATGGAAGCAAGCTAAGTGTCCCTCAATAAATGGATGGATAATGAAGATGTGGTATATATATACAATGGAATACTACTCCACCATAAAAAAAAGAATGAAAATTTTTCCATTTGCAACAACATGCATGGACTTGGAGGGCATTATACTAAGTGTAATAAGTCTGACAGAGAAGGACAAATACTGTATGATATCACTTATATGTGGAGTCTAAAAAATACAACAAATTAGTGGATAAAACAAAAAAGAAGCAGACTCACAGATAGAACAAACTAGTGGTTACCAGTGGGGAGAGGGAAGGGGGGAAGGGTAATATAGGGGGTGGGGGAAAAAAGGATTATTATGGGATTATATGAAACGATGTGGGTGAAACTTTTGAAAATTGTAAAATGCTATAGAATTTAAAGACTCTTTCATGCAAAAGAAAAAGAAAAGAAAGTAAGCTTTATGTGTACTAACATGGAAAGGTATCACATTATATTAAGTTTTTTAAAAAATAAATTTATTTTATTTATTTATTTTTGGCTGTGTTGGGTCTTCGTTGCTGTGTGCAGGCTTTCTCTAGTTGTAGTGGGCAGGGACTACTCTTCGTTGTGGTGCGCGGGCTTCAGTTGTTGTGGCACATGGGCTCAGTAGTTGTGGCTCGTGGGCTCTAGAGCACAGGCTCAGTAGTTGTGGCACACGGGCTTAGTGGCTCCGTGGCATGTGGGATCTTCCCAGACCAGGGCTTGAACCCGTGTCCCCTGCATTGGCAGGCGGATTTTTAACCACTGAGCTACCAGGGAAGCCCCTATATTAAGTTTTAAAAATCAAGTTACAATTCATACATAAATAGAGATATAGAGAACATAATTTTTTCTGGAAAATGAATTGAGGAGATGGAGGGAACCTAGATCTTTATTCCTTTTTGCTGTTGTTGAGATATAATGGACATATACCATTACATTAGTTTCATCATTTAAAAAAATTTTTGTAATTTGGAAAAATTAAAAAATTATTATTCATATAGAATAGAATATCTTGTTTTCTATAACAGATGGTAAGCTTTCAACTCACAATGGATAGTGTAATGAATCACAAGATTGCAAATTTTAAAAAGGTGAGAGTGTACGCACTCCTTTTTACTGCAGAGGAAGTTATTTTATTAAGGGATCATATCTGCCAATTCCAACTTCCGTGGGAATTTCAAGGCACAGATTTGGACTGAACATTATTTTCTGATGGTATCTAGTGAGCTCATTCAGTTTGGACCATAGTTAATTCCCAGACATTTAGTTCATGATTAAGGAAATTCTTCTAAAAGCAAGAAACAATTGAATGTTTCTCCACACAAACTTACCTACATAGTAAGATGAGAATACAAAGTATTAAAAGTGGTATAGCTGAACTTCTGCTTCCAATCAAGAGTGGAATTTACCCTCTCACCTTAAACAACTAAAACACCAGAAAAATATATGTAAAACAATGGTTTTTCAGGCTCTGGACAAGCAACACAGAGCAGTCATCCCTAAGAGAAGGGAAACAAGCCCTACAATTGTCCCAACATAGTCTCTGGAGAGAATCTCCAGACAAAAGTCCAGGAAAGAGAAATTAAAACAAAATCCAGCAGTTTCTCTGAGTTAAAGAAACAGAGTTCAGAGTTTGAGGTGGTCAAGGCATGTAGAGTTCACAGCACAAGAGTACCAGAGAGGAAAGAACTACATATATGGAGAACGATAGAAGTATGCAGGAGAATTTCCCTGAAGTCTTTGGCTGACAGTACTTTTGTATGTTGAAACTACCAAGGCCAGGGAAATAGCCAACAGTAGGCAGCAGAGCCAGATAAAGTTTATATTCCCACCAACCAGAGTGGAAACTCCTCCTAAGATGCAAGGGATTGAGTAGTACCCTCAGAAATATATTGCCTCAGTGGTAGGGCCAAATCAGAAATAGACTAAAAGCCCTGGACCCAGAAATACAATGTATAACCAAGAGAAAAATCAGTCAATACAAACAGACAAAGAAATGACATCAGTGAGAGAATTAGTAGACAAGGAGATTAAAACCACTATTTTAAATATTCTCCATGTGTTCAAAAAGGCAGAAGAAAACATGAGCAAGGTATGGAGAGAAAGAGAAGGGTAAATAAAACCCCAAATCTAACTTGAACACATAAGTAATACCATGTCTAAAATGAAAATAGTATACTTAATGGGAATAACAGCAGCTGAGACACTGAAGAAGAAAATATTGTTGAATTTGAAGACATAGTAATACTAGAACAATACAAAATGAAAATGAGAGAAAAAAAACTGAAAAGGAAAACAGAATCTGTGAGCTATGGACAACATCAAGCAACCTAACACAAGTGTAATTAGAGTCCCAGAAGGAGAGTAGAGAGATACAGAACAAAGATTTGAATAATGGTCAAAATTTGGACAAAATTAATGAAATCTCTAAATCCACAAATCCAAGAATCATAATGAGCCCCAAGCAGGAAAAGGAGAAGGAGGAGGGGGAGGAAACCATACCAAGGGCCATTAACATAAAATTTCTTAAAACCAGTAATAAAGAGAAAAATCCTAAAAACAGCCAAGGAAAAAAGAAACATTACATACAGAGGAAGAAAGAAGGTCAGCAGATAGAAACAGTGGAAGCCAGAAGTTTAAAAGTCCATAATGCATAAGAAAAGGGTATGAGTTGGAAATTTGGATTTACACAATGAAATCAAGAACACATAAAATGGTAAATATATGGGTAAATATTAAAGTTTCTTCTTTTTAAATTTATTTCTGAATTTCTTTTTAATTTATTTGGCTCTTTAAAGGAAAAGTAATCACAATGAATTACGGGTTTCATAACATATAACATTAGGATAAAGGTGGGGGAGGGGTAAATGCAAGTATTCTTTTGTAAGGTTCTTATGTCCTATGTGAAGTGACATAATAATACTTGAAGGTAGGCTGTGATCAGTTAAACAGGTATATTGTAAACCTTAGAACTTCCACAAAATAAAACAAAAAATAAGGCAGAATAAAATAAGGAAGAACCAGCAATGGGGTATGTAGAAAACAAATAGCAAGATGGAAAATTTAAACACAAACATATTTTTTAAATCACATTAAATGTGAATGGTCTAAATACACCAAAGAAATGAAACCCTTTGAAAGGATAAAACTTCTACGCTTTCCATAAGAAAATCCCCTTAAAAGTACGGACACAAGTAAGTAAAAAGTCAAAGAATGGAAAAATGCTGTTACCATAAATTAAAGGAATGTGGACTGATTATATTAATATCAGACAGAGTCGATTTTTAGAGCACAGAATTTTAGAAGGGATATAGAATATTATTTCATAATATTGAAGTGATTAGTATTTCAAGAAGGTATTCTAAATGCTCTATTAGTAGCATTTAATTCTAAATGCTACTAATAGAGCTTCAAAATACATGAAGCAAAACCCGATAGAACTAAAAGAAGAAATAGACAAATCCACAATTATAGTCAGAGATTTCCACATCTCTCTTTCAATGATTATTAGAACACTTGAAAATACTTCCAGCCAGTTTGACCTAATTGTCATTTATAGAACACTCCAGCCAACAGCAACAGTGTGCACTTTCTTTTCCAGTGTATGTAGACCATTTACCAAGATAGACTATGCTTTGTGCCATAAAACAAGTGTCAGAAAATCTTAAAGGATTGAAATTTTACAATTATATTCTTTAACCACAGTAAAAATTAATTAGAAATCAAAGAGGTATCTGGAAAATTCCCAAATATTTGGAGATTAAGCAAAACACATCTAAACAAACTCCTAAGCCAAAGAAGATATCAGAAGGGAATTAAAAAGGTGTTTTTTAATTTTATAGCTTCTATTAGATAAGTATAAAAGTTTAAAGTCAAATATCTAAACTTGTACCTTAAGAAACTAAAAAAAAAAAAAAAATTGTAAAAGAAAAACAAATTAAACTCCAAATAAGAAATAGTAAAGATCAGTGCAGAAATCATTGAAATGGAAAACGTGAACATTAAAGAAAATCAATGAAAAGCTGGTTTTTTAAGAAATCAATAAAATTAATAAGCCCTTAGCTAGACTTATCAGAAAAAAAAAAAAAAAAGAGAGAAGACATAAATTACCAATATCAGGAATGGGAGAGGTGACATCACTATAGATGCTACAGATATTCAAAGGATAATAAGGAAATACTATGACCATCTTTATCCTGGCATGTTTTTCTTAGGGCAAAGGTTCCATCTAGCTTGCCTAAGCCTGATGGACTCAGATAATTCAGATAATTATGCTTTATGGCTATCTCCAAATGAATATAGATATATATAAATTAGAAATGTATATCCTTTTTATAAACTTTAAACAATTTTTACTAGAAATGTAAATGCTACAACTTTTTCTTTTAATTGTAGGTATGTATCCATTTTTAAGGCAGCTGTAAAAGATGAGAAGCAAAAATTTAAAACTGCAATGAAAACTATGGGACCAGCAAAACTTGAAGTACCTTCTCCAAAGGATTTCCTGAAGAAACATTCAAAGGAAAAAACTCTACCACCCAGTAGGTTTTATCACTCTTTTTAATATTAAAAGTGTTAGCAGATAATTTAAAATTATTTTGTCTGAATAGTAAATGTTTACAGTGATAGCAACTTTACCTCATATTAAACAGAATTTGAGAGGCTAGGAGAAAGCAGACGTCAAGAACATAGTAGATGCACCCCAGTGTTCATAGCAGCATTATTTACAGTTGCCAAGACATGGAAGCAACCTAAGTGCCCATCAGCAGATTAATAGATAAAGAAGATGTGGTATATGTATACAATGGAATACTACTCAACCATAACGAAGAATGAAATACTGCCATTTGCAGCAACGTGGGTGGACTTGGAGGGTATTATGCTAAGTGAAATAAGTCAGACAGGGAAATGTGTGACATCACATATGTGTGGAATCTAAAAAAATACAACAAACTTGTGAATATAACAGAAAAGAAGCAGACTCACAGAACAAACCAGTGGTTATCAGTGATGAGAGGGAAGACGGAGGGAGCAAAACAGAAGCAGGGGGTTAAGAGGTACAATATTATGTACAAAATAAGATACAAGGATATATCGTACAACACGGGATATAGCCAATATTTTATAATAACTATAAATGGAGTATGACCTTTAAAAATCACTATATTGTACACCTGTAACTTATATAATATCAGTATTATACATCAACTATACTTCAGTGAAAAAATATTTTAAATAAAAGTTCTTAAAAAAACCCACAATGTAGTAGAAAAAAAGAGTGGAGAATGCCAGCTGCCCCCCGAATAGACTTTCCTTTGATGGTGCAAGCATCTTGAACTACATCTTGGACTATCTGATAAAACCCCACCTCCAGCACCACATGCCCCACCATCTTCATAACTAGCTATATGACTTCAATAACAATGATCATAAGAAGAGTTCTGAACCTCAGTGGGCAAGATAGCTCACCATCTAAACCCTGTCTGGTCTTTTCTGCAAGAGATGAAAACTACAACCATTACTATCAGTTGTCGAAGCAACTATCAGGCTCACTTTAGCCTTGAGTATGGGCTTTAACTCTCTCCAATCTCTAAGACCATTAGGACAATGAAGGAGTTAGATGTAATGGAGGAGCCTTCATGAATGAGAGCCAGTTTCTTGGGCGTGCTACCTGTACAGTCACAAAGGGCCCCGTGCTTCAGAGGATCCCACACTTGGTTTAATGCTCTGCTTCTGCCATCTTGAAATGCCTAATAATTTTTTATCAAGGAGCCCCACGTTTTCATTTTGTACTGGGCCTCACAAATTATGTAGTCAATTGTGGTCATAGAGAATATGGGTATCAGGGGAAAAGGCCATCAGGAAAGTGGAGAGTGGATGAAAAAGGAATTGTTATTGGTATTCATGGAAGCAACTTCTTCCCATCTTGGGTATGTCTTCCCTGATGTTTTCAGATAATAAAGAGAAGAGGGCAATGAATCTATCTATTTTAAAAAGTTAGCCTCGGTGACTTCCCTGGTGGCGCAGTGGTTGAGAATCCGCCTGCCAATGTAGGGACACGGGTTTGAGCCCTGGTTGGGGAAGATCCCACATGCCGCGGAGCAACTAAGCCCGTGAGCCACAACTACTGAGCCTGTGGTCTAGAGCCCACGAGCCACAACTACTGAGCCCACATGCCACAACTACTGAAGCCCGCATGCCTAGAGCCTGAGCTCCGCAATGAGAGAAGCCACTGCAATGAGAAGCCCGCACACTGCAACAAAGAGTAGCCCCCACTCGCCGCACCTAGAGAAAGTGCGCGCACAGCAATGAAGACCCAACACAGCCCAAAAAAAGCCTCTTCCCATCTTCTGGCATCAAGGAAATAATGCAATATCTCAAGCCCAACTAGGGTGTGCCTTTTGCCAAAAATGAAACTACTTCTCCCTATGGCAATATTATGTGTCCCACAATCCTCTCTCATAACCCTCATACCGTGACAGAGGATGAGGGCATTATTGGGAAAGGTGGAAGAAGCAAGTCTGAAAATACAACATTCATGCTGAAATTCATGTCTTCAGAAGCCTCTCTTGTAGCTCCCTTAAGTGGAGTCTTGTTATTTTGTGACCCACAAGCACTTGAGAACACTGGAAAGTCCTAAAATGGAATTTAATACTTTAAGTGCCTTAGAACCAATGATATTACTTGGGTCCTCATGAATCCTCTCCAAGGTTAAGCATAGTACATAACCTAACTGTATAAATCCTAAGTTTCAAATAAGGAGAAAGGGAAGAAGTCTGTCTCTTCTCTTATAAACATTATAAGGCAAAACAAACACAACATTTCATTGGCCTTAGGAATAATTAAGAAATTCAGGGCATTGCAAGAGCGTTAAAAGCCGCGTCCAGTGAGACAAAGTTAAAGGTAATATAGGCCAAGGCTACTGCCAGTCTCTTGGTGAATATTCTGCCATTCTGAACACAATAATTTGCTAGACACACTGAAAACTACCTACCAGGTACAAGAAGATTTCTCTAAATTTAAGTAGTAGAACATCTGCATGACCACGAGACCGTGTTAATATTGCCATTTTATTATAGCCTAAAAAGAAACCCAGTCATTTGGTCTTCAGACTTATTAACATTACCACCGAATAATTTGTAAAGAGACATCCTCGCCCCATTTTCCGAGCCACCCCACATTGCCAACCCCTACGCCTCGGATGAAAAGAATATGATGTTTAGGTATTGATAGATATAACATAAGGGTAAGATGGGGGTGGGCTTTAGGCTCCATCCAGTGCATAACCACAAACAACCAAGATTTATAATATACTTACTCAACTAAGAATGAATTATCAGTCTTTCCAAACTGTTTCCCCATTTTCTGAGAATTCAGTTTTGCCTCTTAATTGCATTTCTAAAGCTATCGTTATGGGAGTCCTTTGCATGCGCTTTCAACTCATAATTAAATCCGGCTTCTAAATGTTTCCCACGTGATCATCTATAAGATGTATGCCTCTGTTTTTTTAGGCAAACTGATTATGCCAACCTTACTTGATATACCCAACCTGACATGGGTGTATCTGGTAGAAGGGAGCTCTTTGGGTTGTAACAGGCTTATTCTCTGCTCCGGGCTTTGGAAGAACTCCCTAATTCAATTTCTGACAATGTTCACAACAGCTCAGTAGTATGTTAAATAGGAAGAAGATAACCATTTTTGTAGGTCAAAAACAGTAAACAATTTTACATATAGTTCAAGCTAATATATACATTATAGTCTACATATTATATTTTATTTTTTCATCCCCCACTATAATATAAACTCCATGAGAAAGGGGACTTTGTATCTTCTGTTCACTCCTGTACCCGCAGTTCCTAGAGCATTACCTGGGGACATAGTAATTGCTCAACAAAAATATATTGCATGAATTAATGAATAAGTGAACATTCAAAACCTCCTTTATAATGTTTCCTGGGGGCGTGTAGAATTATCAGGGGTATATTGGTTTGCTGGGGCTGCTACCATAGTAAGTATGGGGTAGCTTAAACAGAAATTTATTTTGTGACAATTCTGAGAGCTAGAGTCCAAAATCAGGGTGTTACTGGGAACTCCCTGGTGGTCCCTGAGCTTCCACTGCAGGAGTTATGGGTTCAATCCCTGGTTGGGGAACTAAGATCCCACATGCCACACGGAATGGCCAAAAAAAACCGAAAACAAAACCAATAACAAAATGAAACAAACAAACAAAAAAACAAGATCAGGATGTTTCCAGGGTTCATTTCTTCTGAGACCTCTCTCCTTGACTTATAGATCGCTGTCTTCACATGGCTTCCTTCTGTGTGTGTTTGTGTCCAAATTTCCTCCTTTTACAAGGACATCAGTCATATTGGATTAGCATTCACCCTAATGACCTCATTTTAACTTAAGTCCCTCTTTAAAAGCATGTCCAACTACAGTTCCATTCTGAGGTACTGGCATTTAGGGCTTCAATGTATGAATATGGTGGGGGGACACAATTCAGCCTATAACAAGAGATTAATCCAGTTCATAAACTTTAAATAATAAGTATTGTTTTTTTCTGATACTAAAAGTTATATAAAATGATTTAAAAGTTCAAACAGTACAGAAATGAATAAAGTCGAAGTCCATAGTAGTTGTAATGAGGTTAAGATTTGAGTAAGGTGGTTTTTTTTGTTGTTTTTTTAAATTTATTTGATTTACTTGTTTTTGGCTGCATTGGGTCTTTGTTGCTGCGCGCAGGCTTTCTCTAGTTGCGGCGAGCGGGGGCTACTCTTTGTTGTGGTGCGTGGGCTTCTCATTGTGGTGGCTTCTCGTTGCGGAGCACGGACTCTAGGCAGGCGGGCTCTAGGCAGGCGGGCTTCAGTCCTTGTGGTGCGTGGGCTCAGTAGTTGTGGCTCGCAGGCTCTAGAGCACAGGCTCAGTAGTTGTGGCTCACGGGCTTAGTTGCTCCGTGGCATGTGGGATCTCTCAGGACCAGGGCTGGAACCATTGTCCCCTGCATTGGTAGGCAGATTCTTAACCACTGCACCACCAGGGAAGCCTTTGAGTAAGGTTTTGTCAAGATAGTTGTTGCCTTCGGTTCTTGGAAGTAAAGTGTAATTATTTTACATTTTAGCATTTTGACAAACCACTTTGATGTGGCTGTATCAAAATAGATAAGTTGGAATGGTCAAGTCAAAGAGACTGTGTAAAAATGGCCAGTTTCATCTGCTGCTAATGAAGAGAATGTGGTAGAGAGAGAGAAGTAACTTTGGATAGCAGTTATTTTAGGAGGTGAGCTGTAATCAGGGAGGAGTGAATAGGAAGCCTCAGCAGTATTGGTCATTTATCATTTCTTAAGCTGCATGTTAGGTACATAGCTATTACATGATTTTTATACCTTATAATAATAATAGTTTTAGTGAAAAACATCCAGATTCTTGGATACATCAGATACATCAAGTTTGATTTATTTACTTGGTGATCTTACAGTAACTTTCCTCTGAAGAGGCAATTATTCATAATATTGAAGGTACTCAGAAAAAAGTTTTAATGTTTCTTTGGGCTTTTTTCAATGGGCATACTGAACATTTGTTATTGAAATCTTTATAAGAAAATATTTTTATAATAGCCAATAAAAATGTTTTAGCTAGCATATGATTTGGGGTGTTTATTTTCTTCCCTTAGATTTTTATATTGTTCTCCAACATATTAATTGATTATGTCACATTTAATCTTTTGCATTTATGATTACTGATTTTTACCTTAAATATTTGAATATATTATTAATAAAACTCTAATATACTAGTGGTAAAATATCTGGGTGCTATAAATAGTACTGAGTAGCCACATCTATAGTTTAATATTAACAAGGAAATGTTATGTTTAACAGAAAAAAAGTTTGAATGGAATGAGCCCAGAAAGCCTCCTGTGCCATTGAGGACGGACCATCCAGTCATGGGAATACAGAGTGAAAAAAAATTTATAAATACAAATGCAGCCGATGTCATTATGGGAGTGGCTAAAAAACCTAAGCCAATTTATGTTGACAAAAGAACTGGAGACAAGCATGACCTTGAAACTTCAGGACTAGTTCCAAAGTACATCAATAAAAAGGTAGCCTTGTGATATATTAATAAGACCTGATAGATAATTTAAATATTGTATTCATAATGTTTGTCTGTATTATCACTAATAGTGCCCTCACTGACAAACTAATGGCTACCAGTGGGGAGAGGGAAAGGGGAAGGGGTTGGAAAGGGGTAGGGGATTAAGAGGTACGGATTACTGCGGATAAAATAAATAAGATACAAGGGAAATATAGCTAACATTTTATAATAACTTTAAATGGAGTTTATATCTATAAAAATTTTGAACCACTACGTTGTACACCTAAAACTAATATAATATTGTAAATCAACTGTACTTGAATTAAAAAAAATAGTGCTCTCACTGGACAAATTATCTAGATTGCCAGTTCTCATTCCTCTGAAGTCCGTGTTTGGTCCAAATCTAGTGTGATGAAATTACAGAGAATTTGGAATGAACAACAACATATAGTTCAGTAGAGGGAAACTATAATTGTTTTTCATAATTTCAATTATTAATATATTTAACAGTTATAGCAAACATTCTCTAAAAGGTACTCATTTTCGGTGAGGTGGAATTGTCACTAGAAGCACAGTTGTTACTATAAATCTAGAAGGAATAACCTTTCAGAAGATCCTAAGATTTAGTCATTAGTTTACATCATCTTGTTAACAGAATGAGAGAAATGAAGAGGAAAACAACTTTAGAGCCATCCATCCCGTCAGTGTACTGTAAATAATTCACAGTACTATTTCAGTGTGAATATACTCATTTGTGTTTGGTTTAGAGTAAAGCAGACCTTGAAAGTACTGTACAATAGTTAGTCTTTTCAGGACCTTCATTTCTATCTGAAAAGGTGCTTATCAGATAGGCATATAATTTCATTGTTGAAAATTATAGAAGCTTGGGTTTAGCAGTTTAAATATAGAAATTTAAAAAGCTTATGAAAAATACCTTCTATAAGACCTATTTTACTTTGCATACTTATAGAGCACAGAAGTGCTGGAAACACACATAGTATATGAGTACAAAATCCTAAAGAGTAATAATGCATAATAATAACTTGGGCAAAAAAGAAAGAAAGGAAATAAGGAAGAAAAGAAGAGAAAAAGAGGAATTTGTAACATGTAAGAGGGGCTTGTACTGAGGTCATCCAGTGATCTACCGTGGTGAATCCAATGACTGTTCACCATCAAAACAGGAACCTCAAGGCTGTTGTCAGAGAACACTACTTATTCCCTGAGAAACCCTTGTCACTCGGCTGGCTGAGACACCTTTGGAAGACCTTAGCAGGGATCTGGGAGTTGGCAGCTCATGCTTACAAAGATTTCAAGTTTCTCTGGATATGTCCTCCTAATACGGCCCCTGGAGGCTCTTCAGGGTCCTTGTCCCACAGGGTGTGGAAAAGCAGAAACTTCATTCTCCTGGCGCTTTAAAGCCATTTCCAATCCATCCTTTCTCCACCGTCACGTAAAAACCCTTCTCCTTTGATGGTCATGCCACAAACCGCCACACTGGCTGCCTTCTGCCTAAGCTGTCCACTTCAATACATTTTCTGCCTTGAACGGGAAACTGAGAGTCTCCATCACAGAGACAGAAAAATACGAGGTTAGTCTACGTGTGCTTGTCTACGAAGCCACGCAAATTCCCTGCGCCTAGTGTACTCTCGATGGCTAACCAGTCAGGGCTTACGAAGGACTAACTCAACTTACTTTCTACTTATCTGAGTTAAGCTAAAAAAATCTGTTATTGGTAAGTGAGATAGTAAGTCCTTTTAAAGGTGAGGCCATTTTTTAAAAGTGAATGAACCTCATGTTTTAGTTCCAAATAAAGTATTACATGCCCATTTGTGCCATGAGAATATTTTGTGTAAGCAAACTGAAGCATGGATGTTTGCCTGAGTTACATAGCAATGATAGGAAGACAAGCGTTTCAAATTCTAACTCTGCCACTTACTTAACTCTGTGATTTTTAACAAGTTATTAGATTTATCACAGCATGGTGAGGATTGAATGATATAAAATATATTCAGCACTTGACACAATACCTGGTACCTAACAGAAGTTCAGTAAAGAGCGGATATTATAATATATGCAATTATTAATATTAATACTATGCATTACCCTCAATGATCCAGCACATGGGAATATTTCAGATCACTGCAGCTTTTACCCATTTGTGACGTAATTCCTTTTCCTACACAGAGTGTGCCAAATATAATTTAATCACTTGTGATGACACAATCATCATTGGGAACCTCAGTGATTGTACTAAGCTGAAATGAGGTGTTGCCCTCAGTGTTTCCTGAAACACTGAAATCCTGAAATGGATTGAACTGGTTACCGTGAAACTAACTTACCAGAATACTGAGCTCTTAGTCTATTTGTATAGTGCTTTGCAACTTTCCAGAACACATTTGTAGCTAGGATTTCTATCCCTTATTGTCAGGATTAGGTTAGGTTGTGCTGTGGTTAACAACCCCCAAGTTGCAGTAACTAAAAGCAACTAGGTTTTATTGGTTGCTTGTGCTACCTGTGCATTGAGGATTGTTGGGAGCTCTGCTTCTTGTCCTGACTCCAGGACCCAGGCAAACCAAAACATCACCCATCACCATACCAGAGAGAAAAAGAACATGACAAGTCAACCATTAATTCATGAGCCTTCTACCCAAAAAGGACATTACTTCTACTCACACGGGGAAATTCAGGTCACAGGCTGCATCTTACTTGAAGGGGAGCAGGAAAATATTGTCATACCAAGTGCCTAGAAGGAGAAGAACCAGAATATTTGTGAATAGTTTTAATGACTCATATCTCACAACAGCTACTTCCTCAGAGAGGTCTTCCCTGACATCTTTTTTTTTAACTTAAATTTATTTTTTTATACATCAGGTTTTTATTAGTTATCCATTTTATACATATTAGTGTATACATGTCAATCTCAATCTCCCAATTCATCCCACCAGCACCACCCCCCTCCACTTTCCCCGCTTGGTGTCCATATGTTTGTTCTCTACATCTCTGTCTCTGTTTCTGCCCTGCAAACTGGTTCATCTGTACCATTTTTCTAGGTTCCACCTATATGCGTTAATATACGATATTTGTTTTTCTCTTTCTGACTTACTTCACTCTGTGTGACAGTCTCTAGACCCATCCACGTCTCTACAAATGACCTAATACCGTTCCTTTTTATGGCTGAGTAATATTCCATTGCATATATGTACCACATCTTCTTTATCCATTCGTCTGTCGATGGGCATTTAGGTTGCTTCCATGTCCTGGCTATTGTAAATAGTGCTGCAGTGAACATTGGGGTGCATTGGTCCTTTTGAATTATGGTTTTCTCTGGGTATATGCCAGTAGTTGGATTGCTGGGTCATATGATAATTCTATTTTTAGATTTTTAAGGAACCTCCATACTGTTCTCCATAGTGGCTGTATCAATTTACATTCCCACCAACAGTGCAAGAGGGTTCCCTTTTCTCCACACCCTCTCCAGCACTTGTTGTTTGCAGATTTTCTGATGATGCCCATTCTAACTGGTGTGAGGTGATACCTCATTGTAATTTTGATTTGCATTTCTCTAATAATTAGTGATGTTGAGCAGTTTTTTAATGTGCTTCTTGGCCATCTGTATGTCTTCTTTGGAGAAATGTCTATTTAGGTCTTCTACCCATTTTTTGATTGGGTTTTTTGTTTCATTAATATTGAGCTGCATGAGCTGTTTATATATTTTGGAGATTAATCCTTTGTCCAGTGATTCATTTGCAAATATTTTCTCCCATTCTGAGGGTTGTCTTTTCATCTTGTTTATGGTTTCCTTTGCTGTGCAAAAGCTTTTCAATTTCATTAGGTCCCGTTTGTGTATTTTTGTTTTTATTTCCATTACTCTAGGAAGTGGATCAAAAAAGATCTTGCTGTGGTTTATGTCAAAGAGTGTTCTTCCTATGTTTTCCTCTAAGAGTTTTATAGTGTCCAGTCTTACATTTAGGTCTCTAATCCATTTTGAGTTTATTTTTGTGTATGGTGTTAGGGAGTGTTCTAATTTCATTCTTTTACATGTAGCTGTCCAGTTTTCCCAGCACCACTTATTGAAGAGGCTGTCTTTTCTCCACTGTATATTCTTGCCTCCTTTATCAAAGATAAGGTGACCATATGTGCGTGGGTTTATCTCTGGGCTTTCTATCCTGTTGCATTGATCTATATTTCTGTTTTTGTGCCAGTACCATATTGTCTTGATTACTGTAGCTCTGTAGTATAGTCTGAAGTCAAGGAGTCTGATTCCTCCAGCTCCGTTTTTTTCCCTCAAGACTGCTTTGGCTATTCGGGGTCTTTTGTGTCTCCATACAAATTTTAAGATTTTTTTGTTCTAGTTCTGTAAAAAATGCCATTGGGAATTTGATAGGGATTGCATTGAATCTGTAGATTGCTTTGGTTAGTATACTCATTTTCACAATAGTGATTCTTCCAATCCAAGAACATGGTATATCTCTCCATCTGTTTGTATCATCTTTAATTTCTTTCATCAGTTTCTTATAGTTTTCTGCATACAGGTCTTTTGTCTCCCTTGGTAGGTTTATTCCTAGGTATTTTATTCTTTTTGTTGCAGTGGTAAATGGGAGTGTTTCTTTAATTTCTCTTTCAGGTTTTTCATCATTAGTGTATAAGAATGCAAGAGATTTCTGTGCATTAATTATGTAATTATTTACAACTTTACCAAATTCATTGATTAGCTCTAGTAGTTTTCTGGTGGCATTTTTAGGATTCTCTATGTATAGTGTCATGACATCTGCAAACAGTGACAGTTTTACTTCTTCTTTTCCAATTTGTATTCCTTTTATTTTTCTTCTCTGATTGCCGTGGCTAGGAATTCCAAAACTATGTTGAATAATAGTGGCAAGAGTGGACATCCTTGTCTTGTTCATGATCTTAGAGGAAATGCTTTCAGTTTTTTACCATTGAGACTGATATTTGCTGTGGGTTTGTCTTATATGGCCTTTATTATGTTGAGGTAGGTTCCCTCTATGCCCACTTTCTGGAGAGTTTTTGTCATAAATGGGTGTTGAATTTGTCAAAAGCTTTTTCTGCATCTATTGAGAAGATCATATGGTTTTTATTCTTCAGTTTGTTAATATGGTGTATCACATTGATTGATTTGCATATATTGAAGAATCCTTGCATCCCTGGATAAACCCTATTTGATCATGGTGTATGATCCTTTTAATGTATTGTTGGATTTTGTTTGCTAGTATTTTATTGACTATATTCATCAGTGATATTGGTCTGTAGTTTTCTTTTTTTGTAGTATCTTTGTCTGGTTTTGGTATCAGGGTGATGGTGGCCTCATAGAATGAGTTTGAGGGTGTTCCTTCCTCTTCAATTTTTTGGAAGAGTTTGAGAAGCATGGGTGTTAGCTCTTCTCTAATTGTTTGATAGAATTCGCCTGTGAAGCCATCTGGTCCTGGACTTTTGTTTGTTGGAAGATTTTTAATCACAGTTTCAATTTCATTACTTGTGATTGGTCTGTTCATATTTTCTATTTCTTCCTGGTTCAGTCTTGGAAGGTTATACCTTTCTAAGACTTTGTCCATTTCTTCCAGATTGTCCATTTTATTGGCATAGAGTTGCTTGTAGTCATCTCTTAGGATGCTTTGTATTTCTGCCGTGTCTGTTGTAAATTCTCCTTTTTCATTTCTAATTTTATTGATTTGAGTCCTTTCCCTCTTTTTCTTGATGAGTCTGTCCAATGGTTTATCAATTTTGTTTATCTTCTCAAAGAACCAGCTTTTATTTTTATTGATCTTTGCTATTGTTTTCTTTGTTTCTATTTCATTTATTTCTGCTCTTTATGATTTCTTTCCTTCTACTAACTTTGAGTTTTGTTTGTTCTTCTTTCTCTATTTCCTTTAGGTGTAAGGTTAGATGGTTTATTTGAGATTTTTCTTGTTTCTTGAGGTAAGCTTGTATTGCTGTAAACTTCCCTCTTAGAACTGCTTTTGCTGCATCCCATAGGTTTTGTATTGTCGTGTTTTCATTGTCATTTGTTTCTACGTATTTTTTGATTTCCTCTTTGATTTCTTGGTTATTTAGTAATGTATTGTTTAGCCTCCATGTGTTTGTGTTTTTTATGGTTTTATTCCCTGTAGTTGATTTCTAATCTCACAGCGTTGTGGTCAGAAAAGATGCTTGATATGATTTCAATGTTCTTAACTTAACTGAGGCTTGATTTGTGACCCAAGATGTGATCTATCCTGGAGAATGTTCCATGTGCACTTGAGAAGAAAGTGTAATCTTCTATTTTTGGATGGAATGTCCTATAAATATCAATTAATTCTATCTGGTTTATTGTGTCATTTAAAGCTTGTGTTTCCTTATTAATTTTCTCTTTGGATGATCTGTCCATTGGTGTAAGTGAGGTGTTAAAGTCTCCCACTATTAATGTGTTACTGTCGATTTCCTCTTTTATAGCTGTTAGCGGTTGCCTTATATATTGAGGTGCTCCTATGTTGGGTGCATATATATTTATATTTGTTATATCTTTTTCTTGGAATGATCCCTTGATCATTATTTAGTGTCCTTCCTTGTTTCTTGTAACATTCTTTATTTTAAAGTCTGTTTTATCTTATATGAGTATTGTTACTCCAGCTTTCTTTTGATTTACATTTGCATGGAATATCTTTTTCCATCCCCTCATTTTCAGTCTTTATGTGTCCCTAGGTCTGATATGGGTCTCTTGTAGACAGCATATATATGGGTCTTGTGTTTGTATCCATTCAGCAAGCCTGTGTCTTTTGGTTGGAGGATTTAATCCATTCATGTTTAAGGTAATTATCCATATGTATGTTCCTATTACCATTTTCTTAACTGTGATGCATTTGTTTTTGTAGGTCGTTTTCTTTTCTTGTGTTTCCCACTTAGAGAAGTTCCTTTAGCATTTGTTTTAGGACTGGTTTGGTGGTGCTGAATTCTCTTAGCTTTTGCTTGTCTGTAAAGCTTTTGATTTCTCCATCAAATCTGAATGAGATACTTGCCGGGTTGACTAATCTTGGTTGTAGGTTCTTCCCTTTCATCACTTTAAATATATCATGCCACTCCTTCTGGCTTATAGAGTTTCTGCTGAGAAATCAGCTGTTAACCTGATGGGAGTTCCTTTGTATATTTGTCATTTTTCCCTTGCTGCTTTCAATAATTTTTCTTTGTCTTTAATTTTTGTCAATTTGATTACTGTGTGTTTCAGTGTGTTTCTCCTTGGGTTTATCCTGCCTGGGACTCTCTGCACTTCCTAGGCTTGGGTGGCTATTTCCTTTCCCATGTTAGGGAAGTTTTTGACTATAATCTCTTCCAATATTTTCTCGGGTCCTTTCTCTATCTCTTCTCCTTCTGGGACCCCTATAATGCAAATGTTGTTGCATTTAATGTTGTCCCAGAGGTCTCTTCGGCTGTCTTCATTTATTTTCATTCTTTTTTCTTTATTCTGTTCCATGGCAGTGAATTACATCATTCTGTCTTCCAGGTCACTTATCCGTTCTTCTGCCTCAGTTATTCTGCTATTGATTCCTTCTAGTGTATTTTTCATTTCAGTTATTGTATTGTTCATATCTTTTTTCTTCTTTAATTCTTCTGGGTGTTTGTTCTTTAATTCTTCTAGGTCTTTGTTAAACATTTATTGCATCTTCACCATCTTTGCCTCCATTCTTTGTCCGAGGTCCTGGATCATCTTCACTCTCATTATTCTGAATTGTTTTTCTGGAAGGTTGCCTATCTCCACTTCATTTAGTTGTTTTTCTGGGGTTTTGTCTTGTTCCTTCATCTGGTACATAGCTCTCTGCCTTTTCATCTTGTCTCTCTTTCTGTGAATGTGGTTTTTGTTCTACAGACTGCAGGATTGTAGTTCTTCTTGCTTCTGCTGTCTGCCCTCTGGTCTTCTCTGACATCTTTATTTATCTCAAATAGCTCTCATGACTTTCTTTTTTCTTACTGTATTTTACTGTGGAGCACTTATATATATTATTTCATACTCTATTTTTGGTGAGTTTCTCTCACTACAGAATGCACATTCCATGAGGACAGAAACTTTTCCTTTCTTATTCACTAGTGTAGCTAGCACCAAGTACATCCTCAAATAATGCTTTGAAGAATGAACAGGGAGTAGTTCTGTTTCTCTACACAGTGGTATCGACACATTCACTAACTTGAAAGAATCATAGCTGATTGCTTCACTGTCAGTCCTTGTAAGCAGCCCAGGAGCCTAAGATTGTATTTTGTTGTTCCAAAAACAACCTAAGGGACCCACGTCAATTTTTTCTTAAAGCAGATGTGCCTAGCATCTTTAAGAGTTTGTTCTTACAATGTATTGGAAGCATTTATCTTCCTTTTTTTTTTTCTTTTTACGAGATAATGCACAAGAGACCTTAAGATATTTGAGGTATTTCAAAGTAAAATCTGAAGCACCTAAAAGAAATAAAGAAAATCCAGTTCTTCAGGGTAAAGTAAGGGCCAAGCCATCAGCCAAGAACAGGCACTGGGAACATTCAAAAGAGGGAAAACAAACAGCCATGATAACAGCACAGATGGTTTTAAATGACCAGAATCAACTAGTTCCAAATAAGAAAAAGAAAAAAAATCACTGACTTTTGTTAACTTGCAGTGTTTTGAGCAAAGGCTTTAAGTCTGTAACGTTTCTTTTGCTCCTAATCATTGGTTGGTATGTACACATATATAAGATTACTTTCAGGATTTTGATTTTTTTTTTTTTCCTGAAAAATCCTTACAAGGGTTATGGTGTCACGCCTGATTACATACGTAAGCGAAATGAAGAAGTGAAGAAAGCCCAGGAAGAATATGATAACTATATCCAGGAAAACCTCAGGGAAGCAGCTATGAAAAGGCTATCTGATGAAGAAAGGGAGGCAGTTCTGCAGGTAAGCGTCTTTAGTTTACATTCATGTGTAACTCTTTAAAACATCTCTGAAAGAAAGATCCACCATCAGTGATTATTAAGGCCCGCACTTTGATTTTGAAATCAGAACACTCTCTTTTGATTATAGTGACATCTGCGTGCAACAAAGCTGGCTCCTTGGGGAGAGCAAAAAGTTGTTATATAGGGACTGTTGAATAATAATTTGTTTCCAACTAGGTGAGCTTCTGTTTCTTCCTGAAGTAGTGTCATAAGCAAGCTAAGCTTCTCCTTCAATGAATGTGCATAAATAAAGTAAAAAAGCATTTTGATTTTCATTCCCATGCCCCTGAATTTTTCAAAAATAATATCCATAAGGTAGATACTTTTCACTAGGTGGAGCTCTAGAATAATTGAAACTGTCCCTAGACCAACTTTTTTTTTCTTTCTTATAAGCAAGTGTCCAGATTTTAAAATAACCAGGTGTTAGGCTTTACATATGTTTTCTTTATTTGGAATAAAACAGACTTAAAGACACTTACACTGGAGTTTTTAACGCAAGACTTCTATCTGAAGCATTTAAAATATTGGGGGGTGTGAGCACCGTTGCTCCATCATCTTTAGAGAGTATTTGTTAAGCACCTACTGACACCGTTCTATAGTTGTGCTCTCTTATAGAGGTAAAAATAGTACTTTATTCTTTGTTTTGTTACTTTGAAAGCTTTCTACAAAGTCATTTCTAGTGACCTTTTCAAAACAGAGAAAAAAAAACTTTTTACAACATTAATTTCTATTGAAAAATGGATTCATATGCTGTTATAAAATCTTAGCATTTTATCAGTGTCATCCCAATCATCAATAAACATTTATTAAATGTCTGTTCTGCATAGAGTATCATGCTAAGCCCCAAGGGGCATAAAATAAAATTTCTGCTCTGGATAATGTTGTAATTTAATTGATAAGAGGTGCTGTGTATCTATGTACATATAGAAAGATGTGTGTGTGTACAGATCATATGTTTTATAAGGTTCGCAGGCACGAACATCCAGTGCAGGATGTAGGTAGGTCTTTAGCTGCGCCTTAAACTGCAGAGTAAGAGGATATCCCAGACAGCAGGAGTGACCCGAGGGCAGTGACCCTGTCTCTTTGTTGCCAGCAATCTCTGCAGTGCCTAACCTAGTGCCCAGTGTAAACACAGGTGATTAATAATGGTGCGCTGGAGAGAAGGAAGGGAGACAGGCAGGCAAGAAGGCTGGCACACGTGGAAGTGGGACTCGGCCCGTCATTCTCAGGAAGAGCACTGTTCTTTGGTTCCCTCCCTCCCTCTCTCCCTCCCTCCTTCCCTCCCTCCATCAGATTCTGCCATTCTTAAAACATACATGTTTTTGTGAAAGCCAGGTTTTTACATCTAAGAAAAATAGGAAAAGAAAGGAAGAACTACCCTGGGAAGGAAAAGGCTCTTCCCTCGGCACCTCCTTAGTGGGTCAGCAGC
This sequence comes from Globicephala melas, assembly GCF_963455315.2. NCBI lineage: Eukaryota > Metazoa > Chordata > Mammalia > Artiodactyla > Delphinidae > Globicephala > Globicephala melas. Next base: position 10,767,410 of record NC_083315.2, read on the forward strand.
CCTCAGCTTCCTGATGTGGTTACTACAGAGTTGCTTTGTAGACACTTTGATAGACAATAGCTGACCCTCCCTTGGATGGCTTATTAGCTGGGTAGTGTAGCTGCCATGGTAACAAAGCCACGAGCTCTGTTCCTGACAAGCCCTGAACCCTGCTCCCTTCCCTGGTTAAGAGTTGCATGTAGTTCTATGACAGTATGGTCATATGTCCCTGAGTAGGGCACATTCTGCTCATTCTTCATAAAATGATAGTCTCATTATCCAGGAAGGGCTCATCTGGTCTAATTATTCCAAACTTCTCATTTCACAGATAAGGATATAAAATGCAAATATATCAGTATTAAGTGGACACATTTGTTCATTCATCCCTCCGTTCATCTACTGAACAGCTAATCTACCATGTTCCGCTCACTGTACCCAGCCTGGGGGATATACTGTTGTGAGCAAAACAAATGTGGTCCTTACTGTCAGTGAACTTGGAGGTTGGTTTACATTTGCCCCTGGTCACAACATTATCAAGTAGCTGAAGAGGGACTAAAACTCACATTGACCAGTTCCCAGGCCTGTGTTTTCCTACCACGTGATAAGCACGTGCATAAGAGGTAACAGAGGGAGGCTCTTCCCGCCCGGGATCCAGCAGGGGATAGAAGGCATACTAGGCTGGGATTCTGAAGAGGATCTACAAAGGAACTATTTACAGAGGTGAAGCAGGGCTAAGGGAACCAACAAGGAACACTGAGGCACCCAGGACTAGGGACAGCAGGAATCATCACCACCCTGGGCTGGAAGGGCAGGGGCAGGAAACAGCATTACCAGAGCCGGGTGGGAGCTGGAGCCTGGAAGAGGGGCTCCGACAGGCACTGTAGTCACAGATGCAAGGGCCAGTCATGTCCAGGTGACGTCCAGGGTGGGGGAAGAAATGCCCCAAGCTTGCTATCCTCCCACCGGTGTCTTCCTTAGCTGAATTCAGGCAGAGGCTGGAGGGAACAGTGCTGGGGGAGGAGCAGCCCATAGGAATAAATACCTCAGCCCCACCACCGCCCAGCCCCTAGTCACAGCGCAGAGCCAGAGGTGGAGAATGGATGGGGGTGGCAGCAGAGGAGCATGGACCTGAACACACTTCCTATTATTTTATGACCGCTTCTCCCTATGTGAAAATTTTTCCAAAATTAACAATATTATTTCAGTATTAAACTAGAAGAGAGAAAAATGAAGAAATAAAGATAAGGGAAAATCAGTATCGCTGCAGTGGATAAAAGATTTTTTTTAGATGAAATAACCACAAAGCCGTTAAGAGGCTATTTTGGTATAATATGAAATATCAATCACATTTAGTTCCCATCCCTAGAGGTGGACTTTGATCCAAATGTTATTGTACACACTGGAAGATAAAGAAAACTATCCTTTAAAAAGAAATACTGCAGAACGTGTAGCTGCTGTGACCACAAGGAATAGAGAAAGATCACCCAAGGAGCTATGAAAAACCTTTGATATTTCAAAGTGTATAAATACATAGATTTCTTCTCTGCAATAGGCAACCCTGTGGAGCACTGTGGAAACATATTTCCCATTTCATAATGAAAGCCTATAGAAAAACAGAATTCTTTTGAGGACTTCTTGTTGGAATACTTCTCATACACTATTAAGAACTGTGTTAGCCCATCCCTCTCTTTTTAAAATGTAGAAGACGCTTCTGCCTTTTCCCTTTCCCAAATCCTTGATATAATCTCGCTCAAGAAATGCTCAACATTTGTGGCCTTTTTTCTCAACAAATCTTTTCTATAAAGTGTGTCCAAACTTGTAGTCATTTTTACCTGAGCATGGAGATAAACCGTTTTCTCCCCGAAAAGTTTACAAGATTAAATTTGTACTATGAGGGCTTATTATGAAGGTATTGTTATATAAGACACTTCTAATTCTCTCATAAATCTAAATGTATGGCCATGATTTTCAAGGACCATATTTTCTTTCTTTTTCTTTTAATCAATAATTTTAAATTATGCTACTCCTGAGCTCTGGCTAGGACTTCCAATACTATGTTGAATAAAAGTGGCCAGAGTGGGCATCTTTGTCTTGTTCCTGATCTTAGAGGAAAAGCTTTTAGCTTTTCACCATTGAGTATGATGTTAGCTGTGGGCTTGTCGTATTTGGCCTTTATTATGTTGAGGTATGTTCCCTCTGTATGCATTTTGTTGAAAGTTTTTTTTTTTTTTATCATAAATGGAGGTTGAATTTTGTCATGCTTTTTTGCATCAATTGAGGTGATCATATGATTTTTATCCTTTATTTTATTCATGTAGTGTATCACATTGACTGATTTGCGAATATTGAACCAGCCTTGCCTCCCTGGAATAAATCCCACTTGATTAGGGTACAGGCATACCTTGTTTTATTGCACTTCATTTTACTGTGCTTCACAGATACTGAGATTTTTACAAATTGAAGATTTGTGGAAACCCTGCACTGCCAGATGATGGTTAGCATTTTTTAGCAGTAAAGTATTTTTATTATTAAGATATTTGTTTTTTTAAACATAATGCTATTGCATACTTAATAGACTATGGTCTATTTCTAGTTTCATACCATTGTGGTCAGAAAATATGTTTGATATGATTTCAGTCCTCTTAAATTTATTAAGACTTGATTTGTAGCCTAACATATGATCTGTGCTGGAGAATGTTCTGTGTACACTTGAGAAGAATGTGTATTTGTTGCTTTTGGATGGAAAGTTTTATACATATCTGTGAAGTCCATCTGATCTAACCTGTCATTTAAAGTTGATGTTTTCTTACTGATTTTCTGTCTGGATGATCTATCCATTGATGTAAGTGGAATATTAAAGTCCCCTACTATTATAGTATTGCTGTCTGGTTTTTTCTTTCAATTTGTTAATATTTGCATTCATATTTTGATGCTCCTATGTTGGGTACATAAATATTTATAAATGTTATATCCTCTTATTGTATCAACCACTTTATCATTATGTCATGCCCTTTGTCCCTTATTACAGTCTTTGTTTCAAAGTCAGTTTTTCAGTCATAAGTATAGCTACCCCAGCTTTCTTTTGGTCTTCATTTGCGTGGGATATGTTTTTCCATCTGTGTGTCAGGGATCATAATTTCCAGGCAATATTTTAAATGTTACTTTCAGTTTTACTTTTCATTTTTGTGTAAATAAAATGATTTGTGCACCCATAGTGAATAACAGAAAGTGTCAATTTATAAAATTTCATTGGATGAGTTCAATTAGTTTAAGACCATTTTGTCAATGGAGCCGCTAGTGCATTGTGATAAGAAATGATAACTGTGCAGAGATGGAAATAACCTTTATTGCTCCTAAGAGATTCCTAATTTTGAATTTGTTGGTTTCTGAGAACATAAAACGTTAACTTACATTATTGAATTAGCATATGTGTTACATGTAATGATATTTCAGTCATTTCTAGAATAAATTAATGGGAAGTATAGATCCATTAACTATATGGAGGAAGAATTCTTTCTAATACTGAAAACACATAAAAGATCATCTCTTGTTAAATTGAATTTTGGGGCTTCCCTGGTGGCGCAGTGGTTGAGAGTTCACCTGCCGATGCAGTGGACACGGGTTCGTGCCCCGGTCCGCGAGGATCCCACATGCCGCGGAGCGGCTGGGCCCGTGAGCCATGGCCGCTGAGCCTGCGCGTCTGGAGCCTGTCTTCCGCAACGGGAGAGGCCACAACAGTGAGAGGCCCGCGTAACGCAAAAAAAATAAAATAAAAAATTGAATTTTGAAAATTGAAATGAAATTTTGAAAATTGAATGGAATTCAATTCCATTTAGTCAGATATAAGAAAACATGGCCATGTAAGTCAGAATCAAGTGTTTTGATGTGATTTCTCTGTTGAAGAATGAGGATATTTTTTTTCTAAAGAAAAAAAAATGAAAATTTTTATAAGAAATAATTTACTGTTCAAAATTGTTTTTTTGCTTGGGACATCAACTCTAAGTTGTTTTTACCAAAGCATTTGCTATGAGCTTAGTTTCATACTACTCATAACTCTGCATACACGTATTTGATGGTAAAAACAAGTACAGTAACATTAAAAACAAAGAAAATAAATACTCCCAGTGGGAATTGAGCACACAATCAAGGACAGGGTTTGGCCTCTGTACAGTATTTTTTGTTACTGTGGCCAAGAACTTGATAAACACATATCATTTTTTAGTTATTTTTGTCGGCTTTCTTTACCTGTTTACATTTTTCCTTCCCAGTGCAATTTTCTTTGCGATTTACTCTGCTTCTGCAGTTTACTTTGCTATGTACAGTTTTCTTTACCATTTGCAGGGGCTGAAAAAGAACTGGGAAGAAGTACATAAGAAGTTTCAGTCCCTCTCGGTCTTCATCGACTCCATACCAAAGAAGATTCGCAAGCAGAAGCTGGAAGAAGAGATGAAGCAGCTGGAACATGACATTGGTGTCCTCGAAAAGCACAAAATTATTTATATTGCTAATAAGTAATGGTGGATTTTAAAAAATATAGTCATTTTAACATAGAAAAAAAACACGGAAAACATAGAAATTAAATCATAAGTTTTTTTCAAAGAGTAAAATACTATGAAGAGTATAAAAATAGTCTTTACCAAAACGCTTAGGCAATGTTTAAAGAATAATTGTATTATTTACTTACATAGAGAAAAAAAAAATTTTTTTTCACCAGCGTCAGGGTTTCCATGTAACCTGATTAAAATTTGATGTTAGGTTTTCCAGTTTGATAGCATAATTCATTATTATTATGTACTAGTTTCAGATAAACATTCATTTCTGGGCCCTGAAAAATAAAGTCAACACTCAGAACTTCACATTTTTTTCTACACTGCGTAATACAAGGAATACAAGGTTAAAAACTGTAAAGTATTTTGAATTGGAAATAGTGGTGTAAGCCTTTTTAGTACTCTGAAGTATTTTCTACATATTATTCCAGAGATCCAAAAATTACATATATTTTCTGGTAGCCTATGTCATATGCAGCCATTCACAGCTATAAATATTTTCAGTATCCATAGTGTTATATATAGGCTGAGAGGTTTACATTTGGAGGAAGAAAAATTAAGAAGATAACATAAAATCAAGGAGACAACTTATAAATTGTGTCACTAAGGATTGTTGAAGAGAATAGCCTTCTTCCTGACATCCAACTTTTAAAAACTGCTGTTCTATGTGCTTTATCCCATAATTTACTATGTGTATTTCACTAAAATGGATATTACTTTTTCTTTTTGGCTTTCTCTATTTTGTGAATTCTAATGTTTCTATTTGTAAGGTTACATAATTTATTAAGCAATAAGTTTATGTAAGTAGAGCTGTCTTCAACTCAAAATAAATGAGCCTATAAATGTCCAAGAAGAAGAAGATTCTTTTATGAAATTTTAAATTAGAGAAATTTGGTAAAATATATGAAACTATAAAATATCAGAGCAATATCAATTTTACTGCTTACACTGATTTTTATCCTGTTGGCAACACAGAAAAAAATGATAATTTTTTCAAGCTTTTTCACAAACATGGAATTTGGGAGCATTGTAGAAAAGCTAACTTTCATTAAAGAAAAATTTTTGAATTTTATATACAGATATTTTTGAAAACTCACTTTAAACTTTTTTTCACATATCTGTATAGGCGTCATTTCTTTTTTCCTTATTACCTTAGGACAGATATAAAATAAAGAATAGTACAGTTGACCCTTGAACCATGAAGGGGCTAGGGGCGCTGATCCTCCACACAGTTGAAAATCTGCATATACCTTATCGTTAGTCCTCTGTCTGTTTGGTTCCTCCATATCCATGGTTCCATATCCTCAGAGTCAACCAAGCACAGATCGTGTAGTACCACAGTGTTTATTATTGAAAAGAATCCACGTGTAAGTACACCCACACAGTTCAAACCCATGTTGTTCAAGGGTCAACTGTATTATGATAAATTCTCATTTATGCAGAATTTCCTTCCTTTTTAAGGCTGAATAATACTCCACTGTCTGTATATACCACATTTTGCTTATCCTTTCTTCTGTTGATGGGACGCTTGGGTTGCTTCCGCATTCTAGCTGTCGTGAATAAGGCTGCTGTGAACATAGGTATACAAATATCTCTTCGAGACCCTGCTTTCAATTCTTTTGGGTATATATCCAAAAGAGATTTGCTGAATCATATGGTAATTCTGTTTTTAAGTTTTTGAGGAAATGTCATACTCTTTTCCACAGCAGCTATACTATTTTACATTCCACCAATGCTGTACAAGTGTCCCAATTTCTCTGCATCCTTGCCAACACTTGTTGTTTTCTGTTTTTTGGTAGTAGTCATACCAATAGGTGTGAAGTGGCACCTCATTTTAGTTTGGTTTGCATTTCCCTACTGATTAGTGATGTTAAGTATCTTTTCTTGTGCTTATTAGCCATTTGTATATCTTCTGTGGAGAAATGCCCTTTGCCCATTTTTTAAATTGGATTGTTTGATTTTGTTGTTGAGTTTTAGGAATTTCCTATATATTCTGGATATTAATCCCATATCAGATATAGGATTCACAAATATTTTCTTCTATGGGTTGCCTTTTTACTTTATTGATAGTGCCTTTTGTTTTTGTTTTTGTTTTTGCGGTACGCGGGCCTCTCACTGTTGTGGCCTCTCCCGTTGCGGAGCACAGGCAAGGACGCGCAGGCTCAGCAGCCATGGCTCACGGGCCCAGCCGCTCCGCGGCATGTGGGATCTTCCCGGACCAGGCCACGAACCCGTGTCCCCTGCATCGGCAGGCGGACTCTCAACCACTGCACCACCAGGGAAGCCCGATAGTGCCTTTTGATATACAAAATTTTTCAATTTTCATGAAGTGTCCAGTGTGTCTATTTTTTCTTTTGTTACCTGTGCCTTTGGTGTCATATCCAAGAAATCACTGCCAAATCCAATGTTCTAAAGGTTTTATCCTGTTTTTTCTTGCAAGAGTTCTATTGTTTTAGGCCTTAAATTTAGGTCTTTGATCCATTTTGAGCTAATGTTTATACATGATCTTAGGAAGTTTTAAAATCAGAAAGTGTTGAATCCACCAGTCTCGTTCTTCTTTTTCAAGATCGTTTTGGCTATTCGGAGTCCCTTGAGATTCCACATGAATTTAGGATAGGTTCTTCTATTTCTGCAAAAAAAGATCATTGGGATTTTGCTAGTGATTGCATTGAATCTGTAGATTGGTTTGAGTAGTACTGACATTTTAACTATATTAAGTCTTCCAATCCATGAACATGGGATGTGTTTCCATCTATTTTTGTCTTCTTTAATTTCTTTCAGCAACGTATTACAATTTTCATTATACAAGTCTTTCACCTCCTTGGTTAAGTTCATTCTTAAGTATATTTGATGCTATTGTGAATGGAATTGTTTTTGTAATTTCCTTTTTAGAGCATTCATTGTTTATAGAAATACAACTGACTTTTATGTGTTGACCTTATATCTTGCTACTTTGCTGAGCTCAGTCATTAATTCTAACAGGTTTTTTTGGTGTATGAAATCTTTAGAGATTTCTACATGGAATATCAAATAATCTACAGATAATTTTACCTTTTCCTTTCCAACTTGGATGCCTTTATGTCTTTCTCTTGCCAGTTGCTCTGACTAGAACTTCCAGTACTACGTTGAATAGAAGTGGTGAAAGCAAGCATCCCTGCCTTGTTGCTGATCTTAAAGGAAAAGCTTTCAGTCTTTCACCATGATGTTCACTGTAGGTTTTTAGTATATAGCTTTTATTATGTTGAGATAAGTTCCTTTTATTCCTAGTTGTTGTTGTTTTTTCGTGTTTTTATCATGAAAGGGTGTTGCGAACGTCACTTTTTAAACTAAGAGCTATCTCTTAAATGATCAGTGTGTTTTCTCCTATAGTTATCAAGCTATATGGGAAGAAAAATCATAATCAAAAGGGTATCTTGCCTAGAACAGAGTAAAAAAAAGTAGTTTAGATTATAAAAATCTCTTCAGCTAACAAAGCTCATTCATTGTCATTCAACAAATACTAACCGTCTGTAATGCGCCAGGAACTGTTCTGATTGCTGGGTAGAAAAGTGAACAAAATAACTGTGTTGGAAGACAGAAGTAATCAGACAAATGCATCTATAATTAGAAATTGAAAGTAGTGATTGGTAAGGGAAAAAAAATAGGAGGCTGTTTTGCAAGGGAATATAAAGTGAGTCCTAAATCAGATTTTATAGTTAAGGGGATGTATTTCTGAGGATCTGACATTTAAAAATAAACTAAAGAATTAGTAAAAGTTAGGAGAGATGGAGAAGAGAAATATTGTGGAGGGAGAAAGAATCCAAGCAGAGAGAATAAAATGTGTAAAGGATCTGGGGTAGGAAACCCTGAACCCATAGGAGGAAGGCAGCCTTTAGGGCTGGATGGTCCTTAGAAAGGGAGAAAGGTGCAAGGTGAAGATGAAGAGGGAAGCAGGGGCCACTGGTGTGTTTTAAGCAGCGGGGTGGCACGATGCGAAAAATATTTTTATTTTTTAATTTTTTAAATATTGATTTGGCTGCACCAGGTCTTAGTTGCAGCACGCGGGATCTTCGTTGCCACATGGGGGATCTTTAGTTGCAGCATGCAGGATCTAAGTCCCTGACCAGGGATCGAACCCGGGCCCCCTGCGTTGGGACCGCGGAGTCTTAACTGCTGGACCACCAGGGAAGTCCCGAAGAGTATTTTTAAATGATCACTTGCTATATGGATTAAAATGGAAGAATGAATGAATATGGGGAGACTAATTAGGAGACCATCATAGACCTCCAGGTAAAGAAGATAGTGGCATAGACCAAGGCTGTGGTAGTGAAGGCAAAGAGTAGCTGTTGGCTTCCAGAAATATTTAAGAAATAAAAATGTAACTTGGTGATGGATTGAAAGGAGAAGAAGAGAGTGGTTTCCAGGATGACAGCTACATTTCTGATTTGAGCAACTGGGCAGTGAGGACGCCATTTTCTGAGGTGGAACAATCTAAAGGAGGAGCGGATTGGAGGAGGTTATGGTGAAGAATGAAAAATACAATTTTTTTTAAGCTAGTGTTCTTTCTTTCTTTCTTTATTTTTTGGCCACATCATGCGGCATGCAGGATCTTAGTTCCCCAACCAGGGATCGAACTCATGTCCCCTGTATTGGGAGCATGGAGTCTTAGCCACTGGGCCAGGGAAGTCCCAAGAATACGATTTTTGACATGTTGTATTTATGATAATCTTGTGACATCTAGTTGGAAATTTAGATAGGTAGGTAGATATTTGAGTCAGAAAAGAGATCTGGGGTAGAATGATACATTTTGAAATTCAGCAGCGTGAATGAGATCACCTTGGGACAAAGAATTGAGTGAGGAGACAGTGAATGAGTTCCCATCAACTCTTGTGTTTAGAAGTCATATGGGAGAGCAGGAGGGAGCAAGGAAATGAAAGATTGAGTGACCCAAGAGGTCAGAAGAAAACCAGGAAGCCAAGAAAATTCAAGAAAGCAGTACTCTTTTCCTAAGGTAGAACTTCGACAATGGGAATGAAATTCTCAACACCTGGCCACGCCTTCCTCTTCCCTGCTCTGAGCAGGATACAGGTCACCTTCTATAGGGGGTCCTCTGCTCCTGTTTTATATTTGCAATCCAAACTCTTATGTTGAAATCCTTTTATCTCTCTAGGTATGTTAATCTCATTGATCGATGTGTCCAGATTAGCATGTGACTTAAGGTGCCCATTAATACATCCCACGTGAACACAATTCGACTACCAAAGTGAAGGAAACTTTTCAGCAGCTCAAGGGACATTTTTCAGCAGTTAAGGAAGCCAATGCTGCTTAATATCATAATTAACTCTTAAGAGGACAATCTAATTTCATAGAAGGTGGTCTATTCATAAATACTGATTACTCCAAGTTGGAGACAAACATTTATAAGGGACAGAAAGAGCAAGGTAGTTTTTTGGAGCATTTCTTTCTTCCTGCTCTGATGTGCTATGGTGAAAAAAATCAGCAGGTCTGACTCTGACAGTAAGTTATGTGACCTTTTGGGCAATCACTTAGTGTTCCTCAACCTTAGTTCCATCTATAAAGCAGACTGAACTAGATTCTGTCTCACCCTCCTTCTAGTTCTAATGGTCTATCACGATAAAACTATATGACTATTTTCAACCTCGCTTAAGCAGAAGTTTGGTCTTTAGACTGATAAGAATGCAGAAAATCGTTAGAGGATCCAGAGCCAATGATTTTCACCAGCCCTCATCAGCTCAACCCACCATCTGACAAACTGGAAAAAATGTTAAGTAAAGTGAAAACCATCACTTGTTTTCCGATCTTTTTAGATGAAAATTTTCTTAATAATAGTCATTTGAGGTTTTCAGTCACAGGGTGTCCTTCACTCTAAGGATTTTAAGTAGATGGTCTCTCTAGAAAACTAATGCTGAAAGGAAAAAGGAAGGAAGGGAGAACAGGAGAGAGGGAAAGGGACAGGGAGAGGGAGGGGAGGAGAAGAGTTTAAAAAGAAATGAGATAATATCCCTTTAGCTAGAAAGAGTGGTTCCAGTTACAGAAGAACATTCTCTCTGACCGTGCCAGAGCCTCTATGCTTTTAGACGGTATCTGTGACAAAACAAAACAAAAACCAAAAAACTTGTCTTCATAATAAAAAAATACTGAATGAGGTCATTTTTTTCTTCACACATAATGTGCTTGATGAGAAAGAACTGAAATTAGCGACAGACTAAGTTAATGCTAATTATCCCTGAAAACTAATGTTTCACAGGATTGGTATAAAAACACCATGCACATAATAATTTGTTTAAACTGCACATGCAGATATGGCCTTTAGATACAGACTTTTTATTCTAAAAGATGCTGCCTCTACAGGAAATGAGACTGGATGGGTGCTTGTTTACCTGCCTTCACTTAGGCACTCAGATGAGTGTTGTCTGTGAAGTTACGGTATACACTTACCTAAATGATACTGCTGATGTGGAAAAAATCTGTGAAATTCTTTTGGAATAAAAAGCATTCCTCCCACACCTGAACCTCTACCACCAAGTTCTCCTTTCCTGTGACAGGAATGCTTCAGTTTTTTATGTACCTTATCAGAAATATAAAAGCAAATGAATGGACTTCCCTGGTGGCACAGTGGTTAAGAATCTGCCTGCCAATGCAGGGGACATGGGTTCGAGTCCTGGTCCGGGAAGATACCACATGCCACAGAGCAACTAAGCCTGTGCACCACGACTACTGAGCCTGCGCTTTAGAGCCCGCGAGCCACAACTACTGAGCCCACGTGCTGCAACTACCGAAGCCCACGAGCCTAGAGCCCATGCTCCACAACAAGAGAACCCACCGCAGTGAGAAGCCCGCGCACCACAACGAAGAGTAGCCCCCGCTCACCGCAACTAGAGAAAGCCTGCACGCAGCAACAAGACCCAACACAGTCAAAAATAAGTAAATAAATTTATATTATATAGATATAGATATAGATCCTGCAAGCCTCGCAGCGTTGTCAAAAAGAAAATCAAATTAAAAAATAAAAGCAAATGAATATATGTACGTATATTTATATATGGATATATAAATGTATATATACCTATATGTGTGTGTATATATATGATATATGTACATATATACATGGATGGATATATACATATATATCATGAAATACACCTAATTATATTATATATACATACATCTCTCACTTTTTAAAAACTCAACTAAGAGCACACAATAACACTTGCCTTTTCAGTTGGTAAGCTCGTTTTTTATCAATACATAATGTTCTTCATTCCTTTTTGTAGGTGTATGGTGTTAAGTTGTGTGGGTGTATATAATATATTTTACCAGCACCCTATTGATGGACATTTAAGTTATTTCATTTAAGTTTTTTGAGTATTTCCTATTAAAAGCAATGCTGAAGTAACTGACCTTGAACCTACCTCATTTGACACATTTGGCTATATTTGTAGAAAATCATTCCCAGGAGTAAAATAACTAGGTCAAAAGGTATGTACATTTGTAATTTTATTAGAAACTCTTATAAATTTTGCTGTGAGTGTGTGTGTGTGTGTGTGTGTGTGAGAGAGAGAGAGAGAGAGAGAGAGAGAGTGAATAGGTGATGTATATACTTGGTCAAAAATTCAAAATTCATAACTACCCAAAGGTGAGTAAGGAGAAGTAAGTCTCCCTCATGCTGCTTTCCTGTAGCCACTGAATCCCCCTGCCCAGAAGCAGCCACTGTGACCAGCCTCTGTGTACTTTCCAAATAATACTCTAGGCATATGTGTGTAAGATAAAAGTAATGATATATGTGTCTATAGGAGAATTACTCCAATTCAACAGATACGTGGTTTTCTTCTGTTGTGTCGGAGGAGATCAGAAGACTCTTGCCAAGAGAGGTTATCATATAGTCAGTGTAAGCACTCAGGCAAGGAATAGCTTTTTGATCGTCCCACCATTCATTATCAGCCATTATCTGTAGATTCCATCAAGAAAGCAGAGGTTTTATTGACTTTCACTATGCCTGTGTGTTCATTCTGGATGGAAGAGAGGCCATGGATATGGGACCTTGCCCTGTCCTTGGCCACACCATGTTGAATTTCCAATCTGGGTTCATTGCAACCATCTGAGATCTGCTTTCATCTTCCTAGTGGTGGGGTGTGCATTGAGTCTACTGATTCCTGTGTCTGGTGTTCTTCTCTTTCTTAGAAACACTGGAAGCCTATACATTTATTAACTTTAGATTGCAGGCCGCATTCAGAGAACCTCCCTTAACTCTATTCACTCCCATCTTTCTGTGCAAACTGGCCTGAGTTCTTCTCTTCCTTAGTATCTTGTTAAAAACAAGGAGCAGTCGACCCACCACAATATCCTAAGTTTTTACAAACAGTCCCCCTTGAGAGTGTAGCTAAGTCATGTGGTTTCTCTTCCGACAGTACAAGAGACAATATTACCAAATATTTTGCTGTGGAATAACAAGGGTCAACAGCTTCCCAGCCTGCCCAAGAATCTTTCCTATCATGCCTATGCCACCCTGTTCATGACTATTAAAAGGAATTGGACCCTTCATGGCTCAGAAGTCTGTCAAGTCTTACCTTTCATAGGATCCTGTTCCAATGATGTGGTTCTTGTATCACCTAAGTGGACATAATAACCAGAGTTTGCTATTACACGCTCAAGGCCCCCCGTTCACCAATAGGATTCAAAGTTTCTTTTAAGCAAGGAAAGCAACAAAACAGAGGGACCCAGCAGCTGTCTGCTTTCCTTTCTATCTCCTGGCCTTTTTGAGCACAACACAAAGGACAAACCTTAATCTTGTGCAATTCCCACATGTATGAGCTGCGCTTTTTGGACTAATACAGGTTTCTTTTATCTTCATTGGCTTTGAGGAGACAGTGAAGTTTTCTCCTGGGTAAGCTCTATGGCTGTACACAGCCAGCAGGCTAGGATTCAGGCCCAGCACCCTGGAGGTCACATGTGGTTCCATCTGGACAAACACTTTAAAACAAATTCCCTGGCTTTTCTTCAGAATTATTGAGATGACAGGCAGCTGCCACCCACGTGGTAAGATGGTGTCCAGCACTAACACGAAGGCCTTATGGTATGTGGGTGGGGGTGGTAGACAGTGAGACTGGTGAGTTAGGCTTCAAATTATAAAATTATCTTAGAATTTGGAACACCATCTTGCTATATCATTAAACTGCTGTAATTCTTTTTCAGTGCACCCGTAGCTTTTCCAAAAATCACTGTGACACACCCTTTGGGGATTTAAAATACAGTAGTAAAGCTTAAAAGACTCTATTTCTTCTAAGTGTATTTTATAACGTAAAAAATAATGTGCCAGGTTCCAAGTTTTCAAAATTTCTAGTTATTTCAGAATTAGCCAAACAAGTTAATGACAATTGACCCATACACTTTTTGAAAATTAAATAAAATGGAAACTTTTCATAAAGTAAAAATGTAAGCCATAGGCCTTAAAGAGAATAATCCCCTTCGTAAAAAACGCATTATTCTAGCATCATTTAGTCTTGTGTTTCCAGTAATATCTCATAAGTTTAAGTATATTTTAAGCAGTTACCTGACGTTGATTCATCGTGTGGCCCTTTGGGTATTGTTTTAGGACTCAGGTATTTTTCATGTAAATGGAACTTAATTATAGTGAGTGTTCACATTGATATTTTATTATTACAATCCCTCTAATACACACATTGAGGCTAATTATCTTAAAATAATTAGATTTTTAAAAAAACTATTTTAAATGGTTGGATTCTTTTAAAAGTCACATCAGAATTCATGTGTTCAAGATATTTTATTCAAATGTTTAAGAGAAAACTAATTCTAAAATTATTAGACTTGCTATCCAGTATTCTTCTGCGGGTCTTACATAGTGTGAGTTTTTTTACCCCCTCTTCCACCTTACACATTGAACTTTTCTATTGCATAATTAAGATCATATCTTGCTTATTCATCCTTCTCATGCCCATATCTCTGCTTTGTTTCCATGCTTTTCTGTAGACACAAAAACTTTTCATTTCCAGGACAAATAGTAGTATAATCATTTATAAATGTCAGTTAAACTCAACATATATAGAGAGCCAACAATGGACAAAACTCAGCTGAAGTGACAATGACTCAGTTTGCTCATGTGTGTATAATGAAACATCACAACTGCACCTAGTCGATAGTGACTATGAGATACCATGAATTCTAAGGCAGCCTCATTTCAGAGATGTTCTGATGTGAAAAATATGCATCTTAAAGTAGATGTAATATAGTAGTAGCCCTTCTACTAAAACATCACACCACCTCCTAGATGTTACCTTTCTTTTAAAACCCAGCTCAAATCCAGCTGTTTGTGGAAGCGTCCACGATTATTACACCACTCAACACATCACATTGCTCACAGAACCCCGAGTATCCACTTACGCAGTGGTATGTCACATTTGCTCTCTTTTTCAGAATAATTCTTAGGAACAGGCTGTAAGAATCCTCTTTGATATTGCTTAGCATGGCTTTCAGCTGACAGCTGGGGTGATGCCCTCCTGGGAAATTAGAGCAGAATAAAAAGCAGTGGGCATCAAAATGCCCACTTTGATGGTTAGTTTAGCAAACTTATAGTTTGATCATTCGATGTGCAAACATTTCCCCTTATATTTAGAGCTCTTATCCTCCCTCTGTAACACCTGCCTATTAAATCCATAATCTGTTGGATTTGACTCCTAACCGATGCTTAATTTGTGTAGCTTAGATATTTCTGTGAAAATTTACTACCATGATTACTCTACCATCTAATGGGGGGAAAAGTTTTGTTCCTATGGTAACTGTTGTAGAACAGTGCATACTTACTATACTTCTAAAATATGCAGCCCAACCTTGTGGGAATACACATCATCTTGAAAGAATTTTCTCCCTTCAATAAAGATTGATATTTTCCCCCATTTTCACCTGATTTCAGAATAAAATAAAACTTTGTAAGAATTGCTAAGGAAGAGCTTTAGGAAATGAGAACCATGGATGGGTCTCACCCCTGCAGCTGTCATGGGAGAGCAACACAGTCCTCAAGTGATTTCTGGAAATACATGTCCAATCCCTCTATGGTTGTATTCCTCCCAGACTCTTTCTGTTTTCCATGTCTCATAATGTTTGCTGTGTTTGGGATGTTGCTATGCAAAAATGATATAAAAGAGTGGGGTTTTTTCCTAAGGCAATCAAGCTTAGCAAATGCAAGTTTAGGATGATGCAAAAGTTTCTCAGAAAAATTTTAGCATTCCTTGGGGAATGATTTAAGAATGCTCATGATAAGAAAGGATAAATGTCAATAATGGCCTAAAATGTCATTCCACATGAGAAAATTAATCAGTTCTAGGGTTTTTGTAAGTATTGATATCACTTAAACCACAGTTCTTATTTGTATTTTTGCAAACGAGACTTTCTCCATCTTTTTTCTTCAAATTAATTACCCTCTATGAGTTTTTTCCCTTTAAAAATTACATGCTACAGGGACTTCCCTGATGGTGCAGTGGTTAGGAATCGGCCTGCCAGTGCAAGGGACGTGGGTTCGAGCCCTGGTCTGGGAAGATCCCACATGCCACGGAGCAACTAAGCCCGTGCACCAGAACTACTGAGGCTGTGCTCTAGAGCCCACGAGCCACAACTCCACAACTACTGAAGCCCGCACACTTAGAGCCCGTGCTCCACAACAAGAGAAGCCACCGCAATGAGGAGTAGCTCCCGCTCACCGCAACTAGAGAAAGCCCACATACGGCAACGAAGACCCAACGCAGCCAAAAATAGATAGTTTATTTAAAAAATTATATGCTACAATCTTATTAAAGCAAAGAAACAAATACATCAGAGCTACAATTTTTAGTATTCACTAGAAAAGTTTGCATTATGGTCTCCTTTTTGTTTTATCTTTCTTTTTGTGTGTGTGAATTTTTCTCCAGAGCTTACTTAGAGATCTGTGGATTCTATAGTTCTGTGATAGAAGAGGAATTAGGAAAAATGTTCATAATATCTTAAGCACATAACCCCATCCTCAGCAAACATGACTTACAGACAGTAATGATGAAGGTAGCAGTCCCTGAGTACAGGTCAACCCTGCGGAAGGTACAGGATTCCTAGGTGATATTATGGGTTTCTAGACATCCTGCCCTCTCATCAACATGTGACAGTGTCTGAAATTCCACCATCATGTTTTATCGGGTACTTCTGAATTGGATTATCCAAACAGGGAGAAGGGCCCCAATAGAAGGAGTCAGAGGCACGTAAGAGAGTAGGGCAGCATAGGGGACTGAAAAACAGCGCGGGTGCGCAGTTATACCACGTAGGGCAGGTCCAGGGGAAGCTCGAACGGAAGAGGATATTATGAAGGATATTAGCTGCTTGATGAGTGACAGCATGTCAGCATCTGTGTAAAGAGGTTGGCGGAAGACATAGAAGGCATTTCCTGCTTTCTAAGTTTGCCGCGTTGGCTCTGCAAGACCTCAGTTTTGTGCGGTCTCAGACCTCACGGGCAGGATCACCTCAGAACGGCTCAGCTTATGCTTTGCTTTCCTTGTTCATCAGCCCCGGAAAAGGATTGTTGTCAGAGAGAAAGAAAACGGAGTTCTTCTTCCTCTTGGGCCTGGGAACACCCTGCTCCCTATATCCAGATAAGAAGGAAGAAGGAATGGGAGCCCAGGATCTTAACAGCATATGGGTTTAAAAATCTCCCAGGTAACATTTTCCACCAATATTTTCCACTCTTTCAGTGTCCCAGTGATGATGTAGCTGATGGCCAGAAATACCAGAAGCCTGATCTCTGGTTAAAATCTTTTTTAGAAGACTATATATTACTTTACTACATTTTCTTATGTTTTTAGGCTGCAGCTGATTTCTTTCAGTCTTGGGTGTGTGAAGCCGTAATTATTCGGTCAGCTGAGATATATGACACACACATATATACATATATAGATATTTACACAAAGGTATGCAGATGTCATTACTATAGGGCATAAAGGAGGGTCAGGATCATAGACTGCTGAAAAGTCTCTTGTAAAATTTTTGTTCAAGGATCTAAATGTAGAATTAAGCAAAGAGTAATGCAATGAGAAATACTAGGGCTTAACTGAAAGAAAAGACAGAATTCATGATCTTTCATGCCCTACCTCCATGATAAGTATTCCGCTCATATGGGGGTTTATTCTCCTTTGTAAGAGCCAAAGCCTTTCATCATTTCTGGGCATGGCATACCTCAGAGGCAGACGAGGTGGTACCAGCTGCACATGATGAAAGAAATCACACTGGACCCATTTCTGCCACTTTTTCAAGCGTGCACACGTGCGCACACACACAGAGCAGAAAAAGAAGACTCTGAGTGAATTTGTGGAGGCAGGAATTGAACCCAGTACCCAAGGAATCTTAAACCTTCTGGGTCTGTTATGGTGGGCAAAGCCGCGGGTCTTGCTCACAGTAAAGAGTAAATTTGTTTACTAAATTAGCCCCCCAAAAAGCTAAATTATTACATGACTTTTCAAAGCCACGAATAGCCAGTAAAATGAGAAACAGATATTGCTTCTCTAAAATAATGATAGCAAACATATATAGCAGTTACTAGGGTCTGTATTGTTTTAAGTGCTTAAATAAATTCACTTAATGCTCATAATAACCTTACGATTATGGTTAAGTATGATTTTCCTCCTCTTCTAGTAATTGGAAAACTGAGGCACAGAGAGGTTAGGTAATTGTCCAAGAATGCACCATTACTGATTGGCAGTGGAAGTGTTGACAGGGGAGAGTGTGGATGCCCATTAATAGAGGCATACCCTCAGGCACCTGAAGGGTACATGACGTGCACCTCGCCAAGATTTCACTTCAGCTCCAGCATCTTTCTTGAACCATAGTCCGTCCACTTGAATGCCTATGTAAGTGAAGTGGCACATTCTAACAGAGCGAGATTGAACCATATGGAGACGGCACCCAGGAACCGGGCTGGCAGCATAGGCAGCTCAGTGGAGGCTGGAAAGTGTCTCAGAAGAAATTGTCCAGAAAAAGCCCCAAGGCACTGGGAGAGAAAAGGAAGGAAACTGGAGGGCATTACTGCCTACGAGAAAGTCGGCACTGCTTTCAAAATTAATGAGAAAGTTGCATATACCACACGCAATGGGGTCTCTCCTTTATTAGCCAGTTAAGTATTAAGGATTTTGCATGTTTCATTTTTCTTCTCTAATTACAAAGGTGGTTGTGCACCTATAGAATGTTTCATTGCTTTGTATTTGATAAATTCACATATCAAGTCTTTAAATGTAGCAAACGTATGACTTGCTGAGGGCTGTGTAGCTCATTAGTGGATAAAGAAGGAGATGCACTCAGTGTTTTTCCAGAAGAAAACCCAAAAGAGACAGGTTCAGGCAAGATCAGAACTTTCCAGTAATTAATACTTCTCAGAAATGAGATGGGGTGCCTGCAAAGGGCTGAGTAGCCATCAGTAAAAGCATCCTGACCATAGGCCAGGAATCCCCGCTGGACCAGATGACTTCTAATATTCCTCCTGCCCCAGTGCTAAGACTTTGGTGATTATTTTCACAGAGAACTTGATTTTTTATGTTCATAGACATCTAAACATTTGGAAATGTAATGAAACCATTTTAAGTAGTAAGAAATTGAAAGACAGAGCTCTCAGTTAATTTTATGAAGCATGCAGTCTTAGTTTTCTAAATACCCTGGATAAGTTAGCAAGCCCTCTGCAATGCTGGGGCTCAGAATCGGGGCTGAGCAAGTATGTGAGGGCTGTGGTCCCTGAGGGCCTGAGTGCAAGGAATAGATACAGCGGAGAGGAAGGAAGGGGATGGAGGAAAAGAGGAATAATACAAGTGATAGTGATCCTAATACGAATGTAATCATTACAGCAGTCACTTCAGAGAATCATGGCTGTTCTCACTTTTCACATGGAGGAACCGAATCTCAAGGTCGTGAGTCCCAAGGCCGTGCGGTAAGTGGCAGAGGCAGGGCACACACTGCAGTGCTGTGACTCACCTGTGCAGTAGCTTTGCTCAGCCTAGCATGGGTGGCTCTGTATTAAACACAGGCCTGGGACTTCCCTGGTGGTCAAGTGGTTAAGACTCTGCACTCTCAGTGCAGGGGGGCTGGGTTTGATCCCTCGTCAGGGAACTAGATCCCGCATGCCACAACTAAAAGATCCCGCACATGGCAACGAAGGTCCCATGTGCTACAACTACATGGCAACGAAGATCGCATGTGCTACAACTAAGACCCAGGGCAGCCAGATAAATAAATAAATAAATAAATAAATAAATATTTTTTTAAAAAAAGACAGGTCTAAGAAGAGAAGCTTATTTCCGAATCCTGCCACAAGCCTCATGAATTTAAAATATCAGTACTTAGGGAAGACTTTATGTTGCTCAGCCTTACCTGAAACTCCCCTTTCTTTATATGAGATGGAAATAATATTAATGAACCCTATAAGTCTATTAATTTTTTTTGCCATGCCACGTGCCTTGTGGGATCTTAGTTCCCCGACCAGGGATTGAACCCGGGCCACGGCAGTGAAAGTGCCAAGTCCTAACCACTGGACTGCCAGGGAGCTCCCTAAGTCTATTAATATTATAAACTCAAATTTCCATTTTGAAGGACTAAGAGAAAACGGAAAATGATTGAGTCCATAATACAGAGAAAGTGTAGAAACCAAGTTTTGATTTTGCTTTTTGACCCAAGCTTTGATTTATATTTCTCTATGTCTGAAACATAATCAACGTTTTCTTTGTGTTTGGTTGTGTTTCTCTACTCCAGAAGGCATGAAAGAAAGAAAACTCTCCCACAAACTTTTCTCACATTATTCCATTGAGAGAGGGCTACAGACTAATTAGCTATGGGTCTACTGGCTATCAGACAAACCTTTTCCTTTATCTCTTCAAAATAGAGTAGAAACAGTTGAGACCAGCATAAGATCTGTTACTCTAGGACAGTGATTCCTAACTAGAAATGATTTTGTCCTTTCCTCCCCTCCAGGAGGACATTTGACACTTTCTAGAGATATTTTTATTACCACAACTGGGAGTGGTACTGGCTTCTAGTAGGTAAAAGCCAAGGATGCTGCTACACATCCTACAATGCACTGAACAGCCCACCAACGGAGACTTATTTGGCCCCAAATGTCAGTATTGCTAAGGTTGAGAAACCCTGGTCTAAGACCTGGTAAAATGCTTGGGAGTTTACGTACCTGGGCACGCCCCTGGCAAAATCTTCTAGGCCTCCAAACCTAGGGAATCTCAGCACAGTGGAATTGCCTAGAGCTTTGTGGGAAGAGAACATTTTCCCTGTATTCTCCATTAATTTTCACAAGTTCATAAACTGGGCTTAGATAATTATTTCCACTGTCTTCTTTCTCTATTTTTTCTCATTATGCAAAGGCAAACCGGATTTTGAGAATTTTTGCTTGTCTGTTATTTTACATCGTTTTTCATGGTTCGATTTTTAGGCCAGATTTTTCCTTTGTGTTAATTTTATTATTTTTACAAAGGGAAGAAAATGTGGAAGAAGATTTGGAAAAAAAAATTTTAATGTCTGATCTAAGAATAAGAACAATCATTGGAAATTTATGTTCCAAGTTTTCTGAATTAACACAAAATGGTTTCTGAACAACTACGCAGATGACAATTTCAGTAACCATTTTCAGTATTTATAATTTTTAAAAGTCTGCTATTTTAAAAAATTCAATCTGATTAGACAACTGGCCTGAATCCAAGAAGTATGCTGAAAGCAAGAACTCAGAAACACAAACTAGTTTTAAAACTTAAAAAAGAAATGTTGATGAAGAAGGCAGAAAGTTCACAGGTAAGAAAAAAAGAAAACGTAATACAAAAGGTGATAGAACTTGACTATCAAGGTGAAAAGGTAATGAGTACAAAGTCCAGGTATGACATTTATGATTTTTGAGACAGTCTGTCTATATCACTTAAGCTTTGGCAACATCCCCAGACTCATAGAGAAGACTGAGTCATCCCTCATTCCTTTATTCTCTGTTAAAAAGGTGACCTGGGTGTATATTCTGTGACTGTGCTGAACATGCTGAAAATCTGAGAATAAAAAGCCATTGACATCAGTTGTAAAGTGAGAAAGAAATTATTTCCTGGTTACGCATTTGGCCTTATCATACAAACTAGATTTTCCTGGCCGCCTGTTTCTTTAAATGGTCTTAAAGATGTGTTGAAAATATCTCACCTGTGCGACTTTTAGGGTTGTTGCTATGTGTGGGTTTGGTATGAACCAACAAGAATCTGAAAGTTATTTCTCAAGCCAAGAGACAAACTCAGATAATGACAAAGTTGGCCTGAGCTTTGAGTTCAAAAGGATCATGATAGTTTTGCTGAGCTCAGAAATAGTGGAGAATGTGAGGTAAAGTGAGCGCTAAAGCAAGAAAACCACTGACCACAGCAACCAAATAGCATCTAAAAATGGCCTGTAGAAACAGAGCATGGCTTTACCCAAATACTAATGCAATGCCCAGTCCTGCATTGAGGGACAACTTTCCACGAAAAGACTTTCCCCAATTGCTCCTTACAGAGAAAATTAGAAAAATGTTAAGTGATTTTAAAATTTGATCCATTTATATTTGTTCCTTAGGTGTAAGTTATAAATATTGAGATTATCAATGTATTTATGTTTGATGGAAGCTTATCTGAAGTATATTCATTAATTTTGAAGTTAACTTTTATTGTTGTCCTTCATATTCCAAACATGAAGAGCGTTAAGTCAAGCTAATTTTTTTCTTTCTAATATAAAATAAAAAATAATAAAGCAATAAATTAAAAAATAGACCTCTTAATTCAGATTCCATTACTATTTGTGCTAATCATAGAGGCTTTTCTTGTAGCTTACTTTTGTTTTACATAGATGACATATATATATATATTACATATATATAAAGTTGATAACACAAGAATTATAATTTCATGGAAAATATTAGCTCATTTACATAAAGAAACTGTAAATGATATAGAGTATAGGTTTTTTTTTTTTTTTTTTTTTTTTTTTTTTGCGGTATGCGGGCCTCTCCCTGTTGTGGCCTCTCCCGTTGCAGAGCACAGGCTCCGGACGTGCAGGCTCAGCGGCCATGGCTCACGGGCCCAGCCGCTCTACGGCATGTGGGATCTTCCCAGACCGGGGCACGAACCCGTGTCCCCTGCATCGGCAGGCGGACTCTCAACCACTGCGCCACCAGGGGAGCCCGAGTATAGGTTTTTTTATTTAAAACTTTTCAACTGGTCTGTTTATTAATGCAGAAATTCTGACTAGGAATTCCATTTAAAATTATTCTTTTTTAATAATAGATAAAATGTATTGTGCACTCCTCAAGTATTTGGTACTCTGAATACATTATTTTATTTAAGACTCACAATAACCCTAAGAAGCAGGAACTAACATTATCTTCATTGAACAGGTGCAGAAAATAAGGCAAAGAAGTTAAGAAACTTGCCCAAGGTCAGGTGGTAGGTGGTGGAGTCTGATCTTAAAGCTGAGTCTGCCTGACTTGGAGCCAAAAGCCTAAAACAGAGTACCATAAACTTTTCATTAGTCTCGGTATTACTTTATGGACGACAACAATAAAAGCACATTGTTTTTATAGTAGTCTATAGTTAAGAATTAATCACAAATTCAAACAGACTTTTCTTATTAGTTCCAGTTACTAAGCTTTTAACATATGTTAGCTAATACTCTTCCCTGAAACCTCAAAGTGTTTTTGCAATAAAATTTTATTCATGTTCAGTTAAAAATCCCATGAGATTTACTATAATTTTCCATTGAAGAAAGACATTAATATTGCAAGCTAAATTTAGAACCATATATCAAGAGCCTTAAAATATTTACATCCTATAACTTAGGAATTCAATTTCTAGAGAACTTATCCTCCAGAAATAGTTAAAATACATATAAATATTTTATTACAAACATAGTTATTTATATGTTTTTATAAAATCAAAATTTGGAAGTAATAAAAATATATTGAGGAATGGTTAAATAAATGATGGCATTGCCATTTCAAGTGATATTTATAAAGAGCTTACTATACCATGGAAAAACACTTGAGTTATATGTTTATTTTAGTTAGTGTGTGAAGCAGAGAAGCAGGGCATTATAGAGTAAGCAGTTAGTCACAACCATGTAAGATAAACTTCCCAGAATTGCAAAATTAGAAGATACCAAACATGTTTAAAATGCCTTTATATTGTACTCTTATTTTTCTATATTTTCCAGTTTAAAACAATTTGCACATACTAATTTTCAAATGAAAAAACACATTTTAATTTTCTTTTTAAAAAGTTATAGGCCAGTAAGATGGCAGAATGAGAGCTCCCCTGCTTGTGTCCCCCACGGCAACAGTACTTTGGTCATCCTCAGACAAAAGTGCCTTTGTGGGAGCTTTGGATCCAGGTAAGAGGTTGTGAAAGCCTGATGGAGCCCAAGATCGTCGAGGGCCGTTTTTAGAAGGCACGCCCACACCCAGGCAGCAGGCGCACTGACCGCGGTCCCAATGACAGGCCCAGAAACAGCCTGTTCTCCCTGTGGACTTGCTACAGCGCCATTTGGCCTTGGGCCTGCCAACAGCACCATTCCCCAAGGGACTCAGGAGGATAACTGGCCTGCCAACCTCAGTCCCAGTTGTGGACCCTGAAGTGGCCTGTGACCCAGCTCCAGTCCCTCTGGGCCACAATCCAGAAGTAGTCCTGCTTACCCAGGGACCCATGCCCGTCAGTGACCCTGGAGGAAGGCCCACCAACCTTGGTCTGATGGTGGAGCCTGAAGTGGCCCTACAGCTTGGCTCTAGCCCTTCTCAACCGTGGTCTGAGAGGAGTCTTGACAACCCAGGGACATGATGGGAGACGTGGTCCTTCACATTCCTGATGGTGGGCCTGCTGACCTTGCTTTGTTTACATATCCTGAAGCAGCCCTGTGACCTCGCTCCAGCCCTACTTAGCCATGGTCCAGAGGCAGTTCAGCTCACCCAAGAACCCAGCAGGAGACATGCCTCCCCATGCCCCTGGAAGTAGTCCTGCAGACCTCAATTCCAGCTGTGGATCATAAAGCAGCCTCTCGTCTCAGCTCAGTCCCTCTCAGCCATGGTCTAGGGCAGTCCTGCATGTGCAGGGATCTGACCAGTGACCCAGCCGGATCTCTCCCAGGAACCTGGTGACAACAGGCCGGATATCTGCAGACCCAGTTGCAGACCCTGAAGTGGACACTTGTCCCAGCACCAGCCCTACTGACCAAGGTCCTGGAGCCATCTACCCAGAGACCAAATAGGATCCATGCCCACCTGAGCCCCTGGTAATAGGCCCACCAACACCATGAAACACCACTGCGGACCCACACCACTGCGGACCCACACCCCTGAACAACCAATGGATCAAAGAAGAAATCAAACAGACCTTGAGACAAATGAAATGGAAATGAAAATGGAAACACATACCAAAGCTTATGAGATGCAGCAAAAGCAGTTCTAAGAGGGAATTTTTCAGTGATAAATACCTACATTAAGAAAAAAGAAAGATCTCAAATTTACACCTATAGGAGCTAGAAAAAGAACAAACTAAGCCGTCAGTTAGCACAAGAAAGGAAATAGCAAGGAAGAGCATAAATAAATAAAACAGAGACTAGAAAAACTTTAGAGCAGATCTATAAAACTAAGAGTTGGCTTTTTGAAAAGGTGAACAAAATTGGCAAACCTTTGGTGAGACTAATCAAGAAAAAAAGAATAAATACATAATATAAATAAAATAATAATTTTATAATAAAATAATTTAACAAAATTATAAATAAAATTATAAATGGAAGAAGAAGCATAACTGATACCACAGAAATATAAAGGATCATAGGAGACTATTATGAATAATTATATGCCAACAAATTAGATAACACAGAAGAAATGGATAAGTCCCTAGAAACATACACCTCTCAAGACTGGATCATAAAGAAATAGAAAATCTGAAGAGTCCAGTAATGAGTAAAGAGATTGAAGCAGTAATCAAAAATCTCCGAACAAAGAAAAGCCCACGACCAGATGGTTTCACTAGTGAATTCTACCAAACTTTTACTGAAGAATCAATGCTAATCCTTTTCAGACTCTTCTAAAAAATTAAAGAGATGGAAACACTTCCAAACTCTGGTTATGGGACTAGCGTTACTCTCACACCAAAGCTAGATAAGGACAGTACAAGAAAAGAAAATTACAAACCAATATCCCTGATGAACATAGATGCAAAAATCTTCAACAAAATACTAGCAAATAAAATTCAACAGCACACGAAAAGTATCATACACCATGATCAAGTGAATTCTATGCCTGAGTTGCAAGGATGGTTCAACATACACAAATCAATAAATATGA
Source organism: Globicephala melas (assembly GCF_963455315.2). Taxonomy (NCBI): domain Eukaryota; kingdom Metazoa; phylum Chordata; class Mammalia; order Artiodactyla; family Delphinidae; genus Globicephala; species Globicephala melas. Next base: position 10,793,294 of record NC_083315.2, read on the forward strand.
TATACCACATTAGCAAGGTAAAGGATAAAAATAATATGATCATCTCAATAGTTGGAGAAAAAGCGTTCGACAAAATTCAACATCCTTTCCTGATAAAAACTCTCAACAAATTAAGTATAGAACGAATGTACTTCAACATAATAAAGACCATATATGATAAGCCAACAGCTAACATCATACTCAGTGGTGAAAAACGGAAAGCTTTTCCTCCAAGATCAAGAACAAGAAAAACGTTCCCACTCTCACCACTTCTATTCAAGATAGTACTGGACATCTTAACCAGAGTAGGCAAGAAAAAGAAACAGCAGGCACCTAACTCAGAAAGAAAGAAGTAAAACTGTCTCTCTTTGCAGATGACATGATCTTAAATATAGGAAACCCTAAAGATTCCATCAAGAAACTGTTAAGAGCTAATAAACAGATTCAGTAAAATTGCAGGATACAAAATCAACATACAAAAATCGGTTGTGTTTCTCTGCACCAGCAATGGACTATGTGAAAAAGAAATGAAGAAAACAATCCCATTTACAATAACATCAAAAAGAATAAAATACTTAGGAATAAATTTAACCAAAGTGGTGAACGAAATATGTACACTGAAAACTATAAGACATTGATGAAAGAAATTGAAGAAGACACAAATAAATGGAAAGATATCCCTTGTTCATGGATTGGAAGAATTAATATTGTTAAAATGTCCATTCTACCCAAGGCAATCTATAGACTCAATGCAATCTTCATCAAAATGTGAAATACCTTTACATATATCTAATGGAATATAATGTAATATTATATGTTATCGATTATATTTATGTTATGTATTCCATTATAATATACAATATATCCTGCTTTATATATAAATTATATCATTTCATATATATGTATAATATTCCACTATATACATATAGTAGAATATTATTCAGCCATAAAAGAGAAGGAAATCCTCCTTTTTCTGACAACATGGATGCATCCGGAGGACAGTATGCTAAATGAAATGACAGACAAGACAAATACTGTATACTCGCACTTACATATAAAATCTAAAAAAGTAAACTCAGAGAAGCAGAGAATAGAGTGGTAGTTTCTAAGGACTGAAGGTGTGGAGGTGGAAATTAGGAAATGATCAAAATGTACCAACTTTCAGTTATAAGACAAATAAGTTCTGGCCATCTAATATACAGCACAGTGACTACAGTTAATAATACTATCTTGGGGCTTCCCTGGTGGTGCAGTGGTTGGGAGTCCGCCTGCCAATGCAGGGGACGCGGGTTCGTGCCCCGGTCTGGGAGGATCCCACGTACCGCGGAGCGGCTGGGCCCGTGAGCCATGGCCACTGAGCCTGCGTGTCTGGAGCCTGTGCTCCGCGACGGGAGAGGCCACGACGGTGAGAGGCCCGCGTACAGCAAAAAAAAAAAAAAAAAAAAATGCAAAAAGAACTTAAATGGACATGGCTAAGGCCTTTCTCAACCTCTGAAAGGCCAGCCAAAAATAAATAAATAAATTTATTTTTAAAAAATGAATCGAAACACACTTTGGTAAGTGTTTCTCTAGGTGGTATGTCCGTGTCCAAATCTATTTTTCTTTCTCAGTCTCTTTTCCCATGTGAGACAACATCAGACCTCAAACTACTTCTCCCCAGCCTCTTTCTCAAGCTCCCCCCCCCACCTCGACCCTAAACTACCACCCAGAACCTGGCAAGAACTGGATCAGTTCCTGGGATATTGCTGGTGGCTTTCGTATATCAACTCTGATCTGAAGAGAATCCATGTTTAGCCAAGAGAACATTCAGTTCCCATATTCCACTTGGTCCTTAGTCTCCCCACACCAGCAAAAGTTTTCATCAACTAAGGTCTCCTGGTTTTGTGTGTGTATGTGCGTGTGCGTGTGCGTGTGCGTGTGTGTGAAGTGGACATCTTTCCATTAGAAACTTGGCACTGGCTGAGGCACCAATTAATTTTGCATAAGTTGCCACTGCACCATTAGAGGCTAATCCGTTCATTCGTAGCCACAAGGCATTGTGTTAGGGTCACGTACATGACTTGTGCCTCCAGCACTATGGATTTATTTAGTCCTTAGCCTCTAGTTCCTGCAGCTGTGTCCTTTCAATGACTGCTTTATGGTGGCCAAGAGAGTTGAGGTCGCCTGCCAGGACTCTGAGATCTGGAGGAACACATGGACACATTATTCCTCTACTCTGAAGCTATCCAATTCCTGTTCCGGTCAGATGGGGAGATAGTGGGAGGATATCTCTGAAGCAGCCCAGCACTTACTGTTGATGATACTACTCATGCCTGATATTACTGCAAAAGAACAGGCAAATTTATCCTCCGCGTTCTTCAGTGGAAGGTTAAGTACCAGTGAAAGTGTAATAATGCAAAACGTAATTCTGAATGTAGCTCCTGGGTTTCTTTGTAAGAACCGTTATGGGGACATTATTTTTTTTTACTCTAAGACCACGCATTGGATCCAGTCTGCTTCAAACAAGAAGCCAGGAAAGAGGGCTTGCTATGCTAACTGAATACTAATTAGGCTTTTGCTTAAATTGTTGTGTGTTACAATTATTTGCAACTATATTTTTTTCTATATTTATGTTGAGGGGAAAAAAAAATACCTGAAAGGTAGCAAGATTCTTACTTAGCCTGAATATCTGGAAGAAAGTATCTTTCCACTTTTTTTGTTTTTTTTTTGTACTTGTAACATTTGTAAAGGGTTTTGTTCTGCACTAAGAAAAAGCAAAATATCATCATCATTATTACTGGCCTTTGTTCACAATGGATTTCATCCAGACTCTAATCAGTTACTCTGTGACTAACAATCTGAGTCACTAAGTTTCACATGTTTATGGATTTCAACACAATTCCCAGGCTGAGCATTTTTTTGTTTATTTTCATGTTTCAGGGCTCAAAAAACTAAATGCCCTTCCGGATTTCGAATCTGGTGTCACTGAGTGACTGGCTCTGAACAACTCAGCACATAGACTGAATCACTCCCTCAACAACAGATTAACATTGGCAAAAGGTCAAGAACTAACCAAACTGGCAAAAGGTTAGTATATACTTTTAGGACAAAGTCTTTAGCCTGGTGGAGAATTCAGGTAAACATAAATATTTGTGTTTACACCATGGTAATGGTACTAGACAGTTTCAGAATTGAAAATGCAGGAACCTCCAACTAAAAGGGGATTAAGAGAAGGACATAAAAATGCAAGTATATTTACTGGTTATTAACTTTGTAAAGATCTACGTCTTTATCCTTACAGCTTCTTCAAGGGAGTATCAGAAAATGGACAATCTGAGCTAAAATATCCTTTTTTATGGAAAATTCCATTATTTTAATAATTTTCTCTTTCTACTGTATCCATTATCATACCAGTCCCATCTTGTCCCTAGATTATAACTGTCCGTGGTTGGTCACCCTACACCCATCTTAAAAATGCAATTACCCTGTCATTTTCCCATCAAATAACTTTATAAACATTTGGTCACACATTGTCACAGCATCTCCAATTAATAACACAGTTATTAATTAATTAACAGTTTTATAGCACTCTTCAAAGGATTCTCTTGCATGTTAGCTCATGTTAATCTCATCTTCATATGCAGTAGAGCAGAAATGTATTGCCCCTCTCACGGATGAGAAAATTGCGGCATATTGATGGATGTAATTGGCTTAGCCTCAGTGGCTCACGTCATATGGATTATTGCTAGAAAAATCAGAATCCTGGTCTGAAGCCATTGCACTAGACACATAACAGAAATTTGAGATTTAAAAAGAATTTTTGCCTCTGAGTCCTCATATGCAAGATTAAGAGTAAAGTCTGGACAAATGATTTGTTATTCTTGGGTATCATCGGTTCTTGCACATGCTATTTGTGATATCAAATGTATATTGTATTACATTAATGCTGTCCAAAGTATAGAAGTATAAGTAGATCACACAAAATGTTATCAAAATATAAAAAGATAATAAATAAAATGAATTTAAAAAAATGATTTGTGCATCATTCTGTATCCTTCATAGGATGTCCTATGGGTCCCTACGGGATGTTCTTGAGTGTGCATTCTTAAGATTCCTGTTGTCATTCAAGTAAGTGACTTTTTTTTTTTCTTGTGAACCTATTGGATTTTACATTTAATTAATGGCCTTTCTAAGGAAAGATTTATCTACCATATCCTTTACATCTTCCACAGTGCCTGGGCTGGGCACACAGTAGTAGCTTTTTTTTTTTTTTTTTGTGGTACGCGGGCCTCCCACTGTTGTGGCCTCTCCCGTTGCGGAGCACAGGCTCTGGACACGCAGGCTCAGCAGCCATGGCTCACGGGCCCAGCCGCTCCGCGGCATGTGGCATCCTTCCGGACCGGGGCACGAATCCGTGTCCCCTGCATCGGCAGGCGGACTCTCAACCACTGCGACACCAGGGAAGCCCAGAAGTAGCTTTTTGATTTCAGTAGAGCAGCTACATCTGTAACCTATTTTGAAGTTTCTTGTCCCTAAGGCCCATGTACCAACACTGAGCATCCTATGGGTAAATTTGATTTTGCAGCAGTAAGACAGTGGGATTCCTTAAGGCATGGTTGGTGAACCATTGCATCACATTCACCTGAGTGTCTTGGTGCAGATGTCTGAGTCTGAACACAGAGCTTCTCCACCATAACCTACCGAGTAGGCGGGTGGCTGCCTCCCCAAAAGAGTCTTCTGAACTCTAAAGTTGGATCACCACTTTTCAGTTTCTGGAAGTTTAAATGACTTTGGTTGCGAAGATGCTTCCTGGGCCTGGTCTTTGACAATGAAAATAGAAGATGGTCCCTCACCTTTGAGAAAAGAGGTCAGACTATAAAAATGGCCCGAAACACGGACGTCTGACACTTATCGAGAGAAAATGTTTACCTGTGCAGGAAACACTGTCACCCAGTTTATGAGAGCCAGCCCACAAGCACAGCACCTAATTTCAGCAATCCACGAGGCTGCCTTCCTTCCACGTGCTGGCACATAGGAGAGGACAAACAGGGCTGAGCGCGGCCATGTCGGAATGACTAACATTTTTCCAACCCACAGTGACATTACTGACTGATAACTATTTTCCCCTCAAACCAAGCAAAATCAGCATTCCTCTCCCTCCCTTGTGCCGGACCCGAAGATGAACAAGATAGTCTTTCGGAGGGGCCCGAGTTCAGCTCGGGGCTTCAAACCTGAGCGGGGCTGCAAAGGATGAGGCGGGAGGGAAAAGACCAGGGCAATGAATGCATATGAAGGGAGGGCAGGGCCCTTGAGGAACAGACAAAGAACCGGGACCCTCATTCCGGGGAAGGCTGGGATCAGGGGTTGAATTAACAAAAGATTCATGAAAGAAGGCTTCTGAATCTGGGAAGAGCGATGGCATTAAGCTGCAACCTGAAACAGTTAAAATCTGACCATACGTTCTTACAAAAGTGGTAAAGTAGATGATGTGTCAAAACTTCTCTCTTTTTTTCGCCCTGAAAGGGGTAAAGGAAAGGCCCTATTTCCCAGTCTACATCCTGTAACCGCGGGCATGGTTCAGGGATAAGCCACCGCACGGCTCTTTCAAGCTCCTCCTGGCTGGGCAGTTCGAGGATTTAAAAAACACATCATAGCTTCGCCCACAGCCGTACTTCGAGAACATCCTCTACTGCAGGCTCTTTCGCGGATTTACTTGGGATAAACAGCGCCTGAAAGTCAGCAGGAAGGCTTCAAGGACCTTGTCAGCCCGAAAGCTGGGACGACAGACCCAGGGAGGCGGGGGACCTGGGCACGCTTTCTGTTCCTGTAAAAACCGAGCCGCGGACAGCCTGGGTCTCGCAGGTCCCCGCGGGGCTCGGGCTGGGGGCTCGTAGACGGGCGGTGGCCGCAGGGGAACACGCGCGGGCGCCCGGGGGACGGCGCTGAGGTGGAGAGGACGCCGCTCCGCAGCTGCGCCCCGCGCCCCCGCCCCGGGCCCCGCCTCCCCGCCCAGCGCCCAGCGCCCGAGCAGCCGCCCGGGTTGGGGGCGCGGGCCGAGGCGCTGGAGCCGCGCCAGGCGTGGGGTCGTCGGCGCGCCGCGGCTTGGTCGCCCGGCGGCCCGGGGCGGGGCGGGCCCCCTCCCACGCCCTCCCCCCCTCCCCCCACCCCTTCCCGGCCCGTCACCATCCCGGCTTCTTCCCGCGCGCTTCTTTCCTTCCCGCTTTCCCCGGAGAAACATGGCCGGGAGCCGTGAGGAGGCGCCAGACTACGGGCGAGGCGTCGTGGTAAATGCAACTCCGGTTTCGGGGCCGAGTCGCGCGCTCCCCGCCCCTCCCTTGTTGGCACCCCCCCTTTTAGATTAAACGCCCGAAATGCATTCGGGAGAGAGCGGGCCACGGCTTTGTTCTTCCCTCCCGACGGGATCGCTTCCATCCTCCCCCTCCCCCAGCCTGACCCCCCCGCTTAACATCCCTTCACCCCGTGTCCTCAGTGTCCCCCCCGCCCCCCCGCGCCAGGAATCCGCTACTCCCGCGTGAAGGCCGGGTGGCGCCGGCTCCCCACTCTCGCCGGCCACCGGGAGTCACCCCCGGGCGCCGGGCGGGCCTGCGAGGACCCCCGCGGGCCGCTCTTGTGGGCTTCCTTCCTCTCGCGCTCCCTCCTGACTCCTTCAGCGCGGGCTTCACGTGCTGTTTTCAGAAAGGGTACTGAGGGCGCTCCGGGGCAGCCAGGAAGTAAAGGATCTCTAGTGGACGGAGCTTGAGCTTGGAAACCCGGGCGAGGGCTCTTTCTGTGGGGCCTCTGCGCGAGCTCAGGACACGCTAGCGCCGTCGAGCGAGCCTCTGGTTCGTCAGAAGGGAAGCAGCGCGCTGGGCCCGCTGAGCCAACTAGAGAGGGTGTGTACAGAGTAGCTAGTAGTGCGTCCGAATGAGAAGGTAGGGGAGGATGGGGTCCCAGGCCAGAGCCTCTTTATCCCTGGGGATCCCTCGAAGTCAGCCAGCGCCCGGTGGGTACCCATCGCTCGGTGTCCTGGAATCAAATCTGGTCTTGGCCTATGGCCGCTGGCTTCGGCTTGGTTTAGAATGGTCTCTATGAAAGGTGGTAGTTTTAACGTGTCAGGTTTAAAGTGATCTGCGGGTGCAGTGTGGGCTAACTTGCTACATTAAGAGTCTTTGTTCAGGGATCAGCCTGTAATGCACAGATAATCTGTGTGTGACCGGGAAGGGACTACAGGAGTAGTAACGTTCTGCTAGGAAACATCTCACAGCCTAACCGATCTGTTCAGGTTGAACCGTGTTGCCCAGTATTAATTTCAAAGCCGGGCCTTTCCTTCTTAAAGGAGGAGTTCATTTATTTATTCATTCCACTCATGTTGACTGTCCTGCTGTGTTCCAGACCGTGTTCTAGGCTTTGGGGAAACAAAAAGCCCTGTGTTGGTGGAGCTTACATTCTAGAGGGGAACACAGGCAAGCAGTAAGAAAGCAAATACACGAAGAAGATACTTTCAGAGAGTGATATGTGCAGTGAAAAGACAAGAGCAATGAGACAGAGAGTGGTTGGCGGAGGCCTGGGGATGCTGCTTTAGCTCAGGCAGAGCAGCCCCTCCGTGACGTCTGAGCCAAGACCTGAAGGCTAAGCAGGAGGTAGCCACGTGGAGACTCTGAAGAAGGGTCTTCAAGACAGCGCCTGCCAAGGGCAAAGAAATCATTACATTCTGAGAAGGAATCGTGACATCCAGTTTATGCTTTAAAAAAAAAAAAAAAAGGTCATTCCAGTTGCCATGGAGAGGATGGTCAGGCCTAGATTTCGGGTGAGTTGGAGGGGGATGAAAATTCTGGACAAGTTGAGTCTCTAGTGCCTGTAAAGCCTATGGGTCAGGATGCACAGGAGGCAATTTGAAACTCCCGTTTGGAATTCAGGAGGGTGATTGGTTAGATTCGGAAATTGTCAGCAAATAGAAAAATATCTGATGCTTGGTAGTGGATAGGGCTGCCCAGTGAACATGGAGAAGAAATGTGAAACTATTGTTAAGGGTAGAAAGCCCCAAATGTAACAGGCCGAGTGTCTGGGAGAAGCCAGAAAAGGAGACCAAGAAGGAGTAGCAAAGTAGGAGAGAGCAGACGGGGTGGTAGGTGCCTAGGGAACAGAGTTTTGTGGAGGTGAGGATAAGAGGTCAGCAGGAGGGACAGATGCCTCAGGAAGAGCAAGTGGCATCAAGATGGAAAAGACGAAGCCATCAGAAGTGAGAATCTTTTAAACAACTATTCCATCAGTAGAATGGTTAAAATATAGTACTAGTATCTAATAATAGATAGTCTTAAAAATGAATGAGGTCAGTCGATATGACTAATAGGAATGGTAGGTTGTTAAAGTCTAAAAAGCAAATGATGGAACAGTAAGTAGCCCGATCTATCACTGCTAAAAGAAGCTTTCTCAAAAGCAAGGTAATTTGGTGAAAGATGCAGGAAGGTAGTGAGAGGGTCCACCAAGGTTGGAAATAATCAAGGTATAATGGAGATCATCCCTGCATTTATGTCATTCTCTCCAGTAGAACTTGGGATAATTACATTAATATCAAGTTGGATATGGGCAGGCAAGGCAAATTCAGAATGAATTCAAGGTGCTGATGGAAGGGTCGAGAGGAAGAGGAAAGCTTAGGAGGGTAGGTATACTGGGAAAGCAGAGAGCGCTCAAGGATGGGTTGGAAAAAATCAAAGGGAAATTTTAGTACCGGTGGGTAAGGGGGCAGGTAGTAATGGCAAGTATTTATTGAGCACTTACTATGTGGTTTTCCTGTATGATTCATTTAATCCTCACAAATCTTTGAGGTAGGGATATTATAATCCCCATTTTACAGAGGAGGAAACTGAGGCAATGATAAGCAATCACCAAGGTCACATGATTAGCAGATGGCAGAAGTTGAAGCCAGCTTTCCAGCACTGTGCTACATGGGAAGCTGTGCTTCTGGAGAAGAATGTCAAAGGGGAGGCTGCTGGGACGGACGGGATGTGGCTAAGGTGGACTAGAGGCGAAGTCGTTTGAGCTAAGGTAGGTGAAGTTACTACAAGATGGAGTAGCTAGAAGGATCATCAAGGTGTGTATTGGAGTGTCCAGAAATGAGGTGGAGAAGTCAAGTCTGAGTTGGTAGAAACTTGGTGTTAAAGATGGCAAGGGACATAGAGCTAGATGACTTGAGCCTAAAATGAGAAATACAGTTCGTGCAAGAGAAGGGAAAATGAAGAGACTGAAGATGGCTCTCGCCTACAAATGGCTTTCAGTTTACTCGGGGAGGTAGGACATTAGTAGATTATTAACAGTAAATGGGAGCAAGTGCTAATTACCAAATCGGAGATGTAGACCCTGAGTTCGGAAACTTTGCTCAGGATAGACTGGCTACCAGTGTCCCCCCTACCACCCGCACACACACACCTCAGTTGGTATATCTTTGTTGCTTCTCAGGGAGAGAAAAGATTTCTCTACCTCTCTGGTCTTTGGGGATCAAGTTATTAGATATGGTTTACTTTTACAGAACCATTATCAAAGAAGCATAGTTAGTGCCCTACACATGTGAGTTTGGTAGGAGTAAGGAGAAGAGAAAATCTGAAATGATTGTGCTTCTGTTATGGCATCTCCCTCCCCCTCCCCCCATGGAAACGACTTTACTAGATGTGATGAGTTTCCCCTTCCGGGTACAGAAACCCCACAGAAGAGGAAGGCATGCAGGATACAGGATGTTATTTGGTCTGTGGAGCCCCCCTTCATTCCCCTGGTAGCAGAACCTGGGACCCTTCTTTGAGGACACAGCTTCGACTCAGTTTCTCAACGTGTGGCTCTGAGGCATCCCTCACAGTGCACCCCCTTCCCTGGCTCTGGGGCTGGACCAGTAACCCCAGCTGGGCCAGTTGACGTTCTTGTCTGGGATTCCCAGAAGCAGAACTGTGGGACGAGACTCCCTTCCTCTCTAACAGTGGACGGGTGGATGTGAACCTGAAATTGGCGGCCGCCGTGGTCACTGCCTGAAGGAGAGAGTAGGGCCCAGGCTTTGGGGCTTAGCAGCAGAGAGGAGCCAAGGTTAGCTTTTTTTTTTTTTTTTTAAAGATGTTGATGCAAATACATTTTAAAAAATTAAAAAAATTTTTTTGGTTGCTTTGGGTCTTCGTTGCTGCACGTGGGCTTTCTCTAGTTGTGGCGAGCGGGGGCTACTCTTTGTTGGGGTGTGCGGGCTTCTCATTGCAGTGGGTTCCCTTGTTGCGGAGCACGGGATCTAGGCGTGCAAGCTTCAGTAGTTGTGGCGCGTGGGCTCAGTGGTTGTGGCTGGCGAGCTCTAGAGTGTAGGCTCAGTAGTTGTGGCGCACGGGGTTAGTTGCCCCGCGGCACGTAAGATCTCCCCGGACCAGGGCTCGAACCCATGTTCCCTGCCTTGGCAGGCGGATTCTTAACCGCTGCGCCACCAGGGAAGTCCCCCAAGATTAGCTTTTTGTATGTGTTTCCAAACTATTTTTCTCCCTAGGGGATACAACTTGAAAAATAAGGCAAGACATATTCTAAGCAAAAAAATTTATTTCTGATGACTTAGAAAGAAGGTCTTCAGTATATCTTCCAATGGGGAAAAGAGAGTCCGAAGGAGTTCCGGGGTTTGGATGTGGTGTAAAGCGGCTCAGTGTGTTTGTCACTTCCCCAGCTTGGCCATATTTTGCGTCTTTGAACAGAGAAGGCATTGTTCTGAATAAACTTAGAGCATATTATCTGTGAGACTGAAACTATTTAAAGACTTCTTGTTTTGATTTTTCAAAAAGCAGATGAATAACATAATTATCTGCAGTTCCTAGCAGCCTCCATTCCTTCAGGTCTAGGACACATTTACAATGCAGTTTGTATGCACTATTAAGGATAAACCCGTGGTTCCCTCATTTCTAATTGTCTCTTATCTCTACAGTGAAAACTCACTATTTCAGACTCATTGGGAAATAGGCTGGTTTTGCTGATAGGATAGTTTTAGAGAAACACGTTGCTTCTACTTTGAAATTTACAGCTTTAACTAGGGTAATAAAACTTTGGCAGGTAGGTGTAAAGCACTTCTTTAAATTAATGGACACATGTAATTTGTAAGTAAACTATTGATGTTTCAGTACATCTAACTGGTTAACGTTTACTGCAGCGTTCTGTAGACCAGATACTGATGTAAGAGTTTTATGTCCATTATCTATCTTATTTAATCCTTGAAATAGCCATATGAGGTAGGCATCGGCTCCCTTTTATAGATTAAAACACTGTGGCCCAGAGAGGTTAAAATGCCCAAGGTCTAACAGCTAGTAAATTCACCCCTGGGTGTGTTAGACTTCTAAGCCATGCTCTTAATCATTACTCCATGCTGCCTCTGAGCTACAGATAACCAGTACAGTTTTTATATGTAGGTTTGTTTTGTCATTTTATCATTCTTTTCTTTTTGGGGGCGTCATTTATTAAGCATTTATTATATACCTGGAGATGTGCTAGGAACTCTAAGTACGTTATCTGCTCTGTCTTTTTATCCTCAAAACAACCCTGTCCGTGGGTTTTATTGTGTCTTATTTAAAGGAGGGGGAAATGAGTCTCAGGTGTAATTTTCCTAACATCATATTAAGTGTCAGAGCTGAGCCCTAGAACATGGGCTAGAGAGTCTGAGATTCAGCCAGGCAGGGGGTACTGCAGGATTTCCGTGGTGGGAAGAGTGGCCACTAGTTCATGCCGCTCCCTCTGGGAGGGCTGCAGGAGGTAGGGTGGGTAGTGTGTGTGGTCTAGCAGGGGAGCCGGAAAGCGCTGTGCCCTTGGGTGATCTCCCTGGGGCCTGGCGCTGGTCAGGCTTCTCGTCTGGTCTTTGTCGTGGTCTGCCAGTGCATCTTCTGGAATCTCCTCATGTTCAGCTGGCAGTTCTGGCTCTGACCAGCCGTTGTGGTGTTGATGGTGGCAGCAGACCCCAGGAGTTCTCAGGGTAGAAGCCAGAGTTACTCTGTGCAGATTCAACAGTTGCCACCAGCTGATTTGCTGGTCAAGGCAGAGCAGATGTGATGCTCTTCAAATACGCAGATGGGGGCTTCCCTGGTGGCGCAGTGGTTGAGAGTCCGCCTGCCGATGCAGGGGACACGGGTTCGTGCCCCGGTCCAGGAAGATCCCACATGCCGCGGAGCGGCTGGGCCCGTGAGCCATGGCCGCTGAGCCTGCGTGTCCGGAGACTGTGCTCCGCAACGGGAGAGGCCACAGCAGTGAGAGGCCCGTGTACCGCAAAAAAAAAAAAAAAAAAAAAATTTATTCCTAAAAAATGCTGAGAGCATCATCTGACAACACAAGGTTGCCATAAACCTTCAATTTGTAAAAAGCATACTATCTAAAAAGCGCAATAAAAGGTTTGCCTGTAATTACAAACATAATTTTACTTATAAATTGTATAAGTAAATTGTATATTTACATATGTACACTCTTGCAAACAATGCTGTCAGGTTAGCTGTAAGGCATTAAGTTGGTATTTTATCTTGTGATGCCAAACGTCAGGAGTGGAGTTCCCTGTTCACTTCAGTAGGTCCTTCGTCAGGTTACATGAAACAAATTACCTTGTCCCACCTGGCTTCTCATAGGTTGACGCAATATAATTTTTTAAAAAACTTACTTGGCTGTACCAGGTCTTAGTTGCAGCTTGCGGGAACTAGTTCCCTGACCCGGGATCGAAGCCAGGTCCCCTGCGTTGGGAGCACGGAGTCTTAACTGCTGGACCACCAGGGAAGTCCTATGGAATATAATTTAATGCCATATGGATTATCAGACCTAGTCTGTTTTCAATATTATTCTTTTTTTCAAAGGATGCTCTTGTTTATTTATGTTTCTTAAAATAAATTTCCAATGAAAAATATTGTAACCAAGATAATTTGATTTACAGATTATGGACGACTGGCCAGGCTACGACTTGAATTTGTTCACGTACCCACAGCACTATTACGGAGATTTGGACTATGTCCTCATCCCTCATGGCATCGTTGTGGACAGGTGAGTGCTTTTTGCTGTGTAAGTTTTGTCTAGCCCTCTCCTGTGTGAATCAAACGGTACACTTGGGGACCCTATTCCGGAGTCTCTTCTATATAACGGTACACAGAACTTTTATATTACAGAGAATTTGGAATAAAATAAATCTGTGCTTTACATGAACTAGTTCCTGGGATATTTGTTCAGGGGAAATGGTGAGAAGGCTATACATACGGAAGGTGTTGCATCACAAGTAACAGCCTCAAAATAACAATGTCCTGTACAAACTGATGAAAATGAGGGTTGGGAAAGCGTTTGTCTCACGTTTTTCACAGACTCTTAACCAGGGACGGTTAAGAGGTGACCTTTGCTTTCACAGGCCACACCCCTGAAGGCTTTTCCTGCGACTTGTATTTATCTCAAATAAGTCTTTTCTCACAGGTTGGCCAGTCTGTGCACAATTAGGTTTTCAGTGGTGATGTTTTAGAAATAGGAATATTTGCAACTTAAAAATAGCAGCACAGAACTGTTTCGCAAGTAGTGTTTCTAGTTCTTTTGGACCCGTCGACATAGATATCCTCTGGCTCCTTCCTAGCCGATTGGCTTTTCGAAAGCCAACATTTTCTCTCCTGTTCTCAGCCCCTGAGTCACCCTCACTAGTTTTTTGGTTTTCAGAGAGCCCCCTCCAGTTCAGCCCACCACAGCCTTCAGGACTGATAGGTCCTATCCCTTTAACAAGGCTTCCTTAACGCCCCGACTCTTGCCTTTCCATGGACCTCTAATTTCTTGTACGAAGATCAAGTACTTAAGCCTTCACATTTATATGAAAAGCAAGCTTCATGGATTTCAGACTCAGAAATTGGGGCGGGAGAGGCTCTAAGGAGCAGGAGAAACTGAAACTTCGGGCTCCCCGCTCTACCCTTTTCCTTAAGCCGTTGTATTTCTGCCTCTGTTTTTTTAAGCTGTTATATTCTTCTGAGTTAACATTTAACTTGTAAAATAGATCCTCAGCCAAAGGAAAGTTTGAAAAGCACTGGATGGTCACTATTCCCAGGATATTATCTTTCCGTCAGTGCCTGTCTGTAAGCAAAAGGAAATGTCATTCTCTCGCTCACATTCTAAGAGTTTCCACTGGATAAGATCTGCACATTGTGCATCCTCTCAAACTATAGTATATTATTAAAATAAGGTCTAGTTTGTGGTTTCTCACAGCCTCAGGTGGCCTTCCATGGTATACAAGTTTTAATCCTTGAAGGGAAAACAGGTTCTGTGATGAAATAAATGTAAGAAATTTGGCATCTCCCAACTTGCTAGACCTCCATGTTGGCAATTCATATTAAAGATACAGATTCCTGCAAAGAAAGGGGAGGGGTAGGGAAGGAATCTGCTTGACTTTAGCAGTTAAAGCACCTTTTCTGTGTAGTGGGTGTCTTTGTACTCAATTCACTTCTTAATAACTCTCAGAAGCGTTTTCTCTTCACACGAGTTTGGGAACCCCTGGTTTAAACAAATTCCTGCTTTTCTCATCTGAAAATTAATTTATGACTTAAGTTAATTGCATCCTGATTTAGTACACAATTGAATCCTGGTAAGGTTACCAGTTCCCTCTACAGGAGACTTACCCAGTGAACTTGTAAAAATGCATAATCTTAAGCTTTTTGTCTAGAAATTCTGATTCAGTGGTCTGGAGTGGCGTCCCAAGAATGCCCTTTCCCACCTTTAAAATGAATTTATTAAGATATAATTTACATACTACAAAACTCACCCATTGTAGGTAAATGACTCAATGATTTTTGGTACATTTTTATGGTGAGGCAACCATCACCACCATCGTTTTACAATATTTCTCTCATCACCAAAAGTTTGTTGTCAGTCTCTGCTCCTACCCCCACCATCAGGCAATCACTAATCTGATTTCTTTCTCTATAAATTTGTCTTTTCTGAGCACTTCATATAAATTAAATCATACAATATCTGATTATTGATTCATCAGTTGATGGACGTTTAGATTTCTAGTTTTTGGCTATTGTGAATAATGCTTCCATGAACATTCACGTACAAGTCTTTGTGTAGGCATATCTTTTCATTTCTCTTTGAGAGAGGAATTCTGAGTTTCATGGTAAGTTTAAGAAACTGCCAATTATTTTCCAAAGTGGCGGCACCATTTTACATTCCCACCAGCAGTGTTTGAGGGTTCCAGTTTCTCCACATACTTGCCAACATCTAGTATTGTTTGTCCTTTTAATTATAGCCATTCTAGTGGATATATAAAGGTATTTCATTGTGGTTTAAATTTGCATTTTCCTAATGATTAGTGTGCTTGTTAGCTATTCATACATCTTCTTTGGACAGATGCCTATTTAAGTCTTTTGCTAATTTTGCAGTTGGGTTGTTTCTCTTCTTATTGAGTTGTAAGAGTTCTTTATATATTCTGGACACAAGTCCTTTATCAGACATATGATTTGCAAATATTTCCCACTATTATGTGGCTTGTCTTTTCATTTTATTATTGATATCTTTTAAGGAGAATGTTGGGTGAAGTATTCTACAAATGTCAGCCAGGTCCAGTTGGTATATGGTACTGTTTCTTTCACCTGTATCCTTACTGGTTTTCTGCCTTGTTGGATCTGTCAAGTACTGAGAGAGGGGTGTTGAAGTCTCTAACTGCAATAGTGGATTCATCTACTTATTATAGTTCAATAAGTTTTTTGGTACTCTGTTGTTGGCTGCAGACGCATGAAGGACTGTTAGGTCTTCCTGGAGAATTGACCTCTTTTTAATACACTAATGTCAGTCTTTATTCCTGACAGTTTCTTTGCTCTGAGGTCTGCTTTGTCTGTAATTGATACAACTACTCCAGCTTTCTTTTGATTATGTTAACATGGTACATCTTTCTCAACCCCTTTAATCTGTCTGTGTCTTTATATTTAAAATGGATTTCTTGTGGACAACATATATTAGGGTGTTTTTTTGATACACTCTGACAGTCTCTGCCTTTAATTGGTGTATTTTGACAATTCACATTTAAAGTGATGATGATTGATATACTTGGTTTAATCTCTACCATATTTGTAACTATTTCCTATTCATTGCCCTTCTTTTTTTTAAATAAATTTATTTATATATTTATTTATTTTTGGCTGCGTTGGGTCTTCATTGCTGTGCACGGGGTTTCTCTCCTTGCGGCGAGCAGGGGCTACTCTTTGTTGCGGTGCGCGGGCTTCTCATTGCGGTGGCTTCTCTTGTTGTGGAGCACGGGCTCTAGGCATGTGGGCTTCAGTAGTTGTGGCACGTGGGCTCAATAGTTGTGGCTCACAGTCTCAGTAGTTGTGGAGCACGGGCTTAGTTGCTCCACAGCATGTGGGATCTTCCCAGACCAGGGCTCGAACCCGTGTACCCTGCATTGGCAGGCAGATTCTTAACCGCTGCTCCACCAGGGAAGCCCCTGCCCTTGTTCTTTGTTTCTTTTTTTGTCTGCCAGTCTGTGAAAACTGTCTCCCCCACAATGTGTAGCCTCTGATGATGTGCAGTTTATTTTTCTTGTTTTTTCTTTTAAGTTTTGCTCACCAGAGTTCATGCTTGTGTCTGAATAGTTTAATCTTCAGCCTAAGATTGGGTAGAGATTGTACTCAGACACCTTGAGCCAGGGAGGCCTCCACTCTTTGCTGATGAATGTGTGTGGGAGCCTGGCAAGCACATTCAAATTTCCAGCCTTTTTCAAGCCTTCCCTGGCTTTTACTTTCCACTGAGCTTTCCTGTGTCTCTGCCGCGTGGGTTTACGGGCTCCACCATTCAGGGATATGTGGTGGCCTGGGCCCACACTGGTCTCTGCAGTGCATATGCACAGCTTCTGGTTGACTTGGGGTATGTGGAGAGTTTATTATGTGCCCCTCTCCCATGACTGTAACCTCCTGGAACTCTCTATTAAATCTGTGACTAGTCTGCTAGGTAGTTGCTCAAACAGGACTGCAACTTCAGGATAATGGGGCCCCTGGCCCTCCCTGTTCGCATGCTACCAAGATGGCCGTGTTAACTGATGGTGTTCCCCATCGGGTGAGCAGTGCCCCACCTTGCTTGACTACCCGGTTGAACAGTAGAGCAGATTGGGGGCCAGGGAGAGGGGACCATTCTCAGACAAGAATACCACAGATCTGTGCTGTTTCTACCCAGTGTTCAGTGTTTTCATGAATAAATGATTCTCAGTTTGGTGCATGCCTTTGGTTGATTTCCAGAGCGCTGAAATAGTTGCTTTTGACAGTTTTGTCTGACTTTCTACTTTCTCTTTGTGAAGAGGATGTGTTGACCTCCCCACTGCATCATGCTGGAAACAAGTGTCCCTTTTTATAGAATATCTGGCATGCTGGGGACTTTCCTGGCGGTCCAGTGGTTAAGACTTCGCCTTCCAATGCAGGGGGTTCATGTTCGATCCCTGGTTGGGGAGCTAAGGTTCCACATGCCTCATGGCCAAAAAAACCAAAACATAAAACAGAAGCAGTATTGTAACAAATTCAATAAAGGCTTTAAAAATGGTCCACATCAAAAAAATTCTTTAAAAAAGGAATATTTGGGGCTTCTCTGGTGGCACAGTGGTTGAGAGTCCGCCTGCCAATGCAGGGGACACGGGTTCGTGCCCCGGTCTGGGAAGATCCCACATGCCACGGAGCAACTGGGCCCGTGAGCCATGGCCGCTGAGCCTGCGCGTCCGTAGCCTGTGCTCCGCAACGGGAGAGGCCACAACAGTGAGAGGCCCGCGTACCGCAAAAAAAAAAAAAAAAAAAAATATATATATATATATATAAAAAAGGAATATTTGGTATGCTGATGTACGTTTCATTGATCATATTTTGAGACACATTACATGAACCCATGGTTGTCATTTTGTATGTATATGTATGCATATATACACACACAAATAAAAAACTATAAAAATATATAAAGTGTATATATTACATATTTAAAACATATGTGATATAATATTTTATTTTTTCACATCATTCACTTCATCTGTTTTAAATCTAATTCAGTTTGAGGTACCAGTAGGAATATTTTAGAAAGTGTGCGCCTTCGATCCTACCTTCATTCAAGGTTTTAGTGTTGTATGGGTGTATGGGCAATGGACTTATACATACGAAACAATGAGAAAAAATACAATGACAGTTCCACATTAGGTGTTGGATGCCAGCCCAAGGCTGCATCATGGTAGAACTTCAGGAGACACCATTCAAACTGTGATCTGTGGAGATGGTGTCCACTGAGATTGCCCAGAGCACCTCTCATAGAGGTAACGTGTTATCTTCATCAAATATAAGTCAAATATTATTCTTTCGATAGTTCTTGTGGTCTTGACTTTTCCTCCAGTCTCGTCTAACGTGGTCAGGTGGGTGAGTCATCCTCCATTTCCTTCTTCTCTGCTTTAAAGGGAACGTAATATCACCACATACCATCATAGCCTCGTTAAAGCTAACAGCGAGGCTCTGTAGTGATCAAATAATAGCCTTCGTGATCTTTGACATCATATTTTACACCTTAATCATTTTTTGTGATGCAGAGGAGCAAAAATGTATGATTGATGATGTGGTTATTAGAAATATGTTTTGAACACTTTCTCTTTATCCAACTTTAACAGAGCTTCTTTATCTGTAACATTCTGTCTCCCAAGCCGTTCTCCACATTCTCCTGCATAATCTCATATGTAGAGTACATCATGCATTTTTTGGGAAAGGAACAAAAATGTTCAGAAGTAGTCATGCTTTAATATATCTTTTAATCCCTTCTTTCAGAATTGAACGGCTGGCTAAGGATATTATGAAAGACATAGGATACTGTGACATTATGGTCCTGTGTGTACTTAAAGGAGGCTACAAGTTCTGTGCAGATCTGGTAGAACACCTTAAGAACATCAGTCGAAATTCCGATAGATTTGTCTCTATGAAGGTTGATTTCATCAGACTAAAAAGTTACAGGGTAAGTTATGATTTACTCCATTTTCATTATATGATGTTCAGAATGAACAGTGCTATAAATCAAAGAACTAATAGTATTATGAAGATGAAGGATGTATTTTATTTTAATTTGCAAGATACTACAACCTGTAATTCAGATAATATTCTTTGGGCAGGGGGAACCCTCCTATTATATTTCCCATGTAGGGAAAGATGATTCAGGAATGATTCATGCTTTTTTTATGGTTATAAAGTTGAGTGGTTATTTCCTGGTGCCTAGTCTCACCAACGGCCGTGTTGAGAATGAGTATTAAGGAAGTCCAGTGAATACAGACGTGTTTCTGCTCTGGATGTCACTGTTGGCCCTGGAGACCTGCGGGAGGGTGTCCCCCCCAGAGAGGAGTGTTAGTACTTGGGTGACTGTGGTCAGGGCGTGGAGGTAGAGAAGTAAAACCTGTAGGGACAGTGAGTTATCAAGAGCAACGAGGAACTTCCATCAGTCTGTGCTGGGTTTTCTTGGCCACCACTGGATGGAATTGAGAGAGATTATTCTCCAAGGACGTCTGCCCTTAGCCTTCCCCTCTTTTCTCTATGCTGTTGCCTTTTGTGATGCTTTTTTAAAAAATATTTATTTATTTATTTATTTGTGGCTGCACTGGTTCCTCGTTGCTGCGCACAGGCTTTCTCTAGTTGTGGCGAGTGGCGGCTACTCTTCGTTGCGGTGCGCGGGCTTCTCACTGCAGTGGCTTCACGTTGCAGAGCACAGGCTCTAAGGCACGCCATCTTAGTAGTTGTGGTGCACGGGCTTAGTTGCTCCGCGGCATGTGGAATCTTCCCGACCAGGGCTGGAACCTGCGTCCCCTGCATCGGCAGGCGGATTCTTAACCACTGCGCCACCAGGGGACCCAGATAAGCTCTTTTTGATGAACTCAGAGTCGATTGACTAATCACCTAATCATGGGAGTGAATTCCTATTATATTTACAAGTCACACCCGCATGTACGTGGAGGAGATTATACACAAAGGGTGTGTACACGGGGGATAGGGATGGGAGGGCATCTTAGAATTCTGCCTACCATTCTCTTTCTTTGACTCAGTTGCCTCAGCTCTTGAGTATCTGGCAAATTAGTTCTTATTTCTTAAGATACTCTATTTTCCTGATGACCTCTCAGGGCAGGATGAAGCTGGGGTTTTTTTGTTTTTGTTTGTTTGTTTGTTTTTGCAGACATCTTAAACCTAATTTATTGGTTTCATCTTCTCTTAAAAATCTTTTCTCTCTTGAGGTGTCTTTCATCCTGATTTAAGTAGCTGTGCTTCCTTCTTAGAAGACTTTTTTTTCTTTTTTACTTGACTCTGATTCTTACTGTATTTTTCCCCAGCAAACAGCTTTTTAAAAAAATCTTTTAAAATCTTAAAAAAGTTAAAGTGAGGTTTATTGAAGCATAATTTACGTGCAATAGAATTTCCCTCTTTTAGTTTGCAGTTCTATGAGTTTTGACAGATGCATACGGTCATGTAAGTCGCCACAATCAAGGCATAGCACAGCCCTTACCACAAAAAATGCCCTTGTGTCCCTTGGTAGTTAATCCTTTCCCCAGGCCCCAGGCTCTGGCAACCACTGATCTATTTTCTGTCCCTGGAGTTTTGCTCTTTGCAGAATGTCGTATAATGTAATCAAATATCATGTGGCCTTAGTAAATCTGTAAAGCTTAGCATCATTCATTTGAAATTCATCCCTATTGTTGTGTGTCCCGGTGGTTCATTTCTTGTTGTCAAGTAGGATTTCATTATCTGGATGCACCAGTTTTAAAATCATTCATCAGCTGAAGGGTGTTTGGTTTGTTCCCTTTTTGGGGTGATTATGAATCAGGCGGCTCTAATATTCACGTGCATGTTTCTGTATGTACTTATGTCTTTGTTCCTCTTGAGTAAATTTGTCTTGAGATTCCTAGGTCATACGGGGAGTAGACCTAAGAAATTGCCAAGCTGTTTTCCAAAGTGATTGAATAATTTTGCTTCCCCACCAACGTGCATGAGAGTTCCAGTTGCTTCACATTTTTGGCAACACTAGGTATTGTCAGGATTTCTTTATTTTCTTTGTTTTTTTACCCATTCAGCTAGCTGATAGTATCTCACTGTGGTTTTAATTTGGATTTCCCCGGTGAATAATGATGTTGAGCATCCTTTCATTGAGTAATCTTTGCTTAATTCAAGGTCATGAAGATTTTATCCTCTATTTTCTTCACAAAGTTTCCTAGTTTTAAATTTAGATCTAGGTGTGTGATCCATGTTGTGTTAACTTGTTAATATGGTACAGATCAAGGTTTTTTTTTTTTTTTTTTGGCAAGTGAGTGTCCACTTGTTCCAAGATCATTTGATGAAAAGACTGTTCTTTTCCATTGAATTGCCTTTGATCTTTGACTGGAAATCAATTGACTGTATGTGCATGGGTCTATTTCTGAGCACTCTGTTCAGTTCTGTTCATCTACGTGCTTATTCTTTGGTCAATACCACACTGTTTTGATTACTGTATCTGTACAGAAGTCTGGAAATCAGGTAGTATGTGTCCTCCAACTTTGTTCTTCTTCATAACTGTTTTAGCTATTCTAGTTGTTTGTCTTTCCACATAAGTTTAAAAATCATGTTGTTGATTCCTACAGCATAACCTGTGTTCTGCACAGGTGTATCTGAGTTACATGCTTCTTCCTGGGACGCATGTTCAGAAAATGACGGCGTTAGGATGATCTGAGGGTGGAATTTTTGGTCCTACGATGTCAAATGGTCATCCATCAGATTTGCACAGGACCAGTTTAATGGTTGGGGGTCTTGACTGATTTGACCTGGGCAAGACTAACTCCATTCCTGAAAAAACAACTGTACTATAGCAATCCATATGTGAGAGGTGTTATCTATAGGGGGTGATGAAAGGCGTCTTGTGATATATTGTCTAAGCTACGTGAAGCTTGGAGGGTATGCAGTTTTTGAAAACAAAGCAAGCTTCGTCAGTGAAGGCAAGTTACAGGATGTTATTTATTAAGCAAGTTATAGTTTAAGGGATCTAACTGATGACTGCCCTTGGTTTCACTATTATATACAGTAAGTTTTTCTTTGAATTTCAATTTCCAGTTGCCTATTGCCAGTATATAGAAATACTGCTGATTTTGTGTATCAAATACTATGACTTTTCAAAACTCTCTTATTAGTTTGAATAGCTTTTTTGTAGATGCTTTTGGATTTTTCTATGAACACAATCATTTCTTCTGTGAATAGAGATGGTTTTACTTCTTTCTTTCGAATTTGTGTATTTCTTTTTATTGCTTTATTGCACTGGCTTGAACTTCCTGTACAATGCTGAATAGAAATAGTGAAGGAAAGCATTCTTGCCTTGCTCTCAGTCAGTATGATTTTAACTGTTGCATCCTCAAATTTTTGATGTATTGTTTTCATTTTCATTCAACTCAGACTATTTTCAGATTTCCTTTGTGACTTCCTCTTTCACTCATGGATTATTTTTTGTTGTTCAATTTCCAAATATTTGGGGATTTTCCAGAGATAGTTCTATATGATTTCTAGTTTAATTCTGTTGCAGAAAGGATACTTTGTATGATTTCAATTCTTTTAAAGTTTTTGAGTCTTGTTTTATGGTCCAGAATACTGTCAATCTTGCTGAAACTAAAAGCATTAGGATCCATGTGAGGTTAAACAATGTTGCTAACTCTCACTGTCCATTTCTCTAAACATCCTCTATTTCATCAATGTTTTAACCTAGAGGCACACATTCTAACACTTATTATCTCATGTTTATGTGATACTAGTTCTGAACAAGTGTTTGCATTTGTATAGCTCCAAGACTATCGTGATCATTTTTGCTGCATCTCGACAGATATTTTCAAGTCACCGTATTTTTTTCCCTGGGGATAGGGCTATGGGGCGCCTGCCCAGGGTTCTGATGAAGGAGGAAGGCAATAGTAGACTTTATTTATTATTTATTTTTGGCCGCATTGGGTCTTCCTTGCTGTGCACGGTCTTTCTCTAGTTGCGGCGAGCGGGAGCTACTCTTTGTTGCGGTGCACGGGCTTCTCATTGCAGTGGCTTCTCTTGTTGTGGAGCACGGGCTCTAGAGCACAGGCTCAGTAGTTGTGGCACACAGAGTCAGTAGTTGTGGCTCACGGGCTCAGTAGTTGTGGCACATGGGCTCAGTAGTTGTGGCGCACGGGCTTGGTTGCTCCGCGGCATGTGGGCTCTTCCCGGACCAGGGCTCGAACCCTTGTCCTCTGCATTGGCAGGCGGATTCTTAACCACTGCGCCACCAGGGAAGCCCTAGACTTTCAATCTTTACCACTAGTGTCCATTCTCACACACAGCGCATTTTAGTTTTTGTCCCACCCTTAAATCCTGTAGGAGCCAAGGATAATTGTGGTGTCTCTTCTCTTCCCTTCTTACAAAATGTCCTTCATCTTGTCCATCACCAAGGTGACAAAGATCATCTCCTGAGAGATGACCTCACGTAAAAGCCTGTCTGCTCACTCAGAGCCAGCTTTTCCCCTGATTAAATTCCTCAGAAATGGGTGGAAAACCATATTCATAGACCAGGCTATGAGGTGAACAGCCCAGCTCTCTGCTCATAGAGCGTAAGCTGTCCTCATCCAGAGGTGAATTCATTGCCCTCAGTTTAGTCTTGAGCTGACCATCCCTTTACACGCTTGAGCTCCTTCAACATTCCCGAGGACAGAGACCTATTAAGACACCACCAAACAAGGGGAACAGGGCTATAGCTCATTCTCCTCTGAGGGTGTCTGGTGCTCCCCCATACCTCCAAACCGACTCATCGGGAGCAGACATCTGGAAAACATCTTAGCAGAAACAGTGGCCACCAAGGTGTTCTCTTCATTCCTTTAGAAATTTCTGGAGGGCAGTCAGGACTCTGGGCTGTTGTGAGTGCTGGTCAGAAGCATCATGTAGTTTTACTCCCTCCTATCCTTCTGCTCTGTGATTCTTTTTATTTTTTTTATTTTTTTTTGAGGAAAAAAGTTGGAAGTTCAGTTTACTGAGAGGCAGTGTGTCTCCTGGTCACAGCCATCAGCATTCATAGTTCTCTTTAGGGGCTCTTTTCCCAGGAGGGGTCCCAGTTGTTTGAGCCCTCCACTGTTTACCAAGGGACCTTCCTGAGGGATGGATGGTCCAGATATCTCAAGGCTCTAGGCAATTTGACTTGTCTTTGTTTTGTATTAAACTTCCTGTGAGACATGAAGTGAATTTGCATGAGTGATAACCATCTAGACGAAGATTACTTAGAAATTAGCATTAGGCTAATTCATTGGAGAGCATGGCCTCACATACTCCTGTTCTTTAAATGAATTGAGAGGCACTGGCTGCCTGAATTCCTGAACATTTCAAGTTTTCCTTCCTCCTTCCCTCCGTTCTTTCTTCCTTCCGTCCTTCTTTCTGTGTTTTCACTAGTGTTCATTTAGCATTTGCCAGATGAATTCATTATCTCAGTTAATCCTGAGTGTAACTCTGCCAGGTATCACTCATCTCTTCTTTTATTGATGAAGAAAAAGAGGCTTAGAGAGGTTAATTAACTCACCTAAGGTCACACAGCCAATAAATAGTAGAGATAGCACCAGAGCCCAGACCCATCTGTCTCTCAAGCCTGTGCCCTTTGCAACATATCACATTTCCCACAGTTTTTTCTAAGGTTTTCCACAAAATTTTACTGTTTCACGAGTTATTAATAAAGGAGTTGGTTTTTTCCCTAAAATATATGTAAGACAAATATAAAGTTCATATATACAATTATCATCATTATGCAATAATTTGCCTTTAAGAAACGGTGACCTTACTTGAGAAAATCTGGAAGTTGCATGAAGAAAGAACTTATTACATGTATTAAACCCCATATGCCCACAAATGGCTATACTTTGTAGCTTGTCTTATAAGATCAACAAAACTAGTGAAAGTATTCAGTGTTTATTTTATTTAACAAAGAATCAAATATCAATTATTTCTCATAAAAATGTTTTTGTCTACGGGGCCTAATTTTTCAGCTGATCTAATAATCCAAAGATAACACTCCATTACATGAGCACCTATTTGTGTCACACCATTATGTTACACATTTTAAAAATATTTTCTTTTTCTCAAAGTAATACATTCAAGTAGGTTAACAACCCAAACAAAGAATTTGATCGTGGTAGTTTTATGGAATAAACAACTTGAAAATCCTCTTGCTACAGACATCTAAAAATGCTAGGTGAATGTAATAACTTTTAAAAAGCCTTTTAAATGCTTATTGGAGCTCACAAGAAGGTAGGGAATATCCAAGGGGCAGGAATGAAGATCTGAGAATCAGCGCATAAGTGTGAACTGGGGGCTCCCAGGAGGCAGGGTTGGGAGCTGTTGTCTCAGTAATCTGACTTTAACCCCCATGGAGAGGCAGATGGTAAAGGCTTGGACCCATATAAAATGGGAAGTTAGATGAGACCCTCATACAAAGCCAGTGCCTTCAAAGGTATATGCCCTTGCTGAAAAAAAATCCATCCTTTAGTAATGGAAGACCCTAACAAACTAGCTTGTCCTTCTTGGCCTGGGCTGGAGTGGGAAAGTGAAATATCCTGTGGGAACTTCTAAACAGGAGTCTGTACCTCATGTGAGTTTGAGGTTTTCGTTTCCTTTACCTGCATCATCTGGGAAATTCCAACCAGAGAATTTAATATTAAAATTGGTCTCAGACCACACTACTCCCAAATTCCCTGGTAGAAGCAAGTGGAAAACCTCTCTGGAGGGAATATCTCAACCTAGGCAGGATTCCACGGATAAGCCTCCCTTAACCTGAGCTCACACACCCAAAGCACAACAGATGCATAGAAACAATCTACCATAGGCCAGATTGGCTGGCAAAGTAAATAACAAAAATAGGTAAACAAGCTATGTGAAAGAGAATATAACATAATTATGCTTAACATGACTAAAGACATAAATTAAAGGATTTAAAGGAAAGATAAGACGACACGAGAAGAAAAAATAAATGAGACCTTTGGGGAGGGAAATTATAGAATGTCTAGCAAGGAAAAAGGTACTAATTGAATGGATAAGAAAGTAACTTGAATGATAAACAGATTGAATGTTGTTATGGGTATGAATTTTGAACTGGAAGATAGATCTGAAAAACTATCTAGAAGGTAGCATGGATAGAGATGGAATATAAGAAAGAGAGGATGGGAGACACGAAAAATTGAGTGAGAAGCTCAAAAATGTGTCACCTAGGAACTCCATATGGAAAGACCAGAGAGAATTGAGGAGAGGCAATTTTTGATAAGATAATGCGAATCACATTCTAGAGCTGATAGGAGACATGAATATTCAGATTCAGGAAGCACAGTGACACCACAGGTAGACACATCCTGGTGAAACTGAAAGGCAAAACCCCAGAGTCAAAGAAGGGATTGTAAAAGTAACTGGGGAGAAAAGGAAGATTGCCTTTAAAGGAATTACCACTATCCTGTCAACAGACTTCTCAAAGGCAACAGCAGAAATCAGAAGATGTGGAGTAGTAGTATCATTTTGAGAGAAAATAACTGTTAACTTAGATTTTCATTCCCAGCTGATCTTGAACTCAAGCGTGAGTGCCAGATAAAGACTTCAGTAGTCATGTTCTAGAAGAGTTTCCTGATAACAGATGCTGACTGAAAACATCTCCTAATTTATTTTAGTATATTTAGGGTATATTTTAGTAAAAAGGAAATTGAACCCAAATGAATAAATGGTGATGCAAAGAGATTGACAAGCATGTAGGTAAATCAACAAACTTTTGATTGGTTCAAATAATTGTTGAAACAATAACACTATAACCCATTTTGGTGGTAAAACAAAGTGGAATTTAAAAAGACCAGAATAATAGCATTCTAAGGTTGTGTATGGTTTAGGAGAAGCATCGAGAGGTTGATGATTTACAAAATTTCAGTTAGGCATGCCTGTTAAAAATTTAAGTGTAACACTGAAAGAATAAGAATACTATGTATATTATGTATAACTTTCCAGCAAATAGAAAGGACGAGAAAGAATAAAGAAAACTCCAAACTTGATTGATTCAATAGTAGACAGAAAACGAGAAACAATTAGGTAATATTGTTATACCCATTTTACAGATGAGGAAACTGAGACCTGAGCTGTTAAGTAATATGTCCAAGGTCAAACAGCTTGTAAGTGGAGGACTAATATTCAAACCCAAGTTCAACTCCAGAGCCCAAGATTGTGACCACTAAAACATACCCTCAATCTAGAGATGTGTTGATGGGTTGAGATGTATTAGGTTAAAAGGAGGGAAATTTCACCAAACATATCAGCATAATTTTTTCCCGAGGTTTATTTTAATATTTACCTTACTAGGTTAAGCCAGCTCCTGTAATTGCTAGAAGAATGACAGCATCCATAAACAGACAATTAACTGCTTATTTTTCTGAAATGTCTTATATTTGATATTAATAAACTATGAAGACATACCCTCCAAAAAAGTGAATAATAAGTATTCACAGCTGGTTTTCTTGTGAATGATGGGAAGCTATGATTTTCTTTTCCTCTTTGCCCCCTACACTATGGAGATTTTCCAAAAGATAAGAACATTCCCTACACCTGCTTTCTCTCTGGATTCACTTAGAGCTGTTGCTCTTGGGAAGCCAGATCCAGCAGAATTTCAAAGGAATCTTGAGCACCAAGCTCCCTACCAACTCTGGAGGGTATAGAGACTTGAAGCAAAAAGAAACAGGCATCATTCAGCTACCAGTTGAGCTCCCCAGTTTAGTGTGTCCTGAGAAAGCTCTGTAAGGGTAGGGGTGGGAAGACTTTTGGAATATCTGTTCTAAGGGGCTTGGGAATAGAGAAACGAGAGGGTTTGAGAGAAGTGGGATGGAGTATTAGTAGGTGTCAGCAAGTTACTTCTCAGCCAGCTTTTTTGTACATGGATGTATTGTTTGCCAAGTGTTTTTCCTTTATTCCCTCTGAAAACGTTGCCTTGATTTAAAGCTTCGTTAATTTATGTACAAGCCCACATGAGGATAAAGTGTATTTCAGGGAGCTATACTCTGATTTCTTTGTTTTCCACCAATTTGGTCAACTAACCTGCGAGCAAAGTAAAGTCTTCATCAAACTTCAAGTCTTTACAAACTGAGACTTTAGGCAAGTTGTTGTTGTCCTGGATCCCTCCCCCATGCTGCTTGCACATGCCCTGCTTGTATTCATTAATAATTCCTGTGTGTTGGCAGCGCCAAGGGAAAGCTTTCTGGAGATAAAATGGAATCCAGAGTGTGGCTGCAGTGGGACTGAAACATTTGCCATGCAGGGCATGTGGGCCCCTGGGGAAGCTGGAACCTTTATTAAAGAGGCTCATTAGAGCAAAGAGTTGGCCACAGACCTATTCCCATGAAGGAAGGGGAAAGCTAAACTACATTTCTTCTCTCTCATTCCCAGAGTTCAGAACAAAGGCTTTAAGTCAGTCCTTTATCATCCATGCTAGTGAGGAATGGGGACCCGTTAGATAAACCAGATCCAGCATCCTGAGTGTTAGTGAGTACTTTTCACTTCACCCTGCAACAGCCTTTCACTGAAAGTTTTCCACATAGTAAGGGGGCCTCGTGTTGAATGCCCCTTTCTTTTGTTTTTTTTTTCAGTTTATTTAAACAAAAACAAAAACAAGAACTGTTCACCCATTTCTTCTACCTCTCACCACCCTAGCCCCGCTGCCTCTAATAACCACCTGTCTGTTCTTTGTATCAATGAGGTTTTTTTTTTAGATTCCACACGTAAGTGATCATATAGTATTTGTCTTTCTCTGTCTGACTTATTTCACTTAGCATAATGCCCTCAAGGTCCATCCACGTTGTCGCAAATGGCAAGATTTCATTCTTTTTTATGGCTGAATAATATTCCACTGTGTGTGTGTGTATACTATATCTTCTTTATCCATTTATTTATAAATGCACACTTAGGTTGTTTCCATATTGACTATTGTGAATAATGCTGCAGTAAACATGGGGGTGCAGAAATCTTTTCAAATTGGTGTTTTCATTTTCTTCAGATAAATGCCCAGAAGTAGAATTGCTGAATCATAGGGTAGTTCTATTTTTAATTTGTTGGGGAACCTCCATACTGTTTTCCGTAGTGGCTTCATCAATTTACATTCCCACCAACAGTGCACAAGGGTTACCTCTTCTCCACACCCTCACCAACACTTGTTATTTGAAATAGAAAATATGAACAGACCAGTTACTATTAAGAAGATTGAATCAGTAATCAAAATCCTCCCAAAAAACAAAAGTCCAAGATTAGACAGCTTCACTGGTGAATTCCCCTTTTCTTTTGGAGACAGGCAGTCCATCTTTAGCAGAGTCCCATATCAGGCTTGGGGTGAAGAAAAGGACCCCAGTTCGATTCTGTAGAGAGGGACATGTGGAGAAAAGAGGTCCTCAGTTCTTGGGGGTGCTGGATGGGTCTAAGACAGAGAGGATTATATGTGTGTGTATGTGTGTGTGTATCTATAGTATGTTTGTATATGTAATTTGTATATATGTATATACATTTTACATATATATGTGTATATCTTATGTACATATATGTACACGTGCCTTTTTAAGCTAGAAAGGGAGGAAGACTAAAGGAATAGAAAAGCAGAAGAAAATAAAGGAATGAAAGAGGGAAGGTAAGAGAAAAGAAACTCCAAAAGTTACATTTTGTTAAATCTGAGACATCATTGATGGTAAAGAACACCGTTACTTTATGTACTACTAAGAAAGAAAAAGAATGCTATAAATTAAGCCATGACGTGACATGATTGTAAGATGCATCTTGATTTTGGGTATATTAAAATTTAAGGAAAATGTACAACTTGGAATTGATGAATTGGTAGTTCCACCCTTTTGGGCAGTACCAAGTGTTTCAATCACTGACATGTGGCAGAAAACATTGTCCTTACCCTTTAGTTATTCTTAAATCTCAGGTCCCGTAATATTATTCCAATATTCTTTTGCAAATGGTAGGATATTTCTTTGAGACTACAGATCTTTTCTACCTTAGTATCTAGAATATTTTTAATATACTCAAAACATTTATGCAGACTTCAAAGGGAGAGTTATTTAGTAAAGAATAAACCGGGGAAGGCCTGGGTGGTTTGATTCAATCCACATAAATCCTTACGCGTCATCAAAATCACGTATGAAAACCAGAACATAATTTCTCTGTGACCTCGGGATAGAGATGCTGAAACATCTGTCATGTTTATATGTTTACTGAAACAAAGAGCGTTGACATTACTTGTTTTGTCTTTGACCTTTGGTTCTTAAGATATATTTACTGCTGGCTTTCAGGATGCATGGATGAAGGAACTTGGCATGAAGCAAATATCTAGTTTGATCTTAAAAGAGATCATCTACTGTTGCTCTAGGGAAGTTTACTTTGAGATTTCTAATTCTATCAAGTAAAATATATTAAAAAAGGGCTTCCCTGGTGGCGCAGTGGTTGAGAGTCCGCCTGCCGATGCCGGGGACACGGGTTCATGCCCCCGTCCGGGAAGATCCCACATGCCGCGGAGCGGCTGGGCCCGTGAGCCGTGGCTGCTGAGCCTGTGCGTCCGGAGCCTGTGCTCCGCAACGGGAGAGGCCACGGCAGTGAGAGGCCCGCGTACCGCAAAAAAAAAAAAAAAAAAAAAAAAAATATATATATATAAGTGAAACCAAACTGTAATAAAATGGTAGGAATTATAGCAACATTTTTAGTTATAATTCCTAGTCTTTATTTTGTACATATCTATGCATTTTCTTAGTGTACATTCTTTGTATTCAAATTTAATTTTCTATAGAGATGCTTATTAGGATTTGTCTTTCCTTAGGAAGAGTGAAAACTGAGAGGGCAAATAAGAGAGTAATGCAGAAGCAATGATTAAATTGTAGAGGCAACCGAGCTTTCAGAGAACACTGGGGACAGAGCTGGGCTTAACTCTGTATCTGCCTCAGGCTGGGGTTGGGTCCGGGACAAGAAATCAGACCCAGCCTGGAGGGGGGCGTGCTGGGGAGCGGACTTTGCTGCCAGTGCAAGGTGAAGTCCAGTGCCGCAGGTGTAACAGGTAGTAGAAGGATGGACTGAAGGACCACAGCCTTTAGAGCTCCAAGCACGAGGCTGGTAGTATCCGCCAGCTCATGTCCTACTATTGGTTCTACTATTAATAAAGCTGGGTATTCGCTGAGTACTTATATATTATGGCAAACTATTGTTCTAAGTGATTTATATGTATGAACTCTTTAAACCCTCACAAGACCCCTATGAAGTGGGTGCTCCTAATACCCCTTTTTCACAAGAAAGGACACTGAGGCCAGAGAGGTTAGTTGGAACCCCAAGGACACATGGCCAGGAAGTGGAGGTCTGTCAGACTCCTGAACTAGGGTACCACGGCTGCCTTTGGGGCTGTGGAGGAGGCAAAGGACCCCAGGGCCTAGGAGGTAGACAGGTAGGAGAAGGGAGCACCCCCAATTCCTTAAGAGTGCTGGGCAAGTCTCAAACAGGACAAGCCACAGATCCAGAGTACAGTGGGTGTTGAATCTTGAGAACAAGGCAGAATGCCAGAGCCAACAGGAGAAACGTACTACTGAGTCATGGGGCATGAGGTCCCAGACGCCTGCTCAGCAGTTCCAAAGAGTTTCAGTCCCTGTCTGAGGTTGGGTTTGTTCCTAGAGATTTGATGAGGTTGAGCCAGTAGGTGAGGTGTGGGCGGGAGTCAAGTGACTTAGCTATTAGAAGAGAAGGCTGCAGCACCTGCCAACGGGGCAGGGCCTGGCCCACCAGAAGGTGTATGTACTAGGAGTATTGATGGCATCACATGCCCCAGGGTTCCAGTTATATTTCATGTCCCTGCCTTGCCCCATATATCAGTCACAGGCATGCTGGATCCATGAAACTCGGGTGTCCTGCCTGTATACAGTAAGAATGCTAAAAATCATTTAAATCCTTTTGTACCTGACCTTTTCCCAAAAAGATACAACGTGGTGTTTTATTAATTATGTCCAGACAGTGTCTAATTTTTGGCACAAAAATAATTGCTGGCAGCAAAAATCCTTGCCCTTATTTTTAAGTTACGTTATGTTAATCAACATTTTGTTACTGATATAGAATATGAAACCTAGCATCAAGACCATAAAGCTTTGGGGCTTCCCTGGTGGCACAGTGGTTAAGAATCCACCTGCCAATGCAGGGGACATGGGTTCGAGCCCTGGTCCGGGAAGATCCTGCATGCCGCAGAGCAACTAAGCCTGTGCGCCACAACTACTGAGCCCATGTGCCACAACTGCTGAGCCCATGTGCCACAACTGCTGAAGCCCGCATGCCTAGAGCCCGTGCTCCGCAACAAGAGAAGCCACCGCAATGAGAGGCCCGCGCACCACAACGAAGAGTAGCCCCCACTCGCCGCAACTAGAGAAAGACCTCGCGCAGCAACGAAGACCCAACGCAGCCAAAAATAAAATAAGTAAAATAAATAAATTTATTTTTAAAAAAATTCTTTATGATGGTCATTGTGCTATAACATAGATTGAATTTAATGTTTTGATTCCATTTTAGGTTATAATATGGGTTACTTTATGGAATGAGTTTGCCATTATTAAACACAAGATGATTAATGACTTAGGTAGTTTCAACACATATTAAAATTCTTGAGATTCATAGCTTTCAAGGACAAGAATGATTTCACTTTCTTTTTGTTAATTTGGCATTCATTTAGAGGATAGTTTTGAAAATACTTCTTTTTTTGTTTGCCTAGCATTATTTTCTCCTGGAGAATAGAAATGGAATTCAAACAGACAGTGACAAATGAGAGTCTTCCACGAAAACAGGATGACTCTCAGGGAGGGAAAGGGCACAGCAGTACGTCAAGGGGCCCTGAAACTCACGCCAGAGACAGAAATGACTGGTCTGAAACGCCTCCGGAAGAGACTCAGCAGTCACTCTAGAGCAGTAGTCGTGATGAATCAGCAATGCTTTTGCTACAAATGCTAATCTAATACAGTAGTGGGAAGTATGGGTAGGCATGTGACACTTGGAAGCCAGGAATTACTCCTTCCTTTCTCATGAGCCCCTGCAGAAGTGCCGGCGTGGGCTTAGTGCCCTACTAACCTCTGGGGGTTGTTTTGGTTGTAGAGCCTCTTCTAATTAGGAAAGGCAGCTGGAAGAGATGGCTTCCAGAAGCTGCCCCAATTAGAATTCTGGTAAGGGTGCACGTCTGAAGTTCATCTTGGCCTGTGTTTAAGAAATCTGAGAAGTGAAAATGTAAAGTGGTAGCCCTCTTCCTATGAAGATAATTTATTTTAAAAAATTATCTTAATTGAAGTATAGTTGCTGTGCAATATTATACGTTACAGGTGTACAATATAGTGATTCACAATTTTTAAAGGTTATACTCCATTTATAGTTACTGTAAAATATTAGCTGTATTTTCTGTATCGTACAATATATCCTTGTAGCTTTTTAAAAAAATTTATTTGTTTTTGGCTGCATTGGGTCTTCCTTGCTGTGCACGGGCTTTTCTCTAGTTGCGGCGATTGGGGGCTACTTTTTGTTGTGGTGCGCGGGCTTCTCATCGCGGTGGCTTCTCTTGTTGCAGAGAACGGGCTCTAGGCGCGTGGGCTTCAGTAGTTGTGTTACACGGGCTCAGTAGTTGTGGCTCTCCGGCTTTAGAGCGCAGGCTCAGTAGTTGTGGTGCACGGGCTTAGTTGCTCCGCGGCGTGTGGGATCTTCCCGGACCAGAGCTCGAACCCGTGTCCCCTGCATTGGCAGGCAGATTCTTACCCACTGCGCCACGAGGGAAGTCCTATCCTTGTAGCTTATTTTATACCTTGTAGTTTGTACCTGTACATCTCCTACCCCTGTATTGCCCCTCCTCCTGAAGATAATTTCTTAAAGATGAAAATAGAATTTTCCCCTTATTCCACTGCTTTCTGAGCCCAAGTCACTCAGGAAGATATTAATTATGCCTCTATTGTTCATTTCTTTAAATCACTTCTAACTGTTGTTGAATTGTAGGCAGGGAAATAATTAACTACGGAAGAAACATAGCCTGGCTTTATTTCTTTATTTGAAGCAAAATCCACTCACTTTTAATGCAGATCAGTTTGGACCAGCAAAAAAGGATAATTTTTTCTGATGTTTTAAAGGTAGTGTTCTTGTAAGAATTAGAATTGTTAGTCATTTTAGATGATTAATGAGTATGTTTTAATTTGAAAACCAATATGTAATTCAGTTTGTTTCTTTTATTGGATAAATTTAAACATATTTCAAAAGGATGGGTTAATGCAGACTTTTTCGGGGATAATGGTTTTTCTGTCAGCAGTATTGTTAAGCTCATCTCTCCATACAGAACACGTATACTAGAATAAATTATCCCTAATATTAGTTGTACAAATTCTTAAATTAAGATCTCTTTCTACTATAATAGTACTGTAATAGCACTATGCCTGGGTTTTTTCGAAAGTTGAGTTAGATTTATCCAAACTAATAATAATAATATTGAATAATTGACTGCAGTGTAAAAGTACTATTTTAAGTGCTTTACAAATATTAATGCCAACCACCGCCTGCTGAGTTAGGTATAATTATCCCCATTTTACAGTTGAAGAACACGTGCCACAGAGAGTTTGAGAAACTGTCCCAAGATCACGGAGCTGGTAGAGAACGGGGCTGAGATGCAAAACTAGGCAGCCTGCTCAACAGCATGGAGGCTGGACCATGTCTCTTGCTGCTCCCAGAAGGACCCCGTCACTACAGATCACTGTGGCAAGGACCTCATTTCTCTGAGCTTTCCTGTCTTCTTTTGTAAAATGACAAGGGCAGCTTTCGAGATCGGTAGGGTTCCTGACAGATTTGAATTTATAGAATCTTTAAAATCCTGGGATGTCTGCATTAAAATGACAGATTGACCACACGTATTCGATTTACATTCTCCCCTGAAATGACAGTAATATATTTTATATACACTATATATAAAACCTCACGTGGCACACTGAACAGGAGACAAGATAATAGTGCCAGGGATAATGGACCTAATGGCACGGGGTGAACAGGCCCCAAATGCCTGCAGGAATGACACGGAGAGCCTAGAGAGACTTAGGGCTCCAAAGGGGTCAGTGCAGCAGACAGTGGGCTCATATCTGAACAGACCATTTGGACTTCCTGGTTGCACTACCCCAACTCCATAGTTTGAAGTCATGTGACTGCTCTCTTCCCCTTCCAACCCACCCTCATCTGTCTCTTCCACTGTTGCAGAAAATTGGGGATTAAATTTTCAGAAAAAATGAACCAAAAGGTGTCAAAAGTGTGGACATCAAGTAAAGCAGAGGCCTGGGGGAATTCAGCTAAAATTTCTATATGAGATTTTGGGACCATCACTCCCTTCCTTGGCAGTCAGGCGTATTACTACTCCCACCCCCATCTAGTAAATCCATCTGTCGTCCCTCTCTGCCCCCAATGGACGCATAACTCCTTACAAAGGACTTTTCGTGTGTCTCACTTTTAAATACACTTTTAAAAACAAACAAGCGAAACGGTCTCTAACATGAAAGAGAAAGACTACACAACACGAAACAAAATAAAAGCAAAAAATATATAAAGGGAACTCCAAGAAAATAGAAGTAAAACAGGGAATAGAAGAAAATTTCAAAATATTATGTTTAATAATATTGAACATAGGTCAAAAATGAGATATTGTATCTCCAAAGCAAGAACAAGACTCTGGAACAGAAAAAGAGAAGACAAATAAAAGGGGAAGAAAAATTCTTGGAAGTCAAAACTATTTGCACGGTAGCAGATACTCTTGTTTGCCTGTCGAGAAACCATTCCTACCCCGACCATGACTTCTCCACCTCCCACTGCAGAGGCTGCTGATGCCGGCATCTCTCTTTCCTAGCCTCCCTTGCACTTAAGAAGTGGGCATTTGACACAGTAAAAGGAAGCCCACTGTGAGTCTTCTCAGAGGGAATAGTTTGTTTCCCTAATGAAAGGCAAACCGTGGGAGGAAACTCTCTCTCTTTAGCAAGGTGGGATTTTGTCACTGCGTGACTCGTGGAACTGTAGCGGTCTTCTCGGGACCACAAGAAGAAGTGTAAGGACTCATCTAATTACTGAGGATGGCGGGAAGGAAAGAGGGAGAGGGCCTGCGTCCTCAATGGCGCCACTGAGCCAAGGAGCTAACTCTGATCTCTAGGGCAATGGAAAGACAGGACGATACGGCAATTGGGCCATAAGAGGGAAGGTCTAAAGTTTAGGTGGAGGAGACAGCCTTGTCAGGAAGTGGGAGATGATGCTTTTGGGGGTTCTTTGAGCACAGGATTGCCATAGGCTAGTCATTCAACAAATAATTATACTATGGGTCAAGCCCTGTTCTAGGTACTAGGGAGACAGGTGTGAACAAAACAAATTTCTTGCCATTCTGCAGCTAACATTCTAGGTAAAACAGACAGGAAATTTAAAATAAGACAAAAACAAGAAAATATGAAATGTGTCAAGTAGTGAAAAATAGGGGAAAATAAAGCTGAATCAGAGAGATAGGGTGAGCTAAAGAGGGTCATGGGAGGAGTAGTCAGGGAAGGTGGACTTTAATTGAGGGTCATTTGAAGCAGAGACTGGAAAAAAACAGAGAACAAACCATATGGATAAGGGAGGTAAGCCCCCAGCAACGGAACAGCAAGTGTAATAACTCTTAGGTGAGAATGTGCTTGGCACCTTTGGAGAAAAGCAAAGGGGGCCAGAGAAGTGTAAGTGAGGGGAGATTGACAGGACATGAAGTCAAAGAAGTAACAGAACTAGAATCACACGATCTGACTTATATTTTAAAAGTTAAGTCTGTCTGTTTTGTTGAGAATAGAAAGAAGCAGGGAGACATTTGGAAGGCCATTACAGTAATTTGAAAGATAATAATAGCTTGAATCAGGCTGGTTTCAGAAAACGTGGGGAGAAGTGTTTGGATTCTGTATACGTCTTAGAGTAAAGCCAAAACCATCGGCCAAATTTGCTGCTGTGATGGATTTGATGTTGCGTTTCAAGAGCGACTCTCAGGTTTTGGGCCTGAGCAACAGTAAGGACTGAGCTGCCATTTGCCTAAAATGAGGAAGAGTATGAAAAGAGGAGGTTTGCAAAGGAAACCAGGAGTTTGGTTTCAAGCTATTTTTCTTCTTGCTCATTTGAGACGAACAGCAGCTGGATATGCCAGTCTGGAGTTCAGAGAAAAGGTTGAGGATGAAGAGGTCAATGTATAGGAGGAATTTAAAGCCATGATAAAGGATGAGGTCACCCAGGGAGTAGGTGGAGAAGAGATCCAAGGACTGAGCCCCGGGACATCCTAATATTTAGAAACTAGGAGGGCAAGAAGAAACTAGCACAGGATTTGGAGGAGAAGCAGCCAGGGAGTCATGTCCTGGAAGCCGAGTGGAGGTGGGGCTGATCAACAATGCAGCTGATCGATGAGTAAAAAGATTGAAAATTCACCTCCAGATTTAGCAAGATGGAACTTGTTATTGGCCTTGACAAGAGCCCAAGTGTCTTAAGGAACAAAGAGAGAAGGACAGGTTCAGCAAATGATGCTGTCAGCAATAGCAGCTAACCTAGACAACCAGTCATCAGAAGTGGGGTACAACATTGGAAATGACTCCTTGCCTAGGAGGTGTGTGCAATTCTAACATTGCCTTCGGGGAAATAGAAGCCAAATGTTGGACAGGGTCATTAAAAGGAAAATAATGGTAAATAGTAATGGTTTTACCTTTGAGTTGAGTAGTAATTCTCTCCGAAGCTCTTATTTATTTGGAAGCATGGCTTAGGAAGCTAGAAGACCCATTTCCCTGTCCAGATGTCAGAGGTCTTTGAAAAAGGCAAGCGTAATAAAGAAGAATGTGGAAACCATAAGCATAAACTTTAGAATAAAGATGCATCTGATGCAAATTCCAGTATGAAAGTTACTAAACCTTTCTGAATCTGAGTATTCTCATCTCAGGCTGTTCATGCCTATCTCATGAGAGGACTTTATGAGCAATAAATTAGATAGCCTGTAGAAGACCCCTAGTACAGATTCATGCAAATTGATGATCAATAAATAACAACTATGATTTATTATTATTATCATTATTATTATTATTATATCCTAGTTAGGGTCTGAGGTAGAGGCCACTTGCTTTGATGTGGAGAAGATGAAGCATTTGTTGACGTGAACCTAGTTGGAGAAGGAGTTGGCTGTGCCTGCAGTTTCAATAAAATTCTTTGAAAGGCATTTCTTATGGCCCAGACCTTGTAAGAAGCAGAGCAGGGCTGAAGGCCATATTTTCTCGATACATTCCAAAACAAATTTCACTGACTTCTCTTAAACTCTCCTCTTTAAACCAGATCATAGCATGTGTTGAGGTTAAGATAATACCACACCCCTGGGATGCTGAGGGCAGAAACTGAGCAGGAGAGAACACCTTGCTGCCTAAGGATGTTGCCAGGCCAAGAAGTACATCTTCATGAAGCACTCGATGGCTGTAAACCTTCCTTCTATGTTTTCCTCTCACCCTTATGCATTTTTACTTTGGAGCACTGTGTACACATGGGTGTTGGTTCTGTTCTCACTGGTTCACAAAATAGAAAGCAGATAGCAAATGCCTAAGAAATAATTCTGTGGAAGTACATTATGACTTGCTTTCTATTTTCACAGTAACTCAGACCAAACTGGAATCTTTATAGTAGAAAGTGTCACATTCCTCACACTTGAGTAAAATATTTAGAAATTTAGCAGATGGGTTCTATGTCCTAAAACAATGTTTACTTGTAGCTATTATTGACTTCATTTTCTTATTTAAATATGTAATTTTGAGTCCTGGCTCTACGATTTGTTTTTTCTAACTGACTTGACTCTGAAACTTTATGGCATTGAAACACTTGAGCCAAGAGGTTCGTAGGGCTGTGTTAGTCTTGGATTTTGTTTTTGTATTACAGCTCATGGTCATTTAATTTATCAACATAAAAAAATGCAAACAAACGGATATTCCCAGAAGTCAAGTAATTTCCCCAGAGGGAAAATAAAGTGCCATTAATTCCTAAAGTTTGAAATCTTCTAACTCTCTTCAGTAATAACCATGGAAATCCTACTTCTTCACATGTGACCCAAAGAGAGATTTGTTTGTGCATCTTGAATGCACAGCTGCTTTGTATGTTTCCTGACCTTCACTTACATGCATTCTAGTCCCTATATGAGAGGCAAATAGATTCTAAAAATCTCTTTAAAATCACTGCCCGAGTGACCTTTACCCTTAGTAGCATCTGACTATAATCTGAATGAAAATACATTCTAAAAGGGGCATTGGAAATCATTTAAGTTAACTCAAAAGGGTCATTTCTGGCTGAAATGACACAAGTTTATTATAATTAAAAATTGCATTAAGCATCTCACAAACCTAACATACACATGAAGTTATTTAATGGGTCAGGCTTAAAGGAACTTTAAGATTGCTTGATGTTATTGCCTGACAGCTTTACACTCCCCTCTCTTTGCTAACCTAACTGTGAACTAACGAGAGGAAGACAATTACAAGGTTATCTCTTTTTCAGCATAGCGTTCCTCTACTGGGTGACTCTGCCTTGGAAACTGGGCAGCCCTAGAAAAGATAGTGTTTTCTCCATAAAGTAGCTGAAATTTCAATGGCAAATCGTATTAGAACCATTCAAGAGGCCATACTTGAAATCCTTCCTTTTTTTTTTTTGCGGTACACGGGCCTCTCACTGTTGTGGCCTCTCCCGTTGCGGAGCACAGGCTCCGGACGCGCAGGCCCAGCGGCCATGGCTCACGGGCCCAGCCGCTTGGCAGCACGTGTGATCTTCCCGGACGGGGGCACGAACCCGTGTCCCCTGCATCGGCAGGCGGACTCTCAACCACTGCGCCACCAGGGAAGCCCCCTATTTGATTTAGTGAAAAGATTTTATTATACTGTATTGTCAAGCCTAATTTTTAAAAAAGTAAATGGGTAATATTTTCTGAAATGAAAATGTAAACATTTTCTCTGTTTTTACAACTGTAGTTTTTGACTTAGTAAAGGGAAGACTTTGGAGGGTTTTGAGTGGAAAGTGACAGGATCTGACTTTTGGTTTAAAAGGGTCACTCAGGGGCTTCCCTGGTGGCGCAGTGCTTAAGAATCCGCCTGCCAATGCAGCGGACACGGGTTCGAGCCCTGGTCCGGGAAGATCCCACGTGCCGCGGAGTAACTAAGCCCATGCACCACAACTACTGAGCCTGCGCTCTAGAGCCTGCGAGCCACAACTACTGAGTTTGTGTGCCACAACTACTGAAGCCCACACGCCTAGAGCCCGTGCTCCGCAACAAGAAAAGCCACCGCAATGAGAAGCCCGCACACCGCAACGAAGAGTAGCCCCGCTCGCCACAACTAGAGAAAAACCCACGTGCAGCAATGAAGACCCAACGCAGCCAAAAATAAAATTAATAAAATTTAAAAAAAAAGGATCACTCAGGATGCTGTGCTTAGAATAGAATGAAGGGGCAAGGGAGACCACTTAAGAGGTTACTGCAGTAATCCCAGTGAGAGATGGTGGAGCAGAGCGGGAGCAGTGGAGGTGGTGAGCAGTGTCAGATCCTAGATACATTTTAAGATAGAGCCAGGAGGATTGCATTGTGAAAGGAAAGAGGATGACAGGTGTCAAGGCTGACTCTAAGGTTTGGGACTTAGGCACCTGTTGGAGGAAAATATTTGCAAAGCATATCTGATAAAGGTCTCGTATGCAAACATATGAAGAATTCTTATAACTCATTAATAAGAGGACACATAACCCAATTTTAAAAAATAAGCAAAAGGATTGAATAGGCCGTCCACCAAAAAAGATAAACGAGTGGCAAATGAGAACCCAGGAAGATTCCCAGCATCATTAGCCGTCAGAGAAATGCACATCAAAACCACGAGATACCACTTCACACCCACTAGGATACCTATAATCAAAGAGTCAGAAGATGATGTCGAGAAATTGGAACCCTCATACACTGCTGGTAGGAATGTGAAATGGTATAACCACTTTTAAAAACTCTGGTAGTTTCTTATGTACACTTGCCATATGACACAACAGTTCTGCTCCTAAGCACTTATCCAAGTGAAATAAAAACATGTTTTACACAGAGACTTGTATACAAATAGTCATAGCAACTCTATTTATAATAGCTAAAATTAGAAATAATCCAAGTGTCGATGAACCAGAGAAGGGATAAACTGTGGTACTTCCATGAATAGAATACTACTCAGCAATTAGAAAGAATGAACTACGTGCAAAGAATAATACACACAGCAACATGGATGAATCTCAAATGCATTATGCTAAGTAAAAGAGCCAGACTAGAAAAGTTAC
Source organism: Globicephala melas (assembly GCF_963455315.2). Lineage (NCBI taxonomy): Eukaryota > Metazoa > Chordata > Mammalia > Artiodactyla > Delphinidae > Globicephala > Globicephala melas. The sequence continues at coordinate 10,834,585 of NC_083315.2, forward strand.
ATACTGCATGATTCCATTTCAGTGAAATTCTACAAATACCCCAAACTATCATAACAGCAAGCAGAACAAGGTTTGCCAAAGGCTGCAGGTAGAGGGGAGGGGAAAAAAGGGGGCACAGGGAGCTTTCAGGGTGATAGAAGTATCCTATATCATGATTGTCATGATGGAGACATAGCTGCATACATTTGTCAAAACTCATTGAATTATATGCTCAAAATTGGTATATGTAACTGAAACCTTAAAAGAGCAAATTTTTTAAAAAGTAGCTTTAAATATCACTGTCTTTATTTTTGAGGTTAGTGTATTTTAGTTGTTTGAGATTCAATAAATAAATGCACAGGTGTATAGTGCATAAGCAATCTTGAAAAAAGCTACTAAAGGGCTTCCCTGGTGGCGCAGTGGTTGAGAGTCCGCCTGCCGATGCAGGGGACACGGGTTCATGTCCCGGTCCGGGAAGATCCCACATGCCGCGGAGCAGCTGGGCCCGTGAGCCATGGCCGCTGAGCCTGCGCGTCCGGAGCCTGTGCTCCGCAACGGGAGAGGCCACAACAGTGAGAGGTCCGCGTACCACAAAAAAAAAAAAAAAAAAAAAAAAGCTACTAAACTCTCTGGCCATCTGTCTCCTTACCTGTAAAATGAAGACCATTGTTCCTGATTTAGTGGGGTTTTTTTAATCTGGAAAGTCGTGTATAATAACTATTTTTGTAAATGGTTTTGAATTTTAATTGTCTCGAGTTCAGTTTTTATTTAATGGAATCCAGTAGTGATTCATAGGGTTGTTATCCTTTTGCAGTGAAGTAAGTGGGCTTGAATTATTTTGTAGACTTGCATTTTTGAATACTCTATTTTATTGAGGCTGAATAGATCTATAATCAGATATTCCTGAGGGGAGAAAAAGTCTTTTGCTGTCATACAAACAACCGGAAATTCTAGGTTTTTAGTTGACTCTCACAGAGCTAACATAGATTACAAGATTGACTGTGATCATACACTGCATTTTCACATACATTATCTTAATCTTCCACAGCCTTTGAGATGGCTATCATCGTCCCCATCATATACATAACGAGATAAAAATATATGAGTTGTTAGATGACTTGCTCGTGGTCACCCAGCTTGTGATTGGTAAAACCAGAATTAACTCTTAGTTTTTTAGGCTTTATGCCCTTTCCTCAACCAAAGGTGTATTCTTCCCCTAGTCCTTAAAATATATGTAAGTTGTCACTCTAATAATGGTTCTTAATTTGCTGAGACCCCATCTTCTGCCATGGTTCAGCTCATTAGACAGATTTTTTTTTTCATTTTGTTGGACTGAATCTGCGTGGGAACCCAGCAATGTTGATAGAATCTGGCCATAGCATTGAGAAAGGTCCTTGCACAGCTAAATTAGCCCCCTGCCTAATTTCATTGAAGTGTGTTTCCTGGACTTTCAGTAGGAGGCAAGATGAAACAAAGTGTCATTTTTCAATATAGGGGGTAAATGTGGAATAAGAACCTTTGAAACCTAAATTTAGTGCCAGGAAGAGCACACTAGACTTTCACTATTGGAAGAAAGGGACGTACCGCCCCCCCGCCCCTTCACAAAGCTGTAAAAATTAAGAAGAAATATACACAATATTTAAAAATTCATCCATTTGACTGACATTTGCTGAAAGTCTGTGCATCAGTGATTCTGCTAGATCCTGCGAAAACACAAGCCCTACACAATCCCTGTCCTTAAAGGGACCCACAGCCTAGTAAGGGAGACAGTGCCAACGATGAATGCTGAACAGTGAGATCACAGGTAATGGATATATGATTCCCAGCTACTTATTAAAAGTCCTGCAATCTCTCTAATCTTTGAGGTAGATGTTCTTATCGCTACTTAACTTACGAGGTGACCGAGGCTCAGGAAGGTTAGACACCCTGTTTAAGGTTGATCGCCCCAGGGTGGGAGCTGGTGTTTCAAACGGATGCCCTCTCTCCTGCATCCTCACTCCAGCCAGAAGTCTGTTTTCCTCCGGTGTAGCTGGATTTGAAGGGCTGTTTGGAAAGTGGGTAACTCCTGACGTTCATCTGTTGCCTCCCGAGTGGAAATAGGTCTCAGATCCGTGAAGGGCACGGTTGCACGTGGAAAGTTCTAGCACTCAGCCCTTCCCAGCCCCTTCCAGCCCTGGCTGTGCTGTCATTTCTTAGGGGAAAAACTGGACACTTTGTCACTTGGTATATTTCTTCCTGCCTGAGACTGTGAAAAATATCAAAATATGTAAAGAAACACTGTTTAGGCATTAAAAATATTGCCTTGAAATACAGCATGGAGTCTTCCAGTCCTTTATTCGATAAAGGATAGAAGGCATGTTCAATTAAATGCAGTTCATCAAAAGTGTACTGAGGGTCTTCTGTACCACGGGGGTGGGCATACAAGCATGTGACGTAGCCTTGGGCCTTGGGGGACTTTGTTACAGAGGGAGCCACAGTCAGTGAAACTTTATTCTAAAAGGCCCTATTCAACATTCATGTTAAATGTCTTGGACCATATCCTAGAAAGCAGTGTTACCCTCAAGTAAAATTTTCCCACATTTAATGCTCAAAACACTTGGTTGCTAGAAAACTCTGTAAAGAAATTTTACTGAAAATCAAACTCTGAGGGCAAAGGTCATGACATTTTGTTGCCTGGCTGCAGAATGAAATAGTCTTTTATTCTGTGTTCTCTACTGATACTGGGTTAGAATACTTCACTTTGAAATGTGTTTGGATGCAGTTTTAAAACGAAAAAGGACAGAAAGAGAAAGAAAGAAAACAATCATTCCAAATATTTTTTTTTTATTGTTAGACATTACATTTGAAAGACTATAACTTCTTCAGTGGTTTTATGGATTTTCAGAGCTCAAGTGAAAGTGTAATAGCTCTAAAAATGATTATGTTGCTATTTTCATAGAAATGTTTTTTTTTCCCTGAAGAATTTGCCTTGAAGTGATTCAAGTCAGATACTTTTATCCTGTGGGAATTCTAACTCATAAACTCACTATCTCTCCGTCTCCATTTCTTGGGTCATTTTCCATTTTTATACTTATCTACCCTATCCCATTTTTCCGTAATGTGTTCATGTGACTTTTATATTCAAGAAAGTAAGACATAAGCTGCTTTATATGCTGAGTGGATATAACTATGACATAACTATATGCCCATATTCCAAAGAAATCCATTTAAGGAAAGATAAGCTAGCAGCAAAACCAGGAAAAGTGCCAAGATCGCCTGGCATCTTGTCCATTTCTCTATTCCTCTGACCCCATGCCTTTCAGAACCAGGGCCTGTGATGCTTAAATGGGAGCATGCAGCCAGGGGCCCTCAGGACAGCTCTGAGGAGCAGCTGAGGCAAAGCTCTTATATGTGTGGCTCCCATGAAATGAGGTCTTGTAGCAATCTCACTTTTATTTCCTTGATAAATAAAAATGTTCCAGTTCACTGGCCTCTTAGCAGAAATGCCAAGGATATCAAAGAATTAAAGAGAGCCTTTTGTGTTCCTTCTGTGTTGTCTATATTCTGGCCATTTACCAAGGGAGATATTATTCTGTTTGTTTCACATGGTAAGACAAACTCATTCATTCACTCATCCGAGTCATCAGTTCCAGGTATCAGCGAGGCCCATCTGCGTCTAGGAGTTTGCTAGTGTGTGTGTGCGTGTGCGCGCGCACACACGCGCACGCACGCATGCTAGTGTTCTGTTGGCATCCAAATTGTACCACGTTTTTGTAATTCTTAGTATTTCTTCATATCCAACATATGAGGATCCTCATGTGATGGGTGACCCAGGCCTCCCTTGACTTCGGAGAGGACCTGGCAGCCACGCTGTCATCAGGCATATACACAAAGCATGGGGAGCAGAGAGAAGGTTGGGGAGGCTTCCTCAGCTGAGTTATGAAGGCAGAGTAGGGTTCTCTTTGCAGACAAGAGGAGACAGCAGTTAGGCTGAGAAAGCAGCATCTACCACTGCACAGGGACAGGAGGAAGCCTGATCTGGGATGGATGGAGGACCGGGCACATGGGGCATGATAGGAAACAGGCCTGCAAAGATGGGCCTGGTCAGCCTCTGAGGAGTCAGCCCTGATGCTCTGGGCCTAGAGGATGAGTGTTATGTGTAGTGAACTAAGTTGGGCAGAGAAAGACAAATACTGTGTGATATCACTTATATGTGGAGTCTAAAAAACAAAAGCTAGTGAATATAACAAAAAGAAACAAACTCATAGATACAGAGAACAAACTAGTGGTTACCAGTGGGAAGAAGGAGGGGAGAGGGCAAGATAAGGGTAGGGGATTAAGAGGTACAAACTATATAGACTACTATGTATAAAATACATAAGCTACAAGGGTGTAGTGTACAACACAAGGAATATAGCCAAGATTTTGTAATAACTATAAATGGAGGATAACCTTTAAAAATTTCGCATCACTATGTTGTACATCTGAAATTTATATAATATTATAAATCAACTATACCACAACTTAAAAAACTTAAAAAAATTTTGAATTTAATTAAAATCTTTTATCAAAGTGTAATTACATTGAGAAAAGTGCTCAAATTGTGAGTGTACAGCTCACTGAATTTTTCACCAAATGAATATAAATACACTTGTGTAATCATTACCAGTTACCTACAAACAGAACATTACCAATGGCTTCTTTATTAGTTTTCAACTTTTTTATTAGAGTATAGTTGATTTCTAGGTAGATAGATACAGCTAGATATTCTTTTTCAGATTCTTTTCCATTACAGATTATTACAAGATATTGAATATAGTTCCCTGTGCTATACAGTAGGTCCTTGTTGTTTTGGTTTTCAACTTTCAAGAGATGCTCAATAAATAACAATTTACCTAGTCTGTGAAGATGACCCAGTCATTTCTCACAGAAGTCTCTATACCGTGTTATTCCATTCATAGTGGGAAACCCATGCCAAATAATCTACTCAGTCTTTTATGGTCTTAGGGGAATCAGTAGATATTTGTTGAAAGACTAAATGAATGACTACCCAAGCCAGCAATTATGGTGGAGCACCAAGAAAATGAGGGAGGAAACAATCTAACTATAATCTTGTTAGACGACATTTGCTTACTTTCTCTCCTAGCTCCTATTCCTAAGACCATATCACTGGGTGGTGAGAGGAGAAAGCTCTCTAAGCTTTATTGTCACTCTCTTTGGTTCCAAGTATGAAGAAAAATGTGAAAGGCAACTTCTTCTAGGGCTTCTAGAAAGAGCCAGAGAGGCTGTTTGCACTGGATTGGATTTACGAGGACTAGATTCTAGCCCTGGTTCTGATGTGACCTTGTGAATCACAAGGTCTCGGACAGAAGTTGACTGGGTCTCTCATCTGTGAAAGGACAGAAGTAGACAATTGCTAGAAATTACTTCTGCTCTAAGATTCCAACACCCCCTCTTTCGCAATGACTGGCTGTAGCTCAGGGTGCAGCCTGTGGCCATAGAGCAGATAAAAATGACCTGGGCCCCACTGTAGAAAACCGTTGGCATGGGTCCACGGCTCTGTGAGTTGTCCAGTTCTACTAACCAGGCAGACATTCATGCCTGACTAGAATGTGAGTTGTCGCTTTGCAAAAGAGCAATTTGAAGATTAAGGGGGAAAAAAAATCCTGGGCAATCACATCCCTCTACCATCCAGCTAAATGGGCAGCTTTGATGAGTAATCCATCGATTGCTCCAAGCCATCAGCCTTCTTCTTCCATCCGGTTTTGCTGGTGCCGAATTTTCACTGCCAAAAGCAACTCCGACTGTGTAGGCTCCCCTCAGACTAATGGTGCAGGAAATGCAGTGATGTCCGTAGTGGGGACTCTGGGGCTTTGGACCTTGTGGATGGATACCTCCTGTGACAAGTTGTCATGCCTTAGACCATCTCATTTGGGGGAATTGGATATTCATAGATGCTCAGGAAGAGAAATTCACTGCAAGTGCAGTGATCTAATACAGTAAGACGTTCTGGGTGTGACTAGAACCATGACACCACAACATGGGGAAGATAAGAAATGTTCTGTTTCAGCCTTTTTTCAAACACACTTTAGTGTGTATTAGTGAGGTTAGGTGGTGGTAGTCATCTCTCTTCCATCGGTAACTTCTGTTTTTGTCTTACTGTGACAGCATGCACACGCTCTCGCCCTTGCCAGTTTCCTTCCTCTTCTAATTGCTGACATTCTGCCAGAAAAGATGGTTTCTTTCTCACACAGTTGCAGGTTCCTTTTTTCATAGTGACTTGATGTTACCCTGCTCGGCCATTCAAGAAACAGGAGCCTGACAATTGAGAGATTTTAACTGTGGCTTGCAATCCACTATACATACGTAAAGGAACCAAGATACAATTTCCTATTAACTTGTGTGATGATGTTTGAGGCATATGATTCTGAAGAATTTTAGAAGACTAGACACATTTCTGATGATAAATTATGATTTCCAGGTTTTAATTACTTTGTACTATGATAGTTTGAGGTTCAACTTTCAGACTAGAAATTTCAGATTCTCATTTCAAGCACCAATTCATGACAGGTGGCCATGAGGTAATTTCCTTTCTTAAGGACATGTACAGGAAGCAAGGTTCTTCCTTTTTAAATGCAGCCTTTATGCATAGATTTTATTTGTATAAAATGTGCATCCCAAGTCTTTGTAAATAGCACTCAGCCCAGTTATTTTGGTTTTTTATAATTCTGAAAATAAGCATGTACAAAATTTAGCAACTAAAATCCAGACTCACTGGGCTTGCAAGCAATGTTATATAGATCTGTTGATTTGGTTTGTAGGAGAAATGACTGATTTTTTAAAAAAAATTCAATGAATGAATTTGAGGAGACAATTTAAAATAAAGAGCTACGTATCCCAAAGACCATTTTTTTGGTCACCAGATTAGCACATTCTTTCTTTACATCCACTCAAGATTCTAGAAGGGTCTGAGGTATTGCCTGTCTGTTAATTAGCCAGAGTAAGAGGGTAACTTCTCAGGAGCTGCAGAAGTTAATGGGAAAAATTCAGATGCAAAAATACTGTTACCTCAGGTTATATAAAAAGTCAGCTGCAGAGAAGCAATTTCGGAGTTTCTGATATTTTTGGTTTCCATTTGGACCAACACTACTGCCATGGTCTTTTTCTCATGTCCCCTTGATATTGGTTTAGGTTTTCCCAAGAATTTGTATTTGGAAAGAAACTCTGAAGAGGCAAATATTTAAGTTCTCTCAACTTAGCAACATAAGAAAGAAATGGCGTGTTTTTCAAAAGAGAGAATTAGGTTGCATCAGGTAATTAGGTGAGCTGTGGAATTCTGCCTACTGATGGGCAGTAAGCAATGATTAAGTTGTTTTTTTTTTTAACTGATTTTCAAACCTTCACCAGCTAGCAATCTCTACAGATCCGTTCTCTTCATAAATAAAATCTGTGCATTCATTTCCAATTCATCTTCAACCTACTTCCTAAATCCCCCAATTTTAGTAGGTAGGAGTCCACAGATATCCACGTCTGAACAATAAAGAAAATCTGTAAAAGCAGCAATATTATTTAATTTGGAATACTTCCTGCAACATCGTTGGCTGTTCTCTAATGGAATTAGAGCATTTCACTGTTGTGGTAACATGTTTAAATGACCATCATTTGTCACGTGATTTGTCTCTACTGTCTTGAAATCTTGGTTTTTTTAAAGACTCATGTCGGATTTCTCTCTCCTTTTCTCTCTAAAGTATGTGGTTCAAACACGGCATCTCTAATGATAGCATGATAGAGTCCACTTGCTGGTTAGTTAGAAATCAGTATGTTTTAGAAATGCTAGATTTCAATGTAGTAGATAAGTTTCCGTTTCCCATAACCAGCTCTTACCCACTGTGTTTTGTGGAAGATATGAAGCCTTTCATTAGTTCATCTGTCTAGTCCCATTCAAGCAATGTGGCCGGGGGAGTCATGCACAGGGTGACCCCTATCTAGTGCCCTTTATCCCAGAGCACTTCCCAACCACCAGAGGAATCCCTTTACATGAAATAAAGGAAGACAAAGTTCCTCTCTAACCTCGTAAAAAGCCTAGGCCCAGCTGTCGTGGAGAGGAAGCACTGACAAATAATATCACCAACTGAACTCGTGGGAGACACACATGGGAGTGGCTCCCCAGGTCCTAGCAGCTGGCCAGGTGGCCCTGACTGCGCTGTCCCATCCTCTCCACGCCTCTCCCGGGGGCTCCAAATCGCCCCCTCAATCACAGTGGTCGATTTCAGAGCGGTTATCTGAGAAAAGGCAGGCTCATCCTTCCAGGTCACGTATACAATGATTGGAATAAACATGTGATCCATCCAAACCAATCAGGTCTTCCTTGGAATTTATTACAGGGGGACATTGTTTTCTCTTGGGTGATGAGGTTGTTAGATTGAGCCCAGAGATGGAGTGGAAGCAGACACATGAGAAAGAGAGGTCCTGAGCCTATCTGAATCCCTGGTTCAAGATGCCCTGTATCCGTCCTGCCTTCCTATAAGCTTAGTCATTCAACTCTTCCTTTAATCAATTGCCTTTCTGTTTAAATTAATTCAAATGAGGTTCCTATCACCTGCACTTGAGAAAAGCCTGAGTTGCACATGTATCAAAAAGAAACATTTCGGACTTCCCTGGTGGCGCACTGGTTAAGAAGCCGCCTGCCAATGCAGGGGATATGGGTTCGAGCCCTGGTCTGGGAAGATCCCACATGCCGCGGAACAACTAAGCCCGTGTGCCACAACTACTGAGCCTGCGCTGTAGAGCCTGCGAGCCACAACTACTGAGCCCGTGTGCCACAACTACTGAGGCCCACGTGCCTAGGGTCCGTGCTCCGCAACAAGAGAAGCCACCGCGATGAGAAGCCCGTGCACCGCAAGGAAGAGTAGCCCCCGCTCACTGCAACTAGAGAAAGACCACGCACAGCAACGAAGACCCAACACAGCCAAAAATAAATAAATAAATAAATAATTTAAAGAAAAGAATAATTTCAAACTCTCAGAAAAAGAGGTCAGATTTGTGGTTTCCAGAGGCAGGGATTGGGAGGTGGGGGAGGAGGAGGGGGAACTGGATGAAGGTGGTGAAAAGGTACAAACTTCCAGTTACAAGATAAGAAGAAGTACTAGTAATGAACCACATGATGAATATAATTGACGCTGCTTTCTGTTATATGGGAAAGCTGTTAAGAGAGGAAATCCTAAGAGTTCTCGTCACAAGAAAAATATGTTTTTCCTATTTCTTTAATGTTGTGTCTCTATGAGATGCTGGATGTTCATTAAACTTACTGTGATCATCCGTTCATGATGTTATGTGGGAGTCAAACCATTACGCGTGCGCCTGGTATGCGGTGCGCCAGTGCTGTATGTCAATTACATCTCAATGAGAAGGGAAGAAAAAATAAAAATAATAAAATATTTTTTTAGAAGAGTAATTTATGATACCACTTTCAGTGGCTGGTAAGCATCCCATCACATGTGTATATTTACAGATTTTTCAGGTAGCCCACTATTATTAGACATTTAGATCCCTTAAAGCAGCGGTCCCCAACATTTCTGGCAGCGGGGACCGGTTCTGGGGAAGACAGTGTTTCCACGGAGGGTGGTGCGGGCGGAGGATGGTTCAGGCGGTGACGTGAGCAATGCGGAGCGGCACCTTCGCTCACCTGCCCGCTGCGCGCCCCGTGCTGTGCAGCCCGGTACTGGTCCGCGGCCCGGGGGTTGGGGACCCCTGGCTTAAAGTGCTCCTGCATGGTAACTAAGGCTGTGATACACATCCTTATTCACAAAACGTTGTGCGCATCTCTGATCCTTTCAGTCGGCTAGCTACTGAAACCGTGTGCCCTTTGAAAGCTTTTGATACCTTATCGCCCGCCCGATTTCCCTGTCAAACAGTTGCATTTAATGTGTATTCCCAGCGGCGGTTCATGAAAGTGTCTGTTGTTTTCACAGTGTCACCACCTTGGAATATTGTCATTCTATTTAATATGTTTCTCAATTTCATAGGCAAAAAGTGCCAACTCATTGTTTTTTCAGTTTGTACTTCTTGGGAAAAACAGGTCATTCTTACAAAGAAGTCCTGAATTTCCCTCACGTTGTAGAGCCTCATGCTGGTGGCACTGTTATCACTCCACTGGGCCTCCGTGGCTGACTGACTCACGCTATCAAAATGCTAACAGAGTTTCCTGCTGTCAGAGGGTTCTGACAGAACATCACTTGCCTAATTTTGATCCAAAATGCCAGCAACCCTCTTCGTTCTGAGAGGAGGAGAAGAGAAAAAGCATCAAGCAAACATAGAAGGTAGCAGGAGCATTTCTGCGTTCATTTGTCCAGATTTGTTAAGTTTAGACGTGGTGACTGAAGGGCAGATGGGAAAGCCCTTTCTCTGGCAGGGAAACCGACCCTAAGGAGACTTTCTTTAGACCCAGACTGCTCTTGATTTTTTAGCGCGTTCACAGTAGTTTCTCCTGGTATGGAGTTGGAATGACCTTGGATTTCACAGAGGCACAGTGCCCCTCCTTGCAGGTGGAATGACTCACGTTCTGTCCTTCCTCTGTCGCGGTTCCAAATAGGGTGCGTTTGCTCTTACGTTTTTCCCTCCCTTCCATTAGGAACAGACTAAATCTAGCATTACATTGTCAGAAGTTGAACTTAGTGAACTCTGGGATTCTCGTGAAGGGGCTCGAGTGAAGAAAGGCCAGGTCTCACAATTAAAGGCTTCAGGAAGCATCCTTCAGGGCACGTGCCATTGGCTTCTGTGCCTTTTTGTCCAGCCCCTTCTCTGCATATTGCAGTGTGAGTGTGATGCGGCCAAAGAGAGCTGATGCTTGAGATTTTTCACCATGACAGCACAGAATAAGAGAGAAGGGGGAGGCACTATTTTCATTTTATTTTTGGATTAAGTGTGTGTTGTCCTAGCTTCCATTGGTCTGAGAATTACTGTATGAAAATTTTTTTTGATAAAGTCTGTACTATTATATCATTATTATTAATGTAATGGGTTAAAAAGATTGCATTAAGCCATGTTGATTTTCATTTTTAACCAGTCTATTATAAGTAATATGTATCTATATAGTAAGTATTAAATACGTATTTCTGTGTTTAAATATATGTGTGCATATATATTGGGCAGCTTCCACTCTATCCCTCGTAGACCTTCAGGCCTCCTTTCACTTGTTCCAGAAGTACAGCTTTCCCCTAAGCTTACATCAGGCCCTCATATGTAGAAAACTACTTTATCTATTTGAATAAGAAAGTTTAGAGATTTCCAGAAGAAAGGAAAAACGTACATGGACACAGAAACAGAATAGTTTATAGAATATACGTTTCTAATTTAATCTTGGTATAAGTCACCACTTCTCTAGACCTCAGATTTTATAATTATAACAGGAGAGTTTTATCATTAGAAGACATAACACAGGTAGACTTTTAACTTCAGACCTGTCTGGGGAGCCAGGCCCCACATCTTTCACAAACCAGAAACTATTTCCCCTTCTCCTGAATTTTAACCCAGTTCCCTCTAGTTCTTCACCTACTAATAGGGCCAGACGGTAGTGTTAATAACAACCACTGATTCCTATTCTGGAGCCAGAACAGGTTTGAGGTTCAGAGAGTGGATTAACTTGCTCCGTGGGGCACGTGGACCAGGAGTGGTTGAACCTGGACTTGAACCCATGTTATCAAGCTACAAAGCCGTGATCTCAACCACTGAACTGTGCCGTCTCCCAGCAGCCTGGTGGTTCTCAAACTTGTTTTTCAGCACTGAAACTTTTTAAGTGATATCTTCCCTAAAACCTCAACAGTGAAGCTGCTCTGGGTAAGTGGGAACCCACGTTTCAGCAGCTTTGCCTCATCTCCAAGCCTAGGTTGGCACCACGGTGCTTTCACAGAGCCCTGAGCTGCAGGAGGTGGGAAAAGAAACCACTGTATTCCCGTGACTACACGCGACCGTGATGGAGCAAAACTCACCTTCCCTCCTCCCCAGAGACTCTGGGTGAAGAACAAGCAGTCGGGGTCCACAGAGGCAGAGGCCCAAGAGCATGACTCACAGCTTAAGCAGCAGTGCCAACAGCCAAAGGGCCATCAGAGCTGCCGTATTTTGATGCTTCCTTTGAGGGCCGCAGAAATGTTATCAGGAGACAAGCAGCGTCTGCGCTTCCTCTGCCTTGACCCGCTCACATTTCCAGTGGACATGATAAGGAAGGAGCCCTCAGGCCTTCATTTTGGAGCACTGCTGCCACTAGCATTGCCAACTTCATTAGTGTTAATTTGTATCTTTTTTTAATTTTTACTTTTGGCCACGCTGCATGTCTTGCAGGATCTTAGTTCCCCAACCAGGGATCAAACCTGGGCCCCGGAGTGGAAGTGCTGAGCCCTAATCACTGGACCACCAGGGAATTCCCAAATTTGTATCATTTTCATGAAGTTCACCATAATGGTCAAGTGTGAGAACTCTGCCATGGGCAGGCCTGGGTTCCCATTCTGGCCCTGCCAATAAGTAAGTGAGCTTGGACCAGCTATTTAACTAAGATGCCATTTTCTCATCTAGAAAACGACATAAAGCAAGTAAAACACAGCACAGCATCTATCACAATAAAGGGTAGCTATTAATAATATTATAAGTTAACAAAACATGTTTCTAGTTATAAGAAAATAAGAAGAATCCAAAAACTCTATTAATATATATGGTTATTTAATTAAGAGATGGACCCATGAAAACTTTTTTTTCTTTTTTTTAGTTTGGATACTTTCCTTCTGAATTGCATTTGCATTTTTTTTTAATGATCTCCACAGTAAGTCCAGTTAATATCCATTGCCACACAGTTACAAATTTTTTTTCTTCTTATGAGAACTTCTAAGATGTACTCTCTTAGCATGATATAACGTACAGCCTGTTGACTCTAGTTAATAATAATACTAGTAATAGTATTGTATATTTGAAAGTTACATTTGAATGTTAAGTGAGTTTTCTCTCATTATGTAATATAGGATGTGCTACTTCCATTTTGTGGCACTGCAGTCAGCAGTGCCATTATGAAGAGGGATGTTATATGATCAGAGTTTGGGTGGATCTTATTATCTATTGATAAGCTAAATCCCAGGGTTTTAAGAGGCTTTGGAAACTCCTTCCTCCCGTTCTTCTTAGCCAAATAAAAACCAGAGTTATAAAAATTGAACAGCCTATGTGGCAGGTTTGGGAATCATTAATGCATCCTTAATATCTAGCCATGTCTGCCAGTGGTAGCAAAATCTGCTTTTAGGTCTTTAATGCTTCAGAAATAACAAGTGCTTTAATAGAATCTGAAATGTTAGTTTTCTAGTGAAGAAGAATATTGCTTTCATTGCCTCTTGCCTCCTGAAATACCTCAGTCCCTTTCCACTGTGGACCAGTGTATTTATAACACCCACAATTTGTTATTAAATTTCAGCTGTTGAGTTAGGTGTGCTGGAAGGGCCTGTGAGCACAGAACCACAGCTACACTACCTAATTGGCCCCGGCGGCATTAATCATTAGATAAATGGGAGGAGAAGAGAATTTATTTTGACTGTAGGGGTAAAAACCATAGTGCACAGCCAATCTGAGCAGATGAGAATCAGGGGTGAACATGCAGAAGAAACAGATGGTGGTGAGTAAGGAGAAGGAGGCCAGAAGTTTTACATAAAACGTGTGACTTAATCAGAACCCTGGCGACTTGAATGGGATTTAAAAGCACATCTGAAAGAAGTTGGCCTTGTTGGTCTGTATGGTGGAAGCGGAGTTAGAGCACTTGGAGCAGCTTCCTAGAACTTTTGGCCACAGTAGGTGTAAATTATGTAACATTAATCAAAACTGTTGATTGATTTTTAATTTTTTTTAAAATTTATTTATTTTTGGCTGTGTTGGGTCTTCATTGCTGTGTGCAGGCTTTCTCTAGTTGTGGCGAGCGGGGGCTACTCTTTGTTGCGGTGCACGGGCTTCTCATTGCAGTGGCTTCTCTTGTTGTGGAGCACAGGCTTTAGGTGCACGGGCTTCAGCAGTTGTAGCATGTAGGCTCAGTAGCTGTGGCTTGCGGGCTCTAGAGCACAGGCTCAGTAGTTGTGGCACACGGGCTTAGTTGCTCCGCGGCACGTGGGATCTTCCCGCCCCAGGGCTCGAACCCGTGTCCCCTGCATTGGCAGGCGGATGCTTAACCACTGCGCCACCAGGGAAGTCCCTGATTGATTTTTTTAAACTGAGTTTTTCATTTTGGTTTTTTGTTTTGTTTTTGTTTTTTTTACATTTTCTAATACTTCAACCAGATGTGAAGTCCTCTTTGAAAATGGCCAGTCAGCAAGCAGTGTTACAGGCACACATGGGCACAGCACACTTAGCACAGGATACTGTTTGCACATCCACTTGACAGTGTGAGGCATTTCCGTTTCCTAGTGCACAGCACCCCCTGTGAGCCCGCCTCCTTGGCACCTGTTGGTGGACATGGCGGCAGTTTTCACTTTGGTGGGGCTGTTACAGATACAGCTGCTATGAACGTCCGTAACAGCCCTTGTGTGGACACGAGCTTTCTTTTCTCCTGGGTAAATACCTAGTGGTGAATGCCTGGACTTTACAGCAGACACATATTTAACTTTCTTAAAAACTGCTCAACTGGTTTTCAAAGCGGCTGCACCGTTTTATGCCCCTTCAGCAGTGTGTGAGAGTTCCAGTTGCTCTACATTCTCACCAACATTTGGTATGGGTTTTCATTTTAGCCATTCAAAGGAATAAAGGTATCTCATTGTATTTTAGTTTGTATTTCTTTAATGAATACTGATGTTATATGTTTCTCTTTCCTTTTGCTTTTAACCACTTTGTTTCTTAATATGTGAAGTTGGTTCTGAAGGCAGCATATATCCAAATATCTTCTACTAACTTTGCAACTTTTCTGTAAGTCTGAAGTTATTCCAAAATTAAAAGTTTTTGTTTTTAAAAAGACTTAAATACTAAGAGAAAAAAATCTTTTATATTTACTCATGTAGTTACCATTTCCAGTGCTTTTCATTTCTTTGTGCAGATCCACATTCCCTTCTCATAATCATTTTCCTCCTGTCCGAAGTTCTTCCTTTAACAGTTTTCGTAGTACAGCTCTGCTGGTGATGAATTATTTCAGCTTTTGTTTGTCTGAAACCATCTTTATTCCACCCTCAGTTTTTGAATGATAATTTTGGGGGGTATAGAGTTCTAGGTTGAGAGTCCTTTTTCAGTACTTTAAATGTGTTTTTCCATTATTTCCTCACTTGATTTGTTTCTAATCAGAAAATTATTGTCATTATTATTTTTATGCTTTGGTGTAGTTTTCTTCATGTTGCTTGTACTTGGATTTCATTGAGCTTCTTAGATCTGTGGACTTATACTTTTCATCAAACATGGAAGTTATTCAGCCATTATTTCTTCTAATTGTTTTTTCCCCACTCCTCGTTTTCAGGGACTCTAATTACATGTCTATTAAGCCATATCCTAAAATTGTTCCACATCTCTTTGATGATCCTTTTGTTTTTTTTTTTAATTCTTTTTTCTCTGTTCCATTTTGGATACTCTGTTGTTGTCATCAAGTTCACTAACCATTTCTTCTGCAGTGTCCCAACTGCCATTAATCCTATTCAGTTGTATGGCTTCTCTATTGCTGCATGACAAATTACTACAGATTTAACAGCTTAAAACAACATACAGGCATAAGCTCGTTTTATTGTTTCACTTTATTTAGTTTTGCAGATAGTACACTTTTTACAAATTGAAGTTTGTGGCAACCCTGTGTCAAGTAAGCCTGTTGGCACCATTTTTCCAACAGCATTTGCTCCCTTTGTGTCTCTGTGTCACATTTTGCTAAGTCTCATAATTCTTCAAACTTTTTCATATCATTATACTTGTTATGGTGATCTGTGATCAGTGATCTTTGATGTTACTATTGAATTATTTTGAAGCACCGTGAACCGCACCCCTATAAGATGGCAAACTTAATTGTTGAAATGATAGCGCAGGATTTAGAATATTACATAAAGTTAGTTGATAAAGCAGCAGCAAGGTTTGAGAGGATTGTCACCAGTTTAGAAAGAAGTTCTACTGTGGGTAAGATGCTATCAATCAGCATTGCGCGCTCCAGAGAAATTGTGCTTGAAAGGAAGAGTCAATCGATGCGGCAGATGTCACTGTGGTCTCATTTTAAGAAGTTGCCACAGCCTCTCCAGCCTTCAGCCACCGTCACCCTGATAGGTCAGCCGCCATTAATGTTGAAATAAGACCCTCCACCAGCAAAAATATTACAGCTCACTGAAGGTTAACATTTTTTAGGAACAAAGTATTTTTAAATTAAGGTATTTTTAAATTTTAATGAAGTATTACTTTTATAAATAAAGTAATACTTTTAATAAAGTATTTAATAAAGTATTTTATAATTTTTTTAGACATAATGCTATTGCACACTTAATAGAGTACAATATAGTGTAAACATAGTTTGTATATGCACTCGGAAACCAAAAACTTTGTGTGACTTGCAAGAGAGTAAATCTTGTCTTTTTTATTCTGTCTTGACAAGAAATAGAAGTCGCAGAGCCTTATCCAAAGTATAATGAAATTTTGAAGCTACAACAGTAATAAAAATCATTGCCTTAACATTTTTTAAAATTAGGAAAGCAAGGTGTATTAGGAAATAGCTTCACGAACTCCATTGTGTTAAAGGCATTGTGACTTTTACAGCAAATGAATGTGGCATAGCCAGAGGAAGATGATATAAATGCCAAATAAGTACCTGAAATTTCCAAAACCCAAATGTCATTTTCTATGTCGCTTTGACCTTTGGCATTACCAGTCGGTAAATACAAAATTGGATCCACATATGAGTACGCCGAAAGTTCATTGAATTGGGGTTGAACGTTTCCCATCTGCCCAATGAAGAATGTAATCTTCAG
The DNA here is from genome assembly GCF_963455315.2 of Globicephala melas. Taxonomy (NCBI): domain Eukaryota; kingdom Metazoa; phylum Chordata; class Mammalia; order Artiodactyla; family Delphinidae; genus Globicephala; species Globicephala melas. The sequence goes on from NC_083315.2 coordinate 10,851,480, forward strand.
TGATTTCTGAGGGTCCCCAAATGGGTCCTCACATGGGTACACAAATCAGTCTGTCAGCTGCACTTACCACAACGCATCTGCCGCCTCCTCGGTCAGCCCCTACTCAGTTTGTGCCCGAGAAGCCTCTTCTAGCATCGTTAGTGAAGCCTTCGCTAATGGGCCCTATTGTGAGAGTGCCAACCCTCTGGGTCCCAGGGCCGGGCCAAGTTTCTCACAGAGGCAGGGCGCCCCAGACAATTCTGAGCCTACCGTGCCTCAGACCTCTCACCCCCGCAAGAATCTTACAGTCTATAATGAAAGCAGTTCAGTCCTTCAGCAGCAGGGCTCAAATGCAGTCCAGGGAGCCAGATAGGGAACAGAGGCCACATCACCCTCCAGCCTCCTCTTCTTTCTTCCCCACCACCTCTGAGTCAATCAGACTTCTCTTTCTCCCCTTACAAAACAAGGGCCCTGGGCTTCCCTGGTGGCGCAGTGGCTGAGAGTCCGCCTGCCGATGCAGGGGACACGGGTTCGTGCCCCGGTCTGGGAGGATCCCACATGCCGCGGAGCGGCTGGGCCCGTGAGCCATGGCCGCTGAGCCTGCGCATCCGGAGCCTGTGCTCCGCAACGGAAGAGGCCACGACAGTGAGAGGCCCTCGTACCGCAAAAAAAAAAAAAAAAAACAAGGGCCCTTGTGCTCATCAGCCAATGACAGCAAATATTCGACAGCACAAAGGTAGAGAAAAGTAGGTATTTCGTGCATTTGCAATATCTGGATGCAAAAACCCGACAGCCCAAGTGCCCTGTTCCATAGTTGCTGGAGCTCAGTAGCCCAGGTCATGGGGACATTGTGACCTTCAGGGCACAGAGGTCATTGGGTCTAGAGCTCAATTGAATGTCTCATTGAGTTGTCCTTGGATCATCCGGCAAAAGCTAAGAGCAAAAGCCCCCTCCCAGGGTGATTTGGCATTCTCCTTGGCAGTCTAGAATAAGGTACCCTCCCGGAGCCTCTACACGCCCCATCTTTAGAGAAGGCACGGCCTCGCTTGCATCAGACACAGCTGTGGACTTCTTCCTCCTCTCACTCCTCCTCCAGGCTTCCCCAACAGATCGGTGCAGCGGAGTCTCATTTCCTTTGCTGTCCTCGACCTTCCTCTCCACTGTGATTATAAGAACATTTATTAGAGAATAATTTATTCCTCAGGCACATTAATGGAGTCCAGATTCTGTTTGTTTTATATGGACAGACAGATGTGCAGCGTTTTGGGCTACTTTTAGGTGAGCAATGCTGTTTATACGGAATTTTCCCGAGACCACCCAACTTAGTTCACATGACCTCTTCAGCTACTTCCAAGCCCTGGCTTCCAGAGGAAAAGAAAAAAACTTCATAACTCAGCGCCCCACCCAGTTTTGAAGACATGACTCAATACCGAAGGAATTTGCAAGCCTGCACTGCCAATCAACATGCCTACATCAAATAAACCATCTTTTCTTATTCTGAAAAAGGGAAGGTGGCCCTAGAAGCATTCTGCTCTCCAGCCTCCTCACGTATGACTCACGTCTGTCTCATTTAGATACGTGGAGCAAAGACCATCAATCTAAAAAGTACTAATAGTAGACGAAATACTTAATAATTGGTCCTCCCCAAGTCTTCCACTTTCTATATGTTGCCTTTCCCCTCAGCTCAGGATTATTTCCGAAGATACTGTGAATGATTTTTTGCACGTAGAAAGTTTGCTATATTTTTCATAGCATTTGCATAAATTGGCAATTTTTTGCTCATCACATGAACGCTGAGAAGCAAGTAAGGCGGTTGGTAGTGTGTGCGTTTTCCAGATGAAGTAAATGAGAAATCAGGTGAGTTTGCCAAGGTGTCCCAGTGAGTAATTGGTGAAGGTAATCACTCTCGTTGATCATAGTCATTCATTTTCTCCTGTATGATCATGTTTAATCTGCAGCCATTTCCTATTTTTAAATTTGGTTGTTTTGAGTTACATGGACATACCATTCCATTATAGATGGATATTAAATATATTACGTTACTTTATCGTTTACCAAGATGTGAGGATACATCAGTGTCTTTTATTTGTAAGCTCTTCCTGAACTTCAGCCAGTGAAATCGTACAGAAAATGTGAACCAGGAAACAATATTCTAGGTTTCTTCTGTAAATAGCGATAAATTTTAGTCACACGAATGACTGGGAGTTACTCACATAACCAAAATAGAGCTTGATACAGTGGAAAAATGACTAGACTAGAATAAAGGTTAAGATACCTGGTACCAGGCCTGGCTCTGTCATTAACTCCCCTCCACGCCCACGTCCTTTCCTTATTCAGATAATAAAAGAGGAAAATCCAGTTCAATAAATACTTATCAGGAGCTTACTGTGGGTGAGGCATTTTACGAATCACATCGAATTTAAACCTCACAGCAATCCAAATGTGTGGGTGTTATTGTCCTATTTGATAGAAGAGAGGGCCGATATCAGGAAGCTAAGGAAGGGGGCAAGGGAGGGTCATGTTCCCTTCTGCATACAAAGCCCTGCTCAGTGTTAAGGAACCTATAAAGATGAAAGAGAGTCCCTCTCCTCAAGATGCTTTCAAAACAGCAGAAGTGAACAGATGCACAGCCAACGAGCAGGGAGACGCCAGTTAACAAGGAAGAGGCAAGCGCTGCGTGAAATGGCGCTGAAGATGAGGGAAGCACATCAGAGGGAGAAAGTGACTCTGGCTGTTGGCGGGGGTGGGCGAGGGTCAGGTGATGATTGATCATGAGAGTAGATTTAATTTGTATATCTAAGGGAGATTATGATCTTTGACAAGCAGAGGTGTGGCAGAAAGACACTCTTGGTGGAGGGAGCATCAGTAAGACACCGGTGATGATAAAACGCAGGGTGTGCACTGGACTCAGGCAGCAGGTTGGTGTGGGTGGAACACAGACCCTGGCAACTCAGAGTGTCCCCTCTGGACCTGCCCCATCCCTGTTGCCAGGGAGCTCGTTAGAAATGCAGGCTGTCAGGCCCCACCCCAGACGGGATCACAACCTGCCCAGGTGATTCATGTGCAGAAGGAGTAAAGGGGCAAGTCACACAGAAAGGTCGCTTCTGTAGGACGTATTGGATAGATGGAGGCCTTGGAGCAAGACAGAGGGTCAATCTCTGCTCTGTCTTCAGCTCCATCACTTTCCAGCTGTGGGACCTTTGGCAAAATTACTTACACTTTATTTAAGTTACCTGTTGCCTCATAAGATTTTTAAGATTTTTTTATATTTTAGAGCAGTTTCAGGTTCACAGCAAAATCCGGGGGAAAGGACAGAGAGTTCCTGTATACCCACAACCTCCACACACACTTACCTCTCCCGTTTTCAACATCCCTGACCAGAGTGGCACCTGGGTTACAGCTGATGAACCTACATTGATTCATCATCATCACCCAAAGTCCATAGTTCACAGTAGGGTTCACTCTTTTTTTTCTTTTTCTTTATGGTGTTTTATTTAAGAAGTGCTTCCTTCACTCTGTATCATAATGATTTGGCTTTCAATTTTTTTTTAAACATCTTTATTGGAGTATAATTGCTTTACAGTGTTGTGTTAGTTTCTGCTATATAACAAAGTAAATCAGCCATATGCATACGTATATCCCCATATCCCCTCCCTCTTGCATCTCCCTCCAACCCTCCTTATCCCACCCCTCTAGGTGGTCAAAAAGCACCGAACTGATCTCCCTATGTCGTGCAGCTGCTTCCCACTAGCTATCTGTTTTACATTTGGTAGTGTATATATGTCCATGCCACTCTCTCACTTCGTCCCAGCTTACCCTTCCCCCTCCCCATGTCCTCCAGGCCATTCTCTAAGTCTGTGTCTTTATTCTTGTCCTGCCCCTAGGTTCATGAGAACCATTTTTTTTTTTTTTTACATTCTCTCTCTATATATATGTGTTAGCATACAGTATTTGTTTTTCTCTTTCTGACTTAACTTCACTCTGTATGACAGACTCGAGGTCCATCCACCTCACTACAAATAACTCAATTTCCTTTCTTTTTATGGTTGAGTAATATTCCATTGTATATATGTGCCACATCTTCTTTATCTATTCATCTGACGATGGACACTTAGGTTGCTTCCATGTCCTGGCTATTGTAAATAGAGCTGCAATGAACATTTTGGTACATGACTCTTTTTGAATTATGGTTTTCTCAGGGTATATGTCCAGTAGTGGGATTGCTGTGTCGTATGCTAGTTATATTTTTAGTTTTTGAGGAAACTCAATACTGTTCTGTATAGTGGTTGTATCAGTTTACATTCCCACCAACAGTGCAAGAAGGTTCCCTTTTCTCCACACTTCTCCAGCATTTATTGTTTGTAGATTTTTTTGATGATGGCCATTCTGACTGGTATGAGGTGATAGCTCATTGTAGTTTTGATTTGCATTTCTCTAATGATTAGTGATGTTGAGCATCCTTTCATGTGTTTGTTAGGAATCTGTATACCTTCTTTGGAGAAATGTCTATTTAGGTCTTCTGCCCATTTTTGGATTGGGTTGTTTGTTTTTTTGATACTGAGCTGCATGAGCTACTTGTAAATTTTGGAGATTAATCCTTTGTCAGTTGCTTTATTTGCAAATATTTTCTCCCATTCTGAGGGTTGTCTTTTCATCTTGTTTACGGTTTCCTTTGCTGTGCAAAAGTTTTTAAGTTTCATTAGGTCCCATTTGTTTATTTTTGTTTTTATTTCCATTTCTCTAGGAGGTGTGTCAAAAAGTATCTTATTGTGATTCATGTCATAGTGTGTTCTGCCTATATTTTCCTCTTAGAGTTTTATAGTGTCTGGCCTTACATCTAGGTCTTTTATCCATTTTGAGTTTATTTTTGTGTATGGTGTTAGGGAGTGTTCTAATTTCATTCTTTTACATGTAGCTGTCCAATTTTCCCAGCACCACTTATTGAAGAGGCTGTCTTTTCTCCATTGTATATTCTTGCCTCCTTTATCAAAGATAAGGTGACCATATGTGCATGGGTTTATCTCTGGGCTTTCTATCCTGTTCCATTGATCTATATTTCTGTCTTTGTGCCAGTACCATGCTGTGTTGATTACTGTAGCTTTGTAGTATAGTCTGAAGTCAGGGAGCCTGATACTTCCAGCTCCGTTTTTCTTTCTCAAGATTGCTTTGGCTATTCAGGGTCTTTTGTATTTCCATAAAAATTGTGAAATTTTTTGTTCTAGTTCTGTGAAAAATGCCATTAGTAGTTCGATAGGGATTGCACTGAATCTGTACATTGCTCTGGGTAGTACAATCATTTTCACAATGTTGATTCTTCCAATCCAAGAACATAGTTTATCTCTCCATCTGTTTGTATCATCTTTAATTTCTTTCATCAGTGTCTTATAGTTTTCTGCATACAGGTCATTTGTCTCCTTAGGTAGATTTATTCCTAGGTATTTTATTCTTTTTGTTGCAATGATATATGGGAGTGTTTCCTTAATTTCTCTTTCAGATTTTTTATCGTTAGTGTATAGGAATTCAAGGGATTTCTGTGCATTAATTTTGTATCCTGCTACTCTACCAAATTCATTGATTAGCTCTAGCAGTTTTCTGGTAGCATTTTTAGGATTCTCTATGTATAGTATCATGTCATCTGCAAACAGTGACAGTTTTACTTCTTTTCTGATTTGGATTCCTTTTATTTCCTTTTCTTCTCTGATTGCTGTGGCTAAAACTTCTGAAACTATGCTGAGCAATTAGTGGCAAGAGTGGGCAACCTTGTCTTGTTCCTGATCTTAGAGGAAATGGTTTCAGTTTTTCACCATTGAGAATGATGTTGGCTGTGGGTTTGTCATATATGGCCTTTATTGTGTTGAGGTAGGTTCCCTCTATGTCCACTTTCTGGAGAGTTTTTATCATAAATGGGTGTTGAGTTTTGTTGAAAGCTTTTTTCTATATCTATTGAGATTATCACATGCTTTTTATCCTTCAGTTTGTTAATATGGTGTATCACATTGATTGATTTGCATATATTGAAGAATCCTTGCATTCCTGGAATAAACCCCACTTGATCATGGTGTATGATCCTCTTAATGTGCTGTTGGATTTTGTTTGCTAGTATTTTGTTGAGGATTTTTGCATCTATGTTCATCAGAGATATTGGCCTGTAGTTTTCTTTCTTTGTGACATCTTTGGTTTTGGTGTCAGGGTGATAGTGGCCTCGTAGAATGAGTTTGGGAGTGTTCCTCCCTCTGCTATATTTTGAAAGAGTTTGAGAAGGATAGGTGTTAGCTCTTCTCTAAATGTTTTAAAGAATTTGCCTGTGAAACCATCTGGTCCTGGGCTTTTGTTGTTGGAAGATTTTTAATCACAGTATCAATTTCAGTGCTTGTGATTGGCCTGTTTATATTTTCTATTTCTTCCTGGTTCAGTCTCGGAAGGTTGTGCTTTTCTAAGAATTTTTCCATTTTTTCCAGGTTGTCCATTTTATTGGCGTATAGTTGCTTGTAGTAATCTCTCATGATCCTTTGTATTTCTGCAGTGTCAGTTGTTACTTCTCCTTTTCCATTTCTAATTCTGTTGATTTGAGTCTTCTCCGTTATTTTCTTCATGAGTCTGGCTAATGGTGTTTCAATTTTGTTTATCTTCTCAAAGAACCAGCTTTTAATTTTATTGATCTTTGCTATCATTTCCTTCATTTCTTTTTCATTTATTTCTGATCTGATCTTTATGATTTCTTTCCTTCTGCTAACTTTGGGGTTTTTTTGTTCTTCTTTCTCTAATTGCTTTAGGTGTAAGGTTACGTTGTTTATTTGTGATGTTTCTTGTTTTTTGAGGTAGGATTGTATTGCTATAAACTTCCCTCATAGAACTGCTTTTGCTGCATCCCATAGGTTTTGGGTCATCGTGTTTTCATTGTCATTTGTTTCTAGGTATTCTTTCATTTCCTCTTTGACTTATTCAGTGATCTCTTGGTTATTTAGTTGCATATTGTTTAGCCTCCACGTGTTTGTATTTTTTACAGTTTTTTTTCCTGTAATTAATATCTAGTCTCATAAGGTTGTGGTCAGAAAAGATTCTTGATACAATTTCAATTTTCTTAAATTTACCAAGGCTTTATCTGTGACCTAAGACATGGTCTGTCCTGGAGAATGTTCCATGAGCACTTGAGAAGAAAGTGTATTCTGTTGTTTTAGGATGGAATGTCCTATAAATATCAATTAAGTTCATCTTGCTTAATGTGTCATTTAAAGCTTGTTTTTCCTTATTTATTTTCATTGTGGATGATCAGTCCATTGGTGAAAGTGGGGTCCCCTACGATGACTGTGTTACTGTCGATTTCCCCTTTTATGGCTGTTAGCATTTGCCTTATGTATTGAGGTGCTCCTATGTTGGGTGCATAAATATTTACAATTGTTATGTCTTCTTGGATTGATCCCGTTGATCATTATGTAGTGTCCTTCTTTGTCTCTTGTAATAGTCTTTATTTTAAAGTCTATTTTGTCTGATACGAGAATTGCTACTCCAGCTTTTTTCTGATTTCCATTTGCATTGAATATCTTTTTCCATCCCCTCACTTTCAGTCTGTATGTGTCCCTAGGTCTGAAGTGGGTCTCTTGTAAGCAGCATATGTATGGGTCTTGTTTTTGTATCCATTCAGCCAGTCTATGTCTCTTGGTTAGAGCATTTAGTCCATTTACATTTAAGGTAATTATCGCTATGTATGTTCCTATTACCATTTTCTTAATTGTTTTGGGTTTGTTTTTGTAGGTCTTTTCCCTCTCTTGTGTATCCTGCCTAGAGAAGTTCCTTTAGCATTTGTTGTAGAGCTGGCTTGGTGGTGCCGAATTCTCTTAACTTTTGCTTATCTGTAAAGGTTTTAATTTCTCCATCGAGTCTGAATGAGATCCTTGCTGGGTAGAGTAATCTTGGTTGTAGGTTTTTCCCTTTCATCATTTTAAATAACTCCCTTCTGGCTTGCAGAGTTTCTGCTGAAAAATCAGCTGTTAACCTTGTGGGGATTCCCTTGTATGTTATTTGTTGCTTTTCCCTTTCTGCTTTTAATATTTTTTCTTTGTATTTAATTTTTGATAGTTTGATTAATACGTGTCTCAGCATGTTTCTCTTTGGGTTTATCCTGTATGGTACTCTCTGTGATTCCTAGACTTGTTTGACTATTTCCTTTCCCGTATGAGGGAAGTTTTTGACTATAATCTCTTCAAATATTTTCTGAGACCCTTTCTTTTTCTCTTCTTCTGGGACCCCTATAATTCCAGTGTTGGTGCATTTAATGTTGCCCCAGAGGTCTCTGAGACTGTCCTCAATTCTTTTCATTCTTTTTTCTTTATTCTGCTCCGTGGTAGTTATTTCCATCATTTTATCTTCCAGCTCACTTACGCATTCTTCTGCCTCAGTTATTCTGTTATTGATTCCTTCTAGAGTAGTTTTAATTTCACTAATTGTGTTGATCATCACTGTTTGTTTGCTCTTTAGTTCTTCTAGATCCTTGTTAAATGTTTCTTGTATTTTCTTCATTCTGTTTCTGAGATTTTATATCATCTTTACTATCATTATTCTGAATTCTTTTTCAGGTAGGTTGCCTATTTTGTCTTCATTTATTTGGTCTTGTAGGTTTTTACCTTGCTCCTTCATCTGTAACATATTTTATTGTCGTTTCTTTTTTTTTTTTTAATGGGTGGTGCTGTAGTCCTGTCTTACTGGTTGTTTGGCCTGAGACGTGCAGCACTGGAGTTTGCAGGCAGTTGAATAGAGCTGGGTCCTGGTGCTGACATGCGGACCTCCAGGAGGCCTCACTCCGATTGATATTCCCTGGGGTCTGATGTTCTCTGTTAGTCCAGCAGTTTGGACTCGGAGCTTCCACCACAGGAGCTCGGGCCCAACCTCCAGCCTGGGAACCAAGATTCCGCAAGCTTGGCACGTGGTGAAGACCATGGTGAAGACCGCGTATGACATCAGCCAGGCTGATTTCTTCACCTGTTGAAACTACTACCGGATCAGTGATGGGCACTGGTCTTTACCACCTTGATGACAAGGACCACACTTGTGAAAGGATGTCACTCAAAAATGGACCCGGAGGAGAAGAAATGGCAGCTCTCACTGGGTTCACTCTTGGTGTTGTACATTCTAATGGGTTTAGATAAATGTGTAATAGTATGTATCCATCACTATGGTATCATAGAGTATTTTCATGACCCTAAAAATCACCTAAAAAATGTGCTCTGCCTTTTCATCTCTTCCTCCCCCTGAATCCCTGGCAGCTACCAATCTTTTTACTGTCTCCGTAGTTTCACCTTTTTCAGAAAGTCGTTTAGTTGGAATCAAACAATATATACCCTTGTCAGATTGGCTTCTTTCACTTAGTAATATGCATTTAAGCTTCTTTTCATGGCTTGACAGCTCATTTCTTTTTAGTGCTGAATAATATTCCATTGTCTGGATGTATCACAGTCTGTTTGTCTCTTCACCCACTGAAGGATATCTCGGTTGCTTCCATGTTTGGCAGTTGTGAATAAAACTGCTCTAAACATCCAGGTGCAAGTTTTTCCTTAATTCTTCTTTTTTCAGTTTTAATATTTTTTATTGAAGTATAGTTGATTTACCATGTCACATTAAGTTCTGCTGTACAGCAAAGTGATTCAGTTATACATATATATATATACATTCTTTTGAAAAATATTCTCTTCCATTATGGTTTATCATAGGATACTGACTGTAGTTCTCTGTGCTGTACAGTAGGTCCTTGTTGTTTATCCATTCCATATATAAAGGCTTACATCTGCGAACCCCATTCTCCCACTCCATCCCTCCCCCAACCCCTTGGCAACCACCAGTCTATTCTCTGTCCGTGATTCTGTTTCTGTTTCATAGATAGGTTCATTTGTGTTGTATTTTAGATTCTGCATGTAAGTGATATCATATAATATTTGTCTTTCTCTAACTTACTTCACTTAATATCATAATCTCTAGTTGCATCCATGTTGCTGCAAATGGCATTATTTCACTCTTTTTTGTGGCTGAGTAGTATTCCAGTGTGTGTGTGTGTGTGTGTGTGTATGTGTGTGTTTGTAGATCTTCTTTATCCATTCCTCTGTCAATGGACATTTAGGTTGTTTCTATGTCTTGGCTACTGTGAATAGTGCTGCTATGAACATAGGGGTGCATGTATCTTTTTGAATTATAGTTTCCTCTGGATATATGCCCAGGAGTGGGATTGCTGGATCATATGGTGATTCTGTTTTTAGTTTTCTGAGGAACCTCCATACTGTTTTCCACAGTGACCAGCGTGCAGGTTTTTGCATGCCCCGAAGTGTTCGATTCCGCAGGTAAGTACCAAGTAGCGCAATGGCTGGATCACACCTCATAGGACGTCGTTAGGATTCGTGTAAGCAATGGCCCTAGCGTAGCGCCTGGCACTCAGTGAATGCTTCTCAGAGTTCGTCTTGCCCCTACTGTGTATGAGGCCCAGGGCAAGCGAACAAATGGAGATTCCCATAGCATATACCTAAATAGGTAAGGTTCTGAAACTTTACAGCCTTGTACGTGGCCAGGCTCACGTTTCTAGCCAGATCACCTGAGCTGGAGGCTGCAGGAGCGGCGCTCACCCCTGCAGCCTACAAGCCCGAGCAGAGCCGTGTACCTGCTAGGCAGGGTGGGGCACCAGTTGGGCCCAGAACCAGCTCCTGGATGGTGACCGAGTCTGCCTGAACCCCTCATGGGACTGGCCGGGTTAAGCTTTCCAGGGAGTTGGGGAAGCGAGATTCTTCATGCCTCTCTTTTCCAACTCAGATGCCTCGGAGACCCTACTTCCTGAGCAGAGAGGCGGGAGGGAACAGTTATCTGGGGAGCCCAGCCTCTGAGGCACCTGCTTTGGGTGATTTAGGGCCACCTGGAAAATAGACCAGTGCCTCTTTGTCTGGCTTCCCAAGGGAGGCCACCACCACCTGCCCCACCACAGATTTGGCCCTGTGAGGGTCAGGGGTGGGAGGAAAAGCCCAGTTCAGCACACATGTCCCTATTGCATAATTCTCATTAGCTCAAACTATTCCAGAATTCTCCCCCAAAGCTTCCTTTTAAGACCAAAAAGAAAAAAGCAAATGTCTTTGTGTTTTGGTATTTGTGATGTGCAAGACCTCTGTTGCCTGGCTCTAAGGCTGGCCTGGCCCATTGCGATGACAAAATGAGACTTCATTCTGCAGGCATGGGCAACTGCAGAAATATTTTGAGCTGAGAAGTCACACGAGGAAGCAGAACCCTTTGGACCCAGAGTACAATTGGGTGGGAGCAAAGCAGATCCAGTCTAATGCCAGAAAGCAATGTGTGTTTTGGAGGTCTCCCTGGCGCAGGATGTGCCACCAGTCCTCTCCCTTGGCCCTTCCTGTCCACCGTCCCATCCCCTGGCAATCTTAAAACAGGTCTGTGAGAGCTGGCTTAAGATTTCTTTACTGTTGAAAAATAATTTCCATTTGGTTCTTTTTTAAAAAGTTATAATTATGAATCTCCCCTGGGTTATCTAGGGAAAAAAAAATTGTGTGGAGAAAATGACCTTTCAAGAAATAGTCACCGGGCTTCCCTGGTGGCGCAGTGGTTGGGAATCCGCCTGCCGATGCAGGGCACGCGGGTTCGTGCCCCGGTCCGGGAAGATTCCACATGCCGCGGAGCGGCTGGGTCTGTGAGCCATGGCCGCTGAGCCTGCGCATCCGGAGCCTGTGCTCCGCAACGGGAGAGGGCACAACAGTGAGAGGCCCGCGTACCGAAAAAAAAAAAAAAAAGAAATAGTCACCACTGGGATATGGTCATCCACATTTGAAAACGTAGATTTTACTGAAGTCCTTTGGGGTCATTGAGTTGTGTCAAGGGTTCAACTTGTTTTTCTTTCTGACTCATAATTTAAAAACATAATTTAAACCAAAACAACAAATCCATACCGAGGTTTAAAACAGAAGGATATCCTGCTTCAAGGTTTCAGAGTCCATGTAAAGCAAAGTCACCGAATCTGTTTTTAAACTGAGTTTCCTCTTTCCTGGGGTCTTTTATAAATAAATGGAAGTAAAGGTCCATTTTCTTCCTTCTACTCCCTTTTTCCTTTTTCTTGGTGACCCTTTATTATTCCTACCAGCCTATAGCTTCTCATCATTGTGGTCGCTTCTTCTGACCCAAGATTGCTTTATTTCTCATAAAGAAAAGAGCTTTTCTCTGTTGGGTGGGGATTACTCTGAGCTAACCAGTACTCCTCTTAGAGACTGGGTGGTGTGGAATACCAATCACAATAGAGCAATAAATCATTGTCATTACACAGAAGGCCATTTTGTCCTTGAATAAAGTCTCATCCTGCTTGCAAAGTTACACACCAAATTCGGGAAATACAAAATGTATGTGTTCTTTCAAATGACCTAAATTGTACATGCTAACATATACATATTTTTTTCTGGGTTACAATGCTAGTTTGGCTTTAAAATGTATCATTTACTAATCATGAAATGAAAGACTGATATTAACATAACTTACTAATTCATATTTTCATAATTTTCATGTTCAGAATTCACATGGATTTTCACATTTAGATTTTTCAAAGTACCGAGAAGGCTCTTTGATAACTGAGATAATAAAACACTAGTAATAAGAAGAAAGAAACATAGTTTGGGTGGGAATCATTCAGACATCACAGAGGAGGTTCTGTATTCTTTCAGTCTTCCCATCTTGCAAGTTACTCAAGTCAGTTTCATTTGTGCCCCTTTCAATTGAGCTTTACAGATATTTTCTCATGTGTTTGTTTATAGTTTTTATTTTTTCTCTGTCTCTATTGGGCAGTAAGCTCCTTCCGTCTCCTGGACAGCTGCAGAAAGAACTTAAAGCAAGAGAAACCAAGTGCTGCCTGAGAACACTTAGTGTCTCCCATGGGTAGAGGAAGAAGTATTAAAACTATAGCAAACACAGGTACACAGATGCTTCAGTGTAGCTCAGCAAACACTGGATGCCACAATGTGCCAGCCACTGGGGGTGCAGTTAGGATGCAAATAAAGCTGTTTGTGCTGAAGTCCTCATGCCATTGGCAATTGCTGCATTCACAGAAAATTCCCGTTGGACGTGGTCTATTGACATGCAGACATGCATAGAGCGTTATAGGGACACATCACGTCCAGGGGACTCCTGGAAAGCTTCCTAGAAGAGATGACGCCTGAACTGAGTCTTGAAGGAAGAGTAGGAATTAGTCCTGTGAAGAAAGATGGGAAGGTGTGATGGGAGCAACCACGAGCTAAGACATGGAGGAGGAAGCAGTACGTTGTGTGCCGGGAAGTCTAGGGTCTCATGCAGCACAGTGATGCGTGTCCCTCAGTGATGAGTGATGATGTGTCACCACTAAGTTGTCCCTAATAATATTTATCATAATTTGCAAATATTGACTTCTCCTGTAAGTTGGTGTGAAACCTTAGTCAAGGTTCTGTTATTGACAAGTAGTGTAAATCTATTTTAAATTACCTTAAGCTGAGGTGGTGGATTAAAGGAAAGAATTGGGGTATCTCATGATCCCCAAGGCAAAAATGGAGCCAGGCCCGGGAAAATTTTCAGGAAACCAGCCATCCATTCTCTCTCTTTTTTTTTTTTTTTTGTGGTACGTGGGCCTCTCACTGTTGTGGCCTCTACCGTTGCGGAGCACAGGCTCCGGACACGCAGGCTCAGCGGCCATGGCTCACGGGCCCAGCCACTCCGCGGCATGTGGGATCTTCCCGGACCGGGGCACGAACCCGCGTCCCCTGCATCGGCAGGCGGACTCTCAACATCTGTGCCACCAGGGAAGCCCCATCCTCATGTTCTACTACAGATCTTCTGCTGCCATCTTGTAAAGCAATTTCAAGGTTAACTCTTTACTGACTATAAACGGCTCCAACAGAGTACAGACAAGAGCTGATAAGGACAAAAGTGGATCTGAGCATCATCTCCAGGTGGCTTCTGTCTGTTGAGGAGAAAGATGAAAACAGCAGAGTGGAATGATGCTTATTATACCCATGAAATGGTCTACTTTAAAGATTCAGACATCACAGCTTGGGAACTGGGGAGAGGTCACTGAGAAACCCCAAAGGACCATACAACTGAGCTTGTTTTTAATCAAGACTGTAGCCATGATGCAAAGTGGCAACAGAAGGCCATGAGTCCTTCTTAACCACATGCCTCATGGGTGGCTGTCAGCCTCAGAAACCATAACCTCAGAGCACGAGGCATTCACATAGCAGTCGTGTGCTCAGTGAACTGAACGAAGAATCGTCACAAAGTCAATGTTAGGAAACTCAGGTAGATGTGCAAGTTTCTTAGACTAAAAGTAGATGATGAGAAGACAAGGCTTACTTTAGGAACTGCTTATTACACGCCAGGCACTTTTCTAAGTGCTGAATTTGTATTAATTCATTTACTCCTCCCAGTAATCCTAGGAGGTGGGAACTATTGACATACTCTTTTTATAGACAGGGACAGTGGAGCACTGAGAGGTTAAGTAGCTTCCTCAAGGTCATACAACTAAGAGAAGGTGGGGCTGGGACTGGAACCCAGGAAGTCTGGTCCCCAGGGGACCTGGGGACACTGGCTGCCTGTTCACCAGTCACCATGTTCCTTTCTCACAATTCACCCACATAGGTTGTAAGAATGAGTTTCTAAACAAAAATGATCCCAGAAACAAATGGATATTTAAATGAACAAGAACTGAAAAGAAGGCAAGTCCATTTCAAAGGAAGAAAATATTGACGTGAGGGTTTTCAAACTTTTTGGCCGCCATCATCTTACCTTGAACCCAGTTAATATAACAGAGATAAGAGGAGCTGCTCTGGGTGAAGCAAGGGACGGGCACACAAGCCACCAGCTCTGACTGCCCTGTGACCTCTACTTTGACCCCAGGCTGCTTAAAGGACTCGGGGACCCACACCCTACCTCAACAGCTGGTTAAAAAGAAAACACTGGAACTGATTCACCTGTCCTTGTTATCTGACTTGGTATCAATGTTAGAGTTTTTGAAAAATTTTTCAACAGTTTGCAACATTTTCATTAGAAGCTCTCCGGTTTCATCATTAAAGCTTCTTATAATGAACTGTTTTGGTTTGGGGTTTGCCTCTCTACCCATTTGATATAGTACTGACGACCTTACTAAGCACAGGAGAAGAGCTGAGAGGGAGGATGAGGCTGAAAAGAAGAGGGAAAAAGCGAAGTTAAGGCATCTGTGGGGGCGGAGCATGTTGAGAAAGCCTTTGCGTGTATAGATTCTGAATGAAGCATGTTGCTCTGACTTTGGAAATGAATGGCTGAGAGAGTGGTTCTTTTGTTTATTTGCTTTCTTTACTTTTCCCCTTCCGGTTCCTCAAAAGGAATTCAGGATATTTATTCTTCCTCGGTTATGTTTTTTCCTAAACATTATCTAAACAGTCCACATTCTCTTGTTTGAGTAGTCACCATACCTGCTGAGCTTTTTTTTGCACCTGGAGATCAGGTCACCTAAACTAGAAATTTCCAATATATTTCTTTCTGAGGATGCCTGAACTATACGTCAGAGACTTCCTTTGCTGTTTAAATAAATCCACACAACAGCTACCAATATTTCTTTCAAGATGTAGATTTCTCCTAGCCATTTCAGCTTATATATTTTACTACATTAGTATAAGCAGGACCCAATTTCTTCTCCATGTTACTCTCAGAGATGTACTGTTACTTCTACCTTCTAGGAATATTGTGGAGGACGGGGGGTGATTAACACAAGAATAATGTCAATTCAGGCAATTCTAGAATTGAACTGGATTCCTTCACTTACTAGTAGTACCTCTTTGGGCAAGTTACTCAGACTCTTGCTGCGTCCAGTTCCTTGTTTGTAAATTGGGGATTAAATAATACCTATTCTGAGCTCTACTGAACCTTAGCAAAATAGATACATTCACCCATATACAGACCTTTCTAGCATATAGAAAAAAAGACAAAGAATCACCCAACTCATATGAGGCTTGTATAACTGGGTTTAAAAATCCACAAAGGTAGCAAAAGAAAGGAAAATTGTAGGTCATTCTTACTTACGAAGATCAGATGAACAATCCCAAAGAAAATAGTTTCAAATCAAAACCAGTGGTGTAAAAAAAAAAAAAAAATCAATCCTAGGAATATAAGGATGTTTTTGAACCACTAGAAAAATGTTATGGTTAAACACAGTGAATTGAATGCATTCAGTTAACTCCTTTTTTTCCTGAAACCCCAGCGAAACGACAGTAAAGAAATAAACAAGATATACATATGCCCACAAGGACGAGAGGAAAGGGAGAAGACCTCAGTGGGCAAGAGATGTCAGTGTTGTTTTTTAGGTGATAAAACTGATTAAGGAAGGGCATTGACTCAGCAAAATAGAGAAACTGAAAATCTAAATGTCTATGGAGGCTGATTTCAAAGAGTAGAGAGGAGTCATCAGGCCACAGGATTCCTGAAAGGCTTACTAGTTTGTCACCAGGTTCTTAGAAGGTAGAGTGAGGAATGGTCTGGATGCAGCAAGGCAATGGGAAGCATATGAATGGAGAAGTTGGACCTCTAATTGCCCTTCTCCATCCCAGACATATTTTCCAGAGTCATTAAACCAGGGAGCTCCAGACTCCAGTGTACTAGGGAGGATTGAGGGGTGATTGTTTCCAGGGAGGGAGGGAAGGAAGAAAGAAAGGGAGGGCGGGAGGGAGGAAAGGGAAGAAATCAGTCACAGCTATCATCTACTGAGTGCTTACCATATGCCATGCTCTGTTCTAAATGTTCTGTGTGTATTAATTCATTTGAGCTTCTTAACAGCCCACCAGATAGGAGAATAAATGTGCAAAAGTAGCCAAGACAACTTTTTAGAAGAACAAAAAATTGGGACTTGCTCTACCAGACACTAAAACATACTAAAAAGCTATAATAATTTAACAGTATGGTTTTGATGCTGAAATAGACATTTTTGGTTAATGAAACAGAAGTATATAGAAATTGATCCTTGCATATTAGAATGAAGGATATGATAAAAATGACATTTCAAACCAGTAGGGAAAAAAATAAACAATTCAATAAATGGTATTAGGACAATTGACCATATACACACTTGGAAGATATAAATTCCAGATGAATGAAGGGCAAATCTAATATTAAAAATATGTTATAAGCTTGGACTAAGTGAGGCCTTCTGAAATAAGACTTGCTTGAAAACACACTAAATGTGTGACTTAGAGCGTTGTATTCAGCTTTCTGATGTGTTTTTGTTTCTGAATAGAGATGCTAATAGTAGAATTATTGTGAAATTTACTCAGATCTAGCAGAGTATAAGTCTCATTTTTTTACATCAAACTTTGTGGTTTAGCTGTTCCATCCAATTCTGCATACCTCAGTCCTCTGGAGACACTGAAATTTTACTTTTCTTGCTGCTATTACCATGTGTGAGTGTAATACACAGAAATTCTCCCTATATTAACTCCTCTTATCTCAGCACCTCTAGAAGTGACAAGAAAATTTTCTCCTTTGACATTTTTGACAAGTTCTCAACCTGCTGACATGACTGCGTGTGAATATATGATTACATACGCCTGTACAAAAACAGGAAAGATCAGCGAATTCTGGTTAGCCTTTGATTTTCTCCTTTTAAGATCAGTTCCCATAAGAAGAAAATTATTGGTTTTATCTAACTTATGGGCCACTTCAACCATTGTCTCCACTCCTTTGCAGTAAGGAATGAATGCTTTCAAAGTGGAAGTAAGAACGTTTTAAGGTCTTTTTTTTTTTTTTCTCTTGAGCAGTAAGGTAAAAAAATAAAAGGCTGCTTCATTGGTAAAACTGTTATATTGGTTGGTTGGCTTTTTTTTGTTTCCCTTTCCGGATGACCAGTGCTATGACAAAGTAACTCTAGGTCTAGACTCTCAGTTGCAAGTGACAGAATCCAATTCAAAACAACCCAAGGGAAAATTTCTTTAAGGGAATGAATTGGCTTAAGTAGCTGGAAAGTTCAAGGTTGGTTATAGCTTCGGGCATAGCTGATTTATACAGGTAAGGCCTGGCTCCACCTGATCCAAATGGAATGAACTCTCCCGGGAAAGAAGCAGGACCTTCTTGCCAGAATAAGGGAGAAAAGCAGTGAACTAGCCAAAGCAACAGCTGTCCGCAGCAGTAACCGGAGATGTTTCCTGGTTCAGCACAGTGTACGTCTGGTCCCTCTATTGGTGTCTTCTCACTTAGGTTATTGTTTGGATGAAGGGACTGCAACATCGCAGCAGTCTTGCTTGGTCATGAAACCAGTTGGCTGTAGGGTATCTGCTTCGGTTCCTTTACTGCCTCTTTGCAAGGAGGCCAGAAAACAAGCTGCCTGCTCTCTGTTTCCCATTCTGCCCCCATGTTATTCTGTTGTGATATTTATACTAAGGAACGATCCATATTTTGTTCATTGTGTGTGTGTGTGTGAGTGTGTGTGTGTGAGGTTTAATTGGGACAGGATAATGTCCTGTATATAAATATTGTGAAAAGGAATGCTCATAACCCCTAATAGGATTTGAGTGAAAAGTCTTTTTTTTTTAATTGTAGTATAGTTGATTTACAATGTTGTGTTAGTTTCTGGTGTACAGCAGTGATTCAGATATATATATTCTTTTTCAGATTCTTTTCCATTATATGTTATTACAAGGTACTGTGATAACGTCTTCTGAATGGGGTTCTGGGTCTTATATTCCTGGAACTGCAGTAAGTTCCTAAGGCTTCATCATCCACGTCTGAAGGTCTGACTGTAATAGTTCTTGAGCCTTGGCCTGTTAGAACTGCCCTCAACACCCGATGAGGGATTAGACCAGCGCTGGTAGGGAGTAGAGGGGGTCTCTAACCTCTCTGGGAGCCAGTCTAATTGTTCCCCACTGCAGGGCTGTAACTGAGGCCCGTTGGCACAGCTGACAAATGCTAGGCCCCTCCTGGGGCTCCCGTAGCCACCCCCTCACCCCAGGGAAGTCCAGGAGCATGACCGTCTCCTCCAGTTCCATCTGTCTCAGAATAGCTTCAGGCACCTTCCATGGTTTTTCTGTCCCAAAATTAGGTTTGCTTGTCCTCTCTCTACTCCTTCCACGCCCTCTCCGCACAGCCTCGCCCGCCAGCCATTAGAGTGCTTTGTCTCAAGCACAGCGGCAGGAGAGTGGCTCTTGGTAACCATAGGCAACCATGAATCTGTACCAGCTATTTGTGCTATATTTGTGAGGCGCAGTCTCGCCGCTGGCCGGGTAGGCAGGGAAACGTGCTTTAAAGGTTTTCTCGTACAGTAAAATGTTGTCTCCCCTTTTTCTTTTAGAATGACCAGTCCATGGGCGAGATGCAGATAATCGGAGGTGATGATCTCTCAACACTGGCTGGAAAGGTTCGTTCATGTAACTATGCTCTGTGTACACCGAGTCATTGAGGTTGCGGGGAAATCAGTGACCTTCATTTCAGGTCAGCACTGTAGTCCATTTTAGGCACTCTCCCAGGTTTGCTAATTCATGCAAATGGATGTGTGAATCCTTTTAATGATTTCTTCTTTTATAAAACACTCCTTCTATCATGCTTCCAAGACCTGATGCGAACCGAATCTTTCGTCTCCAAGCTTCCTTGCATTTTGTTTCAGACAACCTCACATTACAAAACCCCTTAGCATTCCTTCTTCTCTTTCCCTTTCTTTTCCTACTCACCCTTTCAGGTACCTTCTGAAAGGGAAGACTTTTCCTTTATTTGCCCGCTTTTCTCCTCTCATCTGTGCCTCAGCACCTAAGCACTTCAGTAAGACATTAAAACAGGTTTGTGGAAATGTTTAAAATTTAGGCAGGGAATAAAAAAAGGATATCTGGATATTTTTTTCATTTTTCAGCACTTTGCCTTTCTTCCCCCCATTAAAAAGAACGTAGCCCAGGAGATTATGAGGCAGACACCTCCGATGTTAATTTGGAGTTCCAAACCTGCCAGTGCTTAATGATAAAGTGAAAAACTGTTTGGATTCTGACATAAATCCACGCATTTGGGAAGGAAGAGTTGTTTCATCAAGCAGATGGTCTTTGTGCAAATGTGATCTGAAATGCAAGTTTTGTCGTGAACGAAAGCGACACAGAATTTGGTTTTGTTCACTTCTGCTGACGTATCTTGTATTCATTATCCCTGAGCAACTTCACTTTCTAAGTAAAACGGATCAGTCTATTATACAAGCTTAATCTCTCATATTTGCGGTTGTTATTGTTTTGCAATGCCCACATGGGGAAAGAAAGAGCAGCCACATTGAATTTTAAAGAAAGGTATAAAGACACTAGGAACACTGCAGAGCCACAAGGACAAACTACAGAACCGCTTACTTCCCTCTCCTCGGAAGATAGCATAGCATCTGAGTGTTAAACTGCTATCTAGTAGGAAATCGTGCCCCGCAGAAATTGGAATTAACTTGTTGGTGTTAATGTATGTGTCACATGGCCACCATTTAATGTTACTACATCAGTGCATAAAATATTATTTGATATTTGAGTATTTTATCCTAGAAAGATAAAATACTCAAAGCAATTTCCAGAAATTCATAACTTCTAACAACCCTGGAGTGGTCTTTAAATGATAAGTCATTTTAGTACTTTGTTGTATGACACTGCCTTGTAAGTTTATTACACAAGAGAATTATCGTACCTTGTGCGTTTACCATGGAAGATGTCAATGTGGCAACTCTAAGAATCCCACAGGAATGCCAAGAAAAACTATGCACAGAAAAAGTGTAGTCTTTCTCTCCTGCCTTCTAAAATCATCTTCTATTTTGTTTTGAAGTGATTTTCCCTCTTAAGTGAGCACTGGATATTCCCTTCCTTTAAGACATAGGATAAAGGTTATCATTTTTTTAAAAGAGAGAGAGAGGAGATTGAGGAAAGGGTCGTTTCTTACTGGGGGTGGAGTGAGCAGAGGAGGTAACAAGGCTGTGCCTCAGTTTCCTCACCTACAGTTACTGCAAAGACCACCCTCATCATGAGAAAGTAGAGATCATGGAAGTTGAGGTAGGAAAAATGGAAACCAGCCAGCAGTAAGTCCGAACAGGAGTGGGCTTCAGTTTTTTGCTAGCATGACAATTGATTCGTCCAGGTTACCACGTGCTGTTATGTGGTGTCTTTCCACTCTCCGTGTGTGCACAGACGCATTTCTATATACATTCAGAGGTGTGCCGAGTAGAACACCTTGGGCTTCTTGGGTAAATGTTTTCAAGATGAATCACCATTGATAACCAGGTTCTCAGCTGTCTCGACATGCAGCTCAGGGTCCCTAGGCTCATGTCAGAAGGGAATGTTTAATGAACCAACGTAGACCACACTCTGTGCTTTCAAATATATCTTGAATCTGCCTATGTCTCTCCATCTCCATGGTAACCATCCAAATGTAGACCTTGCTACTCAAAGTGTGGTCTAGGGCAGGCATCAGATAAACTTTCCAGGTAAGGGCCAAATAGTAAATATTTTTCGGTTTTGTGGCCCATATAGTATTCTGTTCATCGACTTCACTCTGCCATCATAGCATGAAAGCAGAAAGCTGCCATAGATGAAGTGGAAACCAATGGACATGGCTGTGTTTCAATAAAACTTTATTTACAAAAACAGGCGGCAGGCCAGATTTGGCCAATGGGTCATAGTTTGCTGACCCTTGGTCTAGAAACCAGCAAGGTCAGCGCCACCTGGAGGCTTATTAGAAATGTAGTCTCTCAGATCCCACCCCAGATCTACTGAATTAAATCTTCATTTTAACAAGATCCCGGACATGATTCCTATCCACATTAAAGTTTGAGAAGACTAGTCTCTAGGGCGAGACGAGCTCTGTCCCTCTTTTGAGCTGCTGTGAAAACCTAACCAGTCTCCCTGAACTTACCTTCACTTAACTATGCCACCCTGCAAACCATTCTCCAAGAAGCAGTCAAAGGGATCTTCTTAAAATACAAATTGGATCACATCACTTGCCTACTGAAAACCTTTCAGCAGCCTGTCAATTAGGGTTGTCAGACTTAGTAAAAAAAACAAAAAAAAACAAAAAACAAAGCAAAAAACAGGATGCCAAGTTAAATTTGAATTTCAAATAAGCAATGAATAAATTTTCAGCATAAGTATGTCCCATGCAATATTTGGAACACACGTAAACTAAAAAGTTGTTCTTTATCTGAAATTCAGATGTATCTGGATGTTCTGTATTTTACCTGGCAACCCAGTGCTCTGAGATTACAGTCCGACCTCCTTATCACAGCCTCAAAGACCCGCGTGATCTGGCCCTGTCTCCCTCCCAGCATCACGGTACAGCGTTCACCTCCACCTCGCAGTGCAGTAAGCACGCTGGCTAAGCTCCTTCCTGCCAAGCCCTCGGACAAGCCGTGGCCTCCACCTGGAATCCACATTCCTCCTATCCGTCAGATTTCAGCCTAAAGGCTCCCGTGTAAGGGAGGCCTTCCCCGACTCTCGGTCTGAAATGAGCACAAGCTCTTCCCCTCTAGCCGTCCCCCCGCCCCACATTCTCCATTAAGTCTCTATACCCACCCTGTTTCCACTGAAGCCTTTTCCATAATTTCCGGTGTTTATTTGGGGCTTATTTATTTTACTTGCCTATTTCCCCCACCAGGATGTCAGTGTGATGGCGGCAGGGACCATTCTATCCCAGCATTGTGCATGGTACCTAGTCTGCAACAGGTCGGAATAAGTATTTGGTGATCGAGTGAGTGCAGGCTCCTCTTTCTCTTAGATAGAAATCAGAAAGACGTCTTCAGTTAAGTTTGGGAACGGGCGGACATGGCAGAAGGAAAGGGTAAATAGAAGCCCACCTGGTCACACGGAAGGACGATGAACCAGCTGGTTTGGTTGGGAACTGGATGAGTGATGTCGAGTGAGGGGACATTCTCTCTGTAGAAGCAGAAGGGCTTCAGTGTTCCACGGGAGTCCAGGCTAGACGGAGTTGGTGAGCGCTACACCTGAGAGTGGAGGATGAAAAGAATTTCACTTAACCTTTGGAATTTCCTTTTCCTTAAAAGGATAAAGGCATTCATATGGCCTGCTCTGCTCATCCTTTCTTCAGCCTTTCAGAAAAGGCTATCCATTAAGAGTTTGAGAGAACTTTAAAAATAAATTTCAGGGATTTCCCTGGTGGTCCAATGGTTAAGACTCCGTGCTTCCCATGCAGGGGGTGCGGGTTGGATCCCTGGTCGGGGAACTAAGATCCCGCAGGCCGGGCAGAGTGGCTGAAAAAAGAAAAAAAGAAAAAAAAAATTCAGAGGCCCTTCAGAGTGTTTCCATCATGCAGAATGTACACCAGCTGGGAAAAAAACTTAAAAGGAAAAGGCACCCAACAGTGAGTGGGTCCTTTTATTAATGGTGGTAGAAGAAAGTCTGAAACTGCAATAAGTATCTGTCTGGGATGGAAGATGCTTTGGGTGAATATCTGCGTTGCAAGTGTTGTTACAAGCCATCAGCTAACTTATCCCTTCTCGTAGAGTAATCACAATTTCTCAATCAACAAATTTACTTATCATTTGTATCATAAGTATAACAAAGTTATACTTATCATTATATTATTACTCTGCCATGAACTTATTCAGGCCTTCTTTTTTTAAATGCTCAGTACCCGAGCATTAAAGAGAAGAACTTTAGGGGTTCTTTCCACACAAGACTGTTTCCTTGAGCTTAAAGAAATCCAAAGAAGGAATGATTCCTTAGGACTGTGATCATCTTAGAGAGAAGAGGGTGAGGTTTTACTTGGGACCAGAACGTCTGGGAATAGCACCGAAGAGGGAGAGAGATTAGCATGTGGAAAGGGGGAGGAAGGGGAGGGAATAGCGGAGCCAGAGGACAGGAGTGGCCCAGTGTGACTGAAGGAAATTAGTCAAAAATAGGAAAACGATAATTTGAAAAACTGAAAATGTCGACTGAATTTGGTTTATAGAATATGTTGAATAACTAGTGTAACTTGCTCGGAAAAGCAAAGAGCCGCAAAAATTGCTGAGCCGTGGTGACATCATGAAGCTGTGTTTTGGGGAAAATGCACCTGACGGGAGGGTGGACTTAACTGAAAGAAGGGAGAGGCTCCGGGTAGAGAAACCAGTTAGGAAACCACTTGATTGTTCACTTGATTGATTGACTGATTGGAGCACTTGAACTACAGGAACGAAGTAGGGGGTGAAACAGAGGGAACAGCCCTCTCCAAAGGCGCAGGAAGGAGCTCAGTGATTCCTGAAAGAGGGAGGGTTAGAAAGGATTTTTTAAAATCAAATTTGTTTATAGAAGGACTTTTAAAAACATGGAAAAATCACCTGTATAATTTTCCATGCATTGTAAACCCCGTAACTGTACTATGTAACTTCTTAAGTCCTCTATAGATGTGCAAGTTAAAATGTTTAGGAAAGGGAGGGCTTCCCTGGTGGCTCAGTGGTTGAGAGTCCGCCTGCCGATGCAGGGGACACAGGTTCGTGCCCCGGTCCGGGAAGATCCCACATGCCGCGGAGCAGCTGGGCCCGCGAGCCATGGCTGCTGAGCCTGCGCGTCCGGAGCCTGTGCTCCGCAATGGGAGAGGCCACAACAGTGAGAGGCCCGCGTACCGCAAAAAAAAAAAAAAGTTTAGGAAAGGGAGATTCTAGACAGCCCCTGTGCTCCTTTCTGTTTCTTGACTTCTTTTATTACCTCTTCTTCCTTCCTTCCTCCCTCCCTCCCTCCCTTCCTTCCTCCCTCCGTCCCTTCCTTCCTCCCTCCCTCCCTTTCTCTCTCCTTCCTTCCTTCCTTCCTTCCTTCTTTCCTCCCTCCCTCCTTCCCTCCCTCCCTTCCTCCCTCCCTCCCTCCTTCCCTCCTCCCTCCCTCCCTCCCTTCCTTCCTTTCTCCCTCCCTCCCTCCCTCCCTCCCTTCCTCCTTTCTTTTTTTTAAAGCAAAAGGAAGAAAACTCCCAAGAAAGGCTGGCTGCGTCATGGTTCTAAGTAGGTCACGGCAGTTGAATACAGGGAGCCCTCAATGATTCAGTTCAGCGGCCCCTTCAGCTCACAGCATTAAAAGCATTTCACTTGGTGTGTTTAAGCTGTCTGCACAATGCGCTCTCTGGCTGATTTTTTTCAAAGTTGATTTAATCCTGGCACTTCATAAAATGTGTGTATCCATCAAAGCAAGACGATTTTATTCATGTTCAAGAGAAATCTCTGAAAGGGTGGAATAAAACCAAACGCATGGAAACAGGCGCAAATCCAGCAATGGAAAAACACAGATGTGTAGGTTAAGTGCAAGATTTCAGGAGACGCGCCACCCCACCCCGAATAAGTTTCTAACCAAATGCCAGAGTGAAGCATCGGAACCTGCCAGCGTTTCCTCCTTGGCTGCCTTAACTGTTTAAATCATTCCTTTTAAATTGCCTCTGACTAGGCTGAGAACAATAACGGAAATGCCCACCAACTGATGATTCTGGCAATTCTGTGAATTATCACATAAAGTGAAACGCTGGACTGCGTGCCTTTCTCCATGGGGTTTATATTCACACTCCTGCGCACACTCAGCATCCGCGCTCAGCTCACCATCATTCCTGCCATCATCCCTCTGCTGGGTGTGACCACAGCCGCAAAAATACATTGCTGCGGATTAGACCGTGGGGTGCTGATCATTTTGCATTTTGAAAGACTGAGAGGAATAACCTATTTAAGAAAACCATTTAGATTTGCATAACTCTTTCCTTCTTTCTTTTCTTCTTCTCTTTCTTCCTTCCTTTCTTTTTCTTTAGGAAACCCGACGGGTTAGCTTCGATCAGGATCATGCGATAGCAAAGAAAGGACACACTCTGGAGAGTCCCCATAGGATTTTTGCCTGCGGTTCCCAAGCTACAGATTTTACTGGCTTTCTGGGAGGAAGTGAGCTCGGTGTGATGAGATGACTAAGATGGGGGCTGGTGAACATCTCAGATTCAGTGATTGGAGTTAGCAGATTGGAAGTGTTTAAGGGAGGCACAGTATGTTCTGGAAAATTCCCAAGGTTGCCCAGTCAAGAAAATAGGGATTTTAGAAGATTTCTTAAAGGAAAATTAAAAGCAATAGACATTAATAATAGCTCAGTTAAGGAGGGATTATACATCTTTAAGGAGAAAAATGGAGGGGATGTGTCAAAAGTATAATGAACTAGAGGAAGAAAGAAAGTCGGAATTGTTGATTTGTTCCACGGGCAGTTTTCTGAGCCCCGACTACACACCAGTCTCCATGTTATATGCTGATCATATAAAGATGAGTTAGTCGTTGTCTCTTAGCTTGTGGAGCTAATCTTGGTCCATTAAAGTATAAAGAGATTAGTTCTCTTGGACAATACTGAAAATGCTTCCAAAGTTGGGGTAGTCACTTTCTCTCTACTCAAGGAGGGTTTTGCAAGGCAGAGCCAATCTTCCAAAGGTACTAAAAGCATTGCTGTATTTGGAGGTGAGCTTTTCACACAACAGGCAGGCCACTAAAAATCCAGGAGTCAATCCATATACCACTAATGAAAGAGTTTGAAAACACTGTTGATGTTCTCTAAAGGAAAATAAATATATATGCAATGACTGCTCTGTAGAACTCACTAAAGAACTCCAGTTTTCTGCATAGTTCCCTTTCAAGAGCAGGTGGTTTTTCTATACTCGTATTCCCATGCCCATCATTTAGGAGCCTGCTAAATAATTTTACTTTTTTAGTACTCTGCAGAACTCAGAAAGTCCTTTGTATTGTTACAGACTATTCTAAATTAAAAGAGATTAAAGATCCAGTGCACGGTCTTAGATTAGACAAACCGACTACAACAAAAGCCATCTGAAGGACAACTGGGAAAATTTAAATATGTACTAGGTTTATATGATATTAAGAAATTATTGTTGAGGGGCTTCCCTGGTGGTGCAGTGGTTAAGAATCCGCCTGCCAGTGCAGGGGACACGGGTTCGAGCCCTAGTCCGGGAAGATCCCACATGCCGCGGAGCAACTAAGCCCATTCGCCACAACTACTGAGCATGCGCTCTAGAGCCCACGAGCCACAACTACTGAGTCCACGTGCCACAACTACTGAAGCCCGTGCGCCTAGAGCACGTGCTCCGCAACAAGAGAAGCCACCGCAATGAGAGGCCCGCGCACGGCAATGAAGAGTAGCCCCTGCTCGCCGCAACTAGAGAAAGCCCGCGCGCAGCAACGAAGACCCAATGCAGCCAAAAATAAATAATTTTGAAATAATAATAATAAATAATTGATTTTTAAAAAAGAAATTATTGTCGAATAAAGAAGTGTGGTATACATATACAGTGGAATGTTACTAAGCCATTAAAAAAAAAAACGAAGGAAATCCTGCCATTTTCAACAACGTGGATGAACCTTGAAGACGTTACGCTAAGTGAAATAGGTTGGACAGAGAAAAACAAATACTGTGTCATCTTACCTATATGTGGAATCTAAAACAAAATAAAACAAAACAAAAGCCAAACTCACAGGAAGAAAGGTCAGATCTGTGGTTACCAGAGGCAGGGTGTGGGCCCGGGGAAGCCGGTCAAAAAGCACGAACTTCCAGCTGTAAGTCAGATAAGTCTAGATATGTAGCATACAGCATGGTAGCTCTAGTTAACACTACTGAGCGATATATGTAAAAGTTATTAAAAGAGTAAACCCTAAGACTCCTCATCACAAAGAAAAGATGGTTTTGCTTCTTTTGCTTTTTGTTTGTATCGTATCTACGTGAGAGGACGGCTGCTGACTAAATTTATTGCAGTAATCATTTCACAGTATATCTAAGTCAAACCACCGTGCTGTACACCTTAAACTAACATAGTGGAGTATGTCAATTATATCTCGATCAAATGGAAAAAATGAAAAAAGAAATAAATTACTGCCATTTTTGTTAGAGGTGCTAATACTTAGGCTATGCGAAATGTGCAATGTCATGATAACTTTAATATAAAATACATAAGCATTTTTAAATACTGTTAACAGTTAGAAACGCATCAACATCTAGAAAATCTTCAGACTTTTCTATTTGATTTTCATCATGTGTATGCATTACCTTGATTTTTTAATTGTATTTAATTAATTTTGACACTATATCTCTGGATTTGTGCCTATACACATCCCACTTCCTAGCCACCACTATATCTTGTAGTTGAAACTAATCACTTCAAGGATGACTCTTGTTTTGCAAGGCTCTGAGCTTTCAAAAAAACAGATTTAATTACGTGCAGTGCACTTTATTTAATTAGGCAAGAATGCAGACTAACAGTTTAAACAGCGTTTTCATTATAAGATTGAAACAAAAAGAGATTGTGAACTAGGACATTAAATTAACCAAGTATTCTCCCAGTATTCTGGTTGGTTAATAGGCATGGTTGGTAAGCCTCAATCAAACTAAAAATGCACACCCTAACTAGTTGTGATGGGTTGATGGTTAAGAATACAGCAAATGTGTTCAGGATACCAAGGGGACTTCTCTGTCAGTGTGCTCTACGGGGGATACCGTGGGCATGACCTATTTTAGAAACGACAAAATAATCTTATATTTTAATGATAAAATTAAGATTCTTTAATGGATTTAATGAATAAAAAGACTGTACCTGTACAGACACCAATATTGCAGCACTCAGTAATTCCAGAAAGACTGTTAAAATGAATCTGGAAGCCTAGATTACCTCCAAACATTTGGGTTAGATGGACGGCGGAGGACCAGCTAAGCTGATTGTGAAATTCTAACTCTCAGCAAACTGTGTGTTTATCTTATGAGCCAGATTTGCCTCATATTCTAAATAGTTGTGTTTTTTGTTTTGCCTTGTTTTTTATTTCAGAATGTCCTCATTGTCGAGGTAAGCTGACTTTTCTTTATCCATACTTGGAAGCTGAAAGAATCCAATGGTGAGTTTCGAAATATAGAACCTGTTATCAAACTGGCCAAGGATTTATTGAATTCCCACTGTTTAGGGCTCTTCAAATTTACAGAATAGGAGTCAACTGGAATCACTGGCTTGAAATAACTGAGAATGGAAGCTTTGCAATAATAGTTGCATGGTACTTTATCCAGTTTTATATCTAATGCTACCCATGTCTAAATTGGTTCTTATACCTATTTGTGAATCAGATATTTTCACAGAAGAGAAAGCTAGCCCACAGAACCAAAAATTTTTAATAGTAAAACCAAGGTTAGAATTCTCTTCACCCTTAATTCAGTGTTCTTGCTAATGTCCTCTAATGACTTGGAATAATTCTCCCTTTGGCATCCAAATCATAAATAGAATTAATCTAAAAATTTGCTATCCAGGGGAACTCTATAATTTAATTTAATTTGTTTTTCTGTTTAAAAAATAAAAAGAAGAAAGAAAGAACGGGTCCTGGAGCCCAGCAGGCCTGTCTTATCAGCTGGCAAAAATTCAGGGAAGCTGTTTTCAAGCTTTGGTTACAATTGCCTGAGTGTGCCACATGTATCTGCAGTTCTGCCTCAGACATAACCCATGAAGGAGACCCTCTAGCCAAATGCATTGCCCAACCCTGGCTAAATTCAGACCCGTTGTTTTGATAATCAGCTCCTGACAGCTGATTTCTGTCCCACGGACAATCCATTTCGGCTGCCCATTCTACTCTAATTATGCAGCAGCTCATCAGCGGGGATGAGCCTCAGCTCACGGCAGCCTCGCACCCTCAGAACTCACAGGCTGTCACCAGCTGCTGTCCAGACACATCTCACTTCCCAGCCATAGAATCTCCTATTAAGTGAGGAGAGCAAGGGGGGAGGCATTTATCCATTCGGCGTATTCAGATGTACATCCCAAGTCCATGAAAATTCATGCATCCTGTGTTGTGTTACATAACCTCAGGGCCAAATTTAGTCCTTGAATGCGCGCGCACGAATCCAAATGCACTCAATAAAGAGCCCCACGTGCTTTCCAGAGGCTGAACTTAGCCTTTCAACACAGCTCAAGGATTCTAGGAGGAAATAGTCACCAATATATCCCCCCCAAACCCAGCTTCCAGAAAGAAGCACCTGTCTAAAAAATATAACCGGCTCTGCCTCCTACTTTTACTCTAATTTGATGGCAGTCCTAATTATGATGCATTATTAATAAGGACTAGAATCATCTGTCTGGATGAAATGCCTTTTAATGCAGCCCAAAGGCATTTGGTTGAATTTGTCTGTCCTCTTTGCAAAGGATGTTGTCGGAACCGGGAGGACCATGAAGGCATTGCTCGGTAGCATAGAGAAATACAAGCCCAACAGGATTAAGGTAGCCAGGTGAGTGCCACGTTCACATCATCGCTGTTTCTGTCTTTCCAGGCCAGCACGAGAGGGATGCTAACACAGGAAGCTGTTTCCAATGAGTGCAGTCAATTCCAAACCACTGACCCTTTGCCCTGGAGTGTTGTGGTTTGACCATACTGAACAAACAGCCCATTTGACCGCTAGCCTGAGAGAGAGGAAAGGGAAGAGGACATGCTTTGCTGTGTGTCTGAGCCCCTCTTTCCGATGCCTCTGTTAGTTGTTTCCAGGAGCAGCTGGCAGAGCCCCAGTGCCTGCGCCCCTCTCCCTTCCTTTTATCCAGAATCTCACTGATGAGGTGCCGCAGGAGGGAATTTGAGGGCTGTGCTAATGCCCCATGTGCCCGAGGGAAAAAAGTGCACGTTTCAAATATATATTTTAATGATGTTCAATTCTATTTGCAATTCACAAACATTTCATCTGGATCACTAAAGCTTTTTTTTTTTTTTTCTTTTAATGGTAGTTTGTTGGTGAAGAGAACACCTAGAAGTGATGGCTTTAGACCTGACTGTAAGTGTTTTTTGGGTTTTTGTTGGCTGGTGGTGGTGTTTTGTATTTCAGAATCTTTGGTTTCCTCGTTGGCATTCTTGTGAAACGGAAGCTATAAAGATTTGATGGTCCCATAAATGGTCTGTGGTCTCCCCAGCAATAGAACCCTCTACAACCGGAGGTTTTCATTTTCTAATTTGCATCTTACGCAGGAACTGTGTTGTGTACACAGTTTTTATTTTTAGGTTTTCCATAGTACCTTCACTCCTAAGAACTCAGCTAAATTGGTTTCAGGGGGTAGAGGGAGGCATGACCCCCTCCTGGGCTGACTTGGATGCACAGGATTCCTGCCTTGGCCTCTGTCCCCACCAGTTGGACACAGAGAGGCACTGGGAAGGTTGAGAGGTGTTCTACTGTCTCCAGGAGCTGTGAGCGGACAACGCACAGCGCTGACCTTCAGCAAGCCTGAATTTTAGCGCAGAAGGGGAAATAGGAGACACCGCTCCACCACCTGCAAACACAAGTATAATAACACAGAGACTTAACAGAGCAAATATCTCTAGATACCATCTTCACACTTGAGTTCAGACACATGTTCTGAAGGACTTTGCTCATCTAAGGCACTTTCCTCCCTCCTCCCCAGGATACGAATAGTTCTGATGCCAGAGAGGATAAACAAGCTGCTTGATTATTTATTATTCTAACACTAGAGGAGATATTTTTTTCACTTGCATAGGCAGACTTCAGCTTGAGTTTTATGACTTACATTTGCACTCAAGCCTCTGGGATAATTTGGCTGCAGTTCTCATCAGCAAGCTGAACAAACATAAGCACGAGAAGCACACTATGGATGGGTGATGTGCCAGTGACACTGAACCAGCGATTCTTTATTCTAAAAACAAGTTTCATTCCTAGGCGGGGTGTATTAAATCTAGACAATGTCAGTTCTGGCCAGATAGACCCAATAGCATGTCCCTGTCCAGACACTGGCTTGAGGAATGTAATCTGGATATAGTTAAGGTCCAACAAGGTTAATAAACAGAAATCTTCTAAGGAAATAACGTAAGATACTGTATAGAGAAGATTTCAACTGAAGTTGAAAGACGTGCACTTCGGACATATCCAACTAGTTACAAATGTCTTGTGTCAGTCACAGCAACAGCACTAATAAAATAACAGCAGCTAACAGTAGTAAGAGATTTATTTTTTTAATTTTTAAAATTTTTAAAAAATTGAAGTATAGTTGATTTACAATGTCTTAGTTTCAGGTGTACAGCACAGTGATTCAGTTATACATATATATGTGTGTGTGTGTGTATATATATATATATTCTTTTTTTGATTCTTTTTCCTTATACGGGTTATTATGAAGTATTGAGTATAGTTCCCTGTGCTATACAGTAGGTCCTTGTTGGGTCTCTCTTTTATATATAGTAGTGTGTATCTGTTAATCCCAACCTCCTAATTCATCTCTCCCCTCCCCTTTCCCTTTTGGTAACCATAAGTTTGTTTTCTATGTCTGTGAGTTTGAGTTACCATATGATCCTGCAATCCCGCTCTCGGGCATACATCCAGAGAAAACTATAATTTGAAAATATTTTGAAATAATTTCAAAATATTTGAAATATTCCAATAATTTGAAAATGTACATGCAGCACTATTTACAATAGCCAAGACATGGAAGCAACCTAAATGTCCATCGACAGATGAATGGATAAAGAAGATGTGGTACATACATACAATGGAATATTACTCAGCCATAAAAAAGAATGAAACCATGCCATTTGCAGCAACATGATGGACCTAGAGATCATCATACTGAGTGAAGTAAGCCAGACAAAGACAAATATCATATGACATCGCTTATATGTGGAATCTAAAAAAAAAAAAGATGCAAATGAATTTATTTACAAAACAGAAAGATTCTCACAGACATAGTAAGAGATTATGATGTGTCTGACTCTGTTCTAAAGGCTACACAGAGATTAACACATTTAATCCTTGCAACATTCCTCTAAAGTAAGTGCTATTGCTGTGCCCATTTTACAGATGAGGAAATTGAACACAACCAGGTTAAAGAGTTTGCCAAGGTCACAAAGCTGTAAGTGTAGAGTCAGTATTGAACCCAGGCAGTCTGGTTGCAATCATGGCTTTTACTCTTGCCCTGCAAATATAAGGGTAGGAACTGCAGCCATTTACCAGCTAGAGGTAGGTCACTCTGATTCCTGGCTGTTCTCCTGTCCTACTGATCCAGTGTTCTTCTTTTCTTTTTTTTTTTTAATTAATTTTTATTTATTTATTTTTGGCTGCGTTGGGTCTTCGTTGCTGCACATGGGGTTTCTCTAGTTGCAGTGAGCGGGGGCTAGTCTTCATTGCAGTGTGCGGGCTTCTCACTGTGGTGGCTTCTCTTGTTGTGGAGCATGGGCTCTAGGGGCACGGGCTTCAGTAGTTGTGGCTTGTGGGCTCTAGAGCACAGGCTCAGTAGTTGTGGTGCATGGGCTTAGTTGCTCTGTGGCATGTGGGATCTTCCCGGACCAGGGCTCGAACCCGTGTCCCCTGCATTGGCAGGCAGATTCTTAACGACTGCGCCACCAGGGAAGTCCCTGATCCAAAGTTCTTTTTTTTTCTTTATGGCTGCGTTGGGTCTTCATTGCTGTGCCGGCTTTCTCTAGTTGCGGTGAGCGGGGTCTACTCTTCATTGCTGTGTGCAGGCTTCTCATCACGGTGGCTTCTCTTGTTGTGGAGCACAGGCTCTAGGCACGCGGGCTTCAGTAGTTGCAGCATGTGGGCTCGGTAGTTGTGGCTCGTGGGCTCTAGAGCGCAGGCTCAGTAGTTGTGGCACATGGGCTTAGTTGCTCCGCGGCGCGTGGGATCTTCCTGGACCAGGGCTTGAACCCATGTCCCCTGCATTGGCAGGCGGATTCTTAACCACTGAGCCACCAGGGAAGCCGCAACGTTCTTTTACTCAGAAGATTTGGCCTTCTGAATTGACTTTTCCCAGTCTGAGTTGCCACGCCTGTTTTAAGGATTGCATTGCACGCTGTAAAGTCATCATCATCCTTACAACCAGGGGTTCCTGGGATTTGCTAATATGCTTTTAGCTAGCTCAGAATCTCTGTGCTCTCTTTCTTCCCAGATTTCTGAGGCTTTGTACTTTTTGGTCCTTTCTCGTAATTGACTTTTTCCTTTATGCTCAATGGCACCTTTTATATCCTCTGACATCTTTTCTTCTGCTCTGCTTCTTCTCTTTGATTATTTTTTCTCAAGAAACCTACAGTTTGGAGGGATCAGATAGGCTTCCTAACAGTGACACATAATGGAATCCTTAGAAAAATAAGTCCCTCACCTCTAGCACTTTCTGTGAGCAAGAACCAGTTGGTTTCTCCATGTGGAAGCATCCTTGGTCAGAAGGACCAGAATGATGGTGAATGGTCAATGATGGAGATACATTTCTCTGGGCTGTAAGTCCACTGGCTATGCCAAAGTACTGTTTCATAGAAGTAAGCAAGTACATCTCTCGTTTGCAATACCGTAATAAACATAAGATTCCCCAATACTGGAAAGAATTTGAAAAATCATTGGGCTATAGTTTCAAGACCTAAAGAAGAAGAGCTACTGTATGTTCCTTAAGAATTCTTTTCAATAAAAATCATCTTTCTTTCAATATATTCATCCTTTGTTTAACCTAAGTATCTCCTACTGCATTTAAATCCATTTACTCCCATCCTGCCCTCAGTGGAGACAGAAAGCTAATTACTATCATGTGCATTATGGACTCAAAGACTAGCATTAGAGTAACCCTTAGCATTGTCTTCCTCAGGCTGAACAGTCCCTTTTCCTCTCATCTTGTCTCCCGGATTTTGCTTTCCAGCCCTTTATCCAGCCGAGGCCACTGAGTGCCGTGGGAGGATGGCTTCCTATTGCAACAGCCTGTGCCCCTATTCATGTATTACAGCATTGGAATACCTTCCAATACCTTTGAACTGCACTTCATGCTTTGACATGATATCATTGGATGCTGCTTGCTTTGGAACAGCAGGGCTGCATGCCTGACGCAGGCACACTTCTTGATATCCACGGGGCTGCCTGAGCCCTTGCTCAGCTCTGTCTACCGGAAGTGCAGTCATTTTTCACTGTCTGTTTGCTGGTCGTCCTGTCTCCCTGAGTAGAGTCACTCTGGTCCAGGTCCTACTGGGCTCATCCTATGCATTGTCTGTCACTTTTCTCACTTCTGCCTAATGGAAGGTCGTCATAGGTTAAGTGCCAACAGTAGCATATGGTGGCTTTATACTTATGTTATTTAAATTGTGTTCCTTTTATTTTTTCCTCCCTCTCTCTGCTCAGATGCTGGATTTGAGATCCCAGACTTATTTGTGGTGGGTTATGCCTTAGATTACAATGAATACTTCAGAGATCTGAACGTAAGTCTTGCATGCAAATCCCTAGCCCCCTTCTCACAAGAACTTAACAATGACATCAATTTAACAAATTTTTGAGATAGCCGTAATGATGGCTGCCATTTAATGAGTGTCTTCTGTGTCAGGAATATTCTGGGCACTTGGCATTCGTAATCCCAGTGAATTTCCACCACTGCCCAGCAAGGTAGGTATTAGGTTGTTGGAAGCAATTATGATTGTCTCTATTTTGTATGAAGGAAAGAAGGAAGTTAAAAGCAGAAAGATAGCTTGTTACTGATTTTTCTCCATCGTCATCGACTGTGTCTCCTCTCAACCATACTAACAGGCAGTATTCAATAAACTGTTTAGTGTCAGTGCTTGAAATCTAGAAGTTTCCAATTACAGCAGCATGTAGCTCATAACTATTCCCCCTTTGGGAGAAATCATTTTAACTTGTAGACATGGACCCCCAAGGGTATGACCCTATCGTTGCTGAATGATCTGGAGGTAAACATCTTACCCAAAATGGACCAGTCTGTGTCTCTCTCCTAGGATTTAGAAACCTAAACCAAACGCCACAGAGACCAAGGGATTTTGGACTTAAGCCATGGGCTGAGGTCTGGAGCTACCCCAGTTCCTGCCTTCCAGTTGCTTCATTGCTCTGCTCTTCCTCTACCTTTGCGAGCTATCCCAGTACCCTACTGATAACACCCCTCCTTTTGCTTACGTTCACCCAACACCATTTCTGTTGCTTGCCATCAAAATATTTCTGACACATTTCTTGCTACCCAAAAAGGGTCAAAGGATAGTCAAGATGCAAACATATTATAAACCTATCACAGTACAGTACTATATAGCCGATTGTGTTAGTTGGGTACCTAGGCTAACTTTGTTGGACTTATGGACAAATTGGACTTACGAACGCACTCGGAATGGAACTCGTTCATATGTAGGGGACTTATAATATTTTGTTAAGAGGCTGATGCATTTAAATCCTTTATTGTTTCAGCACATATGTGTGATCAATGAACACGGCAAAGAAAAGTATCGAGTCTAAAGAAGTAATTTTCACCATCGAATCTACAGATAACATCCTACTGACGACTACACTCAGGAAGCCAGCATGTAAAGTTTGTCTCCCAGGCATGTTCACTCAGCAGGATTTAAAAGGAAAAAAAAAATTTCAATGAGCGAGCTTTCTTTTCTGAGATTATAACATAACATGAAGAGTCCCAAAGGTTCTCAAGGAAAAGAAAGCAATTCTTTTATTCGACTTGTTCCAAATTAAACACTCTGCCTTGCGACTCAAACTGCCTTCACACCCCTGAGATACACCTTCTTTTGTTCTGATAAAGTCGTTATGCTTGATTACTATACCGCCACCTAGTTACTCAAATATTTTTCACTTAACTTTTTTTTTTTTTTTAATACTTTACTTTGGTAATATTTTGCAATCTTAAAACCTGGAAGCCTTTTTATTGAGCCTCTGAGCCCATGTACTGGAACTGCAAGTAGATTCCCATCCTAATAAAGGAGGGAAAGGACAATTTAATATAAATTTCTGTTTGCGCACTTCTGACAGGCCATTATTATCTGCTTTGACAAAGTCTTTCTGAACAGCAGCGTACAATGAATCTTAATGATGTTATGAAATGGGCTTCGCCCAGGGCTCTTGATTGGAGCTTCCGGTATGTGATAACGGTATGTCATGTATGCTTGGATGTACTCAACTGTGTTTAATACTCTGAATTTTAATTAGAAAAAATACAATGGCAGCAAGGCCCTCGTTTCTAAGCGGCATCCTTTTATTCATGCAGGACATGAGAAACAGCAAATCGGGGGTGGAGGGAGAAGTGTTTTCAGTGCTCAAAACTGAGCAAGTATAAATTTTTCATGTATTTCCATCAGAGGGCAAGACACTATTATGTATTATCCTAAAGAAGAATACAGAGGTTGAATTATGTTTTAAGTGGCCTTATGAGACTGATCACGTGACCCAGCGCGCTATAGAAAACTAGGATACTTCAAGTTTTTTCTGAAAAATATTTTTTTTCCATTTCCACTGTTTTATGAGAGGTTTTCTAATTTATGGGGATTTTAATAGAAAATAAACTTGAGTGCCAATAGAGCTGTTTTTTCTCACTTCCTAAAAGGAGCAAATGCAATATAAATAACTAAGCAGCCTTTGTTTGGTTCTGAACCGTATGTGGTGTATTGTTATCAGGTTCCAGCTTCCTTTAAACTAATAAAGAATAAGAAAACTTGTTATGTCTCATAACTGCTTACTGTTTTTCTTCCGCCTTCATATTTTTTATATACTTTCAGCCATTATACTGTGTGTGAGCCAGTAGCTTAAATATACGACTGCATACATCTTCCCTGTGGCTTTAGTTTTGTTAATCTGCAAAAAATCCAGTATATGCACCAGTATAAGCAAACAATTAAGCCAGGCTTGATCTGCTGCTTTTTTTTTTTTTTTTTTCTCCTTAAGCTTGTTTGTAAAAACAAGGAATTTTAGTTGTAAAAGAAGATTTTCCTGCATATCTTTGTTCCAGTCAGAGAAGAAAATAAACCACACCCAGCTATCCCAAGGGGCAAACCAGCAAAGGGAATTCCTTCTGGCTTTGTTCCACAGACAAATCTGTATCCAAGTTATAGGTTGATAATTTGGTCTAACTGGCCAGTTTCTTGAACTATCAAAAGTAATCTTCTAAGTATAATTTTCCACTATGCCACATTTATATCAGAGGACCTAGAAAAATCCAAGGACATTTGATTTTAAATATAAAATTAGCCATAAAGTATGTATTATTGAAAGATTTTCTTTTAAATGTTGAATCTTAGTAAACATCAGTATCATTTTTGAGGACTGTAGGTTTATTCAAATTAGAAAGGAAATTGATCTACTTCACAAGATTTTGAGAAGGATTTGTGAGAGTTAATGCTGAAAAAGAAAAATTCATTAAACACACAAGAAGTTTAATCATTCCTGAAATGTTTTCCTGTCAGACCATATTTTGACAGTGATATCCAAGAATATCATCTTGGGAAGAATAGTGTTTCCTTTTCTCTTGAACACTCTAATCTTTTTAGTATCACTGAGTTTATTCAACCTAGACCAAAAATGTAAAAGCTTATCATCTGGTTAACAACCAGTGCATTTATTAATTTAGTGTTCCAAAGCTGATTAATAGGGGGGGGAAAAAGTGTGGCATGTGTCCCTGGAAAAATTTGGATTCAGTTATAATCAACATACTCAGTAATACTTCGGGCTCTTTCAAACAAATCGGAATCCCTCAGTACAAACTGGCCCTTTCTTATTGGACTGGAATATATCCCATATTGAACCATGTACTACCCCCAGGGTGAGCTGCGTGAAGGTCAGATCCTGATGTGCCTTGTTTA
Source organism: Globicephala melas (assembly GCF_963455315.2). NCBI lineage: Eukaryota > Metazoa > Chordata > Mammalia > Artiodactyla > Delphinidae > Globicephala > Globicephala melas. The sequence continues at coordinate 10,889,989 of NC_083315.2, forward strand.
ACCTTTGGATGTCTTTGGATGTCACTTGTTTTGCCATGTCTCAGGCCTCCGGAGACTGAAAACAGCCTTGCAGAGCACACGCAGCCACTTCCTCAGCCTCCTGTGCGGTGAGCTTGGATTTTCCCAATGGAGACAGAAGGTAACCCATCCCACTTCTAAAGACCTGCTGTCGTGGAAACATTTCCCCACTTCCGTAACAGAGTTACTGTGTTCTAGGAAACTGAAACCCTAAACCACACTCTCGACCCAGATGTCTGGCTAATTTGGGCAAAAAACAGCATTTGGGAGTTTTACTTAGTTTACCATCGTAAAGTTCCTTTGGGTGCCCTGATGACGTCTGAGGACCACTGGGCCGGCGAGTTTCACAAAGGGAAAAGAGGATCACGGAGGGACACCTGGGATTTGATGCTGGGAAGTGTGCGGGGTACGGAAAGCGGATGCATGTGGAGAGGGCCGTGAGGCTCCATGGCCCCAGCCGTACCCCATGAGTGGTTCTGAACCCTGTGGAGAGAAATAGGCAAAGATGTCAGCAGAAAGAGCTGTTTTCCTAGTAGCCATCATGCCACACAGTGGAGCCGCCAGGCTGGTCTCCACATCTCTGTGGGGATCCTGGTGCAGCTTTAGAGTGGGAGAAGTCCTGGGAAAGCAGCTCCGTTGGAGGAGCCCAAGGATTCTGCAGTTAGGGGAGTTCTTGGGCTGGGAAGGGTGTCCACATTCAGGGCGCTTCACAAGATGCCCCCTCCAGAGACTTCACAGGCCACAGGCTTCCACAGGGGACCAGAGCAGCCCATGGGAGGAATGTTGATGGCCACACATGATAAAGCTCTGAGCATCCCGGACACACAACTACTGCATGGGTCGTACCGTCCATGCTGCTGGTACCCTAGGCAAGGATGCCTGGCCGAGGGGAGCAAGGAGGAGCTGAAATCCAGCCCACATACCACTTGTCAAGCCATGGACTGCATCAGCCTTCAGGTAGGCGTGTCCTTTTCTTAAAGGGGTGTCTTTTTCTAGGCCACCAGAAAAGGTTATGTTTTTGCAATTTCTCATCCACAAAAGGGTGGCTTTTTCTGCCAGGGTGAGCTTTGCTCAGAAATAGGTAGGGGAGAGCACGGAGACAGGGTGTGGGTTCTGAAGTCCTGCAATTTCCAAGTGATAGGAATAAGCCTGAACCAATGTTACTGTGACCTCATCTGTATCCAGATCCTAGTGGGTGTTGACTAGTGAATAAGCTGTGTGTGAGGATGGTAAAGTTTAGATGATTTGTTCAAGAAACCTGGCTGTGAAGAGAAGAGACACAAAACCATAGCTAGAGGCCTTTTAAAAGATGGAAGAGGCTTGTGCATCTTTATTCGCTGTAGAGAACAAAAAAAATCAAACAGAATAGTAGCATGTATTCATTGTTGACCGCTGTGTAACAAATCACCCCAATACTGAGTGGCTTAAACCAACAGTAATTCTTTTATTATCTCGCATGCTTCCAAGAGTTAGGAATATGGAGAAAGCACAATGGGGATGGCTTGTTTCAGCTCCGTGATGTTTGTTGCTTCTGCAGGAAGATTCAGAGCCTGAGGGCTAAACTGTCTAGTGTGGCAGCCATTAGCCACATGCAGTTATTTAAATTTAAATGAAATAAAGTTAAATGAAATTTAAAATTCACTTTTTCATTCACACTAGCTACATTACAATTGCTCAGTAGCCTCATGTGGTAGTAAGTTACCATATTAGCACAAACAGAAAATTTCCATAATTGCAGGACGTTCTATGGGTAGCTCTGATCTGAAGGCCTGTCTAGCGGATGATGTTGGCTGTTAGCCTGAACCTTAGCTGAGGCTGACATTCTTCTGTGTGCTTTCTCCATGTGGTTTGGGCTTCCTCACAACATGGCCACTGGGTTCCCAAGGCAAGTGCAGACAGAGACAGAGAGAAGCAGGTGGAAGCCACATTGCCTCTTATCTGACAGACTCACTTCCACCATGTTCTGTGAGTCAAAGCAGATACAGGGATTTGTCTGAGTTCAAGGGGAAGGAACATAGACTGCCACCACTCAGTGGTAGATTAGCATAATCATCATATTGTAAGATGGTCAAGCGGAATGGCACATATATTGCTGTGGCCATCTTCAGAAACCTGCAGATGAAATCTGCCACAGAAAAGCGATGTGCCCTGCACATTTCCCTACTAATTAGGTTAGTGAAGGAGTTGATTATCCACTGGTTATAATGCATAATTGAAAACAAGCCTGCTTGCATAGATTTTTAAAGATTACAGAATACTACCTAGCCACGTGGGAAAATATGAGATGTGCAGTAGCACATCTTGATTACAAAGATAGAAATACACGTCTTCCCACTGAGAGTATTTGGAATAAATTAGAAGACTTTGAAAGAGCAGCTTTATTTCTATTAAGGTGCTTAAGTTTGAAATATAAAAAACGGTAGAATGGTTTTTGCTTGGCAAATGCCCTATAGATGTAAATTCATACTGAAATTTTGGTAGTTCCATTTTTATTTGAAAAAAGTTTCATCATCATCTGGCCAAGAAAGTGATTCAGGATAAGGGCCCTTAAAACACAATGAATGTAACTAGGTGAACAATTACATATATATGTTACATACATTATACTAGAAACAATACTCATCAAGTCAATTTTAAAAACAACAAATTACTCAGTACTAACCTACAGGATTTTACAATGAAAACTGCTCTGATTTATCTCATCTCATATTGAACGACAGAATTGGTTGACTGGAAAAAGAAATCAACGTAATTTGTCTTCTCTTTAGTAAGGATTTGGGTTCTGCCACGTGAAGAATATTCATCAGTAGCCTGAGAAAATGACTTACACTATACAGCTACTGGGTAGTTGCACAAATCCGTATCGTTGTATTCAAAAGAGACGTGTCATGAGCATCACAAAGCATCTCGTGCAAGATGCAAGCCCAGGCGTTGGGTGTGTTGACATTTCATGGAAGATTTGGCTGAAACTACAGTGGATCACGCACTAGGCCAACACTTGAGGATAACTCAATGTAACATTTAGCACAAAACTCAGAGGTAGGAATTGGCATCTCCATTTTAGAGATAAGGAAGTGAGGATCGGAGAGATGAAATCACTCACCCAGGGTCACACAGCTTTGTTCAAAGCCAAAAATTGAAGCAGTGCTATTGGACTCCTGAGTCGGTACTCAATAGGCAGGACTAAGTTCATGGACACTAGAAAGTGTGTCTGCAGACTTATGGATTACAATTAGATGAGTATAAGAAAGGATGGTGTGGTATAGGAAATCTATTTGTTTTTTCCCACTGGTTCCTGGCTCAGAGCTCCTAAAACCCTTGGAATTTCCAAGGTGATAGGAGTGTCTTTTGTTATTCATAACAAGCCTCTTGATCACACCTGGCTTTATGTTAATGAGGTGACTTGGAGTGGGAACCCTAGATGGCCTCAAAGAACAGTGATCAGAGGGTTGGAATTTTCAGCTCTGCCCAATGACCTCTGGGTAATCAGACAACTGCATTTCATTAGCTACTATTTTTGTGCATCTACAATACATTCAAAGAAGAAATGGTCCTATAGTTTTCTTTTCTTCTGTTATCCTTATTTGGTTTTGGAATCAGGATTATTCTAGCCTCAAAAATGACATCAGGTGGGATTTCCCTGGTGGTGCAGTGGTTAAGAATCCGCCTATGGGCTTCCCTGGTAGCGCAGTGGTTGAGAATCTGCCTGCCAATGCAGGGGATACGGGTTCGAGCCCTGGTCTGGGAAGATCCCACATGCCGCGGAGCAACTGGGCCCATGAGCCACAACTACTGAGCCTGTGCGTCTGGAGCCTGTGCTCCGCAACAAGAGAGGCCGCGACAGTGAGAGGCCTGCACACCACGATGAAGAGTGGCCCCCACTTGCCACAACTAGAGAAAGCCCTCGCACAGAAACGAAGACCCAACACAGCCAAAAATAAATAAATTAATTAATTAAAAAAAAAAAAGAATCCGCCTACCAATGCAGGGGACACGGGTTCGATCCCTAGTCCAGGAAGATCCCACATACGGTGGAGCAACTAAGCCCATGCGCTGCAACTACTGAGCCTGTGCTCTAGAGCCTGAGCCACAACTACTGAAGCCCGTGTGCCTAGAGCATGGGCACTGCAACGAAGAGCAGGCACCGCAATGAAGAGTGACCCCCACTCTCCACAACTAGAGAAAGCCCGGGTGCAGCAACAGAGACCCAATGCAGCCATAAATAAATAAATAAATTTATTTTTTTAAAAAAATGACATCAGGGAATTCCCTGACAGTCCAGTGGTTAGGACTCCATGCTTCCACTGTAGGGGGCATAGGTTCGACCCCTGGTTGGGGAACTGAGATCCTGCATGCCTCGCAGCGTGGCCCAAAAAAAAAAAAAAAAAAAGACATCAGCCTTTCCTTTTTTTCTGTTTTCTGGAACAACTTGTATAAGATAGGGATTCTCCATATGTTGACATTTGTACTACTTTAAAAAATTTCACTGTGTATGTAGTCATTTCTTCTTTTTGTTCCATATTTTATTTGCTTCTAATACCTTTTATTTTTTCTCCACCAAAGAAACCACTTTAGTTTTGTTAATCTTCTAATGGATCCTTTCTTCCAGGCTGTACCCATCCTCCAGATTCCATGACTGTTGGCTGGAAATGATGCTTATCTCCTAGTATTGTTGTAAGGCTTAAATAAGACAACATATGTACAGTTCTTCACACTTAGCATTAATCAAGAATCATATGCAATATACAAACATATGATCATCTGTAGATACTTAATGCTGGCATTTTTCTTGTCCTTCATCTCCATGCAGTCCCTTCCACTTCATCTCAGTCCTTGTACTTTACAACATATTTTAAATAATTACTCCACATTTCTATGGCCAAGTAATAGTTGTCTGAACCTTGATTTTGTTACAAGGGTACAAAATCTTAGTTTTTGAACTTATCCTAATCAAAACAATGGTTAAAATAATTGTGGTGCTGCTCTAACTTGAACAGATGGCTTGTTTTTGTTTTTTAAGTACAAATTATTTTGGCAACAAACTTTGAACTGGCTGTCATTAAAACTTTGAAAATAAGTTCCAGTTTTGAATCAGAAAGCCAGAAGGACTTGGTAAATCATTTCCACGCTGGGGAGAAATCACCCGAGAGGTGCCATGTCCCTGCTAGTTTAGTGTCACAAGTTCATCAAGGTTCCTCTTATAGCAACCTTCAAGTCAGGCACTGAAAAAAAGAAAGTGTGCCAACAGAGAGAGGAAGAAAGAGAATTTTGACCTCGTCATAACTCTAAGCTGTAACTTGAACAAGTAAGACCCAAGAGGTTCCACTCTTCCAGTTAGAGACAAAGACGTGAAATGCTGAAGCCAAAACTCAGAACCCAAGTAACTGTGACTTTGCAACACTGAGCTCTAGTTCCAGGCCCCAGCTGGTCCTCTCCAGGCCTTGCTTTTCCTCATCTATAAGCCCAGGAGAGACAGACAGGCCTCCTCATTGTGTAGCTATGAGGAAAAGTTCGTTAATAAAAGACAAGTAAGCCTATTGTCAATAGCAAATGTTAAGATGCTTACAATTAGCTTGGGAAAAAGAGATACCCTGTGCTGTTTACCTCCATCAGACACTGCCCTTCTCTCTGAGGCCAGGCTGCTAAACAGCTTGCTTCTAGAAAGTTCCATTGTGAAGTCAAATGTCCTTGAATGTATAAAAGGTCCAGGGCAAAGTTGTTCAGCATGAGACAAACTGGGCAAAGTCACATGGTGAGCAGAGGCTCTAGAAGGAAGTGCTGATGTGCATGCGACGTGCTGTTCATTCACTCCTACCGCAGTCAACCGAACGATGGTTCCCCAAAGATATCCACGCCTTCATGCCCACAGTGTGTGAATACGTTGCCATACATGGCAAAAGGGACTTTGCAGCTGATCAAATGAAGGATGTCAAGACGGGGAACTTATCCTGGATTGTCCAGGTGGGGTCATTGTAATCATAAGGGTCTTCATAAGAGAGGAACAGGGGAGTCAGACTCAGAGAAGGATGTGATGGCAGAAGAAGGGGTCGGAGACAGAAATTTGGAGACGCTCCACTGCTGGCTCTGAAGATGGCAGAAGAGGCCATGAGCCAAGGTACGCAGGAGGTCTCTAGAAACTCGAACAGGCAAGGAAATGGGTTCTCCCCCAGAGCTTCTAAAAGGGACACCTTGACTTAGCCTCTGGTGAAAGTTGTTTTGGACTGCTGGCGTCCACAGCTTCAAAATAATACATTTGTATTGTATTACATCACTGAATGTGTAACAGTTTGTTACAGCGGCGACCAGAAACTAATACACCTCAGGTATACCAGTGCCATGTGGCAGGAGACATTTTTCTTCCACAGTCTCTACAGGGAGGCAGCACACCTAGAAATGGGGGGTACCACATAGGAAAGCAGCCACATGCTGCCCCGGCTCCCAGCCAGCAGAGCAGGAAGAGGGATGCACGGATGCCTGTTTCTCCACTTGAGTCGGTGTCAGGGCAGAATAAGCCCAGGATTTTATTCAGTCATTTAGACATCCG